>NW_026889778.1:1140000-2627500 GCF_033153115.1 Saccostrea echinata
GAAGCATCCTCAGGTAGTGTAGATTCAAGTTTGTTCAAATCATGACCCCCAGGGGTAGGGTGGGGCCACAATGGGAAATCAAAGTTTTACATAGAAATATATTATAGGAAAATATCTTTAAAAATCTTCTTCTTAAGAACAGCAAAGCCATGATTGGTCATATTTATATGAAAGCATCCTCAGGTAGTATAGATTCAAGTTTGTTCAAATCATGACCCCCAGGGGTTAGGGTGGGGCCACAATGGGGGATCAAAGTTTTACATAGAAATATAAAGGAAAATATCTTTAAAAATCTTCTTCTTAAGAACAGCAAAGCCATGATTGGTCATATTTATATGGAAGCATCCTCAGGTAGTGTAGATTCAAGTTTGTTCAAATCATGACCCCTGGGGGTAGGGTGGGGCCACAATGGGGAGGGTCAAAGTTTTTCATAAGAGTATATAGAAAAAACTTTAAAAATCTTCTTCTCAAGATAAGCAAAGACATGATTGGTCATATTTATATGGACGCATCCTCAGGTAGTGTAGATTCAAGTTTGTTCAAATCATGACCCCCGGAGGTAGGGTGGGGCCACAATGGGTGATCAAAGTTTACAGAGGAATATATAGGAAAAAATCTTTCTCTCAAGAACAGAAAAGCCATGATTAGTCAAATTGATATGGAAGCATCATTGGATAGTATAAAATCAAATTTGTTCAAATGAGCGCCCCCGGGGGTAGGGTGGGGCCACAATGGGGGATCAAATTTTTACAAATGAATATATGGGAAAAAATCTTCTGCTCAAGAACAGCAAAGTTATTTGTTATATTGATATGAAAGCATTGTCAGGTAGTTTAAAATCCCCCATCCCCCCTCTCTACCCCGTTAACTTTTTAATACTGAACTGATTTTTGCTTTTTTTCCTAGCCAGTGTGCTCAGGTGAGCAATGTGGCCCATGGGCCTCTTGTTAATTTTTCATTCGAAATTTCAAATTAATAAGAGACAAAAAATTGTATAGATTAATAAGGATGGTTGAAGACAGGTAGAATTTTGAACACCATAGAAAGTTTACAATTTCTTAATAATTTAGAAATTTATTATTTGCATCATTTGCAATCAAAATAGGTCCAAAAATATACGCCTATCCAGACATCCATTTTTTGTTTGTATCATTTGTCCTTAAATGCAAAGATGTTAGCTACGTTCATTTTTTTAAATAAGACATTTCTTAACTATCAAAATTGTTCACCAATTGATGTTTAGATTTTTATATGTTGCAACTTTTTCTTTCAAAAAGACTGGTTTTATCTTTGTATCCAATGAACAGACCCGTTGGAAGAAATTTCAGAAATGTGCAGTTTAGGGTGGACACTGTCAAGGAAAAATTCCTTATAGAGCATACAAAAGTTATCAGAAGTTAATATTTACATGATTTAGGTGACACAATCATAAAATAGCTATGTATATAAATCGAGAAAATTATTGGGGGGGTGCCCCCCCTCCCCCCCCCCCCCCCGTTCCTACATCTAAGAAAAAAGAAATTACAAGTAATATAACGTACACAGAATAAATTCATGACAAGTTTTATTTTATGTTGATGCCACTGAATTGAAATTTTCTTGTTTCTTAGTAAAAGAATTCATTTCATGACAAAGACTCATGTTGATTACACTGTATTAGACATTTCTTGATTCTTCATGTAAAAATAAATTTGCTCAAGTCAGACAAGCTTTTTAGGAAAGCTAATATTTGTAAAAGGAATTGTATTCTCTAAAGTCTTAGGATAATTAATGTAAAATGACATGAGATCTAATTTCAGGATTCCCAATTCCACTCATAAATTGCCTTTAAATAACAATCTCTCTATCTGAATATGCCATTTCTGGAAAAGCTAAGTTTCCTAATCTTCTAAGTGCAAAACCATAATCAGATGGGGTTTCATGTTGTTTTCGTAGACATGATCTAAATTCTACTCTATGTGCAACCACTAATTCTTTAGGACAAAATCTGCTAGATAAGATTGATTTTAGACTATCATCATCTTTTCTCTGCTCTTGAGATAGGTCACCTTAAATTTTTTGTGCCTCCCCCCCCCCCCCCTTAATGAGATAACTAATTGCTGGGACTTTTCTTCATATGACCTAATATATTATTCTAGTCAGATACTTGCTCAAAATGAACTAAGTAATTTTGCCATGCTACACTTATCTGGTTCTTTTTCTTTATGCTTAGGACTACTGATGTTTACAGGGGTACAGGGCAGTGTAAACATGTCTGTCTGTGACCTACTCGGATTCTCACTTCTGTCATTCTGTGCAAACTTTATTCGTGCAGGTAAGGTACTCAAACTCTGTTTCTCTCACTCTCGCAATGCATTATGGGCTACTACAAGTATCAATACGAACTCACTATGTAATTGAAAATAAAGAGCAACTTTAATTGTCCCCTGGAAACTCATTTTCAATTTTTTTTTTATTTATGAAAGAAATATTGAAAATGATGCATAATTTTTCATTTCTATGCTCACATTTACAAGATTTGGTTTATGAAGCCTTATATCAATTTGTAATGCACAAACTATTGTTCAAAGAGACGTTGGTGCTATTGTGTCGATAAAGCATTGTGTTTTTTTCACGTGATATACATGTACGTAGTTTTAGACAGCAAAGAAGAAAAACGTCAATTGACAGAATAGTGTACGTTTTGAAGTATTTTTCAGTTAATCTATTTAATGCCTAGCGTAAAACTTTTTTTCTTGGTAATATACTAGTAGTTTTCTGTACATGCATTCCAATACCATTTCAAAAATGATGCTCATTAGCAACTAAAATATTTCCATAAGAGTTTTAGCAGTTTAGCCGTGAATTAAATTTTGGCATACACAAGATCTTATATTTCGAAAGTTATGTCCCTTGGCCGCCATCATTGGGGAAAAACCTATAGGCCTAGAATCCTCAAAGTAGCCTTTGTAGTTTTCTGGTTTGTAACTTTGTCATTTGGCTGGAAAAATCTTTGCATCTTCAACGTAGATTGCCCCTGGATGGGGCTACCCTTCATTGAAAGAAAAGAACTTCATCGAGCACGCCCAAATGTTTGGCAGGATAAAGAGGAGAAATGTTGTTTTTTTCCCCTTTGATTTTGTTTTATTTAAATATGAAACAATTATCTCTTTAAAGCCTGTTTAAGTAACTGACGTACTTGCTAGGTCAAATCGAAATCCATTTATGAACTTTGATCTTTATTTTAAAATCACATTTGTATGTTTTATTAATGTATTAAAGGTTCCAAATAAATTATAATAAATGTCTATATGCTTTTCAAATAAATTGGTAACTGTACTTTTTTAAAAAAAAAAAAAAAAATTAATTATAGTCATGTGCAAATGTTCTTTAATTTTCTGTATATGCCAGAAATAAACATTTTATGTAACTGCATTCATTTTCTATTCTTCTGCTCTCTCAAGATTTTTTTTATTGATTGCTTATCACCATCAAAATAGGTTCCTCGATGGTTACTCCCGGAGTATTATGTATATATATTTCTTTTTGGTTACATTAAAAAAAAAGTTTGGTGCTTTGGGGGTCGATCCTGGTTGCTTCGACATTCGGGGTCTATTTTGTGGCATATAGTAATTTGGTCTAAGGGTATTTAAACTCATGTTTCAGGTTCTGTGGTCATTTGACAAGTTAGTCACGACCTATCAGTTTTCCGAAATTTTTACTTTGATATAATAATGAAGCAGAATCCTTTTGTAGATTGGTGTTCAGTTTATGATTCCCAACCTGGAGCTGCACAGCATGTGTTTTATCTTCCACCTCGCACTGTAAGGCTGCACCAATGGACGCGTTTATATTTGTACAAATCTGTTTTATTAAATCTGGCTAACATTGTCGCCTCCTTCAATATTCGTGTTTGAGTTTTTATTTATGTAAAAAGAATAGGAAAAAATTCATGTTCGGCTAAGCGAAGCGAAAGAGAACATAATTATTTAAAAATTCGTATATATACCACCTACTTTAATTGTATAGTAGTTGGTATATGATTTTTTAAATGGTATACTGAAGATCAAGGTCTCAAAACTGTGAAATTTAGAGGATGTAGCAAAAAAACTTGTAGACGTACAAAACAAATCAAACCTAAGAAAGAATGGATGTCAAATAAATGTTTAATGCTGAGAAGGGAGGTTAGAAATCTTGGTAAAAAACTTCAAAAATCACCAAATAATTATTGTTTACTTCAAGCATTTTCACAAGATAAAAAACAATTCCACAAAATGTGTAAGCAATTCAAATCTGGTTTCTGTATATCTGCAGCAAACACTATTCATGTTATTGATGAACTGAACCCAAATTGCACAAAAAAAAAAAATTGGAATTCTCTAAAGTCACACATGCAGAATCATGTTGAGGCAGAGTCGCCCATAAAAATATCTAAATGGGTTGACCATTTTCATACTCTATTAAATTCTAAAGAACATGACATAGGTATGGACATTAATTGTGAAGTTGGAAAAAAAAAAACACCTAGATTTTCCGTTTACGCCTAAAGAAGTGCAAGTAGGAATATCAAGCTTGAAATCTGGAATATGCTCTGGTTTAGACCTTATTCCAAATGAATTTTATTAAAATAAGTGGGATAAAAATGATTGTTTCTCAACTAAAATAAATAAATATCTTTATTCCAATTTTAACGCATATGCCTTCATTAATAAGAATTTTATAACGTTTACTTGCACTGGTTAGACACTTGACTTGACTTTAAAAAAATGCATTCACACAGACGGCGCACTGTAATATGATAAAATGTAGTTCGGAACTTTAATTCACCCTCAAATTAGAGGTGCATTAGAAAACACAAATGTTTGGAACACATAGATATATTCAAGTTCGTAGTGTTTGAATGATTTAAGCAGTTTTTCAAGGTATATGTGGGGGGAAAAAAACAACGAAAGAGACCAGTCGAAAGAAATTGTCGTCAAAGCTACATAGTGCAACTCCATTCAGAAAGACATATACGAAGAATCCTTTAGAGATACAGGAGATTTTTATGAATTATTAATATATGCATGCAATTTATACTTTTTTGGCGTATAATATAATGTTGAGCACACCACAAGAATTATAATATTTCATAAATCTTTATGTTAAAGTAGAAAATGTGATTCTGATAATTACGCACTCGTCAGCCTTTTAGAAAATTTCAGTCAGAACCTCTTACTTAAAAACTATTTACTACAATTCAATCTTTATAACATATTTAAATTAAACAATGTAAAATGTTCAACATTCAATTAAAAAACTGCTCAAAAATTCATAAAGAAGCAAGATTTATAAGGGACTATTTCTTGTGGTGGAAGGATATTTAGCAGAAAATTCTGCAAATCTACACATTTATTAAATTTAATATCTTGGAACTTTAGCCTCACATACTTTTACTCAGAGAATATTTTCCGTTATGATATGCCTGGAATATTAAATATAGGTCTCAATTTATATTTTTATAACAAAATTTACACCTTCGCTCAACAAACTTTGCCAAGAAAGGAAGATATATTGAGGAAATCGAGATAAAATTTACACAGTTTTTTGCCAGAAAACCGCATATTTTGACCAATATTTCAAAATTTACATCACTGACCCCAACTTTTTCTTTCATATTTTTAAACTTCTCGATACTTTTGACCAATCAGCACTTAAGTCGTAAAAAGTTTGATACAAGAAAATATTCTATTGCCTATTTAGATTTTTAATACCCCAAATATGAGACTTTTTTAGTGCAAAAAGGTCACACAATAATTTACGCGCATTAATTTGCATGATTTGTTCAATGATAAATATTATTCAAACTAGTTCACGTAAAATAAGATTATGTTTATTGTCGTGGTTACATCTGATAAAATATGATAACGGTTAAAGTGATTAACCAAAGAGTTACAATTTAAATGCAAAAAGGTCAACTTAATTGTACCGTAGCTCAGTTAGATGCACACTGACCCCCCATTTTCTCTGCGATTTTGAGTCATACTATATGATTACTTATCCAAAATATACTTCTCAAAAAATCCTTGATATAACAAATTTCACGAGTGACATACCTTAACTGTACTGCGTAGTGCATTTCCCCCGAAAATTTGAACCGGTGACGTATCTTTTGACGTACGTTTTTCAAGTAATTATGTTAAAACTCCGTAATTTATCAGCTAAAAACACACTTTATACACCCACAAAATTATATTGAGATACGTTGATATCTGCAATAGATATGAATTTTGGGACAACCCTCGTACATGCCAAAATCTTTCAGCTTGCTTTTAAATACTATTCCAGATTGGAAAAAATTACAAAATCAAATGATAATTACAACGTTGTACTAAGGAATGCTTGCTTGGAAGATACACAATTGGCTAGTGAAAATTAAAAAAAAAAATGTTGGCAAATTGTATAAAATCAATACAGAAGATGTTAAATTTTAACTTTGACACAGAATTTAAAATGTTTGGTCCTAAACTTAAAAATTTCTTTGAAAATAAATTCTTCTCTGAACTTCAACGTATCAACACCCGATGCGGTAAGCTTTCATTTTATAGTACATTATTTAACCATGATGTTAAAAAACTAGAATTAAGTCCATCCATATTTTATGTCTTCCACTTCATAAGAATATATTTTCTTATCTTACCAAATTAAGAATAAGTGCACATCAGTTGTATGTAGAAACAGGTTGATATTGTAATCCTGTCATTCCTAGAGAAAATAGATTTTGTTTCCATTGTAAAAGTATTGTTGAAGATAAAAAACATTTTTTACTTGATTGTCATGTGTATGAACATGTCATAAAAATTATATATATATGTATATAATCTAAACTATTAGATGTTTAATACCTTATCTTGTTTGCTTAATCCACATAACCTTGTATCTACACAACAAATCTGTCTGTATATCAGAGACTCTTTTAATGTTAGAAACAAGCTTGCTGTACAGTTAAGTTTAATATTTTGTAATTATTAATGTATACATATATATGTATATGGCTAACAACACATTCTTTTATAATGTGCTTTAGTGCCAATAAAGAATTGAATTGAAATGAATTGAAATAGATTTTCTTTTACACTCCGGGAGAAAGCAGATTTTATTAGCCGTTTTCATATACAGTAGGCCTAGATATATTTTAATTTTTTCAAATTTCGAGAATTTCCCACCAACGAAATTGAAAGTAGCTCTTCAGCAAAAGAAGGGAAATTTCAAACATGTGACTGATACGAGGAAAAATAGATTATAGAGGCGAGATGAAGGAAATGATAAAATGACAGATTCTGGGAAAAGAAAAGATTTGTATACAATTAGAGATGTCACGCATGATTTCATCGTCACGGTCCATGGACGCGGACAGGTTCTCCTCATAGGTAAACAATTATATATGATGTAGAACTCACAGCTGTCAGCTTTCAGGCTTTTGTATTCGCACGGTGAAATTTGGTTTGTTAGTGACTCTACACAGAAATTTATCAGGTTGATCGCCTTGCCGTCTATGACACTGATTAACTCGGTATATTTCTGTAGAACAGGCATTGAAACAAGTTGGGACCATCACCAATCGCCCAAACGGGATATAATAGCCCTTAAAGGGTTTTTTTAGGTCTTAAAATCAAGGGCCTTGGCCTTTCCATTTGGGAAAAATTAGCGACATTTAGTTAAAATTGGGAAAAATATCATAATTCACATTTTTCTAGAAAAATTTCAAATAAGAGCCATTTCTTTACTTGCAAGGCATTTATTGACTTATTTACATTCAATAAATCTTATTGAAAATCAGTTTAACTTGTAATTGCTATTTTTTCTATAATATTTAGAATTATTTGACTTTAATGTCATGCTTCAAATCATCTTTTGGGAATTTTCTTTGATGAAATTGTGAAAAACACACACTTTTTATCATTGGAAATGGGGCCTATTATAGGCCCCCTACGACCCCTAAAAAAAACCCTGCCTTTGGGATATATAATATATCCCAAACGGGATATTAAGATATAAATTTACTTTAAAAAAATTATTTTGGCTATAAATATTGTAAATTCGGTTAAAGATGAATTGAATGCAATAAATTTTTAGCTAGCAAGTTTTTCTAATATGCTGATTGTGCGACCGTTAGAGCAACCACAGATAATTTTTTGAATTACTGGATACCTATTCAGTTTTTACTTAGATCGCCTCTTCAGATCACACAAGACATTTAGAACGTCTAGACAGTTATGTCACATGATGTCGGATGTTAGTTGCATTACCATTTAAAGATCATGTGTAATCTACTATCTGCATTATTCGGTAAACCAAGGTGAGCATGGTGAGTTTATTATTCGGGAACTTTTGTAGTTATGGCAAGAACATGGTTAGACGCAAGATACATTCGTGTTGCATTGTGTGACTTGAGGTTAAGGCAGAAAAAATTCATTTGGATCAATGTGCAAAGTCTGAATTTTCTCTTCACCCAGGCATTGTCTCACAGTGTGAGTGACACTTTGTGCTGCTTGCTGTGCTCGCTATGGCCCTACATTTTGTGAGATTGATCCCCAAGAAATTTTGTATCTTCCTTCTTTATAGCTAAATGAAAAAGCTTAATTTTTTGCACTGTAAATTTGTATCCCATTTGGTATATTAAACCCCAAACAGGCATTTGGGCAATTGGTCCCAACCTGTTTAAATATTATAACCTGTACTGTGTGCAGAAATATACCGAGTTGATCAATGTCAAAGATGATGAGGCAAGCAACCATCATAATTCTTTTTATTATGGAAAGCTTTAAGAGTCAGTAATCTTCTATTGGAAATTTATAGTCTCAAAATTGGCAAAAATTTATGTTTTTTAGCATTGCTTGGTACCATTTATCAATACCAGTTATATAAGGCAAATAATGCTGCTTAGGATCAATGTTTAAACTACTGCAGATCACTAAATTTTCGCAACACCTTATTTTTGCAAGATACTCCTTAAATGTTTATTAGCGAGACAAAATTTTCATGAAACGTGGTTTTGCTCGATATAATCTTTAAGGAATACTAATACATATATGTATATGCGAGAGTGAAATTTTCAGGAGTACACTGTCTCACGTCTTTACGCGAAAATAAAGTTCTCGCGAATAAAAGGTGATTTACAGTAGTTTTCCCCTTAACCTCAGCATTGTAAGAGCTTGGAGTGTGAGTACTGAGGTGGTGCAGATTCCAGATTGTTTAAATCATGACCACTGTGGTTAGAATTCTATACTGTTTCTAAATTAATCCTTTATCATGATATAACAGTCACTGCAAGGAAACACAAGTGTTGAAAATACAGATCACATAAAAGGATACCCCCACTCCCTCCAAAACAAAAAGGATACTCTCCCCCCCCCCCCCCCCCCCACACACACACACACACAACGTGACAAACTGATGATCGAAGTGGGAGTGGTTATTGGACCTTAATGAATGAGTCGGTTAATGAATGATCCAAGACAGTAACATTCCCTCAGTGAATAAAGAATAATTAAATACATACACCGTGTCTCTAGCATTTAATAAGCAGGAAATTCAGAAACCAGAAGAAAATGATAAAAACCTTCTGTAGAAGGAAATATTTAACAATGTTTATTAAATAATATCTAAAAGAATTGACTTATCATAAAAAAAACCCATTGAAATAAATGTTTCCTTATGTTGTGAAAAATGTTAAAGCTTAGTCAAGTTAGTAGGGTTTAGGAACACCAAATAATTAAGTATTCATTTCCTTCAAAAGGACGGAAAATGTCACTATTGTAAGAACCTAACCTATGGTTCTTTTTAACCATAACATTTAATGTGGTAACCATTCAAGCATAGATGGAATTGAGTGTCTAAATCCTAAATAATCTTTATTTTACATTAATGTTTTGCATTATTTACATTAATGTTTTGTATAACATTTATGTTTTTACAGAAGTTTTCTGTGTATACCATCCCTTTGGAAATGAAATAAGAGGGGAGAAATTTACACATGAAACTTCTGATGTTTGTTTTTTAAAGTGCTTAATGGCCAATAAGTTGAACAACATTATAAAGTTGGTATAGTACTTAAATTTCTTAGTAAACGCAGTCAAACTTCCTTTATATCTCAAACTCAATGGGATCGAGAGAAAACTTTGAGATGTCCAAAGTTTCGAGATATTGAGGTTAAAATTCATATAGCAAAAGTGTTTTGGTCTTCCATCTCACTTCGACATATCCATGGTATTTGAGATACTGGTGTTCGAGATACTGAAGTGAAGCTGCAGTACGTACAAAATGTTTTTATTATTAGCAAATAATTAAACTTATATACAGAATACTGTGATTGATTGTATGTTGTTTTACGTCCCATTCAAGAATTTTGGACTTATCTGGAGACATCACATCCGCTTTAGCATGTCTAGGTGAAATGCCACAAATTTTGACCAATAAATAGTAAATAGGACTAAAGCAGTAAGGGTTCTTTATCCTGTCAATATTTACTGTGAATCGGTGAAGGTTCTTTATTGTTCCAATGTCTACTGTGATGTAGTGAAGGTTCTTTATTGTTCCAATGTCTACTGTGATGTAGTGTAGGTTCTTTATTGTTCCAATGTCTACTGTGATGTAGTGAAGGTTCTTTATTGTTCCAATGTCTACTGTGATGTAGTGAAGGTTCTTTATTGTTCCAGTGTTTACTGTGATGCAGTGAAGGTTCTTTATCATGTTAATATCTACTGTGATGTAGTGTAGGTTCTTTATTGTTCCAATGTCTACTGTGATGTAGTGTAGGTTCTTTATTGTTCCAATGTCTACTGTGATGTAGTGAAGGTTCTTTATTGTTCCAATGTCTACTGTGATGTAGTGAAGGTTCTTTATTGTTCCAGTGTTTACTGTGATGCAGTGAAGGTTCTTTATCATGTTAATATCTACTGTGATGTAGTGAAGGTTCTTTATTGTTCCAATGTCTACTGTGATGTAGTGAAGGTTCTTTATTGTTCCAATGTCTACTGTGATGTAGTGAAGGTTCTTTATTGTTCCAATGTCTACTGTGATGCAATGAAGGTTCTTTTTTGGGCCAATGTCTATTGTGATGTAGTGAAGGTTCTTTTTTGGGCCAATATCTACTGTGATGCAGTAAAGGTTCTTTTTTGGGCCAATTTCTACTGTGATGCAGTTAAGATTCTTTTTTGGGCCAATGTCTACTGTGATGCAGTGAAGATTCTTTTTTGGGCCAATGTCTACTGTGATGTAGTGAAGGTTCTTTTTTTGGGCCAATGTCTACTGTAAATGTCAGGGCACTTGATGAAGAAACATTCACTATCTATTTTGAGCATTTTAGGTTTGATTCTCCGCTGTCTCATATCTTCAGTGATTTACCCTTGGCTTACTCTATGGTGCCTCACTTTAAAACCTCTGAAATAAAAACAAAGCTGTAGTTTATAAATTAAGAAACTGTCCTTGTTTGATTCACAGGTCTTGGTGTAGATGGAAACATTCGGGCTGTTCCCACCCATAACAGTAGTGCTGATGGGATCTGTGTGTCCCTTTTACAGCTGACTCTCACTGAGAATGGGGGAATGGTACTGGGCCCGATCAACCTGGACCTGAGCTGTACTCTAAATAGTGAGGACCTCACGGGGGAAATCAACCTCATAAGTGGTGAGTAGACTTCATGATTAACAGTGGGGTCCTCACGGGGGAAATCAACTTTATAAGTGGTGAGTAGACTGTATGATTAACAGTGGGGTCCTCACGGGGGAAATCAACCTCATAAGTGGTGAATATACCATGAGAATGTCAATAGAAAGCAGAAATCAACAGTTGATGAATAATTATCAGCTCGTAACCTCAGTTAGAGTAGTGCTAAGTAAAGCAGGTACTATTCTGAAATCAATCCTAAAACATACATAGCATAGTTTACCTGATTTGTAATCATGATAATTTCTTATGTAAAATTATTTTACATCAAACCGTAACTCTTATGAGCTTGGTAATGTGTTGTAAAAGAGAAGTTTATTTATAGGTGTCCCTATAGAAGTGGCAGACAGGACCCTTAGGATTTATCAGGGAGGTATCCCAAGCAGAAAACTACCACCTACCCCTGGGATCACGGTCAAGTCCTCACCCCCTCCTAAACCCAAGAGAGATGGGGAGACAATACTGGTAAGTTATACAGTGAGCTTCAACCAAATGATCATCTAACATAGAATGTCTATATGTGAATGATCATTCAACATGGACCTTGACCACATCCTCTCTTAAGTCAAGGATGCAACATATAGGGTATTGAATAAATTATTAAATCAACTTCAAAACTAGGTATAGGGATTTTTCAACATCTCATTGACAAATACCTTAATCTTTGAGATATGAGGTTGAGACAAGGACATGACCCTTCTTTAGGTTAACAGCATCAAACTTACCACATCTATGGATTAGACAAAATTTCTCATTGCGAAGTTTCCTTGCATGACATTGAACCAGACAGACAGGCTTGCTAACTTCAATGTCTCTGTTTTGGAAGGTGTAATGCTTTTATTTGTAGAAGGAAAACATGTTTGGATGATTAGAAATTCAAACTGTTAAATCAGTCTTTAATGTGTTTTGGGGAGGGTATGAAGTGAAAATATCTGAGTAAGCAATGGCCTACTTTAATCAGGATTTTCTTTTGTTTGTTTGAAGGAAGTGGAAAAAGAAAAAGAGAAGACACCAGTGCCGTTTATAGACCCTGAACTCCTCACCAACATCAAATCAACAGACAAGGTGAGAATGTTAGAATTATACACCCTGAGCTTCACACCAAGTCAAATCAACAGACAAGGTCAGAGTGTTAGAATTACAGACCCTGAACTTCTTACCAACATCAAATCAATAGACAAGGTCAGATACTAGAATTAAAGACCCCGAACTTCTCATAAACATCAAATCAACAGACAAGGTTAAAGTGTTAGAATTATAGACCCTGAACTTCTCACCAACATCAAATTAACAGACAAGGCGAGAGTGTTAGAATTATAGACCCTGAACTTCTCACCAACATCAAATCAACAGACAAGACGAGAGTGTTAGAAATTATAGACCCTGAACTTCTCACCAACATCAAATTAACAGACAAGGCGAAAGTGTTAGAATTATAGACCCTGAACTTCTCACCAACATCAAATCAACAGACAAGACGAGAGTGTTAGAATTATAGACCCTGAACTTCTCACCAACATCAAATCAACAGACAAGGTGAGAGTGTTCAAATCAACAGACAAGGTCAGATAATAGAATTATAGACCCTGAACTTCTCACCAACATCAAATCAACAGACAATGTCAGATAATAGAATTATAGACCCTGAACTTCTCCCCAACATCAAGTCAACAGACAAGGTCAGATAATAGAATTATAGACCTTGAACTTCTCGCCAACACCAAATCAACAGACAATGTCAGATAATAGAATTATAGACCCTGAACTTCTCCCCAACATCAAGTCAACAGACAAGGTCGAGTGTTAGAAATAGACCCTGAACTTCTCGCCAACACCAAATCAACAGACAATGTCAGATAATAGAATTATAGACCCTGAACTTCTCGCCAACACCAAATCAACAGACAATGTCAGATAATAGAATTATAGACCCTGAACTTCACCCCAACATCAAATCAACAGACAATGTCAGATAATAGAATTATAGACCCTGAACTTCACCCCAACATCGAATCAACAGACAAGGTCAGAGTGTTAGAATTATAGACCCTGAACTTCTCCCCAACACCAAATCAACAGACAATGTCAGATAATAGAATTATAGACCCTGAACTTCACCCCAACATCAAATCAACAGACAAGGTCAGAGTGTTAGAATTATAGACCCTGAACTTCTCACCAACATCAAATCAACAGACAAGGTCAGAGTGTTAGAATTATAGACCCTGAACTTCTCACCAACATCAAATCATCAGACAAGGTCAGAGTGTTAGAACTATAGACCCTGAACTTCTCCCCAACATCAAATCAACAGACAATATCAGATAATAGAATTATAGACCCTGAACTTCTCACCAACATCAAATCAACAGACAATGTCAGATAATAGAATTATAGACCTTGAACTTCTCCCCAACATCAAATCAACAGACAATGTCAGATAATAGAATTATAAACCCTGAACTTCTCGCCAACATCAAATCAACAGACAATGTCAGATAATAGAATTATAGACCCTGAACTTCTCACCAACATCAAATCAACAGACAAGGTCGAGTGTTAGAAATAGACCCTGAACTTCTCGCCAACACCAAATCAACAGACAATGTCAGATAATAGAATTATAGACCCTGAACTTCTCGCCAACACCAAATCAACAGACAATGTCAGATACTAGAATTATAAACCCTGAACTTCTCCCCAACATCAAATCAACAGACAATGTCAGAGTGTTAGAATTATAGACCTTGAACTTCTCACCAACATCAAACCAACAGACAAGGTCAGAGTGTTAGAATTATAGACCTTGAACTTCTCCCCAACATCAAACCAACAGACAAGGTCAGAGTGTTAGAATTATAGACCTTGAACTTCTCCCCAACATCAAACCAACAGACAAGGTCAGAGTGTTAGAATTATAGACCCTGAACTTCTCGCCAACATCAAATCAACAGACAATGTCAGATAATAGAATTATAGACCCTGAACTTCTCACCAACATCAAGTCAACAGACAAGGTCGAGTGTTAGAATTATAGACCCTGAACTTCTCGCCAACATCAAATCAACAGACAATATCAGATAATAGAATTATAGACCCTGAACTTCTCACCAACATCAAGTCAACAGACAAGGTCAGAGTGTTAGAATTATAGACCCTGAACTTCTCGCCAACATCAAATCAACAGATTTAAGGTTAGAATTAGTATTTAGACCTTGAATAGTGTTTTTGTTAATTCTGTTTATAATTATAAAGCTGGCAGACCTCACTGAAAGTTTCCTGTCATAAGCCTCTATATACTGTTATTATTGATTTTGTAGTTGTTAGTCCTACTGCAGAGTTTTTTGATGATGTTCATAATTTGTTTAATTTTATAGCTGGCAGACCTGGCCGCGAGCTTTCTGACTAAACAGATCAACCAGTACACAGATACCAAACTGTCATCAGCAATCACCGACCAAATCTTCTCTTTCCTACAGGTTTGTCATGTGCAGTATACTAAGAGGATACAACTCATTTTTACATATTTTGGTTTTTACAAAAGGTGTTGTCTTGGTTACAAAAAGTAGAAATTTCTTTGAAAAATATTTCAAAAAGCTACTCCTCCTACAGTTTTGGTCCAATTTCAATAAGACTTGACACACTAGTATTAAACTATAGTGAGACACATAATCCTCTGCATTTAATCTGGTATTTGATTTTGACAAATGAAATGTTGTCATGGTTATGAAAAGTAGAAATTTTGATGAAATTCTTTCAAAACCCTACTCTTCCAACATTTTGGTTCAATTTCAATATAACTTGGTACACAAATAGAGTATACCAAGATACAAAATGCTTCATTACAGATTTTGGTTTCAACAAACAGTGTTGCCATGGTTACTGAAAATAGAAGTGTCTTTGAAATCCTTTTAAAACACTAAGTTTTCAGTAAGAGTTTGAGAAATTTTTATGAAATTCTTTCAAAAAGTTACTCCTGCTATGGTTTAAGCCCAATTTCAAGAAGACTTCATACATGTACACAAGAAGATATACTAAGGTATATAATATAGGGTTATTGAACTTATATTGGTGAATATTGGCAGTATTTGGCTGTACAAATGCAGGAGCTTGCGAGTGCATTTGTAAAGCCAATGAGTGCCAATATTCACCAATATAAGTTCAGTATATCCTTTATTATATAGCTAAAACATTTCCTCATAATTTATGATACCGTAATTATTCCAACTAAAAAACTCAAATTAATGATTTTACATGTATTAGTATCAGTATTCAAATAAACGCCTGTCTTGTAAGTGTTCAACATCACATCTTACCTAGTTGCCACTTCCTTTCTTTAATTTGCCTTTGAGAGATTGACCAGACAACAGTTTTTGTTTACAATGGGGCGTTCGATATTGAACGCTCATATTCGGAATGTTTCGGGCATACTCGTATACGTAGTACAACCTTAGCAGTCAATAAAACACCAAGATATTGAACACTTAAATTCTCTAGATTTTTAGTAGTTTTTTATTAGACACTATTTATTAGCTAAATATTAGCTATATAATAATTGTGTTTATCAGTTTTTTGATTTCGACAAATGTTGTCATGCTTACTAAAATAAAAATTTCTTTGAAATATATCTTGCAAAACTCTACACCTACAGTTCTGGTCCAATTTTAGTGAGACTTTGTACACAAGTACTCTATACTCTAAGATACATCTTTATTATAAGTACACACCAGTAGAGCTACAGTCTCCTTAGAGACTTCTTGGTTAATGTAAATCAGTCAGACAACCTGATGTTTATTGTCCTGTATTGAAGTGTTGGACTCTTTCGACACAGGAAGTAGCGGGTTACCAGCGTGCTGTGATAGTGGCGTACATCACTGAGATATCTCAGACTCTTGAGGAGATGCCCGAGTCTGAACGAGATCGACCGCTTCACAAACCCTCTGTCAGACTGCTAGTGGAACTACTCAGGCAAATCATGGTAAGTCTCCTATACTCAGACATACCAGCTACTCAGACAAATCATGATAAGTCTTCTATACTCAGTCATACCAGCTACTCAGACAAATCATGGTAAGTCTCCTATACTCAGACATACCAGCTACTCGGACAAATCATGGTAAGTCTCCTATACTCAGTCATACCAGCTACTCAGACAAATCATGGTAAGTCTCCTATACTCAGAAATACCAGCTACTCGGACAAATCATGGGAAGTCTTCTATACTCAGTCATACCAGCTACTCAGACAAACCATGGTAAGTCTCCTATATTCAGACATACCAGCTACTCAGACAAATCATGGTAAGTCTCCTATACTCAGACATACCAGCTACTCAGACAAATCATGGTAAGTCTCCTATACTCAGATATACCAGCTACTCAGACAATCATGGTAATTCTTCTATACTCAGACATACCAGCTACTCAGACAATCATGGTAAGTCTTCTATACTCAGACATACCAGCTACTCAGACAATCATGGTAATTCTTCTATACTCAGACATACCAGCTACTCAGACAAAACATGGTAAGTCTTCTATACTCAGACATACCATCTACTCAGACAATCATGGTAAGTCTTCTATACTCAGACATACCAGCTACTCAGACAATCATGGTAAGTCTTCTATACTCAGACATACCAGCTACTCAGACAAAACATGGTAAGTCTCCTATACTCAGATATACCAGCTACTCAGACAATCATGGTAAGTCTTCTATACTCAGACATACCAGCTACTCAGACAATCATGGTAAGTCTTCTATACTCAGACATACCAGCTACTCAGACAAAACATGGTAAGTCTCCTATACTCAGACATACCAGCTACTCGGACAAATCATGGTAAGTCTCCTATACTCAGACATACCAGCTACTCGGACAAATCATGGTAAGTCTCCTATACTCAGACATACCAGCTACTCGGACAAATCATGGTAAGTCTCCTATACTCAGACATACCAGCTACTCAGACAATCATGGTAAGTCTTCTATACTCAGTCATACCAGCTACTCAGACAAAACATGGTAAGTCTTCTATACTCAGACATACCAGCTACTCAGACAATCATGGTAAGTCTTCTATACTCAGACATACCAGCTACTCAGACAAATCATGGTAAGTCTCCTATACTCAGACATACCAGCTACTCAGACAATCATGGTAAGTCTTCTATACTCAGTCATACCAGCTACTCGGACAAATCATGGTAAGTCTTCTATACTCAGTCATACCAGCTACTCAGACAAATCATGGTAAGTCTCCTATACTCAGACATACCAGCTACTCGGACAATCATGGTAAGTCTTCTATACTCAGTCATACCAGCTACTCAGACAAATCATTGTAAGTCTTCTATACTCAGTCATACCAGCTACTCAGACAAATCATGGTAAGTCTTCAATACTCAGTCATACAACATGTGCTTATCATCATAAGTTTATATTAATGAATTCTATTAATTTTTTTGACCCAGGACCCCCTGTCTCATGTTGTGTTAAGCCTACAACTGTTGCGGACATTCAGCCATTTTTCTGATAACTTGGTTGTCATGGTGAACTGTCAGGCCGCGCCAGCAGTGTTGGGTTGTATGGCTGTATATCTGGACGTCACGGAGATCCAACAGTACGGACTGGACATACTGGCCAGAATAGCCACCTACCGCCCCAGACCAGCCGAAAAAGTAACTCAACAATTCTCTAAAAATAGCCACCTACCACCCCAAACCAGCCGAAAAAGTAACTCAACAATTCTCTAAAAATAGCCACCTACCACCCCAAACCAGCTGAAAAAGTAACTCAACAATTCTCTTTAAATAGCCACCTACCACCCCAAACCAGCTGAAAAAGTAACTCAACAATTCTCTTTAAATAGCCACCTACCACCCCAAACCAGCTGAAAAAGTAACTCATATTTGTTCCTTTATAATGATTACAGACTTCAAAAAGTTTTGTTCTTTGATTATTTCTTTAACTTTCATTATTGAGAGATAATTTTCCCCTTTACTTAACTCCACAAAGCTGAGTTGATGCTTTATTTATACCCAGTGTTTGTGTCACAGGGTTTAAGTTTTAGGAGCAGGTTCATTTTTTCTCAATTAACTGTAAGTACTACCTGAACCAAACCTGCAGGGATGATACATCTAAGGGAGGCAACACTGCCACACTTACTTAAGATGAGTTATCTGACCTACATTTTCTGGAGGAGTGCCCTAATATATTATTATATTTTTTAATTTTTTTTTAAGTAGATCAATTCCCAAGTTAATATACATGTAAGCCCTGCCTGTACCAAACTTGCATGAATGATGAATTTAGAGGTGCATTTTAACTTCCTGACTTAAGATAGTGCAAATTTCATGTACATGTACTTGCATTTTGAATGTGAAACCAAGGAATCTTAGTGAATATTTTTTAAGCATGAGACATTGTCTTATTTAATATAGATAATAGAAGGTTTGATGTATCCTCAGCCACCCTGTGGAATGGCCTCCCGTTGGACCTTCAGAGTGAACAGTCACTTGTCGTTTTTAAACAAAAGCTAAAAACACATCTTTTTAAACTTGATTTTAATTTATAAGACACTAACTAAGCATCCAGTTGATTTTTATTCTTATATTAAAAAAAAATTTTTTTTTTTTAAATCTTTAAATTTTAATTCTTATATGAACTTTAATCTGGTGTTATTTTTCTATGATTCTATGATTTATTTACCATTCTTTGTTTTATATTGTACTCATTTTTACTTGTTAAGCTCTTTAGGATAATTGTAATATTAAATAAGGCGCTATATGAAAGTAGAATAATAATAATAATATTCGCTGATCTGAAATTTGGTTATCTAGATTACCCATGCTTCAGAAAGACCACTTTGGATTGATTTGTTTTGTTTCATAATGATGAATTTATTCACTTGTCAAATGAGATAAGTGCAAATAAGCAAAAGTAGAAAGAGGGCAAGATGTTCTACTGCTGTCATTTTTCAGAAGATTACATTTTATTTATCAATGGACATTGTAAGTAAAGTATCACATGGCATCTAGTTGACCTGTAAATTCTCCTTATTTTTAATTTGGTTTAGGTTCTGCTATTTATCCTTTGTCCTTCATTTGATCCCTATGTAGATTCTGTTGGTTAATTGACCACTTTATGACCTTGTTGTGAACTTAATTATTTACCCTCTCTAACCTCTATTTGACCTTGTTGTAGACTTATATATGTACCCTTTGACTTCTATTTGACCTTGTAGATTCCCCTGCGAGAAACGGCCCTAGAGATGATCCTTCGATCTATTCAGCGCCACCAGAAGAATATCCTCATTGTCCCCCCAGGCTGTAGGACCCTCGTCAATCTCACGTGTAGCCTTCAGGAAAATCTCGACAACTTCCTCTCCACAGGTAATTCACCAAGCCTTATTTCAGAGACTCTACATTTTCTATGACTTTTAGCTCCCTAGTCTTGTGACTGTACCTTTTCTATGACCTTTAGCTCCGTAGTCCTGTGACTGTACATTTTCTATGACCTTTAGCTCCCTAGTCTTGTGACTGTACATTTTCTATGACCTTTAGCTCCCTAGTCTTGTGACTGTACATTTTCTATGACCTTTAGCTCCGTAGTCCTGTGACTGTACATTTTCTATGACCTTTAGCTCCCTAGTCTTGTGACTGTACATTTTCTATGACCTTTAGCTCCCTAGTCTTGTGACTGTACATTTTCTATGACCTTTAGCTCCGTAGTCTTGTGACTGTACATTTTCTATGATCTTTAGCTCCGTAGTCTTGTGACTGTACATTTTCTATGACCTTTAGCTCCCTAGTCTTGTGACTGTACATTTTCTATGACCTTTAGCTCCGTAGTCTTGTGACTGTACATTTTCTATGACCTTTAGCTCCTTAGTCTTGTGACTGTACATTTTCTATGACCTTTAGCTCCGTAGTCCTGTGACTGTACATTTTCTATGACCTTTAGCTCCCTAGTCTTGTGACTGTACATTTTATTTTACCTTGAGCTACTTTGTTCCTAAACAGGGTACCTAGAGAACTAACAAAGTCCCTTTCTATTTGTGTAGATCTGTAAGTAAAATTTGTTCTAGTTTGTGTTATTGCTAGTCCAGGTGTGTTCTTATCTGACTAATATTTAGTAGTCATAAGACATGATTTAAGCTCACCTGAGCCAAAGGCTCGAATGATCTTCTCTCTTTGTCAATGAAGATTGTCTGTTGTGTGTCGTGTTACTGTTGGTTCCTAAATATACGCAAGGAATTTATTATTTCATAATTTTGCGAGAATCACAACTCTCGAAATAAAATTACTTGTTTATTTAAACAATAAAATGCTTTCTTTGATTGTTAGTATTGGAATTAATGTTGCAGCTGTTGTGGAAAAATATGCGGGTTATGTAAAATAATCTTTTTTCTGTATTAGCTGGCCATTAACAATTAACAGGCCATTCAAAAATTAATGATTTTGCGATTTGGAGTTGACCAGTCATATAGTGATATTAAAAACTCGCGTAAAATAAGGAATCTACAGTAATTATTATTAATTAACTTTTCACATTTTCATTTCTTTACCACAACCAGTCAGTCACTGAATAAATTTATATCAAATTTGCCAAAAAGTATCCATGAATTGGGAATTCATTCGACAAGTTTGTTTGATTGGAGTGCTGTACTTGCTTTCAAAAGGAGTTGACTTAGAAACGGAGTAAACAGGGTGAGGTCATTTAAAAATCTGCTGCTTAAGAATCGTTGGACCAGAAAATTAAGGAAATGTATTTTTTTATCTTAATTAATGAGTGCAGATTTATATTTGTTTAAATTATGACCCCTGGGGCTGAAATGGGGTAAAATAAGTATTCAAAATTTTACATGGGGTGAAGCTATAATGGGGAATCAAATTTAAATTTAACATAATGTGCATATGCATTATTTGGAAACATTTTGGAAAATCTTAAACAGCTAGGTCACATTGATGTTGTATAAGCTATCCCACTTAGTCAGGCTTTGAGTTGTGGGGTAAATAATTCAAAATATTAAGTCAAAATTTTACACTGTAACATAGAGGAGGAAAGCATCTTTATGAATCTTCATCTAAAGATGTCAAGGAGAGGAGTGTTGTGGATCATGAGCCTCATGTTATCAAACAGTAGCAGATGTTATCAAACAGTAGCAGATGTTTATGTATTTAATCTTTTCTCTTTCTGGTGGACAGACACGGAATCTTCACCGGAGGTTGAGGAAGCTGTGGAGAGATACGACGCGTTACTGCGACACATCTTCCAGCACGCTGTCCCCGTGATCCAGTCCGTACTACAGGAATACCCAAACAACCTGGACGTGAAGACTGAGGGCAGGCGCTTCCTCTACAACTACTCAAAAATGACGCAGTTCATGTAGGGCTGATCACAAGTGTCAATAAAATCTGTTCTAATTACAAACAGACAGTTATATATTAATTAAAAGACATTTCTCTTTTTATGAGGAAGGTTTAAGGAGAGGATATGAAACTTTGAAAACATTTATCTAATTTTAACTAATTTTTTATTATGTTTTTTTTTTTCAAAAGGCAAAAGAAAAAGTTACAAGCTCTGTCTAAATCAACACGAGATGAGGAAAGCCATGAGTTAACAGAGACTTTGACCACACCCAAAATGTTTGTGTCTAATGACCAGGAAGAGGAACCTGCAGGAATTCTTAAAAAGACAGAAGAGAAGGGTTATATGGCTGCACTGGATCGCAAAGTCCACTTCGCAGACAAAGAACCCCTAGACTCCATGACCAGCTCAGAGGACGAGGAAGAGTCTGACCTTGACCTTCAGACCCCGGAGGTCAAGGCAAGGTTAGAAGTACAAGAGACTGTTATTTTGAGTGAAGAAGCTGTTGAAGCTCTGAGATTAAAATCTGCCTCATCTCAGGAAACTGGAAACAATTCAGAAAATGATTCCCAAATAGAGAGTGTTCAAATGCGACGGAAAAAATCAGAAGGCGATAAAACACTCGAGAGAAGGTATACATCGGAAATGAAAATTAACGTGAGTGGGAGGGGGGAGATACAGGAGGTGGTCGCTAAGTGTGGTCAAACTGACATCACCATAGCAACCAACCCCACCCTTAGCAACCCAGTGTCCATATTTTGTCCTACTGTAAATTGTAGAGGTCATGTACGCAACTCCGAGCCCATTTGTCAACCTGACCCAATGTTTGATGTGAATGATATTCCAGCAGGGGAAAATGAAGACACAAACAGAAATAATGATGGGAGTTCCAAAGTGTGTTCTATTAACGAATGCCAGACAAACAAACTAAGTGAATATGGCAGGAAAGAGGATAATGGTGTGTTAGATCAGTCTTTGCAAGAATCATCAGACACAAGTAAAACTCAGTCTCCAATTCCACAGGACACAAATAACACTGGGTCTCCAAACCCACAGGACATGAGTAAGACTCAGTCTCCAAACCCACAGGACACGAGTAAGACTCAGTCTCCATACCCACAGGACACGAGTAAGACTCAGTCTCCAAACCCACAGGACACGAGTAAGACTCAGTCTCCAAACCCACAGGACACGAGTAAGACTCTGTCTCTGATTTCACAGGATTCTACAGAGGAGGAAGATTATGTTCCAATGGATTGGTCTCGGACTAACGGCCTCGGGACACAAGAGAATGGACAGACTTGTGAAGATGAAGTTCAGTTGAGGAAGAATAAGTCAGGTCAAGAGTCGGGAGTGTTACGATACTCCGTGTCAGACGTGTCGTTATGTACAAAGGTCATCAGGGCACAGGTATCAATGGAAAAACAGATATTTTTAGCAGTGTTGTAACTCTCTGAATTTAAATGTCTTATGAAACAAACTGTCTCAGTAGGCAAGAATCAAATTTCAATCTTACGATCAAATTTATAGTAGAAAGTTTTGGTTCATGTTTTCAGAATTATCTGCAGATTAGTGAACTTTAGACAATTAGCCGGGAAGACATTAAAATAGTCAATATTCAAACATCAATTTCAAACACTTTTTTCACCTTTAAGGTGACTCACCACATCAGCTCTTTGGTGTTTGAAGGAAAAGATGCTCAGGCTCTTTCTGTCATTGACAAACCACTGCACAGTCTTTTAGAGGTCAGTGGGGCACCACAAGGGTTACAGGCATATGTCAAATCTCAGTACAACGACAGTAAAACCTTGATGGACCTTGATACAGCATTTCTCATCAGCACCATAGATGCCATCAGATACAGGTTAGTCCAATAACTGATGCCATCAGATACAGGTTAGTCCAATAACTGATGCCATCAGATACAGGTTAGTCCAATAACTGATGCCATCAGATACAGGTTAGTCCAATAACTGATGCCATCAGATACAGGTTAGTCCAATAACTGACACCATCAGATACAGGTTAGTCCAATAACTGACACCAGAGTATAACTTAGTCCAATAACTGACACATCAGATACAGGTTAGTCCAATAACTGATGCCATCAGATACAGGTTAGTCCTGGCCAATAACTGATGCCATCAGATACAGGTTAGTCCAATAACTGATGCCATCAGATACAGGTTAGTCCAATAACTGACACCATCAGATACAGGTTAGTCCAATAACTGACACCAGCAGATACAGGTTAGTTCAATAACTGACACCAGCAGATACAGCTTAGTCCAATAACTGACACGAGCAGATACAGGTTAGTCCAATAACTGACACCAGCAGATACAGGTTAGTCCAATAACTGACACCATTAGATACAGGTTAGTCCAATAACTGACACCAGCAGATACAGGTTAGTCCAATAACTGACACCAGCAGATACAGGTTAGTTCAATAACTGGCACCAGCAGATACAGGTTAGTCCAATAACTGATGCCATCAGATACAGGTTAGTCCAATAACTGGCACCATCAGATACAGGTTAGTCCAATAACTGATGCCATCAGATACAGGTTAGTCCAATAACTGGCACCATCAGATACAGGTTAGTTCAATAACTGACACCAGCAGATACAGGTTAATTCAATAACTGACACATCACATACAGGTTAGTCCAATAACTGACACCATCAGATACAAGTTAGTCCAATAACTGACACCATCAGATACAGGTTAGTCCAATAAATGGCACCATCAGATACAGGTTAGTCCAATAACTGACACCATCAGATACAGGTTAGTCCAATAAATGGCACCATCAGATACAGGTTAGTCCAATAACTGATGCCATCAGATAAAGGTTAGTCCAATAACTGGCACCACCAGATACAGGTTAGTCCAATAACTGACACCAGCAGATACAGGTTAGTCCAATAACTGACACATCAGATACACGTTAGTCCAATAACTGACACCATCAAATGCAGGTTAGTCCAATAACTGGCACCATCAGATACAGGTTAGTCCAATAACTGATGCCAGCAGATACAGGTTAGTCCAATATCTGGCACCATCAGATACAGGTTAGTCCAATAACTGATGCCAGCAGATACAGGTTAGTCCAATAACTGATGCCATCAGATACAGGTTAGTCCAATAACTGACACCATTAGATACAGGTTAGTCCAATAACTGATGCCAGCAGATAGAGGTTAGTCCAATAACTGACACCATCAGATACAGGTTAGTCCAATAACTGACACCTTTAGATACAGGTTAGTCTAATAGTTGATGCCAGCAGATAGAGGTAAGACCATAACTGATGCCATCAGATATGGTTTGTTCAATAACTGATGCCATCAGATAAAGGTAAGTCCAATAACTAAGGCCATTAGATACAGGTTAGTCCAATAATTGATGGCAACAGATACATGAAAGGTATTAAATAGAAATGTCAAATAATTGATATTTTAAATCAAAGGGGAGATTATAAAGTAATAGCAAAAAAACACTATGTAATTAGAAGTGTATAGAAGTTTCTTAACTGTGTACACTGAAGTACTGTGTTGTATATTTTTAAGTGTTTCCATATTAATTGATGTTAAATTTGCTATTTTAGATCTCTCTTTCATGACCTTGTTCAGAAGAGTGTCCTTGAGGTCATGAACTGTATGTTTGGTAAATACAGCCTTGATGTCCTTAAGGTGGCCTTGACCTGTTTGACCTCTGTGTTCCAGAACCAGCATATCCTGTCTCTGTTATCAGGTGTGTCTTACCATCCATCATTCAGTATTAACAGCACTAGAGCATTTCCCATATTTTCATAATTTTTTTGTGATATTAATCTACATGTATTTTTTTTTCATTTTTAATTATTTTTGACAGAGCCCATATTTCTGCAGGAGGTGAAGGGGGTTATTTCAAAATTATCAGGTGTACTACAGACAGACATACCAGCAATACAGGAACTTCACACGGTGGTGAATGACATCATCCCCATAGAATGAAATGTGCATCTAATCCTGACCGCCTATAGAATAATACACCCAGATCTTCAGATCCCCCCCCCCCCCCCCCCCCCCCCCCCCCCCCCGATACAGAAACAAGTGGGAAGTGGGTGGTGAATGAGATCTTTGACACCAACCTGTTACCTGTTACCTAAAATTTTTATTTTTTAAATTTTGTTCTGGACTTGTACAAAATATGTTGAAGGCAGGTATTTGAAGATTTTTGAATCACTGAAGGTCATGTATGAAAACAATAACATTAATGAATATAAAATTGTTTGTTAAGTTTTATAGAAATGTTACACTATCAATAACATTTTACTAAAAGTTTGAGGTGCCATAAATTATTTATATGCTAGGCAACAGTATTTTGTACTCATGAACTTAATATTCAGGGGAAGTTGTTAATGAGCTTATAAATGATTATATTAAAAAATTACTAGTAATAAAAAAAAAACTGGTCAAATCTAGATCATGACTTTATATTTTCACTCCATTTGCAACATGCTAATTTACGGTGCAGTAACTATGTGGAACTTGGTTTACTGTAGTTTCTACCATTGGCTGCTCCTCAGCTTTTTGTTAACTTTAAATCATTGTTTTACGAACGGTTATTATCTGTACATGAATGTGATTTGATTGTATGGTTTGAAAATGACTGTTCTTTGTATAAATGTATTGGCATTTACACAAGTGTTAATATGATATTGAAAATTTTTTGACAAATACTTTTAATTTGGTCACCTAAATCTTAATCTGTTGTTATTCATCATATATGGGGTATACTTGTGATCAATTCTCTTACCAGCTCTTGATATAAATATATATCAGTCAAACCTCGTTATCTCGAACTCGATGAGACCAAGAAAATACTTCCAAGATATCCAAGGATATGAGATATCCAGGGTAAAAAACTGATTGAAGAAATAAGTGGTTGGGACTTCCAAATCACTTCGACATATCCATGGTATTTGAGATATCCATGTTCTGTTCAAGATACCGAAGTTCAACTGTATATATATTTTTATGAAATTTTGAAGAAAAATCGGCTTACACCTCACCTTGTCCAATATGGAATTTTTCAAGGATCCCAAATATTTCTATATTACCCCTTTAATTGTCTACATTAATATCTACCTGCACAGAACTTGGATCACTAGCAATTCTTATTGAACATATGATCCACCCATAAAAAACTTGGATCATTATCGAACCTAACTGAACATTCCGCCTTCATAGCATTGTTATGAATTTTTTTTAAAAAAAGTTATTATCTACATATAAAGTTGTTAAATTGTTGATTATAAGTTATGTAAAACCAAGTAAGAAAACCTCACATTCTTATGATTGTGTGATTTTACGTTTTCTATCATGCTAAATGGCCATGATTTTTTGTGATTATTTTTTTTATTATTAATTTTTGAACGATTTTAAATGTTTAATGATTTTTATGTAATAAAAATTTATACAGGTAATACACAAATTGTCATATTACCATTGTTTTGTTTTTTTTAATTTACATAGGAAAGAGTGTGTTGGAGAGACTGTTCCAATTACAGAGTGCAATAACTATATTTTTTATAGGTAGCTTTATTTACTGCAAATTAATTGTTCTATTCTTGTATATTGAATTACATACATGAATTGTTCTTGATTGACAGTTGATTTATGTCTTCAGCGTAATACATGTATATATATAAATAATTATAAATATATTTTAAATTTGCTATACAACTACCAATAGTTTTACTTTTCTTTTCTTTTTTTATAACAGGAAATCCAGTTAATAAATAATATTTAACATTGACACAGATTCTTCTTGCTGTTTGGTCAGTTGGGACCATTTGATAAGGAGGGGCTTGTATCATAATAGAAAGATGATAACTGTGACCTTTGTCATACTTTGTTTTAAGTAGAAAATAATTATATTAATTTGGTAAAACATCTGGTAAAAGGGGGAAAGTAGGGATAAAATATGGGTCTTTTTATATATGTAGCTCACCCAATGTAAACATAGCTCACCCAATGTAAACATAGCTCACTCAATGTAAACATAGCTCACCCAATGTAAACATAGCCCACCCAATGTAAACATAGCTCACCCAATGTAAACATAGCCCACCCAATGTAAACATAGCTCACCCAATATAAACATAGCCCACCCAATGTAAACATAGCTCACCCAATGTAAACATAGCCCACCCAATGTAAACATAGCCCACCCAATGTAAACATAGCTCACCCAATGTAAACATAGAATTTTATCAATACACAGAGTCCTTCATGAGGTAAGATATCTATGAGTTACTACGGCTGAACTTTGGTATATCAAACACAGATATCTTAAACACCGTCAATATTTCAAATCGATTTGGAAATCCCTAGCTCTTTAGGTATTTTACCCTCCATATTTTGAACTCTCTGATATCGAAGTTTTTACTTGGTCCCATTGAGTTCCAAGTTTGACTGTATACTGAAATATAATTGATATCTGCTCCCTTCATCAATAATGTATGAATACTAAATAATACTGAAAGTGTAATGGAAGTTTATGAAAAAGAGTGGAAAACCCTAATATTGTACCGAAATATATGGAGATAACAAACAGTATATATTCAAGCTCAAATGTCCATTAAACAATACAAATCAGGAGCAGAGACATGGGCCTCTAAAATGTCAGAGGTGGGATCAGGTGCCATGGAGGAGTGAGCATCCCCTGCCGACCGATCACACCTGCCCTGTGCTATTCAAATTTTGAATTAAAAAAAAAATAAAAATTATTGAAAATTTTTAAATAATACTTGTTCTGGTTTAATAGCTCAGCTGATGTGAATTCAATTTCATTAAAAAAAAAAGTTGAAATAACAACCTTCCTTTTCACCATCCAGTTATCAAGAAAAATACAGTTGAACTTCGGTATCTCGAACATGGATACCTTGAATACCATGGATATGTCGAAGTGATTGGGAAGTCCTAACCACTTATTTCTTAAGTACTAGTATTTTACCTTCGATGTCTCGAACCCTTTAATAAATCGAAGTTTTTCTCGGTTCCATCAAGTTCGAGATAACAAGGTTTGACTGTATGTTGGATAATATTGATTAATATTTATAAATTAATACACCTTACTACATATAGTCCTGTTCACAATTTTAGCTGTTTTGTTAAAGTCTTGCTTATATTGTATGTGAACTGTACCAATGCTCCTCCACAGTTAGCTTATCTTACATCGACAGATCTCTTAAACTACTATATGTAGTTATTTTACCTACCAAATAAATAAGATTTCTTGGTACGTGGATATGGTGAAGCATTTCATGATTTGTTGGTATAGCATAGCATTTCATGGTTTGTCAGTATAGCATAGCATTTCAAGGTATGTTGGTTTAGCATAGCATTTTATAGGGTGCCTGTATAGGGGTATAGCATAACTTTTCAGGGCATGTCGGTTTAGTGTAGCATTTCATGAAGTGTCCCTATAGTGTAGCATTTCACAAAACGTTGGTATAATGTAGCATTTCTGGGTGTGTTGGTATAGAGTATTTCATGAAACATTGGTATAATGTAGCATTTCTGGGTGTGTCGGTATAGCATATTTCATGAAACATTGGTATAATGTAGCATTTCATGGTGTGTTCGGTATATAGCATATTTCATGAAATGTTGGTATAATGTAGCATTTCATCAATGCTCAATGGTTTTGGACAGATGCAGGGTTCTCATTAACGCAAGAATCTGCGTCCTAGACGCAGCAAAATTCCTTGGGACGCAAGGTTCTTAAAAACGATGCGTCCGCGGACTCGTGATCGGACGCGTCCTCGTTAGCGAGAAAATTCGGGAGATTTCGAAAACGGGGAATTTAGATGTTAGGATTTGTCAAAGAAATATTTAATCGAAACCTTCATGTAACTATCATAAAGTTTATCCAAGAAACAACTTTTCTTGTACTTATTTCACTTTTTTTAAACAGGGATTGATCATAAGATATTTCATGTTTATTAGTCCAGTCATAATAGTGTCGCATGCCAAACTTTAAAAAAAAAACACTTTTGAATCTTGAGTGTTATCTACATGCAGAAACCATAATTACTGCTTGTATACACAATGGGGCTTGCTTATCTCGTGAATTTCACCCAGTGCAGACGACCGACAGGATTAGTTACGCCTCATTGCACATGACACCTGTGATTGTACACAGTCAACTTTTGGGTACTAGTTGATTATGCAACAGTTAATTTTAGCTTTATAAACACCAAGTTATTTTTATGGCAATTGATTACGCGTGTATTTTAGAATATGGCTTGAATGCATTACTAGTTTATATACTTGAATATGTTAATATTGCGTAAACAAACTGATAAAATGATAAAGATTTTTATTGATGTTTGGATGGAAGAATACTGCAATATTTTAGTTGGGACTCAACATAATTTTTCTGGGACGCATCAAATTTAGCTGGGACGCAACCTTCTCAGAAAACTTGAGTCCTGGGACTCAAGTTAGCAAAATCCTAGTGAGAACCCTGCAGATGATTGACTTTCTCTGTATGTTAGTCTAACAAAGAATTTCATTCTTGCTTGTTTTGTCTGTGTTATGATTAGCAGACTTTCTGAGTTTGTTGGTCTAGTGTAGCATGCTGTAGTTTCCCTACATAACTGGAAGTCATTGACTAATCAATATTATTGTTAAACACGGCACCACAATATATCCATGACATTGTTCCAGATATTTACTAATCCTACTAGTATACCTCTTTCAATTCCCAAAGAACTCATGTCAGCTTTCTCAGGCCTGTAGGAAGCAATTTCAGTTTGGGGGGGGGGGGGGAGGAGGGGGCACAACCAAACATTTTCAGTTGGGGCGGCAATACCAAAAATTAAAAAAAATCCTTGACAAGCAAAAAAAAAAAGGTCATCAGACGTTATTATTGAGAGGGCACAAGCATAAAATTGCTTTGTTTTCTATAGTCAATACATCGGCAAAATTATGGGGAGGGGGATCCCCCCCCCCTCGGTTCTTACGGCCATGTTTCTGTTACTTCAAAATTGTCAAGTAAATCAGACAAAACAAAACAATCTCAATATTGTAACCCAGGGACTCTTACCAAACCAAGCTGGCGACTGTTCATTCAAGCTTATGTTTAAATACTGACCAGTGTCTGCCTTGGAGTCTCTTAATATTAACACACTGCTATCCTCTTCATATAAAACAAATTGAAGTCAGCAACCACAGATGAACTTTTTATATTAAAATATGACGTACAAACACTCAAAAGACTTTACACTCGGCTTCAGGTATTTTTTTTTTTATAATTTGCCATACATATACACATAAACAGTTGAACCTGTCTACATATACACATAAACCAGTCTTCTTCAATGCTAACATTAGTGATTACACATGTTCAGGAAAAAAATACAAGCATTCTTAATCACAAACACTGATGACAGAAACAAATGATGTCAAATTTAAAGCATTTTCTACAAGATCTCTTTCACAGTGAAGCTTACATTTTATTGAATTTTCTCTTTGCACTCATTTTTTTCTTCAACAGATTGCATAATTAATACATTTAACCACTGATTAAAATAAATGATTTAAGGACATATGCAACATAGTTTTTGAACTTTATTTACTTATTCCCTGTATAATTTAAGAGTTCTGACAACTGAAGGACCTTTGTGCGACTTTCATAATGCCTTATGATGCTATACACCTCTATAATTATATCAAATTTTGAGGCAATACCAGCTTAAACTCATATTTTTCAAGACCTACTCAACAATTACCTGTTCAAAACCCCTGGTAATGAATGCTGATGTATTTTGTCTAAGAATGTCTGATGGTACTATGATTTTTAATTATTAAGAATATCTTGAAAGATTATCAGTAAGTACTGTAGATTGTAAGGTCAATGTTCATTGTGTATGACCTTAACAACTTATCATATTTGATGTTAGATTTGGGTGAATTAAAAAAAAATGACCAAACGCATATTTATCAACCGACACTAAAAATACAGGCAATAAAAATAGATTTCTATGTCTCAGCATATGTCTTTAGATAGTGTCTAAATAACTGCCAAATATCTCGTTGATATCTCAATTAACAAAAAAGTTATGCCCAAAAATGATGCTAAAATTGTCAGGAGTGCAACACCTTTTTGTGACATTTTGAAATTTCAATATTTTTTGGAGATCTGTGAAATAAAAAACAATGCTTCATGTTGAAAATAAAGACTTTCCTGATAATATTCAAAGTATTGAGCTTTAAATGTGGACTGTCATAACTTTTGTTTAATCAAGTTGTGGTCATGACTGATGTTTAAAAAAATGTTATACCATGTCAGGAGTGCAACAGAAAAAATGTAGTGTTGCCAAAAAAACATCAATTGTAAAATTCTGATAGAAAATTAAGACCAAAAAAAATTTTGGAAGTGTAAAATAATAACTGATATACATTTTAAAACTTAAAAATGATATATAAATCACGAGAAGCATTAATGAGAGTCAAGTATATGTGCATACCCAATAATGTCAGGAGTGCAACATTTGATGTTTTGCTCCCAAGCATGAAAAAACTACTATCATTATATGATTTTCTGATTTTTATTTTGGAAAATAAAGACACAAAGAACATTTTTACCAAATAGATTTATCAATTACAGGATCTGTCTGTGCTTAAGATCCATATTTCTATGGTCAGGAGTGCAACACATTTTTTTAAAGATTCAAGTTGTGTGTCGAAAAGACTTCTATTCATGCTTAGAGGTATTAATTAATTAATAATGATCTTTTTGCATAATTTAATGCTAAATTATTGATAGTTTTGTTATTAAAATTCTTCCTTTTTCAATTTTATCAATTCAGATGTGTTTTTATCTTTTTGTGATTTTTTTAATGAACGTTAAAAATAAACACACTAAAACATTGTCATTAAATTCAAGTAATTCCTCCTCAACTTCACTGAAACAACAGAACAAGTTCTTTTGTAATTTTCACTTCACAATTCTACTTTAAAGGCCCCAGTGCTTTTGGTCAGGAGTGCAACAAATATGTTAGAATTATAAATCATCCACTAAGAATAAAAATAAATAGAAAATGATGAGTAGAATTTTTCTGGTGGGTTACTGTGTTTGTCCTCTAATGGAAAATATGCTTTAAAATATATTTTATCTTCTAAATATACATTTAAGCTAGTTTTTTGGGCATAAAATAGGGTATAATTCCAGATAAAATGCGAATTTTAAATACTTTCATCTGTTTTAATTACGAAGTATTGGACTATAAGTATTGCACAATTTCATTACCACTTGATGTTGCCAACACTTTATGAATTTTTGTGTTCTATGGTTTTAAGTTCAAACTTTACTGCAGTCAGGAGTGCAACAAAACTGTTTCATAATTACCGATGCTTTTTAACTAGCTTTACTAAAAAATAAGTTGAAAAAAAAAATGCTTGATTCTATTTATGTTCAAAACACTATGTCTATCAACAAATTACAGAAATTTTACAGTCAATTCAGGGAATAGTTTTCATCATTTCACATATATTTTAAATAAAATTTATATATATTACACTTTGCAAATAATCATGTTTTAAGGTCTTCAAAATATGAAAAACCTGTCGTAAACAATGAAAAATATCAACACGACAAATTGATTTACAAAGTAAGAGTGGGTTATTGTGTGTTATAATTTTTAAAACAACGTTAAATAAAATACATATCAGATGTCAGGAGTGCAACACAATAATGTAACGTAGGGTCACTCCAAAATCTAGTATTTTTTGTAAGAGAACTCGTATATAACAATTCTTTTTTGGCTTAGATTTAAAGAATTGACTTGAACGGACAAAAAAGTGAATTTTATGGAATTTTACTGCTTCATATTTTTTTCACATTAAAACTTTTCAAACCAGAATTGAAAAAATAATGTAAAATAACAATCAAAAAGCCAATTTTTTGTCACATGTACAAGAGAAGATACTCATTCAAGGTCTAGATTTAATCATTTATACCCCTTTTACCATTTTGAAGCATAAAAAACTATAATTTCTTGTGATTATGTATTTTAGAAAGTCTTTTAAGGTGTAATGATATTTTCTTTTTTCAAAAGAAATTTTACTCATAAAAATTCTGAAACTTTTTAATCCAATTGTCTATTCTATTGCCACTTCAGGATTTTAAACTAGAATGCATTTGCAATATGATGATATAAGTGAAAAATATGTTATAAATAGTTGAATTTTGCCAAAAAAAATCAGTTTGGTGGTCATTTTTTTTGAATTCACCCATTTCAAGAATGAAAACATAGAGGCTATGATTCTAAATCCTAACAAATCATCAACAGATTTCACTTGGGTTTGATATGTAATTTCACTCATGAATATTTGCAATGTATACATTTACAATTGTACACTTGGTACTGCTATCTTTCCTGGGGGTTCAATTTTCAAGGTTTATAAGTTTTAATATAATTATAATAAAATATTATTTTAGTGATTTATTATTATTATAGTGATGTCTTTTATAACAAGACTTTCAACCACGAAATTACATCCTCTAGAAGATGTTCATGCTAGCAATCCATGAAAATGTCCCCCCCCCCCCCCCCACACACACACACACAATGTACAATGAAAAGAATTCAGAGGTACACCTTTGTGATGAGTACTGTTTTGGTCTATCTGATATGATCAAGTTCAATTTGAATCAGAAGCAAACAAAATACATGTACAGGGCTCTAATTGGCGACTAATTTAGTCGCCATGGCACCTAAAAAATTTTCCATAAGTCGCCAAATTGGCGATCATTTTAAATTGACTTGGCAATCATCAAATTTCGGAAATTTTCACATTTTTAACAATTTTTCAGAAAAAGCGAAAAGAAATTTAAAAGAAGAGGAAATTATTTTTAGCACGGACATGTAGGGTTTTCTTAGGCATGTCATGGGTCCCTATATTCTATTAACTTTTAAAGTTGGCGCCTTATAAAAATTGCCTGGCGACTAAAAATTTGCATTGACGACTAAATGTTTTTGATAAGGCGCCAGCTGGCGCCTAAATTTTAGAGGTCACTTACAGGCCTGATATACCAGAGTCTATAACTGTCATTTCAGGAGAATTTGACTTGATTTTTCATCCATGACCTCTTATTTGTGTAACAATCTACAGGTGTTTACATGTATGTAATGTGTGTAACAATCTACAGGTGTTAACGTGTATGTAATGTGTGTACACAATCTACAGGTGTTTACGTGTATGTAATGTGTGTACACAATCTACAGGTGTTTATGTGTATGTAATGTGTGTACACAATCTACAGGTGTTTACATGTATGTAATGTGTGTACACAATCTACAGGTGCTTACATGTATGTAATGTGTGTACACAATCTACAGGTGTTAACATGTATGTAATGTGTGTACACAATCTACAGGTGTTAACGTGTATGTCATGTGTACACAATCTACAGGTGTTTACGTGTATGTCATGTGTGTACACAATCTACAGGTGTTTATGTGTATGTAATGCATGTGTGTACAGATGTGTGGTCTTGGCATGTACAAGTATAAATGTCTTTCAGGTATCAAAAAAATAATTTGGGGAAAAAATGCATTTAATTACCAACATTGTTTATCTTTGCTAAGAAAATTTATACCACAGGTTGATACAAAAAATATAAATGTATGTAAGGATAAGAATGGCATCTCACATAAAAGAGTCCAAGAGTAAGAACAGAGTACGTACAAGATGAAAATTAGTATCAGACGTAATCCAAGTTACCAGGCATCTATTGTAGACTTAATACCACAATCCTGATACATGCAGTTTAATTTTTAAAATTAATAATGAAAAAGACAAAAACCAACCAAAAAATTACAGAATTCTCATGTATGCATGTGCTTTTTGCAAAAAATAATGTAGAATATTTCAAATCGTATTTAAATGATAATTTTTTCTGATAATCAGCTGCAATGTCTTCCACATAAACAAAACCTTCATCTATTATCTGTTTACAGTATACCTCTGGTCTACTATCAGGAATAATCTGACCCTATATCATCTTAACGATTAATTAGGTTACAATGATTTGTTACAACCAGACAAATGTAATCCACTCACATGTTATAATGTAGACACTAAAAAAAGGAGTCCGATATACATTTTTATTTGTGTTAAACATTTAAACCTAATCTTATTTGTGACAGACACAAAAAAGATTTCAATTAAGCAAGCAACATCCATTCTTGCTGTGGTTTCTACAGTCAATCATCAACTTTGGAACAACAGAAAAATTGCTGTGTCATTTTTACATGTGACTTGTCATATCAACTTTGGAACAACACAGAAAAATTGCTACACATGTACCGGTATGTCATTTCTGCAGTTGACCACTTTTTCAAAATTTCAAGTAATTCTTTGGTAATGCTCTTGAATGTAATAGCAAAATTGTAGAAAATGCTTTGAAGGATCAAGTTGCAAAATATTTATCCTTAGAATATACACGTGACATGGTAGTTTGTAACTAACAATATTTTTTGTAAATGAAAAAAGCTTAAAGGTGCTTGGACACAGATTTGAAGTTAATATTTTCTCAGATTTTCTGTATAATATCATGACTTATATGTTGCTATAGCATTTCATACTAAAATATAATAAAAATCTTATTTCATCTCGAAGTTATTGAAACTTCAAATTTCTGGACGCGTTTGATTGACACATCCTTGCACTTTCACAATTTTTAATTTTATTCTTAATACTGAAGAAAAGTGGCAGTTTTGTTGTGTATGAATGAAAAGTATTAAAACTATAATCCAGAAAATTCAGAGTAGAAATGTTCGAAAGCAAAACCCACTCACAGTATTGTCAGTCCGTGTTCAGTGGTGTGTGCAGACTTTAACAATTGAACACACCCGGTGAGTCGTAAACATTAACAATAACAGAGCTCGTGCCCTGTTTACAGAAACAGTTTACGTTCCACGGGTGTATTCAATTTGTTAAACTTTGTACACAACACTGAGCACGAGCTGACGATATTAGTGAGGAGGTTTGCTCTAGCACATTTCTACTCTGAAATTTCTGGATTATAGATGTAATGTTTTTCATTAATACAAAACAAAATCGCTTCTTTTCTTAAATATTAAAGATAAAGATAAAATTTGTGAAAGTGCAAGGATGTGTTAATCAAACGCGTCCAGGAATTCGTAGTTCCAATAATTTCCAGATAAAATAAGTTTTTAACTATATTTTCGTGTGAAATGCAATTGCAATATATAAGTCGTGATATTATACAGAAATTTTGAGAAAATATTAACTTCAAATCTTTAAGAATCTTGTGAAAAAATACTGGCAGAGGAAATTAAGGTTGGTTTACTGTCCATGATATTGAGATATACTGATTACATATATGTTTTATTCAGAATATTTCACTTACAATCACATGATCATTCTTTATATCATTCGAAAATATGTTTTATCAAATTCTTTACAAACTAAATCTTATAATGAATATATGTCCATACAAAGATATGTCACTCATACTAAAAATCATTGATAATTAAAACCATATCATCAAACTGTTGTCCTGTATTTTTTATGCCCTATATATTTCTCACACAATACCTTAGTATCTCAGTCGAATGAGTTATGTACAAACAGAATCAAAGTACTGACAGTACTGATGGGAGTAGTGACAGAGCCATCCACTCATACAGACAACCACAGGAAGATCAGTGTTATACATGTCTACAAGGCACTCAGATGTCAACACCCAAATCTGGACACAGTTACGTCATCTCCAGGGTGGAGCGATGATACGGCTGAGCCAGAGACGCCATTTTACTGTTGGATGGCTGTAGGGATTTCTGCGCTCGTCTGGAGTCAGGGAATTTATTGTGATAGAGCTCAAGTCGCAAATATTTAACCGTCACCAAACGACCTACAAATTTACAAAAATTGTATATCCAAGTACATACATCTACAAATTTTGTACAAAATATACAAAAATCATTTTTGACATACACCCCTGTACAACTATAACTACATTTACAACTATATAAATAATCCTACAAATGTACATGTATATCACTTGTTTTTTGACCCATTCAGGTTAATAGAGCCAGTAAAGACTTTTTAAAATTGAACCGTTTTGTAACTTAATTTAAATTTAGAGTTTAAATTGACTGAAAATTTTAACCGACACACTCAACAAGGGCCCCACTAAGAGCTGTCTTAGGAAACAGATGTGCTTTACACAGTAAAGTTTTGAATAAAATAAAGCACAAAATTTATTAAACAATGATAATTTAGGCCTAAAAAAATTAATAACTTGGTTCTCAGGCCCGCCCGCATCTCATTCAACAATGTGCATTACCCATTTTTATCCTCATATGAATAAAATAAAATTTCTCTCATGCGCAGATGGCATTGATTTCAGCGCAAATTCATAAGGGAATGACTGTAATACTTCCAAGGTACAAAGTGGAGATTTCTGAAGGTTTTTCCGTGCTAGAACTCAATCAATAAAGCTATCAAAGACGGCTCCCTCTACCTCGGAACTTGGACGTCAGCAAGATTTGCAGATTTCATTTACTGGTAGTGTGGGTATACCAAAGACAGATAAATTTGACAATGTTTAATAAAATCATAAGCCCTTTTTATAGTGCTGAAACACTTAGATTAGTTGTGTTACATAAGCAATTGACCAGATGCATCACTAAAGGTGTTGGGTTCTGTAAGTTTAACACGTCTGGTTTTTAGGATGCCGTTGTTTCATTGCACAAATCATCAGAATGTAGAATATGCAAGAGAAAGAAGCAGGAAATAAATTATCTTGATTTCTACACTTGATGTTGAAGCACTGTTGATTAAAAGTTGTTAGTTTTGAAATTATAAAAAAAAAAATAAAAATAAAAAATCCTGCATCTGTTTTTTATGAGATAAAAAGGGAAAAAAATGCCCCCCTCCCACATTTATTTTTGAGAAAACTGGCCTGAGAACCAAGTTATTAATTTTTTTTGGCCTAAATGATGATAATTTAATGATGCTAATTATCAGTTCTAATATACCTACCATCAAACCACCAGCCGTGGAGAGATTTGTACACACTGTAGGCCGTCTCACAGCTGTTACATTTAATGTACACACATCCCTGTAAAACAATGAAACAATGTTACATTTAATGTACACACACCCCTGTAAAACAATGAAACAATGTTACATTTAATGTACACACACCCCTGTAAAACAATGAAACAATGTTACATTTAATGTACACACACCCCGGTAAAACAATGAAATAATGTTATATTTAATGTACACACAGCCCTGTAAAACAAGGGATACAATGTCACGTCTACATATGTGAAGTATTTGTCTGACCGTTTGTTAATTCAATGTAAACAAACCCTTGTAAATGATAAATGTACAAAGGTTATATACACAAGGTTATATACACAAAGTCTACAATGAAACTAAAATAGGTTTGAATATTTCAGGAGAAAAAATTTTTTTTGACTCTCTTCTTATGATATAAAATGTCAGTTATGCTTCATGTGCAGTACTTTTGAAATAGTGTATTTATTGGAAGTTTGCAATTTCAGTATGTTTAAAATACATATATTTGCACTTGTTAGGGTGCTGTAATGAATTACCTCCTTAGAGTTGGAATCCACATAGATATGAAGAATTCCCTTGATTCCTTTGCATTTTTCCAAGATGGCGTCCTGTACATTCACCTCCCAATCCTCATCTGTTTCCCTGGCAACAAAAACTGACCGAGTAAAATATCCTCTTTAGGGAAGCTCAGAGCTTTTATAATTTACTATTCTGAAGGATTCAACAAAACAACTTGAAACTTCAATGAAAAGATTGATAAAAATCTTAAATCACAGTGGTAAAGCTTCTTAGATTGAGGTAACAGACTCACATTTCTGCATCAAACATGTTCCTGATTTTCAGACATGGGGTAGGGCTATAGGACAGGGCCCCTCCCCCTCCTGATGATGTGTTATTCTCACCAAATGCTGAAATTACAAAATGAATGAACACTTCTGCAAAGACAAATTCTAAAACTGTAACCTTAATCTGATTTATTCTACATTATTGTAAAATGCAGCAAAAAATGCTAAAATCCCAAAGTCTTTGTTGAGAATGTAGCTCTACTGTTAAACCTGTCTTAGAAAAAAGATACAATACTGTAGAAATACCTTTTTTTCTGTGTCGCATTATTTTACACTACTGTAAATTACAGTTTATTCACGATAACTTTATTTTCAAGTAATTATGCAAGACAGTGTGCTCACAAAAATTTCATTCTCTCGTATATTAGCATTCCTAAAGATAATATAGAGCAATAACCTCAATTTGTGAAAATTGTGTCTTGCTAATAAAGAGTCAATGACTATCTCGTGAAAATAAGGTGTTCATGAAAATTAAGTGATCTACATTACAGATCTACACATCTACGGTCAAAAAATTTCCGCAGAAATTTGTCTCAGTGAATTTTAAGTGCATCTAAGACATGCAACAGCAATGTTATAAATACTATAACAATTAAACTTATTTGACGTGAGTGACATATAATGTGCAGTGTACATTCCTGGCTATGATGGCATAATTGTGATGACCTAGTAACAGTGATTGCATCATTGTGTATTTTGTATTGTGTATTGTTACCATGTAAATACTGAGTCAGTTTTAGATATATAGAATATCACACTGCTGTTTTGATCTCAGCCCTGGTATCAGCCCGAGCGGTTGGTATCGGCCCAAGCCCGGAGGGCGCGGGCCGAGACCATATGAGGGCTGATACCAGGGACGAGATCAAAACAGCAGTGTGATGTTGTTTATATCATATATCTAAAACCAAAGATATTAAGACTTTTTCCCAGTAAAATGTTGTATTAAATTAAAATGAGTTATTGTTCTTTATTTTCGATGTTCATCGATCTTCAGATAGGTAAAGATGTTGCTTGACAAAGGTAAAGTGAGGATTTGCCTGATTTGGTCATTAAAATTAATAGATGAGTCTTGGTGTTTTAAAACATGTTTCAATCAAGGGCACATTTAATTGCTAAGATTTAAAGGTCCCAAACTTTTGATAACGCTACTTTCACTTTGGATAACCGGGTTACATGTTCAACAAATTGTTACAGGTCTGAGATTTAAAGTAACTGTTTGTTTTGTTTACGATATGTATTAAAATAAATAATGACACAAAAAGAGAAAACTTGATATTGTCTTACTGTCAAAGCAAATTAACGTCCATTTCTGTTCAAAACATTCAACTCTCAGTAAAAGTTACCTCTCTTACGTCACAACTACCATCATTTGGAGCTCTTTTTAAAAACAATTTTCTCAATATTCTAGCATAAATAAATAATTCTTAGATATTCAGGACTAGTTTTAGTATGCAAAATATTTATCTTTAACACCTTAATATAAATTTTACTCTTAATTCACACAAATTAAACAGAAATAATGGATTGAAATTTGAGGGCGAGACAGCCCCTTGACAACGGGCTGAGACAGAGATATCTCAGCCCTGGGGGCGAGGCAGCCCTAGTTCCAAGAGGCTGTCTCACCTAGTCCGAAATGCCTTATCAGGGCTGATACACTACTAGGTATATGATATAAAGTTTGTACTGTACAGATGTGTTTACCTATCTCTCATTACAGGCAATTCAAGAATTCTGCGTAATTTTCTACCCCACTGAACAGAAATTGTGATTCCGGGGAAGTTTGACCTCGTGGAAAAAAGTATGTTTACAATGTAACAGTCTGAGTCTCCATTCTTTAACACAAATGCTTCAAAATTATCATTAAAAATGAACTTTCTTTTCATTTGAAATTGGTATGCTTGAAATCTAATTTAAAACAACTAATTCAAAACAACAGGTCAACTCTGCCTAAAATAGATTGCCCCATCTTGATATTCTCAAAAAATTGACTGTAAATTTTTTACAAATACAGTAAAACTGGCTTGAAGGAAGTCATAGGCACTTGGAATTAAGCTTTTTTATAAGCTTATTCCTTTATATCCATGTACAGAACAGAGAGTGAAGGATTCTCTATGGGAGTTATAAAATTTTCCTTTTAAATGAGCTTTCCTTTTTAAGTGAGTTCTTCAGAACAGATTTACTATACCCCTAAAACATACTTAAAAACAAAACAGCGGAGCAAAATTAAAGAAAAATGAAAGTTACTGAATTTACCTTGACCCTGCCAGTATTTTCCTCCATTGGAGCAAGCCTACAAGGAAAAAATCTAATCAGTTACCACAGTAACTACTGAGTTCTGGTTAAGTTCACCTGCCTTTTATTTACGTTCTACTGGAAATCACACATATACAAGTATTTCTCTCAAGTTTTTTTTTCACAAGACAAAAAGTCACTATTGGCTTACTGGGAGCCACTTCCAGACTTATCTTACCGGGAGCCACCTCCAGACTAAGAAATCCTCTCCCTGCACCGTCTGGTTCTCAATTCGGATTCTGGACTCGTTCGCCTCAATAAACTTTACTGCTTTCTCCCAGCGCGGCCTCAGCTTTTGTCTAAATATAGAAAAAAAATATATAAATATCACTGCTGTCAATAAAAGTTGTCAAATGAAAATTAGTCATGTAATGCAAGACAGGAATACTACATCCATTTGCAGTTTTTAGTTTTAAATACACACACTACCAAAACAACATGATTGGAAAATAAATGTCTGTGATCAAGACATACCAGATAATCCATATCTGTGTACCTCACAGAGATAAGAAATAATTCTGTAAAAATAATATGGGGATGTATCATTTACTTATTGACAATCTCCTGTTTTACAACAAAATTCAAGCCTTATATTCATGTCCCATATTTGTTAAACTACCATGAATTTACCCATTTTATGTTATTAAAGCCCCCGCCCCCACTCCCCTTGCATCTCATAAATCCATTCTAAACAAAGATAAATAAAATATGGTCAAAATTTTCAAGGTTTTTAATGAAATGATTACTAATTTCTGTTTGTTATTTTCACATTTCACTAAAGCAATAGGAAGACTTTGAAGATCAGTTGTCTTCTTTTATAACCATTATATTATTCCTGTGATGTAATCACAGTTTACACAGCAGCAAAATCCATTTGCTGATTTCACACCCATGTTGCATGAGCAGGGATTCTCCACTCCATTTTGGGAATGGGGCTCAGGCCTTTGGAATTGGGAATTTAACTTACAACATTTTATCCCTTATTGGGAAATTTTATTGCATGATTTTTTAGAGAAATAAACACTTATGATGAATAAAATTGATGTTTAATTTACTTAATTATTCAGAACTGTTAATCAGAAAAGATCAATCATAATAAAATTTAAGCCAAGTTTCTTAACATTTTGTTCATTTCATTCAGATTTCCATACCTGGCCATGATTTTTTTTACCAGAACTTTGATCAAGTCAACTTTGTGGGTTCATTTTGGGGGAAAAGGGAGAGATTTTGCAATTGGGAATGGGGCCTATATTTGGCCCTACACAGGGCAGTGGAAAATCCCTGAGGAGTAAGAGTTGACACAGAAAGCTAGAATCCCATTAGGAAGTCCTCATACCTTTGTTTTGGTGGTCATAGCTGGTCACAAAATTTCAAACCTTTGTTTTGGTGCTTACAGCTGATCTGGGACTTTCAAACCTTCGTTTTTGTGGTAAAAGCTGATTGTCGACTTTCATACCTTTGTTTTGTGATAACAGCTGATCCTAGACTTTCATACCTTTGTTTTGTGATAACAGCTGATCCTAGACTTTCATACCTTTGCTTTGTGATAACAGCTGATCCTAGACTTTCATACCTTTGTTTTGTGATAACAGCTGATCCTAGACTTTCATACCTTTGTTTTGTGATAACAGCTGATCCTAGACTTTCATCCCTTTGTTTTGTGATAACAGCTGATCCTAGACTTTCATACCTTTGTTTTGTGATAACACCTGGTCGTAGACTTTCATACCTTTGTTTTGTGATAACACCTGGTCGTAGACTTTCATACCTTTGTTTTGTGATAACAGCTGATCCTAGACTTTCATACCTTTGTTTTGGTGGTAACAGCTGGTCGCGGACATGGGAAACAGCGATAAATTCTGGATGTCTGTTGTTCTCCTGGTGAAGTTCATAATTATCCTTCACTAAATCTGTAAAGAAAAACCAGGATTAAGCAGATTTAGTTGATCCAGATTATGACTTTCTCTGTCTACACATACCTAATGGCTACGATTTTCTCTCTTTACACACACCTACAACTTTCACATTACACATACCTATGATTTTCTCTCTCTACACATACCTATGATTTTCTCTCTCTATACATACATATGATTTTCTCTCTCTACACAAACCTATGATTTTCTCTCTCTACACATACCTATGATTTTCTCACTCTCTACACATACCTATGATTTTCTCTCTCTACACATACATATGATTTTCTCTCTCTACACAAACCTATGATTTTCTCTCTCTACACATACCTATGATTTTCTCTCTACACATACCTATGTGTTCTCTCTCTCTCTACAAATACCTATGATTTTCTCTCTCTCTCTACACATACCTACGATTTTCTCTCTTTCTCTACACATACTTATGATTTTCTCTCTCTACACATACCTATGATTTTCTCTCTCTACACATACCTATGATTTTCTCTCTCTCTACACATACCTATGATTTCCTCTCTCTCTACACATACCTATGATTTTCTCTCTTTCTCTACACATACCTATGATTTTCTCTCTCTCTACACATACCTATGATTTTCTCCACCAATTCAAACACACACTTCTGTTCCCGTTCCACCTGACCTCTGTGGTAGCGCCAGCTGAAGAACCCCACAATCACCACTCCTACACCTGTAGTACAAATCAAAGTACTGAAAGTACTGTACATACAATACCCCACAATCACCACTCCTACATCTGTAGTATAAATCAAAGTACTGAAAGTACTGTACATACAATACCCTACAATCTTCACTTCTACACCTGTAGTACAAATCAAAGTACAGAAAGTACTGTACATACAATACCCCACAATCACCTATCCTACACCTGTAGTACAAATCAAAGTACTGAAAGTACTGTACATACAATACCCCACAATCACCTATCCTACACCTTAGTTAAAAACAGTGGAAAGAAATAGATGGAATTCTCAACAGATCTAATAAATGTGTCCCTAATAATGTTTTAGTTATATGATTGTAACTTTTTATATACCATGGAATTATTTTACTTCTTGAGGGTTAATGTTTGTGGGAAATCACAAAATTCTACTGGTTTATGGGTAACTCATACATATGGATGATTAAATGAACCAATTAGTTGACATATTCATGGAGATAATTAATGGAGAGAAATTAATGGGAATGGCAGACCAACAAAATCCATGAACATTGGTATTCCACAATGATGATTCTGCAGTTTTTTATGCACAGATTTAGTAATTCTAAAAATCCTGAAATATTATAGGAGAATAAGTTAGTTTTTTGGACTCTGAGGAAATTAATTCATATAAAGAAGTAAATATGGAATTTATCTATTTAATTAACAGAGTATGTGCCATTTACTGGTAACCTCCAGGAAAAATATTCAAAGAAATAAAGTACTGTTGAACTGAAATTACTGTTGCTTACTCATATGAGAAATGTACATGCAAATAAAATCTTCAATTAATTCATCTAGGCCAAATGAAATATTTAGAATGCTGGAATTGAATACAAGTTAAGTTAAAACTTTACATTTCAATTTATTTCACTTTAATTCTAAGGGCAGATCACTCTAACTGCACAAAAATACCATGGAATTAGAACTCTTTAGTGTGCACTGAATAGAGGGATCTTAAATGCAGTTTGGAGATCTCCCAACTTCAAACCAAATATGGGACCCATCAGTATGTGAGCATGATTTAGATTTGAATAAAGAAACTCATTCAAGTATTATAAAACAAGAAGCCCAAGGGTCACAATGCTCACCTGAGTCAATATAGACCTGCTGTTCTTCATCAGCAAATTTCCCCCCATATATCATGTATATTGTTATGTAAAATTCTGATCACATATTGTGGCCCCATCCTACCCTCAGGGGTCATAATGTAAAGAAACTTGAATCTATACCACTTCAGAATGCTTCCATATGATTAATCATGGCTTTGCTGTTCTTGAGACAAAGATTTTAAACGATTTTTTTTTCTATATATTCCTATGTTAAACTTTGATCACTCAATGTGACCCCATCCAACACCCAGAGGTCATTAATTTAACAAACTTGATTCTACACTACCTCACATGTTACTGTATAAATATGACTATTCATGCCTTTGCTGTTCTTGAAAAGAAGATTTTTAAAGATTTTCCTAATATCATATTTTGTAAAACTTTGATCTACCATTTTAACCCCACCCTACCCCCAGGGCTCATGATTTGAAGATGACATCATATAAATATGACTAGTGATGGCTTTGCTGTTCTTAAGAAGATTTTTAAAGATTTTTCTCATCTATTCCTCTGTTAAACTTTGTTCGCCCATTGTGGTCCCACCCGACCCCTGTGGGGTCATGAATCGAACAAATTTGAATCTATTCAAATAAGAAATAGGATTTTAAAATGATGTTTTAGACTTACAAATAGGAAGTATGATTTTGATGTTTTAGACCAAATAACAATTAGGATGTTGATGTTTTAGACTTAAAAATAGCAAGCGTGATTTTGATGTTTTAGACTTACAAATAAGAGGTAGGATTTTGATGTTTTAGACTTACAAATAACAGGCAGGATTTTGATGTTTTAGACTTACAAATAAGAGGTAGGATTTTGATGTTTTAGACTTACAAATAACAAGTAGGATTTTGATGTTTTAGACTTACAAATAAGAGGTAGGATGTTGATGTTTTAGACTTACAAATAAGAAGTAGGATTTTGATGTTTTAGACTTACAAATAAGAGGTAGGATTTTGATGTTTTAGACTTACAAATAAGAGGTAGGATTTTGATGTTTTAGACTTACAAATAAGAGGTAGGATTTTGATGTTTTAGACTTACAAATAACAAGTAGGGTGAGTCCAAACAGGATTTTTTCCATGGATCTCCAGACCCGTATGATCAGACCTAGGTCAGGGTCAGTCTGGAGATAGGTTATTTTGTCCTCATTCTCTTGTGTATCAGATGCTTCAACTGGATTTTTTTCTGCATCAAATGCTCTGAAATATTGATTACAAGTTAACAAAAATTTCCATAAGCATAAAAAATTGCAAAAATCTGTAACCAGACAAAAAAAAAGTATCATTCTTGTTAGTAATGATTTGTGGATTTAATTGTATCTTGTTAATTAAAGAGTTACTGGACATTTGTAATGGATGAAATATACTTGACTATGATCAATGTATGGTTTAGAAATTTTACAATTCAAGTAAGTTTACTTAGCAAAAATTGAACGCTTTAGTGAAATCCCTTTGAATAAGCACCTTCTCAGATTGAACTCCTCCAAAAAGGAAAATGCATTTAATTACTGTAAATGTACATTTTCCTCAAGGTCATACTTTCACAAAATTACAATTTTAGTTCAATCCGCAGGTAGGAAATTACGCGATTTTTTGGATTACCATACTTTGTCTTAAATGCACTTTAAGTATGCTAAGGAAAATTTGTGACTGCATACATAGCGTAAATTAATCCCATGTGCAAAAAAGTCTGTCTACAATACACTGCCTATTGACATTTAATTTGTATAATTAATAACTAATGGTCTTTATTTTTTAAATGTGATTACCTAGCAAGGGTATATATGTAAAGGAGATAATTTTGTAACTTCTCATAAGGGTGTTTTATGTATCAGAGCAGCTTGGTTTGCTAGAGAATTTCTCCATTTCATAATAAATAAAGAACAATTATATATATATATATATATATATATATATATATATATATATATATATATATATATATATATATATATATATATATATATCCAAAAAATGAAAAGAAATATCACAGTGTCCGGTAATTAATATGAAAATTAAAAATAACAAGGCAACAATGTTAGTAAAACGTAAGCGCTTTCATTATACTTCTTCAGACGTTTTACAATTCAAAACAATTCAAACATGTGACGTTAAATATAAACTCTATAATTGTTTCCTCTATAAGCATTGTGACGTCATTGCATTGTTGTTGACGTTATCATCAGGTAGCGTTATAACGTCACATGTTTGAATTGTTTTGAATTGTAAAACGTCTGAAGAAGTATAATGAAAGCGCTTACGTTTTACTAACATTGTTGCCTTGTTATTTTTAATTTTCATATATATATATATATATACATATATATATATATATATATATATCATGATACCGACATCACATACTGTTAAGTAGAGGTGCAATGATATACCCACCTCATGATACAATAGGTAACAAGATATTCAGTTCACAATACATTTACATGTATTAGAGATATATGAAAATAAAATTTTTAATTTGTCAAGTAGGTCTAGATTAATTAAGAAATAAAGTCCGCGTTATCGTGAATGTTGCAGGATAACCTCCAAGGTCGAGAAATGTTGTCTGAAATATAAAAGCCGAGGCGTTAGCCGAGGCTTTTATATTTCAGACAACATTTCGAGACCGAGGAGGTTATCCTGCATCATTCACGACAACAAGGACTTTATTTCTATTCTACTAACGGCTCTAAAATACAGTTGATCGTTTTCTCTATAGAGAAACGAATTAGGTCACCATGTCGCAATTTCGCTGTTCCATTTAACACCAGAGGGTCAATCGATTGCATAAAATGCAGACGATTTCAGCTTTTGCTGGATTAAAAATATCCTTTAATTATTTATAAATTTGCTTGTAACATATATTGATTAATTTTTATGAATGAAAAATAACAAAACCAGTTGTCTATTTCATTGATTTATCAGTAAAATCACGGGAGTGTAAATGTTATGGGGAGGTCCGTAGAACAGCCCCACTTGGCTATAAAAACGGATATTTATCAGCTGTTTCAGGCAATACACATGTTTAGACTGCGGAAGACGACACATCGATGTGGTCTAAATAAGTATTAGATTATACAGTGAAATATTTATTTCAACTGTACAGATTTGACATGTGTTTCTGATCTGATAATTTTTTGATGACGTTCGTGATTTATTGGAGAATAATGTCCGCGGCATTTCTTTGATCTCGGCAATAATCGTAGTAGAATGTTACATCATTAAGCTGTGACAATATTGCCTGTACTAACCAAGACACATTGACAAGGAACTGAAGTAAACTCAATTCAGAGCATAGATACATGTATGTATGTCATTGACTTATTTAGAAGATGGAGCCTTTCTTAATATTTCTTCCTTTTTGAGTGAAGAGAGATACAGTCATTCTGCTATTTCTTTTATTTACATTTGACAGCGTAGTGTCATACATTTTGACAAATTGAAAGCATGAAAATGCAGAAACAAGGGACATTGATATGAAAAACAATAAATATTTGTTGTTTATTCTTTAAAACATGGAGTAATAGGTAATGAGGTTGGAATAAACACAAAAAAACATTCCATTTGTTTAATTACAGAAAATTCTCCTTTGTTCTACCTCGATGCTAATTTTCCCTATTGAACTGGTACCGGACCCTTTCCCAATGGGTAGAAAAAAAATCACTGAATTCTGGACCAATTTAACTGAACCAAGATATCAGTTTAAAGCATGAATTAAACCATTGAAAAATGTACCATGACATACTGTCTCAGGGTACTTCAACTGTCAAGAAGGAAATTTTTGTCCCCCCTTTATTTTCACTTCTTTCACCCTTGTTGCAAGTGAGTGAATTTAAAATGGGGTGAACTTGAGAAAGTAAGCTCTATCTCTATGCACCAATGTGTCTGGACAAATTTAAATCTGGGCAAAATTGTTTGCAAGATTGAAAGGGCAAAAATATTATCAGGTGAAAATAACTCTATACACACTAGACCTGACTGTACCTGATGCCCCATTTAGGATTTAGTAAAATCAGTTCTTTTGCTTTCTTCATTTCCTGAAAATTAAAGAGTAATTCACAGATAATTTATGCAAATGAAAAAATAAATGTGTCTTGCAAGCATCATCTTAAATGGATTTTTCATCCTGGAACAGTAGTTTAACTTTGACAATGCGTCTTTAAGATTCTTACAAATGTATGTACTTTCAACGTTTTGCCTCAGAGAAGAGAAAACAAAATTTGCTTGATTTTCAACTTTTATGTCTTCTGTTAGTAAACTGCAATAACTCCAATAAAATTTTATTTCAGTCAAACAGTGTGACAGATTTGTTTTTCTTTTAAGTCTGGAAAGATGTTACAACATCTGTCCTTACCGATTCACTGCCTATATAATTTTTGGCCTTACCGATTCACTTCCTGTCACTGATGTATTCAATGTTTCCCATTTGATCATCTCTCCGTTTCCTGAAACAAAAAAACACAGACTGTTTATATCTGATTTCTGTACAAACAAGGGAATGCACATTAAAATTACGAGCATTAAGAGAGTCCTAAACTTCACTAGATTCAAAATTGTAAATTTACCAAATGTAACAAGAGGCCCAGGGGCCACATCGCTCACCTGAGCATGTGGCTAGGAGAAAAGGAAAAATCAGTTTAGTATTGAAAAGCTTAAATGCATAAGTGGTCCCAACCTACTCCTAAAAGGGAGTGGGGGTATGATTTGAACAAAATTAAATCTACACTAACTAAGGATGCTTACATAATTTTTTGACTGTGACTTTTTTCTCTACAAGTTTGAACTTTCATTCTGGCCCCAACCTACCCCTGGAGGTCATGATTTGAACAAACTTGAATCTACACTATCTGAGGATGCTTCCATATAAATATGACAAACCATGGCTTTGCTGTTCTTGAGAAGATTTTTGAAGATTTTTCCTATATATTCCTATGTAAAACTTTGATCGTTCATTGTGGACCCACCCTATCCCCTGGGGTCATGATTTGAACAAACTTAAATCTACACCACCTGAGGATACTTCCACATAAATATGACCAATCATAGCTTTGCTATTCTTGAGAAGAAGATTTTTGAAGATTTTTCCTTTATATATCTATGTTATAATTTGATCGTCCAATGTGGCCCCACCCTACCCCTGGGGGTCATGATTTGAACAAACTTGAATCTACACCACCTAAGGATGCTTCCATATAAATATGACCAATCATAGCTTTGTTGTTCTTGAGAAAGAGATTTTTGAAGATTTTTCCTATATACTCCTATGTAAAACTTTGATCATCCATTGTGGCCCCACCCTACCCCTTGGGGTCATGATTTGAACAAACTTGAATTTACATCACCTGAGGATGCTTCCACATAAATATGACCAATCATAGCTTTGCTGTTCTTGAGAAGAAGATTTTTGAAGATTTTTCCTATATATTCCTATGTAAAACTTTGATCGTCCATTGTGGCCGTACCCTTCCCAGGGGGTCATGATTTGAGCAAAATTGAATCTACACTACCTGACAATAATTCCACATGAGTTTCATCCTTCCTGGACCATTGGTTCTTGAGAAGAAGATTTTTCAATAATGCCATTAATTTTTTGCTATTTCATAATTATTTCCCCTTGGACGAGGGTGTGACCCTTCATTTGAACAAATTCCTTTCACCCAAGGATACTTTGTGCCAAGTTTGATTGAAATTGGCCCAGTAGTTCTGGAGAAGAAGATGAAAATGTGAAAAGTTTATGACAACAACGCCAACGACGATGACAGACAACGGACAAATTTCAATCAGAAAAGCTGACTTGACCCTTCGGCTCAGGTGAGGTAAAAAATGGAGAGGAAAATTTCCATACAGCTTTATCAAAGACAATTAACAATTACAATTGTACCCCTCAGATATCTGAACCTGCAAGCAGGTAATTAAGATACATTTACTTTGCATATGTATTAATTAAACTACAAATTAAATTTTAAGAAAACACTTTATCAAACTAAAGCAGGAGGTATATATATATATAAATAAAAGCAATATAAATATTCCATTATATTCATGTAAGATTTAAATATACTTTTTTCAGTTTACAATACAGCGTTTTTTTTCCGTATATAACTGGTACCAATAAATGGTACCATTTCCAATGCCAAAAAACGTTAAATTCTCCAATTTTGAGACTAAAAATTCCCAATTTAACTGCCAAGCAACAGACTACGATGACATCATATTTCTTTTTATATGAAACATTGTACAAGTTGACTAATTGGTTCACTTCGAAAGTAGAGATTAGTCATAATATGGCGGGACCTGTGGTGTAGACAGCGTAGTGTCATACATTTTGACAAATTGAAAGCATGAAAATGCGAAAACAAGGGACGCTGATATGAAAAACAATAAATACTTGTTGTTTATTCTTTAAAACACGGAGTAATAGGTAATGAGGTTGGAATAGACGCAAAATATGTTTCATTTGTTTTAATGACAGAAAATTCTCCATTGTTCTACTTCGATGCTATTTTTCCCAATTGAACAGGTACCGGACCCTTTCCCAATGGGTAGAAAAAATCGCTACAATACATGTTAATAAAATTTTCCAATAATGTGTCCACTAACCTAGTACTACATCTATCATGTTTGAAGGTTTTCCCTGCCATACTGAAAAAATCTCATACAAAGCTTGTTCGCTATAAGTATAATTCACTGTACATCGAAATTTGTAATTAATTCTGATAATTACCATTACCCTTTCCCTGCCTGCGATTTTATTTCTGGTGTCTTTCCTATCCCACTCACCTTTATTACGTAGATATTCCTCTATTTTCACTACAGTCTGATGAGCCTCTTCATACTGATAACAAAAGTAACAATCGTATTATGTAAGTGTCTACAATAAAGATTAATTCTTAAAAATTATTCACCAATAACACTCTATCTGTTCTATTTGAATATTTATGAAATAATTAATGCATATTATGCAGCATCTGTATATATATTCCATTCAATTATTTAAAATCATAGTGTTTTATATCTATTGAATTTAATCTATTAATCAAGTACTATTTTTATTACTAAGCCATATCATTAATTGTTTTTCATAATTTTCTTTTACCTCTATCTTATTTCTTCCCTTAGGGTATACCACATCACCATCACCTGCTGAAGAAAAAAAATCAAATAATAAAACATTTAAGTCAAAGTTTCTTTTAAATAAATATTTCCATACAAGTTACCCAGGTCAATGTTCATCCTATATTCAGTATTATAATATTTATTTGAATATAAAATTATAAAAATGACTTAAAACCTTACATAATGATATGGATAGAAAAGTAAAAAACAAAAATACAGTCAAACCTCATTACCTCGAACTTCACGGGACTAAGAAAATACTTTGAGATATCTGAGGATTCGAGATATCCCGGGTAAAATACTTAAAAAATAAGCACTTGGAACCTCAAAATCATGATATATCCATGGTATTCGAGATATCCGTGTTCGAGATACTGAAGTTCAACTGTACATATATAAGACATTTGGTCCAACATATTCTGTCAGAACTGAAAAAGTTTTACCAGACCAGATACATGTACTTTATTTTGTACAGAAAGAAAAACAAATAAAAAAAATAAGATCACCCTCATTGATTTCAACAGCTTTCCATTTCATACTTTCCTTTCTTTGGATGGCCCTTAACAAATTTAAACAGCCATGTGGCCATCTCCTTTGTTTATTTGACCTTCACATGCACATCTCAATATTCAGATTTTGCATTTTGTCCGCTTTTTTTTCAAATAGATCATTTGGTCCGATGTTTTCCAGAAAATTATTTTTACTGGCCTTGCTAACAGGACTAACAATTACAACTCTGAGAATAATAATTTACCCTGTCCAAAATGTGTGCTGCCTATGTCTTGACGAAGGTAAATGTATGTTGCTCCAACAATTAAAAAGAAACAAACAACTAAACACAGAATGCTGGTAGAAATGAATGAAGCTTTAGGCTCGTATGAGTGATCAATATGATTATCGTGTTCATCTTCCTCTCTGTTGTCAGTGATATTGTTCAATTTTCCACGAGAATACTCAGGCCATGCGGTGTTGTTTTCTGTCTTCCTGGAATTTCCCCTTCCAACTGACCTGCGCTGTTTAACAGAATGACCTAAAGGCGACTTGTAATTATCAACAAAACTGTCTTGTAACTGAAAAGTTGTGTTCATTGATTTGTTTTCGACTTCATACATACTCTCATCGGGATCAGAGTCCGTGAATTCATTTTGATATTCATACGAGTAATTAACTGAGGAGTTTATTACGGCACCCCCGCCTATTTCTCGAGACAAGTCAGGATATAATGATTTCAATGGCACACTCGGGGCCGGGGTCACTGAATCACTGCTACTACCCCCCACCCCACTTCGTCTTGTGCTGCGTCGTGATCCAGTTCGTGTCCGCGGCGGGGATATTTCTATCGTGTCTGTTTTAGAGTATGACGACACAGCTTCTTTCTGTGGAGCTTGTCTCGCGGTCATGCGCTTGATTGGAACGACTGTCTCATCTTCGCTTTCTTCTGCAGAGCTGAACTCGACATTTTTTGTCTGTCTGGAGCGAGACGGTGTCGTTTTCTTTCCCTGATTGGCAGGTCTATCTCGAGCCCTGAAATGATTTAACTTTTTTATCAATATCGGTCGCTTTTTCTTGTCGATCGGCACTTTTACCACCTCGCCATAGGCTTTCAATTCTTCTACGAGTTCCTCGTCTGTAATTTTTTCCGCCATCTTTGCGGCTTACACCGGAAGTTAAGAAACTCAATTAATACGCATGTCCTGCATAGCAGGAGCGGATCAAAACACTATACGCTATACATCAAAATGCTTATAATCCGCAAAATATTCGAAGACTTTTATAGAAGCTTGAAGTAATGTAATAGTGATAGTTTTATGCTATTTTAATTATTATCATATTCAAATTAATTATGCATTAATGAATATGAAACAAATAAATTTTTAAACAAGTTTCTTTTAACAACAAAAGAAATTGTACTTTGGTTGGCACAACAAATGAAGTTTAAAATTTATTTGTTTCATATTCATTAATGTTCTATAGAAGTCAGTGAAATTGTATCATCAGCAATACCACTGACTTCTATAGAACATTGAACATAGCCAGAGTAAGGTAATGTTTGACCATCAGCACACTCTATGTGCAAAATATCTGATAAAGATTGTAAGGGTATATATGACTGAGGTGTTCCTCATAAAAACTTTGACTGACGATAGAAATTGATGAACCAGTGTCTACAAGTGATGTTATGCGAGTACCCTCAAACACAACTGAAACTTCATTTGTTGTGCCAACCAAAGTACAATTTCTTTTGTTGTTAGAAGAAACTTGTTTAAAATTTATTTGTTTCATATTCATTAATGTATAATTAATTTGAATATGATAATAATTAAAACAGCATAGAACTATCACTATATTACTTTTGAACCCCCCCTCCCCCTTAGAAAATGTGGACCCCACCATCGCCACCACTAAATAGGTGTTTTTCACGTTTGGAAATGGAATTTACGTTGTTGTTGTTGTTGTTTTTGTTTTTAATTAATTAATTAATTAATTTTTTTTTTTTTTTTTGCTTGTCAAGAAATTTTTCGGTTGGAATTTTTTGGACTTGGGTGAACCCCCTGGAAAAAATTCCTGCATCCACGCCTGAATGTTAAGGATGATATGACAATATACCAAAGTTCAAGCATTGATTCTTTGTCATATAGGCTGGTCCAAAACATATCTGACGTTTTCCAGGAATTTTTCACGATTTTTGATATTTGACGTGCCAGGAAAACCCGGCACGTCATATATCAAAGTCGTGAAAAATGCCTAGAAAACGTCAGATATTTCGGACTATAGGCTAAATGGTACGGAAGTAGAGACAGGAATTTCATAGGAAGATTTTTTTTCATAGCGTATTGTACATGTGTGCAATTTACCCTTCATGGATTGCTATTGATTATCGTTCTAAATTACTATATAAAATTATGTGTTTGTATAGATCTAACAATTTTTTAAAATGTGAAGTTCACAATGCATGGTTTTATGGTTTTATAGGTGCAAACAACTATAATCTTAATCTATAGGATTAGTCTACACGTATATCAAAATATTATCAGAAAACATTTACCAATATAATTTCTGTGGTTGCACATATTTATAACACCCTACTTTAATAAAATAGATAATTCATAATATCGGCGCATAAATTAAAAGAACGTAACGCCGTTGAATTATAATTAAAAAAAAAATATTTTGAGAGTTGTAAAGGGATCTTTTTTTAAGATGACATTATCTAAATCTGATATAAAATTTATGGGTTCAGATCAATGAGTTGAAAATACAATAAATTTAATCGTATTAGATATCGGATTTGAAGGCATACCGTTGCAAAAACTATGAACAAATTTAATTACGATATTCAAGATATCGAATTTGAAGACAAACCCGTTTACCCCCACCCACCCCAACTTCCTTTAGAATTAAATGAAAATTTCATAAAACATACTATAACATGTACACTCACATCAGGGAGTTGTCCTAAATATCTGACGTTTTCTAGGCAATTTTTTGACGTGCCCACCGGAGGCGACATTCTCGGGTCGATTTTCGATACATGCAAACTGAATTAAATGTCTAACTCGCATCTTATCAACAGTACAATGCTTCTAGTACTTATTAATATCGCCTTTATTGTTTCTTTGTTGTACAAAATGGCTGGTGAAAAACATTTTATAAGACGGCCGAGGTTTGTTTTGATTTCGTGCAATTTGAAATCTCGCCGTGAGACCTGTATCGAAATGTGGAGTGATATTTTCTTTTAAGCGATACCAGTGAGAGCTATTGAGAAGCATTGTGTTATTGCTAAGTTGTGAGTTTGACGTTTGATTCGATTTAAAAGTATCAAAAATCAAGTTCATTGGGGGGGGGGGGAGGAGGAGGCAAAATTACCACTTTTCATAATGGTGTCGGTTATGACGTTTTCCTGGCACGTCAAATATCAAAATCGTGTCAGCATGTATTAATTGTGAGTTTAAGTAATCATTTTTAAAACCCCTGAATCACCTCTGGCAAATACACATTTTTAATTTTTTTTTATAATTTCCGAATTTTTATCATTTTTTTAATTTTAATTACTGAATTAAGGTTAGGTGATTTTTCATCATATAAGTATTGAATTATAAAGACAATCAATACATTTGCTGCGGCTTCATAGATGACTCACAATGATCCTGAAATAGCTTCACATTACATCATACTTTAGATTACAGGAAAGAATATGACGTGTTTACAGGGATATAGACGATTTTATAAAGTTACACTTTCGAATATAAATCTCTGTTTGAACTGTTATATTACTGCGTACGTTTGCTTTTTGTGAAATGGAATTATATTGCATGTGATGTTTCGCTTACCATTTATTAATTATCATAATCAAAAAACAAGATTAGGTATTTTTATATACTGTGGCGATAAATTATATCTTCAAGAGATTTTAAATTAACGACCATGCACAAAAAAATTGTTGCAGAAGATCTATTTTAAGTAACAGCGTGAAATCCACATCGAGATTCTCGCTGTCAGACGGGTAGAACACCTCCACTGATTCTAGCGACGAGGTAGGTAATAATTTACCTGTACTATACTTATATACGAATTATATAATTATATACGAACTATATATTTATATACGAATTACAAGGATAAGAAACGACTAACTTTAGGTACTTAGTAATTGATACAAAAGGAATTCAAACAATACTTATTAATCAAATGAAATCAGAAAATGGATCGGGCAACAGACAGGATTGTATTTACCTCTTCCTACTGGTGCGTGGTTTGATATACATGTATTATATTTTTTTTAACTGTTTAAAATGTTTTTAAGGAGGGGGGGGGGAATGAAAATTGCGTCTTCTATCACCCCCTCCTTCCATTTAATTGCTAAGTGAAATTAATACAATTTAGTGTTTCGTGTTACTGTACCATATATTGGAACAACGTTAACTGTTTTAGTTTACTTTTAAATTTTTTTAAGAAACACTATGGAAATTTTCAAAAAACCAAAGAGAAAATATTTCAGAATGTCATAGTCGGATATATTAAAATTAACTCTCTTCCTTAAGATTCTGAGAGCGGGGGCCTTTTTTTTGAAGTCAGATAATATTTATTCTCATGCCAGTGAAGGACAGATTATTTTTTCCCTCCCAAAAAATGAAGAAGGAAAACCGCTAAACTCCAGATTCCATTTCGAGGGGACTGTAGGTTTCCTCCGCGTCTAGCTGTCCCTCTGTCTGTCTGTCAGTCTGTCCCACTTGGTTTTCCGCACTTTTTTCCTAATGCTTGCAGGTGTTGAGCTGAATCATGGTATATTACTTTACCTTGATTAGGTGAAGAACAAGTTTGCATTTCATTCCGCTTCAATGATTTTTTACGGTATTATGACATTTTTTGTAACGGGAACCAGATTACACTTGCCGGTAGGGGACTAGTATTGCTAATGCAGTACTCTCCGAATGCTTGTTTGTTTTTTCCTCATCAGTTGAGGACAGATCATCTCACTTGAGGACAGGTCATCTCACTTGAGGACAGGTCATCTCACTTGAGGACAGGTCATCTCACTTGAGGACAGATCATCTCACTTCAACTCTGATCAATACACTGATACTTTCCCAACTATATAAGATAAGATAATTTTATTTTTCAATTTTGGGCCCAGAACAGAAGGCATACAAGCTTTTTACAAGGATAAGATAGAAAATTGTGAATGAAAGGTTACATACACACAGATAGACACACCCACATATAAACATGCACGTATATGATAGATAAAGAGTACTGTTGAACCTTCAACAATGACCTCTTATTGCATCTAGCATTTGTGTATCAAATATGCAGAAACCGTCACGGTAGCTCTGTAGGTAGAGTGCTCGCTCCGTGATCGGAAGGTCGTGTGTTCCGATCACGGCCGCGACTGACCTAAGTCGATAAAAAAAATAGGTAGCAACTGTTCCTTCGTCAAGCGCTCGACACTTTGGAGTGAAAGTTGCGGGTCTTTCGGGTGAGACCTTAAAAACCGAGGCCCCGTATCGCGATAGGCGTTGGCACGATAAAGAACCCTCACTGCTCAGTGGCCCTGAGTGCCGAGTAAAGGTCAAAATTTGAAGCCCTTCACCGGTATATGGTGACGTCTCGATACGAGTGAAAAATTCTCGAACGGGACATAAAACACACACAATCAATCAAATATGCAGACCTTAAGCAATTTCAAAAAAAAGGGGGGGGGGGATTGCAACCTTTCTCTTGCCAATCAAGCCCATTAACCAGATATTACTTGAACAATCGTTATTATTGTGGGAGCAGTTTAGGTAGTGACATAGCTTTGTTTTGTTTTGTATATATATTATAGCATATAATTATTGGGCGCCCCTATACCCCCCCCCCTTCTGGTTCCTATGGGCCTGACATGAGTCCGCGTGATAACACGACAAAACAGCCTTGAACTGTATCCACAATACTTTCACTGACCTTGACCATTAAATATAAGACTTCAAGGACAAGTGCTACTCTTTTTTTTGAAAGGTTAAACAACAATGTACCTCAGTTGTCGATAGATTTGTGTTCGATTGCAGAGTGACCAGGAACGTTTTTTTTTTCAAATGTGTACATTGATGAGTATATTATCCATATTTTAAAAATTATGGCGCATACAACGAAATTTCTTGCAGTGGCGTAGCTACCACGTGTGCTTGTATGCCAAAGCATCCATATTTTTTTTTCGAAAATAAATTTTAAAAACATTTTTGAGGGAAGAGCGTACTTCATTTATCAAAGATAATTTGGTTTGCGTTACCTTCATACTGCACATTTCGGGACTCCATCGAACACTACTAAATATTGTCAACTTTGGCGGATGGGGGGCGTCTCCCCTGGACCTGCTAGGTAGCTAGGGTCTCAAAGCAGCCCAGACCTCCCCCCCCCCTGCAGTCAGAAAAGCAACCACATTATTTTTGCCTAGCAACGTCACTGTCTTATATATTTACCTTCTTTAATTACTTACGGTTATTTAATTTTCTGGTAAAGAAATTTATGGGTAAACTGCGGGAAAGTGGGAAAGTGATGTACATGCATTATTTTCATTTTTATGAGTGTTGTTTGCCATTTGCAAGTATTAGTAACTGAAAGAGAACATCCTTTGCCCAACATGAAATATTATGACACGTCGTACGTGTATATTTTCCAAAAGAATTGTCTTGTTAAGGACATACGCAACGTAGTTTGAAATTTATTGTCTTTTTCCTTGGAGTAGGAGAGTTCCAATACTTAAAGGAACTGCGTGCTACATTTTAATGTCTATATATGCTATAATTGTACACTTCTTCTAAAACAAGTTTGGAAAAACAAAACATCTAGAATACATGTTTAGTAATTTTTGTATATTTTTCTTTGAATTATACAAGAAATTTCATCAATTGTTATCTTTTCAAAACCCCTGGTAATGCATGCTGATTTTTTGTCTTCGAACATCTGATGGCACTTTAATCTTAAATTAAGAATATCTTGAAAAAATTATCAGTAGGTAAGGTACGTTACGTATGTCCTTAAGAAATAATTACGGTACAACCACGATAGATATATACAAAAATAAATATTTAAATAGTGGTATATGTACTTGATGTACCTGATTTCAAACATATTGTTTTACCCAATATTTTATATTCTATCAAATGCTCCCCTTGCCCTTTCATCATCAGGCATTATTTGTGGGGGGGTGCAAACCGAAAATAAACATGGAGGTATATATACTGGCAAAATTGAAATGAAACAACTGTAAATAAGGTTTTGTTTCCTATTGTATGGTATATGCTGGCAAAATTATTTGGACCCCCCCCCCCCGGTTTCTACGGGCCTGTGTTATGCGAGTTTGTATAGCGGTTCATGTAGGTTCAATATGCTAGGTCCCTAATTGTACAATACCGGTATACAAAAACTGTTTCTTGAAACATATGGATAAAAATGAAACTAGTCCAAGGATATGATAAATATTTGTTAAAATTATTGCATTATAATTGTTATTTTCTAATATATGTATCTACATGACTCCCAGCCTCTTTCCCTGCCCCTTCAGAAATGAAATGAACATTACTGTAAATAATAATGCGTCATCTAAAATGGTAGTGAGAATGCTTTAATTTAGAACATTTTTAGCACAGTTTTTGTACAAATTTTCGGAAAAGCTGTTGATGACAGTCTTCGACCCCATTTACTGATATGGCCAAAGATTTCTCATTCAAATAGATGCGTTTCAAGGGAGAATTCTAAATATTCATTCAAATTGAGATTTTTTTTACGATTACCAAACAGACAGAAGTTTAAAAAAAATACAATGTATATACGTCATAATTACGAGACAACTTTTTAAATGATATATTGATTTATTTAGTTATTAGTGACTAGTATTTTTTTTTTCACAGAAAGTCATTCTAGTTTTGTGTTCAGTAACCTTGTTGTTTGACCTTGGCTAAAAGACAGTTTATTTAGCCTCATCACTGTCCATTTGATGGTTCTAATTATACCTAAATGCTCATAATCTGGACTTGACATTTCCAATGGAAGCATTCCACACCTGTACAAAATTACTCGCTCAATTAACAACACACGTGGCGATTTTCTCAAGTGTCAAAATCCAGTTTTTCCGGATAATTTCCTAAATAAATTGAGGCACGTGAATATGCCTGTTCATTGTCCGGCATATTTACGATCTGTATTTATTGAGGAGGGACCGGTCCCTCGTCTGTAGGGGGACCTTACCCCCCACTGTTTATATCTTGATTTTAATATGACAGATCTTGATAAGCGAGGTCTTTGCTCTAAATTGCGTTTTATCGTCTGGTTCGGTGGATGACTTTAATTAACACCCTAACAACAGAAACAGGGGAGGGGGCTGATCATTTAGGTTAACATGTATCTTCGTTAATAATAAGAATTTAAGCTGTTGTTAAAAGATATTTTATATTAATTTTGTGAAACCAACATGAATTAATTGAGCTTATATATTTAGTTTGTATATTTAAAATAAAAGGAATTTCATTGCGGTAATTATATCGATAGAACAAAATAAAAGAGATTTCATTGCGGTAATTATATCGATAGAACAAAGTAAAAGAGATTTCATTGCGGTAATTATATCGATAGAACAAAATAAAAGGAGAATTTCAATACCATTTTCATAATCATTAATGAATTTTGAATTTCTGAAATGATCATAAATTGTGAATAATAATTTATAGTGATTTATAATTAGTTGATGTTTGTAATAATTATTATTTACTTACTATTTGTTTCCATCGTATTTTTTATAACTCATAATAATTAGATTCAATATTTTATTAGTAATTATGATTTAATCATTTGTTGACTGTCACTTTTTAGTTCAAACCATATTTTATTTAAAAATGACAAGCAGAAAATACAGGCAAGTAGTACACACAATCAAAAAGGTTCCGGAAACAAGTTTTAATAAACTTCTACTAATCCGTTTCCGTATTAATTTATATATATATATATATATATATATATATATATATATATATATATATATATATATATATATATATATATATATATATATATATATATATATGAAAAAAGAACTGTACAGGAGTATTTATGTACGGTATGTATGAGAGAGAGAGAGAGCAAAATATGGTTGAATTCACAGAAAAAAATAATTAAAGAAGAAATACAGGAGTGGTACAGTAGTAAAAATATATATTAATACACAGCTGAAGAAAAAAAATTAAATGAATTAATAAAAACACACTCTTAAGAGAATATACAAGTACATACCCACGGCGGAGGTCTACTAAGGGAAAAAACTGATTATATAAATCTTTTTGTAGCTACAATATATTTTTGGACAGATTTAAAGATTGCAACATTTTCTGCGAATGGAAAGATTTTGGTCACCAAATAATAATATATTGGTGTTTATATATTGAGGAAGTGTGTAAATAAATCTATCTCTGATATTTTCAAAATAAGGACAATGTAGGAGGAAATGTTCAGAAGTTTCAATCTCGCCACAGTTGGGGCTACTAACGATATTGCGGGAAAATAAATGACAGTTTTAGTGAGATGCAATCAAGTCGTAGCTAGTCTTGTGAGTAAATATTTGTTCCTTACGTTTACGTGTCACTTTTTGCTCTCTCTCTCTCTCTCTCTCTCTCTCTCTCTCTCTCTCTCTCATAATCATTATGAACATTTCTTTGTAAGATTTTGAATAATATTATTAAAAGAAACACGGGTGGTTCCTTGTTGCAAATCTGTCATAATAATTCCTTAAGCAAACATGATATTAATAATCAAAGCATAATAAAACTAGTTCTCGCGTTAAATAAGTGAAACAATCAGTTAGATTTGACACTATTCTCTGACGTCAGTGTAAGTGGTTGGACAGAAATGACCGAGGTGTCAAAGAGTGTGGGTATCAACACCTTTCTCTCGGTCAAGGTTGAGTGACTCCTCATTATCGGTCACGTGACTTGATATATACCCGCTAGAGTGAGTTGTGTCACAAAAAACTCTACAGGGATTCTTGTTGTAACGTGGCACGCTTTTCTGGACGACTCTGTGAAAACTACTCAGGAAAAAGAAATTTACATGTGACAATATGGACGAAGACAAAATAATGAAAAGTAAGTTCTTATTCAATTTAGAAAAATAGAGTGGAATATGCATGCAAAAAGCTGTTTGGTCAATGTTATATAGAAAAGTTTTGTTTAATTGTCAGCAAACCATGTGATTAGCCAATTTGTCATTAGTTTGGCATCTATCGCTTCCTCGGTATTTGATCTTGCAAGTCATTAGAAAATTTTGAGAAGGCGGGCACAAGGAAACAAAAATTTCTTAACAAGCCAAAAAAACCTTAGAAGCTACACTATTGTCGGGGCACAACTGTAAATTAGCTAAGTCTTAGCAAAATTAACCCCCACCTAACCCCCATCCCCGTTTCAACGGTCGTGTGTAGCGTATATCACATTAAAACCGATTAATGCTGAAGGAACAAGCAAGCGGGGTAACTTGAATCGTAATATTTTTTCGGCCTTTTATGAACACGTTTGCGAGTGGCCTCCCTTACCACATGAAGCATTTCTTTTTATCAAGTTGCACAGACAAATGAAGAGCTTTCGTACTATTGTTGAAACTTGTAGACGTGTAAACCCTAATTTTAATCAGATCGTGTCTTTTTTTCTCTCTCTCGTATCAATCAACTAATGAATGACTCCGCGCATTTCAAGTAAATTTGTACGATTTTGATATATACTGATATATATTATAAGCACTTCATCACATGGATCAAGTCAGTTTATACAGTGTTATACGAATATACTACGAGGCTAAAATATATCTTGCATAAAATATGACAACACCTTCTCTAAACGCGGTACATAAACCTTTATTACGAAAACTTTCATATTTTTTTTTAATTTGTTTGCTTCCATTATCATCCGACATTTGTTGTATTAAAAAAAAGAGTCTATACGGTAATTTTTAAATTCATTAACAACATTCCGACTTCTGCTGTGGGATTTCACATTAAGGAAGACGCCGGTTTTTGCTTTGATCTGTTTAAATAGTTTACGCCTTTCTCAAGGCCCCAGGATAGGTGCTTGTAAAACCCAACGTAGACAACTGGTATATCAAGTTTTCTAAAAGGAAATACGAGTTATTTCCCATTGACCATATGTAAAACTTGAGCGTAACGACAAGGAAGTTATCTGCCCTTAGGCCAGGAAGCATATTATGTAATATTTGTAGACACACATGTGATTATGTGTTCATTTATTTATTTGAATCTCATCATCATTTTACAATAGTATTTAAGAGATCGAGGGAAAAACATACTCAAGCCTCTTCTTTAAGACTAGATTAGACTTTAATCTGGGGGAATTTTATAAAAAGCATGTAGACATATGATGATCATAACAATAAATAGTTGACAGAAGGCCAGCGTGTGTGTCCCATGACTGAGGTCTGAACGGAGAGAGAGAGAGAGAGCGGGCCCGCGTTACCATTCACCTAGCGTCACGCAGTAACACTGTTTGTTGATTTAACTTCTATAAATAGCGTGGGGTAGGTAGATAGGTACAAAGGTATTTCTTTATCACCTTTCACTCTACCTAGCTTAGCTACTACCCGTGGGAAAAAATGTGGTCGATCTATGCGCGCTTTAAAATTCTTGATAGTTAAAGGCAATATTGTATATAGCATTCAATATTCAATAAAATTTCTCATCAACTAGACGATGTAAATCATTTTGTTATCAAACAATTATCAAATCATAGACAATTGCTTTAGGTCTGTGATGGGACACAGGTAAAATAATATATATATATATATATATATATATATATATATATATATATATATATATATATATATATATATATATATATATATGAATTTAAAAAAAAAAAGAAGCGAAAATCATATACAGCTTAAAAAAAACAAGATCTATATGCCATATATATCTGACTTTCCAGCTATGCATAACTACTGTATTTTCTATAACCACGCCGCTTTGTTTTGGTTTCGAGGTGGGCATGAATCGATACGTAATGCAATTGATCTAAAACGCGCCAACTCTTTTGATTGGCTAAGATCTGTAAACACGCATTCCATGAATGCAGTGAAGCGCAATAGTGTGTTGGCCGGGAGCCAAAATATAGTTTAAGCTAGATCCAGACAGAAAAACTCCGCGAGATGTAGTTCCCCTGTCTACTCAAAATTTGAAAGAAATTTCTGTGTTTTTCGTTGTTGTTAATTTCAGTAAAATTTCAATTTCACAAAATACCACTAATTTTAAAAGAAAAACTGTTTTAGTTTGTCTTAATATTTTTGGAACGACGCCAAGTGGGCAGGACTCTTACTGCGGAGTAATCGTGTTCTAATTCCCGCAATTGTTGATTTGAAACTTCATAGTACAAACACAGAGCCTTGTATGCTCAGATAATAACAAGCCGTCGATTCGCTCGCAACGACGTTGCTTCTCTCGTACACGGATCATTACAAAACAGTGACAATGTTTTAGAGTGTAATATGTTTTCAAAAAAGGAAAATTTAAATATGTTTTCTTGTAATGGAAATACGCCTCAGGAAAAGGACGTGAAAGGTAGGTTTTGAGTATTTTATGCATGGAACTGTGTACAATATGTTAGGGAAGTGTTGTTAAGGATCATGGAGTAGAACAGCTTGATTTAAATTTACTCATGTTTTGTTTTTTAGTACGAGATAAGGATAGCTTCACCAAAGCTTACAATGTTGGCCCTACTCTGGGGAGCGGAGGGTTCGGCACAGTGTACGCTGGAACACGGAAACGAGACAATATGCCAGTAAGTTTTCCCGCGGAAAAAATCGGGACGCGCTAAACGTCATTAAGTGCATGTGTCAAATTTCAAAGTTTGTTACTTTGTATTAATTTTATGACACGCTTATAAAAATATTTGCTCTTGGTTTTTAGGTCGCTATAAAATTGATAGCAAGAGAAAAAGTCATCGAATGGGGATCCATCAACGGACATCAAGTTCCTCTGGAAATATGTCTACTGAAAAAGGTGTCTATGTGTAATGGAGTTATAAAAATGTTTGAGTGGTACGAAATGAAAAACTATTTTGTGATAGTGATGGAAAAGCCTGAGCATGTACAGGACTTATTTGACTTCATCACGGAGAAAGGTGCATTAGACGAGGAAACTAGCAGAAAATTTTTCCGACAAATTGTAGAGACATTAATCGCCATTCATAAAAACGGAGTAGTTCACAGAGACATTAAGGATGAGAATATTTTAATCGACTTGAAAACTGGAGAACTGAAATTAATTGACTTCGGCTCTGGGGCTTTTTTAAGAGACACAGTGTATTTAACTTTTGATGGTGAGTGTCTGTATTGTGAATATTTTGTGATTTTTCTGTAATGGCATTACTGGATTGTGTAAATTTCTAAAGTCGGTGCGATCTTCCATATTAGGTTTTCCCGACCCCAATAGAACGCGAGTTGGCAGATGCACTGAGCGGGTCAAAATTTATCAGCATCTAGCAGCGCACTATGTGCTATTTTTAGCACAGCAGCCAAGTCTTTACTTGGCCTGCGTTATCTAATCGCTCTTATTTGATTAAACCCGAATTGACCGCGGGATTAATACATGTGCTATGGATTAAGGTCAAATTCGCTAGCATTCTTTGGCACTAGGGCTTTAAATTCTAGTTGCTATAAACTTCCAACACAGTAGGGTTTGCTATTGTGAAATGCGCCATGTGACGAAATCATTTGAATTACACCTGAGCTCATTCTTAAATGCTTGGTCATTTAATAGCCGGAGGGTCAATCTGACTTTTAAATAAAAGGCACATTGATTTTGACACAACCAGTTATTTAATATTCTTTTTTTCTGGTCGAAAATTTTGAGCATATGGTCATGGAGTACTTTACCGCGCAGTAGGTTTGATATTCCTTTAATCACTGAAGCGTGACTATTGTCCTAGAAATTTCACTCAATAGACCAGTGATGCCAAGCAGAAATTGTTTCCACCTGTAGAATCTATTACTCATAAATAAGCCCTTTTGTTAAGTGCTCTCTGGGCCGTTAATGACTCATTCAACAAATCAACGTTTTTACCTGTCCATTAATTAATAACAAGTTTTTAATTGTTCTGATAAAATTGTGTTTTTCAGGAACAAGAGTGTATAGTCCACCAGAATGGATTAAGTTTCATCGGTACCATGGTCGTTCTGCGACGGTCTGGTCTCTGGGTATTCTCTTGTTTGACATGGTGTGTGGAGACATCCCTTTTGAACAGGATGAGCAGATCATGAAAGCTGAAGTTTGCTTCAGGGGCAGGCTTTCACATGGTACGTCAAATGTTCATTATGCAATCCCAAATTTAAAATATTTATATATATATTCCACATTAACAAAAGTAAATGAATTTGTTTATAAAAATGGGTCTTTTTTACTTTTTCAGAAGCAAAAGATTTGATAAGGAAGTGTCTATCCATCCGTCCATCGGATCGCCCTAGTTTAGAGGACATCCTCAGTCACCCCTGGATGGCCCCCACCCAGTTGTCTGTGGATAAGCTTGTCATTCGTACCCCCTCCAATAACAACATGTCTTCAACAGGCTCTATGGATGGGGAGAGTATGAGCAGCCAAGAAAGCATATGACGCTAGCAGGAACTTTTAGGCCCCCAGTAGTGTTCAAATTATTTATTGTTGAGAGACAGTGAAATAAACTTCAACGAACCAATGATAGTGTTCAAACACACGAACCAATGATAGTGTTCAAACACTGCATATTCCGTATCTCAGGGAAATTTTCTTGTCAGATGGATACTACTGTACCGAAAAATTTCTCCCCGGGAAAAACAGAAGAAGGATTTCTCAAAGAAACTTTCTTTTTTAAAAAATGTGATTGGAAAGAAAAACTGGATGCCAAAGAATTTCAGATGAAAGAAAGACAATTGAAACAAAAAGACTTTTTTTTAATGATAACCTCAAAGGTCAAAAAAAAAGAATGTCTATTCAATTGATTCTGAAATATGCAAAACAAAATGCTCAAATTATGTATTCATTTGAAAGGAAAAATTTTTTTTGTAAGAAATTGCAAAAACTAAACAAGGTGCAAGTTCTGGATATGAATTTCGCCAAATACTGCCATTCCAATGCAGGAGAGGGTACTCTGCATTGCTGAACAATTTTCCCCTTTTTTGAAAGCATTTTCAAAAAATGTTTACACATCAGTTTGGTGCTATCAATCGTCTAGCAGCATACTATTTTTAATGTATGCATATTTCAAGTTAAAATCTGACAAGGTGCTCTTGGCTTTTTTATAGGCCAGACGCGCTATATTGAAATATGCTCTATCTCTCGACGTTTTGGTTTTTTGTTCCAAGAAACCAAGAAAAATAACAAATACTCTTACCATTAAAATATTCTTAAAATAGATTAAATCACCTGACACAATTCTGCCCTTTTTACTTCGCCCCGATAATTTTTTTTTTTTTTCCCATTATTTTTTTTCCATTCATTGTTCAGAAATGCAGATTCTCCATACAAATCATCAACACCGCATACACCTCGTTATTTTCCGATTCAAGTCGGAATGGATACTGTATCGGAAAGTTTCTTTTTCATTTGTAAATAGCCATTTTTAATTTATTGTATAAATGCGCGGAAGAATTTTTTTTTTATATGGGAGTTGTTGTAAATGCTGAGTTGTGTAAAGACATGAAATGTCGAGTGTGTTTGAGCGGGAGTTAATTTATTGATGGTCAATAAACCTGTACTATTGCATCATTGTATATAACTTATTTTTTTATGAATGATAAATAAATGGAAAAAATCCTTGGTTTAAAAAATAATAAAATAAAATTTGAATTTTAAAATTACATGCTTGTTGTGTTATTTTATGACAGAAAGCTCCTGGAAAGAGTTTTTTCAAGTTTTCACGCGACGTTGTTAAATATAGAATATATGTTTATCAGCGCCGTTAGCAGAGCTCAAGAAAAAAATCTTTTCTGTGGTTTTCTGAAGAGAAAGTTGTATGTGATCTGAAAAATGAGAGGATTCCATCAAATTCATGCGTCAAACTTGCGCTGCGATTAGCCGATTTCACCAGAAATGCTAGTATGTCAGAAGTGAGTAAAATGAATGTTTGTTTATATTATATAACCAGAAAAAACTAAGATAAAAAATGCCACGGGGAAAATATGCCCGTCGATAAATGCTATAGCTCTAAAACTTGAATCGGATTTTTTTATTGAATACATTATCGCGACATTCTTTGGCATCGTGCCAAAGGTAGGTATACAATGTTTATATACACGAACTGCGCAAATACTGAACCCTGGGCGACTCAGGGATTAATATAGAACATATACGGCAGGCTATAGAAGCGTGATATAGCGTTCAGACAAGGTTATAAGTAGGTCACAGAACGGACTTCATAGTATTTACGCAACCGTGGACGGCTCAAAGTGTGTCAGGGTGAAGGACAATGGATGTCCAACAAGACGCGTCCATATCGGGATTTCGTAACATTTTTTAATGCAGTTAATTTGTATATAAAATATTTGAACTTTTTTTTTTCATTTACTAGTATTTATTAATTATTGTTGTTATTATTAATTTTTAGATTTTTTTTTGTTTGTTTGTTTGTAAAGAATACTTTAAGTGTACACTTCATATGTATAAGAAAACAAAATTCATACGATTTGGAATATGCTAGAAACACCCGCACCCACATCCCCCCATCTCTCTCTCTCTCTCTCTCTCTCTCTCTCTTAGCATATATAGAATTGTAAGCGTAAAATAAATTTAAAAGCAAAAAGAAAAAAAACTCCATCAAAGTGGGACTAAAGATTAGTTTACAAAAGATTTTTGATTTAAGCTGCATCTCTCTCTCTCTCTCTCTCTGACGTCAATCCACAGAAGTACTTCCCCCTTGTGTCCCCCTTTGTATCCTGGAGTAAAGTCGGGTCCACTGAGTTGATATAAGGACACATACGTAATGACCACGAGTGTTCAAATATACCGGACCTCGGGGACAATTGATCGCCGGACTTTGGTTATATGACATGCACAAGCTTCGTCGTCTGAATTTCAAATAACATGTAAAATCTACATGTATACATGTATGTGTATATTATTACAAGACAGGATTCTCAATAAATAAAACATGTTTGTCTCATTTTTATGTTTGTTCCATTGAAAAATAAATAAAAAGGAATTTTAAAGAAGAAAAAAAAATATCACAATAAAGAAAGCGAACAACAAACGAGGAATTTCACGTATATAAAAGGTGATACTCACGGAAAAGGCTGAGGCTGGGTGGATGGGGTGAGGGGCGTTGGGGAGGGAGGGAGAGATGGGGATTATTTAATTAACGACATTCCAGGGAACATTGACAGTCAGTAGTCTGAGATCGGAATATTCATGCACGACATTGTCAGAGAACTGCGCCAGACTACATGATGTTTGTTTTCAGTTTCATAACCGAGAATTCCAAGATCGAGTCTGCATGGTTCGTGCATGCGGAGACGAATTGCGTGCATCGTTTTGCAGCGTTGCCCCCACATATAGAAATCTATCTCCGCTTATCAGATCTATTACTCAAATAATCGCGGTCAAGTGATCCTGTTTCAACAACTGTCGACGCGTCCTAGCTTTTTAAAATTCCGAGAATTTCTTCTCTTCCTTGTACTAAAAAAAATTAAAGGTCACAACTTGCGCATTTTTTTCCCCCAAAAGAGCACTTAAATATGTTAAAAAGAATTCATCTGCAGAAAAAAAATGTTTTAATGTCCCACAGAGAGAGAGAGAGAGAGAGAGAGAGAGAGAGAGAGAGAGAGAGAGAGAGAGAGAAACAGTATTATTCTTCAAAATGCATATTTGCCAAAATTTATCGACAAAAGTAGCATTTTTTACTATGACTTTCCTTCATTACTTTTTCATCGCGATTTCCATGACTACTTTTGTATTTATTTTATTTTTATTTATTTATTTATTTCTTAATTATTCGTAACATTTGCTCGACATAAAACACAATTTTTACGACGACTTAAGTCCATTCCAAAGTATCGAAATTTAATGGTTGGTTACATCTTTATGACAGTATATGTTTTTCACCCACGTTGTACTTTTGAGGATTTATGAATGCATATAGTACTTGTGTGGGATTTTTTCCCCCCAATCTCATGTCCGATGAACAAATATTCTTAGGCCTTGTTCCACCTCTGTGTGTACTTTAAGTAACAAAGAAGTTACTAAATAAAAGAGATTTCTGCTTTCTTTGTTTCGATAAAAGTTTAACGTAAATATTTCGTATTTTTATAACTAATCTTGTCTATTTTAAAAACAAAATGTTGAAGTTCAATGGGCGAGAAATAGCGCACTTATCGAGGTTCAGTTTAGGATGTTTTATTTTGGGAAATGTTTACTTGTGCGACAGAAAAATTCAATTCTTTCTAAAGAGGCTTATCAGATATACGTTTCCAGCATTCACCGCCAATATCGCTGTGCGCTGATTTTAAACTATGCATAGACCAAGATGTCTTGAATTTCCGATAATTGCTGTATACATAACGGGATAGACGTCCCCAGAAGCTTGGGTCACATAAAGACCGGTACCACGGTCGCCGGGTTCGTTGCGTGGTTGGAACTGCGCGAACAAACACGCTTATCTACAGCATATACTTGTATCTATCTGATAACGAAGCGAAAGTCTGGAAGAAGTAAAGAAATTGGGTCAGTCTGGGGGTAGGTTGGGACGGGCAGGTGCTCCTTATCCTAAATTTCAATCCGTCGTGTTATTAAGTGCAAAGAAAGAGATTTATATTTAGCCCCTGTTATACTGACTTGTCTAGGAAGGTAAGAGAATATCGTGACTTGTTCCGAATTTCATTGATAAAATCAAGTGCTCATGCGTATAAAATATACAAGGAAAACTTCACCCAAACATTCTCATGAGTCATTGTCTACACCAAGAATGATTCCTTAATTACATCGTCTGGTATATCTGTTTTTATTATCATTATTTTACAAATTATTTCCATGTTGGTAATTGATTTTTAAATTCCAAAGCAAGTGACTCCATTTCTCTTAGCGTACCGAGTACGACAAGGGGCCGAACTTTACCGTACCTTGTTCAGATAAATTACTAAAGCAGGGATATCAATGTGCTCATGTTTTTATTGACACATAATCCCCATTAAAGGTTGATAACCGATACAAATAATTGCAATTTTGCCGATATGAAACTTATTAATGGTCTTCCTCTTTCAGTTCGAGATAGGTATCTCCGTCCAGGACATTTAATTGTGTAACGCGAGCCCGACCCCTGAGTTCGCAATCTTTTAGTGTTAACTTCTTAACGTACGATGCTCTTTTGGAGTAAATATTTATGGATATGAATCCATTAAATCACAACTTGTTGAAACAAAACGTGAATGAACCTTATTAAATGAGATTGCTTTCATGAACCCTCTTGACCCTACTTGACTTCTGTTTATGGCGGCCAGGTCTACGCCCGTCACGGGGTTTAAATCATATTGATGCACTGAACTGCAGGAACAGGTTTTTAATGAATGACAGTTTACCTATACACGCTGATGAGAATGCATTCTGTAGAGTCTTCCCGCGCGATCATCGAAGCATTCTTTGATAGCGGACCAGTGTAGCGCGTGTCCTCGGTCACAGTTCAGCCTTTACAGAGGGACACAACATGTTCATTGACTCCTGATGGGAGAGTATGGTTTAAGTTCGAGGAATGTGTTTTTCAAAATGATTTCCTTTGAAAACTGATAATGTATGTTCTTATCTATCTAACGAAGACCCCGCAGATGACGAATATATTAAGCCTGCATGTCTACTTCAGGTTAAAAACCCCTCTAGAGATGGCCTTCTAGAACGTTACCCCGAGGACTTTATAAACAACTTCATAGCACGTGGGACAATTCGAATTACACTGGATTTAGTGGATGCATTAAGATGACAAAGATGTATACTGAAGAAAAAAAAAATGAATTTACCAGAACGATGCTTTTAAATCAAGGTTTAACAAATCACAAGAAAACTAAGAACTCTTCACTGAACTGCAAAGACACTCAGTTAAATACACTGCACCACAGAGTAAAGAATTAAGTAACTTTGTAAGTGTTATAACACTAAGTAGCAGTATATAACATTTTCATTAATTAATCATTATCTAGAAATTATGACGTCATAGAATGAATCGTCGCTGATAACGCAACGTTGAGGAGTTTCCTATAGAACTTTATGCTAAGTGATTGACCGCTCTCTGGGTACAAGAGTACTCGCTTATTATTATGTTTTTTTAATGACTTAATATTGTTTTACATTGTTGCTATCTTCACAGTATTTCCTCCTCTGGTCACGTGACCTTTTGCCTCGCCATTCAAATTGCTCCGCTACAGGAAGCTTCCGCCAATCAGAGGTCACCATATCGACAATACCGGAAGTAGATATCATCGTTTTGTTTACATTGTAAGGATTTGTTTCCTATCCTGAGAGCATATCCGTCTTTAGCTAGTGTATGGCAGTTTCAGTTTCGCGGATTGCATGCCGTGCAAAATTACAAGAAGACTGCATGAGCGGGGCGCGCGAGATTTCTCCTCTTCTGAATTCTCTCTCTCTTAAGATATATATTTAAGAAATGAATTTAATTTTTGAAGATTCATGAGGACATGAACTACGACACTTCACGACGGCATATTTAATGAAGCGCGTTAGCGCTTCATGACAAATATGCCGGCGTGAAACGTTGTAGTTCATGTACCTCATGAATCTTCAAAAATTAAATTCATTTCTTATATTAACATTATTTTTCTGATGAGTCACCATAAATTACGCTATTCATCTATCATTTTTTTTAAGCAAAACCGTTTGCACTATAGTTTTGACGTCGAGTGCGGTATTATGACGTAACAATGGAGATATTCATGCTCATCCATGCTATAGTTCATGAGAAAATGAACAGTCTTCTAATTTGCAAAGAATCTAAAGGAAAAATATTTGGAAATGTAAATATTTTCATATATACGATCGTCTTTTTGATAAATGTTGAAATCAGAAGTAAGAGCGTGAGGCTACTCTTTTAATGTTTTATGAACTATAAACAGTAGCAGCTGTCGGTCTGGAACTAACTGCGCCATGACCCCCATTTTCTGATCATTGGAAAATGTACACAATGTTAGAACGTAAAAAAAAGCATTAAAAATACCAAGCACAACCTCGTGTCGACGTCATGACACGATCGTATAGATTCAAATGGCCTCCCTCAGGTTTCTGTGCAGATTTTCGCACGCAACACCTCGTGACAATTTATTACAAAAAGCTGGAATGTTTTTAGAAATATTTGCTTTGGAGAAAATGCTTCAGTGAATGTTTGTTTAAATATTAAGTCCCACGGTTTGGGATTAATAAACAGATTAACACGAGAACAGAAAGTCATTTTGCAATCAATCTCCAAGAAGAAAAAATAAACATACGTGTGAGATTTTGAATGATATCTTGTGTCATTTAATTTTTATCTGCACAAGAGTAAGAGGGTGGACAATCAAAAGTCCGGCTTTATACACGCGGACAGTCGGCCATTCTTGCGTGGCCTTCCGTATGTTTACTATCAGACAATTAAATGACATCTGTAATGTTTCGCGAATTCTCATACTAAGTTTTTCAGCAACATTTTGACCAGACATTTCTAGCGATACCCAATATTCACTGTAAGACCCGGTATATCAAAATTAGACTTAATCCCCCCCCCATGCACCCCACTCCTCCCACGCACACACTTAGATTTGCTTGGGAGGGGAAGAGAGAATTGTTGGAATTCCATGTGTTTACCAGGTCGTCACAGCATCAGTACATGTATTTAGTAAACCATAGAAATAAAAGGGTGTTTTCTCTTCACGTTCTTTAAATTTTAAACCACTTGAATTGGCCTTTGGATTAAAATAAATCTAAATGTATGTATAAAGACAGTAATATTAACTTGCACAAGATAAGACTTAGCTAAAGTTATAAAAAACAGGATTATGTACTAAAATGTTCAAATTATTAATAACAATATAATAAGGTTCAGATCATACGTATAAACACCCTATATTTCAAAATAAAGTTTACATGTGGAACATTGTAAAATTATTACATTGTTGTATTATTATATCTTATTACATTGTTGTATTATTACATCTTAAATTATTGTATCATTAAATTGTAATATTACAACATAATTATGTTATTTCATTTTATATTTATTTCATTTTGGCGCATTGTCCAACTTTTTAGTTGTTAAAAAATAAGTATTCACATGCATGTAAGAATTCTTCAAATGTAGAGATAACATGCGTTCATTTTAGCTGGTTAAAACAACTTCCCTAAACACGCAGATCCCCTTTCAAAAAATGCCGGTTGTATTCAGATTTTTAAATCGATCCATCCTCCAACAGGTTTGTAAATAGCTACATGTACATTTGATCTCAGATAGTTGAAAAAAAAAATCGGATTTCAAAAACAAACGCGGTGGGAAAGAAGAGGATATCTGTGAATGAACGGGCGTAAACAACATAAACTCTGAAAGTTAACAGGGGCGTGGCCCCGCGAATCGTGAATCAGATTTGGGGGCGTAAGAGTATACAAACATACCTGCTGGCGAAATGATACACAAAGTTCAGCGTCTGTTTGAAGTTTTGTTACACAAATTGATGTTTTCACGTTTGTTTTCTCCGTCTGTAGAAAGATGGAGGGGATAATTAATGTGTAAGTTATGACTAAAGCTTCTAAACATTGACATGCCACAATTTTATTAATCTTACTCCTAAATATACAGGATTCCGGTCTCCTATTCATGCATTCAGTTCATCACTATATATATTTCTTTATTGTAACAAATTCCATTTTGTAAGACTAGAGGTATAGGGGATGACTTATATATGTACATGTACATATGGCCCTCTAGAACGATTCTTTGTGCTTTACAATCCGCTAACCAGATGTGAATAATTGTTGTCTTATTGTAGTTATTTATATACGCCGGTACAGTTGACCGCTGCTACCCACCACTGTCATTAGAAGGCCAGATGTAATCGTTGTTTATGAACATCAGGGTCACAGTGCGGCCAAAAGTTACAGAAACTGGGCGTGTTAAATCCAGCTGACCGATTTCTCCCTGTCTGTTGCATAAATGATCTGTCTGCAGGATTTGAAATGCATATCAAAATGCACGTCTGATTTAACTCAACAATAGGCATTTCCACCCCCCACCACGACCCACCCATCCCAAAATGGAGGAAGACAAAGATAAATGATCTATCTGCAGGATAGGAAATGCATATCAAAATGCACATCTGATTTCACTCAACAGTAAGCATTTAACCCCCACCCCAACCCAACCCCCATATGCAAAACAGGAGAGGAGAATGACGAGACACATGAATAATTACCCCGCGGTAAACTTACTTTGTCCAATGATAAAAGTTACGTAAATGTTGTTGTTGAAAGTGGCCTCCAGATTAACTGCGGAAACTCCCCCTTAATGGATGACGTCAGAGGGTCCTACTCTGACCACAAACTCCTGCCGACAGCTTTATCTGCAGGATGTATTTTAATTTTCTTTTCTTTCATCACTTTCTTGACACATTAATGCACTTCAATGATGCCATTTTTTATTTCAATTTAGAAACCAAAGCCTGTGTAAATGGGCCTATATGGTCATTTTACATGCTAATATATAGTTGCTCTATTAATGCACGATAAATGTTGAAAAACATACAGTAAAAATAATTTTATAATGAATAAAACAAACGTAAATAAAAATTTAAGGACAACTTCCCATAAATAGATAAAATCAATTAGTTTGTTCTATTTGGAGTATAATTAACACTTGACATAGTAAATAAGCGTGTCAATGTAAGGAGAAATCTGATTGGTCGAGAGAATGAGGAAGAGGAAGACTTTTATGGGACATTTTGAGGAGGGTTTTCTGAAGCATGTTTAGAGTTTTCACACGAAACGCAATTAAAGTCTTTTTTCTTTCACAATGAAATATCTTTGCAGTAAAGGCTGACATAGAATCGTCCTTTTGTTTTCGAATTTTTAAAATTTTATTTAAATTAATGACATATATTGTCAAACTTTCACACCAGGTTAATTGGTGTGTGTTGCTTATTTTTGTATTTTTTCCAAGTATTCACGAGGAAGCTATGCAAATAGTTGGTAGTGTTTATTATGTAAATAGCTGGAAGTGTATATTTTAGTTGCAGACTGTGTCAAAATTAACACAACACGGCCGATATATAAGGAAACACAGGTCCGTGTAACGGATAATTCTCACTTCTTGGAATTTTTTTTATTGAGGAAACTAATCCGCGTTTGCTATATTACATTCGGTATCTTTTATATCCAAATTACTACATAAAACTGGACAAAAAATTCGCCTAAAAGTCATGACTTCATCATACATTTTACTCCCTTTTGCTCCTTAGTGGTTATTTTTCATCGACATTTTATAGTTTATTAGACGGAACAAGTCCTGACCAGGGTAAAATACCTACATAAATTTATATATAAATAATGGCCAATATTAAACATTTGAATATTTCTCTTGCATGGTGTGGCTCCCTCGTCTTGTTTACACCGATATTTCAATTTCAACATAACATAGTTCATACGTTCCAAAGGTATATAATACCACACTTAATGTCACTTGTTTTTCCTCCATATTTTAACCACAAGTATACTAGAGTGTACTTTGCTATATAATGATAGATATTTGGTGTACATTACATAACTTGTAGATAAAACTTAGTAATTCATAGTGCTCACAGATCAACAGTGCAAAGTCTGTGTTCAAATTATATGTTATCCCGCGAGCTTCGCATTATTGACGACCATGGCCTATTGACATTCTGGAGATACTACATAGGTGATAATTATTCTACCATGTATATAGTTACATATTGTTTTTCCTTTATATCTACATGTCTATCAACAGTTTGTTTACTTTTAGTTTTAAATTAATATGAATTTTTTAACTTGTACATAAAATTTAGCCTCAGTTCGAAAAAAAGACAGATATGCATTTAATGCATAGAAATAAAATTTGAACATTTTATTTCAACTTGCAATATTGTAAAATAAAATAAAGAAAATCATAAAATTGTTTTAATTCCAAAATACAGTTGTATACAAACACTATATGCATGCCTCGCATATACAGAATTTTGTCTATGCACACCCCAAATATACAGGACTTTGTCTATGCACGCCCCTTTGTACAGAACATTCTCTATGCCGCCCCCAATGTACAGAACATTGTCTATGCAGCCCCCAATGTACAGAACGTTGTCTATGCACGCCCCTTTGTACAGAACATTGTCTATGCAGCCCCCTATTTACCGAGCGTTGTCTTTACACGCCCCCTACGTACAGAACATTCTCTATGCAAGCCCCCTTTGTACAGAACGTTGTCTATACAGGCCCCTATGTACAGAATATTCTCTACCCCAATGTAGAGAACATTGTCTCTGCAGCTCCCAATGTACAGAACATTGTCTTTGCATGTCTCTATGTGCAGAACGTTGCCTCTGCACGCCCCCTAGGTACAAAACGTTGTCTACGCGCGCCCCTATATGTACAGAACGTTGTCTCGACACGCCCTCTGTGTACGAAATGTTATTTCCTCTCGCCCCCTTGGTACAAAACGTTGTCTATGCACGCCCCTATATGTACAGAACATTGTGTATGCACGACCCCCTATGTACAGAACGTTATTTCTGCACGCCCCCTAGGTACAAAACGTCGTCTATGCACACTCCTATATGTACAGAATACTGTCTATGCACGCCCCCTACATACAGAGTACTGTCTATGCACGCCCCCCTAGGTACAGAACACTGTCTATGTACGCCCCTATTTACATGCAAAATGCTTTCTTCCGATTTTTTATAAAATTATTTTCACGACTTGAAATACTGAAGTGATAAACATGCGCAAAATTTCGAAAATATACTGACAATTTGGTACACTTCCTTCGTATAAAACAGATAACATTAGAAGCTCCCATAATATTGTATAAATATAAGAGATGTTTTTATTTTGGAGTAGGTCAAAACATCCGTATTTAAGCGCTAACTTCCGCCTTATTGTGTGTGAAATAAGGACATTGAACTAACACGGGGAATTCCAGTCTGTATAGGGAACTATTTTGTAAACTATTTTATGTTCACACTGCGATATACAGGTGGCATGCCCTGCTGATAAATTGAACTTAAAGGGAGATATGAATCAATCAATTTAATTTACATATAATTTAATTCAACAATATTTTATCTAAACGATGTGAACGGGATTGGGCAGTAGGTATAATTTATTTAAACCCTCTCCCTTTATCAATGTCAAAGTGAATATATACATAAAGCCTTCAAAGTACAATTGGGAAGGGGAGATTGGGGATGGGGGTGGGGGATGGGGCAAATGATAGCTTCTTCTAAGTCAACCCTCTGTATCTATAGCTTATGATGTCCAATCCGTCACACCGTGTGTTGACAATACAGAGTGGCTAATTTGTAAAATGTCTATAATTACAAACATAGTTCTATCGTCGACTTTACCGTCCGTCCGAAATTATAATGGGCCTATATCTTTCTTAGTTAATATTGTCCTGGATTTCTTAACAAATCACACGATACCGTATGTATTGCTATGTTGATTCCATTATCAGAATTCCTATACTATCGAGGATATGGTATTTTCATTGGATGAATTGACAATTGTTTGAACATAAACATTCCTGGTTTTTGAAAACAACATATAAAATATAAAACCCCAAACAAACAAGGAAAGTTTTCCTGAGTGCATACTATTTATACATGTATATAAAGAAATACTGCATTTGGCTTCACAAATCTTGAGACATGGGACTTCTCCGACCTGTACTAGGTCCGAGTCACGCACCTGTTGGACACAAGTCTGTATGTGTCGGTGGGGGGGGGGGGGGGGATGACACTCTCAATTAGGATAACACAACCAATCTGTAGTACGTACACGTGCGGTACATGCATGTTAATTGAAAAGGCATGTCACTAATGAGTGAGTTATGTACATGTATACATATATACTGCTGGCACGTGCAGACCAGCTGGTGTTCGCAGGGGGTCGGGATAATGGTCAATGGCGTGACACTGATAGTTTTATACACAAGTATATACTAATTGTATAAATAAGAAGAATACTGTGATATGTAAACGTTATTTCAGTATATCACTTCCCTTTCACCCAGAATGACGTTTAATCATGCATACCAAATAACATGTGACCCGCTGATCGTGGTTAATAATAGGTTAATTATAACAAGATACGTGTATCTTTGTCTTGTGATAATTGAGTTAACGAAGGAGGGCGCCTGAGTAACCCCCCCAGTATGTTCTCTCCCCCCCCTCCTGAGACGATGGAGAGCAATATGCTACTATAGATTAATTATGGCTGTATACACACATGGTTAGTACTTTGTTTGACATATCAGTGTATCACAGATCGGATGTCCTGGGTATTATTCATAACTAGTTAATCTCATGTCTGTAACACACACACAGGGGGGGGGGGTCAGAGAGAGAGAGAGAGAGAGAGAGAGAGAGAGAGAGAGAGAAAGAAAGGAGGGAGAGAGACCTCAAAAAGAAAGAGAGAGAGAGAAAGGAGGGGGAGAGAGACTTCAAAGAGAAAGAGAGAGAGAAAGGAGGGAGAGAGACCTCAAAAAGAAAGAGAGAGAGAGAGAGGAGGGGAGAGAGACTTCAAAGAGAAAGAGAGAGAGAGAGAGAGGAGGGGAGAGAGACTTCAAAGAGAAAGAGAGAGAGAGAGAAAGGAGGGAGAGAGACTTCAAAGAGAAAGAGAGAGAGAGAAAGGAGGGAGAGAGACCTCAAAAAGAAAGAGAGAGAGAAAGGAGGGAGAGAGACTTCAAAGAGAAAGAGAAAGAAAGGAGGGAGAGACCTCAAAGAGAGAGAGAGAGAGAAAGGAGTGGGAGAGAGACTTCAAAGAGAAGAGGAAGAAAGAGAGAGAGAAGTTGTCCATTATCAAAAGAATAAAACCTGGTTTAAAGAAATTAGAAACGGTACATTTTGCAATCATTAAAAAATATTTAACAATCACTCATATCTTTTTATCAAGTGTTGAAAGATTATCTGAAAAATTCTACGTCCATTTGTAAACACGTATGACGAAGATACACGTTTTCTGAAACAATAAGTGATATCCGGGATCATTCTGTAACAGCAGGATGTATTATGGAGATTTACGGTCATAACCACAAGATTTGTTTACAAGCCATTTGTTAATCTTCTTTAATAAATAGGACTCAAATATCTTAATCGACGTCAAAAGCTGCCCAGCACTTTCTCCGACTTTAATCAAAATCTAGCTACACGAGCTGATGAACAATGGGTCACATAATTGGACTGTCTTGACGAAATACTGTTTATTTATTTTCCGGTTTTTCGTGTTTTTGACAGCCCCGCGCGTCACTACTGCTTTCCTGCCCTTTGTCTTAAGGGTACATGTTTCCGGTCCACATGGCGGGAAACAGCAGGCTTTATTGTTGTTGTGAAGTTCTTGATAAAAGTTTGTAAACAAAAAGCTTAAGAAAGGTGTAGGATATGCTCCACTGAGTTTCATTAGAAATTGAACCTGATTCCGTGATTTGATACGCTTTACCCACGGTAACTGGTTAATGGAGTATTAAAATTGAGCTCTATTCAATCAAAATCTCTGTTCTCTTATCCCGAAATAAAGGTGAAACGAAGAGCAATCAAAAAACTGTATAGTAATAATAATATTTTATCTTGTTTACACACACACACACACACACACAAACCACCCGGTGCGATCCGCCCATCGTTTTTCTGGAAACTATTTATATTCGTGTACACATGCACAGTGTACTTAATTCTAATTTCGGGCACTAATACTGTTAATATACAGGAGTTGTATATTACTTTAAAGCTGCATATTTTGATGACAGGGTCTTTTAGTGATAGATATAGATTCATGTTGTCGTTTGAGGTAAACGAAGCCAGATAGCTGACTGGCTTCTTCATACATCACGAATCGAGGTGGGGGAGGGGAGGAGTCCGCCCCCTAAAATTTAAGAGTTAAATTTCTGTGTATAAAATAATAATAATAAAAAAAATACCCCCTCCAGGTTATTTGACCCCTCTTAAAATGGAAAGAAGAGTCATGTGTAAGATTGACTAAGGAAAGTGTCTATATCCCCCCTTTCCACCAAATAATTTTTTTTTTTAGGTTTTAGCAAGTTTTTTTTCTTTCCTGTTTTTGTCAAAAAATTTATGAGTCTGACATTTGTAAGAGCTGATGTGGACCCCTCCTAGAGCTGCGCGTGTATATGATTTATGAATCAGAACATTTTCATTAATTTTTGTGTTTTAATTAATCGTTCACTTGAAACGAACTATTAGAGATAAGGTTATTTACACTCTCATTTTAAAAGATGCCATTGGATATTTTTTTTTATTTATTCATTGATAGATATTTAAAAATGTGGGATATTGAACGACATTATAGGACACGTGTACTATACATTGTATACGTGTGTAAACAAGACCTTATTTCGTGGAACTCTGAATGAGTGACCCCTAAATTTAGACCCTGGAGGGGTATGACCCGAGACTTTCGCCTCTTTATCAAACAGTGCCTATTTACACGGTAAATAAATTAAAATGTGGAACATTCCCTGAAATATTTGGGAACCCATCTTCGCCATGCAAACACGATCCCGCCTTGTTTCCTTTATATCAGTATAATCAAATCACAGGTACACGTCTCGTTTAAGGACTGATTATTTTTAAATCGAAATTTTAGAACACGATTATAATTTATAGTCCAGTACTTATTTTAATTTTTACAAATATCGTACATGATGGATAATCACATGCATGCCAGCTTGGAATCGGTAATTTCCTGGTCAACAAATTATTTTACATTTCATAGATTAAAAATAAAATATAAGTAAGATTATTTTTGAAACACTATACATGTACTCAAGTCTGTAAGAGGTAACCCCCCCCCCCCAAAAAAAATGTCCCTTTGTATATACATATACCAGACCTCGATGTATCCACAATGCAGGAGAGTTAACAAATACATAGAGCTAAATTCCTCGATTAAAGGAATTTTAGGACCAGTGAAGTGCTCAAATAAGTTTCATTTCTTAAAACTTTCTTTGTTACATGTTTTAAGATGTCTCAAAAATACGACAATAGTTTGAGTATTACGACACTTTTTTTTTTGGAAGGGGAGGGGGGGTGCGGTGGTGCTTTCATAAACGTCACTCTCAGTGGGGCATATTCCCCTGCAAATATATATATATATTTTTTAAATGTTCGTGTTTGATAACTATAACATTTCTATTTAAAAAATGAAAACAAAAAAAACAAAAACGCAGTTTACTTCTTGTGACGTTTCCGACATGTTGTGGGTGTAGAACGATCCCGATTTATTTAATTAAAAATCAATCCCGACTTTAAATAGCCGTACCAACAGCTGATCAATTTGCGCTATATTGTTTGCACTGATGTAATGGGTCTTTTTTCTCCTTGATTTATAGGAAAAAATAGCGAGAGTAATGTTTGTTACATCACATCCATTGACTCCGTATCGAGCGTGCGCACCTGCCCCAGAAAATCGAAAATGGTGACGAAATATTTAAGTTATGTAAACAAAAGGTTTAAAATGTGGGCTAACAATGTTGAAGCAAGCTAATTGACCGAGTCATGTTTAGATGTCACAGAAATTCTAGGACAAAAGAAAAATTCCAAAATTGTTCATAATGACACGTTCACCAGCTTTTCAGGTGTAATGCGATCAGCTCAGAAATAAAACACCCTGAAATTTGACGTTTACGCAAAATTTGAGCATATCTAAGATAAGCATCGTTTCAAAGTTTTATTATTAACAATTCGGAAAATATGAATAGCACTAAACTGTCGATTTAAACACCACGAAAAGCATTTTATCGGAAAGTTCATGAATTAAAGATAAAAACAAATACACGCGATGAGGACCAGGTCTTGAATGTTGAGAGAAACATTCAGTTCTATACAAATTCACTCGCTGCGGGCTTTCATCTGTTCTAGGCTTTCGTCTGTGCTCAGGGCTTTCATCTGTTCTGGGCTTTCGCCTGTGTTTGGGGCTTTCATCTGCGTTTTCATCTGACCTTGTTTGTGTTCTGGGCTTTCGTCTGTGCTCCTGGCTTTCGCCTGTGCTATGGGTTTTCGTCTGTGCTCCTGGCTTTCGCCTGTGCTATGGGCTTTCGTCTGTGCTATGGGCTTTCGCCTGTGCTATGGGTTTTCGTTTGTGCTCCTGGCTTTCGCCTGTGCTATGGGTTTCATCTGGGTTATCATCTGTTCTGGACTTTCGTCTGAATATGCTCCGGGCTTTCGTCTGTGCTATGGGTTTACTTCTGAGCTTCTTTTTCACCTTCTTATCAAGATTTCAAAATGCAATAGGAGTTTATTTACGCCATTATCTCGGTGTCATCTGAAATTAAAGCAGAAAAATGCCATCAACGGACGAGTAGCTCTACAGAATGTAAAAAATCCACACCTGACAATAGCTTAAATTCCGGACCGGGTCGGTGGAAATTCCGGATTAGCCGCATACCCTGTGTTTGGATTCTAATATTTTTCATTTAACACGATTTAGTTTAAATATCTCCTTATATATTTATTTTCTTAACACATACATTAAGGTGATGATAGGTGAACAAAAAAATGTAATTCTCTGTTTAAACAACTTTTCACGTGTGATTTAAATTTCTGACTAAACACTCCTAGGAAAATTTAAGCCCATATACATGCACACAGTATATATCGAATTGACTGGAGAAGTTCCTTACGGATAAACTAGGACTGCTGCGTTATCAATCAATGTGAAATCATTTCACTTTACGCCCAATAATAGAAAATGTCTACATCCAATTCTCATCACGTGCGATGTCCTTATTCATTTAATCAGTTCCCTTAAACTATTTAGAATGTCTTTCATGCAAGGAAATCAGAATCGACCTAGTGTTATAAAACCGTATGTAGAGATAAGGCGTGGGGGTGATAAGGGTTGTATGTGTTCTGTCTATTTGTAACAGTACATGTTCATATTTGTATTTATATATACAGATAAATAGATAAAATATATATGATTTTTGTTCTTGCCTTGGTCATTCAATCATATGGATGGATTCTTATACATTCCACACATAACTTGGACAGGACACAGATCAAGAATTAAGTGTAGGATAGGCGTGAATTTACTTCTTATGATGTCAAATAATGGTCGCGACCTCTTAAGTCCAGCTTATAGGGGGTCAGTAATGTTTGGAGAAGTTCTCTGGGACCACAAAAGGTCCTGACACCTATCAAGGATTGTCCGTATGTTTGTTGGCGACAAAACCGAATAAACAAATAAATTGTTATTTTTAGACAAACCTCTTAATGGTCACAGAAAATACCAAAACATGGAACCTGGAAGCACGGCCATACTTAGTGAGCGTGGCGATTTAATGACCCGTCCTTGTTTTGTGTTTATCTAAAAGAGAAAGGACGACAGTGACGTCCTGAAGAAAACTTTCCCAGATAGGTCTAAATATATACACCCCTCTGACCTTTCTAGATTAAAATAATTTGACACAGAGCCGCTTTTTTATCTACAGAAATTTATCTGGCCATTAAAGATAAAACTGACCCACACTTAGGAAAAGAGGACTTGATTCCCCATATACATAGTATACTTTTATCTGTATTTGATTATTTACTTGAATGTATTTTCATTTTATTCATTTGTTTTCCATGTAATCACGCAATAACCTCGACTTCTCACGCGCAGCCTCAGCATCCCTATTTCCGGCTCCCTGAGAAACCTTAGCGCACTCACTGTAAGTACCTTGCATTAGAAGTACGTGACCATTCAATTGTTCAATGGTCTTATAATTGAGACAGAGGACCCCTGTCCTCCACTCACCTACTGATAACGGTAGATTTATGACAACTACTGGTCAACCTCTGCGCACTTGTTCATGCTAGTTACGGCCAAAGACAGGTGGAGACGCGCTAAAATCGTGTCCATAGTCTCTCTGTCAATGGGTGGGTAATGAAATACCAGCAGTGAAAACGCTGTATAATACAGAGTAATGACGGAGCTGGGAAAGCACGACTCTCGTCCAGAATGAATGAACCCGTAAGCCTCGATCGCCCATCAATTACAAGGCATAGACAGACGTGCGAATGGGTTATCTAACGAAACACCCATACGACGTAACCGGAAGAGAGAAAAAATTCCCCGGAAGGCATCTAGAATTTACATATATTAGAAAATTGAATAAGTTTTCATAAATACACCATGAAGTGCTTTCTCCTAAATAGATTGCTCGATCAGTATGTCAAGGCTGTCCATTCAAAATGTCAGTTGATGAAAGAATTTAGAGAATAAAAGACAGTTTTGTTTACTTTTGTTCGAAATACTCTATCTTAAATCCCGTTGTAGAATGTTCCGGATGTCGTTTATTTCTGTTGTTGCGTAAAACGAAGTCAATTAGTGGTGCGTTTGATTGCATTATTGTAGGAGTCCGAAGTCTGTAGTGTTGGATCGATCAGTCTCTTACATCAAGTACACCGTGTTCTCGGATTGGATCACTCTGTGGCGCGATCCTGGTCCATAAACCCAGTTCTGTAGCTCTGCGTGAGAGAGTCTATTTCGTTGGTCTTTTAGCATTAAATGGGGTTATCGGATTTTCTGACAGACTGCGTAGATAGAAAATAAGAGGTTATATGTTTTAATTCTTTGGCGCAATTTCACAACGTTCGGTGTCGCAGTAGATGCAATTGATGGCACCCCAATATGAGTGAAATATTCTCTCAAACCAAATTCAGTGCTTTGCTTCAATTTTGTTGCTTTTGTTAAAATTTTGCAATTACACGCATTGTTTCCTTTGTAATAAGTTACAATAACAAAATATTGTGGATCGTCCTTTTATTTTGTACTCTTTGATTACGTAAAATGAATGTCCCCTTCATACGTAGATAATTATATATAAGACTTGTACGCTACTGGATTGCAGGAATTTGAAAATGCATGGACGTATTACTGTTACCTTGCTTCGTTTTGATATACCTGATTTATTACCAGAAACATTACACCAAGCTCATTTTCTGTTCAACAGGATTCGCCCGGGCCAGGCTCTCGATATGCAGACATTTTTGTCCACTACATTCCTGTTACAAAGGGGAGTGACAACCGTATCATGGCTTACCTGGCCCCCTGACCTCATTCCGGGAATCTCTGACCGAAAGTGACCAGTGACCATAAATCAACTGTGGCCCGATTCTATCACCTATCTAAGCATTCACGGCGCAGGTCAAAGGGACATCACTCCTGTTCACGAGGAATCTGCGCGGCTAACCTCTAAAACATGAACAAGGCAGCCATTTTTTTTATTTAATAACTTGTAATTGATAACAACATGATCACAAAGTTAATGTTTACTCTTTGGTTGTTTATCATGCAGTACAGATATGTAGTACCTTTGTACTGAATCCAGGAGTTGTTTTTTTTTCACAAATACATGTATTTAGCCGGGAATACATGATGATATGCTCGGAAACATTTTAAGGTGTATGTACTTTAATACCCGATACTCGAACTTACGACTTCCTATAGGTGTAAATTAACAAATAATGAATTTGTCATAAAAGAAAAAAAAACATCGTATGAATCAACCTTATAGAACATTTATTTTTCTGCAGAGAAATGTCATTGAACATGTGTTTCAATCATCTCAAATGCGCAGATATTTTATTGTTTTGTCTTATCTAAACGCAATAAAGAACCATCATTCAGAGAGTGTTATACCTGGTGAACGCGCTGGTCAGTGGTTTTTATGGTTCTAGAGCGTAAATAGCGCGACCCGGTATCAAGGGAGGTCAATGACTGTATAGCCAATGAGTAATCTCCCTTATTGATGTTGAATGTCAAGGAATGCACATAAAACTCTGTTTACTTCTAAACACATTGTCTGAGTATAAGAATTCCCTTTTTGTTTTGTTGTATACGCGGAAGTAAACAATCGTCAATAATGCATGCAAGCGATCAAAAGATTTCACGCTGTCTGGTATTTGTTTATGTGACACAACCAGGAAATTCTGGCTGTGAAATGAAAAGCGCATTTTATTTTACGGAGAAAATAAAACGGTGATTAATTATAGACAAAGAATCATTAATAACTGGCTAACATTTTTTACCTACACTTCAGACAGACGATGTGGAATTTTGAACATTTTTTGTACATCTTGATAGATCTGTGTTTACTGCCCCCGGTTAAAAAAAAAAAAGATCGCGTAACCATCCAAGGACTTTAAACTTTCACTGTTTAAAGTTTGTCATAGTGTTTTTTTTTTCTCTTCTTTTTGTACTAATTGGTCGCAGTTAGCTCAATTTTTCAGGGAGAAAGAGAAACAGAGAGAGAGAGAGAGAGAGAAACAGTTGCAAAGAAATTTTTGATTATCTGTGTCCCTTTCCACAATTTTACTGCACGGCTACTTTCAACTGTTGTATGTGTCTAACAAACATTTCTAAGTATTTTACTTATGTCTTTACTAATGTGTTGATGTTTTTGACCTTCTCCCATTTTTCTGTGTAAAACATACATAAACAGGAGATGTGTATCTCATCTAGTTATACGATCAAACCATTATTCCCAGTATTTGGTTTAAGCGAATTATATAAAAAAAACAGACCAACGTAACTTTTAAATAAATCAAAACAAGCTGTATGGACTGATTGATACAATTGTTACTTTATTTGGATACGTATACAGAGTTTTTTTTTTTAATCCACTCTATAGGGACCAGAGTCTGATTAACATTATGTTAAATGATCAGAGAGAAAAATAAACATCAGTTGTGCAACATTTTATTGATATTGATTCGTCAATTTTCTTCATACCTTATTTTGTTATTAATAAAAGTTACAAAACCAAGGAATAATTCTAAATCACTGCCCAATATATAGATGGCATTTCAATTTTTGCAACAATACGAACACATTCATCAACTTCCAAATATAAACTGATATAGTTCACAAATGTTGACAGCTTAGCGTAATTGTACTGAATAAAATCGGGTAGTTTGTTTGTATAAGTAATTCAGTGATCGGGTAAGTACATGTATATAAGATACTATCTAACTATATAATGGCGATAGTCTTTAGAACAGTGCCTTGTATACATGCAGTGACTGGTGACATAATGTACCTGTATAGTTATAAAGAGCAGCCTGGATTTGTAGTTACTGTAATTAAATTGTACAAGTAGTTATTATCATGAATATACTGGACGAACAGTGATTCTACTGTACAAGTAGTTATTATCATGAATATACTGGACAAACAGTGATTCTACTGTACAAGTAGTGGTGGTAGAAAGTTACTTGTGCTGGTAAAAAGTAACTGTACAACTAATGCTGGTAGAAAGTTACTGTACAACTAGTGGTGGTAGAAAGTTACTATACAACTAGTACTGGTAGAAAGTTACTGTACAACTAGTGCTGGTAGAAAGTTACTGTACAACTAGTGCTGGTAGAAAGTTACTGTACAACTAGTACTGGTAGAAAGTTACTGTACAAGTAGTACTGGTAGAAAGTTACTGTACAACTAGTACTGGTAGAAAGTTACCTGTACAGCTAGTACTGGTAGAAAGGGACCTGTACAGCTAGTACTGGTAGAAAGTTACTATACAACTAGTACTGGTAGAAAGTTACTGTACAACTAGTGCTGGTAGAAAGTTACTATACAACTAGTGCTGGTAGAAAGTTACTGTACAACTAGTGCTGGTAGAAAGTTACTGTACAACTAGTACTGGTAGAAAGTTACTGTACAACTAGTACTGGTAGAAAGTTACTGTACAACTAGTGCTGGTAGAAAGTTGCTGTACAACTAGTACTGGTAGAAAGTTACTGTACAACTAGTACTGGTAGAAAGTTACTGTACAACTAGTACTGGTAGAAAGTTACTGTACAACTAGTACTGGTAGAAAGTTACTGTACAACTAGTACTGGTAGAAAGTTTCTGTAAACTAATGCTGGTAGAAAGTTACTGTACAACTAGTACTTGTAGAAAGTTCCTGTACAACTAGTGCTGGTAGAAAGTTACTGTACAACTAGTGCTGGTAGAAAGTTACTATACAACTAGTGCTGGTAGAAAGTTACTGTACAACTAGTGCTGGTAGAAAGTTACTGTACAACTAGTACTGGTAGAAAGTTTTTGTACAACTAATGCTGGTAGAAAGTTACTGTACAACTTGTGCTGGTAGAAAGTTATTGTACAACTATAATGCTGGTAGAAAGTTACTGTATTACATGTGCTGGTAGAAAGTTACTGTACAACTAGTGCTGGTAGAAAGTTACTGTACAACTAGTACTGGTAGAAAGTTTTTGTACAACTAATGCTGGTAGAAAGTTACTGTACAACTTGTGCTGGTAGAAAGTTATTGTACAACTATAATGCTGGTAGAAAGTTACTGTATTACATGTGCTGGTAGAAAGTTACTGTACAACTAGTACTGGTAGAAAGTTACTATACAACTAGTACTGGTAGAAAGTTACTGTACAACTAGTGCTGGTAGAAAGTTACCTGTACAGCTAGGGTTGGTAGAAAGTTACTGTACAACTAGTGCTGGTAGAAAGTTACTTGTACAATTAGTACGTAGAAAGTTACCTGTACAAGTAGTGTTGGTAGAAAGTTACTGTACAACTAGTGCTGGTAGAAAGTTACCTGTACAACTTGTGCTGGTAGAAAGTTACTATACAACTTGTGCTGGTAGAAAGTTCCTGTACAACTAGTGCTGGTAGAAAGTTACTGTACAACTAGTACTGGTAGAAAGTTACTATACAACTTGTGCTGGTAGAAAGTTCCTGTACAACTTGTGCTGGTAGAAAGTTACTGTACAACTAGTACTGTACACTAAAATACAGTGTAATACTATACTTGTATCTCTCGTTGTTACTGATAAGGTTTTCTGTTTACCGTGGTACAGTATCAGTCTTCATCGGTGAGACTTTATTAATGGATACTTGTAAGGGAAACCATTTCAAACGCTTTTTAGAGTAAAGAGCCACTCAATCACAGATATCCGTAATTAAAGCTGATCAATCAGACATTAGGTGCATTTATAATTGGTTTGCACCTTTCAGAAATTGTGTCAGTGCTTTAGGTCCTAATGCAGAGGTGTTCAAAGTCGGGGCTCCGTGACTGAATTCCTAAATCTCGTGAGATTTTGTGTGAGATTTTCACTTTAATTGTGTCAGTGCTTTAGGCCCTAATGCAGAGGTGTAGTGTTCAAAGTCTGGGCTCCGTGACTGAATTCCTAAATCTCGTGAGATTTTGTGTGAGATTTTCACTTTAATTGCAAATTTAATAAGTTAATCAATATGCATAATCGTGCCACATGAAGTATCATTGGATCCCACGGCGGTTACCCATCAAACATCGCGTGCCTGCTGTACTTTTATAAAAATCGACGAACGGGGGTCACTTGGTGTCTGTAAATTTCAGCGCCCTCTTGTTCTAGCTTCTCGGTGGATCGTTGAAAACAATGAACATAGCCCCTTTTGTGTACTTTTGTTTGATGTGAAGATTTTATAACACGAACTTCTACATCCATGGCGGGTGTTGGCGACTCATAGGTATTGGGTTTGTATATACATGTATTTTATGTATATTCACAAATTTCATAGTTTGAAAAAGCAAGATATAATAAATTGGTAATTTTGTTCAAATTACCTTTGTTTATTTCTCCAACGTAGCTGTATTAAATATTTATTTTATTTTGTTCTATTATATAATATTATAAAAGAAAAATAAAAGGGGAGGGGGCTGAGACCTGAACTTATGTGTAAATTACATTTTTAGGACTCGTTGAAATACTTCTTTGTTTTCTAGATCTACGTGAATGGTTTGCTTAGCTTCTCCGCACGTTTCACGACACAAAATTCCCATTTCAAGGAACAACCTTAGTTTCACACGTATACTTATCCAATAAAAACACAGATTCTAAATTCCGTATAATTAGCTTAATAAAATTGGAATCCAAATGTAGCATTAATAATTATATGCATTATTAACAATGCCCTTAATTACTTATTTGTCCTACATACCAGAGGTTGTTTATAGACCTGTCGTCCCAAAATAGAATCGTTAATTGTCGTCAAATGACTTGGGTCCTAAAAATGTCGTATACACCACTGACCGAAACATGGGCAGTTTATTTTTGGAATTGATACAAAGTTCCGCCAAAACAATGACTAATATCACAAAGAATTCAACTGTGCCGTTTTTGAAAATCTGTTGCTGAATTTAGATTTTGTTATCTGTACCGTGAGCATTAACACAGCAAACCCATCCCATGTTTAGATGTTTTACAACAGATGCCCCGGGGTTTGTCTTTAACAGACAGGTAGAACCTAGTAATGTGTAGGGTTTTTTTCCTTTGTAACTTGTATAAAGCGGATGACGAAACTAAAACCGGATTTTATGCCTTTTCTCTTACGGATTTTCCTCACTATACTTATGCTCAACACCCCCCCCCCCTCCTCTCTCTCTCTCTCTCTCACCAATCTTTAATTTGTAAAGATGGCTATTCCTTTATTTGTATCTAAGCTTTCACCTCGATTTGTAATTACGGTAGTACAAAAAATGTACCATATTTAATCAGATAAAGAAAATACTATAAGTCAATTCTTAATTAATACAACCACTTTAATTTGTTTATTAAATTCTTTGCCTTATATATACGCCAGCATCTTTATTTTGTCGTATATGGATTTTGTATTAATTTCTCTGAGGTAGAAGGTCTTCGGAATGCCCGCCCCTTCTGTCCCTGACCCCCGATAGTGCCCTGAAGGTGACCGTCCTGCGCACCTGTGGCCTAGTCAATTACAGACAACAACAACATTAACATTAATTTTCGTTCGGATTGGGATAATTTGGATGACAGTCTGGGACACGTATACTAGAACTGCGAGTGAGGTTCACCAAAAAAAAAAAAATCTGTCTTGTTCCCAACCTGTTAACTACTTATTACGATACCGGTTTATAGTTAATCACAAACACAGTAAAATTATACATCTACAACACTTACTCCACTGGTTCGGAATGTCATAGAAAGAGGTAGTAAAAGATAATAGGGAATCAAATATAACACATTTGAAAAATCAATATATGTGTTTATTAGATGTATCAAATTAAATAACATTACGTACATATAATTAAACAAAACTGAATAAAATTGATTTAAAAAAAAAACACTTCGTTACGACGTTATGCAGGGAATCCCACTATTTGTATTTGATCGTCGCTTAGTTCTAACTCTTCTCAGATAACCTCAGATTACGATTAAGGTTTTCAATATATAGTTAGAAGATTATTATATTTGTGTCCAATTATTTACAAAAAACCGAATGCTTTTTCCTGTACGTGACCTTTATCGCAGGTGACCTGGTGCTTATCTTCGCGGGTGAATTTCCGCCGTTTTTCGGAGAACGAGATGAGGCGACCAAGTTTTGTTATCAAACAAGGAACAAAATTTGACAATGTCTATAAATCTTGTTACATACGAGGTCATTAAGGCTACAATTACTCTCTTATATGCCAAAAGCGCCATTTCAACAAGCATCGGATGACCTCGTCCTTGTACGTCTTGCGGGCGCTTCTGTGTTTAACCCTCGCGGCTATATTGGAACAAATCTATATTGGAATGTCTTTTTTTTTTTAACTTACTAGCTTTTATAAATCAGTTTAGATTATCAAGAAATTTGCCCCTAGGGGCCGGTAAACAATAGATAATGACTGAAAACCTTGGAACTTCTATTTTACCGGAATCTTCTTCTTGTGACCCCCGTTGTTGTGGGGGTCGTTAACCCTGCGATCGTCAAGATGGAGCATTTCTGAACTAACGTGACATATGATCTCGCGGGCGCGTGCCAAGCAATGGTTATGTGTCGTGCTAACTATATTTTAAAACCCCCTTTTAAAAGATTATACAGCACAGGTTGTAACAGCACGTGTACATTTTCACATGATTTTTTTTATCATCATTTGAAGTATTTATAGAATTAAGGTGAAATAATCATACAGGTAAAAAATTGAAAAAAAAGTTAGTAATTATCACTACTAATTGTTATGAATACAGGTTTGTACGATGCAACTTAAAATTCCTGTACACTCTATAAAATAATACATATAATTTTTTTTAGAGAAATTGCTTATAGGAAAGTCCTGTATTTATAAGTATGATCAATCAAATTGTTATGTTAATCAAGGCTTAAAAAAGGTTAACAGAAATCCAGAAAAATATTGAGGCAATTTATTCATACCCACGTTATTAACTTGGAATAAGTGACATTTTATGCATAGGCAACGTTTTTAATAAACAAACATAACGGCACATTAATTTCGGAACACCTGCTGTCGCGTTATTTCCTTAATATAATCGGACCTAAGGATATATAGCCATGTTACAAAGTTTACTGACTGCTTAACGACTTAGGTACAAAAATCATATGATGATTAAAGAATAAATAAATCAACATATTGAAAAAATCATTTTGAACTTCACGAACGTTTGCATCTATTTTCTTCCTTTAAAAATAATTTACTATTAACGTACGAACCCGATCTAAACATTTAAAAAAAAAATCATTTTTATGAAACAACCAGCGAAATTGGACATAAGATCCATTTAGACCCCCCCCCCCCTACATTTGTCAAACAGAGAATTGTTTATTACATTGTACATGCACAAGACAGAGGACCATAATTGAAAGAGAAAGCATCAACGCTCTCAATTTAATCTCCAAGCATGAATATTTTAAAATCCTTCCCTTTTGCGTCAGAAAAATACCCAAGTTTATATCTCGCGTACTTGTACGTATAAACATTTCTATGCTCCAACACGCCTATAGAAGAAACTCGTACTAAAACGTCCAAACAGTGCAATAATTTCTTCATTTAAATGCAAGCATCCCCTACAAAGCTATAGCATATACGTACTCCCAATAATGAAAAACATTATGACGAAATCCGGCTTTGTATTGAGATTTTTAATTGCTATATTTAATGTCTGTTAACTGAGTTTCACGCCCAGACAGTTCATGATTTACCCCCCACTCAACCACCCCCAGAAAGGGTAGACATGACCTTTACATTCAATTGTTCATTATACATACTAGAATGTTTTTTTTAATTAAACTGTAACCATCCACCTGAGATGTTTTATACAAAGGTAATTTTATCTTGAACTTCAGAGTATAGAAGGGGGAATTGAAAGGGGGGGGGGTAGAACTGGGGTTCATTTGTAACACCATGCAGACTCTAGCGGTGGAGGAAGAATCATCTTTGCTAAATAAAATTAACGGAAAGGGATAGGGATGACATCTAGAACCGCTTGGGGGGGGGGGGGAGGGGGCGTCTTTAGCATTATACCGGAACGGAAGAGGATGTTTAAGTTCAATATGATCTTTAGCAGTTATGAAACTGTCGAAGTGCGAATTCCGTAAAGTACAAGTCAGGTATAATTAATCACTGCACTGATTAAATCAGATCTCTTACTAATTAAGTCTTCTTTTTCAACAAAGGTTTGGTGTCCTTGCTACAAAGAAAACCAGCTTACAAATTTTTAGTCCACGATGCTCCCGGCTGAAATAAACCTATTGATACAGGTTTACAACTTTCATTTTTGAAAAGAGAGTCCCCCCATCCCACTCCGGGACTGAAAGTGTAAATTTCATTAAGTATATATCCAAGTCTGCGTGATTTGGATACCCCTTGACTTCAGCCTAAACTCTGAACTTAACCTAGTGTCTACAAACGGACAACCAAGCGTCTACAGATGGACAACCTGGCGTCTACAGACGGACAATCTAACGTCTCAGACAGACAATTAACCTAGCGTCTACAGACGGACAACCTAGCGTCTATCCAGATGGACAAATAACCTAGCGTCTACAGATGGACAACCCAGTGCTGCAGACGGACAAGCTAGCGTCTACAGATGCATAATTAACCTAGCGTCTACAGATGGACAACCTAGCGTTTACAGACGGACAATTAACCTAGCGTTTACAGACGGACAGCCAAGCGTCCACAGACAGACAATTAACCTAGCGTCTACAGACAATTAACCTAGCGTCTACAGACAGACAATTAACCTAGCGTCTACAGACGGACAAGCTAGTGTTTACAGACGGAGAATTAACCTAGCGTCTACAGACGGACAACCTAGCGTCTACAGACGAACAATTAAACTAGCGTCTACAGACGGACAATGATCCTAGCGTCTACAGATGGACAACCTAGCGTCTACAGATGGACAATTAACCTAGCGTCTACAGACGGAAAACCTAGCGTCTACAGATGGACAATTAACCTAGCGTCTACAGACGGACAAACTCATTAATTTCAGTATATGCCCCCTCCTCCCTCTTCATATAACTTCGCTGCGGGTATACACGTATATAAAACATGAGCATTTCAGATCCTTGTGTAATATTTTCACACATTCCTGTAATGTACTCTGCCTACCCTGTCACCCATTGTTTATTTGTAAACAGTCAGTAATCTGTCGAATGCAGGCGTCCACGTCACCATTCTTATATAACACTTAAGTGTAAAATCATTCATCACCCCATTAATCGAACCTGGCATGCGAAGAATTTAGAGGTATTCCGAGTTCATCTTTAAAATGTTTGGATACTAATTGATAACTTTTTTGTAATTTATTTCTTTTTTCTTATTCTGCCTAGTGGTTTGAAATCCTTGATTTTGTTTGTTTGTTTGTATGTGTATTTTTTAAAATTAAGGTATAATATATGTGACAATATAACTCCATCTTGTCTCCATTGGTACAGTAACTTTTTCATTTTACATGTTATTTTGTACTTCTTCTCAGACGTCTTTACTTGTCGAGGGAGGTGTTTCATGGCATAATTCCCGGGGGTGACACCGAGCCCTAAGAGCTATGAGGGACCGAACGATCCACATTTGAATTTGTGTGAACAGGGGGAAACAGGTGGTCATTTTCAGTTTGCTTTTCGTTTTAAATCAGATGTCATTATTTATTGCAGAGTGGAAATAGAGACGAATTTGCTAGTATTTATGTTGCTTATTGTTATAGAGATAGGAGGGAAGGGAGGTGGTCTGTACTCGATGCTCTAATGCTCAATCACAGACACCTTGGGCACCCCCCCCCCCCTTCTAATTTTTTTCTTTAAAATATGGGATCGACAAGTATTTTTTTCTAATCGTGTTTTCTGATATGCATTATATGTTATCAATAAATAACGTTAACTTTTCGTCCCAGATTTAAAAAGAAAAAAAATGGGAACGGGGGGGGGGGGGCGGGGGAGTTCTTCGGTGCTAAATAATCAAAGGAAACTTTAAAAAATACCAAGAGAAATATCGGGGGAAATACCGTATGCATTTTACATAGCTACCCGATTTTAATTTAAGAATTCAAATTGCACTAACATATTGAATTGGTTGTCCATATCCCGACCTCGGACCAAATGAACTCGTCTCTGGGTCACACTATTTACCAGGACGATGAACCTGTGTCGTTAAGTAAATATTTCGCTAATTAGGTGTGCTCCTGTGAATGAAAGATATTTACTATCTACCCTGACGCCCCTGGGTTCTACACCAGTTGACATCGGGGTAAAGTAGTATAGAAACACGGTACCCTAGGGCGCCCTGCACCAGATGCCCGGGATACATCTATTATCATTTTTCCCCGGGGGACTAGGTATCGGGTACTTACTCCAAAAAGCGGACGAGTATAGTAAAGAAGTTGAAAATCAAAAGAAATCATATTTTTATAAGGAAGTAAAAATCTATAAATTATCACGATGGTTTTGTTCATTGTTTGTCAGTATCTTCAAAACAAAATGATGTCATAAACCAAGAATTCTTATAGCATAAGTACATTTAATATGTTATAAAATAGGGTTATTTTGTCGTTAAATAAGAATCGAACAAAAGAACCCAGGGCCATCGCAATGTTTCTCAAAAGGGGGGGGGGTGAGCGGAAGGCTCTGGAAGGGTTAAATATATCCTCCCGAGAGTCGGGTTTTATCTATTTATTTATTTTTTTTATAAATGGGTACATGTAACATTTTGATGGTTTCTGGTGTATACTTGAAGGCATTTCTTCACATAATTATACAGTAAACAAACTAAAGCAACATATTACTTTAACCAGATAAATAATGAATATATTTTGTTTCAAACATCATTTTTGAAAAAGGGGGTGCGATTGCACCCAAAGCATCCTCAGTTCCGACGGCCTTGTGAACCACAATTATTTCATTTATACTGTAGCTATGGGAATACCCTACATATCTGTTCAAAGGACGGCGATTGGACAACATATATTTATAAGCTCGGCGTGAGATAACAGACGGATCGAAGAATCTGTCTGGTTATTATCGCCTGACCGCGGAGGATCTATATAAAGAGAAAGTCCACACGCACCCTTAAATAACACGGATATTTATATCTTCCAACCAGGGAAAGTTTGGATCGGAGTCTATAATGCTTTGTTTTTAAATGCTAGCTTTGAATTTTGCATCAAGTGACCTTTGCTTGGGGATCGATTTCGCGTACGAATGTCCCGTACCTAGATTTTCTTGCCGTCCCTGGACCCCAGAACAGCTCTGTTTACCGTCAATTATCGATATGAACCAAGGACGGCAAGTTTTATTTGTATTTGTGAAACAGATACTGTTGCGCGTGTCAGATTTTTAGACCCAAGGTGACATTGCAACATGCACTTCGTACATTCTTTTAAGTGCGATACTGTTGATATTGTTGAATGATCGGAATGAACCGAAGAATTCCCGAGCTGCAAACTCACACAGGGCGATTTTATCTCCGAGTTCACTCTGTCACTTTTCCCTACGTTAAAGTGGAGATCTGTTTCTTTAAGCAAGTGCATGAATAGTGCTTTATTGATAACAATTCGGAAGAAAAGAAATGAAAAGTAGATAGAAATAAAGTAGGAAATATGTAGAGTACTTTTCCATTAGGATTAGTTTTTATGCAGGTGCAGCTTGTACCGGGTGACATAACATAGTTATGGAATTATTCCGGTCCCAACCCGTCAGTACCCCCGGGGTTCATACCACATATACATATATACGTCCATAAAACCAGTCAATGAACACCTACTCGATGGGCACTATAATCTGATTGACCCCTGACCTTATACATTAATTCCTTAGTTTCCAATCTGTTATACTCGAACCAATGAACGATAAAAAATGAAGACTATTTAATTAAGACCACATAATTCCACATCATGAACTGTGGCAAGAATAAGGGCAACACATAATTCCACACCACGAACTCTGACAAAATAAGAACAATGCTTGACTCTTTAACACATGTGATTTCCCATTTCCTGACGTTTTTAGGGCTTTAATTTTTGCCTTTTTAGGCGGAACATAATTTAGAGGTAAACTGACCACTAGAGGAGACATAAGACTAGCCGACAGTAACTTAACTGAGCAACTGAAGGAGAGATTAAATTAACTGATAGTAACTAAACAGACCAACTAGAGAAGAGATTAAATTAACTGATAGTAACTAAACTGATCAACTATCGAGGAGAGATTAAATTAACTGATAGTAACTACACTTACCAACTAGAGGAGAGATTAAATTAACTGATAGTAACTAAACTAATCAACTATAGAGGAGAGATTAAATTAACTGATAGTAACTACACTTACCAACTAGAGGAGAGATTAAATTAACTGACAGTAACTAAACAGATCAACTAGAGGAGAGATTAAATTAACTGATAGTAACTAAACTTACCAACTGGAGTAGAGAATAAATTAACTGACAGTAACTAAACAAATCAACTAGAGGTGAGATTAAATTAACTGATATTAACTAAACTGACCAACTAGAGGAGAGATTAAATTAACTGATAGTAACTAAACTGACCAACTAGAGGAGTGATTAAATCAACTGACATTTACTAAGCTGACCAACTAGAGGAGTGATTGAATCAACTGACATTAACTAAGCTGACCAACTAGAGGAGTGATTAAGTCAACTGACATTAACTAAGCTGACCAACTAGAGGAGTGATTAAATCAACTGATATTAACTAAGCTGACCAACTAGAGGAGTGATTAAATCAACTGACATTAACTAAGCTGACCAACTAGAGGAGTGATTAAATCAACTGACATTAACTAAGCTGACCAACTAGAGGAGAGATTAAATCAACTTACATTAACTAAGCTGATCAACTATAGAGGAGACATAAGAACAACTGATAATTCCATAAATACCCAGATTAAAAATATTCTATAAGATTTTACATGTTATCATCACATTTAGAATCGACTATGAACAAAAGTTTCCTGCACAGGCACTGGAAATAGAAAAATATTTATATGTTAGAAAAGAGCTGATTCATGTTCATGATTTTAAGTGTTTTTATGCGCATTCTTTCACAAACTTATGATATTCAGTTCGGAAAGGAGGTGATATTCTCGGAGAGAGAGAGAGAGAGAGAGAGAGAGAGTCAGTTTTTCTGACAGTGGTGCTGGTATTTTTTTTTTATTAATATTAGTCTTAATTAATATGATTATATGTATAAGTTCACTGCCAAGATTTGCCGCCACCATGAACTCTCGCTGCGGATGGCATGCTCATTGCAATTGATTTATTAACTTAAGATTGCACTGCAAATACATATGAACATATTTATTGTTTATTAAGTCATTCTAAACACGATTTAAATTACAAGATTTTTTTTTACTTATGTAAAGAAAAGGGATTAAAGGGGGTTATCTGTCGGTGCCGATAAATCAGTTTGCCTGGAATATTTTACGGAATATTTAACATTAGATTGAAAAAGAAAACTTAAAGAATTGGGTCAAAAAGAATAAAAGAAATGTTGCCTCCCAAAAGCCTCTTTAAATAAGGGCATCGTCCGTTTGGTTAACGACCCTGATCGTTTCCTTGGTTACGGAATATTGTTTATTTTTAATCGATATTCTGAAGAATTCGGTACCATGCCACTGGGAGGGAGTTATCAAAATATTCCCACGGCACTTATAGAAAAGAGAACAAAAAAACTATTATATTTCAGAATCGTATACCAATAATGTTAAAGCACATTTGAATGATCTACAAATCAATGTTTCGTGATACATGTACATGTAGTTCGATTATGCATAATACTGAAATGGTGCATATTTTGTTTTTGAAATTTTACTCTATTTCTCGAAAATTCGTACTTTTTTTGGTAGACATAATATATGTATATTTGTATATGAAGTATAAAGTTTCTATAAAATTCCTGAGACATCTCGTATATCCGAATCTCGCGAGTCTCCACGAGAAAACACGAGCCTACTGGTGCCAATGGACGATGGAAAATGCACGTTTAATTTACCGAAGCCAATTCTCTTGCGTCCTGAATATTCATGGGGCCTATAAATTGTTCTTTAGTGGTGTTTAGTGCCGTTTCTATACGCTGTCTGAAAGTACTCACCGGATCTTTGGTTCTAGGCTACAGACAGAGTTCTGCCGCTCGTTTAAGGCTTGTTTTCTTTGTTGGTTTGTAAATCTGATGTTGTCGGAATTGCAAATAAAATGTATCTTTTTTTATTTTTTGAATATCTCTCTAGTTGATTTAGTCAAAAGTCTCTTTATTAACACTCCTTTGGTTTTCAATCGTCAGCTTCCCTTACTTATGCAGCAATATACCCTTATCACCTGCATATGGGGTGTATATCTCTCAGTTGATTCGAAACGCAAGAGCATGCTGAACAATTTCTAAAACGAGGTAAGTTATTGACAAACAAGTTGATGAAAAAAGAATTTCAACAGTCTCGTTTGAAGATCATCATTTCGTAAATTCTATGGTCGATACAATGACCTTGTCAGCAAATTCAATCTATCATTAAGTCATATACTGACTGACGTTTTTCATAATAATTGTTAGGCCATTATTTACACACTGAATTGTCGACGGATTTTTCCGTTATTTCCCGATCATGACAACGAGCACATGGCGGGTGTGACCGGTCGGGAGGGGATGCTCACTCCTCCATGGCACCTGATCCCATCTCTGATGTTTTTGGAGGTCCTGTGTTCGCTCTGCTCCCGATCTGTATTGTTTTAATGGACTTTGAGCTTGAATTTCTCATTTCATTCAGAGAGAGAGAGAGAGAGAGAGAGAGAGAGAGAGAGCCGAAATTGTGCTGTGGACAGTCGTAAGTCTCTACAGAATATTTCACAAGCGCCCTCCTTTCCACTCGCGCACAGATATGATATTCATAATGTACAGTAAGTATATAGGTTTCTTACGAAGCCTGAACCCCCCCCCCCCCCCTTACTGGACTAGAACAGCTAGGATGTGTAAAAATATCTGGCTTACAGGGAATTTTGATTCGTATTCCCGCTCCTCGCTACTGTTCCTCACCCTATCTACCTTTGACTAGAGTTCCTTAACTTAATTATTCATAGAGCTTTAAGTTTAGACTAACCGGGTGTTCTTATAGTAAGAGCGTCGTCAGTTGTTGGAAAGCATGTCCAGAACTATTGTTCCACCAACAGTACGTCTTGCAGAGTACAGACTACAGCAGTATCATAAAACTGATTTACGTATAGATTCACAACGAACATGTACATGCCCAAAGTTAACCTTTTCTTTATTTTCTCGGGAATGTTGTTATTTAAACATAAGATGCGCTTTGGTCTCTGACATCACATTGCTTTAAAGTGTACGAATATTACTAAACCATGATAGTGTGAATCAAACACACTTTCGGATAATAGTTTGTATACCTGGATGTGTATGAGACTCCTATCGGGTAGATAAATAGATCTGTAGGTGTACAGACAAATCAGAAATCAGCATCCAAAATACCTCCTCCACTAAATCACTGTTATTTTCAATAGTCTGTTAGCGTTATGTATTGTTCAGATTCCAGGCACCTGTCTAGATGACGTTATATTATTATTACTATTAAGTTTTATTTACCGGCGTACTTGTGTGAAGTTGTTGAGGTTAGGGGATCGATTTTGTCCACTTTATACGCGCCATAACAGCAGAGATTGACCCCGTTTATGATGACCGTATAATTACATTGTACTATTATGATATATTGACTACAGGCGACACGATCAACGTGGGAAGCAAAAGTCATCTGCCGGACATCGCTTGTTTATCTGTATACATACATATTTTTATATTGTAAATTTTTCTTTGAGGATTTGAGGATTCACTTGCTTTTCTTTCCAGCTTCACGTCTCAGTAAAACCAAATTGATGACTTAGCTAGTTGACAAAACAGGTGACAACTCATTGGACAGGGTTAGACAAAAAACAGACAAAAAAGAAACAAAAAAGCTTAAAAAATATATGATTTGAAGTCTCTGATGAGACTGTAGCTATACTGGTTTGTACTTATTATTGAAGTAAAGTTAGCGTCTGGACATAAAAACCCTGTTTACAGATTCATGTATCCTAATGGGTTCTGAACCTGAGCCATGCTAACCATGGTGACACCGTTTGTGCATTTAAAAACGATACTGAGAATTGTGTACCTTAGTGACGTCTACTCATTGCCTGTATGAGGAGAAGCATTTTGATAGAATCTCACAGAAAACCCGCCAAATATGAAACCCACAAGCATGCAACATTATGTATCTAAGTGTAGTTCATTTTTGTACCAAAGTTGTAGGTTGAATAGTGTTTTAAAAGAATTTCACCATTAAATCTATTTTCCATTACCATGGCAACATTGTTCGTCTGAATTAAAAACCGCGATACACAGCATAATGCTTCATAGAGAAGGCTAAAGGTTATATGAGATTATGCCTGCTGCCCAATCTCATTCACTTTTTTGAATAAAATTATGTATAAATAAAAAATAAACAGAGAAGGTCAGTCGTGCAGCTAGTCTTACTGAGACGAATGATTCAAGTTCTGCAAATCATAAGATGAATCGCTCAAGTCAAACTCATTCAGCCAGATGACGATGAATGGTTCAAAATCAGCCAATCAGAAGATGATGAATGGTTCAGGATCAGCCAATCAGAAGAAGAAGAATCACTGAAAATTGGCCAAACAGAAGATGATGAAGACTTTCGAGTCATTTCATTATCATTCGTCGCCCGCGTGGCGCAGTGGTTAGAGCGTTCGCTCTAGAGTCGCGGCGTAAGGAGTTGATCCTTACGTCGCGGGTTCGAATCCCACTGTGGGACGTGGAGACCGGTCCTTCGGATGAGACCGTATAAACCGAGTCCCGTGTCGCAGTAGGTGCTGGCACGAAAAAGATCCCTCACTGCTCAATGGTCCTGAGTGCCGAGTATAGGTCAAAATTTGTAGCTCTCCACCGGCAAGTGGTGGCGTCTCCATATGAGTGAAAAATTCTCGAGAGGGACGTTAAACAATAAACAAACAAACAAACATAATCAGTCAGTCTATTAATAAACAGCATATTTACATCAAAACCCTTGAGTGTATTATAATAGTGACTACAAAATAAGGAGAGACTTGAGGGAGGGTGGTGGGAGGGTAATTCATATCAAACAAGTGAGACATCGTTTATTTTTCGTAAAATCAGTTTGTAAAGCGGTGAATCCTGTTTGTGAGGGTTTTTTTTTCCGTTTCTTTAATTTTATTTTGATTTATGTACGTGAATGAATAGAAAAAGGCTTTATTTTATCAAGCAGCATCTGGTGTAACGCGATATCTACCCCCACACTACAACTAGTCTACCGGTCGACATAATTTTGATCTAATTTGGGTTATTCTTTAATCTTTTTATAAAACAGTGGTCATATTTTATGTTGCACACACACACCCGAAAGTCCAAGTATTGAACAGTATTACAGAAGTAAAGCATTTAGCAGTCTCCAAGTCCGGACAGCTCCATCACTTCATTTCTAAGATATTGGTTTGACCTGGTTTGACTCAGTATTTCGAACAATATGGGCTCCTATGACAGATCGATTTTTAGAATCGGGTCACTAGGCTCTATAAAAAATTGTAAACACGGAGTCAAGTGACACACAAAAAAATCAATAATAATGCGGCTACTCAAATGTCAGACTACTCTCTCTCTCTTTCTCTCTCTCTACTGCTTTTGTTTTAAGGATAAATATCGCAAACTTTTCTCAAAACACAGCGATATATCGATAAGAGTTATGTTCATATAGATAACTTGAATAATATTTTCCAAAGTAATTGTGGACATTTTGTAAGAATTTATCATAATGTCATAAAATGTGTGAAAAAAAATGTATAGATATATATAGAAAAGGCACAAAGACGCATGAAATCCTACGATTTCTTTATATTTTAGGAATCTATTGATTTTGTCATTTCTATTCATAATCAGTCAAAACATGTATGTCAATCAATGCATCAATTTTTATGTCTTTCTGTCTGTCTGTTAGTCCGCAAAAACTTTAACCTTGCCCATAACTTTTGATTGGTTGGAGTTATGGCTTTCGTATTTCACAAGTGTATTCCTTGTGAGAAGACCTTTTTTTTGGAGAACCATCATGTTGGACCTTTTGACCTTTCAATTTGACCCACTTTTGCAAATTTTATGAGACTTTAACCTTGGCCATAACTTTTGAACATTTGGTGCTTGGGCTTTCAAACTTCACATGTGTATTCCTTGTGACAGGAAATTCCTTTGGATACCAAAAACTTTTACCCTTTGACCTTGACCCTGGAGTTTGACCTTTTTTGAAAAACTATAACCTTGGCCAAAACTTTTAAATCGTTGGTGCTAGGACTTTCAAACTTCACATATGCATTCCTTGTGACAAGACCTTCCCTTAGATACCAACAACTTTGACCCTTTGACTTTGACCTACATTTGAAAAACTTTAACCTTGGCCAACGGTTGGAGCTAGGGCTTTCATATGTTACAGATATATTCCTCGAGACAAGACCTTTCTTTAGATACCAACATTTTTGATCTCTTGACCTGGAATTTGACTTGCATTTGAGAAACTTTAACCTTCGCCATAAGCTGCCATACGGGGGCATCAATGTTTCACAAACACATCTTGTTTTTTTTGTTTGTTTGTTTGTTTGTTTTTTTGTTTGTGTTATGTTGCCTTAAAAGGGACATCGTATATTAGTCTGGTTGTTTTTAAAGAATCCATAATTATCTGATTTGAGAGAAAAAAAATAGCTAACTAGACTCAGTCAATACAGAAGTCGGGTTTCCGGACAGGGGGTGGAGGTTCTGGGAGGGGTACCCCCTCTCCACTCCCCTGAGCCCGATTTTTATTTTTAATGAATGGACTCTGGTGCATTTTAGGAACCATTTTTTAAAATCATTAGATTTTTAAAAAAGTTCTAGAAGCATTACGGTAAACAGACAAAAATAAATTTATTTTGTTTCAAAAATGGATCATGAATTTTAGAGATTTTTTTTAAACTAAAGCACCCAACGACCCCCCGTTCCTACGACCTTGTTAATTTTTATTCAAATTAATATTTGAATATGTCGTGTACATTCTAAAACTATTTTTCATAATTATGAAAATCTTTCCTGGAACATTTACAGAGGACAGTTTGATAGACAGTTTCAACAGTGTTTTGATGTTTCTTCAAACAAACATCAAAAGCAATATGTTTCATTGTTGAAAGCCTGCACAAAAATACAGCATTGTAAACTGTATCAAATATTAAATTTCAGACAATATTTCCACTTATTTTTATGATCTTGTGTAAATCACTGATATCAGAGAGTGCGGAATCTACATACAAATAGGGAAGAAACTCAGCTCAATCTGTTCATTTATTGATAATCAAGCATTCGAGATTTAATAAATTTGTCTGTTTGGAGATGGGTTCTACACAACTCTTGTTTTGATTGGACAATGCCAGACCAATCAGTGGGACATTGGGTGCATTGTTTCTTTTCGCTATCCGGAAGCAGGCTGTTGCATGTAATTTCTGATACGAGCCGCACTCAAATTTCGACAAATTTGTCTTGTACACGTGAAATAAGCAATTTGTACACACGATCCGTGTTAGACCGCCAGGTGGCGTATTGTATATGTGTTAGTAGGCCACGCTGAACTTTCTTCCCTTCTTTTAATCCAAAATCAAAAGAGTTGCTGATGGAGTTTACACAAACCGCGCCGAAACAGATGAAGGCAATAAACTTAGAATAAATTGTTGTACAAGATGCAACCAAATAATTGGCCTTACCTCAGAAAAGAAAAAAATCATTACAAACAAGGTTATCTTTCTGCTATTTCTATTAGCCATTAAATTTTATTGTATTATGACGTCAAAAGAGTAAAAAGAGAATCCTGGTTAGTACGTCATAAAGCATCAGATGTCAAACACAAAATACCGCCTTCTTCCATTGTTCAGACAGTACGATAAAATCTGATTAATAAAGCAAAATAAAAGCGTCATATCCCCAACCCAATCCCCTTAAACCTGTAGATTTGTTTTTAGCCTATTCTTAGGAATCTGGAGAATTTCTTTTCCCATTGTAAATGTTTGATATTCTCTTTATTTGATATTTCAGTCGACAGAGCAGTGACGGAATACATACACTTCTCTGGAAGCCATGATCATATAACATTGATAGTCTTCTTCTGTGCAGCAATATCAGTCGATTATCACACGTTTCTAGACAACGTGTATGATACAACAGTACAAACTCTCTCCAATAAAAACTAAATATTGACAAAGGAAAAAAAATAAACGAAACGCCCGTGATTTTTCTTACGTGGGCGTCAAATTGCCTTTTTAGCTGCAGAATTAGATCGATATTGAACTCAGTTACACAGACATGATACAAAGCAATACAGGGACAATGTGCTTACAATTGTAAGGTAAATTCTGATTATACGTAAGATGTGCAGGACAACTGACCAGAGTCTAAATATAGATCATAGCACGGACAACACGGTGAAGATCTGACTCCAGGACCAAAAAACTGCCTTTTATTCTGTTTCACTTATCTTCATTAAATTTCTACAAAATATAACTTTGATTCATTCCTTAACAAAAAAACTACTAAAGTAAACTAAGTAAACTATACTAGTTAACTATATATGCTTAAACAAAGTATCAAAAATTTTACTGCGGTATCCATGTTTTTCCTATTTACAAGCACTAATATACAGTGTAGTTAATCAAAGTTCAATAATATTCGCTTTGGTAAAGCAAAACGAACACTTTGAAATTTCTACTAAACAAAAGTTCATGAAAGTTACCTATCAGGAACAATAAATCAAAATTCCATAGTATTTTTAAAAAGTATAAAAAAAAATTTACTTAAGTAAATTAAATCCATAAAAACAAGATTTTACCATGGTAATGAAATCATAAATAAATTAAAGTTCCATAGTATTATATTTACAGTACACATGTATTTTGCATATAAAGTGTGTGGAAAGCTACGGCATTCAAAACACCATAACATGGACAGGGGGTCAAAAGGTTAAAGTATGCGTTTTATTTTGACGTCACAAACTCTGAACGCCTGTGTTACACCGTTGCACACTGTGTGTGCAAACAAATTTTCATAAAGCGCTAACGCGCATTATACTCAATTTGTTTGCACACGCAGTTGCAGTTATGAGATTATATCTTTCAAAAAATAATGATTCAATGTTTAATTGACACTATAGTAACGTACAGTTTATTTTTTTGCCAAGGAAATTATATTTAGGAGGTCAGAGAACTTAAAGTTCAGTTTCAGGTAATTCTTAATTAGGTCCAGGAGTAAATAAATACTGTCTACACAACTCTAAGTACAGATATATGATGCTTAATATGAAATACATTCTGTACTTTTATTTTACAACAGTGTACAAAGTATTATAGTATAACCACAAACACACTCTGTACTTCTATATCTACAACAGTGTACAAAGTATTATAGTATAACTACAAATACACTCTGTACTTCTACAACAGTGTACAAAGTATTATAGTATAACTACAAATACACTCTGTACTTCTACAACAGTGTACAAAGTATTATAGTATAACTACAAATACACTCTGTACTTCTACAACAGTGTACAAAGTATTATAGTATAACTACAAATACACTCTGTACTTCTACAACAGTGTACAAAGTATTATAGTATAACTACAAATACACTCTGTACTTCTATATCTACAACAGTGTACAAAGTATTATAGTATAACTACAAATACACTCTGTACTTCTATATCTACAACAGTGTACAAAGTATTATAGTATAACTACAAATACACTCTGTACTTCTGTATCTACAACAGTGTACAAAGTATTATAGTATAACTACAAATACACTCTGTACTTCTACAACAGTGTACAAAGTATTATAGTATAACTACAAATACACTCTGTACTTCTGTATCTACAACAGTGTACAAAGTACCTATGATTCACCAGTAAACTTTGATTGACTTTTCAGTGACTGACACCAGAATATATCAGAAGACAGGTCACCATATGTCTATCGTTATACTTAGTTTGTACGTGAAATGGGAAGACTAAAGGTGCAAATGAAATCAGGTTACATCGGCGCAGGGTTCTATTATTTACTCGTTATAGTTCAATACAGTGTTAAATACACTAGTACTACATGTGAGACATACATTTGACTTTGATATTTGAATAATTGCCTATTTGTAATTTATTTCTTCATTCTTTTGACGCATGTCAAGCGCGTATCCAGAAATTGAAGCTCCTGGATTCTAGAAATTTTGTAGTGTAAAAATGAGATCTACCAAGTAGACATTTTTACATTTTCTCGACGAAACTATGATTTACGCTATCTTTGACAGTTGTAGGGGGCGCCGCCCCCCCCCCCCTTTTAGATCCGCCACTGCATTGGGTTACTTGGGTACACAGATCAATAGACATATTTAGGAAAGACTTGCCGTTCAATGTGCGAATTTTTACTTTAAGTTTCAAATTCAAAATGAAAGTTTTATTAAAGCTTGCAATCCAGGCACCGATTGTGTGTTCTAACATCAAAGAGTTCTGTTGCGCTATACAAAGCTCCCCCGTTGATTGCATGTGTAACGGTAATTTGCGGTCGTCGTACTCTACCGTTTCAGTTTGATTTTTATTTATTTACCCGCACTTCCTCTTTTATTTCATGGTTCATTGAACACAAACAAAACGAAAACAAGGTGTTACGATATCTGGGTTCCATCTTTGTTTAAACATCAACTCTATCGCTGTGCTTTTTCAGATCCTGAGAAAAAAAAAAGACGGAACAATAAAACGTAGACACGGATTAAATGGTTGTCTGGGAAGGCGAAAAAATTTCACACGGTCCCGATTTTCTCTTGCTTTATTCCCGCGTTAAGTACAGAGAGTGTAATTGTACACCCAGTTTTCCTCGTGTTCAGGATCGCAGAAAGCGAGGATTTCAATTTTTTATTAGACCTATTTGATCACCAGCCGATTATAATTATGTTTCGCAAAATATTTTGTTGACAGTGATTATCACTTGCTTTCAACCTCTTCAAATCAGCTGTTTACAACTAAGTGTCAATATACATGTAGATATTTTTGTACAGTACTTTTAATTTTTCAAATTCACTGTATCAATCGCTCTCTCGATAGATTCGGGGGGAAAAACTGACGTAAATTTTGTTCTCTATGAATGACTTGTATAATTATCGGTATGCGGAGGTCTGGGATTTTGATCCGAGAAGTAGATAGAATTGTGCAACATAAAGATCATTTATTAGTTTCGAACCACTGAATAAACCGATGATCTATCATACCTAGCTGAAGAGATAAATATCTCCGCGAGGTAAAAGAATCACACAATGCCTAAAAGTAGGTCACATGCGCCCCATCTCCTAACCAGGTCACCTTGATCAACGGATTAAACGAAGCGCGCGGGAGTGTCCGAACATCTGCAGGTATTTAGTAGCGTTTTCCGCCCCATTTCCAGCCAGACGCTACGATTACAGTGGCATTCCAATCACCATCTCAATGCCCTCGATATCAAAGTAGGCCATTTAGAATCTGATCGCTCGGTAAAGTGGGAAGGAAATGTTGTATCGTGTAAGTCCAGAGAAGGAGACTATGCACAGAGGGCGAGCTCTGTTTAATGTGCATGGTGTAACAACGGCTTCGTTGTCTGATACAAAACTGAATTAAAAAGTTTGAATGTATTTTTCTAGATCAATTCCCGATTTAGAAACAGATATATCGGGAGGTGTTTATTTTCTTGTGTCAGGTGCTTAGTCATTGAAGATTAAAAACATGTCAGTGGAATCGAGCCGATTTAGAAAGCAATATTCTTCAGAGACTTATTGATCCGTAGGAAATCTTGTATACTGCGTTTCCATTATTAAACTGGATGCAGAAAATTATATAAAAAAAATGTTAGGTAGGCCAGTTGCGGCGTGTTATATTTTTTCTTGAGGTACTGAAATAAATACTGGTATGCTAATCACCATTTTAAAAAGAATGTCGGAGACCTCAAGATTCTAGAAACAAATGCGTTTGGATCAAGGGAAAATATTTTTTTTTTTGTCTGAGGAAAGAGAGAATTGAAAAGAAATGGACAAATAAATAAATAAATATGTAGGTAAATAGATAAATAAATAAGACAAACGCATACAACTTGCTTTTCACAGTCTGCAAAATCTAATAAGGTTAATTAAAGCCCGTAATCTTTTAACGTAATAGTTGTCAAGTTCATGCATACATTAGTCAACGTCATGTTTATGTCGGTTTTATACACAATGTATTGTACAATTTGCAAGGACGCTAATCCGGATAATTTTCTATAGTTTTGTGTAAAGGTCATAAACAAATCACATCGTTCAAGGTCTTTCAGATGTCACCCTTCAGAGTCAAATAAATGTAGACATTAAATTCCATAATTGCAATTAATATCAGTTGAACTTCGGAATCTCGAACACATGATATCTCGAATACCATGGATATGTCGAAGTGATTCGGAAGTCCCCACATCTTTTTCTTTAATCTGGATATCTCGAATCCTAGGATATCTCGAATTTTTTCTTGGTCCCATTAAGTTCGAGATAACGAGGTTTGACTGTATATAAATAAGTAAAACGATTAAGTTCCTATTGTAAATCAGACGTCACAGAGACAGAATGCTCTAAAAATTCTGCAGGATTCGTTCTACTACGACGCTGTACTCGTATATTACTAGAATCCGATTTTAATTCACTATATGGCTTCAAATTATACTTGGCAATCATTTTTGGCGCCCTAACATTTCTAGAAGCACAACACGTGTTATCATTTGTACGCCTGTGTACATGTCAAAATTATCACGTCTGGATTAGTTTCAACTACGAAAGCCTATTAGGATCAAACTACGGTTAAAAAAAAAATTAAAAGGCGTTATAACGCCTTTCTAAAAGGCGTTATTACGCCTTTCTAAAAGGCGTTATTACGCCTTTTAAAAAGGCGTTATTATGCCTTTCCAAAAGTCGTTATTACGCCTTTCCAAAAGGCGTTATTACGCCTTTCGAAAAGGCGTTATTAAGCCTTTCTAAAAGGCATTAATACGCCTTTCAAAAAGGCGTTATTATGCCTTTTGAAGGGCCATTATTATGTCTTTAACAGACCCGTGCTTTTAAAGTGGGGGGGGGGGGTCCCATAAAATTGACAAGTAAACAAAAAAAAAAAAACAAACAAACAAGAAACACCCCCCCCCCCCAAAAAAAATAAACTGCCTGAACTTGAGGGGAAACTTTTTCTAATTTTTCGGTAAAACTTTTTTTAAATACAATGACTTGCCCGAGTTTAACCATACTGCAACAAAATGTTAAGGGACCAAGCAATCAATATATGATTTTTTATATTTAAACTATAGCAAGACTATTCTCCCAAAAAGTGGGGTGGGGGAGCCCCCCCCCCCCCTCACTCGCATTCGTACTACCGGCCTGTTTGAAAAGGAGTTATATCCAAAAATGGAAAGGCGTAATTTTAAAATAGTAAATATATGAAAGATTGAACCAAAGCCATCTTTATTTATGCAATATTTAGATTATAGTTTTAATATTATAAATTATGTTATAAATTATATTATTATATAGTCTATTTATAGTCCCTATATAATCTATACAAACGCAAACAGTTCATAACACTACATATTCACTGGTTTTGAAGCCGTATTCACCGGAGGGTCGGTGCGCGTGCAGAGGCATTGTGACGTCACAATCAACACCTCAAACAACGTTGTAAACAATGGTTGCAACGGCCGGAGCCAGCTGTGTATCTGAGCAGGAAAAACATTAGCCAAACCTATCGCAGGATTATTTTCTAAACATTACGATGCCTTACACAGTTACAAACAGCAAAAGGAAAACACGGAAGCTATAACTTGTAATCTGGACATTTTTTTTTATTTTTCCACGACAGAAGTTCGTAAATGAAAGTGGTATCATCATGCAGCCTTCAATGTCTTATTTATTCAAATCCGGACTATATAATAAAACAATTATGGACTCTTTCGGTTCGCCGAGGTCAATATTGATATTTTTCTGGTGAATAACAAACCATATTCACCACCGAAAGAGTCCATAATTGTATAGTATTTTCTATATTCCTGCACATCTCGGAGACAGTTGTTTGCATTTTGCATGCATATTAAGAGAAGTCAACACTCTACATTTGAAAATCCAGGATATAGGCAGAACCAGCTTTGGGCTTTGCTGGCCACGTATTAAAAATTCATGTCAAATTTGAAATATTTTTCTCTCCTCTTGGTAAAAAACAGGCAAAGTATTTGCATAGGTATAATGAGCAATTAGCCTTCAACCAAATTTCTGAAATCCATGCACCTTGGTAGAGGCGTCTGGCATCAGAGAAGGACTAAGTTGGTTTAACACTGAAAATATTTTTCACATTTAAAGATCTTTTTTCCTGGAAATCTAATTATAATCAGCCCCCAGGGTGGGCTAAGTAAATCATGTATTGAAAAAAGAGGCGTAATAACGCCTTTTGGAAAGGCGTAATAACGCCTTTTTAAAAGGCGTAATAACGCCTTTTTAAAAGGCGTAATAACGCCATTTGGAAAGGCGTAATAACGCCTTATAATTTAATTTTGTTTGTATTCTAGCCTCTGATTGGTTAATATCCAAAAAGGAACACAAATTATTTCTGTATAACCTGGTTTGGTATGGGGACACACCCCCCTGACAACCAGCTGAATCATCTGTATGCATACAATCCTCTCATTTCCAGTCCTCGGGATTCATGGAAAATTCCAGATTTAATACATATACCTTTAACTTCAAACAATAATTCGATCTTACCACATTTAAACAAGCTGCTAGGCCTATGTATCAGTTTTTACCTCCCCTCGCTTCCCATCACTTCCGTTACTTCCGTTACTACGGTTGTATTATTGAGCGGCAAATTTGAACTAATAAAAAGCAACGAAATTTTACACCCATATTTATTTAATGATTTTAAAATTAAATTGTAAGGAATGACTCTAATTCTTGGCCAAATTATTCGAGTATAACTTGGTTTGGGTCAGTTTACGCTGTTTTATAATCCGCTTCGCGGATTATAAAGCGTAAACTGACCCAAACCAGGTTATACTCGAATAATTTGGCCAAGAATTAGAGTCATTCCTAAATTAGAAAGGCGTAATAACGCCTTTTAGGAAGACGTAATAACGCCTTTTGGAAACGCCTTTTTTCGCGTTATAACGCCTTTTGGAAAGGCGTAATTACGCCTTTATTTGCGTTATTACGCCTTTTTCCGCGTCATAACGCCTTTTCAAAAGGCGTTATTACGCCTTTTTTCGCGTTATAACGCCTTTTCAAAAGGCGTTATAACGCCTTTTATTTTATTTTTTTTTTACCGTAGTTTGATCCTAATAGGCTTTCGTATTCAACATTTGTTTTTAATGTGTGTCATAAAATTAATGCTAGACTGCCAAGGATTTCCGAATTCTCTGATCACGTGTTTGTATAACATCGTGTGTCTCTATTTTGACCCTTGTAGGCATGGCATTCTTGGAATCTGCTTACTCCCGCACCTCCATCTTAAAAAGACGACATCTTTATGTCAGTATTTGTAACATATGGGTTGGTGTGTTGTCAGTTTTGTACAAAAGTATGATTTAAATCCTTCTAGAAAAAAAAATAAGGCTTGTAAAGAGATTCCTTTTTTCTAAAAATTCAGTTAATTTCCACTGCTTTAATTAATTACTCGATCATCGCTAATATGCAAAGAATATATTCAGATAAAATTAGGAAACTCTCAAAGCTTTGACGTATTTTGAAAAACGTTGAAATATCTTTTAAGAGACATACGTACAGTTAGAATAAGGAATTTCCTTATTATGATATTTGTATCGTAAATTCACAGATTTATCAGAAATATAAGTATAGAGAAGATTTCACGAACTCAGCGGTAAATTAAAGCAAGCAAAGAGTTGGCCGTGCCAGAAAACACAGGTTGTGTGGTATCGTCCATGTCAACGTCACGTCACTTTATTTTTAGCGTAATTTTGCGAAGGTAAAGAATATAGTCTAATGATCTTTTTGGAAAATTCTTTATAAACATTCCACTTCTTGGGACTTGTATTTATTGAGATCATGTTAACTTGTTCACATTTTCTGCACATGCGTACATTAAGGAGGAAGTAACACAATACTTTCGTCTTGGATCAGACCAAAAAGATTATTTGGGTTCTAAAAGCTATAATTTTATGAAACCTTATACTTACAAGAATTGAACAAAATTTGGAAGGGTTATATCAGTACCACTATCTCTTTAAAAAATCCAGAATACATGCAAAAAATATTTATTTTGATAAAACAGAAAGTTGGTAGAGCATACTCAGTATGTCACATGTTATTAAAAAATGTTCAAAAATATACTGAGCAGTACAGATGGCCTTTATGAATAAAAGCTTACAAGACACCCCCCCCCCGAAGTTATGAGACATTTTCTTGACAGGTTTTTATCGTTGCACATGCCAAGAATTTGCAGATAAAATTCCTCTCTTTCTTTCACCCATCGTCTGGTGCTGCAAAACATCACAGGATGTTAATCCTGGTTAGAAATCTGACCAGCTACATTTATTGTCCAGAATGTGCCATATGTATGTATCGTGTGTACAGCGAATATTAAATGTGTGCCCGCTTTGTTGTGCTTTAAATGATTTTCATTAAAACTGATGACGAAAAATAAAAATAAGAAAATACATAAATAAAATAAAATAATAAGCAAAACAGAGACCTTCAAGTGTTTGCTTAAAGAGTAAAAAATTAAATATCAAATTAAGTTTGTTTTGCGAACGAGCTCATCCTTAACTTACTAGCACGCGCTGTATAATACCTGTCCTTTAATTAAGGAATAAGACAAATTTTGTCAGCCGTCTGACTTGTTCTGACTTTAATATAGATATTTATATCAAAGTAATAGTAGATAAACTATATATGTAAAGTTTTTTACGTATTGTCTTTGATATAAATATATATATTAAAGTTGAAGTGTATACACACTTTCTTCTACAAAAAATATATTTTTGGGATTAATTTTTTAATCCCCTTGGTTGTCTCCACTCATACCAAAACGACAATCTTTTTTTTCTCTTGAAATATACAAGTTAGAAAAATAAATACACCCCTTTAAAAAAAAATTCCCACTCCAATTGGTGCGGGGACCTGTATTAATCAATGTCCAGTATAATTGGTTAGAGTATGCGGAACAATATGTTACTGTATTTGTTAAGTACACGTTCTGTCCAACTTAAGGACACAGGGGAATAAATGTCAATCTAACGATAACGGACTCAGTATTTCAGAATCCACTGCACACAATAGAGCGAGTGATTGTCTCTCAGTATTTGATTGCCCTCAGCATTATCAGTCATATCGTCCACCAGATCTGCCCCTGACACAGTGACAGGGATTACAGACAGAAAATCCGGCCTGTAGACAGGGAACATCTGGACACGTCACAGGAAATCTCTGTACAGACGAGAAAGTCCGAGATCTGAAGGCTGAGAGATCTCGCTGTATCGTCCAGCGGTGATGCTGACTGATTTTGTTTCTTTATCGCCTAGATTGCTGAAAATTTTGTTGGACGAAAAAGGATGAATGGCTATTAAAAGAATTTCAAAGAAGCTCTTAACTTTTGATCTTTCAACAATTTGCTTGTAACACGATTCTGAATAGAGACCAAACACTTTCGAGATATTTGTTGTAACTTTATTTGCATTGAAATTGTAAATAAAGTGTACTCTCATCATACTTGGTAAATAGAACGTTTCTACCCATACTTTTGACTTTCAGGTGCTTCTAAGAAAGGTGTTGACGTAAGCTTGACCTTTGTTTTTCCTTTGATCGTAGAAAACAGTGATTGAACCAACTTAACTTTATACCCGATTTTCCTCTGGTAACGATTGGTCTGCTGTGAAATATACAGCACACGTCACAGTTTGACACGTCGTTGTGACGTAAGTATAAGCATGTCACCGTCTAATAAATCTATTGATTAATTTGTAATAAATTAGGAGCCTTAGGTACCCTGATACAATGCCCAAATACCCTTTAACAGGTTTATGTGTCGTGAAGGATGACGTAATTGATGCAGGTATGTAGCAAGGTCCTGTCCATGTGTCACTGTAGTGTAAATTTTATGATCCTCAGTGAAATATTCTGATCCTCAGTATAATACTAGTATTCTGATCCCCAGTATAATATTCTGAACCCCAGTACAATATTCTGATCCCCAGTACAATATTCTGATCCCCAGTAGAATACTCTGATCCTCAGTACAATATTCTGATCCCCAGTAGAATATTCTGATCCTCAGAACAATATTCTGATCCCCAGTACAATATTCTGATCCTGAGTATAATATTCTGATCCCAAGTATAATATTCTGAACCCCAGTACAATATTCTGATCCCCAGTACAATATTCTGATCCCCAGTACAATACTCTGATCCTCAGTACAATATTCTGATCCCCAGTACAATATTCTGGTCCTCAGTACAATATTCTGATCCCCAGTACAATATTCTGGTCCTCTGGAAATGTCTGTCTCTGTTGTGAATAAAGTACTGATCACAGGTTACTATTATTCGTCTGAGCTTCTGATGGTAATTCATCAATCTTTTTGGAAGTTCATATACATTGCTTGTCTGGAGTTATTGTACAGTACTTGTCTGGTGTTATTGTACAGTACTTGTCTGGTGTTATTGTACAGTACTTGTCTGGTGTTATTGTACAGTGCTTGTTTGGTGTAATTGTGCAGTGCTTGTCTGATGTTATTGTACAGTACTTGTCTGGTGATATTGTACAGTACTTGTCTGGTGTCATTGTACAGTGCTTGTTTGGTGTTATAGTACAGTGCTTGTCTGGTGTTATAGTACAGTGCTTGTCTGGTGTTATAGTACAGTGCTTGTCTGGTGTTATTGTACAGTGCTTGTCTGGTGTTACATTACAGTGCTTGTCTGGTGTTATAGTACAGTGCTTGTCTGGTGTTTTAGTACAGTGCTTGTCTGGTGTTTTAGTACAGTACTTGTCTGGTGTTATTATACAGTCCTTGTTTGGTGTTATTGTACAGTGGTTGTCTGGTGTTATTGTACAGTGCTTGTCTGGTGTTATAGTACAGTGCTTGTCTGGTGTTATTGTACAGTGCTTGTTTGGTGTTACAGTACAGTGCTTGTCTGGTGTTACAGTACAATGGTTGTCTGGTGTTATTTTACAGTGCTTGTCTGGTGTTATTGTACAGTGCTTGTCTGGTTTTATTGTACAGTGCTTGTCTGGTGTTACAGTATAGTGCTTGTCTGGTGTTATAGTACAGTGCTTGTTTGGTGTTATTGTACAGTGGTTGTCTGGTGTTATTGTACAGTGGTTGTCTGGTGTTATTGTACAGTGCTTGTCTGCTGTTATAGTACAGTGCTTGTCTGGTGTGATTGTACAGTGCTTGTCTGGTGTTTGTGTACAGTACTTGTCTGGTGTTATTATACAGTACTTGATTGGTGTTATTGTACAGTGGTTGTCTGGTGTTATTGTACAGTGCTTGTCTGGTGTTATAGTACAGTGCTTGTCTGGTGTTATTGTACAGTGCTTGTCTGGTGTTTGTGTACAGTACTTGTCTGGTGTTATTATACAGTACTTGTTTGCTGTAATTGTACAGTGCTTGTCTGGTGTAATTGTACAGTGCTTGTTTGGTGTTATTGTACAGTGCTTGTCTAGTGTGATTGTACAGTGCTTGTCTGGTGTTTGTGTACAGTACTTGTCTGGTGTTATTATACAGTACTTGTTTGGTGTAATTGTACAGTGCTTGTCTGGTGTTATTGTACAGTGCTTGTCTGGTATTATTGTACAGTGCTTGTTTGGTGTTATTGTACAGTGCTTGTCTGGTGTTTGTGAACAGTGGTTGTCTGGTGTTATTGTACAGTGGTTGTCTGGTGTTATTGTACAGTACTTGTCTGGTGTTATTGTACAGTGGTTGTCTGGTGTTATTGTACAGTGGTTGTCTGGTGTTATTGTACAGTGGTTGTCTGGTGTTATTGTACAGTACTTGTATGGTGTTATTGTACAGTACCTGTCTGGTGTTATTGTACAGTGGTTGTCTGGTGTTATTGTACAGTGGTTGTCTGGTGTTTGTGTACAGTGGTTGTCTGGTGTTATTGTACAGTGGTTTCTGGTGTTATTGTACAGTGATTGTTTGGTGTTATTGTACAGTACTTGTCTGGTGTTATTGTACAGTGTTTGTCTGGTGTTATTGTACAGTGCTTGTCTGGTGTAATTGTACAGTACTTGTGCTGTGGTATTGTACAGTGCCTGTCTGGTGTTTGTGTACAGTGCCTGTCTGATGGTATTGCACAGTGCTTTTGTCGTGGTATTTACAGTCTTGTATGGTGATTTTATACAGTCTGATGTTATTGTACAGTGCTTTTGTCGTGGTATTTACAGTCTTGTATGGTGATTTTATACAGTGTTTGTCTGGTGTTATTGTACAGTGTTGTCTGGTGTTATTGTACAGTGTTTGTCTGGTGTTCTTGCACAGTGCTTGTCTGTTGTTATAGTACAGTGCTTGTCTGGTGTTATAGTACAGTGGTTGTCTGGTGTTATTGTACAGTGCTTGTCTGGTGTAATTGTACAGTACTTGTGCTGTGGTATTGTACAGTGCTTGTCTGGTGTTTGTGTACAGTGCCTGTCTGATGGTATTGTACAGTGCTTTTGTCGTGGTATTTACAGTCTTGTATGGTGATTTTATACAGTGTTTGTCTGGTGTTATTGTACAGTGCTTGTCTGGTGTTATTGTACAGTGTTTGTCTTGTGTTATACAATATAGTACAGTGCTTGTCTGGTGTTATTGTACAGTGTTTGTCTGGTGTTATTGTACATTGTTTGTTTGGTGTTATTGTACAGTACTTGTCTGGTGTAATTGTACAGTACTTGTGCTGTGGTATTGTACAGTGCTTGTCTGGTGTTTGTGTACAGTTCCTGTCTGATGGTATTGTACATGTACAGTGCTTTTGTCGTGGTATTTACAGTCTTGTATGGTGATTTTATACAGTCTGATTGTATTGTACAGTGCTTTTGTCGTGGTATTTACAGTCTTGTATGGTGATTTTATACAGTGTTTGTCTGGTGTTATTGTACAGTGTTGTCTGGTGTTATTGTACAGTGTTTGTCCGGTGTTCTTGCACAGTGTTTGTCTGGTGTTCTTGTACAGTGCCTGTCTGATGGTATTGTACAGTGCTTTTGTCGTTGTATTTACAGTCTTGCCTGGTGATTTTATACAGTGCCTGTCTGTTGTTTGTGTACAGTGCTTGTCTGGTGTTATTGTACAGTGCTTGTCTGGTGTTATTGTACAGTACTTGTCTGGTGTTATTGTACAGTGCTTGTCTGGTGTTATTGTACAGTGCTTGTCTGGTGTATTGTACAGTGCTTGTCTGGTGTTATTGTACAGTGCGTGTCTGGTGTTATTGTCGGTGTTGTCTGGTGTTATTGTACAGTTGTCGTCTGATGTAGTGTATGTGCTTCATTTCAGTTGATGGAACTATCTGATGTAGCTGTAAAATGTTTTTCTGGTGTTCGTATTCGTATTATAATGTCAGTCTTGTGTAAGTGTACAATTTTTGTCTAGTGTTAGTGTACAATGTTAGTGTACAATGGTTTGTTTGGTGTCTCGGCCCTTTGTAGTTTAAAATGGCAGCATACTTTTTTTCCTTTATTTTCATGTGATCTGGCTAATGCTCTGTCAATAAACCGATTTTTAACATTCAGAGCTGCTCGATTATTTTCCCACTTTTCCAAGAAGCGCCCAAGTTTTGTTGAATACAACCGGTCATCAATTTATCAAATGTATTTATAGTACCTTGTCGATTTTTCTACAGTAATTTATTGCCGATTTCCAGACTTTGTTTACCTCCCAGTAAATTATTTCTTCCACGAATTTCAGTCACCATCTGGCCACAGATAAAAACTGGAATGAAATTTTGATAATCGCTCACCTCAAACACGACGTAACAGTATCTTCTCTCTGTTTTCTCCCTCTCATGATTTAAGATAATATTCTTTTTAATTTTTTTTTTTTAAATTTTCACCTGTTTTGTGTTTTTCATGTCAAAAGGAATGTTGAAATCTTCTTTTTCGCTCTATTTGGCCGTCATAGATACACGTCATCAATGAATAGTTTATAGGCTAGTTAAAACGCTCTGTTTAGGTTTGCACTTTATTCTGCTAAGCACTCAGAGAGTTTACACCTTCTGCTTACCATGTATGCTGTCCTTTATGATATTTTAACATGCTTTTGACATTATAATCAGATTGGTCAGTTACGACTGTTTTGCAGACTGAAATTAATTCTACATTGTCTGCTTACATACAGTGCTTAGTTCTACATTGTCTGCTTACATGCAGTGCTTAGTTCTACATTGTCTGCTTACAAGCAGTGCTTAGTTCTACATTGTCTACTTACATGCAGTGCTTAGTTCTACATAGTCTGCTTACATGCAGTGCTTAGTTCTACATAGTCTGCTTACATGCAGTGCTTAGTTCTACATTGTCTGCTTACATGCAGTGCTTAGTTCTACATAGTCTGCTTACATGCAGTGCTTAGTTCTACTTTGCTTACATGCAGTGCTTATGGCCTTGTTTACCGGCTCTTCTTTTGCAGGTCTGCTTCAAAGCAGCAGCAATAAGCAGAGCGTGTAAACAATCCCCTTCATTCAAAAAAGAGACGAGTTTGTGGTTAACAGAGAACTGGCCCATGGGGACTACATCCGGTGTTGGGTTCCACCAGATGCTGGGAGGGACGGAATTTGGACGGAGGGAATGACCACAGTTTAATTATCACCTTATGGTGACCTAATGAGAATGTCGGCCATTAGTTATGGTTTAGTGGTAATTTCTACGGGAATTGAGCCATAAACATGTCAATTTACACCACCGCTACCAAGCGCACCATCCTATCACACAATGTGGCAAAAATTTAAAAATCTAACCGTCCAAGAACAATCGATTATAGATAATTAATTTATAACAGAAAATCCTCTTATCTGTTGAACTTTCTGCACTGATCATTCCAAGTTGAATGTTACAGACTTAATTACCAATATAAATTGATTGCTTATCTGGAAAATCTTATTTGAGAACCTGACATCAGGTAGACTGTTATGAAAAACGTCCCTCAGTGAGGGTCAATGGAATATCTCTTGACCTAAAGCCACGTTAAACAAAGAAGATTTCTGTGTGTTACACCTTTCCACCCGTTTGTCCTGAATCTAAAAAGCTGACCACACAAAGAAAAACACCTGAATGACAAAATATCACCCCGGTACAAAAGTCCCTCTCAGCCACCCACTAGATCCCGCACACAAAGGTAGGATAAACAGAAATACTCCCTCTGTTGACCATTTCTTCGGTCCGTACTAAATGGCGCGTGTAGGGAGTGCCGGAAATGTGACATCCGTCAGGAATTTTACGACATTGTGGACAATTAGCTTCCTTTTGAGTGACCTTTGTTTGTCCTACTTAAAACTGACCCAATCTGTCTTTTAATGAGGCGTTTTTACATCAGCTGTTTTCAATAATTGACAAATGCTGAAGTTAAAATGAATAACGAGCCCCCGCGTGCCCAATAATGGTTACAGTATAATAAGGAGGTCACGTGCCTGTTGTCAATTTGTCTGTCAGGATTCCCTCGTTACCTGATAGAAGTATCGACAGAAACCCCCGTGTAAATCTCTCTTAACTGGCGACACTTCCTCGCTGGTCAGTCTGAAATCTTACGGTACACTCAACAATAAGCTAGATTAATGTCCCAGTCAGTGAATAAAAGGTACGGGGGGGGGGGGGGTCAGAGGCCGTAAGAATACACAGGGGCTGAAGAAAGTACAGACAGGATCAAGGGTGGGAAAAAATGGCAGAGGCCGGGGAAAGAAGGGATATGGGCCGGGGAAAGCGTGCGAAGTACAGGAAGGGTAAAAAAAGAGACAAGAGCAGGTAAATGAAGGGTAAGAGAGAGCCAGGGAAAATACAGGAAGGGTTAAGGTTCGGGAAAACCGTGCGTCAGATCTTCATCGCGTGCAAATTGTCTCCATGAAGAATCACAGGATACCCGGATGAAGACGTAAGGAATCTTAAGCTACTTTATTTATTAATTACTAAGTATTTGCACGGTATTAATTATCAGGTCAATGTCTTTACACATTAAGTCTAATATTTCCCTGTCTGAGACAAGGGAGGACACACGTAATAAGTATATTTGTAACTTTAATTCCCTGCCTAAGTAAATCTATTGTTTATCACAGTGATCATTAACGGCCAATGAGAGTTCTGTCACGTGGTCACTACATTGTGACGCCAATTAAAATATAAACACACCCAAAGCGGATTGTTTCGTCTGCCTGATTGGAAAATAAGTACACCATATAACAATAAAGTCACATAGGTCAGTGTAAATAGTGCACTTACATGTGTATGATGCTCAAAGAAATCGAACATTGGGTGTGATGTATCGTTTTATTTTTTTTTTTTTTTAATTTTAAACTGACTAATTCAGTATTTTGTTAAAAGTTACGGTCAAAGTGTGATTTGAGTTTTTGCATAATAAAATATTGATTAAATTAAAGTCAAATTTTCATCTCATGTCAAGAACACAGTCAAGGTCAAACATGGAAACAACCATTTTGGCACTCTATGAATATCGTACAATGGAATCTTTCGCGGGTAAAAGTTTAAAAAAAATATTGTTTGGCTGGATGAACCATGTACAATGGTTATATCTGGGGCCTTTGTTTTTACAATATATAATACTGTATAATAAACAATATATAATACTGTACAGTTTTCCTTGTATCCTAGTATGGAGGTAGGCGTCTCACGAGTACTGCCTCGTTGCGGCCATAAGGGGATAAAATATTTGCCCGGTTATTCCACTGTGGGGTCTTTAGCCTTAAGCAGGTATCGATTGTGATTTACATACCTTAATGCTAAATATGTACACGCTTAACATGTAACATCCAATCCCTACTAATGCATTTCAGAGAATTTGATGCAGTTCAATGTTCCTTATTTAAAGCTCGTTACATGAAATCTAATTTCTGACGATTCTCGTAAACAAACTCAGTAATTGTATCCCCCTGATGTATTATTATATACGTAATATTATAATTACTTTTTCTTTATATAGAAAGTTGGAGTTCATTATTTTTTGGAGGATACATGGAATTATGATATTATGAAGCACTTAATTAGTCAGCATCATGTAATAGGTTCATCTCTGTTATCGGCTGTAAAATAAAATGTCGGGATTTGGGAACGAAAAAAAAACAAAACAAAACTGAAACTACACACCTACTAAAAGACCCAACATTTCTACAATAAATAAATAATAATAGTAATATTTCCAAATTTTGCCTACAATCCAAATGCACAATTTGATTAACAGTGTTCGGCTTAAATATTTAAACAAGCTTTTGTTTCAATTATAGAGGATATTGTTCTTTTTTTTCTATTTTGTGCAAGTTTCTCTCTTACAGATTTATTCTTTCTAGATCTATATTTTTCTTTCTAAACTATAGCTCTGCGAGTAGCGATTTTTTCCTATGTTATATTTTACGGTGTCGTATTTTGTCGAATAAGCTGTTCATTTTTAATGTCATAACCTGTCTAGTTTCTACTGTGTTGTATTTTGTCAATTTGTTATAATTGTCCGTTTGTAATTTTATAATCAGTTCTGAGTTGTATTTTGTCGATTTTTTGTCGATTTGTCAATGTATTATAAGCTTTCAATTTTTAATGTGTTATAATCTGTCGAGTTTGTATTGTGTTGTAAATTTGTTATATTCTTTTGAATTCAAATGTTTAATCACCTTTTAAGTTTTTACTTTGTTGTGTTTTGTCGATTTTTTAAAAAATTATGTTATAATCTGCCAAGATTTTTCCGTGATATAATCTTTCGATTGGGATGATGCGGTATATAAACAAAGGTTCCGTTTCCAGTAGATACACGTAGCTATAAGTACCGTATACAGGTCTATATTAACAGTCTTCTACCAGCAATACTTGGCGTCCTGAGGATTGAAAAATTATCGAAGGTAACTAATCACCCCCCCCCCCCCCCAAAGAAAAAGATACCGGTACTTAACACAGTCCGTTAGTTTCTCAAAAACGTTCAAATACTTTTAACATAATTGTGGATAGACGCCTATTTTGGTATCATCAGAGATTTGGGGAAAGGCGGGACCTGAAAACGAGATTAGACTCTATTTGCATGTAAATTGCACGCCGTGCCAACAGATCGGTATTTAGCATGCAATTTTAATATAAGTGTAATGCTCAGTGTCCGGGTCAAACACCGGACTCTGTGTGCAAGTACAGACAGGGGGATGGACTTTCAGATGTCTGATTTTGTTCCGGAAGCTGGCTATGTGTGATATTATCGTAACACACAAACTTGGGGAAAGGGAGAATGTGACACTTATATCTCTCGTAACTAATTAAGAAATTAATTAACTAAGACTGGGGAGGATAGGGTAGAGAGTAATCCCGCTCAGGCACACGTCTGCAGAAGCGGATCTAAAGACGAGACCGTGGGTGTAAAATAAAACTGATCTAACTGGAATGTAAAGTAATGTAAAGGTTTTATATGGAATGTAAAGTAAAACTGATGTAAACATTTCTCCTAGAATTTACAGTTAAGTTGTACGCAAATTAAGATACGTGTTAACTGAGTGAAGGTAAATGAAAAATTTACAACAAGTAAATTTTGTTGTTACTTCCACCCAGTAAAAGTAAAATTTACAATTCACATGATACAGAAATATATGTAACGCAAACCAAAAATTTTGATTTCATCTTATAGCGTTTTTTGTTTGCGTCTCAAATCTTTGTCTTCTACAGAAACAATTGATTGACTTTGAAGGTTGTGTAAGCACTTATCCTTTGACCTTGACGATTTAATTGTAATTTCTTCAATTGAACAATTCGGTTTAATATAAAATGACAGGAAGTCAGTTTGACCTTTATTTAGGTCATGGCTTGTTAGTACACATGGGCCGATATATTTAGCATATTACTGGTTCCAGCTTGTTTCTAAATAACCCTGTACCTAAAGACCGCCTTTTAACACAACAGTCAGACGCATTTCTGCTTATACTGGATATTAATGTTTGTGAAGAAATTTTTACACCGAATCTTAAAATAGCATCTTCATATGTTTCTTTTTCTGTTGTTGCACGATGTTTAAATAAATCTGAAGTTTGAATGAGAGTTTATGTTACTATAGATTTAAACCTCTTTGGTAATTTTTTTTAAAATCATGTTAGATGGTTTAAAACAAAAGTAAGTAATAACATGACAAGTTGACAACACAACTGTAAATTTGGAATTGCCAACCAATAAGAAAAATCAATCTTGTCTTTGAGGCGACAATTTAAAAAGAATTCTTTTTATGAACATATCTTTCAGATTTCATTTGCGTATACAACTTCAAAAACTGTGACATTGCCATTTTTAGAGAAACATTCAGAATTGAATATCCACTTAACCTGGAGTCGTCTGTCACATGGAAGTGTTTATGGTAAAAATAGTTGGTTATATAGTACATGAGTCTGTGCACTAGTAAACTATCATCTGTGGCCTTATAAACAGGTGCCCTTTAGCTGCTGAAGTGTGGACGGTGCTTGAAGGTCGTCTGAGAATTCTGCAGACGTTAGGAGATTATAAAGACAAGTACTTACATGGCGATTAACGAGCTATAGACTGAGAGAATCGTACTGTTAGAAGTAGTACTGTACATATCGACCAAGGTCAAGGTCATACGCTACAACCTCTCTATCATATTTTGACCTGCTTTTAAAATTCTGGTTTTCTCCGTTTAAACCGTTTTGAGTACAGTTTGTGGAGAAAAGAACAGAGAAGGCAATTCAAGGCATGTGTATACACTGTAACGTAACTGCTTATGCTGGTATATCCTTCTTCGTTTTCAGTTCACTATATCACTTAAATCCGTTTAAGTCATTTTATAGAGATATATTTACTTACCATTTAAGGAGCAAAATAACATCGAAATAAATGTCTGAAACACGTGAAAATTTATTGATCTTTTTTGCTCAGTGGCACTAATATCATTTTCTTATTTTAGTATTTACATCTACACAGTAATTCAAAAGTTGACAAAAGACAACTCCAGTTTATTCCCAGTGTTTTATTTTGCAGACAAGATTATATAAATCAGGCACCTTGTCTAGACATTGCTAGTGGGGGGTAATGTGACGGGGATTAATCTAATGGTAAGTATACATAGATCTACCCCTCTATACTATGGCATGTCAAACGTTGCAATATTCGATCTTTTCCATTTGCATTGTATAATTTTCCATTTGTATTGTATAATTTTTATTTGTATTCTATAATTTTCTATTTGCATTGTATAATTTTTCATTTGTATTGTATAATTTTTCATTTGTTTTGTATAATTTTTATTTGTATTCTATAATTTTTCATTTGCATTGTATAATTTCTTATTTGTATTGTAAAATTTCTTATTCGTATGCGATAATTTTTCATTTGTATTGTATCAGCGGGTTGTTTATTTGTTTCGTTACGAAGGATTTTATTGGTCAAGTTTCAGCCTGTATTGGGTTGAAGATGTTCCGGGTGCTCAAACAAATTGGGCTCATATCACAGGCACTTGTTTCGTATACGGGACACCCCTACTTATTTTTACCAATTTGGTAAAAATAATAAGTAGGGGGTGCCCCGTATAGGAAACAAGTGCCTGCGGCTCATATGTATTTGCGTGCATGTTAGACGGTCATTGGATTCTAAAAGGGAGCGCTGGCAGATGGCAAATAAATAATCTGTCCTTATAGAAATGTTGACTGAGAAAATAAATAAATTAATTAACCTTGAGTAGTGGTACCTCTCTCCCCCCCCCCCCCCAAGAAACTGGGTTTACGGGTTTGGTCGTCCCTTAGCATGCACGCAAATAGAGGAGCCGAGATTGTGTTTGTAGAGAGTGCGCGATCGGAATTGTTGGAAGGGTACTAGACTAAGTTTGTGTTGGGCACCTGAAACCTTTGTACAGGCTAGTGACCAATGACATCCTTCGTAACGAAATAAATAAACAATCCTCGGATACAATACAAATGAAAAATTATCGCATACAAATAAGAAATCATACAATACAAATAAGAAATTATACAATGCAAATGGAAAATATAGAATACAAATGAAAAATTATACAATACAAATAATTTTTTTACAATACAAATTGAAAATATAGAATACAAATAAACGTTATACAGTCGAATTGGAAAATTATAGAATCTAAATGGAATATTATAGAATACAAATAAAAATTATACGATACAAACGGAAAATTATACAATACAAATGAAAAATTATACAATACAAATAAAGATTATACAATACAAATGGAAAAGATAGAATATTGCAACGTTTGACATGCCATACTATACTATATTTATTGTATAGGCAGTAGACCTATGTATACTCGAATCATTTCGTCATTTACAAAATTAGATTTGGAACGCCTATGTGAAAGTGCTGAAAACACAGCAACTCCGGGGAGTGGGGGTGGGGGTGCACATTAACAACTCCATCACTTATTTTACCAATCAAAATTCCAATCAATATGGCGTCAACGGAATTTTGATATAAATTTCACGTCAGAAGCTTGGACAAAATGTTATGACATCTAAAGGTCAGAATCGAGGTAACATTTGTACATTGTACAGCGTCATAAAGTTAAGGAAAGGGACAGAAATTAAATCTTGGTGACTGTTCTGTAGGTTCAAGGCAACCAATCGTTATCATTCATGATTGACTAGATCGTGCAGGTGGAGGTAATTACAGAATCTACACGATTCCTAATTAAATAATCCGTAAACATTTGGAATACCAGAATGAGAAGAAATATTTTTTATACTAATCCTACCACAAGATCCCACGGGTTACTCCCTATCACAGTAACCATGGTAACGGGCAATGGGAGAAAAAAAGCCGGAAAAGGATTGCATGACTTTCAACGGATTATTTTATTTTAAACCCTCCCCCCACCTATATTTGAAGACCTCATTTAGTTCACTATTGAGTTTATTTTCTTTTTTTCCCTTTACACAACACAACGAGAGTAAATTGTGTGTGAAAACCAACACTTGCGTGAAAAATGACATGTATTCAGAAAAATGGATTTTTTTTTCTATTAATGGAGGTCGCAATGATGCAGCGTGAATAACATCAAAGCATTTTATTCCGCCTGGTGACGTCACTAGTGTAATGTTCCAAAGAGAATGACACAATTTTGGGACATAATAGTGAATTGCCAAGAGTTTGGAAACGTTTTTGCAGGATTGCTTTGCAACAAAATCCATTACCGCCTCCAAGCATGAAGACACGACAAATATCAAACCTCTAAGATTCCAGCGACACAATGGCGACAAACAGCTCTGGTAGTCAGAGAAGACGGCACAAAACATTTATCATTTCGAAAATGTGCGTCCTGGAGTCAGAATTTGGAATCATCTTCTCTTTCCGTCTGCACGATTTGCAACACGTTGTGTTTTTAAAAATTCATGAGCGATGACGTTTTACCTTTTCCTTGCATTTGTCCTTTTTCGGGTACATTAACCAAAATAAAAACAAAGATTATTTAACAATAGACAGAACTAAGGTACGGTATAGCCCATCAAAGATGATTGGTGACATAACTACAATATACAGCAAATAAAAGATAAGGATGTTCAGATCCTCTCCGAGCGCTGACACTTGAAAGGGTATTTTGAATTTTTAAAATGAAATTCTGTTTATTGAAGTTAATTGGTCACGATTTCTGCCAATCATAATGCGAATTTTCCTGGTCTGTTCCGCTGTAGCCGCCACCATTCATTTTCTATTTGTTCCCTCCGCGGGGATATAAAATCAAGCCATAAATATGAAATATTAACGTACTATCAAAAACAGCTGATTCAAGTGCCGTAATTACAGGCGGCTCATGCACAATGTACAGACTCTCGCTCTGTGTTCTAGTTGACATCAAATAATTTTTTTCTTTCAAAAATAAATAAATAAACAAACAAATTAATAATAAAGACGTGATATTTATGTAATACAAAAACTGATATAATGCCAAAAAAAGAGAGATTTTTTTCTTTCATAAACCTAAATAAATAAATAAATAATTTTAATAAAAGTAGGTGATATATAAATATAATACAAAACGAAAACATAATTAAGTTGTATTACAGGGCTGTAAAAATCAGGAGATATCTATGTAGATATACTGGGAAATTAAAATTAAAAAAAAATGAAATGCAACAATCATTCTGAATTCTCCAAAGCTAGAAAAGATCGATATACATCGCTCAATTGCAATTTTTGGGGGTTTTTTTTGTTCAGAAATTTTTTAAATGTCAGTTTGACATGTTTATTTTCTATCTTTTGTCAGGATGGTTACTACTGAATGAATCTCTGAAGTTAGAATGACTCTGTATATTTTTTACATTTGATTTTAAAAATTCTGTTGGAAGTTTACTGGAAGCAAAACAAATGATCAAAAACATTTCTAAAACATCCATTAGTCGTGCTATCAAATCACTAAACGCCACCAGGACTTGAATGAATGCACCACATGTTACAATGCCGCTCATGTAGACTGCTGCAAATCGATCTCGTTGTGAATTAAGTTATGTAAACCCGAGAGTATTGCGCATTTCTGCAGCTTCATTCATGAAACTCGTATTATGGGATGGGGGTCATATTAAAAAAAATGAGTTTACGTAATTGTTCACTTGTATAATGTTTGAGTGACTTTATATACATCTTGACACTTTTTTTTTTATCTTCTGTGACATTTTTGAATAGTCCAGACATACAATGTCACAAAGAGGTGAAAAGAACTTAACAAACAAAACATCACATGTACTCTTTATCAGATGCAGGTATTCAAAGCGAAATAAATTATAATCTATGAATGCCATCCAATGTACGTCAGATTTAAAAAAAAAATACAAAATCTGTGAACATCAAAAATAAAACTCGACACCTTTCTGATGTATCAATGAGTACATTCTACGTCAAGACTGAATTTTTACGATATTACACTCCTCGAAGGCTTAGATCCCCCACCGTCAATCCTCTTTTTTGATATTGTTCTGACGTCATTGAGAGCAGGTGCCCGTCCTGTCTATAAACACATTTACCCACTTTTTTCTTTTCCTCTCTCTACCAGACCGTGTAAAATTTAATGTTATTTATAAAGATGGGCCCTAGTTTTGTCTGAACTTTCTCGTTTGTAGACGAGTGTACACATTGTATCAAGTAATTGAAAAAAAAAATGTCTTTTCTAAATCAAATACCTTACTTTCTGGAATCTAGCTCACGCACTTAGGGCATGGACCCTCCCCTCCTTTTCACTTTTTTAAAATCTGGGACCAAAGACTTTCCTAATTTATGTATTCTAAAATGCACTACATGTTATTGATGCTCAGTCGAAAACGAGATATTTAAAAACAACTCATTGAAACGAAAAGGTAACATTATCGATAACATGTTGAGTAGGAAAAAGTTTATTTTTAAGAAAAAATATTGGAAGCACAAAAAAAACTTGACTATGATTTCTATCTCCTGCAGCTGTTATAGGCCGTGCCCACACAAGATATTTGCTGATAATCGACGTGGTATTTAGAAGTACAAGCGTTGATGACATCGTTCCCTTTAGCAAGATCAAATATCTTCCCCCTCTTTGGTATGACATACAAGACTTGTACTCAAGAGAACTCGGAATAATTCAAATATCAGACTCAGTGTGTGTACCCACGCGAGCCACTCGTAATCGGTCCCAACAAGAAATAATAAGATTATTGTCTTTGATTTTTTTTTTGACATTTGTTAACGCTGAACAGATGGTGAAAAGTACAAAAATGCTGCATATTTTATTGACGAATACGATGTCACTGAGAGAGAGAGCACACCCACGTACTGACTCAAGGTGGAACAGAGAACTCATTTTGATATTTGTTTGTTTACGTCGACCTCCTGTTTTATGTACTGGAAAAGTACAAAAGATTAAGAGTCTGTGAATATAAAATAGAAAAAAAAAAAATGAATGATGGATTGCCTCAACAGTGCAAGATTTAAAAAAACTATTAAAGGGAGACGGGTTTTGCAATTTGAAAAAAAGCAACCAAAAAACAAGCTAAAAAAACAAAACAAAACAAAACAAAACACACACATTCAAAAAAAAAAAAAAAAAACAACAACAACAACAACAACAACAAAAGAAAAAAAAAAACACCAACATCTGATTCCCAATAATCTGTACTGGTCTTTAGCATTTTGCACATTGTTAACTTGCTGCATTCTATAAAATATTTTTTTTTTTTTAAATTGTCCAAAAATAGCAAATTTCAAACCATGCGTACTTGTTGACTGTGTTTCTTTGTTGAGTTGAGTATTTGTTGACTGTGTTTCTTTGTTGAGTTGAGTATTTGTTGACTGTGTTTCTTTGTTGAGTTGAGTACTTGTTGACTGTGTTTCTTTGTTGAGTTGAGTACTTGTTGACTGTGTTTCTTTGTTGAGTTGAGTACTTGTGGACTGTGTTTCTTTGTTGAGTTGAGTACTAGTTGACTGTGTTTCTTTGTTGAGTATTTGTTGACTGTGTTTCTTTGTTGAGTTGAGTACTTGTTGACTGTGTTTCTTTGTTGAGTTGAGTACTTGTTGACTCTGTTTCTTTGATTAGCCTGGGCGAACTTAGCATAGAGACATCAAACTTTTATCAGGTCAAAACTAAAGTAAGTCAAGACATTACTAGTTCAAAATTGTGCTAGGTAAAGGTTTTTCAAGGTCAAGATTTTACTGCCTATCTTGCGCATAGGAGATCAGAATACGAATTTATCATTGTAAATCCCCCCTTTTTTAAATAAGATTTCGATTTTAAAATGATTTTCAAAGTATCAACAATGGGGATATAACTTTTGTGAGAATAATTTGTCACGTAACAAAAATCTTTTATTTTAGCTGGAAAATAACAGGAAATTATCCGGAAAGGATGGAGCAGATTGGGATTAATTTTTCTAGTCAATCTGATTTCTCAGAAAGGTTTTCCTTTTCAATTAAAAAAAAAAACAACTTATATGTGTTAGTTACGCTTTATTACTTTTACGAAATCATTTCCAATGGTTAAAGAAGAAAAATAAGTATCGAAAAGCGCATTAAAGAAAGAAAAAAAGATCTGGGTCATATCGCACATTAAAGAAGTCAATAAGACTGATTGATGCAGATACAAATATAAAATTTCCCCTCCTTCTGAGTGTAAATGATCCGCATAAACAGCTAGAGCATAACAACAGGCAGCGGAAATATAAGTACTTTTAGCGCGCTAGATTATCTGCACTTATGACGTCAGAATAAAGTTTACCCCACACCCCTGAGAAGCCATTACATCTCAGAATCCTCCCCGGAAATAACGAATTTGAAACTTCACATGAAGTGCATAAAATCCGCATGGATTTTTTAATGTTACAATCAACGAGATTTTTTTTTCAAATTTTAAAACAGAAAAACATCCAATAGAGTGGTATAAGTCATATTTATAGACAGCTCTATCACAGATACCGTGTTTGACGATAAAAAGGAGACGTTTTAAAAACTATTGTTACTTTGTATTTTCAGTATTTAAGCTTGTCTAACCTAGATGTGCAATCCGAAATCTTTGATATAATACGATAAAATATTAAAGTCCCTTTCAGTAAACTCAATTATTCAAAATGTTGTCTAATTCCGAAAGTTTTGTAATCTGGCAATTTCCTGTAGAACCAGTGGTGTCCGGATTAGACAAGTTTTACTGTAGCAGTGCTTTGTTACGGTGTACTCTTTGTATTCAGTATTTTAGCTCACCTGAGCCATAAGCTCTATTTTAGAATAGTACAAAAATATAAAAGCTTCCTCAGAAAGTAAAGATTCCAAGGGTTTCATTCCAGTCACGGCCTGTCGGGAATTTGGTTGAGCCGCAACAGGAGAGCAAAGTTACTACAAGGGAATATAAAGGGAAAAAAAGATCTCCACTTAAGAACAGAATGAGTCTTGTCAATAAAAAATGTACAAACATTCGCATAATCATTAACTCCACATTCAAATTAGCTTAAATTTCAGTCCGGGGGTGGGGTGGGGTGTAAGTGGGATACAATATGGGAGCAAATTTTTACTTTAACATATATGTATAACGGACAAATTTTAACTTCTTACCTTCTTTGGAACAGCAGGGCCACTTTATAAGGCGTATTATTATACAAACATCCAATATTGTGTTAGAATCATGGTCAGAGCGAAGGTAGAAATTTTAAATGGAATTCTATCCCCACAAGAACAGGAAATTAGAATTTTATTAAGTTAGGTTCAAATGTAAATATTCTTAAGTTTGTATAGATACAGTTGTTCATATCATGATTTCTGGGAACAAAAGACATTCATAAATTTTCACAGAAAAGTAGGTCAAACTTCTACAAGAACCTCAAGGCTTTTATCTGTAAACTTGACCTTAAGATTCAAGAATTAATGTAAAATGAAATATCTGAAATCATTATTGACTTAAATTTGGGATTCAGGTGAGAATTGTGGACCGTGGGCTGTGTTTATATTGTTTGGTTAATGAATTTATGCACGACTTAAAATATGAAATCCATTGTATGTCGCATGGCGTTAACTGTAGATTACACTTTAAATAAATCTGATACCGACTGACAAACAAAGAGATCAGAAAGATGCTAAAAGGCTAACGTTTTACATTCTGTCGGATATGACGTCAATGTACCGGAAGTGACGCGAGAGTCAATGTTGTGAACGAAGTTATTTCATTGTTTAGCCATCTGTGTCGTTGATCAATTTATGTTTGGATTACGCTTAATGATTTACTGAACTTATCAAATTACTCCCCGATATAAATCAATGCATCTAGTAAGTTAGTATATGTCGTAAGTTAGTGTATGTCGTAAGTTAGTGTATGTCGTAAGTTAGTGTATGTCGTAAGTTAGATAAGAAGATAACAAACGGTAATCATTCTCAAAAGTCCATTGAAACAAAACAGAGGAGACCAAACACAGACCTCTAAAAATATCAGAGGTGGGATCAGGTGCTATGGAGGAGTAAGCATCCCCTGCCGACCGGTCTCATCTGCCAAGTGGTCTTTGTCATGACCGGGTAAAAGGAGAAATCCATAGTCAATTTAGTGTGAAAATAATAGCCTTACAATTTGTATGGAAGATAAGCAATAAAACATACAACTACTTTGTTCGTTTAAGTTCTATATGCCCATCAATTAAACTTTTAAAAGAAAAACTCAAGTTCAAACAAAAAGTTTGTAATGTAGAGTACTTTTACCAAGAAAAAAACCCCCACTATATATCTAACAGATATAACGGAGATGTATGCACTATGGGTTGAATGCGTTTATTGCAATATGATCAAAAAGATCAATGATCGAGATACGGATGTAATCAGAATTACCTGGTAGTTGACAAAGGTATAATCAAGATAAACCCAATGATTCTTCTGTGTGTAGGTGGTATTAAAGAAAGTACATCATTTTATTTTTCTCTCTAGTTTCTTTATATTTCTGCTTATCAAGACCTCCTGCTTTTTGTACTGGAAAAGTACGAAAGATAAAGAGTCTGTGAATATAAAATAGAAAAAAAAATGAATGACCTCGACAATCTGATTTTTTAAAAAAATCATTCTCAAAGGAATTAAGTTTCCCTTTCCAGTGTTAAAAGCAATCTCAATTTTAGAGAAAGACAAGGATCTTCTTAGTGGCAAGTTGAGTCCCCGAGTGGCGAAGAAATGCTGACTGACGTTTTTCATACTAATTGTTAGCCCATTATTTATACATTGAACTGTCTACGGATTTCTCCGTTATTATCCGATCATGACAAGGAGCACACGGCGGGTGTGACCGGTCGGCAGGGAAAGCTTACTCCTCAACGGCACCTGATCCCACCTCTAAATTTTGAGGTCCGTGTTTGCTCCGCTTCAAGTTTGTATCATTTCATTGGACTTTCGAGATTGAATACTGTTCGTTATCTTCATGTTTCATCGGGTAGGGTTGGAGTTCCAAGGTGTGAAGAGATAGGACAAAGTTGATTTTTTAAGGTGTGAAATTGGGCAAAGTTGAATCCCCAAGGCGTGAAGAGGTCGAGCAAGGTTGAAATCCCAAAGGTTGGGAGAGATCGTGCAAGGTTGAATTCCCAAGGTTGGGAGAGATCGGGCATGTTTGGTCCCCAAAGGTTTGAAGGGATTGAAATCCTAAGGTTTGAAGAGATCTAAAGCCTGAATTCCCCAGGTGTGAAAGGATATGATAGGCATGGTTGAATTCCCGAAGTGAGAAGGGATTGAGCAAAATTTTATACTCATGACGTGAAGGACTGAAAGTTGAATTCCAAAAAATTGAAGGAATCAGCCAAATTTGAATTCCCAAGGTGTGATGGGATCGGGCAAAGCTGAATTCCCAAGGTGTGATGGGATCGGGCAAGGCTGAATTCCCAAGGTGTGATGGGATCGGGCAAGGCTGAATTCCCGAAGTGTGATGGGATCGGGCAAGGCTGAATTCCCAAGGTGTGATGGGATCGGGCAAGGCTGAATTCCCGAGGTGTGATGGGATTGGGCAAAGCTGAATTCCCGAGGTGTGATGGGATCGGGCAAAGCTGAATTTCCAAGGTGTGAAGGGTTTAGGCATCGAATCGGGCAAAGTTGTATACCCAAGGTATGAAGGTATGTGGTATAATTGAATTTCCATGGTGTGTAAAAATCTTAAATGGTCGTATTACAGCAGTTTGAAGGGAACTGAGAACCTTAAGGTTGAATTCACGTTGGGATCTGACATAATTGGATTCCCATTGTGTGATGGGATTTCGAAAGGTTGAATTCCTAAGTGTTTCGAGATCTCGCGAGTTTAAGTTACTTTTCGACGAACAACGTTGCTAAGGTTACTAAAATTAGAAATTCCTGTGAAATTCATTCAAAATGCTACTCCTCCTTCGATCAATAAGACTTGGTACTGTAGTTGTCTTTTATACGATTGCTGAAAGTTAAACTGATTTAAATGACCCATCAGTAAGAATACATCCTCGCTTGATACGTGACTGCGGTCGCAATTACAGGCAAATATCCCTGATCCCACGTCCCCCGGGGATAATTAACATCCGTTCCCTCGAGACACCAGTAATCCCGTCAAATACATGTCTCCCAAGGTTTGCATTCAACTTCTCAATTCAGGAGTTAAAATCTCATCGTCAATTGCGTCTGTTTATAGCTCAAGAATTATTTCAATAGGTCAGAAACAGAAAGGTCTCGTCAAATCCCCATTTAGGCACTGAATTCCATCAAAACGATTCTTTATTTTTTTTTTTTGCGGTGTAAAGACAGAAATAGACAGAAGCAATTACTTGAACATTTACTCCCCGAGATCGATGGCAGTTTGATAAGAGAATTCTATACTGGAATTGACGTCACAATTCGTGTTAATTTTCCCGATTACACAAGTATATGTATGTTTGCAGAATGGTAATGCATTAAACGTCCGCTTTCAATTCTGAAGGGAAAAAAATTGCGGGTTAAAAAAGTATTTATATTTGATAATATTTGATAAAACCAGGCCCGTAAGATGCAATTACAGTTGGGGGGGGGCACTACCAAGCAAAATTTCCTTTGAAAATCATTCAAACAAAAGTTTCTCGAAACGGATGTTCATGATTTTGAATTGAATTTATTTTTTCCTTACATTTTGAATAAAATAATTGTTAGCTATTTATATAAAATATTCGTTAGATATTTATATGAAATATTTGCTAGATATTTATATGAAATATTTGTTCAATATTTGTTAGATATTTATATGAAATATTTGTTCGATATTTCTTTTTCTTAACAGTTAATCTTGCCCTACATACATATATTTCTATTTATCTTTGCCCAAACCCTTATATATGGTCCCTTCCGCACGATTATCATTTATCAAAAATGCAAAAACTTTTTAAAAAGTTTTTTAATCTCTTATGGTCTTTGAAAATAGCGAGTTTTATAGACTATTGCCACGTGTATGAACAGAGGGAATTTGAACTGAAATTCACACATTGTAGTAAGAAATTTTATGTTATTCCATGTGAAAATATTCTAAATCCCTGAAATCCTAGCAACATGGTGACTATAGCATAGTGATAGTTTAAAAAAAAAAAAAAAAAGAATCAAACAAGAATTATGTGGAATCTTTAAAAAAACAAAACAAAACAAGTAAAGCCTTTGTATATGACCTCATATTTTCGTCAGTACATTTTTACATGTATTTTATCTTAAAAACATCTTGGATTTTTTCAATTTTGTCCAAATGATTGACCGAGAGTCCGGGATCTGCTGATAAAAAGGAATCGCGTCAAAGAAAGTGTAACTATAATAAATTTTAATTGAAAAAGACGTTATGAGACACAGAACAGTTTACATATAATGTCTTACGATTGTGCAAAATGATTTGGCGTATCAAATGAGAAGCATTGATTGACTCGTTAACAAAGTTGCCTGTGGTCTCCCTCATCGCAGACATTTTAAAGGTTTAATTAAGTTCAATTTTTTTTAATTTAAGACCCTAACTAGGGTGCATGAATACAAATGAACATATTAAAATGATTAACAGAATAACTTACATGCATGAATGAAGTGGTACTAATGTTAGTATATACATAAATAGTTAAAAAATAATCTCAGAAATCTCATTGTTGCTTTAAGGCAGATAGTCTTTAAATAACACACCCCCTCTCATAAAAAAGGGATAATTACATTACACGCTTTCTTTCATATGAAACAACTGTGCCACCTCGGTCTCTTCACCCAATCAAATCATCATCTCGCACGATGACCGCAAAAATGAACAAAAACGCAGTGAAAAAAAGGCAAAGGATGAAAGGGGAGTAATGAAATACAGAAACTCTTTCCTTTCTCCATACTCTAATTTTCCTACATGTACATTGTGCATGTGTCGATGATAGAAGGAGTCTTTACACACAGCGACAGCGGATTCGCTTTCTGTGACACGAGCTGCTTAGATGAGCGTGCTCCATCAGATAAAACGGGACATTTATGATGAATTCCTCCAATCTTTTCCCGCATTCTGGGGGACCACCGGTCGTTGCCCCCAGGAGTCTGGAATTACTGATATAGGGGGGAATGACCTTAAATGATCGTATGCACTAAAGCACTTAGTAATACATGTACTATTTTGTACTATTGTATGGTTATATTAATAATGATTACATACGTATGGTATATATATCTTGTAACTTAAGAATCAGTGATAATTAAAACCACTTGCTACAAACATTTTTTTTTCAAAGATCATGGAAATTGATAATATATATACTGTGGAATCTTTGTCGGGGGGGGGGGGGGGACCAATGTTCGAGGATTTTGTGGGTCACCCTTATCCACGAACTTGCATCCCAAAGAATAATTATTTTGTCAACGTATTTATTCATTGAATAATCTGTACATACGGGTCACCCACGACATTAAGTCACCACGAACCAGTAAAATTTTGCTTGCCCACGAACATTGAACCCCCCCCCCCCCCCCCAAAGAATTAAAATGGTTCCACATATCTATGTTTATCTAATCTGTGACGTCACTTATTCTCGTGGGGGGTTAATTTTCGTTGTTTTCGTGGTATGGAGAGATCCACGGATTCATACCCCCCCCCCCTCCCCACGAAATGTTAAAATTTCGTTCTACAGTATGTTGGCTCTCATTTAATCACGAAATCAAATCCCCTCAAACCAGTTAGTTTTCCTTAAAATACCAAAATCTGACCCCTCGAAAATAAGTGATTTTACATTAAGTGAAATAAATAAGATTAATCACATAAAGTTTAATTTTTATTTTATTGATAATTGATCTATATTTATACATGTATACATGAAATGAATACGATTAGCCACATAAGGTTTCATTTTTATTCAGGATTTCTCAGTGGTGTCCTGTTAAAATGATAATTTATAAAGGAGGAATGGCAAATACTTAGGACTTTGCGCACCATAGAATTTTTTTTAATTTCTGAATATTTGAGGAAATTGATATTTTCCTCATTTACAACCAAAATAAATCAAAAACATATAGACTAATTCACTCATCCATTGTTTTATTTGTAGCACGGGTCGGAATGAATGTCTTTGACTGGAGGTCATACCGTAAGGTCATCAGGCGCTTCAGTGTAGTCAAGATTTCTAACAATGTATCAGTTGTGTAACATGTAGAATTCTTAATTAAGTCTAAATGTCAGTTTTATATAAGTAAACCAAGGCTCCGTCCACATTGATATTTGTTAGAATTAGGAGGGATTACCTTTGGAATTTAAAGTCAGCTAGAATCTCCATGTCAACTTTGAGAGGTGTCAAAAAAGTAAAAATGTGTAATAATACTCGATTTCTGTCGACTTCTTTTCAATAAATGTGCGGTTATAAAATTACAGAATTCTTCGTCTCTATATAATCAATAATATCCATATTTTGACTTTTCTGCCCTTTCGTTCCCAGTGCGAGGTGATAATTGTGTTCTATCTTTGTATTGAGTAGGCCGCTCATACATATTAACAACAATATTGTTTCACAACTTTACATCATATATAAGATTTTCTCCAAAATATATTTTTTAAAAGGTCATCATGGAATTCTTAAAATGACAAGAATGGTTACAAAAAAGTCCCCACCTAGTGGCTGCAACGAAAATAAAAGCTGCCTGTTCATTCAGACGAGTCGATATGAAAATAAACAATTGTAAATAAGAACCACAATTTTTTGTCCACAAGTGTCAACTATTTCTAAGAATTCAGCGAAGTTGATAATTTTCTGGGTTCCTGTAAATGAGGATTAATGACTTCCATGGCCCATTGACCTCCATTTTTCATATTTCAAGGTCACATAAAATAAATCTCCGGATCCTTGCGTAACCATAGTTTATATGACAGAAGTTAATGAAGACTCCTAGATTTTTGTTAATTACGTGGATAATAATCTCGGTTAATTAACAACGACTTCAATTAACAGCCATAAACATCATATTGAGACAGAGAAGGGAAAAGAGATGATGTACGGAGGCTTTATAGTGAGATATTTCAGTGTATGTATAGTTGACAGATATTCCAGTGTATGTATAGTTTACAGATATCCCAGTGTATGTATAGTTTATAGATATTCCAGTGTATCTATAGTCTACAGATATCCCAGTGTATGTATAGTTTAGATATTCCAGTGTATGTATAGTTTACAGATATCCCAGTGTATGTATAGTTTACAGATATCCCAGTGTATGTATAGTTTAAAGATATCCCAGTGTGTGTTTAGTTTACAGATATTTCAGTGTATGTATAGTTTACAGATATTTCAGTGTGTGTATAGTTTGCAGATATTCCAGTGTATGTATAGTTTACAGATATTCCAGTGTATGTATACTTTACAGATATCCCAGTGTATGTATAGTTTACAGATATTCCAGTGTTTGTATAGTTTACAGATATTCCAGTGTATGTATAGTTTACAGATATTCCAGTGTATGTATAGTTTACAGATATTCCAGTGAATCTATAGTTTACAGATATTCCAGTGTATGTATAGTTTACAGATATCCCAGTGTATGTGTAGTTTACAGATATTCCAGTGTATGTATAATTTACAGATATTCCAGTGTATGTATAGTTTACAGATATTCCAGTGTGTGTATAGTTTAGATATCCGAGTGTATGTATAGTTTACAGATATTACAGTGAATGTATAGTTTACAGATATTCCAGTGTATGTATAGTTTACAGATATTCCAGTGTATGTATAGTTTAGACATCCCAGTGTATGTATAGTTTACAGATATCCCAGTGTATGTATAGTTTACAGATATTCCAGTGTATGTATAGCTTACAGATATCCCAGTGTATGTATAGTTTACAGATATCCCAGTGTACAGTACCAACCAGACCCAACCTGACACAAAGCAGTCCCAGAGCAGTCCCGGGGACTGCTTTCTGGGACTGCTAAAGCAGTCCCAGAGCGGTCCCAGAGCAGTCCCAGAGCGGTCCCAGAGCAGTCCCAGAGCGGTCCCAGAGCAGTCCCACAGCAGTCCCACAGCGGTCCCAGCAGTCCCAGCGGTCCCAGAAAGCAGTCCCAGCAGTCCCAGAAAGCAGTCCCAGCAGTCCCAGTGGGCGGGGTTAATTAGTTTAATGGGCGGAGCTTACTCAGAATGAGATTACCAATAAACAATGTAACTATATAAAAGACAGTTGAAATTGATGAGCAATTCTTTCTGAGTAGTCATGTCTGAACTGTTAAGAAAATCACATTACGCGTATAGAAACAAATTATAATTATTGAATGAAGAAGACGTTTACACCTATTAATAACATGAATATTTAAACACAATTATTTGGTTTATTAATTTTTAACCAAAATAAACCAATTTCTTTATTTTTTGTGATTGATATTTGTTTTCATATATATTTTTTTTTTTTATAGAAAAATTAAACTTGAATTGTTTATTTTATACCAGAATTAGCTTTAAATAGATAATAATAATTATAGAGCAAGACCGATTCCCATACTATACTCTGAATGCTCTTAAGTATTGGAGCTTTTGAAAAATTCTTTGTTAAACATTGCCGAGTATTATATTTCAGTCATGATTATTTTCAATGACTTCCCAATTTAATTATCTTTAGATTCTCAGTTTTAAGTGTTTTATTATATAAATGTTCGAGTGTACAACTGTAAATCACGCAAATGGAACCCTCAGATTATGTTCAAAATTAATTAATCCCGAAATAAATTTATACACAATTATTGAAACTAAGATTTTTTGCATGACATAGATTGAAATTAGTGTCAATGTTGACCAGCGTGTTCAGTGATGTGTAACACTGATACCCAAATAACATGCATTGACTTTCTGCTAATTATGCCCAAAGGCGATTGAAACCTCAGGTGTTGACACCATTTTATACAATCCCATTGTATTAACCGGCCAGGTAAACACAAACAAAAGAAATAAGAAACAAGTCACAATTCCCGATATTTTCAAATGTTTATTTTTTAAGTAAATGTACTCTTTTCATGACTTGTTTATAAATTAAAAACAAATTCATAAATAAATCCCGGAATAATTGTTCACATCGTTTATGCGACAGAAGAATGGTAGAATAATTTTATTTCATGGTCATTAAATAAATTATTAGGTTTTATTTGAGGGTGGTAAAAATAGTATGGAGTTCTCTTTTTTAAGCATGGTATTAGCTTTTTTAATTAAGAAAAAAAAATCCAGTACAGTACTTTCCTTTGAATACATGTATCTTACTGAAATGACAAGTTTGTTTGTTTTTTTTTTGTTTGTTTTTTTTTTTTTTAAATAGTGCTAATGCAAACTTTGAGTACATATGTAATTTGACAGCATTAATTTTTTAAATAGGCCTAGATAATTTTTTTTTCAAACACCTGTATTGAAGTTTAATTTAAGGGATAAAAATCATCCCCTGACTTTCCTTTTTAACTACTTTCATTTTCTTAAAATCAATTCTAGACTACCATTGTGTAAATTTACAGCCCTCTGAAGACATTTAGTAATTACATGTTTAACTACTGTATCTCTATTTATTTAATTTTTGTAAGAAATCAATACTTGTTTTTTTTATATTTGCTTTTATCTTAAACACCTCTCTGCAGAAAATAAACAAAACAACAACAAGGAGCTGCAAATTCAGAATACACAAGGGGCGGAACTATCATGTCACTCAGAACCTTTTTCACGCATGAGTGAACAAAGCAGTCCCAGAAAGCAGTCCCTGGGACTGCTGGGTCTGCTTTCTAGAGCAGTCCCAGAGCAGTCCCATAGCGGTCCCAGAGCAGTCCCACAGCGGTCCCAGAGCAGTCCCACAGCGGTCCCAAAGCAGTCCCGGGGACTGCTTTCTGGGACTGCTTTGGTGTCAGGTTGGGTCTGGTTGGTACTGTATGTATAGTTTACAGATATCCCAGTGTATGTATAGTTTACAGATATCCCAGTGTATGTATAGTTTACAGATATCCCAGTGTATGTGTAGTTTACAGATATTCCAGTGTATGTATAGTTTACACATATCCCAGTGTATGTATAGTTTACAGATATTCCAGTGTTTGTATAGTTTACAGATATTCCAGTGTATGTATAGTTTACAGATATTCCAGTGTATGTATAGTTTACAGATATTCCAGTGTATGTATAGTTTACAGATATCCCAGTGTATGTATAGTTTACAGATATCCCAGTGTATGTATAGTTTACAGATATCCCAGTGTATGTATAGTTTACAGATATCCCAGTGTATGTGTAGTTTACAGATATTCCAGTGTATGTATAGTTTACAGATACGTGGTCCTTGTCTTCCTGTCAATAGAAAATAAATTCCTTTCGATTTTGCTCACCTGAGCTGAAAGCTCAAGTGAGCTTTTCTGATCACTTGTTGTCCGTCGTCCGTCTAGCTGTCTGTAAACTTTTCACATTTTTCAACTTCTTCTCAAGAACCACTCAGTCAATTTTAACCAAGGTTGGTACAGAGCATTCTTGGGTGAAGGAGAGTTCAAATTATTAAAATGAAGTGCCAACCCCCTTACAAGGGGAGATAATCAAGAAAAGACAAAAATAGGATAGAGTCATTAAAAATCTTCTCAAGAACCACTGGGCCAGAAAAGCTGAAACTTATGAGGAAGCATCTTGGGTAGTGTAGATTCTAAATTGTTCAAATTATGGCCCCCGGGGATAGGGCGGGGCCACAACAAGGAATCAAAGTTTTACATTGAAATATATACGCAAAATCTTTGAAAATCTTCTTCTCAAGAACCACTGGGCTAGAAAAGCTGAAACTTATGTGGAAGCATCCTTGGATAGTGTGAATTCTAAATTGTTCAAATCATCCCCCCCCGGGGATAGGGCGGGGCCGCAATAAGTATTACAAGGGGGTCTGGTGAAGAACAGCAGGGCCAAATAAATCAGGTGAGCGTTGTGGCCCATGTGCCTCTTATTATGATTGCTTATAGATTTTTCCCAATAATGACCAGTGGAGTTGATATGAATCTTACATTCACAAACAAATAATTTTGTTCCATAAAAAATGTATATGTTACGCGTTATCTGATGAACTCTATATAGCTGTTTAATATTAAGAGACAAGTCGCGCTTTGCAGTGCCCAAGATATATATGTCTGTGAAGATCATTATCGGACGTTAAGTTGGTAAAAAAAGCACATATTCTGTAACCTTTCCCCTGATTTGGAAGTTTGAGGGGGAGAATTCCAGGAATTCACTGGAAGCCACCACAAGCAATAGATTCCAGATTAGTTAAAACGGAAACATTAAGGAACCTGTTTACTCTGCATACTGAAGAGTTCCAATTGCTTTGAAACTTTAATATAGAAAAACATGTAGTGAGTTCATAAATTGAAATAGTAGGTTTAATATACTGTCATGCAAATTTTGAATTTACCGGGTGACAGTATAAATACAAAATTTACAACATGACAACTAAGTAACAGGATTTCTGTACATCAATACTTTGTCGTGTTTGGACATTTTTCCTGGGAAGAATGACAGATGTCATAGGATGACAGTGATGCAGATCAACTGAAAGTTTCTACCTTTATTCAATCGAATATAATTTTTCTAAATCACCAGTATTTCATGTTCAATTTTTTTGAAATTTACTGATTGGAGGTAAATCGAATTGAAGATAGCTTTACTTCTACGCAATTAATTTGAAAGTTAAAAACAATATAGATATAAAATGCATTTAAGTATGACACACACGTTTTGCTGGAGGCTATTACTGACAAGCCTCCAGCTAAAAGGTTCTGAAGCAATAACTGATTATCGAGATACCGAGAAATAAAATTCCTGGAAAATCATGAAAAAAGGTGAAGATAACGAACATTGATCGATCTACTATACAAGTCTGTAAACAGGGCATAAAACACGGACCCCCGCAAATTCCAGAGGTGGAATCAGGTGCCTAGGAGGAGTAAGCGTCCCCTGTTGACCGTCACACCAGCCGTGAGCTCTATGTTGATCAGGTACCTAGGAGGAGTAAGGGTCCCCTGTTGACCGTCACACCAGCCGTGAGCTCTATGTTGATCAGGTACCTAGGAGGAGTAAGCGTCCCCTGTTGACCGGTCACACCAGCCGTGAGCTCTATGTTGATCAGGTACCTAGGAGGAGTAAGCGTCCCCTGTTGACCGTCACATCAGCCGTGAGCTCTATGTTGATCAGGTACCTAGGAGGAGTAAGGGTCCCCTGCTGACCGGTCACACCAGCCGTGAGCTCTATGTTGATCAGGTACCTAGGAGGAGTAAGCGTCCCCTGCTGACCGGTCACACCAGCCGTGAGCTCTATGTTGATCAGGTACCTAGGAGGAGTAAGGGTCCCCTGTTGACTGGTCACACCAGCCGTGAGCTCTATGTTGATCAGGTACCTAGGAGGAGTAAGCGTCCCCTGTTGACCGGTCACACCAGCCGTGAGCTCTATGTTGATCAGGTACCTAGGAGGAGTAAGCGTCCCCTGTTGACCGTCACACCAGCCGTGAGCTCTATGTTGATCAGGTAGACGGAATATTCAGCATAAAAACAAAAGCCTAACAAATGACATGAAATATGTCAGCCAAAATTCCACCCAATGATAAGCAATATTTACCAACAAGGTCATTATCATGAACATAGTATTCAAGAAATGCTGACTTTAAACGAGGTTCCTTATTTGTCTGTAACATCAACTAATCTTTCATGTAGAATTAATATATACCGTATAAGCAGAAATTTTAGCGAGGATTCAATAGTGAGGTAGTTGAGATCGCTAAAATTAAATATCGCTAACAATTTATTCCGCATTAGAGGTTACCGTTATCTTTGTTTGAACCATAAAATCGCTAAAATTACTTCTCGCTAAAATTAAATACTGATTTTTAAGGACAAATCGCTAAATTTGCGTCTCGCTAAAAAATCCACTGATAAGGTAATATATAATGAAAGAAAGCATTAAGTATCTAACGGATATACTGCAGAATAAATTGAGACTTAAAATATGATATTTTTCTAAGTGTCCAAATGACCAAGGGAAGATATTTGATAAAATTTTCCATGAAAATATATCCCTTATTTGATGTCTTTGTGGACAGAAACTTGTAATATTTTTATTAAGAAAAGTCAGAATTCTGTTGATATCGGTGCAAATGTTACAGATTTTTTTTTTTGCTTATCAAAGGTTGCAAAAAGAATAATTATCAACCGTGTTTGTTTGGTTTTTATTTTTCTATGTTTTGCAATTTTTAAAATGTGGTTTAATGCTTACGTAATTTCTAGTATTAACGTTAACATATAAGCCCTCTTTTTAGCTTTTAGCTAGGATATTAGTTTAAAATTATAGCTGTATAGAGATTTGAATTTACATAAATATGCTATTTAAATGACAGGTAAAATTTTCTTTTTCAAGTTTTTAGACCGATTTTGATTTCTTTACGACATCACAAAAAATTAATTCTAATGCCATTTTTTGAATAAAACAATGAATAGGTTTAATCCCTCTGGGCTATCTTTCCACACAAGAAAGAACTCACTATAGGTCAAACAAGACGCCGTGGAAACGATCAAAGAACTTTATCCTACTTTCTCTTCAACTACTTCACAATTGGTTTCTTCCACCTGGAGATTTGTGATTGGATAAATAATTGATACTACAAACTCTATAACATGTCCATATGGAATTTTGTGAATGACACACTGAGATTATGTTCCGCTACGTGCATCATCTCTTCAACAGACCAAACCGTACAACCCATCTCCCTTTTATAACGGATATCACCTTAAAGCGGAGGCATGGAAATTGTAATCGTAATCTAAAAATAAAATGATTACAGAATGAAACTTACAAAAGTTACAGAATACCTGTATTATACTGACTACACACGGACAAGTTTATTCTCTCTATATAGTGTTAACTTTACCGTTAATTCGCTTTATCAATTCTGGAACAACCCACGCATAGATTTTTTGCTTACATTTTTATTTATTATTTCTTTTATCCGATAAACAGTCCTAAAACATTTCCAAATTACATTTATAATACATCTAAATTTTCTTTCTTTGGTTTCTTTTTATCATGTAAAGTTAAGCTATTTTGAGAGAATAAGACAGTGTACGACTGACTGCTTGGCCGTAATTAATTAGCGATAATTAATTCGTTCAATTATGTAAATCGCACTTCACCAGAGTACACCCGAGAGACCGGACGTATTTCATAGCGGTCCAGATTTATTTCTTTACAACTGATTATAAAATTCAAATTCAACATGTAACATTGTAAATAAATAGTGTTTGGTAGTTTAGTAGTAGTGCTAGCCGTTTTTGTTTTTCTATTTCCTTTGTTTTTATGACTTCTTAACTTTTTTTCTTTGTCATGAGGAAGGGACAGGGCGTCCCGAAAATTTGACAATTTCTATTGTTCGTGTCGTTGGTCATTTTTAGTGCTTTATATAAATTTCCATCCTTGACCTTGTATCTATTTAGTAGATCCGACACTTAGGATATACATGTACAGTGTTGTTGGTTTTTGTAGTGCTTTCTATATATATATATATATATAGGGATTCTGCAAATGATGAATACATGTGTCCTTTAATGACAAGACATTTAGTCTTTAAGGGTGAATAAGGAGACCGACTTCTAATCATTTAGGGTTCAATCTATGTAGGTCCCCAATCCGGGGACGTCACGTTCACCAGAGATCAAAGAATCGCATCCAGATTACACAATCTCATTTAAATCTGTCTTTTTTTAATCGAATCAGAAAATACGGGTATAATTAATAATTCAGGGTAATGACTTTCTCGCGGCATTTCTTATGTAAGTTGATAAAAAATTTGCAAAGCAATATCAGTCTTAACATTATATGAACACAGAATTACTATTTTAATTTGCTGTCAAGAAAACTTATTCATGAGTCTTAAGGGGTTCAACATGAATTTAGTCCGTTAAAACAAATTATTTATTTATTTTCTAGATCAGCCTTGATTATTTTTAAATTTTTCTTTAACTGTAAGTTTATTTAACAAGGCTGAGTTCAAAGAGTTCAGCTAAAAATGAAAATCATGTCTTTTTTCTCATTAAAAATTTCAGCAACACCTCATATTCTGCTTCATTATGCGATTAAACTTATATATATATATATATATATATATATATATATATATATATATATACATGTATATATATATATATATATATATATATATATATATATATATATATATATATATATATATATAAAGATTAAAATGTGCCCCCGCCATAAAAAAAGGGCAAAGAAAAAGTTGAAAAGTATTTCTTCATAGACTGATCAGCTAGGATTAGAAACGTTAACATAAGGAAGGCCTTTGTTCGGGTGAGTTAAAAGAAAATTGGAAAAGAATTTAAAAGAAAATAATTAAATCAAAACCTAAAGTAAGTAACGCACCTTTTAAAAAAAAAAATAAAAAAAAATAATTAGACCTATAAATAACATCGAAACGACAAGAAATGTCCCTAGATATATATTTTCTGCCCATGGTCAAAGGCGACATCTGGTGAGGGTAAACCGGAAGGTCTATCACGTCTGTTGAACCACGTCACGTACAAAAGACCAGCTGAACGTAAACAACTCCATCGTGACTTTTTTTTGTAAAAAATCAGGACAAAAATAGCCAGACGGTCGCATCTGGCGCTCGTTAGAAATGACTGAGTCGGCGATTTACCGTCGCTATCCCTCGTCAAGGTCGCGCGTAATAATAGAGTCGCCATTGTGTTTGACCTTGGTAACGCGGAGACGGATTGTATAGTTGTTTTTTGCGTTGTTACAAACGGATATTTTGCACACCCTATAACAGGATGAATACATATTTTGTAAATATTTGTTTTATATTTTGAGTTTCATTGGTTAATTAAACAAAACGGATTCCTGTTTACTCATCTTTTGTTTACAAAAAGTCAGTTTTCCAATTGACACAAAGTATGAATAGCTATTAAAAAGAAGTGAATATTTTTAATAATTATATATATATATATATATATATATATATATATATATATATATATATATATATATATATATATATATATATATATATATATAAGAGTATTATTCTTAATAAATACATCACGCATTCATCAAAGAGCGAACGTGAGATTTGTACAATTACACTTGGCATTATACAAATGTGAACTATTTTCCAGACAAGACAAATATTTCAGAATAAAATAACCACATCGCAGTACAAAATGATTGAGAATCTTAGATAATTTTAAATGGAATTAAATGTGTCTGTTCCTAGTAATGGCGATATTAATACAAGACTTTGATCTTGGACAACATCAAAGCGCTCTCCAAAGCCCTGATTTATTTAGGATGCACATTTAAGTCGTCCTTTCTGCTTTGTCATAACATCCTACATGTCCCATCTCTATCAAGGACTTAATAATAATTAGTGATCTGAATATCTTTTGTTTTATTACTTCATGAGACCGCTCCATTAAAGACCAATAATGAGGACCGTTAGGGAGAAATTGAAATCGATCTTCGGGAAATCGTTTGAAGATTCCATTCTTTGCTGCTGAGATGTTGATACCAATCAGCAAGACTTGATCCTCACGTTGCGAGTTCGAATCCTACTGGAGACCGGTCCTTTGGATGAGACCGTATATACCGAGGTCCCCTGTCAAAGTGGATGCGGGCACAAAAAGATATCTCACGACCAAACGCGAGAAGTATAGGCCAAAGTATGCAGCCTTCAGTTGGTGGCGTCCAAACATATTTTTTTTTAATTAAATTTGCCTTGAAGCATTCTCCCTTAATCTTATAAATATACAGGTATAACGTACAGGTGTAACAGATAGGTGTAACAGACAGGTATAACATATATAATGTACAGGTGTAATATACAGGTGTAATAAAAATGTATAACACACAGATGAATAGACAGGTATCAGAAACATGCAGATGTAACAGACAGGTAAACATAAAACACGTAAAAATAACCGACAGCTATAACATACAGCTATAATAGACATGTATATTGTACAGATGTAGCATACAGGTGTAATATACAGGTATGACCGACAGCTATAACATAGAGCTATAGACATGTATATTGTACAGGTGTAGCATACAGGTGTAATATACACGTATAACGGACAGCTATAACATAGAGCTGTAGACATGTATATTGTACAGGTGTAGCATACAGGTGTAATATACAGGTATAACCGACAGCTATAACATAGAGCTATAATAGACACGTATATTGCACAGGTGTAGCATACAGGGGTAATATACACGTATAGCAGACAGATTAAACAGACATGCAGGTGTTACACTGCTTATGTATGCTTTTTCAAATGATAAAATTAGACTCTGGAATGCAAAGTTATACTAAAAATAATGAAATATTATTGCACAAAAACAAGCCCTATTTAACTTGAAGATTTCTATTTAGTATTATAATACATTTTACCAAAAACAAGACGTCACGTTTCAAAATTAAAAAAAAAATGCAGATTAATGAAAGTAATAACGAGCAGAGCTCCCTTTCTTCAAACAATGTTAGACTAATTTGCGTTGCATCAATCTGTCCCTTGTTTACTAAAAACTCCTCACATATTCTGGCAAAGGGGATTATCACACATAAATCACAGAATTACTCATCGCCGGTGTATTTGGACGCTGCGACCTAGATTCCATATCGCATACAGGTCTGTATCATAACCATCGACTACGTTATCACCAGCACCAGGTGTAAAATAAATAATTGATTGATCTCAGCCTCAATCAGGGAAAGCGGTCCCTAAACAATGCCACATTTCATCGCTATCGATACGGTGACCTTCATGTAGATTACTGTTCCGGAAATCGGACCGACGCTATTACAAACGGCCTTTATTATTCCTTTACTCTCTACCGATATGTTAAGAAGACATTACTCTATATCAATCGATCAGAATCTTGACTGTAAGCTGCTAATTAATATAACCGGGATTATGGGAAAATTTCGATAAGTTGATGAATTGCAATGGTTATTGCGGAAAAGGACGAGTCAGTTTGTCCCGAGGTCAAGTCCGAGGATTAGTGGAAAAAAGGTCGCTAGACGTGGACAGAAATCACACAGACTGACCAGACTGACCGGTCCTAGCGACCTTAAAGAGAACAAATAATGCAAAACCAATACACTGACTCTGGAGTTAAGCTGTAAGACATAATATACATTTTCAACAGCTGGTGCTGCAGTGACTTTTTAGCTAAAATCTTATCAAATTCACTTAATTAAACAGTGTCAAGTTCAGATACTTTGAAAGAAATGCAAACCTTTAGGTTCCAAAGACACATAGCTTTTTATTTTAAAACGTTTGATACTCTTGCGTCTATAGTTCGTGCGCTAAAATCATCTATTATGCACCTGTTATTTAACCTAAGATGCATTGATTGATTGATTGTTTGTAGTTTAACGTTCCTCTCGAGAATTTTTCACTCATATGGAGACATCACCTCTTGCCGGTGGAGGGCTACAAATTTTGACCTATACTCGGCACTCAGGGCCATTGAGCAGTGAGGGATCTTTTCCGTGCCAGCACCTATTGCGACGCGGGACCTCAGTTTATACGGTCTCATCCGAAGGACCGGTCTTCACGTCCCGAAGTGGGATAAGATTCATTGAAAAAATTGACGACGTTTGCACCTTGCAGCAGACAATATCTCATTTATATCAGTGACACAAAAAATATCTCATTTATATCAGTGACACAGACAATATCTCTTTAATATGAGTGACACAGACAATATCTCATTTATATCAGTGACACAGACAATATATCAGTTATATCAGTGACACAGACAATATATCAGTTATATCAGTGACATAGACAAAATCTCATTTATATTAGTGACACAGACAATATCTTATTCAGTGACATAGACAATATCTCATTTATATCAGTGACACAGACAATATCTCATTTATATCAGTGACACAGATAATATCTCATTTATATATCAGTGACACAGACAATATATCGGTTATATCAGTGACACGGACAATATCTCATTCATATCAGTGACACAGACTTTATATAATTTATATCAGTGACTAAGAGAATATTTCATTTATTTCATTGACACAGAGGAAATCTCATTTATATCAGTGACACAGAGAATATCTCATTTATATCAGTAACACAGACAATATCTCATTTATATCAGTGACACAGACATTATCTCATTTTGATCAGTGACACAGTCAATATATCATTTACATCAGTGAAATAGACAAAATCTCATTTATATCAGTGACATATACCAGATCTCAGTTATATAAATGACACAGACAATATATCATTTATATCAGTAACACAGACAATATCTCAATCAAATCAGTGACACAGACAATATCTCGATCATATCAGTGACATAGACAATATCTCATTTATATCAATGACACAGACAACATCTCATTAATATCAGTTACATAGGCTATATCTCATTCATATTAGTGACAGACGAGATCTCATTTATATCAGTTACACAGACAAGATTTCATTAATATCAGTGACACAGATACTATCTCAATCATATCAGTGACACAGACCTTATATCATTTATATCTGTTACAGAGAGAATATTTCATCTATATCATTGTCACAGAGGAAATCTCATCTATATCAGTGACACAGACAATATCTCATTTATATCAGTAACACAGACAATATCTCATTCATATCAGTGACACAGACAATATATCAGATATATCAGTGACATAGACAAAATCTCATTTATATTAGTGACACAGTCAATATCTCATTCATATCAGTGACACAGACAATATATTAGTTATATATGACACAGACAATATATCAGTTATATCAGTGACACAGTCAAAATCTTATTCATATCAGTGACACAGACTTTATATCATTTATATCAGTATCACAGAGAATATCTCATTTATATCAGTGACACAGACAATATATAATTTATATCAGTGAGCAGTACATGCTATCAACCCCCCTTTTTTCTTTCTTTCTGTAATCTCTAAAGTTTCTTTATGTGAAATGTAAAAAAACATATAATATATTCTTCTACAATTATATGACAGGTTTAACAAAGTGATAAGTGAGTGTTAATAGCTTGTCGGGCCATTGCACATTCTCAGGTCGTTATTTCGATATCATAATAAAAAATAGCTATAATATACGTAAACAACGATAATACAATCTTCATGCAATTTTTGCGTGATCTTGTTTTGATGATTGATAAAAGCCAAGTACGTAAGAGTCAAGAGGATAGATACTCGATCTTTTCTTATCAAGTCGCAGACAAGACCTTAGTACATTTAAAACAATCCCCTAGGATTATCCGATCGAGTTTTGTGGACAATAAATTCAAATTGTGTTTGTCCCTGGAATAAAGGACACATTCATGCAAATTTTTTTTTTTTTTTTACATTAGTTTAATAAATTTATGCAGTTTTAACTTAGTGAAACAACAGTCAAGAAAATAAAAATATTTTGAAGAAAGAGAATTAGTTGTGTATCTCATTTTACGCTGCTTGTGTTAGAGAGGGCATGTGTAACCCATTTAAATACAGAACTTGGTCAGGTTTTTGCCATGTCTCGTATGTGTAACCAAAGCTGACGGACGTGTATGTGTAACCAACATGACTTAGTTTGGCTTTATATATAGATATATCACGTGGAGATCCAAGATACAGATGTGTAGCCCGCTGGTCTGAAAAAAATTGGGATGGACGACCAGAGAGCTGTAGTGCTCACTCATTTATAAAATGCGCCGTTTCTCGATTTATTTCTCCGTATTTTCGATATATTACAAACCGGGTGTTCCTAACATATTTTGTTTACTATTTCCACAACAAAACATTACTTAAAACCGTTTTAATAGTCCTCCTGGGCCTGAATTTGGGGCCATAGAAAATTTTTATACTGCCATTTTGGGTGGCAAGATAATTTGGTCCAACGCGCTTCTTGCAGATGCCAACTGCGCGAGTATAGTTGATGGTAGTTTTTGAAATCGAGCTTTTGCCAGAACCGATCGCAACTTTTGTTCGCAATAAAGTTTTTTTTTGTATGGGTGCCATTGTAGCTCTTCAGTCAGTCAATATTTTAGGTGGGGGTGGGGTGGGGGAGCTGCAGTTCAACCAAGAAACAGAATGACTTCTTTTGTTTATGGTAAAAAGGAAACGATTCGTCAAGAACAAATAAAGCTTACAAGTCTTATATATATGTACAAGGTTGTTTTACTTACATCGAAATCTTGAATGTGATTACTTGTGACATGTTATTTGTGTGTGTGTCTTATACAAGGTCTTGTCAAATGCCATAAAGTAGAACTAAGGGTATAATCGAGTTCTCCCTGACGCTTGAATTTACATATTTTACAGAACAAGGACGGTGTACTTAAACCGTCCCTCATCAACACAGAGATTGACTTAAGTCACAGATTTTGCACAGAAAGTAGGTTATTTTCACTGCGTAGTTTTGGTATTTAGATTATATAGTGTTACGAGGAGACGGCACGTAATTGAAATTTCACATTTCTTTAGGAGACGGGAAACTGAAGGTATAATACGTGGGTCTTACGTGATTCGGGGTCTTTCTTTGGTACACGTGGGTCAGTGCCAGCTATTCAACACAATATAATTACAATAAATAGAAGAGCTCTTATATAATCAACTCAAATTGTTCTAGCATATGACAACTAAAAAAAATTCACTTAAGAAAATTATCAGGATATTTTTCAAAGTCCCACTTAGCTTCCATGACTGCTGTAAGTTAAAGACAGCATATTGGGATGAAATAGTCCACCCTGTTAAAACTCAGCTCTAGTGACTGAGAATAAATTGAGGGTAAAAATTGTCTTGTATACAAAATAATATTTATAGTAGAAATTCATCAAAATATTCTGAATTCATTAAATAATTGAAATCTTTGATTCAATTCATTCGTTTTGAGGGCATTCAATCCTTAATCGCCTTAAAATTCACAGAATTTAAAGAAGCTTGTCCAAATTCTTCAAAGGAAAAGATATGGTAACGGCCGAATAAGGCCCCTTATTTGAAAATAAATATCAAAACATAAAATTGTGATACTTTGCAGTTAAGAACTTTAAATGATGCTTGTTTTAAAACCAGCACTAATTTTGATTCAAAGCGTACCTGGTGTCCACAAGACGGTTCCAAAGTAGGACATTTTACCGAATTTCCTCAATTCTGATGTAATTTCTTCAAATTTTAGATACTTTTTACTTCGGGAAACACAACCTTGCCTATCTGAGATGAGTCTGTCTGATACTAGTGCATAAAATATATATATGTATATGTAGTGGATAGGCAAGCTTGTGCTCTGTATTTTCTTAAACAAAATGTGCTGTAAAATTGATGAAAATTTGCGTAAAAATGAAAAAAATCGGAAATTGTCATATTTTGTGACCTTCCTGTGACCTTTACCTATCCTATAACCTAGAATCGATAATTATTTTCTAACAGGGATGAGAACAGGTTTTTAATGATGAACTGTTGCATCGATCTTACGGAGACCAGGGGCCAAAACGCGGTTTTACCCTATCTTGTCATCTGGTATTGATCTTCAAACTAAACTCAAACGACTCTCTTCAAGCAATTCTTGAAGAATTGTCGTTTAAAAATATTTACTAAAAAGATACCGCTTATCAACCAATGCAAAAGTGTACCAATATTTATAGTAACATCACCCTACTCATCAACGTACGAAAAGTTACTAAAATACGCAGTAAAACCACTCTGCTTACCAATGAACAAAAGTTTATAATATACCCAGTAACATCACATCGCATACAAACGTCAAAAGTGTACCAAAGTTCCCAGTACGTCATCCCGCACAACAAATGTATACCAATATACCCATTAACGTCACCCCGCATACCAACGTACAAAATGTGTACCAATACACCCATTAACGTCACCCCGCATACCAACGTACAAATGTGTACCAATATACCCATTAACGTCACCCCTCACAACAATGAACAAATGTATACCAATACACCCAGTGACGTCACACCGCATACCAACATACTAAAGTATACCAATATACCCTGTGACGTCATCCTGCATACCAACATACAAAAGTGTACCAATATACCCAGTGACGAAACCCCGCATACCAACATATTAAAGTTTATCCAATATACCCTTTAAATCACCCCTCATACCAACATATAAAAGTGTTCTAATATACCCAGTGACGTCACCCCGCATACCAACGTACAAGTGTACCAATGTTCCAGATCCAATAAATACCCAGTAAATCTACCCACTTACAACCATCCAAAAGTCTACATAATCCTAGTAATATAACGTTGCTATGTCCTTTCATGGCCTTAGAAATGACCAAGTACACTTCTTCATGTACCAGCGCATGTCTGTCAGATTGGGGTTGGCTAGTTATTCGAGCTGCGACGTCTTTGCTAACTGAAGATTATGTAAACAAAAGTTGGAATTAAATAAATAATTTAAATTGGAAACCGGTATTCCTGTATGTACTTTTAAGTTGCCGTGCTCATTAATGACCACATTGCTGGAGTATAGCAATCGTACAGATAGCCCTACCCTATCATTGTCAACAAAGAATTGCCTCGTTATCAAAATTGATCCTTTAAATTCCTTTTGTCTGCGGCATTTACATTCAACTTCGCGATGTATGGGCAGATTAGCAATTAAACGATATGTTTTATTTAACATGTAATATTATCAGCAAATTAAATACTCCTAGATAATGGTGTTTACGTCAACACTCGTCACCGAGTTATGCGCCGCGGACCAGCTTTCGAGACTTCTCGGGTTTCTTCAATATAGTCATTTGCAGGTTTTGGCAAATCATTGTTAGGTCACGCGGAATTTTATCAAACTGTCCTAATTTATAACATTTTTAACCTATCATAAAAGTATTTAATGTTCCGGGTTTGGTTCATCTTGTGTGAGCTTGTTCAAAGTTTCAAAGAACTTATGAACATATTTAAGATAAGAAGAACAAACGCTTGAATGTGTGAGGTTCAAAAGGAGTTTGTTCTTAATCAATATACGTAACAAAGGTCTTTTATATTTCCCCTTTTTAACTCTCTGCCTCTTATTTTTTTCGTTGTGATTTTTTTAAAAATATATTTTTCAATAAACGGGATTTGTTTTTTATAATTAACCCATAATCACCTGCTTAGAACATAAAAATATATTTGTACGTCTATATTTACCGATGTAATATAAAATTATGTTTACGATGAAAAGTTTTATCAATCAAGGTCACTATTGATTTATACAGTGTATATAGATATAGTCATCATTTAGCTATTTTTTAATTGTACAAAAGAATTTCATCGTTAGTGAATTAGGGAAAATAGTTGTTAATTCTACCATTAAATAAATGTCTCAAAAAATGGCATGATCTTCTTAGAACATCTTTTCCTTCAGGTGTAGAAAACACCTGATTTCATTTCCATCGAAAGAATTAGGCTGTTCTCTAAATGTCACGCTATGACAATGGTAAGCGATATTGCTAAGTTTAAATATATGCCTGATATATCCAATAATAAATTGACTAAGTAACATGTTTATCTGCATCAGTGGATGGAGGATACCTATTTGTTGGCCCCTATTGTCTTTTGCATAGCTCCGCGGATCTCAGTTCTCTGACTGTCCGCTTTGGTAGACATTATAAAGTTGGCAGAATTCCCTAATTAGTCTGACAAGGTGTCAAATACGTAAAAGAGTTAATTAGAGCAAACCTAATGTTTTACGTCAAGGAATTCTCTGTTTGTAAATAATAAAGGGTCTTCTTTTATCCAGTTTACCTCTCGTTTAGAAACATCAGAACTTGTTACAGCAGACTGGGTGATAATGAGGTAGATTGTGAGATTTCTATACGTATAATCATAGCAGAAATGGGATGTTGGTGAATACCCGAGAATAGGGCGTATATAACATCTGAAATCATTAAATGTGTGTGTTAATTTGTGTGTGCTCTTCAGAGAGAGAGAGAGAGAGAGAGAGAGAGAGAGAGAGAGAGAGAGAGTAAAAAATAGAACTTGAAGATACACTGAAACAGAACAAAAACATAAAGATTTATTTGAAATACTAGTAAATTGTGGCATCCATATCATTAAAAACGTTTTTTGTTTGTTTTGAATTTGTTTGGATTTTTTTTTGGTTTGGGTTTGTTGATTTTTAATTTTTTTGGTTTGTTTTTCTTTTCATATGCATTCCAATTTTCAGGTCGTTGCCCCGTACCTGTATAAACTCTCCTCTAATATGATAAAAGAATCAAGCGCACCTTACACAGATCGTATTCCGTCATAACCTGTCTTTTTTTGTACGGCTTATCAAGGCAGGCAGAAATTTGAAGAATGCGGCAAGGTGACCTAGTTGTAACACACAGGCGCATCTCTGTTGCAGCAGTTATGCAATCCCGGCCGATCTCCGCTCTATGAACGATTCGATTTCAATGTTTTAGAAAAAAAACACAACATTGCATGCTTATAAATTCTTGACGGCTGTGAGGCATAAATGGGCGATGGGCAAAGGGAAGTAACCCTATACTGAAATTATTCTCTATAGTATGTAGACTGCACCCGATCCAAACATTGACCATGATCCTAATTATTGAACACGCTTTAATTAAACTGACCCTTTCACCTGTGAGGTTGACACCTGGCGAGTATATTCCTGACTACCTGTGAGCAGACCTTATTAGCAAGTGAACTTCTCAGACGAACAGATTTTTTTTAAAGCCACCTTCTACAGATACCATTGAGTAGCAGAGCTTTATTTTTAGATTAAAAAAAATAAAGAAATTGTTACTCTGACTAGACGTTCTCTAGTCAAAGTTAGTAAAAAGAACATATATAAACGGGTATAAGAGTCCAAAGTAAAAAAAAGTAGAACACAGTAACTTTCCACTCTGGAGTTTGAACACTTATTTCCGGTAAATGATTACAATTTCCATGTCAACTTTTAGCCATATACATTATCAGACAACACAGAATTCGAAATGTTACAAACTATAGCAATTCTAGATCTAAACAAACGTGTTCAGGATTTGTTTTCATTTCTTCTAACATTCACTGGCACAGCGGTAAAAACTAGTGGTCACTCTGTATGTCTGGAGTTTTCATGATAAAATTTATAATATATGTTATTTTTTTTATGTTTATTGCAAGGGTTTGTCCATTACGCTCATACAATGGGAAAAGGGGTTGGGGTGGGGAGGGGGTTAGTTGCGTTTTCTTCTGCCTATAGCCTGATGCGTGCCTCTATCCCGCTGATTTACAAGTTTAATTTAAGATCATTAATGGATGACTGTACCCGGTATACTGTTACCAAACACTCAGTGATGACTGACCTACTGTATCATTCTACACCGCAGCGGGAGATCGATATTCTCTGCCAAAATCTACCATGATATTTAAACCTATTATTAGCAGGTTTTAATATTTCGTAACACGTGATGATGAGAATGCTTATCGAGTACGTTATTACGCAATACTTGTTACTCAAAAATTGGAAATCTTTTAAGGCTTGAACTTTTTGTTATGATGAAATTACTAAGAACAAATTCTTTCAGGATTCTTGAAAGCAATTTCAACTTCAAACACAGGTTTTGCTAATGTTCAATGTTCATTACGCAATAATTGTTTAACATCGCAGATGTATTCCCGTTGCTTTTCATCTCCAGAGAGGTCAATAGAACCCTCCTAAAGATTAACCGGGGCAGTTAATGAGCTAGGTACCTGATTGAGCATGCACTGCATTCCACTTAAAAGAATTCACTAGATTTATTTGAACTTTAGGTATGTTGGAAACTCTCCAATGTTTTGACGCGTGTGATTTCTTGGTACGTCAATCGTTAATTTAACAGGGATTTATTTGATCAATGTCATGTGTTTTATTCGACAGGTAGAAAATTTCAATAAATGTCATACAGAAGAATTAAAAACACTATTTATAATTGCCATTTATAGGTTTTTATCTGACCCAAAAGTGACATAGTTTCTGACTGATGCGCAGTAACAGATGCGCAGTGTGCAATGATTAAGGTGATGATGATGCAAACACGCGGGTCACCTGTCAGACAGACGCTTGTCAGATGTGAATCAGAAGTCGATTCCTGAAAAACGTACACTCGATGACTGAATAATATTATTAGAGTCGTGTAGGTAAATTATGGTTCAACGTCCAGTCATAACATCAGACATCGATCCGGCATCAGTCTCGTCTCCGATCAAGAACATGCGTCCTTTAAAACCTAGTTTGTATCTTGTCTTGTTGTTTCATTTATGGTCTTTGATGCATTTTTTTCATGTTTACCCCTAAAAGTCATCAGAATCCATTAATGTCTGTGATTGACAGAGTCAGCAGGCGGAAACAAAGATCTGTCTGTAGATGAACTGATACAGACAGAATTTTCTTCCCACTCGATGTCTCATAACCTTTTTCTCGCCAATAATCAAAGATTATGACGCCGTCACTATAAATAATAATCAAACGTTCTAATGTATATGAACCATGAAATCTGCTACATTGTATGTTGTTCACTGTAGAACTTTTTTCTAGTAATGTATGACGCCACACCTTAGTTGTTTTGTTAATATGATTTATTGTGGGTCGTTTATTGTAAGAGGGAATCAAATGGAGACAGAAATGAGCACAATTTTTCAGACTCGTATACCAAACCAAAAGTCCAAGTATTCCGAATCAATACATTGAGATTCTCACTCCTAGTAATTTACATTACTTGATGTTATTTCATTGAATGATCGTACATAAAGAATATAAAGGTTTCCGAGGCGATAACTGTGTGAACTTTACAAAAACATTTTGTTGTACTAAGAATAGTGGGTGAACAATTCGATCCAGACAGATATTTTACGGCGTTATTAATGCATGTGGAAAAATGCCGTAAAAAAGTCTGACGGAGATTTAATTACGACATACGGAAAAGGAAACTGCTTCCGTAAGTAATCTTATCAGACCTAGCTGGGCCTTTTGATGTCTTTTGCCAAATCATCTATAAATCAAGAATTTACAGAGCAAACATTACACAACAACTGCACTAAATAAAATCTTAATCCAAATATTTCTTGCCGAAAGCGGTATACTGTTTTTCTGAAGGTGAATCCGGAATTTTCAGTTAAAATTATTTGGTTTAAGTTCACGAGACACAGGGTTATTTGGGACTATGAGAATGGAGACACCATGTTTAACTTACTTGTAAAACATTAAAGTCTCTGCTAAAAACTTCACGTTTTTTTTTGTCAATCAGAGGGTTGATTACATCAAGCCATATTGTGAAATATAAATCCTAGAAATATACATTTCTTGGAAACTTTTTAAATTAAAATAAACATTTCGGACTGGGAAAACGACCATCAGCGATATATTAATTAATTAATTATTATTATTATTATTTATTTTTTTTGCAAAACTGTGTGTTACTAGCAAGGCTAGGGCGGCACCACGAATAAAAAAAAAACAACTGAAGGTAATATATAATTAATATATAGCGCATGGAGGCAATTAGCTGTAACTGACTCCAACCACGAATATACTGATTACAAACATTTATCCAGCAACACTCCCGTGAATGAAAGTACGTATTTTCTCCAATTACCCTACATATAATGTGGCATAATATATAGCATTATATTGAAATGAGATATAATGTAATATTATATTGAATGAGATATATTATTTAATATGATATCAATATGAGGTACTAATGAAGCAGACCAACCAGAGAGTATAAGTTCATATAAATTGTGTTCACCATATGTCTGCCTGAATCCATCTTGCTTTATACAGTTGAACTTTGGTATCTCGAACACGGATATCTTGAATATCGGGGATATGTCGAAGTGTTTTGAAGTCCCAATTATTTCTTTCGGTATTTTACCTCGGTAATCTCGAAGTATTTTTTTTTTTGATCCCTTCGAGTTCCGGATAACGAGGTTTGACTGTATTTACATCCACTGGATATTATCTCCTTTATTTCTTAGGAAAATCACGGTCCTTTATCAATACGTAAACTCCGCTAAGCAAGCTACCCGATTTCTTGAGCAGCAGCTCTTCTATCAATGAAACATACAATATTTAACGTACTTAATCCTACTTAATATAATTATTAAAACAGATATAAATATTAACAATAAAATGCCTGTCTTTCTTTGTTAGTATGTTGTTTGTTAGTATGGGAATTAATGTTGCATCTTACGCGGGTTATGCCATGCACGGTATATTTTCTGCAACAGTTTAAATATAATTTTCATTTCTGTATAAATTATCCCTGTAAAATGGGTGAAAGTACATCAAAATATAATATTTTGATTAATATTGTTTAACCACCATCCGAACGTTGCACACAAAACATTCTTTCATTTAAAAAACCGGATCTAACTAGAAGTTAGACATGTATGTACTGCTTTAAATATACCTTCAATTGGGTTTCATAAGAAATAAAGGGAAAAAAGTATTCAGGAGATACAGAAAAAAGAAGAAATGTTTCAATTTATCAACAGATCTTTTCTCTCTCTCTCTTTCGCTGATTTAGTACGAAATTTCATTGCTATGCACGGCCTGGTTCCCCAAACTATGTAGAGAGATTAAATAGTTAATGTCAAACAGTGCTGGAATAGAAATGTCAGTCTTATCCTCACAAAACAGAAGGAAAAAGTACTAAAGAAACAAAATATTTCATTAATAATAGAAGCGTTTTAACCGCAGACAGATTCTAACAAACACAGGGGGATCCCCGAATCTTCTTAGAAAAGTCAAGTCAGAATGGGCGGGGTATAAATATAACAGGTGTTAGTGTGCTTTCAGTCCACCACAGAATTAATTTCCAAATTCAATTTCTCATCTTTTTCTTGTGGAATTTGTTTTAAGACCACAAAATTATTCATTGATTTTAAGCACGTAAATAAAAAAAATCACTCTAGAAATGAACTAATGATAAACATATCTTATAGGACATATCTATTTTCACAATGCGACACCCTTAAACAAAAGTTAAACTTTTATTTGAAAGAAGTGAAAATTTAATGACGGAATAAATTCACAGAAATCGATGTGTTTTGTAGAAATTATTGATGTCGGTTTAAGGAAATACATAATTGTTGGATACTATACTAAAATGAATGAAATATGAAGATAACGAACAGTAAGCAAGCTCAAAAGTCCATTGGAACAAAACGAATCGGGAGCAGAGCAAACACGGACTTCTAAAACGTTTTAGCCTGGTCCCCTGGCTCATCCTTGCCAAGGCAGTGACGCGGAGTACACGAAGCAAATAGGGACAGGGAACCAGGCTAATCAACGTTTGAACCAACTCGGAGCCTCGGGTGGCTCGTGCTTCGCACACTAACCTCGGACGTGAACGGTGTTCTACCATTTTGCTAATACAATCATGTGATCCAACTCGAAATTCCTCCAAATATGATTCCTTTTGAAATCTGAGTTACTTTGAGGCACGCCAAACACCATGTTCATGTTTTCAAAGACCACTAACAGAAGGTTGTCATCCAAACCAATAAACAAGGTAGAATTAGACAAGATAGGATACTTTTTTTTAATTTTTATGCAGAGCGAAATATGAAATGAATTAAAAGGCAGTTTTGTTGGAGAAATGCCTCGATTTGATGCATATTCCTCTACCAATCACATCCGAGGTTTTTATGGAGCGTAGCGGAGTCATCCGAGGATTGCCGATTGGTTGGGATCATGTGCCATGTTGGAATAAGTACCCCCTGTCAACCGGGCTAAAAGAAAATTCCTTGACAATTCAGTGTGAAAATCATGGCCGTATGAACCGGGGGGGGGGGGAGCCGGGGGGGGGGGAGGGGGGCGTTATCATAGACAACTGCCTTTTCAATAAAAAATCGAACTCATAAATTTACTCTTTTAAATTGCACAATGCAGTATAAAATAGTACTTAAATTGAGCATTTATTACGGGGCAAGTTAAAATCCTCTCCTGAAAGCGAAAGTCTGACACAAAATAAGAATGCTTTTAACCACTTGACTATGGATGTATAATGATATAACCATTGGCTATGGATAATTAATATAACCACTTAGCTATGGATGAATAATATGACAACTTCCCAAGGCATAAATAAAGGCCACCTTACAACGGATAAATAATATATATCCACTTGCTTATCGATAAAAAATACATTAAACACTTGGCAATGGATGTGTAACCACTATAGGCTATGGATAAATAATTTAATCATTTTACAATGGATAACTCATACATATCCACTTTGCAACGGATAAATAATACAATAACCCCTTGGCTATGGATAAATTATATATTATCACTAAGCTATGGATAAAAAATATAAACCCTTGGCTTTATGAATAAATAATATAACTATTTGGCTATGGATGAATTATCTAACCACTTGGCTATGGATACATAAAATACATAATACTAATCCATAACCAAGTGGTTAGTAATATTATATCACCGCGCTTTCGGTAAGAATTATAAATCTTTGTAAAGGATAATCAATATAACCATTTGGCTTTTAGGACAGACGTACGGAATACATAACACAAAACTGTTTTTTTTAGTTTGGATTGATTAAGTTTACTTCCGCGAAAAAAAAATGTGGATCATAAGTTCCCACTACAAGAAAAATGTGCAGAACCTTGTAAAAAGTCTATACGGGGCACTAAAAGATAAAAACAAAACAAAAACAATTGTTACAAATACCAAGAGTGATAAAAAAAAGTATGACCAATAAAGCGATTTAAGATTTTATCAATTTATTCCAATAACAATTCTACTGGAACCATTGCAAAACGTATATTGCAAAAATGTGAGTGTAGATTTAGAGGTCGAAAATTATCTACATATCTACAATGTTTTATAAACTTTTTCCTTTCTCTTATTTCAAAATACCCTGTACATGAAAACAATCGGTAATGTAGCACACAACACAGTTTTTATGAGGATTTTCAAAGGTTGAAAGGTTATACACTGAAACACTTCAAACTTGGCTAAAACGTATCTGTGAATTGTCAGATACCCCATAGAGGTCAAGGTCAAATTCCAGCTGATCTCTACACATCCCGGAGTCACCAAATTCCCCAATATCCGGGTTACCAACAAAGATAATGTCAGTACAAAAAAGTTCCAAGCACTTGCATTCCGTTTTACGATATCAGCCGTCTCATTTGCGATTGTAGTAAAAGCCACATTCACGACATTTAGTTTCCAAAAGAACCCATCCATGAATTAATTTTTTTGGAGTTGTATAATTTTGTAATTAACAGAACTGTTTATAGAGTTGTTTGTTTACATCGTGGAATTAAACACCACTTGGAACCTGTTGCATGTAACTTGGCTCTTCACACATGGAATTTTAATCAGTTATTTGTCTCTGGGGTGAACGATTCTAAATCACCGATTATTCCACCTTAAACCTATTCGATCCTGCCAACATCATTTCTAAAGATCATTGCGGGAAATTACGTAGTGCATTCTTATAACTGAGTGTGTTTTCCTTTCTTTTTTTTTTTAAATAGTAAGGGAATCAAATGACTATATATTTGGAAGTACCCACTATTTGTATGTATAGAAGTATAAAATCATTCGACTGTAAAATCACAAAGACTTATTTAGTAGGATTACTATTGGTGCTTGTAAGATTGGATTTAATGTAGCAGAGACTCGCTACTCTTTCACGTTTGCCAAGTGCACGTGAACGGCATTTGGTTCAATTTCGCACTACAAATATTTCTAGGATTTCAAAATGTAAATAATTTTGATTTCACATAGATAATGTCAAAGTTTGTAAACCTTGCACAGACTATTATTTTATATTTTAAAAAATGTTACATGTTTTAGGGTAACGTGTGAAATTGTTATCCCGAGAAAAACCATTGTTGAGCGAGGCGAAGCCGAGGTTAGGGATATTTTAACATGAAAGTAGAACAATAATAATATATAGTTTATGTTATTATATAATATTATGGGCTGGGGAGACAGAGGTTACAGAGATGTTACTTATGGGCTGGGGAAACAAAGGTTTAGGGAGATGTTATAATGGGCTGGGGAGACAGTGTTTATGTAGATGCCAATATGGGCTGGGGAGACAAGGGTTAGGGAGGATCATTAGGTTGTTGCAAAGTTAATATTGTTCGTTATAATGGACAATTTGTTGTAGCTTGAAAGACCCTACCGCAAATTGAAGCGCAAACAGAGGCATGCAGTGTACTATTCGTATTTTGCACATGTTGGAATTGGCATTATCAGTATTTTTATATGTATTTTGTCCATGCAAAATTATGGTAGTATAAATTACAAATTAGCGCTTTCGTACCATTATGACACGTATACTTTTCTCTTCATGCTAAGGCAATGATCCATTGGTAAACAAAAGGTTGATGTTTTCTGAATGATCCGCTCAATGATACTAAACACCGTAGCATTGTCCTTTCATGAAACATCAAATACTAATGTATTGTTTATGAACCGATGGAAATGTTTTGAACGTAGCTCGTGCAGCCTGATTTACGAGAACCTCGAACGATTTGTGACCAGGGCGCACATGGTCATCGACCTTTTGACATAGAACGGGGCATTTTAAAAATTGGACCCTCATTGTGTGCAGGAGCTCCAATATTTGCCGGTCTCGTAAAATCTGGGACTATAGACAATTTAAGTATAATTTATATCTTCGTACACAGTGGGGGTCGTAATTGTTTTTATGGAAATAATTATCGCAGATTTTTTATCGAAAACAAATAAAGATAAATCAGTTAAATTATAATGAATATGACAGAAAAATCAATCTGTATTTTGTAAGTTTTATTCTATTATACTCTGGTACATCGGTTCTTAATTATCTCTCACTTTTGACATTTGAATGACGACCTTTGAAATATTTTATTTCTCACTGATCTTGTTTTTGTATTTTTTGTGAGACTATTAACATCGTTGTCTGGAGATCTTGTACATGTAGTTTAATCTTCCTTGTAAAAATTCAGTGAGAGGGTCTTTAACCTCTATACTCTGAATTGTATTCAAATACATTTATCGTTTGCACGAAACTGACCAATTTTAAATAAACTTGCCACAAAGCATCCTTGGAAGAAGGGGATTCAGATTTGTCGAATGAAGAGACACATGCATATTGAGAAGAATACTTGTAGATATGTTTTCATATATACAAATTATCGTGTATTCCAATGTAAAATTTTGTTCCACTTTTGTTGACCCTTGATTTAGTAATCTTTTCTGTAGGGTTTTTTTTTCTTTTCTGGTCCTGTGGTTCTTGAGCAGAAGATTTTTAATTTTGTTTAATTATTTCTTAATAACCTCCCGTTGAAAGTGGGTGCAGGCTTATGATTTATCACGTTAATGACAATAATGACAAGGAGCACTTGGCGGATGTGACCGGTCGACAGGGGATGCTTACTCCTCCATGGTACCTGATCCAATGATCCAATCTCTGATGTTTTAAGAGATCCGCGTTTGCTCTGCATGCTTAATCATATTTATATGAAGGCATTCTCAAGTAATGCAGAATCAAGTTTTTTTCAAATCAGGGTGACCAGGGTGACGGAAGGTGACCATATAGGTTCAAAATTGTTATAGAAATAGAGGGAAAATCTTAAAAATCTTCTCAAAACAACAGGGTTGAAATGACTCATGTAAGCGTTGAGGCCAATGGGCCTCTTGTTACAAAATCCAAACATGTGGTAGCAACCCTTATAAGAAGATTAAGATTAAAAAAAAAAGATACATTTTTTGTAGCATTTTGTATTTTTATTATTATCCTTTCTTTTAAACATTTCATTCACCGATTTTAAATAACTTCGCTCAGAATTTATTTTTCAAAAATGTTTAAAAAATGGATTAACCTACAGAAATGTGACAATATATACATGTATGTTTCCACGCCTGTTCCGTGACATAATTATTATTCAATTGAAATACCTCGAAAACTTGCTTAAAGTTGTCTGACCAAGTTAAAGTAAATCGGTCATACATCTCATTAAAAAGCAGCATCAACGTAAGGATTATTTCTGACCGATTTCCTTAACATAATTAAACTAAATGTTTCTTAATTTTTGTAAAATTTGAACAATCGTTGACTAGTTTCACTAATGTGACTCTACTTGAACTTTAGATTAAGGAATGTTTCAAAATATACATTAGATTCATGGTAATTTTTAATGAGAATATAAAGGTCAGCATGCACAAATCATTGTTTTATAATTACTAGGTCGGAATAAAATTGATAAAATGTGCGGGTTTCCTTTTAACTGTTTAAGTTTACTTGAAAAAGTCGGTCACAAACAAAAGTAAGAACAACTTAATTAGCCTATAAGAAGCAGCTCGCGGTTAATTGGGGTTTTGTTGGTGGTGGTGGTGGTGGTGGTGGGGGGGGGGGTGTGTGTGTGTGTGGGGGGGGGGGGGTCTTAGGGGGGGTAACTATACGCGAGTTTCGAGATTGTAACTCTCCAACGATAGAGGCGCAAAAAGTATCCATATCAGCATGGAAGTGGGACAGGTTGTTGATATATACAAACCTGCATAAATAAATGAACGATGGCTAGGGCTTTTAAAAGTCATTTAATGTTATAGAAAGATGATAATGTTAAGCAGTGATGATTTTATTGAGCTCTGCTATACATATGTTTAAAAAATCTAGAATACTTGAAAACAGATGAACCGTCATAGTCTTTGTGAAAAAAAAACCGCTTCGTTGATTGTACAAACCTTTTCTAAAAAGTTAGTGGACTCTGAAATTATTGTTAGGGAAAGAGACGGTGTGTCATTCAGAATGCCGATGTGCAATGATCAGATGCTTGTGTATTTATGAGAGATCCATATCTCTTTCCTCCTCTGATAAGTCTTATCCACTGATATTTTCTTTTGTTCCGATTTTTTTGGTAGGAAAAAAATTATGCCTTTACTTTACTAAGTTTAATTCGGTAATTTTCGAGTTGAAGAGTGCATCCCGACAATAAAGTTATGATAGAATGGCATATTGATGATGTAATGTATATAATGTAAATAACTGTCCCACCTGCCGGTTTACGCGTTAACAAAATTTCCCTCCGTAACAAAAGAGCGCACCAAGGGAGATAATCTTGAAACGTGCGAATTGATTGATTGATTATTGTTGTTTTACGCCGAGTCGGCAATATTTCAGCCATATTTCGGCGGAAATGAGAGGACATGTGTAAAATCATTGTTTTTTTTTTTGGTGTTATAGTTAGTAAATATTGGCAAAATAATTTGCCGGGGGGGGGGGGGGGGGTTCATTGTACATCATCTGTTTTGGATTTTCTTACCATTAGTCGTACTTAATAGAAATTTTTCGGAAATTAAAAATGTAAAAATTGCATGCTTCATGAATAAGAATTGCCTATATTTAATTCATGCCATCTAAGCAATTAATTCGGTTGGTAATTATCATTAACCCAAGAATCAAAAATTTTGTCTATTTATGGAGCCACACAATAAAATTCTGCAGAGAGGACACAGTACCTAGAAAACAGAATTATAACAAGTTTAAAGCGCTTTAAACTTGGAATTTTCAATTCTTTCTTGTAATGGTCAACAAGAAAAGCAAATCAAGGACACCACAGTACTATATTTATCTGATATCAAACCTGTTCACGCATTTAGACATCGTCTCTGGTGACACATATTTCACCAACAGGTTAATGACATTGTTTTGTAACACGCAGCTTTGGTGATACTATTTCGAGATAAACTCTAATGGAGCGTTTTTAATGCCGGGGCATGTAGTGTTTGTCTGTTTTCCGTTCCTCCGTCCTTCTGTCTGTCCAACTTTCCACCTGGTCTGTCACACCGTGTGTTTAGCTCAGTTTCACAGAAAAGTTCAAGATATTTCTATCAATCGTCTTATAAAGTCACTAGTGTACAGGTGACAGGAATTTAACGGTTGCATTATTTATTTTTTTTACCTTGACCTTCCGTTTGACCTTGACCTCATTTTTTTTTTGGCGTTTAGCTCAGTTTCAAAGACATTTTGAAGATATTTTCATTAAAATTCATTCATTGACGAATATTGATCAGAATCAGAAAATTTTATTTAAAGTCGGATTTTCAAACAATTAACATAAGCTATTTATTATGTTATGGCTTATCAGATCAGAACAGTTTAACCTGGTCCTGACCTTGGAGCTGGTTTTGATCTCATTTTCCAATTTCATATTTAGCTTCCCCAGAAGCTAATTCTACCTTCATGCCTAAAAAAATATTGGTGATCGAAATTCAACGATAAATCAATACATCACTCTACGTTACCATGCAGATATTTTCAAAGGATCACTGAATTTGACACCTCATTGTATTAATACAATGCTGCTACGATGTTCGCTTGTTTAATGATATACATGTAAACATTTTCAACGTCAACAAAAATGAATAATTTTATCCATATTATGAAATAATCTTGGTTTGTTTTTGTAAAGTTACTATACAGTTATTCATCAGCTTGAAATCTTTAAGAAGAGATAAATTGTTCACTTGAGAAGCAGTTGACTTAAATGAAGCCTCTTTTCATTGACAAGATTGACGAGAGGTAATGATCTCTATATCTATCAGAATAACTGAATAAGTACGATGTGCGAGGTCAAGAGAACATGACGCGTTGATAATTTCTCAATGAAACATCAAACACCAATTTCAAATTCAACTCATTATTTATGGAATATCAATGAAACATCAAACATTAACTGAACCCAGAATCAAACATAAATTTAACCCAGACTGTCATTCATGAAATATGAAAATATACGCTTTTCATACTTAATTCTTAATGTCCTGTCATTTCCAATATGTTTGCAAAATATAAATAGAACTTTAGACACAAAAAGGAAAATATGATAATCAATAAATATTCAAAATTCAGTACAGAAGATGCTATTTTTGTAGAAAGGTTATAGGTTTCAGGGGCCGCGGCGGAAATTGCTTACTAAGTTTGAAATCCTACACACGTTAGCAGGAAATCTCACCCCCAGAGATTGGTTAGGGGGTGATTAATTGTTTGTACTTTAACTGAATACAAAGTACCTATAGAGAGTTCTGTCTTCCAGGAAAAAAATCTTAGAATAGAAGCAGTTATTTACAAAGCATCGAGATTGTTTTGTGCTATCAATCACTGGGTTGACTAAGGCATTTTTCAGCAGTTAATTTGGTTAATTTGAGCTGTATTTGTAAAACATGATTGTTATAAATAGCACATTATATTTTGAAAAGGTACTCATAAGTAAATATGATGTAACAATAGAATCATTGGAGTGTGATGTATATATCGTATTAGATTTTAAATATAAACAGAAGATTAAGATTGGAAAAAAAAACGTCCAAAAACATCACAATTAATTTAGTGAATAGCAGTAAAGTGCAACAGGTAGTAACGACCTTTGACCTTTCCCCACCGGAAATATTAGTGAATGGAGCGTGACTTTTTGTCTTGTGAGTTTTCAAAAAAGCCACCACAAAGTGTTGTCTGACATCGAATACACGGCTCCTGTTGTCATTGGGCCATAATCTCGAAATAAACGCCAACACCTTCAAAGTAAGGACAGACATCCTGATTCTATTTTTAGATGACAACTGGCCCCTTGTCAAGTTAGTCTGTCACTCTTCTTATTGGAAAAGCTTTGAAGTTTAAAATAGGGCACTTTTACCATAGGCACTCCCCAGCTTAATTGTTAAAAAAAATATATATCTACTATTCTTTAAACGTTTATAGTATAGTAGATATATATTTTTTTAACAATTAAGCTGGGGAGTGCCTATGACTATTACTTTTAAAGTTCTCTTGATGCTCTGTAGTACTCTATAGTGTTATATATTTATCATGAATTTGCATAAATGATCTCCATTTTACTTTTCAAAGTTTCTGTTTGGATGTATTGGTGTTCAAAAGCAGAATTCTCTGAGTGAAGCTCTCTTGATCTGTTGATGTGTGTGTGTGTGTGTGAGAGAGAGAGAGAGAGAGAGAGAGAACCCGGCACCTTGGACATGACCCCCACCTCTTTTTAAATTTCAACATTAAACGAATTATTTAACTTATACCACGTTTGGTTCAAAGAGGAGTAGCGTTTAAAAAAACTAAAATGAAATAAAAATAATAATAAAAAAAATGTTTCTAGCTTGAGTACTTAAAGCAACAGGCTTTATCGAAAGCAAAACCCGAAAAACAGAATTCTAACTTGCTGCAGTGAATTTGTAGAAATCAAACCAAAACTGCACAGGAAAGGTGGAATTTGAAGAAAACAACAGACAGAACAGATGACAGACCCTTTACTGTCGCATAAACTTTTCTGTTTTCAAACAACAGAGCTAAAATGAAATCTACGCCACGGATCTTCTAATTATAGGTCTTAATTGATTTGACGAGACAGAATTGTCTTTTTATTATTTTAGACACATGTAGAAAGCTTTCATAAAATGAGGCAATAAAGTTTCGTTTTCTAATACCAAAAATAACTTTCATGCATTAAGTTTTACCGAAGTCCTCAATTATTCCTAGCATGTATACTAGTATGTGAAATTTCTGATTAATCTCTTCGGCTTAATACCAAGTCATCTGTTCTATCTCGTTCGACATTTTTTTTTAGCTGTAGCAATAAGATGTCTCATTGATCAAATTCTTCACCAGAATAAAAATAGAACCAAAGAGAGAAACTTGTTGCCAATCTCGCAAAATCTCGGAGTTCTCGGAAATTATAAATATGGGATAATGAAGTTAAAATACTGAATATGTCTTTAATTAACCAAAGTTAATTAAAGTCAGTATAATTATTATGTAATCATCAGTTACCTAATTAAAACCGTCACCAGGAGAGAATATATCGACAAAAATTACACGTCAGACTTTTTTTTCTACATAAAACAATATCGCTTTCTCAGGAAATACCATCTCTCTTCCGAGAAAAAAAAAATCCTAAAAGCCTTTGGGCGTGAATTACTTCAGCTTGAGGGAGGCATGCCTTGAATATAGAAACTGGAACAGCCATTGGGTCATGTATTAAAGCTGAATATGGAAACACAACTTTACTTCTGGGTAAATTACTTATTTAAGGATCACTGTCTAGTTTGTTGGGTATGCAGGAGCGGATCCAGGATTTTTTTCCAAGGAGGTGGGGTGGGGTGGGATTTCAGTCAAAATTTCTTGACAAGCAAAAAAAATTCCCAAGCGCATTAAATCCTGAAAATTTCTTGACAAGCAAAAAAAAAAAAAAAAAAAAAAAAAAAAGGGAAAATCCACCTTGGTGACGGTAGGGTCCACGTTTTCTATGGGGGTCCAAAGTCATTTTTTATTTGCTTCAATATATACCTTAAATAACTCTGCAAATTCCAGGGGGGGGTGCGGAGCCCCCGACCCCTCTAGATAACGGGCGAAGTCTGTTAGATATACCGAACAAACTAGACAGATATTCCTTATATTTTATGCGAAAGTCATATATACATGTATCAAAAATTAAAATATTTGAAAAGAAGGTAAAACTTCAAAGTTAGGTCGTGAGTTCAAAAGTCATAATTTATCCTGAAAAGATCTTGTTACAGGTAATGCACGTATAAAATATGAAAACCCTATCTTTTCTCATTTAAAAGTTATGACCAAGGTTAAAGTTTTCGTGATAGACTGACAGACAGACGAATGAAATTTGAATTCCCCGCACTTTCGCGAATATGTTTCGCAGAAACTAGCCTTGAAAATGGCAATTTCTTACTTACAGCTAAAAAATATATTGATCAGCTAGAAACCTACATTATTTTCTTGTTTGACAGTTTCTCTGACCTGACCGAAGAAGAAATTATGTGCTTATAATACAAAATAGTTATCTTTGCATTCTTTCTAGCATTTTGAACGACCATAGAAATATTACATTATGATTTAAAAAAAAAATTTCGGTGAACATGCAAATGTAGGGGAACTTCTCATTGACACAGATGATATAATAACTGCGGCAGGTTTTTTTTTTTTATACATGGTTGTGTTGTACCCCTCAAGGTCCCTCCTAACGGTATACAGCTTCTGATGCTATCAAGGCTGGGAATGAGGGGTATCCCAAACACGTAGAACCGGTACAAGTATACTTTTCTACTTTGTCCTTGGATAGGAATCCTGTCTGCATTTTTGGGGAGCATAAAAAGTCTAAAATAGATTCACCCACTAGAGAAATATAGAACATTTTCACATTCGTATACTAGTAAAGACATGTTGGTGTCCTGAAACCAAGGAGGGGGGGGGGGATTATGTTAGAGACATGTAACAACTGCATAATTATTATGAACCTTAAAATATAATTTCAAATCAGACACATCAGTTGGTGTCCACGGAAAGGAAGATGGCTGTCCTTCTACATTAAATTTCACTTGCACAGTCAAATTTCAGAGGTCAATTCAATCTTCAGCATGAACAAAACCCCATAACCTTGTATGGTGAAACGTAAATCAGGGGATATTTTTTGCTTTGCGTAGAAACGTTTGTATCTAAAATAGCATTTTCTCCGATGCCTATAACTTTATCCTTTACAATAAATTTGTTAGGAACTGGAAAATATGTGTTGAGAAAATAAGAAGTTTTTGGAGGCTGTAGTCAACTAATATTATTATTTTTGATATATTTGAAGAAATTATTTATATACATATATCTTTTACGGTTTTACCTATATATTTGTAAAACATATACTGAGTATTTGCATCTTATAGCAGTTTACATCTTTCAAAGAATTATTTGCAATTGGATAGACAGTAAGTTATTTTTCATTTATAGTCAGACCAAGAAATCTTATAAATCATTGCTTCAATGATTATTGACCTTGCTTAATGATAATTAGTAAAGTCAATGACCCTTTATTATCACTGCGACCCAATTACTGTCGCCAAGTGGTAGGACTAAAACCGGCACCGACCCTGGGGAAGAGTGCGTTGACCTGAGTAAGTATTTTACTCACAAACACACCTAATGTCTACTTGTCTTGTCGGTGTGAATAACCGAATCGAGATGTTTGTTTACAAAGTGACTGAAATAATATCAAAATAATAGGGTAACAGGTACTTAACAGGTATTCTATACAATTAATTAATGATAAATAATGTTAATTAATATATGGAATTGACTGGCTTAATTCGGTTCTCGCAGGTGCTTTGAATCTGTTTTACATATTTTTATATGTTTGACATTTATACGTCGTATATAATTCCGTTTTTGGATGTATCTGGCCTAATTCACATAGGTGACAGGGTTCAAGCGTACACCTGTGATATGGCAAATATTTTCAGGCTCTAGCTGTAGCAATACTACTCACATCTCCAGACACTAGCTGTAGCTATACTACTCACATCTCCAGACACTAGCTGTAGCTATACTACTCACATCTCCACATACTAACTGTAGCTATACTACTCACATCTCCAGATACTAGCTGTAGCTATACTACTCACATCTCCACATACTAGCTGTAGCTATTATACTCACATCTCCAAACACTAGCTGTAGCTATACTACTCACATCTCCACATACTACCTGTAGCTATTATACTCACATCTCCAGACACTAGCTGTAGCTATACTACTCACATCTCCACATACTAGCTGTAGCTATACTACACACATCTCCAGATACTAGCTGTAGCTATACTCACATCTCCAGATACTAGCTGTAGCTATACTCACATCTCCACACATTAGCTGTAGCTATACTACTCACATCTCCACATACTAGCTGTAGCTATACTACTCACATCTCCACACACTAGCTGAAGCTATACTCACATCTCCACACACTAGCTGTAGCTATACTACTCACATCTCCACATACTAGCTGTAGCTATACTACTCACATCTCAACACACTAGCTCTAGCTATACTCACATCTCCACACATTAGCTGTAGCTATACTACTCACATCTCCAGACACTAGCTGTAGCAATACTCACATCTTCAGATACTAGCTGTAGCTATACTCACATCTCCACACACTAGCTGTAGCTATACTACACATATCTCCAGACACTAGCTGTAGCTATATTACTCACATCTCCAGACACTAGCTGTAGCTTTACTACTCACATCTCCAAACACTAACTGTAGCTATACTGCTCACACCTCCAGACACTAGCTGTAGCTATACTACTCACATCTCCACATACTAACTGTAGCTATACTACTCACATCTCCACACACTAGCTGTAGCTATACTACTCACATCTCCACATACTAGCTGTAGCTATACTACACACATTTGAGTATCCTTTGTCTTGCCTAGATGAGCATTGAATCGAGATTTTGGACACATCTGAAGCCAGAACAAGAGATGAAATTTACAAAAAAGGTTAAATTGGAGGCATTTTTTACCCTTATATATTGGCATACATTTCTCTGTTTATTAACATTTCGTTAAGATTTTATGTGTGATGGAGGTTTAGAGAAGGTTAAAATTTGCTGCTTTTTCAAAAGTTTTGAGTCTAGGTATGATAATACGATTATATAACGTTATTGCGGAAATTTCCTGCTAAATAGTTTAATTTTTGTCTTCATTAGAAGAAGAAATCAATCAGAAATATGATTTGATGAATACAAACTAATTATATTGCGGTGTAGAGTAACGACACGGAATGGTGACGGTGCAATTCGTCCTGTACAGAACGCACCCACGTTTGCGGTTTCAGATCAATATACGAAAAGTGCACATTTGTCAAGGTTTGCCAGAACATAAATCATGTCATGATTGAAACGAAAAGAGAAAACGAGTGCTCCGATATCAAAGTAAAGAAAATGTAAATTATTTTAGGAATAAAGTATGAAAAATTGTTTTACTTCGGGGATCGAGCTTTTGTTTTTGAAGGTCCTATGAAAAAAGGTTGCTATACGTTGATCTGCCGGTTATAAGACATGGTCATATGATGAAAGTGAAAAAGTGAAGATTCTTTTAGTATAAATGTGAGATGAGGAACATTTACTATAACTATCGGAAGACGAAACAGAAGAAATGTGTTACCTTTCTTCGTAGATCATGCAACTGCTATTGGTGTTTTTTTTATTTTTGTAAAGCAAATAACACTGCGACATTTAAGTCCGGATACGACAAAAAAAAATCCCTTGGTTATTGCAAAATGGGATTTTTTCTCCCACAGGACTATGTCGTGTCCGGACTTAAATGTCGCAGTGTTAAATGATATAGATATGACACAGTGTTTAGGGACTTCGTCATTGAGAACATTAACATAAAAACGACTTTATGCACCTCCGTTAGATTGGTATTTTTCATAACAGTTCAATTTAATTGTATAAACTCTCTAGAAATTAGTTATGAAACCACAAATACCATAACCTTTCCGTACTCGGATTTTTGGTTACAATTAGTTGATCTTACATAAGTACTAGTGAAGTCAGTCTATTTTCTTCTTCATCCACATCTTCCACATCTGATCAACTCATCTCTTCCATACACCTCATCCTCTTCTCTTCCTTCATTTCTATAGAACATACTGTCCTCATCATCAGCTTACCACTTCTTCAAACATCATCCGCTCCTCCTTTTCTTCCATTCATCCGCTCCTCCTTCTCTTCCATTCATTTCTTTAAAGCATATATCTTCCTCATTTTTGGGTAACATCTTCTTCAGACCTTCTTTCCGATATCCCATTCTTTAATTTCTTTAGAGCAAATCTTCGGCTCACTACTTCTTCAAACGTCATCAGGACTCTCCTTTTCTTCCATTCATTTCTTTAATTTACGGCAAATCTTCCTCATCTTTGGGTCACATCTTCTTCAAACGTCATCCCCCTCTCTTTTCTTCCATCCATTTCTATATAGCGTATCTTCCATCTTATCTGCAGTTCCCCTCTTCAGACGTCATCCCCTCTTTTTCATCTCATCAGAACATAATTACCTTCCTCACCCTCAGATCAATTTTTTTAAAAATAATTTCCCCCTCCATTTTAAGAAATCCTTAGTCTTAAAATGTGTATACAACTGTAAATGGGTGAAAACTACATCAGAAAAAATACCTCTAAAATATAAAGATATTAACAAGTCTAAATTTCTTATTTTCGTTTGTGTAATGAGAGTTAAATGAATTATTTTTACATCTTTACACTAAATCTACAACAAGACTAAAGAAAACAGACAAATGATGTATTTGTTTATTGTGCTTTCAAGAGGTGCTTCGTCAGGACAAAACAATGAAACGTAAGTCAAAAAATTTCAAAGGCCGAAAATAGTTGAATTTCGCCGGAGGCTAAACCTTCCCAGGTTTCGTTCTGAATAACAACGAGACACCATTCATTTCGGTGTAAATTCCAAAACAGGCACGCTAGAGGGCTTCAGCCAATCAGAAAGAAGATTCGATGTCATGACGACAAAACCGCACTGATTCCGGAAACCAGAGCAACTGAAGCGTGGAGCTGTGGGCACCAAGGCATGACAAGCCAGAGAGATTTATGGCCCTAGATATTTATTTTACATACAAAAAAGTGCAAAAAGATTGTTGAAAAGGTAAAACATTTTCTAGTGGTTAGTCACATTTTCAAAAGCCTAAAACTTTTGGTGCAAATTATCAGAGCGTCTTAAACAAAATGCAGAGTAATTTTGCGGTCAAAGGGAAACAAACTGAAATTGGCAAAATTAGATAAATTCTCGACCTGGTACTCCTAGATTTAAGAACTGACATACACTGTAGTAGACAGATCTTGTAAGTAGTAGAAAAAATATTCGTAAGCGTGTAATATTTGTGCCGATACCCAGGGAAAAAGACACATTAGGTTTGGTGTACTTTGTCCGTCACGAAATTGTGTTTGGGTTATAACTCTCAAACACTGAAGTGGAATGCATACCATTTGCCTACGTCCTAAATAGTGAAATCATCTGAAATGAAGGCCAAATTAAAGGTCAAAGTCACTAGACAATGCGTGAAAAAGTGGCAAACTGGAATCCTTTACCAGAATGAATTCAAACTTAAGTGACTTGAGGTGGGTCAACCTTGACTCAAGGTCCAACCTCAAAAGGCATCTTCACTTGTTGATGAGAAGTGGAAAATAAATGACAATTGTTAATTTTCTTGTTTGCTGCTAACCTTAGCATGATTATGTATTTTAATTGATTCAGAAAAAGTTACCCCTCCATTGTCCGGATAAAGTTTCGTTATAAGGAGGGAGGGTAGATATTCTTGTTCGTCAAGAAAAGTTTGAATAGCATCTTGATTTCATCTTTTACTGTAAACATGCATACAAAAATTAGCGCCCTCAAATTTAGCGCAATCCTCGCGGACAAAACAAGCAGCGTGAAAGGGGCTGAAATATGATTACCCCTAAAATAAGTAAATGTACATGTACAGTATATTACATGCCTGCATTGAAGGTTAAACATTTAAAAAAAAAAATGTTGAAATTTAAGGAATGACTTGGACGTCAAACAGAAGTGTGAGAATCTAATCACAAGCGACATGTTGATTATTTGAAACGGAAGCTAAATATTTATTTACGTGTCAAAAAAAAGCTAAACAAACGAAATGCTACATTGAGCTAAAGGTTCCCGATTGTATTGAATATCAATAAGCGACTATTGTCGAGTATTCACTATCCTAATACTACATTGTTATCAAAGAATGCTAGTATTACACAAACATTTAATGGAATTTTACTTTTAAAAAAAAGTAGTTCCGTCTTGGAGATGGGTTTATGTAAGCGAGATGTCACAACAGTGCAGTGTATATTTAGATGGTGGCCTATATTCACAAATTCTATAATCTTTGTAAGAAGTGGGACAAAAGACGTGTATAATATTGAAATCATTGATAGCAATTGACAAAAATTCATTTCTCTGACGTCAAAGGTTTATTGTGTAAAGGTTTTCTATCTCGCAAGAATTAAAAGGTTATGAATAAAGTTATCAATAAAATATGACAAGGGCCTCGATCTTGTGTTAACCCTTTTAAGAAATCATTTAAAGGGGAAACATTAAAGTTAAAAAAAAAAGAAGAGTTCTTTAAATGTGTATCTTTGGTCGGTTCTTGCATATCCAGCTGCATCTCGATGAAACTTCGTTCGCACGTGTTTCCCCGGACTGTTTATAAACACAATCTGGTCTGAAATATTCATACCGATAAAAAAAAAAAAACAGGTTTTGTACAGTCATGATATAAAAAATAATAAAGTCTTTAAAGTAAACAAAATCAAATCAAATCAAATATACCTACCGAATGTAAAATTCGGAGACTAATATTAAACATGATTAAATGAAACAAGGCAATACGTGTATCAAATCAAACTCTTTTAATATATATTGCACCATTTCCAATAGACAGTCATACTATAAGAGTGCTTATATACATTAAAGATTTCCTGTGGGGTTGTTCTGTGTAGAAGACCTTTGTGTCGTCATGAATTTTCCCGCCACAAACACGGCGTACCCTCTCTGAGGGCGTGACCCTACCGTGACCTTATAATGGACTCTGGAGGATTGGCGAAAGTGTCCGAATCGAAGTGTAATTTATGACATCAATTTCTCTCATTAATCACTGTCCTGGGAATCCGTCTCAAGATAACGAGCCCGACAATAAATATGAAAGGAACGGGCTGTCAGATATCAGAAGTCTCGATTCTCCGTATAAATTCTCATTATTGCGGGAAATGCAGGGAGAGGATGGGATTTTAATAGTCTATCAATTAATTGGCGGGACTAGATGATATCAAGAAAGACTGGGCTAGTGTGAAGACCCCCCCCCCCCCCTCAAACTTAAAAAAAGAAAACCCATACAAACAATAAATAACAACTAATAAATAAGAATACTTAAGAATACATATATTAACATCCATAATAAGCTTTTCCATTGATTTGAAATACGAACCCGACAATAAATATACTGCACTGCTGTCCATGAACAAGGGCGATTTTTACATTCTTCTAAAGTAAGACATTATTTTATCGATGTATCGTAATATCTCTCTCTTGATTTATGCTACTTATTTCTGATTTATTTTAATTAAGGACAAAAAGAAAAACAAGATTCCTTTGTCCTTTACTATGCTTCCATTATAAATAATTTTCTTTGTTTCTTGTGGTATTTAATGTGATAAGAAATCTATAATACGGAGTAAATGACATAGATGCGTCTTCGTGATTAATAATCACACTAAAAGCCAAGAAATACGCTCATTAACAGGAACCAGTTCTTCTGACCATCTGGGCAAATTAATAATTAAATGAATAACATGACAGCTCCACCAGACGGCTGGGATGAAGAAAGGTGATGTCTGGTCCTGATGAGATCTAGTCAGGAAATTCCCGCCCTCACTCCAGCTACAAGTGCACAAAAGTCAGACCTCCCTTGATTACCGAAGAAACCCTTCACTTTCCTTCTCTATGTTTGGCGGTCAGGAGGTGAAGAGCAGACGATTAGGTCACGAGAGGGCGAGGAGATCGACCAGTAGGGCAGACCGGAAACTACACTATAACAAAACATCAAAGACGGAGTGGTCAATGTACACAGAGCGCCGTACGAGTGTTTACTGAGGGTTAATATTGACAGTGTTTGTAAGAACCCCTGTTATCATGGCCGATATTAGGTAAGGCATGGTATTGTACATTGGAGAACAAACTGTTACGTTTTATACACATAGTACCAGTCATTAAAGTTATACACATAGTATCAATCATTATATTTTATTCATGTTGCACTGTACCAATTACAACATACTACACCATAATGCACTATCAATCATTACATTTTACATACGCAGTACATGTACATTACCAAATATTACATACTACAGAAGCATACTACAAACATTAGTACATTCTACACATGTGGCACACACAGACAAGTATACATGTAGAGTGTACAAATCATTACATACTAAACACCTAATACACTAAAATCCATTACATTTTATATACTGTTAAATACCAATCATTACATTTTATATACTGTTAAATACCAATCATTACATTTTATATACTGTTAAATACCAATCATTACATACTGTTAAATACCAATCATTACATTTTAGTAAAGTATTAATCATAACATTATATATATACATGTACTACAAACCATTACAATTATTACATTATATATATACATGTACTTCAAACCATTACAATTATTACATTATATGTATGTACTATATACCATTACAATTATTACATTGTATATACATGTACTACAAACCATTACAATCATTACATTATATATATATATGGCCTACAAACCATTAATCATTACATTGTATATATATGTACTACAAACAATTACAATCATTACATTGTATATACATATACTACAAACCATTACAATCATTACATTGTATATACATGTACTACAAACCATTACAAGCATTTCATTATATATACATGTCATACAAACCATTAATCATTACATTGTATATACATGTACTACAAACCATTACAAGCATTTCATTATATATACATGTCATACCAACCATTAATCATTACATTGTATATACATGTACTACAAACCATTACAATCATTACATTTTATATACACGTCCTACAAACCATTACAATTTTTACATTGTATATATATGTACTACAAACCATTACAATCATTACATTGTATATACATGTACTGCAAACCATTACAATCATTACATTGTATATACATGTACTTCAAACCATTACAAGCATTTCATTATATATAAATGTCATACAAACCATTAATCATTACATTGTATATACATGTACTACAAACCATTACAATCATTACATTGTATATACATGTACTACAAACCATTACAAGCATTTCATTATATATACATGTCATACAAACCATTAATCATTACATTGTATATACATGTACTACAAACCATTACAATCATTACATTATATATACATGTACTACAAACCATTACAAATCAATCATTACATTATACATATACTACAAACCATTACAACCATTACATTATATATACATGTAATACAAACCATTACAAATCAATCATTACATTATACATGTATATACATGTACAAGTACACTATCATTACATTTCACATAAATATTACTTTAGCAGTCATACTTTTTGAACACGCGTTCAATTATACCAACTATTACATTTTATTGATGTAATACACCTCCTATTCATGCATTCATGTTGTGAAAGAATATGAATAAACCTTGGTAAATACATTCAACGAAACACAAAATTGGTGTTCAAGTCAATGTATAATGAGTTAATAGTAAGAATTTTGTTTTCATTTTGTCTGTGGGAAGAAATTATAAGTTTTTTCTGAGAAGAACCCAGAGTTTACACTACTTGACATAATATTCTATCTTTATATATAGTGAACGCCTAAATAGAAATGTCTGACTGATGTCCCTGAATAGAAATTCTATTCTGTTTCAAACAGATGTTGTTTGTGGCGTAATCGATGACCTCTCGTGACCCGATAACCCAGATCTCGTGCGTGAGATAACTCGCACCTGAGAGTCTGAGTCTAAACAAAAATACAATCGATTTAGAATTTTCACAAGAGGAAAATTAGAGACCAAAGATCTGGAATGTGTTCGGTAGTAACTCTTTCTCTCGGGTGCTATTGGTTGAACGTCCGCCATTCTTAACAAGTCTCTTTGAAGTCAGAAATCGACCCACAATCGTAAATATTTTATGCAGAAAATATGTAAAGAAGCCTCAAGGCAATAAGTGCATACCGATCTATGTGTTCATTGTGGTATATATCATATGGATATACAGATATATATGTGATCTATTTCTAATTTAATATTTATAGTATTTTTCCATTGAAATAAATGAATGATGTTAATAAATTTCAAGATGCTTCTATCGTTTTTTTTCCTCTCTGTTTTGGATGTCGTTAAGGTACCCTACACATATTTTGTCGTTAAGGTACCCTACACATATTTTTGAAGATAACAGCCGTGGTATTTTTTTCCAGTTTTGTTTCCTATGATCAAACGTTAAGACATTATTATGAATGGATCAAGAAGTGCCACGGGGTGCATATCAATGTAAATTCTCATTCAAGACTGCCGTGTTAATTTTTTGAAAGCTGTTCATAAATTATTAAAACTTCATTCGTTTCTATCTTCAAACAAACCACTCCTTTCCAACCTACGTGTAGCATGAATGAAACAATTTCCATTTAATATGCTTCTCATTCTCCGAAGTCTCGAGACTTTGGTTATATAGACAGGTTCATTTCAATAGGATCAATAGATCATGAATAAATGAGCCAATTCATTCATATTAATAGTACAATTTCAAGAATGTATCATTATTTTAATAACTATTAAAAGATATCCAAAAATTACATGCGGGTCATGCCTTGCTAAAGATTATTTTTATATGGTTTTCCATAGGCCATTATCTGATATTGATGGAATATCAATTTTGAAATTCAAAAGAAAATCTTCAGACAAAGTGGTTGATTCCGGGAGCGAGGTAACAGCATAGCTTCTGATTTATAGTGAGGAATGGTTCTGTCCTCTACAAAAATTTAGAATTTTTCAATTTAAATTTGTCATAGCCATATAAAAACTTAAATAAAAAATTCTAATTTTTTGTAGAGGAAAATTGTATGAAGTGTTTATAGAAAAATCCTACGTTTTTGATGTTACTGACTTTTGAAAAAAATGGCGATTTAAAATTTTCTAAATGACCTCTGCTCATACAATCCACACTACAAGCTATTTTATTCTTTATAATAGGGAAAAAAAGTGTTTACAGACATTTTACTGACGCCGTGCACCGCCCTCTATCGCTGCAACTACAAAACGATCCCCTATTGCAATGCACTTAAGTCGCACAAAGTTCACACACACTTTAAAAAAACAAACTCTATGAATGAGATATTTTAGCACTGTGGGAGCTTACACAGGGGCTGGCTAATCTTTTCTTGGGGGTATCATTCACGCTGAATTAGACAGGAACAGATTTATATCGCACAATGTTAGACTATCACCCCTCCAAGGTTTAAACGCTATAATACAAAAAGAATTCAAAATCTGACCCTGATTTTTAGGGTGAAATTAACGTGATTACGCCAGACGTTTTGACCTACTTTTGTCCTGAACACCCTGACAACGAAACCTCTTGTGACCTGGATTTTATCTTAGAGGGGCGGGGTCGCCGCGACCAGCCGACCGCATTTCCTCGCGGGTTTAATGTTCTTTGTCTGACGGAACAGACACAGAGAAGCGGTTCCTTTTACCCCAAATTAAGTGCACAAATGAATAAGGGTGAATTACAGATTCCAGAGCCGTGTGCCACTTGAGTGCTCTGGTATCAAACAATATCTACATTATTGCATTTCCCCCCTCTTTGTCCACTGCACAAAAAAAAAAAAGCGCGGGAAAAAAGAGGATGAGAAACAATATAAAAGACGAAGGAAGCAATTTCAGGGGGGGGGGGCACAACAGAATAGAAAATTTCTTAGACAAACCATGCACAAATATTAGTGGGACACAAGGTAACTCTTAATAGTGCTATTGTGTTTTGTTATATATCAGTTTTGTAATTAGCTAAATATTAACACATGCGCTCGACATTCCTCACACGTCTGTCAGGTATGTGTAAACAAGTCCGATTTCTTTGTGTACATGGTTCACATTTTTTGCTGTCTTATTGGCGGGCGTTTGTGGTTTTGAGTCACCCTCAGGTGGGCGATCTCTCTCTCTCTCTCTCTCTGTATAACTCATCTTCCCGCGCAAAATTTCATAGACTTAATGTATGACTGATCAAACACTCATTCCCTAACAGAGAGAGAGTCGGTCATTGTACAGATCCCCCATGTGGCTATGTGAAATAAGTAATGTATTGTGTCCCACCTTTGTCTATTGAGCGGTTTATTCTTCGTTTCTCCATGAGTACATGTCGTACAACGAGACACAAACAAACATCAAAGTTCAAACTTTCAGAAAAAAGAGGTGAAAATCCATGTAGTTTGTTTTTAAACACTGATATTGTCCACATACTTTTTTGTAAATACCATATTTGCAAATCATATGTTTTGTATCAATCATGCTTGTTATATTTGTGGTTCTGATTTGTAAATAAAGAATCTATCTGTATTTGTTTCCCCATATGCTTGTATATAGTTAAAGTTGTAATCTTTTTTAAAACTTTCTTTATAAACTTTCTTTGCTATCATGCCCTTTGGGCCCAAATATTAAAACAAACCTTATCAAGTTCAATAATGAAATATTATCTGGCAGAAATGAAGGAAGCTGGTGAATATAATTTAGGGATTTTAAAACTGTCACATATACTTATCTAATCCATGCATTTGCTTGTCATTTCGAATGTATTCTCACCAAAGTCCAACATTTGCAGGAATTGGTCGGTAAGTTTTGGGTGGCAGAGAGTAGCTTTTTTTTGGAATCAAAACGTTTGCGTTGACGCCTTCCATAAATTAACGTGAGCTAAATATTGTTCATTTGATTAATCGCCGATCTTATCAAAAATGGCTATCAATAAAGGTTCATGCATTTAAAAATAATTATGAATACAAGAAAAAAATGCACGCTGAAAACAAAAATGGTTTCTGTTGCAGTAAGATATTGTTCCGGTTTCATAGAACACCATTCCCTCCGAATATGATCGTCTGAGTTTATTTTGAAGCGTGTGTTTCATCGAAGTCGGCGATATTACCATCTATATTGGTTGATACAAAAAAGTAACTGATTTTTTCATAATTTCCTTAAAACAAATATTATTTTCGCAAAAGATTTTTTTATGAGTTGACCTCAACTGATTTATTATGTCAGAGTAAGGAAAAACCCCGTCACTTCTCCTCAGCAAAAGTTGTTCACGTGCGGAAATCCTCATTGTGTTTCCCAAAATTCAACTTCCGGAACTCCTCGCAAATTATCTTCGTGTATTATTAACAATTCATTCAAGCTTTTAGTATGTTTGTAGATAACTACATGATTTCTTAAGGAATATGTTAATGTATATCATTATGAAGTAAATACAAAAATTACCAAATAAAAATATAAAATTATATAAAAAAAAATTATATTGAGTTTTTTTTTTGCCAAAAATTAAGTGATCTGTCTATCCAACTTTTTATAAAATTAAAATGTTTGACCTTAAATAGTTCCTTGTTAAGAAGTGTATTTTTTTTATCAATCAGAACTTTCTATACTGCTTAAAGTCTTAACTCCTTAACCCTTGTGACTCGGGAAAAAAGTAAAGAAATTCCTAAATGATATTTCAGACAAGTATATCGCACCTTCACGGATTATCATCTATTCCGTTTAAATCCGTTTTAACTTTTACCGGTACTTCCGGAGACAAACAAGTTAAACTTTTGGATCAGGACGGATGATCTCCAAATTAAGAAGATTTTGACGCTAGGTGCAGCATTACTAAGGGTATATGGTACAGATATCAAAGAAAAAGAACATAGTGTCCCTAACTCTGTTATAAGATTACCAAAAGATACCGTGTTTCTTTCTTTATATTTTCTTTGGTGTAAGGTACGAAATCCCAAGGGCTAATTGCGACATGGGGACAGCAAGTCAAACAGAACAGATCTGTTTACCAAGGTGTTGGTTTAACCCGGTGAGGATGGCTAAAGTCTAGGTATCGTTTATGTTTGGAACCTCTGTGCGATTTTTAGTGTTTTATGTTTGGGGATAACAAAGTTATTCCGGTGCATACGCTAAAAAAGAGGATAATTTTATAGTCGTCTTAAAGACCCATCCTCTTTCGACCTGTATGGACCATAATATACATGTATGATGCCAGTAAAGGAAGAAAATAAGGTGTAATGCAAGGAATTTATTATCTAAAAGGAATGAATAAATAAATCGATGAATTATTAAGAAAATAAATAAATAAATAATTTAATAAAAAAAATTATAATTTAAAAATAAAAAAAAGAACGGGTAAAGCACGTAAAGTTATTTAAGAAGTTAATAATTTTATTGGGGATCATAACTTTCAGTTTTTCCTCCTGAATTTTATAATTAAAATACAGCAGGAAGACTGATTGTAATTATCTATTGAGAAGAAAAATATTAATAATGATTTGAGAAACCTGCAGTACAAGTATGATAGATCCATGACAACGCAATCTTTTCGTGAACAGACATGACGTCCCTCTATCAAATAAGATTTATAGAACGTACCAAAAAAAAAAAAAAAAAAAAAAAATTAATGTAAATAATCTAATAGTTGCAGTATATATTTTTTGTAAAAGAAAGAAAGAAAAAAAATGTACAATTTGTATATTTTATTCAATATGAAAATATGATTAACATGTAAAGAAAGGATCATTTATTTTTTAAAATTTGTACTCTTAGGGAAAAAAAACCCCAAAACAATAGTTGTTAGTTATGTATGAAACAGATTCATGTAAATGTGAAAGAAATAGTCTTTATTGCCAAAATAAACAAATCGTAATATCAGTGATCAGTGACTTGTGCATGGTAAAACCGGTCCTTGGAGAGCAACATCGACCTCAATTTGGACAATTTGCATGGTGACCTAGAAATACCTCGACCCATCCTTAATGCCCCTGAAAGCGTTTATCAATGAAAACGATTCATTATGTAAGCGTTGGTAAAAATATGAATTGAGAGTCAATTGAAGCTTGAAAATGTGATTGATATATTTTATAAAAAGAAAATTAGCAAGATTTGCGTAATTAAAATATGCTTTATTATCTAATACTTCAACAAAAATCTAATTTATTTTAAATCACAAATGTATAAAATTTCTGTCCGTGAAAAAAGAAGCGTCCTTGATTTTTTTTTTTGTTTTGGTTATACAAGCAATCATAGTCATGAATGAATGCTGAGGACATCTGATGGTATATAAAACTTATCGTCGTGACCTTTGGAATTCGTGTAATTGGTAGCATGCAGAAAAAGTAGTCCGGCTACCAAATTACCACGAGGTAAGTAGGCGGGGCAGGGATTGTCCTGACCTCTAGTGGCATTTATCACGTCGTTACTTAATGGTGAACAGTCGACCAAGATGCAGTAGTTTTAATCCTTTAGTAAATATGCTTGAACTTTAGTTAAACAATGGACGGAGAGCCTACAGCTCGCTCCAATGACGGAGTGGTATGCTGGTAGAACTAAGCTTTTAACCACATATCAAAGGCTTGTTTACACATTTTAAACGAATTAAAGAGGATAATAATTTTATTTATAGGTGTTTAATGCCTTTCAAAAGAAACCTTTTAGACATCTATGTAAGTTCTATACATTTTACAAGTACATGGAAACTTTTGTAGTTCTATTCATGCCTATTGGTAGACAGATTTTTTTTAACTCTTTCATAAGAACTCGATTTTATGTTAGAAAAAAACCCAAACATAAGGTCACGAAGTGAATATATAATTACAACTTTCGAAAAACAAGCAGACAGGTTTTAGCTTGAATATGGAAAGGATGTCAAAGTACGGGAAAACTCAAGCACCGCGATATTAATCTCTCAAGTCCCTGTCAAGTGGTCGCTGGCGTTCCGGGAAACACGCAATGGTACGTGGAAAAGACGAGACCTTTGAAATTTTGACCACTCCGTGAACATTGATAACTCATTCATTAAGCTGATACATTATCAACTCTTCATAGTAAACATTACGGGATTTAAACACTTTAAATAAATGTAAATCGAATATTTAGATCTAATTTGAAAAGAAATTCTACTATTTCTCGCGGATTAAAAATATTATCACCGTAAAAATGGTAAAAAAACTTGACCAGGTAGACACATGGATAAAAAGGGTGGGGAGGAGGGATGGGTGTGCGTGAAGCGGGTTTGTCCATTTTCTAGAGTACGTGTACTTCCTATAAATAGTCAGTGTATTAGGTGCTGCATGTCTTCCTCTTGCTTGAGCTGGGCAGACCCATTGCCAAGAGAAAGCATTGGAAAGTTGCACTGAAGTTGTACTGATAATAAATCTATATGAATGGACATAATAGGAGATAGTACAGATAATGTATACATCTGGAAGATGTGCAGATCGTGTCAAGCGTCAAGACAACACTGACCTGGCTATCATATCCCACTCCTTTTTGTTACGTCATAAGGACAAATAAAGTGATTACGTGAACTTATTTAGAACGAAACTTTCACGATTTTATAAAGGCCACGTAGTTCTCATCGTGTTTGATTTCGTTATCAGATTTAGATCTTTTGGCGATTTGTGAAGACACTCAAGACGATGTGACGTCATCAATACTGAAAATAGCTCAAAGAAATAAAAATATAGATTCAAAATAATGAATTTAAATAATTATAAGATAAAAAAAACCCAGAAAAGGGGATTGATGCTTTTGACTGAATGTTCTATGAATAAATTGTTTATTGTTTGTTCGTTCACATCAGTCGATTAAAAGATTACCCAATATGTCGCCATAAAATAAGAACAGACAGACACTTGGTGGGGAATATTTTAGAAATTGAAACAAAATTAGAGTCCTTGTTCGACCTCAAAATAAAAACAACCTAATTACGCTGTTAATTCTAATGAACTCCGTGTCCTAAAGCAGAATCTTAATAACGAATTGCTCTAGTGTCCACGTGTTTATGTCTAAGAACCGAGACGTTTCAAAATTATCTAATTCGCTTTGCAAAAATTAAATTGTTTGTTTTTTCCAATAACAGGGGGTGGTATTTTTGTTTACTTATTCGATCCTCTAAACAATAGGAATTCCAGAATTTTAATTCAGTGCATCAATTATTTATTGCAGAAAAATCCGAGGAGCGGTTAATGTGCTTTTTTATGGTAGTCGTAAAATCTTTTTGTGGTTGTAGATATTGGATCAACACACACAGACTCGATTCAACGTAAACAAACTTCTGAAGGCTATGGGATTATTTTTTTTTAATGAAAGATTCTCAATCGATATCAAGAAATAACCTAATTTAGCGGCAATATTGCAGACCGGGGTGTCTAGATATGTTACAAATCAAGTCACTAGTATTTATAGGATAGCCATTCATGCAGTTAATGCTTTGATAAAGATACCAAAGTTCTACACTATTCTGAATACATTCCTTATTTATACAATCATGTGGTTGTTTTCAAAGTGTCAGTACACCAAAGGTATTTTCAATTTGTTTGCATTGATCTCAGAGAGAGAGAGAGAGAGAGAGAGAGAGAGAGAGAGAGAGAGAGAGCAGTGAAACTTGGGTCCATTACCATTACTGGAACTGACAGCTTTTGGTTGAAATTTTCTTCTCTTTCTACAGATCCTGAGTGAGATATATTTCGGAACGTACTGTCCTACGATTACCTGTACAAGTTTGTCCAAAGTGTACATATACAACATAGCAGATATTACCATGTAAGAAGTACAGAAAAAGAACGAAAATGTTGCGGGGGATGTTTTTCCACTTTTAAATAAATAAATAAATTAAATAAATAGGAATCAGCATGCTATGATTAAGTATCATCATACAACAAATTATCATCATATAATGTCAAAGCATCAACATGTAATGCAGAAGTATCATCATATAATGTCAAAGTATCAACATGTAACGCAGAAGTATCATCATATAATGTCAAAGTATCAACATGTAACGCAGAAGTATCATCATATAATGTCAAAGTATCAACATGTAACGCAGAAGTATCATCATATAATGTCAAAGTATCAACGTGTAACGCAGAAGTATCATCATATAATGTCAAAGTATCAACATGTAACGCAGAAGTATCATCATATAATGTCAAAGTATCAACATATAACGCAGAAGTATCATCATATAATGTCAAAGCATCAACATGTAACGCAGAAGTATCATCATATAATGTCAAAGCATCAACATGTAACGCAGAAGTATCATCATATAATGTCAAAGTATCAACGTGTAACGCATAATGTCAAAGTATCTTGTTTATCAAGACTGTCTTTAAAACAGAACAGTATATGTTGACTTGATACATGTATAAGGGCAGAATTTGGATTGTTTAAATCTCTAATCAATAATTTTTTTTACATACATGTATGTTGCAAAAACTCTGTCTATCAATCAACTATCATGCTGTAAATTTTACCGTTACCGGTACTCCACTCAATTTATAGGCATGGGTATTCTTTCCAGTCGTGCGGTCAAAGGGAAATAACTCTCGTTAATCCTCGGCCGTGAGAACGAACATCCTGCTGTCTCTTTTTTAATTTCTCCCACGGACTACCGTTTGTTTGACAGTCAGCGTTACATACCGTGAGAGATAAACTGCTTAAAATATCTCATTGGGGCATTTAATGCGAGCTCCATGTTTATTTTCTCCTGTTTGAAGTCACGAGAGGTTTATCTGGAGTAGGAACCATCCAGGTGGTACCTAGTCACATGGACACGGCTACCTCTGAATTCGCCATCATAGGTTGTGCTCATAGGCACTCCCCTGCTTAATTGTTAGAAAATATATATCTACTATACTATAAACATAACAAGGCATGAAACTAGCCTCCATGTTGGATTCCGCTTAGGGGCACTTTCTGACTAATAGCGAGAATTTCTCGCCAAAGTCGGACTTTTCTCAGACATCGGAAGCTGTCATTTATTGAAATAAAATCAAATCAGGTTGAATCTTGCCGTACGTTCGCCGCATTCACGCGTTTTCTAACATTTCTGTGCAAACCAGGTCTCCTCGGCCGGAACTTGAAGGTTTATGGGGTATAGATAATTCGATCGTCGTTTACCTTCAATGTACGAGAACAACATTTCATGGAAAACTAACCTTTGATTTTCAAAAATGAACAAAATGTATTGTGAAATATATGTACATGTATTTGTATAACAATAAGACATACGATTTTTCTTTGCATTTTTATTACTTCTATTGGTAAAAAGAAGTCTAGCAGATACTAGAACTTATGAAAAATATATTGGCAACCGGTTAGTCTATAAGTCAGCAAGTCAGCAGTGTCAATGGGTTTATATATATATATATATATATATATATATATATATATATATATATATATATATATATATATATATATAAGCAGTCTTGAAGACAGTGGCATATTATCTGGGGGGGGGGGGTCACCCCTTTCAAAAAAGAAAAAGGGGGAAAATATTCGATATAAAAGAAAGTTTTGATAAAACTTATGCTTTAACACTTAATTTAATAACAAGTATTATGAGTTTCTATTGTCACTTAATTTTTTTTACTACCCCCCCCCCCCCCCTGAAATCCCTGATTCGTCTATGGAAAGTGTGTGTTACTTACATACATGTAAAGTATTAAGTATTACATTTATTGCAAAATAATAAATATACAAGTACATGTATATATTTTATCCTGATAGCGAGACTTATTTCTTATAGATGGATTCATACAGATATACAATAATAAAATGGGACAGTTCTAAAGTTTAATAACACGTTCAAAAAATTCACCAAAATATTATATAAGTGATTTGGATGTTTTGAATTTTTTGTAAGGGTAATTATTTCTAAACATATATTTTGGCATGTTCACATCACCATTAATATTTACAAAGCTGAAATTAACTTCATCAGCTCACTCTTTGTGGATTTTATTACAGTGTTCCACTGAGAATGATAGCACGTATGGCATTAGTTTTGACCAAAACCCAGCTCCAGCCCAGTTAACAAATGCAAAGGCAGCTAGATTAGGAGTCATTTAATAGACTAATTTACTATGTATATGTCATTACAATGAAGTTCCTGAGCCACGCCCCGCGCTGATTTCACAGCGACAACCACATATAAACACAAACATATACACAAAGTGATAAACTATTAATTTCTTCATGTGCAAGATTACAAAGTGTGAATTTGTACATGACAACAACAGTAAAGGATTCAATTCGTGATGCGTAATTCTGAAGGGACAACTATTTGATTCTGATAGATGCGGCAGATTTTGGAGAGAAAAAAAATCTGTCCTTGAAAATGATGAAAAAAATTCTTTTTTCCACTAGGAAGAAAATAACTTTTTTTTATTTTGAGTGGTAACCCCCGAACCCCTGCTCCCCGCACACACTCTAATTTTCTCATTTTTTCTTTATTTTATCCTACCCACTTTTTTTGGTGTAGTAGAAATAAAAAAAAAACTTTCCCTAATCATCTTGGAAATAAATAATCTGTCCTCAGTCAATGACATGAAAATAAACATTTTGACTAGAAAAAAATGCCATCCCCCTCCCTCCTTTAGAATCAAATTGTCGTCCTCTAAATTGTATGATTCTGTTTTGGTGTCTCTGTACCATCATTGAATTTTTTCAAAAAAGAAAAAAAAAAGAAAAAAAGAGCCCAGTCATTTCCCCGTGTATAGTTCCTTTTCTTCCAATACATCTCACATTTTTCATGCAGAACTTACTTCTGCTAATATCTGCTTTATTTTATTATATAATTTTTTTATTAACTATTATACATTTATCCCCCCCCCCCCCGGTCAAATCCACCTCTGTATTGAAGACTCACCTGCTTAGACGTGCCCCCTCCTTTCACCCCTATAATTTTGCCAATATATGAATATACTAATACTATGCAATAGAAAATAAATCTAACTTAGGATTGTCCTCCTTCAATAATATTTTTTCTTGTCAAAGAATATTGTTGTTCAGTTGACCCCCCCCCCCCCCCAACACACACATACATGTACACACAAACTGAAACAGCTTTTTATGGGCCTGATAATGTATATAAAATCTTGCAAGGTCCTACTGATGTAAAATTATATTTATTTCACTGTGCATTTGTTGGTTAAGAAAAACAACGTTAGCTTTCTATGAAACACACTTTGAAGGTAAACGACGATCGAATTATCTATACCCCCATAAACCTTCAAGTTCCGGCCGAGGAGACCTGGTTTGCACAGAAATGTTAGAAAACGCGTGAATGCGGCGAACGTACGGCAAGATTCAACCTGATTTGATTTTATTTCAATAAATGACAGCTTCCGATGTCTGAGAAAAGTCCGACTTTGGCGAGAAATTCTCGCTATTAGTCAGAAAGTGCCCCTAAGCGGAATCCAACATGGAGGCTAGTTTCATGCCTTGTTATGTTTATAGTATAGTAGATATATATTTTTTAACAATTAAGCTGGGGGTGCCTATGGTTGTGCTGTGTTATTTTCCATATTGTTAAAATGGTCTATGTAAGTGAATTCTATTTCAATATAAATCCAAGGAAAAGTATTATCAAAATACTAGCATCATTTGGCGGTTCAAAAAAAAAAAAAAAAAAAAAAAAAAAAAAAATGGACAACCAGCCCATTATTTTTGTTAGAGCAGCTACAAATACCAAATAACGTGTCGTCTACCTATGGAAATAAAAACGTCATATTTCTTTCGAGTAGAGGTTTTAATATTGGTCAGACACACAATCGTGACGTCACGGTACATCATTGACTTTAAAAAAAAAATTTGTTACAATGTACATTAAGTACATATACAAAATTGTTCTATAAAACAGCATCATTGTAACTAAATGCAGCCAGAGTTCCTGTGAACAAAATCATTATTAATTAAAATAGTTTTAAAAAATCAAAACAAAACATTGAACTACAAATTATTTTGAAATATTTTGTATTCATTTATCCTTTTGTATTTCATAACTTCTTAAATTTTGTTTGCACTTTAATACGGTTATTCAATGCCAAAAAGTAAGGAATGTATAAAATGAATATTTCTGCTCTGTCATGCCGCTAGAAATGGAATATTTTAATTTTGTCACCACGATATGCAAATATATTCAATGGTTTTTGGTAGCAAATTAACAGTTGACATTGTAACAAGACAAGCTAGAATTCTATTGCGTTCGTTTTTTCCCTGTTTAAAGTTGATTCAAGTAAAAAGTCACCAAGGACAGCAGCATAATAACTGTACGTATACCTAGTTAATATGCCAATGATAACATTCATGAAATATCTGTCTTCGCATAAAAATGCTAATATTTACATTAGGTATATCAAATCTCGCCGGAATTCTGCGTGTGCCAGTTACCTATATGCATTTATTGTAAGGTTGAGCAAGTGTAAATCATAATATTTTGCAATAGAAGAATTTAAAACTGTTCTTGAAACAAAGGACATTGAACTTGATATATAACGGAATAATTGTCGCTGATACACGTTGACGGTTTGTTTGAATATAGAAGAGTTATTGGAGAATTTAATTAGTAAAACAATACTTTTTTCAGACTTTCTTTTGTGTGTTGTGGATCAGATGTCGTTAAGTTGACGCCTTAGGTTCCCCGTTCATTGATTTCAGACAATGGCTAGATGAACGCAGCTATAATATTGCTACAAATATAGAACAAAGCAAAAAGTTGATTGTTTATCACGTATTATTGCACTATTCCTTTGCAAGTTGTAAAGCTGTTTATTGTCGATGAGAGAGAGAGAGAGAGAGAGAGAGAGAGAGAGAGAGAGAGAGAATTAAAAAATTAACCTACCACGTCGTATTAATTAGACACTACATCTATGAGCCAGCTGCTTGGGCCTCTATCCTTGTAATTTTATATCAAAAAATCTTATGTCTCTCAAATTGACCGGAACTCTTCTTTTGAAGAATTTCCATTTCAGAGTACCTTATCGAATAATTCAGTACGAAAGCCCGCACGGTTTGTACACCTGTCGGTACCTAGCGCTAAGACTTAGGTAAATCTACAGGTGTGTATTACAGGTGGTACACACCTTTCATCAGAGAAAGAAGCAGTCTGTTTGAGATAAAAAATATTCTTTTTTTTTCAAATATTTTACTAAAGATGTCAGCCGCGATCAACATCATGTTCTTCATTATTCTAGCATCTAATAACTCCCTTTTAATTTAAATACCCTAGGCCGTTTGTATTTTTTTCTCTGCAAACTATATTTAAGTATCTTTATTATTAAGTTATACTTATTTTATATAGTATATGCTGCAGTGACATATAGGTAAAACGGGCCAGATGTATAATGTAAATAAGATTTATTCAGTAATAACATACACGTATTGTATTGAGTATTTATGCACCTGTCACAATAATAAAACATGAACATATATTTTATCCTTACAATTTTTCTTTAAACATAGTTTGTTTAATTGACAGGGAATCCATTCAAAATCCAATAAGGAAAGCGGGAACATTTGCCCAATAGAACGTCTTTACAGATACTTTGGAATTTTGCGTGCTGGGTACAAGCAACATGACATAAGCTTAATCTATTGAAAAACTCTGACATTAACCGCCCCCCCCCCCCCCCCCCCCCCCGGCCTCCAACGATATGCAAGAATCAAAGGCACCAAGTCTTGCAGCAACGAGGATTTGGGTTATTTTATTTTACTATATAAATTTGATAACTGAATATTTAAAAGGGGTCCGGACCTTTTAGGTCTGCAAATGAGGAGAGAATGAGTTGAGGACCTACAATGGAGACGGTCCACCCAAAAAAAAAATAAAAAAAAAAAAAAAATAAATAAATAAATAAGAGAAAGAGGAAGAACATGGGGGCAGATCCAATTGGTCCAAGGACATGCAGCAGTGGAAGGATTTGGTAATGACCAGCACATACAGAGCAATGTTTGTTCTGATGTCGACATACGTCATTGATTGATTGTCTGATCACGTGTGTCCAAACTTTCCCTAAAACTGTACTACACTGTCTCTCGTTTCTGAATTACCCCTCCTCCCCCTCCTTCCACCAACCCCATCTTTTTGCTGAATATTTACAACGTATTCAATGACCTGCAACCAGACTATACATGGAAATAAAAATACAGAAATCCCTGAATTATTTAGGTGCATAACTTAGAGACATGCTACGTGTCATAAACATTACCATATCAATGTAATACAAAGTACGAGCTGTTGTAATGTTTGTACTATAAAATTCACCGCTATGTACGAGATATCGCCATGTGATTCACAGTGTCTAATTACAGAATTCTCTACCAGAAATGAACTCGAAAAACCCGGAAAATGTACCAAATCGTGGCCAGCAAGTGATTGATTTTATTATCTGAATTTAAAAAGAATTTAATTTTAAACAGAAATATTTCCTTAGTATAGTTAGAACAGTTGTATAGGAGAAGTGCCGTCTTCGTGACAATTAGGGAGACCCAGCCCAGGTCTTAAAGATTTCCAAACAGCTGTAACCCTTGCCGCATCCAAAATGAAAGTATATTTTAAAATTGTTCTTAATACACGTGTTATAGCGCTTATAGCGTTTATAAATCCATACAGCAGAATATCGATCAGGAAAGCCTGAAATTGCAATGATTCAATTTACTCAAAAACTTCAAGTGGTCTTAATTTAAAATATATCTTATTTTTGCCGAAAAAATCATTTGTACATTTTTTTTAGAAAGAAGTTTTTTTTTGTTTTTTTTTTGTTTTTGTTTTTTTTTTAAATATCTGAATAGTTTACTTTGATTTCGATGAGTCTAGGAGAATTCTTTTTTCCTCTTCAATTCAATAATTCAGATTTGCGCTCTGTAGAAAATCAATACCAGTGCAGACTGGTATACCAGGATGGTAGACTGGAACCAATATACACAGACTAATTACGAGTTTTAAATTAATTAAGAAACAAAATAATTAGTAACATAAAACGTCTGAATGGTGAAGTTATCGCCTATGAAACAAAAGAGTGAGTCAATATTGTGCGCAATCTGACAGATTTAGATGAAACCAGACTCTTTTGTGACAAAAATGGCGGGAACATTCATGAAATATTTCGAGTTCTTTTTTAGGAAGAAGTCGGTTACTGGGGCAGGCGTGTGTGGACCCTCCAGACATCACAAGAAGACAAGACCTTGTACACAAGTCTCAAAAGACTACGGTCCTTATCGGCCACTTTCTAAATACACATGTATTTTCATTTTGTTTTATAATTATTTTATATTCAAATATTTACATTTGCAAATGTTTTCTTTTATATAACACTATTAAAAGCAACGCGTATCTATATCCGTATAAACACAGGTTCCTCGCGTCATAAACGTTTGACGTAATTTCTCAGTGACGTCATAAAGGGTCAACGCGCAATCAATGGATCAAATACGTGCCGTTGAGTTTGAAAAGTAAAACCTATCACGCGTTAAAGATTATAATCAGGAAAATATAAAATATGAATAAGTCATAAATGTAAATATAAGTAATAATGTATCATTTTTAAACATCTATCTGGATATAAATACGGGTTGGTACGAGATCAAATTTACCATAAAGCCCATCGGGCTTTATGGAATTTGATCTCGTGACCAACCCGTATTTATATCCCGATAGATGTTTAAAAATGACACATTATTTCTTAAATGTATACATATATAGTCATTACAATTTAGTATTTTCATGAAGAATCTTCCAGCGTAAGACGCGGAAATATGTTGAACAGCTGAATTCGCTGTCACTTTCCCATACTATTACAAAAAAGATCGTAAGCCAATGCATGTGTAAGCAATGCAGATTTACAATAAAGTAAGTAAAAATCTCGCCCATTGAAGACTTCATGATCCGTTTCTTAATTTACAGTTGTAGCTGAATTGACGGAATATCAAATGTCGACGACCTCGCAATAAAATGATTAATGTCTAATTAACAATCAGAGTATCTCCCGGACTCCCCAGTCGACCCCTTTATTCGTGTTTTTTATCTGTCGATGAACTCCGGTCCATGGGGGATCGTCATGCCTGGCATTCTGCTTGTTCACTCAGGCAGGGTGGGGGGAGAATTCATTGGAGGGATTCTGTCAATGACACAGCGCCGGTCTCATCGCACGGATCTTATCAAAAAGGTGAAAAATGTTTTCATAGAGGGGTGGTCAATCCACTATCTGTGGATCAACAGGGTTTGTTTAAATGCCACCATAAACCTTCGTGTAATTAATCAAAATTATCAATTAATTCATTTTAATCAATGATGGATTGAAGTCGGCAATATGTACAGGGAAAAATACAGATATGGGATTACGGATCACTCATTATTATTATTTTTTGGAGAATAAAATGCACAGAATGTTAATTGTTGTGATTATAACGGTCCTTAGATTAAAACAATCAAGAAAAGAAATATTTTTCTGAACGGTTTAAATGGAATACAACAATAATATCTGGGTTAATAACAAAAACATGACCTAGAGTCGCGACACGCGAGGAAAGAATCTATCTATGATCTATAAGTACTTCTGGACTATTGTACCCGCAGTGTGTTTACATTCCGCGTTACCGTGGTCAGTTATCTGATATTGCAAACAATTTTACAATTAAATTTACTATAAATAGGTAAAAACTCACGTGTTTGTAAATGATCGTCTAGAAATATTTCAAAATTGATATATCTGTAGACCTCCTATGTACTTACTGTAAAAAAAAATATGTTAATGATCTTGTAGAAATATTTTCGAAATCGATAGAGACATTTCGTGTACTTAATATAAATCAGCATTTATTATTATGATTGTATTATACATACTTATAATTAGCTAAATATCTTTTTACAGTTTATATCTCACTTTACCGATGGTCTGACTGAAATATTTTAATGTAACGTAGATTCATTATTAGTTGCATAAAAGTAGCACTTTATACGAAATAATGTTTAATTAACTAAAAAAAAACTCACTTTTCTGCTTTTTTCCCAAAGAAATATTTTAATTTATTATATTGAAAGTCTAATGAGTTTAAAAAAAGTTATAATATCTCATAAAGTAACTTAATGTGTAACCTTGAGGGAAAGTTTGATATACAAAGAAAGATAACTCTGATCTAATTTTAGACGAGATTTCCCCCCGATTATCATTTTCCGGTCATTGACCTAGAGTCGGTGATTTTTTGCGTGAAATGGAAGGTAATCAAATGTAATCAATCCGCACGGCATATCGCTGTCAGTAAAAAGCAGTTCTCTGTCTAATAAATAATTAATTCTGTTGTTAAATTACACAAAATAAGCTCACCCTGATCTGGGTCAGCCCAGGACGGATATTGGAAGAAGTAACATTCCCGTCCTGAATACTTAGTAGATTTGGGAAAATCAAAAGGCCTACATTGTATCTATTGCAGCATCATCATCATCTCTCTCTCTCTCTCCAAGAAAGAAAATGTAGACATAAATCTTGTATGATAAATTGTCAGTGTGTTAAACATTAGGTAATAAATCAGATGTTTTCTTGTTGATTTAGTTTGAGACAGGGTGTGTAATGAAGCTCGGCCACACTCCAATATTTTCTTGTCCATAATTATACTAAAATCAGATCTTTGGTAAAATACCCAAACCGGAGTGACTATTCATTTGGCTCTGTAGACACTAAATTGACTAGGTAACTATTCATTTGCTTCTGTAAAATCTAAGTTGACTATTCGTTTGCCTGTGTAGACACTAGGTTGACTTTTCATTTTCTTCAGTCTGTAGACACTAGATTGACTACTCATTTGCCTCTGTATACACTTGATTGACTTGGTGACTATTTATTTGCTTCTGTAGACACTAGGCGTTTAAGATGACTAGATGACTATTCATTTACATTTGTAGACACTAGATTGACTGGATGACTATTCACTTGCTTCTGTAGACACTAGGTGACAATTCATTATCCTCTGTCGACAGAAGTTGACTATTCATTTGCCTTTGTAGTTTCTAGGTTGACTAGGTGACTATTATTAATTTTTGCCTCTGTAGACACTAGGTGGACTAGGTGACTATTATTAATTTTTGCCTCTGTAGACACTAGGTTGACTTGGTGACTATTATTAATTTTTGCCTCTGTAGACACTAGGTGACTATTATTAATTTTTGCCTCTGTAGACACTAGGTTGACTAGGTGACTATTATTAATTTTTGCCTCTGTTGACACTAGGTGGACTAGGTGACTATTATTAATTTTTGCCTCTTTTGACACTAGGTGGACTAGGTGAATGTTCATTTGCTTCTAAAGACACTAGATTGGCTAGATGACTATTCGTTTGCTTCTGTAGAAACTATACACAGGGAAAAGTGGTTCACAAAATATTCATGTGATTATTGGTTTGTACAATATTCACATATTTTTTTTTAGAACTTTCATGTGAATTTTTTTTTGCACGATATTTATGCAATATGCTCCTCATGTAAAATTCATATGTAAATAATGTCAAAATCGCATGAAGTTTTCGCATAAATATTATGTGTCATTCTCATGCAAAGAATTCAGATGAATTTCATATAAAATCATTTGATATAAAATCTATGCGAGTCACTTTTTCCTCTGTATGTATAACTGACTAACGATATGGCCTAAATAAGCATGTGTACTAGTATAAACTGCATTATCTCCACTTAGGGAGTTTCCTCTTTACATTTTTTTTCAATATGATTTGTGTCAATTTTTTCCCCAGCATGCTAAAGATGATACTTGATTTGCTTGAATTCCAATTTTACATAGCATGGGATTATATTAATTACAGAAAATTCAATCATATGAATGGAGGGTGTCGTGCCTATGTATTGTAGGGCCCTTCCAAGTTAAGTATTGTAGGAGTCGTTGAAACGCTGAGTTTTGTAGGGGCGTTCACGTTAAGTTTTGAAAGGGTCTACCCACTTTAAGATTTGTAGGGGTCGTTCCACCTCAAGTTTTGTAAGGATCCATGCACGTTAAGGACATACGCAGCGTACCTTACCTACTGATAATTTTTCAAGATATTCTCAATTTAAGATTAAAGTGCCATCAGATGTACGTAGACAAAAAGTCAGCATGTGTCACCAGGGGATGTGAAAAGATATCAATTGATGAAAATTCTCGTATAATTAAAAGAAAAATATACAAAAATATAAACATATATTCTAGATGTTTTATTTATCCAAACTTGTTTTAGAAGAAGTGTACAGCAGCATATATAGACATTAAAATGTAGCACACAGTTCCTTTAAGAATTGGAACTCTTCAACTCCAGGGAAAAAGACAGTAAAGTTCAAACTACGTTGCGTATGTCCTTAAGTCTTGTAGGGTTTGTATAGGGGGTCGAAGCGCTTATGTCATCAATATAATTCCCATTGACAGAATACATGTAACTATGAAGCTCATCTACAATTAGAATAAAATGAAATTACGTTGTGGCCCCACGCTTTGACCAACCACAAACTCTGTGCATCTATATATATGTATATTTTTTAAACCAAGACCTTTTATCGAAATTTGCGTAAGGATATTGTGAATGTAGATCTTTAAGGACAAAAAAAGGGTCAAATGGATGGGACGGGTACATTGAACTAAAATCTAATAAAAATCTAAAATACTGTTAAATTTTATACAGATTCATGTGCCCATTTCTTTGTATGTAATAATATCTCAAATGTTTGCTACCAGCTTGAAGCTTCACGGAATCAGTCAGAAGATCAACACTGTTTACTATATAACTCTTAAAGTCATTGACTTCTGTCTTTTATCAATTACACAGCCATTAAGAATACAATGACCTAATTATCCAAAAAGGCGCCAAAACAAATGCTATAAGGTCGTGTTTTTCCTGAATTTAAATAAGGAAACCCTACAGTCGGTAAAGGTCGTCCGCCTGCCGCTTTGTTTTTCTGCATTGAACACCGTGTTACAACCAGTGATTTATTATTTAATTGAGTGATCAAAATCTCGTCAGAGTATCGCGTTTCGACGAGATAACCGGCGAGGTCTCCTTGGCCCATTGCACCGCGGCTTGTCTTGAAGCAAATTGTCGGCAAGCAGGTCATTTTAAAAACAGTTACGCATGTTAACATTTTCTGGAGTGCATTCAAGATATGTGAATAGAAGCGGCTACGTATAGCGCTAAGCAGATCATATGCTAGTCTAGCCGCTACGTAACGAAGAATAACTGAAAAACACTGGGTTTTTTTTTCCTCAGGGAAATAAATTTTTATCTAAAAGGACGTATACAATTTTTGCTTCGGCAAAGCTTGTTTTGAAATTTTATCACTAGTAATATATTTGTAAAAAAATTAAATTTGTAAAAAATCTGCCGAGCTTGATATCTAGAACCTAGCATTCTAGTGGAGCGGTCCATAAAAGAGAACTACATTTTATATATTTAGCACCTAATGCTTGTAATAAGAGGTCCGCCCCAGAGCTGATATATCGACCTAGCGGCTAACACACAGTCGCTCCTTTAAGAGAACTAGATATCTAACACATAACCGCTCCTTTAAGAGAACTAGATATCTATCACATAGCCGCTCCTTTAAGAGAACTAGATATCTAACACACAACCGCTCCTTTAAGAGATTTAGATATCTAACACATAACCGCTCCTTTAAGAGAACTAGATATCTAACACACAGTCGCTCCTTTAAGACAATTAGATATCTAACACATAGCCGCTCCTTTAAGAGAACTAGATATCTAACACATAGCCGCTCCTTTAAGAGAACTAGATATCTAACAATAGCCGCTCTTTTAGGAGAACTAGATATCTAACACATAACCGCTAGTTGAGCTGTCCGTTTAATCAAGAGGACTAGATATCTAACACACATCCGCTATAGTTGATCGGTGCTTTTAAGAGAACTAGATATCTAACACATATAGCCGCTATAGTGAGCAGTCCCTTAAGGAGAATTTATTTATATATCTAACACATAGCCGCTATAGTTGAGCAGACCCTTTAAGAGAACTTTATATCTAACACATAGCCGTTAGTTGATCGGTCCATTTAAGAGAACTAGACATCAGTCACATAGCTGCTAGTTGCGCAGTGCGCTTGAAAGAACAAGATATCTAACACATACCCGCTAGTTACGCGGTCCGTTTATAATTAAGAGAACAAGATATCTAACACAGCCGCTATAGTGAGCGATCCCTTTAAGAAAACTAGATATCTAACACATAGCCTCTATAGTTGAGCGGTCCCTTTATGAAAATTAGGTATCTATCATATAGCCGCTATAGTTGAGTGGTCCCTTTAAGAGAACTAGATATCTAACACATAGCCGCTATAGTTGAGCGGTCCCTTTAAGAGAACTAGATATCTAACACATAGCCGCTATAGTTGAGTGGTCTTTTTAAGAGTACTAGATATCCAACACATAGCCGCTATAGTTAAGCGTCCTTTTAAGAGAACTAGATATCTAACACATAGCCGCTATAGTTAAGCGGTCCCTTTAGAGAACTAGATATCTAACACTTATCCGCTATAGTTAAGCGGCCCCTTTAAGAGAACTAGATATCTAACACATAGCTACTTGTGTTTTAATGTTACAAGAACACTAAAAATATGTTACAAGGACACTTAAAATATATGTTAAATATATCTTATCATAACACGTTAATAATACAAATGTGTTACACAAACACCCTGAAATCTATGTTGAATAGTTAACGATAAGGTACGCCTTTATTCTTGTAAAAGGACGAATCTGGTCCAGGAGAGGGAGGGAGGAGGGGGGAGGTTAAAAACCTTACAATGAAATTCTAACTACTTATTAGCAACTGAGAAATACAAAGAAATTCCTAATGGTGATCATTTCCTTAAAACGTTATTTGTACTTTCTATTAGTTGATATGTTTCAGTTGTGTAGTTATGGGAGAATATTTGTTTTTGTGCTCTAAGATATTACTTGCAAAAATATTCGCCGAAAAGAAATAACAAAATTCCTCTCAAATGAAATATCATTTACGCCCAAATAAAATGAATAACTTTTGAAAAATCCGCCCAAATTCACTCGTAATTGTTATAGTTTTTGTAGAAGGAACAGGTTTATCCATTCTTTGATTGATCAATTATCTGTAAAATGCTACTTGGAAAAGTGAAAAAGTTTTTAACATGTAGCACTATTTATATACATGTATGTATGTTGAGGAATCTTTTTGTTACGTTGTTAAAATAAAAATGCATTTGAAATAAAGGACAGCTTTCAATTGCATACTTTATATAGAATTTTCATTTTTTTTTTGATAATAGGAAGAAGCACATGAAAATTTATTCTCATGTACGCGATTTGATTTCAATCCGTTTCCATCAAATGAATTTCATCGACGACTAATCGTGCCGTAATTTCTCGAGCACTTGATTAAGCAGGGGGAAGCCATTCTTTCTTTTTTTTTTTTTTTTTTTTTATAAATCTTTATTTTACATGCAGATTAAGATATTACGACAGTGTAATTAAAGACGACAATTCTCTTTTTCGCAAGAAGAACTGAAGCTGCAGAAGGACAAGCTCTTTAGAATTCTTAAGGTCGACAGCATTCCACAACAAAAAATCGATCGGGCTCGGGATTTCGTTTTTTAAGCGTCTTTGACAAAACGAACTTTCCACCTTCCAATGATAAACACGGAAGGTTCAATGCTCTATGTAGGAATGCAAATAACAAAATATACATATATATATTCTCAAGTCAATTTCATCTCAAGCGTACAAATCCCCAGATGAGTGTTGTTTAGGAATAGATTTATCAATACTGCTTTTCATATTAACGCTTCATGCTTACAGTGAATGAACCAAAGTCAGGAGTCGATAACAAATAATTGAGATACCAGAAGCTTATTTACCTGTGGTATAATAGACTTAGCATGTCTTCATCGCAAGTGTTCATTGTAGAGAAAAAAGACTGAATGCATTAAGTTCACGTACCCATTCTTTCACTCATACATGCCGGCAAAACAGAGATATATATATATATATATATATATATATATATATATATATATATATATATATATATATATATATATATATATATATATATATATATATATATATATATATATTACAGGGTATCTGAGAATAAGATTTAGCTTTATAATCACTATCAACCTAAACATAGAATTTCATTTTCAAATTGCTTTTGATTCCTTATTTTCCCAAACAAATGGACAATGATATACATGTATTCTCTAGCATATAGGGTGAGGTCCCCTGGTTAATAGAAATGTCTCCGGAAGTCGCTTTGTAAATCTTTTAAGGATGCTTGTCAATTTTCTCTCGTCTCTTTCGACTTAATCTCCTTTGAGGTGAAGGATCTCCGGTAATAAGAAAATTGTCGATGGAAAACATAGACGGGCTTTTAGTCAAATAAAAATTACAGATTGCATCATGGAATGGATTTGCGATTATAGATTTCTTTCAGAGGCCAACAGTTTGGCATGCTTTCTTTTTATCATTTTATATTTTAGTTTGACATGAGTTTTCATTGTCTGAGAGGTTGGTGGCTGTGTGTGTTGGCGGTGTTTGACCATTTCCCCACCACTGCAGTCTTTACCATATATTTTTTCAACACTGTCCTTTCCTGCATTTTTTAATTTTGCCCCTTCTTCTCCATTCACAGGGGAAAAATCTCTAAGATCAATTTAAAAAAAAAATATGATAAAATAAAACAAATTACACGTAGGTAATTCAGATTTCAACAGCTTTGATTTTGTTAATAAAAGAGAATTTGAGTCCTGATTGGTTCTTTCCACTCTACAACCGCCACGCCATGAAGCACCCTCAGCACAGAGGCTGCGGGCAACAGAAGACAGTGACCCAAGACCTCACTCACCCCCAGATCTTACCTCCCGAGTCTTAAAAGGTCAGGCAAGGTCAACAATCGTTAATTTGCATACGAGACTTTGGAATTCTTGTCCTCGTGTGGACGCGCGGGCCCGGGGTCATTTCGGGATAACGTCCTATCACGGTCCCTCACGCGCGAATCAATAAGAAACTGATTGATGTCGTGTTTCTTTTGATTGACAAGAGTCTGTGAGGAAGATAAATTGTCTGCTGGAATTACCAGGCATGTAAAGAAGCAACGGTATCCTCTAATTAATTATCACTCAGAATTTCCACTAATTAAGTAGATTTTAGACTCGATCCTTACACGAACTTTTTTCTTTTAGTTTTTTCCGCTTTTGGCTTTTTTGTTTGTCATTCGCCATATTTATTGTCGTACTTATTCAATTTAAAATGAAATTAATATTTTATATTAAATAAATATATATATATGAAATTAAATTTTTTCGGTCATTATCATGCTGGCATTCTTTAGACTTTGAATCTTTACATTTTTGTATTGAATTTATTTAAACTTAATGGACGTGCAAAGCATGTTGTTAAAGTTAAATAAATCATAAATTAGTGTGTAAATTACATATTGCGATGCCAAAAACCCTCTCCACCTTTTCTTTTATCTATTGACTATTTGTCCAGAGAATTTAAAACAAAATTATGTAAACTAAACATTCCATTTTGCATCAAAATATGCAATCATGATGTCCCCTTTTTATTTTTTTTTCATTACATGTATCTGCTTTTTTTTTCATAATTTCCTTTTTTATTTATTAAAAACGCAGATTTTTGTCCGCTGTTGGCGGTGAAGCGTAGAAAATTCAGCAGTTCCGAACTCCAATCTTGTTAGCTGACGCGTTCATAATCCCCCGATCAATGGCCGGGGTCGCGGCGGGCGCGCGGGAGCGATGTCGGCTGCCGGTCAGTGAACTCCATATCGTAGTAAGAACGACCTTGGCGGCAAACTGAATGAAACGACTTCTGGGAGGCTGTAGTATTTTTATCTCCGATATTTATTTTTAAGTTTTCAATGAAATGCTAGTATATTTGATTTTTAAGAATTCAATATTATTTTTCAGTAAGTACATAATATAGTAAACAGGGGACATTCTTCGTCTAGTATCTCATGTTCTTTCTCTTTGTATTAATTGAATCCACACTTTTCAAAAGTTATGTCCCTTGGTCACCATCTTTGGGGGGAAAACCCATCAAATCATCACAGTTGCCTTTTGGTTTGTAATTTTGTCATTTGACTGGGAAAAAACTTGTGCATCTTCTGGGTCTATATTGATTGCCCCACGATGGGGCTACCCCTACACCGAAAGAAAGAAAAACAACATTTAAACATAGTGGATTTATCTGAGCATGCCAAAATGTTTGGTAGCATATACAGAGAGAAATGTCATTTCGTTCTCTCTTTTGTTTGACCCCGCAAAGGGACACAACTTTTGCGAAATGTGGATTGGACTATACATTTACTTGTGTTTATTTACAAATTATATACAACGCGCAAAAACGAGAAAATACATAAAAAAGATTGTAATATTGGTCTTTCAAAACTTGAAAAAAAACCCAACAAGCAGAGCTTTTTCAAAAAGCTTTGCCGTCTTTAGCAACAACCTTAAACTGTAAACTGATATGCACCTATCAGGCCGTATTATATACTGCAGTTCTTTGTTTTGTACTTCTTCAACAGCTTTTTACAGATATTAGCCCTACCATATAACCGAAAAAAGACTAAACACACATTTCCATGTTTGCATACAGAAAAAGAACTTTCTGTTTATCACAAAAATATAGAAAAAAACCTTTATAATAGGTGCTAAAAAGAAAAAAAACCTAAAGTATCAATTTAATTTACTGCAATTTTCTTCGTTCATTTTGTCGATTTTTAAAGATTGAAAATTTTGAAAAATTGTTCAGCCGTACGAAAATTAGATCACCAGAAAATTATCTTCCTTGCCTAGCACAGTATTTCAACCAATGAAATAATTGAAAATTTTCACATCATGCATTTTCTACATGCATCACAGAAGAGAGGAAGTGCATAGTCCGAATACTGTAAAATACTTCTACTCTGTATACTGTCTTCCAAGGAAGACGGTACTTACTAGTAACAATTCAGCAACAACTGGCTAACTAGAATATGGGAGATGTCCGATGATTCTTTTAGATCTTTTTAACTTTTTACATAAATCCTCAGGTTTTTCCGAAAAATTACTGAAATTCCAAAATACGAAAACCAAGAATTCTTTTTTTATTTCGTTTTGATACATATAACATTCTTTCTTGCATTGTAATGTAATCAAACGACCTGATCGTTATTGCTAGCGCTTTTTATTGGAATACGCATGCTCGACTTTACGGTAGGGCATTATGGGAATACAACTGTAGATAAACTGTACCATGACAATTTCGTTTCATTTAATATCTGAAAATAAATATGATTAGAAGTTTCGTGCTTTGTTGTCTAACCTGTACATAAATGTACAAAATGTAACAATTACTTAGGTCTAATAATTCCGAGACTGAAGAGATCAGTGAATTCTAAAATTATAATAAATACTTAGTTTTTCTTAACTTCTTTCCAACAAGCTCGAAAACAACCTCGGATATGTTTTCCGACCTTGCCGGAAAGACCCGAGAAGATGCGATTTCTACAAAACTTTACCACCCTAGAAATTTTTAAATCACATGCTCATTGATCTACTGATCTCTTATTTTTCACCTCAAAATTGAAATTGCAGTAAACCACAATTAACGAGTTATGCCATTGTGGTTGTAAAGCCCGCTCTAGATTCATCATTCTGAATTGGGACACCCCCCCCCCCCGGTGAACCACAGTGCCTTTTTATTGATAATTAATCGATTCAGCAACTTAAGCCAGATATCTGCTTCTGTGTTTTATGATGGCCACAGCGCTATCTCACCTATCTATTTTAAAGATAAACTTGTAAATATATAAAATTATATCCTGATAGTCAAAACTTAGCAAAGGGGAGCAATGGAGTCTGGAATCCGCCTTCTGATTGGTTAATTTAGATTTTGAATCTCAAAATTCGAATCTCATATTTCGAATAAGCCTTCTAAGTTTTCGTACCAAGATATGTGAGCTAGCGCCCTAGCCATTATAAAACAATAGAACTGAGGGGTGGGGGTGGGTTGGGTTGGTGGGGGTCTTAGAATGGTGAAACTAGAGTTTAGCAAGGGGTGGGGTTGGGTTGGGTTGGGTTGGTGGGGTCTTAGAATGGTGAAACTAGAGTGGGCTTCACGTCGACAATGACATCTGTGTGTTTTTAAGCAATCTGTCGTTCACTGTAATTTCAATTTTAAGATGGAAATTACAATTAACTTTAAGAGATCGGTACAACCAATGTGCACCTATACATGTAGTTCTGTATAGATCTATTCCAACGTGCTTCTGTTGTGCAGCAATTGCATCATTTCAAGCCTTTCGGGAAACTCGGGAAAACTTTACATCACCACTCTGAGTGCCCGCGTGGCGCAGTGGTTAGAGCGATTGCTCTAGAGAGTTGGTCCTTACGTCGCGGGTTCGAATCCAACTTGGATACCGGTCCTTCGGATGAGACCGTATAAGCCGAGGTCCCGTATCGCAGTAGGTGCTGGTACGAAAAAGATCCCTCACCGCTCAATAGCCCTCAGTGCCGAGTATTGGTCTATATTTGCAGCCCTTAAACGGCAAGTAGTGGCGTTTCCAAATGAGTGAAAAATTCTCGAGAGGGATGTTAAACAACAAACAAAAAAAAAAACAAAGTCACCACTCTGATGTATTATTAACCAGATTTCCTTCCACTGACTGCGAATCAGGAGGTCATGACGTACGACTTTGTTTTGAGACCTCGGAAAGGAATACTCGTCAGTCTCTGGATTTATCCTACATTTAAAACCCAACCGGAAGTCAATGTCTTATTTTGTATCGAGATAATTTTCGAGGAAGAAATGAGTGGTTTACAATAAAGAGGCTCGACCAGAGACGTCCGAAACGATTAATTTGACAAGAAAAAAGTCTTTCGAAGCGAACGATGTAATTTTAAAGTAGGTTAATGATTGATATATAAACAAATTACGAGCTTGAAGCGGTGGTGCCTGAAATTGAGTTAGGTACCTTGTGGTAAAAATAAGTAGGGGTGCCCCGTATACGAAACAAGTGCCTGTGGCCTGTATGGCATGTCAAACGTTGCAATATTCGATCTTTTCCATTTGCATTGTATAATTTTCCATTTGTATTGTATAATTTTCTATTTGTATTGTATAATTTTTCATTTGTATTGTATAATTTTTATTTGTATTCTATAATTTTCTATTTGTATTGTATAATTTTCATTTGTATTGTATAATTTTTATTTGTATTGTATAATTTTCCATTTGCATTGTATAATTTCTTATTTGTATTGTAAAATTTCTTATTTGTATGCGATAATTTTTCATTTGCATGTATTGTATCCGCGGACTGTTTATTTGTTTCGTTACGAAGGATTTCATTGGTCAAGTTTCAGCCTGTATCGGGTTGAAGATGTTCCGGATGCTCAAGGCAAACTGGGCTCATATGTATTTGCTTGCTTGATTGATTGATTATTGTTTAACGCCGAGTCGGTAATATTTCAGCCATATTTCGGCGGCATATGTATTTGCGTGCATGTTAGACGGTCATTGGATTCTAAAAAGGGAGCGCTGATAGATGGCAAATAAATTAAATAATCTGTCCTTAGAAATGCTGACTGAGAAAATAAATAAATTGACCTTGAGTGGTGGTACATGTAACTACCCCCACCCCCAAAAAACTGAGTTTTCGGGTTTGGGCGGATTTTCTTCTTTTTGTTTTTCTCCGTCTCTGGTCATATTGGAAATAAATATTCTCTCCTGCAAGAGACTGAAAATAAATAATCGGATTCGACACCCCCCGAGAATCAAATGGTCGTCCCTTACAGTGTAGCATGCACCGCAAATAGAGGAGCCGAGTTTGTGTTTGTAGAGAGTGCGCGATCGGAATTGTGGGGAGGGTACCAGACTAAGTTTGTGATGGGCACCTGAGACCTTTATACAGACTAAATTTTATGACCAATGACATCCTTCGTAACGAAATAAATAAACAATCCTCGGATACAATACAAATGAAAAATTATCGCATACAAATAAGAAAATATACAATACAAATAAGAAATTATACAATGCAAATGGAAAATATAGAATACAAATGAAAAATTATACAATACAAATGATTTTTTTTACAACACAAATGGAAAATATAGAATACAAATAAACATTATACAATCCAAATGGAAAATTATAAAATCCAAATGGAAAATTATAGAATACAAATAAAAATTATACAATACAAATGGAAAATTATACAATACAAATGAAAAATTATACAATACAAATGAAAAATTATACAATACAAATAAAAATTATACAGTACAAATGGAAAGTTATACAATACAAATGGAAAAGATCGAATATTGCAACGTTTGACATGCCATAGGCCTGTATGCATGTCGGCTTATTACAAGTGATCACCGGATGTCAAATTTTGTACAAAATGGAATCGCTTCTCACCATCTACCATCTCATCTTCTCAGGCCTCTCCGACAAGCTCCGAAAAAATATCGAATATATTTACATCACCGGATGTTAAAATATTTTTACAAAATGGAGTCACTTTCGTATTTATTAAATTATTGGATAGACAGGGTTATTTGTCCTTATTGTAGGAAATATCTTTACATTCAATGAAGTGAAGGTCCAGACTCTGTAGATAAGAGGTCTCCCTGCATTTATTTCAGTGGTAATAAAGGTGGGGGGGGGGGGTCATGGATGTCTACGTAACACATTCAAGGCTGTTGTTCCGCTTGTGGGAAAGACCCGAGAAGTTACGATTGCCATAAATAAAGAAGTGACGTGACATAGTTGAATGGCTCCTCTGTATTATATTTCAGGTTTTATGTTGCATTCAATGAAGTTGAGCTCCAGATTCTGTATCAAAAAGGTCAACATTACACATGTATGTTAGTAATATATCGAAAGGCAGATCACTGCAACTGTATAAAATACAACGTACTTAACAAAAATTACTAAAGTTTAAAACTATAGTTACTTCTTTGTTGTACTATAAACTTTACTCCAGAAGTTTTTTTTGAAGATTAAGTTCCTTAAAATTTCTTAAATTACATACAAATGATGTATTTTTAAACATAATATGCAATTTAAATTATAAAGGGTTTTATATTCTTTTGATATGACAAAATTGCTAAGAATCTAAAAAAATTAATAATGATAAAATATAATGATCTGAAATTTAAAGTTCAAATACTTTGATTAACTATATTGAAAACTTTGATTTACTATAGTGAAAAACTTTGATACTGTAGTAAACTATAGTTAACTTAAGTAAAATATAGTTTACTATAGTATTTTTTGTTGAGAACGGCATAAAAACAATTTAATGCCACAGTCTATAATTTATTTAATGTCGTTAATAATTTCCATTTCCCTGTGTAAAGCATGACATATTCAGGGGTCAGTGTATAAGACTGGTTTCCCTTTCATTAAAAAAAAATCAAAAAAGTCCAAATATCTATTTGCACGTTCATATACGAGTACAAGACGAGAATAAAATTCTAAGTAACAGTGGTACAGGTGAAGAGATGATCTTCTAATAATGTGTAGAAAGTTAATAAGGAGAGGGTCTGTCATTAAGACGACAGAAGAATACAGAGGTAATATAAATGGCGGGTTCATTCAGAGTTTATTGTCAGGTAGGGTAGTCATTAATATTGTCAGGTAGAAGAGTCATTAATATTGTAATGGATTAATAGTCATCTATCAAAAAAATCATATCAGGTTACCAAGGAACAGAGACACAGTGACCGAGAGAGAGAGAGAGAGAGAGAGAGAGAGAGAGAGAGAGAGGTTTGAACTTAATGCACTCAGTCTTTAACCTAGAATCGAGCTATGAAGAAAGTGCAGGTTATGCTAAAAATGCCCAGGAATATTTTTCTGTAATTACATATTCAAAAAGAAAATTCAATAATTTACAACATCCCCCCTCCCCAACACACACAAAACCTGATACTACGTGCCTGATGTTACAAGGGAATTTCCCTCTTTGTTAAGTTTGGAAGCAAAATGATCACTGGTCCATAATTGACGAGCCAGTTGAAGATGGAGTGGACAAATATGCACGGATCTAGTAAGCAAATCTAGATCTGTTTTTATTTTTAGGTGAAAAAATATACTAGTATTGTTAAAATTAGACTTATGTTGCTGTGCTAGGTATTTCTTCAACGTAATAATCATGTAATGAAAAACATTATGCTAAGTGTAATTTTGAACATAATTGTAATGTAAATGTAATTTGGAGAACAATGCTCTTTTCGACTGAAAATTTTGTAACATATGGGTTTTTTTTGCAATGAAAGTTCAAATATTTTAATAAGCTTTTTCAATGTCCCAGACTGACTTCCCATCAGGTGCTTTGAATTAACTGTAACATATTGTATAAACTGTATTGATTGGACGACGAGGCAATTGTAGCCACTGAAACCTTTGATCTTCTGTCCTTCGACAAGAAAAACCGTCTAATAAAGTCTCATTTCTGTTGTTGAGTGTCAAAGAAAGCCGGTTTTATGTGTAAAGCATACTGCCTGGTCAATCACCTGACAATAAATCACACCCAGCCAATGCTGGGACAAACATATAAGCGCCACAGCTTGGACATGCATAAAAATTACAATTTTGTCCACTTCACCCCATAAGCTTTTATTTGATGGCTGATAAAGCATTAAGGGGATGTAAAGAAAAGACATTCATTTGTTATTAAGGATAATTCTGGTCTTAAAAAGCGATAATTTAATTTTTCCTTGGATTTTAAGATTGTATTAATGAATGGCAATAATTTAACTTTTCCTTGAATTTTAAGATTGTATTAATGAATGGCGTTTCTGAAAGTGGGGTTAGAATTGCATTTTATTTTTCAAAAAATATACATACATTTAGGAATTTAATATGACAATAAAACTGAAACTGACTCTAACAAATGTATATCTCGCTGATGGAAAAATCAGATTTAGGAATAAAATAATGCATTTACTACAAAAAGCCCCAATCGTATTTAAATGATCTATACTACGTTTAATTATCAGATATGCATACTTGTTAAGAAAATATCTACTGACAATGGCCATAGTCATTAAAGAAATGTACCTGCTCCCGAGAACAGAGAGACCAATATAATGATAGTGTATATCGACACCATGCGGACTGTTCCACGGTACAACGTGCAGGTGCGTGTGCGGACTGTATTCATTACGATCATATTAAGAATATTAGAGGAATACGGTTCCATCGAGTAATTAGTCTGACCGTAAAGTAATGAAAGAGGCTGCTAATAAGAGGAACAACGACATCTGAAATCCATGGCTTTGTACCGGAAGTGATCAAATTCACCTGCATCTTCTGTATGGATGTGCCGAAAGTGATCAGATTCACCCGCCATCTTCTGTATGAGTGTACCGGAATAGATCAGATTTCATTATGGCCGTTTTGAATATGAAATATGTCTGTTTGAATCAAATGATTTCTTGTTAAAAGAGTATCACCTCATTTAATATCATCATATACTGAAAAAAAAAAAAACATGCATAAAAAATTCTTGTTAAGTTAGTATATAGCGAATTTTACAAAGTGCAATTCGATTAGACCTTTAATATTTTAACAAGAATGTAGAGTTGAACATTTTAAAAAATAACGTATTTGAATATGGTGGACGTCTACAATTTTATGTGAAAGAAAAGACATGCTTTTAATTAAACGGCGACTTTCTCTTGAATCTATCTGCACCAAGGGATTCTTCTGTGCATCGAATGATCGGGTAATACAAATGCGATAATCAGTTGAAATTATTTTGACTTTCAGAAAAGTTTTATTTGATTTACAACCCTTCTTTTGTTGTCTACCACGTGATTTCAAATACGAAATCGTCCTTTCTAGGCATATTTATAATCTCTAAAATGTTTTGACATTTTACAATAGAAGGAAAAGGGTATTTCTTTAAATAATCTTGTGATAGCAAATTCCATTTGAACCTCTGTCTGAGAGTAGGATCCGTGTTCAATTTCTCATTATATATACTGGATAGTAGCTCCAAACAAGAAAGAAACATGAAAAAAATGAAGATTAAAGCACCGTGTATCCCACTGATGTGAAAAAGCCAGTATGTTTAATGCCTTATAAGTAAGGATATTCTTTAAAATTCAGTTACTAGTGAGGACATTTTGTTTAATGTTTTGGTATAAGTAAGAGTTGATTTCGCCCATTACATTAGTTACAGTACGATTACCCACTCTTTCTATTGATTAATAATATTTGATTGTCTTTTCTATAGTTAAAGTAAGAGTTGATTGCCCTATCCAAAGTTAGAGTTGATTGTCCTTTTTAAAGTTAGAGTTGATTGCCCTTTTTATAGTTAAAATAAAGAGTTGATTGTCCTTTCTATAGCTAAAGTTAGAGTTGATTGCCCTTTCTATATAGTTAAAGTTAGAGTTGATTGCCCTTTCTATAGTTTAAGTAATTGTTGACTGCCCTTTCTATAGATAAAGTAAGAGCTGATTGCCCTTTCTATAATTAAAATAAGAGTTGATTGCCCTATCCGTATTTAGAGTTGATTGCCCTTTCTAAAGTTAAAGTAAGAGTTGATTACCCATTCTAAAGTTAAAGTAAGAGTTAATTTCCCTTTCCATAGTTAGAGTTGATTGTCCTTTTTATAGTTTAAATAAAGAGCTGATTGTCCTTTCTTTATAGTTAAAGTTAGAGTTGATTGCCCTTTCTATAGCTAAAGTAAGAGTTGATTACCCTTTCTAAAGTTAAGTAAGAGTTGATTACCCTTTCTAAAGTTAAAGATAGAGTTGATTGCCCTTTCTAAAGTTAAAGTAAGAGTTGATTACCCTTTCTAAAGTTAAAGTAATTGTTGATTGCCCTTTCTATAGCTAAAGTAATAGTTGATTGCCCTTTCTAAAGTTAAAGTTAGAGTTGATTGCCCTTTCTATAGTTTAAGTAATTGTTTATTGCCCTTTCTAAAGTTAAAGTAATAGTTGATTACCCTTTCTAAAGTTAAAGTAGTTGTTGATTGCCCTTTCTATAGCTAAAGTAATAGTTGATTGCCCTTTCTAAAGTTAAAGTAAGAGTTGATTGCCTTTTCTATTGGTAAAGTAAGAGTTGATTAGCCTATTCATAGTTAGAGTTGATTGTCCTTTCTAAATTCAGAGTAAGAGCTTATTGCTATTTCTTTTGTTATAGTTGAATGTTCTTTATTGCCCTTTATATAGTTAAAGTAAGAGTTAATTGACCTCTCTATAGTTTAAATTATAGTTTTTTGCTCTTTTCTTAGTTCATATTGATTGCCCTTTTTATAGTTAAGGTAAGGGTTGATTGCCTTTTTTATAGTTCAAGTAAGAGTCGATTGCCCTGTCCATAGTTAAAGTAAGAGCTGCTTGCCTTTTTCATAGATAGAGCTTTTCATCAGTAATACTACGATTTTTCACCTTTCCCTGATTATATTTATAAACAGGAGAGTTCAAAACAATCCTTTAAATTTGAATCAGTAAAAGTTTTATCCTGCCATTTTGTACTAGTATTAGTACGCGGATTCTTATCTCTCTACCTTGCAATGAAAAGAAATTATTTTCTAAAAAACAAGTCTATTTGTATCAGTAGGAATTGTTTACCCTTTTTCTTGGTGTATTGTATAATGCCTATTTTTTCACTGATATCAGTTTCAGTTTTCCTTTTATTGGTTTACTGTGTGACTATTTTCGTCATTGATGTCAGTTACATTTGTCTACCCTTATATTGGTGTATTGTGTGTCTATTTTCTTCATTGGTTATCAGTTACATTTGTCTACCCTTTTATTGGTTTACTGTGTGTCTATTTTCGTCATTGATGTCAATTACATTTGACTACCCCCCTTTTATTGGTGTACTGTGTGTCTATTTACTTCATTGATGTCAGTTACATTTGTGTACCCTTTCATTGTTGTATTGTGTGTCTATTTTCTTCATTAATGATTCTTGTCAATTACATTTGACTACCCCCCTTTTATTGGTGTACTGTGTGTCTATTTACTTCATTGATGTCAGTTACATTTGTGTACCCTTTCATTGTTGTACTGTGTGTCTATTTTCTTCATTAATGATTCTTGTCAATTACATTTGACTACCCCCCTTTATTGGTGTATTCCTTTGTCTATATACTTCGTTGGTATCTGTACATTTGTCCTTTTTACTTGTACCTATACGTTTTGCCCGTCTTATCCATTGGTGTTTTGATATCCCATTGGTATCACAAAGTATTTTTTCCCATCTAGCTGTTCTCAATAGGAGTTTCATGTCCTTTCCAAACCTTTTGTAAGTTAAAAAAGTTTATACTTATGTACATTTAAACTCTTGTCATAATTGTTATTTGTTTTTAGTTTTATATCAGAAAACTGTTCAAAAACCGCAAAAAAGTTTATACTTATGTACATTTAAACTCTTGTCATAATTGTTATTTGTTTTTAGTTTTATATCAGAAAACTGTTCAAAAACCGCAATCAAGGACAGATAATTAAAAAAAATCGATGAATTTATTGATATATATTTGCTTGATATTAAATTTCTATAATATAAAAAATTGTAAACTTTCTTGGATGTTTAAATTCTACTTTTTTTTGCCGCCACCCTTATGAATCTATGCAAATTTTTATCATTTTATAGGATATTATTATTAAAATTTGAATGAAAAATTAAAATCTATGCGGCTAAATTTATTCATTTTACTTATTTAAACATGGTTTTGGTGTCGTTTACAGTAAATTACTTTTGAAAAAAAAATGTTTGTTTGTGCCTGTTACTACACTTAAGCAGCAAAAATGAAGACCAACTTCCTAGTTTAGCAATGAGTAAGAAGGTCTGCTGTCCATCAGTCTATTGTCTGTCTAGCTGTTGTACGTCTGTCTGTTACGTATCTATTGTTGTCCGTATGTTTGTTGTCCATCTGTTGTCTGTCTGTTGTCCGTCCGCCTGTTGTCCTTTGCGCATCTGTTATTGTCCGTATGTCTGTTGTCCGTCTGTCTGCTGTCCATCTGTCTGTTTTCTATCCAGTTGTTGTCCGTCTGTCTGTTATCATGTTTTTATCTGTCTGTTTTCTATCCAGTTGTTGTCCGTCTGTCTGTTATCATGTTTTTATCTGTCTGTTTCATCTTCCTATTCTCTATAGTGCCCAGTAATTATTGAAATTTTCTGACACTTTTTTTCCCCATATCATAAACCATTCAAGTTTGTTCATGAAGGGTTATGACCTCTGGCAAGGGGAGATAATTCCGACATACAGTCGGTCAGTAACAATCAATAATTAAATAAACTTGTCCTAATCATAACTTAGACCAGGCCAGAATATGAACACTTTAGTATTTTTTTCCCTTGGAAATGCAGGGGAAAAGTTTTTACAAGAAGGAATACAATAAATCAAATAGATAGACAAGCATCCCGATGAAGTGAAAATTGATCTTTTGTCAAAATTTTGATCTGGATTCCCTGTTTAACATCACCCTAACATTTTTGATTCATTTGATTACCTGTTCTCTCTTGTTTCTAAAGTATTTCTTAATTCTTTTTTGTTTTCCATTTTTACACAGCTAGGAATTCACAAAATACGAGATGTATGAAAAATAATTTTAAAAATGTAGGTAGGGCTAGAGGGCAAAATCTGCACTTATATATGAAATTTTTTGTTAAAGAGAAAAAACCCCAGTATCTTTGTTCAAGATAGTGGATACAAGAACTTGTACATGACACTTAATGAGATTTTCTCTTATAACGAAGTATCGTCATAAGTGTGAATAAATGTAGTTTACATAATCTACACGAAGATAAAATGCAATTACAGTTTCTCACCAAAACATAAATTGTTCTTAAAATTTAAGATCAGATCAACAGATTTTAATAGTTAATGATCCCGATATAATCCGATGTGACATTATTCATTAGGGGGCGGGGTTTGAATTTCCCGCCAAAATGCCAGAACCCATTGACTAGAGGGAAAATAAACAGGTGGGCGGTGTCCTGAGCCGGGACTACTTTTTCCGGTCATTCATCCGGTCAGTGCCCGAGCTCTGTAACCTTTTCACCGACATTCTTAAACTCGTAGTAAAAATCTGCTTGATTCATTTGAGTGCAAATTAGATGCAGGTTTCAGGAGTTCACCGCCATTTAAAGAAACATCAAACGAATGCCAGAACTGTTTTGGTCACGTGGTTCTACACTACTACGAGAGGTCAAATGAGATTGTTTTGGTGCAGAGAGAGGAGACGTGAATGACATTTGCAATAAATGAAATAGAAAATCATCAATCAAAATTCTACTTAAATGAACCATCGTGAATTATATACGTAACTACAGGCACTAATATACACAAGATAAAACCTTGAAACATGCAGATTTTCCACTGGTTATGAAACAGGTACCTGTACTCTGGATAAAATATTTATTTTGGGAAGTGGTATAATTTTTGAATGTCTTCATTTAGATATATATATGGAAAGGCACATGAATGATTGCAAAATCATCCCAGTGAATTAGAAATAGAAAATGAAGGGTTAAGATAAAATCATACATACTCCTCAGCATATTTTGACTTATGAGAGAGTAATGCATTCAACATTACAGGCGGGGATGTGGGAGGTGGGGTGTTACATTTAGTACAGGAGAATACTGTTACAGTACCAACATTATGAGGTGGGGGTGTAGGAGATAGATCTGGTCCAGTCCTTTTACTTTCTAGCTGTGGTGACGGATCGTAAATAAATTTAATTGACTGGGGGCTTGTTTCAATCGTCTTTGGGGGTATCCCTTCGGAGACTTACAAAACGGAGGTCAAGAAAAACGGACATCAAATACAACCCATGTTCGAGTAGAGAGGTGTCAGAGTGACGGATGTCAAGGTGAAATAGATCTTTGGTAATATAGACATTGCAGGGCAACGGAATTGGTCAGTTAGCAGACGGGCTTAGATATATTTAGTGTATTAGAGACTGGTTGTGGAAGCAGACTGACAATGGTCAGAAACAATGCTGAGGAATGGACCTTTAGTATCACTGCGGACACACTGGTTAGAGAGGTAAACTGGACATAGTGTTAGTGGTCTTGACGGTTGAAACAGTTGTCGGAGGTAGACTGTGGATACACTTGACTGAGCTTGTCAGCTGGTAGTGGTCTTCACTTACATACTGGTTATGGTCAGAGAAGTTGACAGATTACATGCTGGTAGTGGTCGGAATAGTTGACTACGGACACACAGGCAGTGGTCAAAAAGGTTGTCAGCGGACACACAGGCAGTGGTCAGAAAGGCTGTCGGTGGCTGCTTGTCCTCCATTTGACTCGACACAAAGTTTAAGGACCACTGTGTGAATGAACACTCACCTCCACAAGCAATTCAATTTCTGCAGGATCGATAGTCAGTTTCTTAAGGAGCGCGAGCCCGACCGTGAAATAAGCGGAAGGGTGAACGTCTTAAACTGAACCCGAGAGATCGCATGTCTACAACCTTCGACAGCTCTGACTTCTGTTAAGCTGTATCGGAATCCTATAATTATAAATGACAGTGACTCTCTATCTTCCCTCCCTCTCTCTCTACTCTCTCTTCTCTCTCTCTTCATATACACTAACACACAACTTGTGTACAGGAGAGATTGATTTCAATTATTTTTTTATAAAAATATATAATAATATAAATATGTTTGAAATTTCATTTACAAGGTATTTAGTAAGAAGTAGTGCACAATGCATGTTGCAATATAGCAATATACTGCAAAAAAAAAAAAAAAAAATTATTACCGCGCTCAAGGTAAAAGGAGTATTAGCCATTCAAAAAATATAGAATTGGAGTTTGAAAAGATCATAGTATCATCATAGTCTAAATCTTGAGCTGCTTAATGATACGTTACAGAATTAACATAACTTCCGAAATTAAAATGAATGCAATTTTGTCCAACGAAAAAACCCCCCATTCATATTCATACATTCGCTAGATGCATATAAAGTCACATTACAACATTTCTTTAAATATTAAGTACATGTAAATATGTGTATGTAATTGTTAAAAAAAACACATACAAAAAATTTACTTTTCATGTATTGTAATAGTACTTTTGCATCGCCACGTGGTATCTTTTGCACTGTAGAATCTCTCCACTTTGCATTAGGGTACACGGTATTACTATTTCATTTATCAATATTACTTACATATACAGTGTCAAATTGTACTATATACAAAGACATGTACTGAAGAGTATTTTGTATACACATAATTTGTCTGTACTGTTTGTAATTGTAGAAATCATGTCTGTTGGTTGTGATGCCTGAAAGGGCTCTGAATTGGAAATAAAGAATCTACCAAACATTGATAATTCTATTTAATAAAAAAATGGAAAATGGTAAACATTATATAGTGGTCCATAGTAAAGGAATTGAAAGCCTAATTAAGGAAATTGCTCAACTGGATGTGCTGCTTAAAGACATACAGAAAGTTAAAAACAAGTGACCTCCATGTTTTATGTTTTATTAATTGATATATTATGGTGGGTATTATAATTATAACTTTCGTCCCTCATTCAATTCATGCTTGTTATGTATATAGATAAATGATTTGAAATCACAAAATTAATAAAAAAATAAAATAAAAGTCACTGGGTGAAGAGTTATAATTAGAACGGCGTCCCAGTCGCACAACCCACCGGACATCGATCGCCACTTGACCCCTCATTACCCACTGACCAAGTGACAGTCCGTCATCTCGAGCCCGAGACTGCAGCCTTCTGATTCCCGCAATCAATGTCTGACCCTACCATGAGGGTATTTCACTTAATTACAATCACTGTCTTATAGTAAACAAAAGTAAATCTCCCTTGTTGTTGTTTTTTTTTTTAAAAAGAGACAGTTTTCATGGCTACAAACGTTCTAATGACTTTGATATAAACACGTGTTGCTCTGACCGAGGGCTTGACCTTTTTGGGGGGGTTTAGCTGAAGTGCAGACGACAAAGGCAGAACGCGGAAACTGACCTTTGATTTCCCTGATTCTATCTGTTGTCTAGTCCCAATTAAGGAATTCCAGGTTACGGGCAGTCAGTTCAAAATAGAAGGTTTTCCCACCCAAATTTTACCTGATATACTGTTTTGAATTTCTTGAAAGTATATTGTATGTGTAGTGTTAACATTGAAGATGATAAGAACCACGTATTTTATCATGCCAAACTGTAAATATAATTATAAAAAAATGTTTAATTATGAAAAATATTAATGCAAATAGTTATGCAAATATAAATTTAAAAAAAACTTGTTTTGTTTCCTTCTAAAATCCTGTCTAGCTAGATAACGATATCATGAAGGTTTAACAAGGAATATTTTGTTTAGCTCACCAGCCTGCTATTTTCACTATACCATTTTCGACTATTTTCCTTGATAAAATCTTTAAAAAATCATATTTTAGTGCCTAAATAACGCAAAATAAATGAAAGAGCATGCACTAGCTGAAATTATACAAATTGCAGAGTTGAATTTAAAAACTATTAAAAGTATATCATCGATGCTTTTCAAATATAGATCATGTTTTAAATTTTTCTCATTATTTATAATTAATAATACAGAAGCTTCATTTCCATAGACATATTTTCTAATTCAATTAAGTACTCACAAGCTTGTAAATAATATTAACTTAGCCTCCTAATGCATTCTACTTTTTGAATCAATTTTATACTAAAATAAAAATACCACTAACTGTTGCTGAGAATGTTAATTATTCTATGCTAAAATTAGATGAAATAAAATTATAATTTAGATATACATGTAGGATTCTAGTTTCTATTTCAAAGATCTCTAGGACAATGTTTTCTTTTTCATGAAGGTATACAGCAGATGCATCTTAATTTTAGTCTATGTAAAAATAATATGGTGTTGGAGAAAATATCAGATCCAAGGTGTATATATATATATTAATGAACGTTTGTTGGTGTCATTTTATACGTTCCTGGGTGGACTCGGCACCAGAACAATGCAAAAAAGTATGATACTAACAAATGATTGAATTTGTTAAATGTGACACGTTAAGGTAGTCCGATCCCCAGGTTCTGAAAAATCAATCCTTAGGTAATAGAAAATGCTCACAAAAGTGCTTCTGAATTCACGAAGTTGTGTATTTATAAATTAACCTTCGTAGTTCCTCATTTTAGTTAATCATATGAGGAAAAATGTTAAATCTGAAGTACATTTTCAGGAAACGTTAATAAAAGCACAAGCTATATGCATTTTTCAGCTGAAAATTGATCAACAGATATATTCAAGTATAAGAAACTATAAGTATCCAGGCACATTTTCCGGAGAAAATTGCGTGTTTTTTTTTTTATTCTTATCGTACGATATTTAAGTTCTTCTATTTACATCAACTGTACAATGATACATAGTCTGCTAGTATTGCAAGACATCACAGATCACATATAATATAATACTTATTTTTATCATTGTATTAAACCAAGTTAAAGTAATTGTAAATATTATCTGCATGCATTCTTCCAATGTAAGTAAAAAACTTTAATTTCTGTTCACTAACACTTCATTGTCTTTAATCATTTTTCTTGGAGAATATGGATGATACCCTATGTTGAAAATGAATTAGATAAATTTATTATGTACACCTTTGTATGATCTGATTTTCTCAAAGTCCAAAAATACATTTTTCATAAGTGCTTTAAAGCTTTCTTAATGAGATCGTCACGACACGAACTCTTTTGTTTTAAATTTTTTGTACTTTTAATTTTCGCACCAGTCGGTTCCAGTTAGTGTGGGGGTCTATTGAACTGTTCCGGTAAAGTGTCTGTGACGATGTCTAACAAAGCAGTGAAATCATTAACAGTTAATGCATGTTAATATTGCAATGTATAATTAAATGGAGTACCGTCCAGCAGTTTTAATTTCAACAAACTTGATGTCATAAATAAACAATGAGTCAAACTTCCAAAATTTTGCAGTCCCCTTGTCGTCGATTTAAATATTTTATCTATAGTTCGGATAATATATATTTTTTTTGTTTAGTTCGTGTCTAAGAAGAAATGCACGCCCAGAGGACGGAGAAAGTCATTTAGGGAGGCACAAGCCATTTTTGCTGTGACATATAAGAATGGGTTTCTGCAATTTGATGCACGAATTGTTGCGTAATTGCACTATATATAACTTTCAACTGACTCGAATTGATATAAATTTGTTTATAAAACAAATTAAAACTTTTCAAGGAAACATTTGTTTGCAATTGAGATTTAACATTTTAATTCAAACATAAAAGTAAACTTTTCAAGTATCTTAATATTCTTCGTTATCGGTGAAATTTTGCGTCCAAAGCCATTATTGGATCGTTTTCAATTTCATTATTTGTTTAGGTATTGAATTTATGTTAAATTCAATGAAATTATTAAAAAATGCATAAGAAATTCTGACACAAACAACTATGGATACCATTTAAAGGTATAATGATCTTGAATTTTAAGAGAAATGACGACTTGGTCGAAGAATGATAACTCTTGTCTTTTTTAAACATCGGTCTGTACACATTCAACTGAATTTGGTGTTTTCCGATGATCTCTAAAAAATATACAGGTATATTATTTAGATAAAGCATGCTTCACGGAGCATGTCACTTTTTCGCACATTTACATTACATAGAAATTTTTGCGAAATTAAAAATTGCAATATTGTAGCGCATAAAGATTTGTGAAATTTCACCTGTCGCTACAATATTCATGAAACGTCACCTGGCGAAATTTTGAATTGAATTGGAGGAGATTTGACTGTTTTATCGCTAATAATCATAATAGATGATCAAGTCAAGAATAACATCGTCATTTAACGTCTTGGAGAACCTATCTCTTAAAAAATCATGTCTACAGACAGAAAAATGCCCGAAAGAGACTAAAATGTTTTTGGATGCTGCTTGGGACTCCCTACACGTATCTACAGTCACGTGCCAAATTAAAAGTCACAAAATGGCTGAAGTGATATGTAGAGCTGAAATAATGGGCTTTGTTCATGTCTATGTATCTCTAAATCTAATAAAGGTACTTACCCCAAAATTTCAGTACTTAGTAATGCATCCATTGATTGCCAGAACAGCTCGGACTCGCTTTGGTAAGGATTGATACAAAGATTTTATGTACGCTGGAGTTAGAGAGATCCAGATTTCTAAAACATTATCAATTAGGTCCTGTCTACTTTTTATTTGAGAAATCCGTTTTTGAAGTTTTATTTTCACAGTTCTCCAAACATTTTCGATAATGTTAATATCTGGAGATTGTGGGGGCCATTTCACGGTGTTGATGCCATTTTCAGTTTTCCACCTAAGTCTCTCTAGATGTATGGACTGGTGCATTATCTTCCTGAAAGATGTATGGTCTATTCTGTTCATATTTGGCAATAACTGGCCAAAGATTTGCATCAAGAATTTCAGTGTACTTCCTGGAGTTAATATTAGATAAAAATCTTATCTTATCTGGAAGTTATTGAAACTACGAATTTCGGGAGGCGTTTGATTAACACATCCTTGCACTTTCAAAATTTTTAACTTTATCCTTAATACTTAAGAAAAGTAGAAATTTTGTTGTGTATTAATGAATAATACTCTATAATCCAGAAAATTCAGAGTAAAAATGTGAGAAAGCAAAACCCACTCACTTAAGTTTTGTCAGACCGTGCTCAGTGTTGTTATGTTCTCTTTCGCTTCGCTCAGTCGAACTTAAATCATTTCCTGTTCTAATATAAAAATAAAACAAACACAGAATGTAGGATAAGACATAGTTAGCCATTTCGAACAACAAACGTCGGGTGTGTAACAATCACTATTATACTTGTACATATTATTTGTATTTCCCGCGTTTTGTCCCTATGCCCCATCTACCCATAAGCCCTTGCAAAATAGCTTGGCCGACCAGAACAATTGAGGCCTGGTCATTCCCGGCAGAGAAGCATAGCTGCAGACACGTTTCTACAATTGAAGCAGCTAGTGTACATGCAAATAGCTGCCATACAATCAGTATCTTGACTTTGGCACGGAGAGAGGTCCGTGGTAAGTATTTACTTATTATATTATTAATATTCGTTAGGTATATAGTTTTTTAGGTAAATTTATTACTGAATACGTATTCGTTCTTATTTCTGAACTTGGCCAGCTCTCACAATTTTACCTGTTGTTCAGTCAGGCGTGACGGTTAGCGAGAGTGTTCGAATGGCTTTTGTATTATATCGATAGAGTTTAAAGGTGTTATTGTACGCAGTTTTCTTGTATTCAGATTTGTTACATTATGTGAAATATTTTGTCCATTTAAATTTTGGTTTAAATGTCTGGGCGGAAGTGAATGACCGGAAGTCGAAAGTAAGGTGCGCCATGTTGGCAATAATTTGTTTTGACTTATGTTAACTGGTAACCATTATAATTTATACCTATTGATTGATTTATTTATTTATGAGAATGAATTGCCAAACATAGTAGTGTTGCCAAACATTATTTAGTGAAACATGTGACTTAAAAATATTCGTCATCGTAGCGTCAAGGACACTGGTATGACCTGTGCTGAATACATGCACTAAGCTGAGGGGATCGTCGAGACAGGGCGAAAGGTTCCAGGACTTAGATCCGGAAGGATGCTGTGTTTGGATCAAGATTCAGTGATGGTGGACAGATACAGATAAGTCAATCCACGTAACATTGTATTAGCTCGTTATACGAACACTGACGAAATGCATGGCAAACCTAATGATTTCATTCCTGCATCGAGGATGAGGATGATGATGTTGACGAAGATGATATTGATGATTATGACAAGGATAATCATTGATCTGTGAACATGTTTGGCAATGATACTTTGAGTGAAATCTATACCCGGGGTTAATTGGTTAATTGTCTGATCATTGGTTACCGATTGCTATTATTATTATTTTTTGTTTAATAGTGTGGAAGAGTGTGTGGATCAGAGTGGGGTTGTCTGTTTGAAATCTTCTTTATTATTTTTATTTATTTATTTATTTATTTTTTTGTAAATAAATTTGTTAAAACTTAGTTGAATTTGTGTCATTTTTGGAGATAGCCAGCTTGACCACGTGGCAGGGTGACTGGAACTTTACATGCAGATTTATGATAATAATTTAAGCTTGCATTTATCACAATCCAAGATTTTTAGATACAGAGAGAATATTATCAATATTATCTTTAACATAACCATCTTTGGCAGACTCGCTCCTCCATCCCCCATGTGCTTTAAACAGTCTGTCTGGAATGTCCAGATTTGCTGCTGCTGTAGCTCCGCCTGATCTAAGGGAATGAAGTCCAAACTTTGTATTATCTTCTCCAACTTCTGATAATGCTCTTAAAAAAATCGCCCTCATAGAAGTATAAGATAATGGTTTATTTAGAATACACAATTTATAAGAACTGCTTTTCTTGAAAAACCGAACAAACCTAAATATAAATTCGTCCGAATCCTTATTAATATTAGCCAGCCGGAGATAATCTTTTAAACACTGAACTGGACAAAAAGGAGAATTTGATCTTGCAATATGAACAGAGTTACCTCTTCTGTATAAATCTGTCTTAGAACTCCTGATAATGATTTCGACATATTCATATGAAACTTTACGTCCGATCTTTTGATACCACATAATTCACTTGCTCGAAAAAACCCTGCATATCCTAAAACGCATAAAAGTCTAGTTCGCAGATGACAAAGATTATTTAGGTCATTCTTTGCTTTGAAAACTTTTTCAATGATCTCAACAGTTATAGGTTCCTCTTTGTTAACACAAGGTTTGGCCAAAATGCGTTTCCCACCTTCTGCAGTAAGTTTCACAATTTTTTCGCAACAAGGATTTGGAAATAAGTTTTTGTCATGGTACCACTGAATGTCGTAAATAGAAGCACTCAAAATAGAAGGAGATGAATTAGTTTGCACCAAATAGGATATATATAAAGAAACCGTAGAAGGTGATGTCGGCAAATATTGCAAATTATGAACGCAACACCAATTTTTAAATTTAGAGAAGTAAGTGTTATATTTACGCAAGGTGGAACCAGATTTAGACGCCTCGATTAAACTAGGAATCTGATTAGCCAACAAAGCAATAGCTCCATCCGAATGTCTACACAGTTCGTCCCAGTGTGGGTGTGGCAATGACTGAAATAACGAAGAAAACACTAAATTACATGTAGGCATTTAATTACACTAAACTACCATAAGTACTCCAAACTGTCACGACAAAAATAAACATGCCAATATAACAAAAAACAATCGAGTACCCCTTTGAAACTCTTAAAATCAAACATCAGTCAAAATTAATTCTGAAGCAAATCCATAACATTTGAAGGTTGCACCTATATGAATTACAGTCAATACAGTTCAATTCTCTATCTAATGGCTTTGTCTTACAAATCAGGTGGCTCCCAGCCTTGACTCACAGTTCAGATGGCTCTCAGCCTTAATTCACAATTCAGGTGGCTCTCAGCCTTGACTCACAGTTCAGATGGCTCTCAGCCTTAATTCACAATTCAGGTGGCTCTCAGCCTTGACTCACAGTTCAGATGGCTCTCAGCCTTAATTCACAATTCAGGTGGCTCCCAGCCTTAACTCAAAGTTCAGGTGGCTCTCAGCTCAAGAGAATCACTCAAACAAAAGACTTTGAAAAACCAATCCATCAAGCTCTCATCCTACACAATCTTAATATCACTTTTCTTTAAACGAGCTACAATAACAATTCTGTAAATAAGACATCTACTGGTAAATCACATATATAACATAATTGAAAATCAACTTAATACATTTTTTTAAACAAAAATATTAAATAAAACCTACACCAAAACTTTAACGTGCACATATCACTTTTAGCTGCAATTCAAATTCAACACCAATACATTGGACAAAAATTTAGGTTGCGCAAAAATTCTCTTACTATCTGATCCTGCTACGAAAAAATTTCTAGGTTTAACATACTCATAATAATCAACTACAAACGATTTAAATTGTCCATTGCTTTCAACCAAAAAGGGACAAAAATGGGAAGAAGTCCACTTAGGAACAACAAGGGTGCCCTTCGCTCTGCAAAGAAACATATGATTTATTACAGCTGGTACCAAACAATCTAGGCGTTAAATTCCTTCCAACTGTAAGCTAAAGCGTCAACTCCAGAAGTACCAGGTGTCCAAAATTTGCTAAAAAACTTTTTAACTTTGAAATTATTGCAATCAGCAAATAAATCTATGTTGTAAGGTCCCCATTTACTGTTGAAGAATTGAAAAACTGTATCTGAAATAGACCAATCATCATAGTCAAATATTTTGCTATTATAATAATAGATCTGATCTGATTATCCATACAACCTCTAAGGAAATCTGATTCTGAATGCACAAGGAAAATATATTCATAGCAATGTCATGTAAACTTTTCTTCATGCTTCCTGAGTTAACAATTTTAACAACATTTTGATTGTCTGTGTACAATTTAACAGTTCTGTTACTAAGCTTACAAAGCAAGGACTCAATAGTTGTTTCCACAGCCTTCATTTCTCTCCAGGTGGAACTCTGTAAAGTCTCTTCAGAAGTCCACATTTTATGTACAATACTGTCCGCACATTCCACTGAAAACCCGGCTCCAGCAAACTTGCTCGTATCTGTGTACACAATCCTTTGTGGGATAAAAGTATTATTGAAAGAAAAAAACATTTAGATGGTAAATGTTCTAAATTATGCAACCAAAAAAATAGTTTGATTTTAATTTCTTCTGTCATACAAATGCAACAATCCCAAGAAACAGAATTTAAGAACAAATATTGCCTAAACTCTGCTGAAAAGAAATAATAGTACCTGCAATACTTGATAAAACTCTAGGAGTGAGATCGGCAGGTCTGACACAATATTTTTAATTTTGTCCAAAATCTTATTTATTTTTTGCATAGGTACAGTAAGAGTACCTTGAGAAGTATCCCAAATAAAACCAAGCCATTCAAGAGAAATATGAGGATCCCAAACACTCTTTTCTGAATTTGTAATAAAACCTGCCATACTCAAATCTAGCTTTACAGCATTTGCCATATCAAGACAAGATTCATAGCTAGATGCAAAACCAAAACCGTCATCTAAATACACTACTATTCTATAACCCTTCTCTCTCCAATGCCTTACTAAAGGCTTCAGCAGCTGAGTAAAAATGTATGTAGCTGAGCTAAGACCAAAAGGTAGAACAGTAAAACAGTAGTAGAAATCTTTCCAGCGAAACCCTAGATATTGAACGTGAAAAGGGTTTATATCTAAATGATGGTAACCACTTTTCAAATCAAATTTAAACATGAAATCATTTACCTTACAATACTGTATGGCATGCTTAACACCTTCTAATTTAAATTTATCTTTGCCTACACATTTGTTAAGATGGCGTAAATCTAGGATAAGTCTTTTCTTACCTTGAGAATTTTGTGCTACAGATAAAGTATTTACAACAGTGGGAGGGAAGTTGCATTTCGTGATAATGCCTTTGCGTAAAAGAGAATAAATTTCATGGTCGACAAAATTCTCATTTTCAGAAGCAGACTTATTGTTACACAAAATAATAGATTTAGGAAGACATTCAAAAGGAGTAGAATAACCGTAAATTATGGTATCCACAATAAACTGGTCAGCACTCAAGCATTTTTTCCAAAATTCAACGTTATTAGCTAAATTGCCTTTAACAATAATATCATTGTTTTTCTCAGGACACAAAATATTGCATACCGTACTATAATCTGTCTGAGGTGGTACTTGGAGCAGTTTGTGTTGGTAGACTTGAGACTGGTACTTGGAGCAGTTTGTGTTGGTAGACTTGAGACTGGTACTTGGAGCAGTTTGTGTTGGTAGACTTGAGAATGGTACTTGGAGCAGTTTGTGTTGGTAGACTTGAGACTGGTACTTGGAGCAGTTTGTGGTGGTAGACTTGAGACTGGTACTTGGAGCAGTTTGTGTTGGTAGACTTGAGACTGTTACTTGGAGCAGTTTGTGTTGGTAGACTTGAGACTGGTACTTGGAGCAGTTTGTGTTGCTGTGGGTTTTGTGGTCCCCTGTGTCCTTCTCTTGAGAGGGCAGTTAACGCTCCAGTGGCCGAAAGCGTTACAGTAGAGGCACTGGTCTGGCTGGACTTTGAAAGAGGTAGATTGTGCACCATTGGAATTGAAGTTCCTTTGGTAGGGTGACAATCTAGAGGGTTGAAATTTGTTGCGATAGCTGCGAAAAGGATTATTATAGTTGTTCTTTTCAAATTTTTTGCGTTTTGCCCTCTGCTCGGCCTGATGCAAGCGTTGGTTGTCCTCGGAATTGTCAGTAATTGGGCCATCTTTGTATTCTCTGGCGACGTCCCATCCATATTTGTCAGCAATTCGTATGACCTTTTTTGATCTTTTTGATCTTTGATTTTACTAATAGAATCTGTAATCAATTTCTCTATGCCAACAAGATCACCACGTTCAATAAGTTTTTGTATGTTTTCAAAATTAAACTGTAATTCTGATAGAAAAAGAAACCTCTCTTTGTGATGAGCCAACTTAAAATCAAGATTCTTATCTTTGTGATGAGCCAACTTAAAATCAAGATTCTTATCTGCTATTGTTGAAATTGATGTCCTTGACTCTAGTTCCTTTAAGATGGTCTTCTTGTTCTCTGCAAGAGCTGTATCCAATTTATATGCAAATAACTGGTAAGCTTCAGCATTGGATAAGTCGGCATTACCAGACTGGACAAATGGCCCTCCTGCAGAAGCTCGTGCAGGTGGACTGCCACGGTCTACATGAGCACGTGGGGAATGGCGAGAATCACCAGAGTCAGACATCAGGAAAACTAGTGAGTCGTTGGCTAACTTTTGTCAAGTGATTACAAAAACCGATTCTAAAATTTAAATACCCTAAACCGAATGCCTGCAAATTACTACGATAAACAAAATAGTGCCCCTTAATATTACGAACATCACAAATAATTCAAATACCCGATACTTGAAAGCGTTACTGGCCTAGTGGAACCAGCGGAAGCTCTCAAAGCCAAAGGCCCCGGTTTAAATCCACTGAGGAACACCCATCTTTTTTACTTTTTTTTTAAAAAACGAAAAGAAATTTATTGTAGTTATGTACAGAGTTTAACAAATTGAATACACCCGTGAAACGTAAACTGTTTTTGTAAACAGGCACGAGCTCTCTTGTTGTTAATGTTTACGTTTCACCGGGTGTGTTCAATTGTTAAACTCTGCACACACCACTGAGCACGGACTGACAATACTGGTGAGAGGATTTTGCTTTCTACATTTCTACTCTGAAATTTCTGCTTTATAGTTTTAATATTTTTCATTAATAAACAACAAAATTGCTACTTTTCTAAAGTAATAGGGATAAAGTTAAAATTTGTGAAGTACAAGGATGTATCTATCAATGTCCAGAAATTCGAAGTTTCAATAACTTCCAGATAAGATAAGATTTTTATCAAATTTTCGTATGAAATGCTATAGCAACATATAAGTCATGAAATTATTCAGAAAATTTGAGTAAATATTAATTTAAAATCTGTGTCCAAACACCTTTAACACATGGATGGATATTATCAGCCAAAGATATCACCGTGATTCAGGACTTTGATTATTACTGCAATCCGGGACAGTCGCATTTAACCGCTTTCAATTTAATATTTTGTGAAAAGATCGGAACTTTCTGTAATACCCTATGTTTGCTGGAGCAAAAGATATTTGCAGACGGGACTTACATTGGCTATTCGGTAAATATTTTTTCCCTTAAATTTTCATTCATTATATTCAATGACACATTTATCATAGTTGATTTAATGAGGATTTAACCCCCTTCCTCTTCCACACAAACAGGTTTACACCAGGGATGGGGTAATTGAAAAAAGTAATTGTAATTGACTGTAATTAATTACATTTTTTGAAGTAATTGGAAGTAATTTGTAATTGAACATTTTTTTAATTACTTGTAATTTAATTAATTACACTGAACAAATACCAAGTAATTTCAATTACTTTTTCAATTACATTCAATTACTTTATATAATACACATTCATGATATATTCATGATATATCGTCACCACTACCTCCCCATTTTACTGGTTTTTATTTTATTGTTAAACATACCCTCGATCCTTCAATTATACAAAATCTTAGGTTAATTAATGCTTACAAAAAAATAATTAAATGATTGGCTTGATAATGATAAACTAGTTTCTTTCTAATCATTATGTAAATTTTGAATTCTTTGATCTATGTTTATAAATATGAATTTTGAACCACCCTTCTTAGGTCTATTCAGCTATGAAACACACATTTATTATATTTCAATCTTTGTTTTTTGATCAATAATAAAGAAAAAGAAGGTGTTTGTCATTAATTAAGTTATCTCTTGTTGGGAAGAGATAATTGCCCTCCAGATCATGGCTTTAAATTGCAATCAAAACAAATCAACTCCTCTAAAGAGATATTCATTCCATGATTTAAAAGACAAAGCCAATGGAGATAATTATTTCAATTTAAAATGCTCCCCTAGCTTTAGAAATTAAAAACTTTCAATTTGATAATTATTTTAACATCTAAACAGATTTTTATGAATGAATTTTCTATCTGTACAATTCTGATTTATGAAGTAAAATTGTTCAACATAAATAGGAATTTAGGATGTTCAGGTTACCTTCAAAGGAAATATTTAATTTGAGGGGTTACAGTTGCGACTCATTTCACTCTATTAAAATACTCACTTTTAATCAAATATCATAAGCCATGCAATTTGTGTACTTGTAGGTTTTGTGTGGTGGAAACTGCATCAAACTGATCTCGGATAGTTCTTTAAGAGATTCTTATTGTTTTGTAATTAATGTTATAAATTAAACCAGAAGGATACACAATGCCTATAGCATATTATTTCTTGTATTATTTGTGCAGAGGCTGAGCTTATATACAAATAAATGATGTTCTGACAAGGATTAAAAAAATTTTCAAAAAATTAAAAATGTAATTTGTAATTTAATTAATTACTTTTGCAAAGTAATTGTAATTTAATTAATTACATGTCTTAGAAAGCCTGTAATTTAATTGTAATTTAATTGAAGAAAAAGTCAAAGTAATTGTAATTTAATTAATTACTTTTTAAAGTAATTGACCCCATCCCTGGTTTACACCTAAAACAAGGCTTAATCTGATTTGTGTCTTGTTTTACTGTTGTTGTGACGACTTTTATGAATTGCCGGAGGAACAAGTAGGAAAATGAGGCAAAGTTAAAATGCCACTTTGCCATTTTGTTATTTTTCTTGGAAAACGAAAGTAGGACTAATTTGGCTTGGGGTAATTAAACTGGAGTCTTGGCGTCATGGAGTGGATTAGTCCAACTTGCTGTAGAATGCCACTATTGTAATGTAACTTAACTAACTGCTCTGGTACGAGTGGAAATTAATTACTTCATCATTTTAAAGTTATGCACTGCTTCACTGATAGTCCCTTATACACGTGTATTATACCTGAAACACCTGATTATTCTTTAAACATATAAAGATGGATATTTCGTATCAATTTATTGACAAATCAATAGGAGTGGATCTAGTATTTTGTATGAAGCGAGGGAGCGTGAGGCAAACTAAAATGGACAGGGCTTTTGCATCCTTCCACGGCAGTCTGAGACGGGAAAGAGAAATCAATAGCATTTTCCATGTTATGTGGTTGCTAAACTATTTATTTTTTGATGTATCTATTGATATTTCTGCTTTTGAAGTCAATAAATGTATTGCTGATGACACTAAAAGAGTGTTAAAGACAAGTAAAGACTTTAACACAAGTAAAGACTTCAGATCTGTGATGCAGAAGTATGTCAACAACTTATCACCAGATCTACACAAAGTGGTCATACACCTTGAAACAGATGATGGAACCTGTTCTGATCGAGTGTTAGTCCAATACTATGTTGATGTTGAGCCACATTCATTTCATGTCATTAAAATGGTAAGAATTCTAGAAAGTACTAAAGCACAAAAGACAATGCGAAGCTGAGAATTAAATCACTTTTGAGTGATTGAGAGAAGAAACCAAGAGACATCTTCTGTAGCATTTTAGAAGGACGGTGGGTATAAAAAACACACAAGGAGCAGCATGCATTCCAAGAAGCAAAAACGAATAAAAATTGTGCAAAACGAAATGTTAATAACACCCGTGAGAAAAATTTACTTCAGAGAACTATATGTTACTATAGTTAAAATGTTTTAAATGTCAACAAGTTTTGTTTTAAACATTCATCATTACATGAAAACTTTTTGCGTGTTCTGTTAGGGATTTAAATTGATTGATAGATTGATTGTATGTTGTTTTACGTCCCGTTCGAGAATTTTTCACTCATATAGAGACGTCACCATATACCGGTGAAGGGCTTCATATTTAGACCTTTACTCGGTGCTCAGGACCATTGCGCAGTGAGGATTCTTTATCGTGAATACGCCTACCGTGACACGGGGCCTCGGTTTTTAAGGTCTCATCCGAAAGACCCGCAACTTTCACTTTAAAATGCCGAGCGCTTGGCGAAGGAACAGCTGCTACCTATGGATTTAAATTGAAGTATGAACTCTAGAAGCATCGAAAAGCTTTGAACGCCCGACATTCAATTGTCAACTACAATTGTTTCATTGCTATAGAGAACCAATGATGATCGGGCCAGTTTTAATTTATCAGAAGAAAAACTTCGATAGTTACTTCAAACTTTCGCTATCAATTCTCTAAGTTTCTCCAGAAATGAGAAATTTAAAGATTTTTGGAACAGATGGAGAAAAAAAAACTTGTCAGATGCCTCTGAAGTTGTTTCCCTTACGCAAACTTCTCTTGTGAGACATCATAGAGAGAAAGCTGAAGGACCTAAGAATAACAAAGACCAAATCAAAGGAATATATTAGGACATCTTGGAAAAGTAACCAATTAAACATAAATTAAAGGACTCGCGTTGAGTTTCGGGAATTTGACAGTCAAATAGAAAATTTGTAGAGTGAATGGAAGTCAACATATTCAAAAGTGTAACATTTCTTAGTGACTTTCTAGAATAATCAAGAATTAAATATTGCTGATTTCCGTAGCCTTTCGGGACTTGGATACCCAAAAGACATTTCCATCAATAATGGATGTGAGTGTATGAACTCCGTGAAGAGGACCGCCAAAAAGATCATCATCGAAAATTGAAATTGGGTGAAAAGTATTTTGATCTCTTGTTTATAAAAAAAAATCAAATATCAAGAATTTGAAGTAAAAATTGCCTTAAGGAGGCTGGGGGGGGGGGGGGGGGAGGTTTCAACAAATTAACCATCAAATATGTCTTAATTTTTTAGGTATGATATCTTAAGCTGTCAACTTTCATTTGGCAAAGAAAAATTTCATAAATTTTAGTTTTAAAATTTGATCATTTTTTGTTTATCTTTATATGGAGCTCTTCTTCTAAAGGAGATCAATATAGTCTGAAAATGGCCACAACCCCCCAGCCTTCTTAAACAGGAATGAGGGAATAAAGAATCAAATAAGATATCAGCATTGTGAAATTTTAAACAAAGTAACTAATATTCCTTTTCAAATTTTAGAAAACATTTTTGAAGATGCAAAATTAGTAAATCACTTAAACTATTGAATTGCTCTAAAGCCATGGTATGTTGATACTTCTATTTTATGCTGAATAGTACACAATCAGTGATCTCTTAAAATTGTATGAATCAAACTGCGCAAAGGTGATTACCTATAAAGGAGTCATTGAAACAAAGTTTGTGGTCACATAGTCGCAGCATCTGTTTTTGTGATGTTCCTTCAGTCTATATAGAACAATATAGACTGAAATATTTTAATACTCCTGACAAAACCTAAGGGAAATATGATTAAAAGGTCTAAACAATAAGCAAAATAAAGATGTCCAGATTTAGGAAACACCTCATAAAATCATACAAAGCAATCCTTGACATTTTAAGCAGATTAAATTTAAAAAAATGTGGTGGCTTTGGCAAACTGTTTTCAGATGCACTACAAATTCCATCAAATGATCTTCTTCATTGATTTGATGGAAAATATTTAAGACCAATTTAAAAAATCTTAATACTGATCTTTGTAGAAGACAATGTCCCGAGGTATCATTATTCATTCCGAGAAAAAGTTTCTAATATTTCAGGAAAACAAAGATGTTATTAACCTACCCATATAGTGTATGGAATATGTACGTAAGTGATAGAAAAATATACAAATTACATTATACCAGAAATTTGTGGGAAATTTCATGTTTCAAATCCCTTTTATTTTTAAGGAAACAATTTTAAGCTATTTCACTTTATATCAGACTTGTTAAAGTTTCTGATTTTTATGCATGTTAAATTTCTCCATTTGAATGAAAACAACTCTCAGAGATTCATCAGTGTGAGTACACAAAGAATATAAGTATCTCTAATGCTTCCAAATCCAATTTTCAATAAATTTTAAATTTCATTAAAAAGTGTCTTTTTAAATAAATATGTTAATAATTCTTGACAATTAAATTTACAACATTGCTTTTTCTGTTTGACTGTAACGTTTTTACTATGTACAAATGATTATTAATTGGATCCGCTTAGGTTTCCTTCCTAAGAATCACGCATGTTAACACAATGTAAAATCAAAACAAACTTCAATAATATCAATGACACTAAAAGAGCAAATGACTGAAATCCACTATTTATACTTTTCCTTAGGTCCTATCTGGATAATGATTGGTAACAAAACAAAAACGAACTACAACAAGAGAATCGCCTATAATTTTATCAGTGATATCAGTGATTAAATCTAAAACCTTATCTCTGTAACTGTAGACTGAGTGGTTTAACTAACAATTCTGTTGTTTCCTGACAGTCTGCAACTACCTGAAATGTCACTGAGACACCTTTATTATTTTAAAGTCACCAAGACACAATCTAAAGGCACCAAGACACTAGTCACTGAGACACTAAGGAATTAGATTCCTGAGCTGAGTGGTCTGAGTAACAATTCTGTTGTTTCCCGACACAGCCAAAGAATGTTACTCCAGCAATGAACAACAACCAAGTAAAAGAAAACTAAATGGGTGTCAGTATTTATACCTTTTATCCAAGCCTAATAACTACTGATTAGTTAATAATTGGTAAGCTCTGATTGGCTGTAATGTAAACGTTGATTGGCTAAATATAAAGTGATTCGATTGGATGATTCCAGGCACTTTCAATCCACTATGATTATTCAATTTCATTATATGACACAGTCTGATAACTGAAAATATATATATATTAACATGCTGTACCATGTTACCTTTCACAAAATCAACATTGATTTCTATACAATGTTTATATATAATGTAAAATGAAACAAAATGTTTAATCTCCACATGATTTTTTTTATACAATGTTCATTTAATTTCAGCAGATTGTATACCTAACGAACTAGACCATCCACATCATGTATACACCTAGATTCAGTACCAAGTGTAAAGTACGGCAGTGTTCTAAGTGTCAGGGGTGTACAGACTTCTACTGTAACACTTGTGAACAAGACCTGTGTCTACAGTGTAAAGAGAGACATGTTATTGATCTAGATACCATATACCACGATGTTGTGTTTTACCGTGAGAAATATGACTACATCCCGAAACAAGAGACCTGTGTGAGACATCCAGATAGAATCTATAAAATGTTCTGTTACTCATGTGCACTTCCTGTCTGTGTCAAATGTAAAGAACACAAAAAACACAAACACCAAATACTGGACATTATAACAGCCTATAAAATAAAACGTCAACACCACAGAGAAATCATTCACAAGATCAGAAGTGAAACTCTATATAACAGCTGTTTTCTGCTGGCAGGAATCAAAGTTGATGTGAAAGCTTGTCAGACAGAAATCTCTAACCGTCAATCAGAGATGTCAGTCAAAGCCCGGAGACTAAAGGACCTCATTGACACTGTAATATGTGATGTTAAAATAAGATATAAAAATATCATTTTGTTTCAAAGAATACAAAAACAAAAGAGAAAAATTAATAGAAATATTGCATTTGTAGAGAACTATGATCACAGATCTGAACACTTGGCAAACAGACCGGTAAAGTTACTCTATTTCCTAAAGAGAATCCGTGTCCCAAAGAAAAATGACACTCCAAACCTTACACATCACGCTCTTCTCTCAGTGTCAGAGGAAATCAGCATGGAGGATGTGACTAATTTACTAAGGGAAATTCAAATCATTGAGACAGGGAAAAGACAATTAAAAAATGAATGTCTTCTGAAACTGATGTCCACACCCATGTTACAAAGATCTGTCACTGTGAAGGGTGTTTGTGAATTTGTGACACATATTTCCTGTGTGACGTCAGACCTGGTTTGGATCAAAGATTTCGAAAACAATCTCATCCTGACAAACACTGAAGGTGTAACATTACATCATCTGACAGATACAGGCAGTTATGGAGCTGGAGGACACACAGTGAATAATACTGGTGATCTGATATACATAGACTGGTATTATAGAATCAACAAACTATCTAAAGATACCAGAAAAAAGTCCACACTGATGAAAAACACACAACAATGGATACCAGTCTCTATCTACTGCTCCCCCTCCAACGGAGATCTACTGGTCGGGATAGAGTATACTAATACAGATACAGGCAAGGTAGAACGGTATAACAACATAGGACAACTTATACATACAATGCAACACAACAGCGCAGGTCAGAAACTGTATAATACACCCGCATACATCACAGAGAACCGCAATGGAGATGTTATTGTGTCTGACTGGGGTCATAATGCTTAAGTAGTAACAGATCGTGGAGGGAGACATCGCTTCTCCTACACAGGACCTCCTTCAGGATCACGACTATCACCATATGGAATCTGTACTGACGCGCTGTCACACATCCTGGTGTGTGATTTGGATAACGACTCAATACAGATAATTGACAAGGACGGTCACTTCCTGTCATCGATTCAGATACATGTACCACAAGAAGGGATAGGTAGACCACGGAGCTTGAGTTATGATGACAAAACTCATCTTCTCTTTGTTGGATCATACAGCGACAAAGTGTGTATATACAGGTACATAGAGAGGCACAACTATTTGACGGATGATATTTGTTAGTTGTTATGTTTATATCCGTACACAAGGACTACCTGTGTCCGTCAGAAAAAAATATATTGTATCTGAGAAAACTGCAGTCTAAAAGTGGAGATCACGCCCCTAATCCAAACAATGAATTGTAACAACATGACGAAATAATTGCGATCTTAGACAAATTCAAGACAGTGTTACAGAGATAGCTATTCAATTGTTAATTGTTTGCTTACAAAATAGTAAAACATGTGGTCTCAGAAATTCCGCTAGAATTGAAAAATGAACTGAGAATAAAAAGGAAATACAGTGAAACACGCTTATAACAAAATGCCAGGGCCGGACGATTTTGCTTCGTTATGAGCGTAATTCGTTATACCAATTAAAATTTCAATATATTTTAAATTGACAGGAAATGAAAATCTCTTCGCTGTAAGCTTCAATTCTTTATGAGCATGTTCGTTTTCAGCGTGTTTTACTGTAATTTAAGAGATAAAACAGGATTTTGAAAAAGGTATTAAAAACAAAGTTAAGGAAGAATTTGTGGAGAAAATGGAGAAAACATAAAAAGAATTCAAAACACAAACATTTTTTTTAAAAGATATTTCAGACGGATTTAATTTTGATTTGCACACACATCGAGAAAAACTCATTGTATATTAGATCTTATATTAGATCTTAGAAAGAATTTAGATCTTTGCAGGAACAACTAAAATTACCGGTATGTGAAATATCAGGATCAGTAATTACCCTTCCAAATCAAAACCAGCAATCATCCCAGAAGATCGTCAACTTTAAGATCAAATTGATAAACTGGACGGAAGAGAAAAAAAGAGAACCTTAAACAAAAAAAGTGCATAACATTTAAAAAGTGGACATGGTGGACCCTGGAGATGTCCTGGAGATCCATCGGATTTCAGGGGTATATGGAAAAGGACCACGTCATGTGATCGCAAATCTCGTACCACGGGGTTAAGCTCAATGTCAACAAAACGTTTTCAGAGGGATCCTTGAATTCACTGTGTGGAAAAGTGTTTACAATGGACGAAGAAGGAATTTGTCACAGATTTGATATTTTGTACCACGTGTCTGTAATTTGAAACGACACTGAATAATTCAAATATGCAGCGGAGTCGACTTTTTTGTAAATGTGAGATCGGGCTCGTGATCCTATTTGGATGTTGTTGTTTTTTTGTGTAAGTGTGTTGGTGAGTGTGTGAAGCACACTTGGCTGAACAGACAGTTTTTATTTGCACAGCATTCACCAACCTGCTTCCACCTATACTTACGTAAAATATTATTAAGTTTTGTTTTGTTAAATGTTCAATATTGAAATAAGTACGTAATAGTAAAACAATGAAATTTATTCAATTTGTAATTCTATTTTTTATGAGCTATGCTATTGTAAAAAAACCCCATTATTTTCAAGTATGTACTTTAGATTTTAATATATAAATAACTCTTTTTGTATAATATTGGTGTGCAAATATATCAAGTGACTAGGAAATAATAAATACAGTGTTATGAAAAAGTTAACATTAAGGAAGTTCAATAATTGCCTTAACTTCTGTAACAGGCATATCAGTATATGCCACATTACACATCTGGGTCACCCGAATGTTTTCCCTCTTTATTACAAAAAAACATATTGAGCCTATATTGTGGCCCTAACCTAGCCTCAAGAGGTTATGATATAACCATGCTTGAATCAACACACATTAGATTGTTTCAATATCAATATGATAAGCATGGCGCTGATGTTTTCATTGAAGTGGCCTTTTTAGTTTTATGGTTTGTTTTTGTCTTTTTGTTTTAGTAAACGTGCATTATTTGAAATCAATTTGAAAGTATGACCAAAGTGTCCATGAATTATTTATATAAAACCTTGTTTAATTTTGATCCCCTTTGTGATCAAACCCTACCCCAAGGGGCTGTCATTAACAAACTTGAACCTATATGCCCCGAGAATGCTTCTATATTCATATGACTAATCATTGCCTCAATTTTATTCCTTATTTATAGATTTTTGTGTATCGGCAAACATTCAAACTGTATCCTGATTACAGAATGAGCTGTTGCATGATTAAATTATCATAGTGATATTCAAGTACTCACTTCATTGTAATTTGTGACGGTTTACATACATGATTAATTACTACGGAAGAGTACTCCATTTATATTTCTGTTTTAAGGACGACGGACCTAATTCGAAATTTCGAGTCAATGCGCAGAAAACCGCGCATATGCCTTGAATCAAATTGACTTAATTATGTATTGCAAAAGATAAAAAAATATACATTTTTAATTCTTTTAGAGATATTCTCTCAATTCAAAAATATTGTAAATATTTCGATTTATATTCATTTGTTAATTTTATAAATACATGATTTATTTGGCCAAGGTATTTTCATTGAAAATTTCCCCCAAAATGTGCTATACACCTGCGTTTGACACCCCCCTCTGAAAAATCTAAGCCGATGAGCCATTTATTTTTTGCTGGTAAATTGTCGAGTTAACATTGTCCTTTAATAGGAATAAAAATTCTATTGCAGAATTTTTTTCAATGATTACTCTTATACCCTACAGTGGTAATTCCCATTACTTCCTATAGTAATTATCGATTTCCATCTCCAACTTTTGAAACGCTCCCCATTAAAAATCTAGATCGATGACCATGTGATTTCTTTTTATTGATTTTAACTCAAGAAAATTCACTTTACCTCATATTAAAATTTGAATAAAAAATGTATAGCAGAAATGAATTAGGTCCGTCGTCGTTAACATCATAAAATTGGAAATTCAATTCTTTTTAACTTATTATATTTTGTTGAAGTTAAAACAATTTACATAAAATCTTATTGTTAATGTAACAGAAGTTTAAAAATCCATAGATTATTACATGTAGGTTAGGCCTATTGTGTTGAAGTTTAGAATGTTATACATTATGACTACTCAGGAAATAATCAAACTGTTGGATGACTTGACAAACCGCTGTTCTTAGCCTTAAGCCTCTGGTGACAACAGTTCGACTGTTTCACTCATAGGCTTGTAATAAGTGTATTCCGTTATCTGCATACATAGTAACAATAAAGTGATTTGTCTTTTTTTTTTGATGTGTCGAGTGACACAATTAGTTCATTTCCTTTTGACCATTTATCCTCCCATACCCATTTTCACAAACTTTACACAAAATCAAACCATCAACACTGGTACTAAGGAATGGGCATTTGGAATTTACATGAAGACCCCTACTACAATATTGAACATTTTCCTTTCCATATTAAAGAGTGTTCTTTTACAACCGTTCCTCTTGATAAATTAAAAACTAGGTTTTTTGATATCATAGACAACTACATCTCCAATAAAATTAGAACTCGGAAATTTTCGTACATTGTATTTGGTCAGCAACAAAATTACTTCGCTAAACATCACACTTACTCTACAGTACTGTGAAGTTGATGTTAAAAGAATGTTGGAGCTCCTCATGGACATTACTTATGTAGTCCTCGGAGACCAAGTCTTCCAACAAATTTCGATGGGAAATAATAGTGCTCGTTTATTTGCCGATCTGTTTTTATATTTCTATGATTTTCCCGTTATTTCCAGATCGTAACAAGGAGCACACGGCGGGTGTGACTGGTCGGCAGGGGATGCCCACTCCTCCATGGTACCTGATTTCACCTCTGATGTTTTAGAGGTCCGTGTTTACTCTGCTCCAAAATTTGTATTGTTCAATGGACTTTTGAGCGTGAATACTGTTCGTTATCTCCATACATTTCATTATTCAAAAACTAAAACATGAGAAGACAAAACACTTGCTGTGGCCCTCAATTTGACATTCAGATATAACGACGACGTGTCATCAAATGACAATAGTTACTTCCATATCGAGTTGATATAAACCGTTGAAATTGAAATAAAAGACACCAGAGAGTCTGCAAGATATCTTTCAAATTTGGATGTTTTCGGACTAAGTCGATAAGGACTAACTAACAACTAAATTGTATGATAAAAGAGATTACTTCTGCTTTTCCATCATCAACTTTCCTTATTTATGTAGTGTATTCTGCTATCATCTGCATAGGGTATTTACGTAGCATTTCGTAAATTCTATGGTCCTTATTATGACCTTGTTAAAAAAATATAGCATATCATTGGGTTGTCTTTTGATTGACGTGTTTCATACCAATTATTAGGCATTTGTTTTTGCACTAAATATGACTACGGAATGTTCCGTCTACCTGATCAATACATTGGGCTCACAGCGGGTTTGGCCGATCAGCAGGGGATGCTTACTCCTCTTGGGCACCTTATCCCACCTCTAGGGGTCCGTGTTTTATGCACTCGTCACACGTTTGTATTGTTTATAGATTTTTATGAGATTGATCATACTTTCTTTTACCCTTTTTTCATTGTTCCTTCCGTATGTAAGGCTTTTTACCTGTTGAGGCGGTTTGATGTTTCACACAAGTCTTCGGACAAGTGTATTTTGGACATGCATTTTTTTTTTACATACATCACCCATTTCTGATACATGTAATTAATCATTTGCGTGCTTCCATCCTGTTGTTATTGATAGATTGCCCCCTTGTTCCTATTTTCCAGATTTTTGTAACTGATGATAATGTTAGATTTTCTATAAACTCCTAAAACTCTTGGTACTGAGGTCAACATCATCTGTGATTTCCTCAGTTTTCTCAATACATGCTTCATATGCTGAAAGAAAATTGGATATCTGCTGGTTTACAACCAAAAGTCTGGTAGAGAACACGTCTTGCATTTACTTGGATTAACTTCACCAATTTCAGAAGCCGAAAAAATATGTGAAAGATAAGATTCCAAAATAAAGTACATTTTTCCCCAAAACGAAACAGCTGCAGAGACGGCTTAAAGACTTAAAATGATCTCACTCTCTGAAACAATTTGTTTAATGTCAACATTTTGATTCTATAGTCGATACAATGACCTCGTTTGCAACTAAAATCTATCGTTAAGTCGAATTTTGTCTGATATTTTTCCTACAAATTGTTAGGCCACCACGCTGCATTGTCAGGATTTTTCCGTTTACCTGGTCATGACAAAGAGCGCTGTGGCCGGTCCAAAGAGGATGTTCCTTCTTCCATGGCACCTGATCCCTCCTATGCCTTGTCGTTGATTGGATTTGAGTATGATTACTGTTTGTTACCTCCACATTTCATCCTGTGAAGTTTTATACAATTTAATGATGTTTTTGCTTTTCTAGTATTGAGTCATAGGTAGTATCTTCAATGTATCAGGCAACCTTTGTGTTTCACTGATAACAACTAAGCAATTACTTTGACCTGTATTATTTTTAAATATACATTTACTATTTAAAAATATACTGAACCAAAAATGGAAATAAAACTATGAAAACTTTATTCATCATTTTTTCATCGTAGGTGTAGGTGTTTTTTTTTCAATAAAGCGCGGACATTGTACACTAGAGGCGATAACTCCGAGAGAGAGAGAGAGAGAGAGAGAGAGAGAGAGAGAGAGAGAGCAAAACAACTTTCGAAATCTTTTAAATTGAATCCGTTGAAATTTGTTAAATGCATGTCTTTATATGGATCAGTAATCTGGAATTCACTTCAATATGAACATATTTCTATTCCTTATTATTTTGTCTCTTTTCTCTTGCGCTTTGACAATTAATTTTGAATAAACATACATAAAAAGCTCGAATGAATTTAAAGCTGATAGAAAGATAACATTTTTAAAAACTGTTAGTACAACAGTGTCCTCAAATCATGCTTTAAATTTGTTTTTTTTATTTAGTCAAGTCCATTTAAAGAAAAACGTTGCACTATTTTTGTCAGCTCTTTTTATCTATCTGCACTGTAATCTTTATAATTTGAAGCGTTTACTTTTTTGAATGAATGCCAACATAATACAGTATCTTCTTTGCGCACCCTGAGAGTTCTGTGTGTTCCATTATACCTAGTTACCATCGTCAACATTAGGATAAAATACAAATATAAATATAAACTAGTTTGAAATTTTTTTAACAAGTGTGAAATATTGATGGTTAGATTCATTTAAGTTTTACAGGTATGTATAACTATTGACTCTCATTTAAAATTAATGGCTAATGTGAGCCCGAATTGATAACAAATACATGAAGGCATTTTTAATTTCCATGAAATATAAATTGTGTTTCAATAGTCTGCATAAATTAAGAAAGAGAAGAGGCGTGGGGATATGATAGTCGAAATTCATTAAAAGTTGTAGGCACATAATGTATGGTTTTGTTCTTTTAATGAAACTGTTCTTTTTCCTGTGCATTTGAAATCTATTATCGTATATCCACGCTTGATTTTTATACAGCGATACATGTATTAGTTAGGGTACACCATTACCATTTGAATTTTTCAAATCTCCCTATTAATGATTTAATAGAGTTTAGGTTACTGATATAAGCTACTTATCCTACCTTGAAGAACTATTGTACAGGCTCTTTGATATTGGTACACTTTTACAAAATAAATTGCACGTTTATACATATAACTGTCAGACGTGTTACTAATTACATGTTGGAATATTTTTCATTCTCTCATCTTTGCTTTGACATTCTTATGCATACATGACATTTGACACATTAAGAAACAATATCAGTACATAAAGAGTGGACGTTTTCCAATACAAACACGAATGAAATTTAAAAGCTGACTAACGATTAGCAGAAAACATGAAATTGAAGGGGTGGATAATTTTTTTCTACATTATAATTAATTTTTTAGTTGAAATGGTTTCAGCAATTAATCAGCGCTAAATTTATTTGTTTAAAAGGTTTCATCTTATGAATATGCATTAATTTTCCTCCTTTTGCTGTAGGAGACGGATTATAGAATAACACTGCATTCACTTCAAACTACATATTTGGTTTTTTGTAAACAAATATGTTTTTTGTATCTCTGTTAGCATATTCAGCATGACGTGATTTTATTTTCATCCAAAGTTAATATCAAACCCGTATCTTTACATGTTAGATATAGATATTTACTATCCAATAAAATGACAATTTTAGAGAAATACCTCAACGTGGAACTTGACTCCAAAATGACTTTTCAACAAATCGGATAATATCGCTCTATAGCGAATCGTCCGAATGAGGTAGAATGGGAAGTGTTAAGGCCCTAGAGTAAGCTTTGGCAGTCAAACTACATTGAGACTTCAAGGGGGAAGTAGAGTCCGTCGGATGAGACGTTAAATGGTGCCCCGTGTCAAGGTTCACAACCCTATTGGCACGTAAAAGATCGTTTTTCTGGTCTTCGAAAAAGAGTAGGTTCACTGGGGGGCCGCCAGAAAAACACAAAATTTATATGGCTGAAATATTGAAACTCGGCGTTGAATAATAATAATCGATTAATCAATCAATCAAGGGGGAAGTATAGCTCTAGAATGAGACATCCTTTGTAGGGGAACACACTCTAGAGCGAGACTCCCGCGGTGATAGGTCTTACTATGAGGGTTAGGGTTAGTGTCTCGCTGTACAACACCGGCAATGTTTCCTTAAGATTTTGGTGCTTCTCCTTAACATTAACCTGTTAGATTCTGTTTGGTTGGCTGAGATAAATTTGTACCGCGAGCCCACATAGATTACAACATGCACAATATGCACATGCATTATCTTGTTGAATATCAAACTAATATGATAAAAGTTACTGTATGAAATATGTGGAGATAACAAACAGTATTCGAGCTCAAAAGTCCTTTAACTATTACAAAATAGGAGCAGAGCAAACATGGACTTCTAAAACATCAAAGGTGGGATCAGGTGCCATGGAGGAGTGAGAATTCCCTGCCGACCGGTCACACCCGCCGTGTGCTCCTTGTCATGATCGGGAAATAACGGACAATTCAGTGTGTAAATAATGGCCTAACAATTAGTATGAAAAAAGTCAGTCAGCATTCGACTTAATGATAGGTTGTATTTGCTGACAAGGTCATTGTATCGACCATAGAACTTACGAAATGATGACTTCAAACGAGATTGCTGATATTCTTGTTTCATAAACTTGTTTGTCAATAACTTACCTCGTTTTAGAAATTGTTCGTACGTAGAGCATGCTCTTGCGTATCAAATCAACTGAGAAATATAAACCCCGTATGCAGGTGATAAGGGTATATTGCTGTATAAGTAAGGGAAGTTGACGAATGAAAAGTTAAAGTCATCACGTTTATCATAAAGCTTTGTTGTTAGATAAACATTAACGTCTTTTTCTAATAAAATATCCAGATATGAAACAGATGTGTAAGACTCTGTAATATATCTTTTATCTCAAGCTCACCGGGATATATAATGTCATGTTAATTGACAATACGTCGTCGATATATCTAAATGTTGAGTTAAAAGCCACAAGAAATGTTTTCTCCTTTTCACGTAAAAGATTTTGAACAAATTCTGCTTCCTATGAATACAAAAATAGGTCTGCTAATAACGGGGCGCAATTGGTACCCATGGAAATTCCAACAGATTGTTGGAAGATTGTTGTATTGTTGTTTGCTTCGAAATGAGCCCTATAATCCAGTAATCGCGAACCAGTACCACCAAACGTAGCTTCTTTCATCACAGTTTTTTTTTCCTAAAAGGGGGGCACCCTACTCCTAGAAGTTAGATTTTAACAAACAGGATTTTAATATTTGTCAGGAAACTTTCACATAAGTTTTTTTTTCTTTTTGGCCCAGTGGTTATTGAGAAGGTTATGAAATGACCACATTAAAATTCCAATATTTCTTGATTATCTTCCACTGAAAAAAGGATATAGTCGCATGCGTCAAAATTTAATTCAAATGAGCTTCGCTTAGCGTTCACACGGAGCTAAGTAATTTAATGCGCAGTAAATTAATTCGAATTAAACTAATTCGCATGAAATTCCCCTTGTGAACGCAGTTCATATTTAATTCGCAGTAACTTACGTTTAATTCGAATTAAACTCTCCGTGCAAACAGGGCATTAGTATTGCAGTGACAGTCATCGATAACCTGCCGTAATTTACCTTTGATACCTATGTTATGGAGTTTGTACATCAATCTCTGTCTCCAGACTATATCGAATGCCTTACATGTGTCCAAGAAACTGATATACAGTCAACGGACATAATTATTCGCCACTTCCGCGCAAATCGCGTCACGTTTTCTCGCGTGTTCGGTAAAGTAGAGCAGAGCGCTATTATAAGACAAAGGATTTCCCCTTTCTTTTTAATCTTTGTGTTATAATACTTATACTATCATGTTCTGAATTGCAGTTAAACCCTGGTGATTCCCGCAGGTACTCCCCTGTGTGCTTTCTTATATAAATACGCTGCTTTTGGTCTTTTTATCCAGTTTGTATTCTTTTTTACGCCCAGAGAGTCACTCAGGTATTTAAGTCCACCACGTGTCGTTTGACTTCCTTTGTGCATTTGTTCACAAAATCACTGCACATACACAAGCTTTGCATTCTCTCTCTTTTTTGTTTGACACAAGAAATATTACTTTTTAAAATGTATTATATTTATCTTTCAAAAGACACCGACACTGAGAATATAATTTTATCAAAGTAGAAAATTCTATCGAGAATTATTTCTCAAAAACAACCAGAGATTTTTTTATCAGACCAATCGACTTGAAGTTTGCCATAGTTATATTCCCCGATTTACTATGTTATTTAGACACTTTGTTTTAATTCTCCGATTATCTATGATATTAGAAACTTTATGTTGATAATCTGATTTACCCTGATATTTAGAAACTGTACTTTGTTACTTTGATTTACTATGATATTTAAAACTAAACTTTTTATTCTTTGATCAACTATGATATTTAGACACTTTACTTTGATGTTTTGATTTAATAGCTATTCCAGTTATGCGGTATGTCCTGGTTTTGGGTAGTTTATGCTTTATAAACTGCTAAGCTTTGCACCTGCCACTTAACTCAGGGATGTATATTAGTTAGAAGAGGTCATCCTTTTTCAGGTCGCCCGCGTGGCGCAGTGGTTAGAGCCTCTGCTCTAGAGTCGCGGAGTAAGGAGTTGATCCTTACGTCGCGGGTTCGAATCCCACTGTGGGACGTGGAGACCGGTCCTTCGGATGAGACCGTATAAACCGAGGTCCCCTGTCGCAGTAGCTACTGGCACGAAAAAGTTCCCTCACTGCTCAATGGCCGTAAGTGCCGAGTATAGGTCAGAATTTGTAGCCTTCCACCGGCAAGTGGTGGCGTCTCCATTTGAGTGAAAAATTCTCGAGAGGGACGTTAAACAACATACAATCAATAAAATTTATTTTGTTCAAAAGTATATTTTTTGTTTAAGGTATGTCCAGCTTTGCTGTTCTGAAGAAAATCCATCTTATCCCCATGAACAATTTTGATTTCTTAATGATTATTATGATTAAACTGAACTTGAATCCACACAACACGGATATGTGACTAAATGACCTTGCTGTTCTGGATAATAGGATTTTGTTCCAAGATTTTACTCCTCTGTGCATATTAGAATATAGGAAGAAATTAACCCTACTTTAACCCAGGATCCATGATTTGAAAAAAAAATCTTAAATCCACTTTTGTTTAAGTAAGAATATGATTTAGTGTGGTCCTGCTACTTTATGGAAAGATTTTTTAAACAACAATCAATCAATCAATCAATCAAATGTCCCGTGCATACAAATGTATGTGAAAAATATGATCCTCTAATTTTCTCCTACCTTACCCCCAAGAATCCTGATTTGAATCTGCACTTCCCATGGATATCTGCATATTGATACGAATAATCATAAGTAATTGTGTTGCCTTTTTTGAAAAGTTATATATTTTTAAAGATATTTTTCCGATATATTTACATGTAAAAGTTTGATCCCCTTATGTAGCCCCAACCAACCCCCAAGGGATGCATGTGGAAAGTGAATTATCTGAAGATGTTTGCTTATTACTAATACAAACTACGGTCTTGTTGTTCTTGAAAAGCATTTTTCTCCTAAAATCCTATGTTAAGCTGTGATGCCCCTAATGTTGTCCATTTCTAACCCCCTGGGGCAAGGATTTGAACACATCTGAATCTATACTCCACCTCGGGACGCTTGCATATTGATTTTTCTAATCATGGCCCAGGGTTCTTTGTATGTAGATTTTAAAACTATTTATTTATTTATTCCTATGTAAATCGTTGATCCCCTATTGAAGCCTCTTTCTTTTCTGGGGTCATAATTTGAACAAAATTCAATCTTCGCTACTTGAGGGTGCTTGCATATAAATATCATTTTTATCATGTCCCTGCTGTTCTTGGAAAGAAAAATTTTAAATTTTTCCCCAATATTTTCCATGTGAATTGGTGAACCCCTTTTCTGGCCAAATCTTAAAGTGTATCCCCGGGGCCATGAACTGCACACACTTGAATCTACACTATGTCGGGAAGATTTCACATAAGTTTTTTCTTTACTGACTTAGTAGTTTGTTTGTTTGTTTGTATGTTGTTTAACGTCCCTCTCGAGGATTTTTCACTCATATGGAGACACCACCACTTGCCGGTGGAGAGCTACAAATTTTGTCCTATACTCGGCACTTACGGCCATTGAGCAGTGAGGGATCTTTTTCGTGCCAGCACCTACTGCGAAACGGGACCTCAGTTTATACGGTCTCATCCGAAGGACAATGGGATTCGAACCCGCGACGTAAGGATCAACTCCTTACTTCGCGACTCTAGAGCAGACGCTCTAACCACTGCGCCACGCGGGCAACGACTTAGTAGTTATTTAGAAGAAGAGTTTTAGATATATCTATTTTTAATCATCTCCTATTTCAATGAGGCGAAGCCCTTTTTTGACCAAATTTGAATGCAATTTTCTTTACGAATACAGTTAAACCTAACCTTTTCTTTAACCAAGAAGGAAGTGCTAAAAATCCTTGCATAAAATTTCAACAAAATGTTTTCACTAACTGTGAAAAAGTCCGTGCAAATTAGTGCACATTAGTCGATTACTTCCTTCTTCAAACAGATTTATATAATCTTTGTTTAAAATTTATAAACACATACATCAGAACATAAATTGTCAACTTGATTTTTTGTTTGAGTAAGAATATGATTAAGTGTGGCCCTGCTACTTCATGGAAAGATTTTTTAAACAACAACAATCAATCAATCAATCAAAATTCCCGTGCATACAAATGTGTGTAAAAAATATGATCCTCTAATGGAAAGATATTTCCATGTGAATTGGTGATCCCCTTTTCTGGCCAAATCTTACAGTGTATCCCCGGGGCCAAGAACTGCACAAACTTGAATCTACACTATGTCGGGAAGATTTCACATAGGTTTTATCTTTACTGACTTAGTAGCTATTTAGAAGAAAAGTTTTAAAATATATCTATTATTAATCATCTCCTATTTCAACAGGGCGAAGCCCTTCGTTTGACCAAATTTGAATCCCAATTATACGATGGCCGACATCAGCCTGTCTAAAATAAAATTACACAACCTATAATTTTGTCTTTTGTACATGTACATTTCTTGAAATTTGTACATGTACAAGAATATAAAAAGTTCTTTCGCGAAAAGACAAAATGTACATGTACATTTCTTAAAAGTTGTACATGTACAGACAAAAAAATCTATAGCAGTATAGATAAAAGATTTTATCACTATAATTACAATTACAATTCTTTTATTTAAAATTTTGTGTGTGCATATAGGCAACATCCATCAGCCACGCGATTTTAATTTAGAGGACCCGACACAGTGCTACGGTTTTTCTTATTTCTTTTTAATATTGACATCGTTTTGAATGAGTAATTAATGATTGACTGTTTTGTTATAAAGGCAATGTGTTTCGGCGGTTTGATATCGTATTGGTGTATTAAGAGTCTAAATCACAGTCCCGCCTTTCTCAGGGATCCAACCGTAATTTCTATTGTGGCAAAATAGCTTTTGTAAGCAAATCACCAATATTTTATGTTTAGCATATGCAATCATTTATTGTTTTGTTTGAAAGATTTGTTTGCATGTTTCATCTTTTAAAACTAATGACCAGTATCTTAATAATTTGGATTTCAGATCTCTGATTCTTGGGTCGTACTTTATAATTAGAACATTGATTTCTTTGTTTTCTTGGTTTCATGTAACTTTATGACTCTGTTTAAAATCAAGGATTCATTAATAATTGGGTCAATCTCAATTCTCTTGTATTCTCTGTTTAAAAGGTGTGATCTGAACTCAAGAAGTTCTTGATGCAATAATACCTTGTCACTTGTATTGCGAACATGTCTTATACATTCCCCCAAGCCTTTAAAGACTGATTTGGGGTGAGCGCTGTAACGGATTGGAATGTATTTGTTGGTTTAATATATGATTTAACATCAAGAATATGAAATTCCTTGACATTGTATACGCATGTGTCAAGAAATGGTAGTGATGTTTCAGATAATTCATAGGTAAATTTCAATAAAGGTTATCTTATACTTGCTTGTATTAAAACGCATTCTCCGTCTTCATCTCTTAATCTGTGTTTAAATGGTCCAAGTTGATTATTACGTGATTTATTGTTTCAGGGGTATCAGAAGTCAAGTGGAAGTATCGGATGAAAGCTTATTAAGATTTTAAATAAAAGAATTGTACTTGTAATTATAGCGACAAAATCTTTTATATATACCGCTATAGATTTTTTTGTCTGTACATGTACAACTTTTACGAATTGTACATGTACATTTTGTCTTTTCGCGAAAGAACTTTATATATTCTTGTACTTGTACCATAGGACTGGCGGTAAATTTAGATTTTGCTTTGATGTTGCTGTGGTGTATTTGCCAGAAGAATCACAGTTTTTTTAAGTCACGCCCACTTTTTGGCATCAAGCCATACTGTGACAAAACCTTGACTGATGAATGAATGATGTTAATTTCAAGACCTTGGCAATGGCTGATGAATGAATAAAGTCAACATTTTTAATTTAAAAAATACTAACATTAAGTTGCCAAAATTCGCCTCGTAATTTTTTCCCGTATTTTTTGTATACGTTTCCTTATTCAGTAAATGATACGTTTTATCTCGAATTCTCGTCTTTCTCCAAGTACATGTAGCAATTTAATATCAGAAGTCGCTGCGTTTTTTTTTAATTCATAAAGCATTTCAAACTTTCATTAAAATGTCAAAAATCATTCTATAGTGTCTATCAGGGACCCATATACTAGAAAGTATATATGTCCCTGTTCAAACGTCGCTTGCCATATATATATAAACTTTTCAACGGCGATGTTTTCCATTGACACCCCCCCCCCCCCTTTAAAAATAACGATCTCGAAAGATGAATTTTCTTTCAGAGTTGACGGCGTCAGTATCATACATGTAGTTTACAATCCTTACCCCTGTACCTGACCAAAAATTCATGTCTTCTATGTCTTGAACATTTCGAAAGTACAACATCATCACATACACCCATTCCGAATTTTTTTATCAGTGATTTGCAGCACCAACTCCGTAGCAAAATATGATCCTTGCAAATGGAGACGGCTATTTATACTACAGACTCCGGACCGTGGCTTGACACCATGTAGTAGGCGGCGCTAATTATCAATTTGCTTTTCTCTCATTGGTCCTCTGGTACAAGTAACTTACACAATAGATATTAATTGGTTAGCGGTAAATACACTCACAGTTTTTATTCACTCGGGGCTCCGCCCCTCGTGAATAAAAAACTGTGAGTTTATTTACCGCTAACCAATTAATATCTTTAGTGTAACTATAACATGTACAAATTTCAAAAAATGTACATGTACAAAGGACAAAATTATAGGCCGTGTTAACTTTTTATATTTTTGTACATAACAAATTTCAAGAAATGTACATGTACAAAAGACAAAATTATAGGTCGTGTAATTTTATTTTAGACAGGCTGATATCGGCCATCGTACAATTACTCAGTACTTTGTGCCAAGTTTGCTTGAAATTTGCGCAGTGATTCTTGAGAAGTCTAAAATGTAAAAGGTTTTCGATGACGACGAAAACAACGACAGACTACGGATAAATTTTGATCAGAAAACAATTTGATTAAAATCATAAGTATACTCGATGAAAGGTAGTATAAAAACCAGCACACAGTATTTTATATTCGTGACCTATAAAGCTTGCAGTGTTGACAGAGCTAGAGCTTATTTTTACAAACACAGGTGTTTGGTGTTAGGTTATGAAGAATGTCGTTGCTATTTAATACTGTAAACTTCCATATTATTTAGAATCACTGAACTGGTTAGATTTTCAAATGAAAGGGAAAGAGGATAAATGAAGTGTGACTAAGCGCCTTTAAAATGAATATTACACGATAAACATAACATGAAAATAGCTTTAAAGCAAGTAACAACAAGAGTCAAATTCCAATTCTCGTGTACTATACCCATCGACAACAGACTCGTTTAACCCTTTAACCCCCAGAGACGCATTTGGACGCATTTTCAGCATCACAGATATTTAACTGTTGGCGTTTTCTAAATATTCGGGTTACAACAAAACAATTGATATTTTCTGAAGCTAAAGAAGAAACTAAACATTTTTTCTACTCAAAATTTTTCTGTGCGATGTTGAGAAATTATCATAAACTTGAATTGAATATTGCATATCATTGCAGGAAGATGATAAAACTACGCATAAATGACTCATTTTGTGCTATCTTCTGTTGGCTTTATCTAAATTACAAACACAATAAAATAAAAAATGAATGCCATAACCTGAAAGCTGGGAATATGCCTACATTTTTTATTCTGGACATTATAAGGTACATGAATCCGTTACAGAGATATTTGTTGCTGAATATTGGAACCTTTACGAGTAAAATACGCAAAATGCACTATGACGTCATTTGACGTTTTACATGCACAATGAAATCGTTCATGAGCTCAGTGTGAAACAAACTGGCTCTTTTGATATATATGGAACATTTATTTTTTAAAAAAATGAAATATTTGTAAAGAAGAGTTAATGTACGACACGTTTTGAGCCATAAACAACATGTAATAAAAGGAATTTTCCATAGCTTTGGGAGATATATACATGTAGTAATAGTCTTTCACCCAACGCCCCGGTTGCGTGCACCCATTGTATCAGAAATCCCTGTCGAATTTTGTGTAAGTCCTACATGTAGTAGAAATAATTAATCAAATAATAAAATACAATCATTGCCATTTTTCTAATCTTCAGATTTATTATTGAAAAATGAAAAACAAAAATCTTTTCTTTTAGTACTAGGTGTTCTTTGAAAGGAAAAGTGCATTTTTATTAAAGCGACAGGATAGATAACGCAGTTATCCTTTTTTTAATGATTAAAAGATGAAAAAAAAACTGTCACAATCAAAAAGTACATCAAAAGTACTACGTCGTACGTCGTAAACATAGCCAAACAAACAACTGATTTTAATCAGATTGCTAAATTTATAGAAATAATTTCTGAATAAACACACAGGAAACCCAGGTTTCTTTGTTCGTGTTAAATTCATTTTTCAGTCTTCACAGAGTTAAGAACAAGTCTATATCAAACTGAATAAAAATGGAAAACTTGGGATAAACTAACAAATTCTCCTTCATTGCCTAATCCTTTACAGATTAGCCGGGATTACAAGTATGTGTATTGAAGAAACTGAAAAGCTGAATCTACTGCTTCAACAAAAATAAAACGGAGCAAGTATGTAAAATATTTGCCAGAACATCGCGCGAAAATAGCAAAATGTGCTATTGAATATAAAAACCGCCATTTTACTATTTTTTAAAAGCTGTGGAGAAATGAAAATGAAAGTACAATCAGAAGTATTCGGAAACTACTCTCTATAATTTTGGAAAAAACTTGTTTTTTCACTATAGAAATCAACGGAACATTTTTTTAAAACACCCCCCTCTCCTTTTTACAGCAATTTTGAATTATTATTTAACAAATTCATACCAAAACTCTTGTCGTTCCTGGGGGTGGGGGTGGGGGGTATGTTTACAGATAAATTACATGAGTTAAACATATGGAAAAAATGAAGGATCACTTATCCATGTTTATGAGTATTTTAAAATCTGAGTACTATTTTAAAATAATTTAATTTTGTTTGTATTCTAGTCTCTGACTGGTTAATATCCAAAAAGGAACACAAATTATTTCTGTATAACCTGGTTTGGTATGGGGACCCCCCCCCCCCCCCCCTGACAACCAGCTGAATCATCTGTATCCATACAATCCTCTCATTTTCAGTCCTCGGGATTCATGGAAAATTCCAGATTTAATAAATGTACCTTTAACTTCAAACAATAATTCGATCTTACCACATGTAAACAAGCTGCTAGGCCTATGTATCAGTTTTTACCTCCCCTCGCTTCCCATCACTTTCGTTACTTCCGTTACTACGGTTGTATTATTGAGCGGCCAATTTGAACTAATAAAAATAGGGATGTCAACGAATATTCGAGTACTCGACTATCGTTCGATCATACCGACTATCGACTAAAATTTCTTTAGTCGGTTATTCGTTAAAAATGTGTTACCTAAAAGTAATTTTAAATTCAAGGTAATAAACTTGGATTCGCCCATTTCATTTATATACAGATCAATGTTCTCGTAAGTAAAACTCAGGGTATGGTTTAACTGTTCAAAGAAAATTATTTGTATATCGATTTATGTTCGGAAAATATGCCTCCAAAATCTACAGTTTTTGGAATACTTTAAAAGATTTCAGGATGGAAAAACAGTTAAAAGTACGTTTTCAAGGTTATGTGAAACTGAACTTGTATTCTGCAGTGGAACATCAAATATGATGTATCATATGCCGAATCCGTCAAACATACAGGTAGTAAACACAGTCTTCAAGTGAAACATTTCTTAAGTAAGTTCTCCGCAAATTGCCCAAAAATAGCAGAGTCGGAAAGAAAAATGCAATCACAAACATGATTATCAAGGATTGTCTACCAATTATTGTTGTAAATAGAGAGGACGTTCAAGAAATGTTTAGTTTTGTAGATTCAAATTATAAAGTTTCAACCTGCAATTCCATAAGATCTGACGTAATGCAACTATTCATAAAGAATAATTAAACAACTGTTACAAAATTGTAAATACATGTAAATTGGGGGACAGTTATGAGCGTAATTAAATGGTGTTTCTTTCTGATATTAATATCATGCAGTCTTCTTCAGATTGTATTGATTATTTGCACAAAATCTCATAATTAAAATTTATCGCAAGCTCTCTCTGTTTTTATAAGAGGCACGCTTTAATTGTTTACCAGTCAAAGGTCACTGACACGACGCGTAGAAATGGCTTCAATTAACGGGTACATGTACTATCGTTCTGAAAAGAAAGGACAAATGCAAGCGTTTGGTATCCTGCATTTAGATAAAATGTGCAGTAAATATTATATTAATTTTGAAATCAAATGCATTGGATATATAAAGTAGATGTACAGTATTTATTGTACTACGTTTCATAAATTGGTGATAGCGTAGGTTAAATATTGTACAACTAGTCTACAAAAGATAAATAGTGAAAATGACATGAAAAATTAATTTAAATTTCCACGAATATTCGACTATCGTTCGACTAAAGCCTCCGACTATTCGACTAAGCTGTTCGAATAAAATTGACATCCCTAAATAAAAAGCAACGAAATTTTACACCCATAGTTATTTAATGATTTTAAAGTTAAATTATAAGGAATGACTCTAATTCTTGGCCAAAGCGTAAACTGACCCAAACCAGGTTATACTCGAATAATTTGGCCAAGAATTAGAGTCATTCCTAAAATATCTTGGTGTTATAAAGCCTGACTTCAATGGATATACATCTTCTAGACCCCTTATAAAAGGAGTTGTGATTAAGAGCAATGGACAATTTGACACTGGTATTAATAATGTTTTACTGTAATTTTTTTAATTTACCGGGTGGTAGTAAATACAACAAGAGGCTGGGCCACATCGCTCACCTGAGCTCATTGGCTTGGAAGAAGCAGTAATCAGTTCAGTATTGAAGGGGGAGGGGGGCAAACTTTAATTTAAACTACCTCAGTATTCTTCCATATCAATATCACTAATCATGGCTTTGCTGTTCTTAAACAGAAGAATTTTAAAGATTTCCACCGTCATGGTAGCTCATTCTGTAGAGCGCTCGCCCCGTGATCGGAAGGTAAGGGGTTCGAGCCCCGGCCGCGACTGACCTAATTCGATGAAAAATAGTAGTAACTATTCCCCTGCAAAGCGCTCGGCACTTTGAAGTGAAAGTTGCGGGTCCTTCAGATGAGACCTTAATGACCGAGGCCCATGTCACGGCAGACGTAAGCACGATAAAGATCCCCCACTGCTCAATGGCCCTGAGTGCCGAGTAAAGGTCTAAATTTGAAGCCCTTCACCGGTATAAGGTGAAGTCTCTATATGAGTGAAAAATTCTTGTACGGAACGTAAAACAACATACAATCAATCAATCCTATGTTTTCCTATGTAAAACTCTGATCTCTCATTGTGGCCCCACACTACCCACCCTAAATTTGAACAAATTTGAATCTACACGACCAAAGGATGCTTCTATAATAATATGACTAATCATGGCTTTGCTGCTCTTGAGCAGATTTTTTTCAAGATGATTCCTATATTTTTTCTTGTGCAAAACTTAGTTGACCCTCTGTCGTTTCCCCATGATTTGAAAATACTTGATTCTACAATACCTAAGGTTGCTTCAATATAAATATGACTAATAATGGGTTAGTGGTTCTTGAGAAGAAGATTTTAAAGATATTTCCTATGTAAAAGCATTTTATAGTAGAAAAGGATTTATCAAGAGAAAGTTTCAGAAATGTAATTAACTAAGCAGTAATTAATTAACAAAGATTGCATTGTTGTGTAAGGGGACAAGCAATTTTTCTTTTAAAAATAAATATTCAAATAAAAAGAATATTAATAAATACTGTGGTGGAAAGATGCATAAAACATTAGAAATAGAATGAAAATTGAAAACGATTTTTTTTTAACAAGGTAAGTTTTTTATAATTGAATTTTTCAAATAAAAACAGATGTAGATAACCCTTACCAAAATTCAAGGTCATAAATTAGGACACATCCCACCCTTACATGCTAATACATGTAGTATTAAATGGGAATTATGTCTAAATATACTGAGGATTAAACACCTACATATCTGTCGTGTATTCATTTTATTGAATCTGTTGATATTAAGGATGGAATACCTTAACTTCTCTATTGCTGATTCAGCATCCATCTTCTTCTGCTAGCTTCTGAATGCCTGACTTTCCCAAAGCTTTGGCTTACATACCCTTTGGTTTGGCTAGTCCATTCCAAGGGTTGCTAGGTCATTCCATTATTTCAGGTCTTCAATGCATTTAACTCGAATGCCCCTTAACCATTACACCTACATATTCCTATGAAAAACTCTGACCCACTGTTGTGGCCCTGCCCTATGATTTGAACAAAGTTGAATCTACACTACCTGAGGATACTTCTATATTAATATGACTAATAATAGCTTAGCTGTTCTTGAGAAGAAGATTTTTAAAGATATTTCCAATATATTCCTATGATGAACTTTGATCCCTTGTTGTGGCCCTGCCCTACTCCCAGGGGTCATGATTAGAACAAACTTGAATCTACACTACCTGAGGATACTTCTATTATAATATGACTAATCATGGCTTTGCTGTTCTACAGAAGAATATTTTTAAATACATTTCCTATTTATTCCTATGTAAAAACTTCGACCCCCTCTTGCGGCCCCACCCTACCCCCGGGGTTCATATCATGAAGTATGTCATGAAGCTTTCAAATAAGTTTCATCTTTCTTGGCCCAGTTGTTCTTGAGAAGAAGATGTTTAAAAGAAGCCACCAAATTTTCATGAATTCTTAATTATCTCCCCTGGAAAGAGGGCATGGCACTTCCTGTGAACAAACTTAAATTCACCCAAGGATGCTTTGTGGCAAATTTGGTTGAAATTGGCCCAGTGGTTCTTGAGAAGAAGTCGAAAATGTGAAAAGTTTACGGACTACAAACGGACGCCGGAAACTCTTTGATCAGAAAAGCTCACTTGAGCCTTCGGCTCAGGTGAGCTAAAAATTACAAAATGACAAGTTGTAATATTGTAATTTTATATTTACTTCCATCCCGTAAATTCAAAAATTACAATATAACAGTAATATAATTCAATCACTAGTGAACTCTTGTTTGCAATATAAAAAAAGGATAATGGCAAAATTGTCATTTTTATTGAATAAAGGGGTGTAAAATATAGGCTGGCATCTAGAGTTAGTGTGCTTAGTTCTTTGCTATACTCTCCCAATGGCCTTCTTTTAAAACTTACTGATGAACTAGTGGTATTTTATGTTCGAGTAAGTATCAGGGTGTTGTGAATTCTCAGATGCAGGTCTCTGGAACTAGGCAAGTAATTTTATTCAGTGATAAAACTCTAAAGTAAATGGGGGACCATTTAATGTCAAAAACGACTGGGCATTAATATTGTTTCTTCTACAACACAAGGGTTTTCCAAAAAGAATAAAAAACCGGGTATTTAAGGCGAGATATTAACTCGCATGATTCCGCGGACATCAAATCAACATTTAATAAACGAATTAGAGACAATGTTCAGCAATATCCCTCCTCCTCTCCCTTTGACCAACGTTTAATATATGTCAATTTTTGTAACGTTGATATTTGTAATTTTAATGTGTACCATGGCGTTGAATATAGTATACCCATGTTTTGTTTGAAAGTTCCCTTCTCAAAATTGCTATTTTTGCAACCATGCAAAACTGTTCATTGAAATAAAAATACTAAAATATTGAATTTTTTATCTTGGTGTTCTTTACATGTGTGCTAAATTTTATTGAAGTCAGGCAAAAACTGTAGGAGGGAAAGCGATTTGAAAATTGCTGAATATAGTATACCCGTGTTTTGTAAGGAAGTCTCGTTCTCAAAATTGCTATTTTGTAACCATGGCAACACTGTTCATTGAAATAAAAATACTAAAATATTGAATTTTTTATCTTGGTGTTCTTTACATGTGTACCAAATTTTATTGAAGTCAGGCAAAAACTGTAGGAGGGAAAGCGATTTGAAAATTGCTGAATATAGTATACCCGTGTTTTGTAAGGAAGTCTCGTTCTCAAAATTGCTATTTTGTAACCATGGCAACACTGTTCATTGAAATAAAAATACTAAAATATTGAATTTTTTATCTTGGTGTTCTTTACATGTGTACTAAATTTTATTGAAGTTAGGCAAAAACTGTAGGAGGGAAAGCGATTTGAAAATTGCTGAATATAGTATACCCGTGTTTTGTAAGGAAGTCTCGTTCTCAAAATTGCTATTTTGTAACCATGGCAACACTGTTCATTGAAATAAAAAACTAAAATAAAATTGTGTATCTAAGTACACTCTAAAAGTGTACCAAATTTTATTGAAGCCAGGTAAAAACTGTAGGAGGGAAAGCGATTTGTAAATTGCTTATAATTACGACAATCACACAGTTGTAAAGCCAAAGTCTAATACACGGACATTGTGTAATTGTATAAACTCTTTCTATCAAATAAAATAGACCAGTATAACTAAAACTAATTGTTTGTATGCTTTGTTTTAATAGTATCACTAAATTCTCTGTTATGGAAACATTATTTGTAGATTTGTTTGTATTTCTGTGATGTAAAAAGGTGGAAAACACATATTTTGTCAATTATGGGTCTCAAACGTTGCCATGGCAACCAGGACGTCGTTTTACTCTGCATAATTAAATACTTTAAGATTTTACCTTTCAGAAAATGTACAGATTGCTTTATGTAAAAGTGACTAGAAAATGTTAAAATTTCAATTTGAAATTTTTAGGCAGTTTTGCAGAAAAAAATGCAAAATCTCTGGTAGTTAAAGGTTAATTAATTGCTTTAAATCTCATTCCCACTTTCATTTTCAGAAAACATTATACTATTCAACGGATGTGTTTTTAGGACGTTTTGATTTATTAAAGTTTAACTGGTATGTATTGCAATTGAATTATTATTTGAATGTAAAATTTAGTATTGTTAATTTTAGGTCATTTTATGAATGTATGCCAATTATCTGTGTAAATGAAACTCTTATAAGAGCATTGCAAGAGAGAGAGAGAGAGAGAGAGAGAGAGAGAGAGAGACTCTTGGAAAAGACTTATCTGTAATACCTTGTTTCACAAGGCATGGATTTGAAAGTAGACTTTGACTTCTGAAGTTTGATGTCAAATAGGAAGCTTTAGTAAGTCGTTTTAAGAGGATAACTGTTTGATGTTACGGATTCCGAATGTTTTCTTTGTTCTATCATATGCTGAAATGTCATATCGACAGATGGACCTAAGATTTAGCGGACATATTTTCATTACCATATAGCGGTCTGTGACTTTCCAGACGCCTTTCGTTGACTGTTCAGTATCCTTTCAGTGGTTATACAAGTTTTTTTCAGGGGTCTAACAGACGTACTTTACTAGCGTCATTGTACAGTTTTAATATTAAACAACTTTTGATGCATATCCGAGACTCTTAGTCTTGAAAACTTATTAAGGTGGATATTTATGCATAATTGTTGGTTTTCTGATTTAGACTGCTTTTTGAAATTCTGAATTGTGATTTTTAATACATACTTGCGAAAAAAAAAAAGAAACAGTGCACACGTTTAGATTTTAAGAAACATAAAAAAGATACCATATAGCCGTTTTATTGGCGGGTCACATATTTGGTTGCTGGTTTTGGTCTATAAGGTATAAAATTAAATCTGTTGGACATACTTTGGTGAATCATATCTCATATCTGGAGTGTATTGTTTTTTGACTGTAGTGTTTACTTTTATTGATCAGCTTCAACGAAAGAAATGTGTGTAAAAATATGAAAGTTACTAGGCTTTCTTCAAACATTTACATATGTATGTACATAGTCACCCACAATTTACACACACAACTCAAGTATCCACTAAGTTACTTTCTTGACAATAGTTGCAAAACAAGTATATGCAAAAGTACTTACATTTACCGATTTTTATTTGGTGAATCTCTATAAATCGTCAAAATAGGTCAAAACTATATCCTCGATAAAAGAAAAAGATACTCAGTTTAACGGTGAACGTATTTCAATTTTTGCTTACCACATTTATCAAACAAATTTTAAAACGTCTCATAACGTCGATTCCATTGCCATTTGTTTTTAGATAAGCTTAAAACTTAGTTAAGCTTAGTTGATGACACAGTGTTTTAAATGATTGCGGAATGTTATTCCAAATGTTAATCAAACAATGACCTTGATCAGCCTACGTCACTGGCTGATTTTATAAGCGGCGTAAATGTCTCCCCATTTAATCCCAGTCATGCTTGACTGGGATGAACAGTTGGTCAAGGCAAGATATCAATATTTTGATGATAAAGAAAGTCCCTGACTACAGGTCCGATATGTAGTTTTTCGTTGTCTTGTAACGTTATGTGATTTCCTCTTTTCTTTTGAACGGGATCACATGACGATGAATAATTTCATCTCAATAGTGTTCTCCGTCGGATTTACATTGATAATCTGTAGAGGGCTCCTTCAATGTGCAGATTTTCCACCCAATACCATTACGCTACCCCCCCCCCCTTCCCTTCAATTGTCACGTAACACAACCATGCGTGTTGGTACCGCTCCCAAGGACGACGATACACTCATAGGAGCCATCACTGCTGTCCAAATGAAATTTGAAATCATCAGTGAAGAGAATATTGGTCTACTCCTGTAGTCGCTGGTGTTTACTAACCTTGAAAAAGTCCGTGCAAACAGCCGAGTTCTTCCTTATTCAAACACATTTATTTAATCATTATCTAAAATTTATAAACACATACATCAGCACATAAATTGTCGACATGAATTCTATTTCAAATTCATCTCCTGAAAAATGATTGACTAGTAAAACAAAATATTTTTACATTTCATGAGTTAATGCTTTTAAGATAAATCAAGAAAAGAAAAAAAGTATTATCGAAATAGTTTATTTATAAAATTGAAATTGAATTTACTTCTTTTTATCCGTGAGACTATAAAAGGTCGGTGGTAAATATTCTTGCAAACTAATTCGATATATAAAAAAATCAAGAATATTCAGTCAAATATACACACATTGTTTCATATCTAAAATACTGGATATGGTTGAGATTAAACTTCAACAAGGAATAAATTTTCCTATTTGAAGAGTTGTAATGCTGGTGTTTCCCGCATAACTCTGTCATGATTTGTTTTCATTGCATTTCTCTGAGTGATGATTACAATATACTATTTAATTATTATTATTATTTTTTTTATTTAAGACTACTAAGTAGCAACCTCAAAATCATTTCATAATTTTGATTTTTCCGAGCCAATTTCAGTATTATCTCTATGTTTTGTGGATTCTTAGGAACTTTTCAATACAGACTGACAACCTCATGACCTTTCTGTCGGTGACAATTCTTTATCTGTTATTATATTTTTCATAACTGCTGTGGCAGGCAACACATTCTCGGAATACCCTTATTTATTTCGGTATATTTATATAACAATGTAAAATACATGCTGTTGATTACTTTTCCTGAAATCATTATCAAATTCAGAAGGACGTATACTGAAATACCCCAATATTTTACAAGATCCTTGAAACTCAAATACAAAGTTTTTTTTCTTACTTATTTTAGCAGGTTGTGATCTTAATGTCTGTGAACCTTGAAATGGACACTTCAGTATTCAGCAACCAGTGTAAAATACGACAATGTTCCCAGTGTCAGGGGGATGTTGAATTCTACTGTAACACGTGTAAACATAATCTGTGTATACAGTGTAAAGAGAAACATGTTATTGATCTAGATACCATATACCATGATGTTGTGTTTTATCGTGAAAAAAATGACTACATCCAAAAACAAGAGACCTGTGTGAGACATCCAGACATGGTCTATAGACGATACTGCAATTCATGTAAAATTCCTGTCTGCTTTAAATGTAGAGAACACTTGAAACACAAATTACAGGACTTAATATCAGCATATAAAAAATACCGACAACAATACAGAGAAACTATTGACAACATCAGAAGTGAGACTCTCTATAACAGCTGTGTTCTCCTTGACGGAATCAAAACCGATTTAAAAATTGTTCACAAGGAAATTTTCAACAGTCAATCAGAGATGTCAACAAAAGCCGCTAGATTAAAGAAGATAATTGACACTGTGATATGTGATGCTAAAATTGGATATAGAACATACCTTCATAGATTTCTAATCCTGAAAAGGAAAATAAATGCGCATCATGTCATCATAGAAAACTATGAATACTTATTTGAACTGTCAGCATACAGACCTGTAAGATTCCTCTTATTTCTAAAGAAAACCCGCGTCCCTAAGAAAAAGGACAGTCCTGATCTCACACAGTACGCTCTGCTCTCCCTGACCGAAGAAATCAGCATTAAGGTTGTGATTAAATTACTGAATGAATTCCAAATGATGGATAGAAGAAAAAGACAAGTAAGAAATGAATGTGTGCTAAAACTGATGTCTACACCCGTGTTTCACAAATATGTCACGGTGACAAGTGCCAGTAGTGTAACACACATTTCTCGTGCGACGTCAGACCGATTCTGGACCAGTGATGATAAAAATCTCATCTTGATAAACACAGAAGGTGAGACCCTATACCATTTGTCAGATATACATAGTTATTATGAAGGGATACACCCGGTGAACAATACCTGTGATCTAATTTTTATAGGCAAGGATCATCAAATTAAAAAACTATCTAAAGATGACAGAACAAAGATATCATTTATAAAGAATACGAAATCATGGGACCCACAATGTGTCTACTGCTCCCCCTCCAATGGAGATCTTCTGGTCGGAATGTGGAATACTCGTACATTTAAAGAAGGCAAGGTAACAAGATATAATAAAATGGGACAAGACATACAGACAATACAACACAACAACACAGGTAAAGTACTGTACATGCATCCTAGATACATCACAGAGAACCTTAATGGAGATGTTATTGTGTGTGACTTTTACCGTGCTGTAGTGGTGACAAAGCGTGGAGGAGGGTATCGCTTCTCCTACAAAGGACCTTCCTCAGAATTACCGATGACACCATATGGAATATGTACAGACGCATTGTCAAACATTCTAGTTTGTGAACGTTTCACTAGCACAATCCATATGATTGACAAGGACGGCTGCTTCCTGTCAATGATAGAGACATACGAACAAGGAATAGACAATCTATGCTGCTTGAGTTATGATTACAAAACTCATCTTTTATGGGTTGGGTCAAGGAACAACAGATTGTCTGTATTCAGATACTTAGACCGGGCTATTTGACAGGTAAATGTACATAGTTAATTAGATATATGTACACATTCATACAACGAAGAGTGTTGATAATTTTCACGTTCACTCCCCTCCCACACACACAGAGAAATAGAAAAATGTACATAGTTAATGTAGGAACATGACAAACCCTTCTTAGGATTCTTCACCTGTGTACGAGGCCACTTACGACGGTGAGAAGTTTGTTCAGCTGTTGCTCATCGCCTTCAGCAAGGCATTCTATCATATTAATCACAATATGTTATTGGGGAAAAAAGGAAATAACGGCGTACAGCCAGAAGCTTTCTGTCCAACCATCAACAACAAGTGATAATTATCGATATGAAAAAATAAGAATAACCATCCGAGTTACAACAAACAGCTGAAAAGTGGTCCAAGAAAAAACCCACTCTACATCAATACTTCAGAAACAATGAACTTGTGATTTCATTTGGTAAGAAGCAGGAGATTACTCGTCTGATCATGGAAGGTGAAGAAAAAGAACGAGTAAACGAAACCAAATAACTATAAGTTATCAGCAACGACATAACATAGGATGCATGTGTATAATATATTGTAAAGATGACCTTCAAAAGACTTTTTTTACCTTCGCCGAATAAAATATCTAGAATTCATCAGAATTCCTCGAGGAGAGACGTGAAAATCTGTACTTGTCATTCCTTAAGAAGCTGGAAAATTCCGCAGACCGACTATATCGTCTTTTACCGTCAGTAACGAAATACCACAGTGCTTACAAATACCAAATTACAAGACTTACCGTTGTAAGCAATCATTTACAGTATCAGTGGGCAGTATATATATATGCCAGATGAAACGGGATGCTTGCGATGAAACGGAAACGTTAGCTTGCGCATGTACTAGAATGCTTGACAGAGCACACCAACGACAACTCGCTTTTAGTGCTATGCATCCCCGCCAGCAACAGTCTACCGGGACTTTATTCATGCATTCATAAAGACATTTCGCCCTTTGCTATATTACGTGATCAACGTACACTCAAAGTCTAGATGTCTTTAAATGATATCAGCTATAATTATAAGTGTATCCATGCTTAAGTTGTCCTCTTGTACACAAGTACTTTGACGAGTAAAAAAAAATATTGCAATCATAGCTATTTTCACTATGGTAATAATATAGTAGAAATGTTTATATCCACCAATTAAGACGGGAAATGTCTATGGTACAAGCAACTTATAGAGGATGAAGAATGAGGGGGTCCCTATTTCCTGTTAATCTTATAAAGTTCACATTCATTACATATGTGAATTGCATAATTCTGAGGTTAATGATGAAGGCTATATTACAATAAAAGATGCTTAAATGATAAGGCCATTCCATTTTTATTGATAATTACAGCTTAATTTAGCAAATCATGATGAAAAAGTACATGTTTCAATGTAAAGGAAACTTACTTTATTATACATAAGTTTAATACAACCTAGATTTCTGTTACAAATACATGCATATGGGTCAACGTATTGCGTTTCTTTTTTAAGAACAGTAACATGTTAATTTATTTATTGCATATTTTAATTTTTTTGGTGTGAATAATCTTATGCTTCTCTTATGTTATATGTTAATTATTTTTTCAAATTTTTGATTAATAAATGTTTGATGTGTACTGTGATTATGTAATTTCAGCTGTCTTGTTGTCACATAAACACTTACATACTCAGTGACAAATCATTGAAGATAGACAATAGACATAGTTTGATAACTGGATTATTAAAATAAAGACACATATTTATTCATGCTTATTTAACGACAATTATACATGTAAATTTTGATGATCATTAAATGGAACTTTAACTGAATGCACTTTGCCCCGATGTTTTTATTTCATCACAAAAAGAATTTTATTATAAACAAAGTGACTTTTCTGCAGATATTTTCGTTATTTTAGCGAAAAAAATTGGTTCTTGGAGATTTGAAGAGCGTGTTTGATGGAATGTTGAGTTGTTATCTTTTTTAAAATTTCATTTTGTGCACGGAAAACATGAAGTCGTGGATCATTTCCCATATTTACCACAAAACACCGAAAAATGAACTCAAAGAGAAATGAATGATTTCTAGAACTGTATCTGAATTCTTTAATATAAGAATTAAATATTTCTCATTTCGTATTATAATTGTTGAATAATTTGGACTCGTAAGAAATACAGCATAAAATGGAGCTATAAAAATACAATTAATAGATGTCTTGTGCTAATTTTTAATCTCACTGAGGTCGGAATTCTTGAATTACACGAAGCTTTTAAGGCTAGTAATGAAAAATGCCCAAAAATAACATTTCCTTTAAAAAATATATACAATCAAGGTAAAGATACGAAATATTGGTCACTATGAAATTTTTTTAAACAATTCGAAAAATGTAAACACGAAAAAACAAGGACCGTGAAAACATCAGGTGTGGAGATTATGTAACTAAGAGGAGTAAATAGCACCCTTAATCGGTAACATTCAGCATGAACATTCTGTATTGATCATATTTTCGGGAGTAATGCATAATCAAAATAAGTTCATAAAGTATGGCCTAACAGTTCGTATAAAAAAATTAATTCAAAATACGACCCAGCAATAGGTTGTTTAGCAAATAATGCCATTAAATGGACTATAAAATCTGCAAAATGCTGATTTTAAACACGTTTGTGAAAGCCCTTAAGCCCTAAAGACATCAACTTATTTGTCAGTAGCAAGCAATTTGTTTTTGAAACGATCATACCAATATATCTAAAAAACAATTCTGTTTGAAGTCTCTTGTTACTCTCTATACGAGTTTCAAAATAGTCTTTAAAGAATGGGGATGCAAACCTAATGTTACAAAATCTTTACGTTATTCACCAAACATATTAATATCTTAAAATCTGGAATATATTTTTATATCATTTGAATAGAATATTTTTAAAAAAGGATGATACATTGATTCACTTATATCCTTGTGAAAAAGACATATGTACATAAAGCGATGTCAAATTAATATAACTGAGTATGCAAGATATATTAGAAATTCTTTCATAAAAAGTTTTGTAGGAGTTGATTTTTAAACATTGGACAATACATTATAATGACTCTAATACCAAAACTATTTAAGAAAAACAAAATTGAGTTTCGTTCCTGAGTGAAGTAGATGGAGAGGATTTAAATCCATCAGGCACCTAGCAGACATGCTATAGATCAGACCATTGAATCTCTCCTAACTTAAGATATGTTGTAAGATTTCTCCTAAAGTTAAGACATCCTAAGAGGGGTTTTGGATATATGTTATCTAATATTTATACCTTGTAAACTACATGTACTTGTAGAAGCAAAGCTGGAGCTGGATAGATCCTGAAGGGTCTAATCCGCATGAGACTCCCTCAGTAGCTGTTGTCTCGATAATTCCATAATTTTGTTTAGGAGTGACGTAAGCTAGGGAGGTTTCAGTCCTCAATCGGTCTTCACGACTCTCTCTTCGATTTTAGAAAATTCTGTTTTACGTTTCACTGACATAGGTTGAACATTATTTCTTTTTAAATTCTTCCACAATTCTTTATATCCCGATGACACACAGCGTACACTTTCTCGCAGATCCCCTCCAAATCACTTTAAAAAGAAAAAATATTGGTCACAAGATAAGTATTTGCTAAAAGTAATACATGTATTTTTCTCAACTTTGTCCAGGAGTATCTGAAGCTCCATTTCGTAGAAGTTGGGATTTCTTTTTCTGCACAAATATATTTTTATTTGATTTTCTTTTTGAATATTGCTAAATATGACGTCATTTTCTACTATGACGTCACAATTTAAATACCCTCAGGACGAAAAAAAAAATCCACATGAAAAACCGTCTCAACAGAATACTTGAATTCGAAATATCAGGAAAAAGAAGTCTGACAAAACCCACAAATTCGTGCGGGAAGATGGAAAAGGTGGGGGGGGGGAGGGGGGGTGTTAATTGCTTTCTTGCTCTGACTTTTGCAAAAATGAAGGACCTGACCTTCTCAGCCTCAGAATAAAAATCTTCAAACAGAATTTAGATGAGATTTTATTTTTATCTTCTTCGTTTTGCTGTATACTAGATAAATTCATTAAAGGGGTTTCTCAATTGCTTCCTAACTGATATAAAGCAATGACAGCACCATCTCTATTGAGAAGTTGACAATTTGTAAAATTCTCAGTAGGAAATATAATAACCCATAGTGTACCCCACTAATGACGATACTTTCTTATAAGTATGCAGTGGAGGTTTGAAGTAATTTTTGAGGAAAAAGAGCTTACATCGGACTTAAATCTATGTCATACTTCGTAAAAGCAGAATTTTATCTACGACAACACTGACACTGAAAAAGAGATTATTGTGTCTTTATACAGACGAGATCTAGTAATATTTATACATTTTAAACACATTAATAGGTAGTGAAACTTGTATTACAACTCATACCGCATCAACAAGTAATTATTTCATCATACACACCACATATAATACTATTTTGAATCTTTGGTAATGTGCTACAATTAAAAAATAAGCAATAGTATCGAGAAACGGAAAGACATGTTGTAGGCCTATTGTGTACCCAAGATAGGACGTAATTTTTGTCTGGCAGAGACAAAGATCTTCTTCGTCATCTGCTCTAGATTGCACCATTTATTCTTTACCTTGTCTACAGTCCTCCTTTGCATCCCAAGACGTTGACAAAGTCGGTCACCTCCAACCATTATTACTTCTGCGTGAAGTTTGTTAGCAAGTTGCTCTCCTCAGCCTTCAATATCTCATCATTTTTTTTTCAAAGAAAACATTCATCCTAGGCACCTAATCCCACCTCTGGAATTTAAAGGGGTCTGTGGTTTCTGCCTTGTTTACATATTTGTATTGTTTGTAGGTTTTTGAGATCGATCACTTTTCGTTTGTTTGTTGTTTAACGTCTCTCTCGAGAATTTTCACTCATATGGAGACGCCAGCACTTCCCGGTGGAGAGCTACAAATTTTGACCTATACTCGGCACTCAGGGCAATTGATCAGTGACGGGTCTTTTTCGTGCCAGCAACTACTGCGACACGGGACATCGGTCCCACAATGAGATTCGAACCCGCGACGTAAGGATCAGATCGCTGTTCGTTATCTACTTATTTCTTCATACATATTACAAAATCGCATTAGAAAAGTAAATGGCAAAACATGAACTGTCTATCCTTTCGCTTTTAGTGTACTGGAAGTGATAATAGAATAAGAAATACTAAATAAAAAATATGATTTGGTTCTCTCTGACAAAGCTGGTATCTTGTCAAACAGCGGATATAATCGAAATAAATTAAAAGTTACAGTTTAGTGTGGTCCGATTTATAGAAAAAAATACTTCTAACGGCAAATAATTATTATTTGGTCCAGCATAGTTTTTTGACCTATTTCGAGTATGCTGAATCCGAAAAAATATGCTGGCCTTCATGAAAATGGCGTTAAAAAGGTCAAAATGGCGATTCAAAATGGCGGACATCCAATTTGTCTAATTTTCTCTTAATGTCGTTCAAATAGGAGAAAGAATGTGTGAATATCTCACTGAGTGTAATGCAACTATAAAATGATAAAAGAATGCTAATGTTATTGCTTTAATGCAGAAAATTTAGTCGTTTCTACACTTAATTCGAATTTTCTCTGATATATTTGTCTATTGTTTCTATATTCACCTTTGTTCAGGATTTTACATTTGCAAATATCCATACACTGCAGATTGGTTTTTTTCCTCTGCATCTCACTATTCTACAACTGAATGATGGTACAGCTGTAAGTTACAATTTAAATTTCGGAAAAATCTCTGCAATGGCCCATTCATAAGTTTGCAGCAAACAACCAAGAACATCCATTCCATTTCATTGGACTTAGTAATGTGAGGTTACCACTACATCTGCCCATCTCTATATCACGTACTGCCTGGCATTGTGCTCGCTTTACATGCATATAAAAAAGAATGGAAAGCGTAATTCTTACATTATTTTTAATAATAAAATGTTTTTTTCATAATGGGTGGTGGGAGGAGATAGGGTAATTTGTTTTTTCCCAAGGTATAGTAAAGTTAATAGGAAGAGGAATTTCTCTTGGTGTCCCTTTGTTCGGAGTGTTGCTGATTATATTGATTAGTCCATTCAATGATCAAACAAAAAAATAATACTAGAAAAGTTTCTCTTTTTTTTCTGGAAATAGTTAAAACAAACTCGACTTGTTTTCCTCATATTTGACCGTGTTCCAAAGCTCTGAACCCCTGTCCACCTAAAATCACTGCTGATTCGCTGTCATTATCAACTCGCACTTACTCTTCAACATCCATCAGCACACCATCAAATATAACTGAAGAAATTCTTGCCCGACTTCATTGAACCCTTTGCACAAGTTTTGACATTAGCACTTGTAAGAGCTTAGTATTTTCCCGCAACATCCTTTATTCCAACTTTAAATGCTATATGTTCAGTCAGCCTTCGGAATTTCGGTCTTCTCAACAGCTCAAGGAACAATACATTTATGTTCAAATGTTAAAAGACTATTTTGTTTTCCAAAACCTTATGCAAAATGGAAAAAAAATCTCTGATAAGACAAGTAGCTTTCTCTTTTGTGACCATAGAGATTTGTTATCTTTTTCGGTAGAAAGTTAAATCCATTAGCAAGACAATTCTCAAACTTTATCATCTGGAATCACATTGTGTGTATGTTTTGGTGAGAAAAGTTGAATAATTGTGCGATCTAAGAGCACCTGCAGATTCCTTTTGATTTCTATCACGTACAAGTTATCATATCGATAGGCCGAAGCCATTTTTGACTTTGATCTAGTCAACACTTCTCTTGACAACAAAATTGTCTTGAAGACTCCAAGAACTTTACAAGGCAACTTGATCCACACTACTTTGTTAGGATAGTGTATGGTTGTATCAAGAATCGAGGGGGGATTAAATACAAACATTTTCCTCTCTCCGATTTTGTAAATTTCAAAACATTAGGCACCGAATTCCATCCGAGTATGACAAAAAAAGTGTTTGGATTATCGATTTTGATTTTGAACATATACAAATATTCCTTTAAAAAAGGAATTTTGCAGTTGCTTGATTTAAATCTAACAATACAAGATTATCCGTTCACAACATTAAATATTTGTAAATACAGTTGATTTGTGTTGGCTATGAATAACAAAATACGCAGAATCAGAGCTAGACAATCAAGAATATATATGGTTTACGTATAGTACACTGGTTTTGATAATTCTTAATAAATATGTTGATATATAGTATATTACATTCAAATTTATATGATTTAATAATTCCTAGCTCTCTGATTGGTTGTGGTTCATCATTTTAAAAATCATACCCTAAGTTATGTTACACTAGACCTTCCACATGAACATAAACATTTATTTTTTTCTACACTGTATGGACTAAAAGTAGATCGAAAATTTCCAACAACTGAGATAATTTAGCAACCCTCGAACTACAATGTTCACTCGCCTATGGGCTCGTGGAATACTGCTCTTGGGGTAGCTTAATTGTCATATTGTCCTCCAAACAGCAATCATTGTGTGATATTATTAAATTTTTATATTAAGAAGCATGGTTAGATAGGTAATGGGTAAAAGTTCTTCGTAGATGTAGTCAAAAGCTTATCTTAATAACAAAAGTAATAAAACAAAGATCAATATCATAAAAATTATGTCATTAACAACAATATCCTCAAAGTTTTATTGAATATTTAAACATTATTTTATTAATTTAAAAACGCAAACTGTAATTAATTTCCTTTGATTTTCTGCAAAACGCCTCAGAATTAAGCAGTCTGATTATTTTATGTAATTCTAGCGTTCGCCATTTTGAGCTAATTAACACAACTTTCAAATTTAAAAGACTAAATTTTCCGAATTAAAGTGATAATATTAGTGTTCTATTATCATTTTTATAATTGCATTACGCTCAATAAGATATTAACACATCCATTCTCCTATTTGAATGACATTAAGGAATAATTAGAAAAAATGGAAATTTTGAATCGCCATTTTGACTTATAAATTACAGCTGCACCATCATTCAGTTGTTGAATAGTGAGATGCAGAGGGGAAAAAACCCAATCTGCAGTGTATGGATATTTGAAAATGTAAAATTCTGAACAAAGCAGAATATAAAAACGATAGACATATAAATCAGAGAAAATTAAGTGTAGAAACGACTAAATTTTCTGCATTAAAGTAATAATGTTAGCATTCTTTTATCATTTTTATACTTGCATTACACTCATTGAGATATTCACACATTCTTTCTCATATTTGAAAGACATTAAGAGAAAATTAGAAAAATTGGATGTCCGCCATTTTGAATCGCCATTTTGACCTTTTTAACGCCATTTTCATGAAGGCCAGCATATTTTTTCGGATTCAGCATACTCGAAATAGGTTAAAAAACTATGCTGGACCAAATAACAATTATTTGCCGTAAAAACTTATTTCTAGCCTTCTTTTTAAAAATCAGGACCAGACTAGTTTTACATTGCTTTCATTTTTATTTATTTTGGAGGCTTATTATATGTCTTGAAATTTACTGCACCTACTGTTGAGTATGTTTTATAGTCTTTAAAAATATGTTCATTTAAAAGGAAAAAAAATAAGCAAGTCAAAATGTTTTTTTTTTTCAGCAGGGTTTGCAAATTCCATTAGTATTACCTGTTTTATCAGATTGGGTTATTGCAGCAATAAAAATAAGACCAGTCCTGTTCCCAATAGCAGTTCAACCCAATTGAGAATTGAAAGATAACTCATCAATGGTTATCATCAATTATGTCATTATCTGGACAGTAATTCAGTCTCATCTGTCTGGCCGATATCTGTGTCTGTGTTGTGACATTTGTGTTGTCGGAGACCTTAATAGTTTTAAATCACAAAAACAATTAAATCTCTTTGTCTAAATGTCCAATGAATTTTTGAAGAAAAAAAAAAAAATAAACTTTGACAAGTTATTCACAAGAAAAAAAACCACTTGAACAAAAACCTCTTTTACTTTTTTAGTAATGTGAGTAGTAGCAATGTTTCGCTTAAGCAATGCAGGGATGAAGTACTTAAAAAGTAAGTGTAATTGAATGTAAAATTATTTCATTTTTGAAAGTTATTAAAAGTAATTTGTAAATTACCATTTTTATTCTATCACTTGCAATTGTAATGTAATTAAATGCAAAAGAAAAAAATGTAATTTTTATAACTTTTCAAACACATTTCAATTACGAAACGTAACACATATAGAATCATATTTTATTAGGAGAACATTTCCAGCACATTCACATTGTTTAATATTAATAAAATACATTTGAAATTAGTACAAATTTAATGTCTATCTAAAATTTTTTACCTCCCTTTTCTGCAGCTTTAAAAAATTTCAATTTTTTAGTTGATTAATTGATAATATTAATGTTTAAATGTAAAAATGAGATTTTCATAAATGGTTTGCTTATAATAATATTAGTTTAATAATCATAACCTACATTTAGAACTAGTACAAATTTGATGTTTATCTAAAATTTTTACTTCCCATCTTTATAGCTTTGAAACATTTCATTTTTTAAATAAATAGGAAATAGCGTATGTCAGACCTCTTTTGTCGATAGCCTTTCAAATCACTTTTGTATATTGGTATCAAAAGAAAACAACTATTTAAATTTTTTTATGTAATTGCCTAAGACAATGAAAATGCATTCGTGCCTTTAATCTGCCTCTAGCAAAATGACAAAATAGCACGATGCAACTGCATATTTAGTTCTGGAATCGACTATACAGCGCTTAAATACAAATATAAGGCCGTAGTAATATCTGCATACATTTATGTGAAGCAGCGAGTGAAAAAATTCGTGAGAGAAAACAAAATACTTTTTCAAGTTTGTATTATTTCACTAATACAGCATTAAATCACCTTATTTTGCTCTATTTTAGTAATGCATACGACCTACTTGCTCAAAAAGAAGATTGTTGCATTTTTATTATAACCCTTTAAAAATAATTTTAATGAAATGTTGCCATGTGATACAAGTGTGTTATCTTTGTTAGGGATTTTATCTGCATTCATTTATTTCTGATCAAAAACGTTATATGAGATTTGTAATGAAGTTTTCTTTTTTCTAATATGTTTGTTCGGCTTATCTGTGTCATTAATTTTCATTTTCACTTTTCAAGACTCTAATGATTTAAAAAGAAATTACATTGGAGGAAAAAACAAACACTTCTGAAAATAATTTTTAACATAATTCCGTTTGAATTTTCTTTAGATGCACGGATAATTTCGGAAACACTGCCATAAAGACATAGTATTATTCTGGTACATATAAGTAAAGCACCGATCCCCTCCCTCGCCTTTACCACTATGATTTAAAGCACATACATTTGTGACCAGACCAATTTTAAAGCTTATCGGAATAAAACAATCACCTCGAAGCATGTCACTACAGGAGTCAGATTTTCAGATCTCTTCTATCTACATGTATAAAGTTACTCTTTTTTTTAATCATTTAAAGCATTTGTCATTTTGAATAATGATTTGTAGAAGGGTCAATACTAAGGCACCACAATCTCTTCTTTTCGCATTTCTGAGCTCTGTATTTCTTATTGCACCCTGGTAACAAACGACGACAAGCCAGTTTAAATGAAACTGAAAATGCTTTACATTTTGATTTCAAGAACAACTACACATGGATTATTCTAAATTGGATTTATAAAATTTTGAAAGGTTCGTATTGCTATCTTCTGCGTAAATTTGCATAAGAATTCTTGATATTTAACGAAGCATTGCATGTCTTCGTTAACCGAGAATGTCGTCATAAAAAAGTCTTTCAATCCTTAACAATTAATATTGAATGAACAATGAATGGATTCTTATCGTTTCGCCCAGTGATGTTTGAAAAAAAAGGAATGCCAAAACACAAATCTGTATTTCTACTATTGCTGAATCCTAATGCTTTGATAACTGCAACGAAATATAGAAAAGGATAGGGGGAAAAATTCTTCAAACTTACATTTGAACAGAGTTACCATCATTTAATTCTTAGCACAATGAATGTCACATTAAAATCATGAAAGTATGCCCTTTTATTTGTATCTTCATTATGAATTAATATCAAAATATAAAAAAAGAAAAAAGTAAGTTTTATGTTTTCAAATCCAAATCCAAAGCATAAAATTCAGTTTTTATCAGAGATATACAAAACAATCATCTCAAAGAAAGTATGTTGCCCATCTATGGCAGCTCATTTCCTAGGTTAAAGTTTTTCAAAGGTAAAATATGGAAATAGCGAACAGTATTCAAGCTTAAAGTCCATTTAAACAATACAAATCGGAAGCAGAGCAAACACGGACCTCCAAAAACATCAGAGGTGCGATCAGGTATCATGGAGGAGTGAGCATACCCTGCTGACAGGTCACACTCCCAGTGTGCTCCTTGTCGTGATCGGGAAAAAACCGGAAAAATCCGTAGACAATTTAGTGTGTAGATAACGGCCTAACAATAAGTATGGAAAACGTCAGTCAGCATTTGACTTAATGATAGGTTGTCTTCGCTGACAAGGTCATTGTATCGACCATAAAACTTGCGAAATGATTTCAAACGAGACTGTTGATATTCTTGTTTCATCAACTTGTGTGTCAATGCCTTGCCTCGTTTTAAAACTTGATCGTATGTAAAGCATTCTATTGCGTATCGAGTCAACTTGGAGACAAAAACCTCATAAGCAAGTGATAAGGGTATATTGCTACAAAGGTAAGGGAGATTGACGATTGAAAAATCGAAGTCATAACGTTTATCATAAAGCTTTGTTGTTAGGTAACCAATTAAGTCTTTTTCTAGTCAAATATCCAAATATGAATCAAATTTGTCAGACTCTCTGGTATCTTTTATTTCAAGCTCACATGGATATATCGAGTCGACATATGAATGGAAGTAATATTGTTAATCAATAATACGTCGTCGACATATTTGAATGTGGAGTTGAAAGCCACAGCAAGTGTATTCTTCTCATGTAGATGATTTTAAATAAATTCTGATTCATATGAATACAAAAATAGGTCAGCTAATAAGGGGGCGCAATTGGTACCATTAATATTGAAAAAATAACTAAAAAATTTTTTTTCAATTCATGCAGCAAGTGTTATTTCAATAGTATTTGCAATATTGCACCCACTTTTGATAGAGAATTTACTATTGAAATAATTGTTTCAATAGCAGGCGTTATTTCCTCAGTCGTTTTTTTTACGAGTGAAAACTATTGAAATAATATCTACAATGCAATAACGTTTTGACAAAATTCCTTGGAAGTATTGTTTTCATGGTCTTGACGAGAAGATTTGGCTCTACTGTTTATATTGGTAGTGTAGGTTTGTTTGTTTATTGTTTAACGTCCTTGTCGAGAATTTTTCACTCATATGGAGACGCCACCACTTGCTGGTGGAGAGCTACAAATTTTGACCTATACTCGGCACTTAGGGCCATTGAGCAGTGAGGGATCTTTTTCGTGCCAGCACCTACTGCGACACAGGACCTCGGTTTATACAGTCTCATCCGAAGGACCGGTCTCCACGTCCCACAGTGGGATTCGAACCCGCGACGTAAGGATCAACTCCTTACCTCGCGACTCTAGAGCGAACGCTCTAACCACTGCGCCACGCGGGCGACGATAGTGTAGGTAATCTAAAGCTGTAGACGAAAATATTATATACAGAGACAGGGTGTGGATAGAGGTAAGGTGGAGAGCATTGAAATTGTTTAAAAAATTCAGTAGTAAAATGGATGCCACCTTCATACTTGTATTTCATTTTTTTCAACTTTGAAAGATAAAAAAATGTTCACGTTTCAGACGAAAAACAAGTTTTTGAGAAAAAATAAGACATACATTTTTGATAACAATTTTCAACCAGAAAGTCTGTCTACAAACACTGTTGTTGAGCTGATATGCGTACCAATAGGTATGTCTATCAAAGGAATGCATATCCAAAGATGGCGGAAAGCTCGAAAATTTCGAAAGTTTACATGGCTAGATATGCTTATATATTCCTTAATGCGTTCGATGAATCAGAATGTTTTGACAATATATTGTCTTTAAACCTAGCGTTACGGAGATTAATCCATAAATGCAAAATAAATGATATTTTAATGAAAATCCAGATGATATGCCTCCCTACATAATTAGATACATGTATAGACACCGTGTCATTTTGTAAAATACTGGATATGAATACCATGAAAACATAAATCTCTCTTTCTCCCCAGAAGATGAGAAGCGAAATATATTATCCAATTTAACGAGGAAACAATTTATTGATAAAACATTTTTATGCTCCCATAATCGAAGATTATATAGTTTTGGGTCTGTCCGTCTGTCTAGTTGTCTCTCAGTTTACCTGTTAATCTCTTTGTCTGTTTTTCCGCAAAAAGGTAACCTTTCCATTAATTAAAATCAAAAGAATTAATATGCGAAGGTTTATATGAAAATTAAATGCACATAAACATTTAAGAAGTCTAAATTGTAAATAATCACCAAAGAACAAATCAAAATTGATATAAATAAAACTACAAACCATGGGGAAAAAATCTGTGATTTTTCTCCCGTGTAGGTTTAGACTGAACTCAATCAAAGTGCAATTAACGCTAGTCTTTATATTACCCATGAGAGTGGTGCGAGGCAAACAATTTCAGCAACTTAGGAAAGGATCCAAAACTTTTACTGATAAAGAAATTAAAACTGGAAACTTTATTTTCAGAAGACAAGAAGAGGCCTTTCAACATTTCTTCTGTTTTGGGGGAGGGGGGGGGGTGATCTCAATATCGTACGGGATCAATGATAAAAATGAATATAAAATAGAATATATAGAATAGAGGGCATTCTGAATTTCAAACAACATACATAATAAAATACAAAACCTCATTCAAATCAGTTATAAACATATAATGATTAGTTCCTGATTAAATGAAATGTTGAATAAAATCCCTTTATTAATATAAGGAACAAATAAGAAAGTCTGCATATATACTTAGTATTGCATACACATAACATGGCGAAATCAAATTATATATGAAGGTGCTCTATTCACATACATTGACTAATTATAAATTTTTCTACATTTCTTCTAAAAACAGGAAAAGAGGGGGGTAATTTGACATTTAAAGGTAGGTTATTTACATGTACGCCAGAATATTGAAGAGAACTGTGCAACTGTGAAGCGGCTATGTCTTTTCATGACATTCCAACTTTTTAAAGTTTTTGTTCAGATTTGTACAGTTAACACATTTCTTCACAGATCGTCTTCGTCCGATATAGAGTCTCTATCACTCAAATACCACCTGTTCCATTTACACACATATGCACGACTCGCATTTGACATATTTCCTGCTTCCTTCGGCATTATTAGACTTTATTCAGGAGTTTTCCCGAGTACAACACAAAACTGTATCGTTAACTGCTGCTCCGTCACGTTCTACAACGTCATCTTTACGAAAGCCCATTGAGCTCATTTTCGTAGGTTAAAAATATTTTTCGTGTTATAACGCGAATAAACTCGAAACTTTCGCGTTATAACGCATATATATACATATATAGTCATGTTACTCAGGAACCTGTGATCTTGACTGGCAGATAAAAACATGAACACAGACGGGGACTTCTTTGAATTTATAAATGACATTTCTCTTCAGAGGATGTAAAAGAGAATTGATGCAAGAAATGGATAGATTAGTGATGATTTTACATTTAATCTCAAAACCCTACTAATTAATAAAATGAATATTCCTTTAAAGATTTTCTTGTTTTTCACTTGCTGAATCCAGGAAATTCTTTAGACTGATTTTTTTTTCAGGAAGATCTCCACTCGTCGCTTTCTTTATCAAGGCTGTTTTTTCATCATTGAAGTTCACTATAACTTTATCACTAGTAAAGAAATCCATAATTTGACTATAAAATATACACTTTAGAAATCTGGCTTAAATTTGAGGGAATAATGTATCATTTCATGAGCTTAACGTGCCATGTGATGCTTTTTAAAGAATAATTATAACCTGGTACTGTTAATCACAAATTTATCGGGGAGAAGGGATCTACAAAAGATTATTGGGATATAGCTGGAGGTCCGGAGGCGATGTGTCTTTATCATACCTTTCTAATTCCTCCGTCCGACCAAGAGTATTAATTGTACACTCAACTGACTTCCGGCCAAATTCAACAACCGGGTTGCACTACCACACGTGAACTTTTAATTTTAGTGCCAACTTAAATTATCCTTTTTAAAATACATTATGAATGTTACCTGTTAGATTATATCTTTTGAAAAAAAATATCCACAGACTTTCGATTGATTTTAATCAAATTATAAGCAGCTGAATGATATCGCTGAGGGGCGATAAGTAAACATACATGTTATAGTTTGAAAGAGGGCAGGGTTTTTTTTCATTGGTTTTGTAAATTTTTTCAATTACTTTCAGAAGGTTACATACCAAATGATCTATATCAAAACATGGATTCACTAAGATTCATCACTCAGTGCAAAGTACAACAGTGTTCTAAATGTCAGGGTAACACAGACTTCTACTGTTTCACGTGTAAAAATGGATTGTGTCTACAGTGTAAAGAGAAGCATTTTAATTCTCTAGATACCATTAACCACGATGTAGTGATTTATCGGGAGAAAAAAAAGAATCATTCTTAAAAAGGAGCCTTGTGTTCAACATCCAGAGAGAATTTATGAAAAGTTTTGTCGCTCTTGTGAACTTCCGGTTTGTTTTGAATGTAAAGAGCACAAAAAACACCAAATACAGAACATTAGAGCAGCATATATAACAAACCGACAAAAATTTAGAGAAATCATTCAAAACATCAGAAGTGAGACACTCCATTACAGCTTTTCTCTCCTGGCAAAAATCAAAACTTATGTAGAAACTTGTCATACTTCCAACTCTGAAAGGGAAACAAATTTGTCAATTGGGGCCCGGATACTAAAGATATTCATTGTTATCGAAATATATTCTAGAAAAGCCAGATGTGAAAAATATATGATGGACAGACAACTACAACAGACAGAAAGGATGAACAGACACCTTACCAGCATAGAGAACTATGAACACAGATCTGAACATTCAGCAAACAGACCGGTAAAATTCCTAGAATTTCTAAAGAAAACCCGTGTTCCCAAAATGAAAGACATCCTAATCTTACAAAACACGCCCTGATCTCCCTCACTGATAATGGTGAATCAAACATGAACGATGTGATTCTGTTTCATGTACTGAGAGAAATTCAAATCATAGGGACAGTAAAAACACAAGCTACACCATTGGTACACAGATATATAACACTGAAAGGTCTTAGACAAGTAACCCACATTTCCCAGGTGACATCAGACCAAGTTTGGATTAATGACGATGGAACTCTTATTTTGACGAATACAGAAGGTGACACACTGCATCAGCTGACAGATGTAGAAAAGTATAAGTGTGGGATACACACAACTACTATTTCCTGTGATCTTATTTATATAGACGACTACCATAACATTAACAAGTTTTCTATAGATAACAAAACAAAATCTATACTAATAAAAAGAACAGCACCATGGAGAAGACAGTGTGTGTATTGCTCCCCCTCTAATGGAGATCTGCTAGTAGCGAGTACAACTCCATATACAGCCAAGGTAACACGGCATGATGACACAGGGCAACACATACAGACAATACAGCATTTCAATGGTCAGGAACTATATGGTTTACCTGCCTACATAACAGAGAACCGTAATGGAGATATCATTGTGTCTGACTGGAACAGGTATGCTATAATGGTAACAGATCGAGAAGGAGTGTACCGCTTCGTGTATCCAGAACCCTCCTCATCATCGAAGGTAGAACTATATGGAATTTGTACAGACGCACTTTCAAACATTCTGGTGTCTGATCCTAGTACCAGCGCAGTGCATATGATTGACAAAGATGGACAGTTTCTTTCACTGATACAAACACGAAAACTAGGCATAGGTGGAGCAAAGGGCCTCAGTTATGACGAAAAAAATCACCTTCTCTGGATTGGATCGGAGTTCAACAACAGAGTGTGTGTTTACAGATACATAGACAGACAGGACTATCTGACAGATCATTGTAATTAATAAATAAGATACATATATATATAAACACACAAACAGAACTATCTAACATGTGGTGTAATTAAAAAAGGTTTTTTATTTGTTTATTTTTTAACGTCCCTCTCGAGAACTTTTCACTCATATGGAGACTCCACACTTGTCGGTGTAGGGCTAAAAATTAAGACCTTTATTCGGCACTCACGGCCTTTGAGCAATTAGGGATCTTTTTCGTGCCAGCACCTACTGCAACACGGGACCTTGGTTTATACGGTTTCATACGAAGCACCGGTCTCCACGTCCCGCAGTGGGATTTAAATCCACGACATAAGGATCAACTCCTTACCCCGCGACTCTAGAGGAAACGTTCTAACCATTGCGCCACTCGGACGACAATGAAAAAGGTTCAGATAGCGAACAGTGATTGATCATATAAATTCCACAAACAATTCATAACTGTGAATAGGGCATTAAACACTGACCTCCGGAAACTCGAGAGGTTGGATCAGGTGCCTAGGAGGAGTAAGCATCCCGTGTTGACAGGTCACACCACCCGAGCCCTACGTTTTGATCAGATAGACGGAATATTCCGTTGTCAAATTTAGTATAAAAACAAAGGCCTCACAATTGGAATGAAACACGTCCGCCAAAAAACGGACCAATAATAGGTTATAATTGCTGACAAGGTTGTTCTAAAGACCATAAAATTTACAAAATAATGACTTTAAAGGAGGTCGTCAAAATCTCTGTAACATCAACTCATCTTTCAGTAGCCTGCCTCGGTTTAAAAAAATGATCGTTCTCAAAGCATGATCATGAGATTAATAAGTTGGGAAACGGAAACATCATATGCAGGTAATTATGGCATATTACTACATAAATAAGGAAAATTGACAATGGAAATGCTGTAGTTTTGAAGTTTTTCAATATTTTACAATATTGTTGTCAGTTGATCCTTATCGTATGTAATCAGTAAAGCATCCAAATATGAATCAGATATGGCGGACTCTGTGATGTCTTTTATTTCAAGTTCACTGGGATATATCGAATCGACACATAAATGAATGTAACTATTGTAAATTGGTAAAACGACGTCGATATATCTATATGTCGAGTTGATAGCCACGACAAGTGTTTTCTCATTTTTATTGAAAAAATAGTTGTCTATGACATCAAATTCTAGTGTTTATTTTTTTTGTGAGGAATGGTTGTATAAGGTGAAGTTTAGAAATCCAGTATATGCAGGGTAGATCAAACTCAACTTGGTTGATTGGAATGAATAAAGTATCAAAAAATGAAATGTGATTTTGAAGAATTTCATCCTTAGAAAGTGAATTCTGAGTATATGTAGGATTTCCAGACATAGAATTAAAGCTAAATTCTTCTAAGATACAGTTATAATAATGAGCCTTACAGACAAAGACGATGTTGTTACAAGTTTTTTTTATGAGAATGGGAGATTATATTTTGTCTGGTTGCATAACTTGCTTGAAAAAGACAAAAGTGTAAATGAAAAAGCGTGTGAAGATAACGAACAGTGATCGATATCAAAAAAATCTATAAACAATATAAATTTGTGAAGAAGGCATAACACACGGACCCCTGGACATTCCAGAGGTGATATCAGGTGCCTAGGAGAGTAAGCATCCTCTGTTGACCAGTCACGCCCGCCTTGAGCCCTGGTGTTGATCAGGTAGACTGAACATTCCGTAATCAAATTCAGTATAAAAACAATGATTATTATACTTGCTAACAAGGTAATTATAACAACCATAGAATTTACGAGACACTGACTTTAAGCAAGATTATTGAAATCCCTGTAACATCAATTTATCTTTCAGAAACCTGCCTAGGTTTAAAAATTGATCGTATTCGGGGCATGTTCTTGAAATGACGATGGATAAGCTGAAGTCATCTCATTTGTCATACAATTTAGTTGTTAGTTGGCCCTTATAGTCTATAGTCAGTAAAACATCCAAATATGAAGCAGATGTGACAGACTCTATATCATATCGTCCTAAATTTATTTCAAATAAATTTTTACTTGCTTATATATAATGATTTGCTGGGTATAATGTAAATTCGCCCGCTATTTAGCAAAACCGGAGGATTAACTGCCTAGGATGTAATTGAAAGGTGTTTTGAAAGGTGTAAAATAAAAGATAATTCTGTATTTTTAACACAGTCATATTGTGACCTGATCAGAAGTGATACCTTGTTGAAAATGTTTATCTCCAACGAGGTCAAGCCGATGACAAATATTCAGGTTAAGTATAACCTAGCTATATCCTACGCATTTCTTTACAAATGGAACAAACAATTCAAAATTTTCTCACAAACCGACAACTCTTACAGACAGCATAATTCTTACCCTCCTCTCAATTGATAGGCAACAGTAATCAGAAACAAGAATTTCAAAATTATCAGGTAAGGTTACTTATTGTAATCAATATAAACGTTTCTTTAAAGAGTTCAAAAGATATGGGTTGTATAAATTGATTCGTGTGATAATAAACAGTAATTTATCAAGTATCGGGTAAGGGTTTAAAAATATAAAGTCTTCTTTGCAAACAGTGTAAGGTTTACGACATATTTTGCAGTAAGAGTGAAATATGGAGATAAGAACAGTATTCAAGCTCAAAGTCGATTTAGACAATACAAATCGGAAGCAGAGCAAACATGGACCTCCAAAAACATCAGAAGTGGGATCAGGTGACATGGAGTAGTGGACATCATCTGCCGACCGGTCACACCCGCCGTGTGCTCCTTGTCATGATCGGGAAAAATCTGTAGAAAATTCAGTGTGTAAAAATGGCCTAAAAATTAGTATGAAAAACGTCAGTCAGCATTTGACTTAAATACAGGTTGTATTTGCTGAGAAGGTCATTGTATCTACCATAAAACTTACGAAATGATGACTTCAAACGAGGATGTTGATATCTTTGTTTTATGGACTTGTTTTTCAAATAGCTTGCCTCGTTTTAGAAATTGTTCATACGTAGAGCATGCTCTTCCGTTTCGAATCAACTGGGAAACAAAAACCCATTATAAGATTATAAGGGTATATTGTTATACAACTACGGGAAGTTGACGATCGAAAAATTGAAGTCATCACGTTTATCATAAAGCTTTGCTGTTAGGTTACCTTTTAAGTCTTTTTCTTGTAGAATATCCAAATATGAATCAGATGTGTCAGACTCTGTGGTTTCCTTTTTCAAGCTTATTGGGATATATCGAGTCGACATATGACATATGAATGGAAGTAACTATTTTTTATTGATAATACGTCGTCGAAGTTGAAGGCCGCAGCAAAGCAAGTGTTTTCTTCTTCTCATGTAGATTTTTTAGATAAATTCTGCTTTATATGAATACAAAAAAAATCTGCTTACAAGGGTCCACAATTGGTACCCATAGTAATTCCAACAGATTGTTGAAAGACCTGTTGTACAGTACTCCTGAAGTTTCTCCTTCATTGCTGTAAATATTTTAGTGAGGACTAAAGAGGCTTGGTAGAACATTTGCTGGAACCCGCTGTGTATCCTTGTTTGTAAGGATTTTCATGGAGTTTTGGAATCCAGTATAGGTATGGTAATTCAAATTCATTTTGTTTGTTGAGAATATTAAAAAAAACATTTAAAACTGACATATGGTTTTGAAGAATTTCCTCTTTTGAAAGGGAGATATGGGTATAAGTTGGATTACCACTTGCAGAATTAAATCCTAGTTCCTCTAAAATACAATTCAAATAATGAACCTTACAAACAATGACAATGTTGTTACCTGCTTTGTCAGCTGGGACCAGTACATACTGATCGTGTAATCTAATTCCTTTTACTTCTACATTATCTAAGACAAAAGGATGATTTTCATATTGCCCCTCAGGCGCATAATGCGCTATTTTAACATCCATCTGATACATTTTATCCTGACGTTTTTCATACCTATTGTTAGGCCATTATTTACACACTGAATTGTCGACGATTTTTTTTTCGATATTTCCCGATCATGACAAGGAGCACACGGCGGGTGTGACCGGTCGGCAGGGGATGCTCACTCCTTCATGGCACCTGATCCCACCTCTGATGTTTTGGAGGTCAGTGTTTGCTCTGCTCCTATTTTGTAATGGACTTTTGAGCTTGAATACTGTTCGTTATCTCCATATATTCAACCATTCTGATAACGTTTCAAGGTCTTCTTTATCATATTTAGCCCATGGTCTGGTGTATTCTTCTACTGAATTCATAATATTTATTAAATTATGACGCCAGGTGAAAGATCGGGATTCCCTAAACTTCGGCCCTCTTGTAATAAGTGATTTAAGGTCCTCACTATGAATTGTATTTACGTCACCAGTAATGAAGTGTCCAGCAGGACATTAGTTGTAAGGTGAAAAAGAACATGAAAACGTTGAAGGATTATGTTTCAGATGCTCGATATCTAGGCACTGTAGAGGTTTTTTTTTATATAATTGAAAAGTTTGGAAGCAATTGTCGATGTATATTTGTAAGAAATACAAAGTGAAGTTTTTAACTTGAAATATGGTGGAATACAAGGCTGGACCTTTTTGTGATTAAGAATATTGTTTATATTAACTGCATCAATTCCTTTGTTCTTGGTATATTGAAGTTTAAGGAACATACGGGTTGTTTGAGCGGTATTTTCTTCCGCAAAACGTGGCGATTTAAAGACCCTATGATTTACAATATCCATTTTCACAGATCCAAGCCTGTATTCTGGTGTCGAAAAATCCAAATATGGACTTTCCTTGACTTTTACAAATAGACTGTTCAAAACTTTCAAAGGAGCAGAGTAAAATTTGGTGCGAATGTGACGAAGGCCTTACTGTTTATGTACATAAGGTAGTAGTGAATCAAAGGAGGCATTGTGTATAATAGGTTTATTATGAGAGCAATGTCCATGAATATTCTTACGTCTATGTGTACTGTTAGAAAGTCCAATCACATTCACATTGCTACGCTGTGGGCTTGACAGATTCCCAACACTATCGACATCGTCATTGCTACCATATGGAAAGATCGTGCCTACTTTTCTATTCCAGTATTCTTCTCGTTGTCTGTGGAAAGGTGTACTCAGTGATGGGTTATTAGATTTGGCTATTAGTATGATGGTAAATCTTTTGTAGAATTCGAACTTTCATTGACAAAATAGAATGAACAGGTAAATTGAAATGCTGGTATAGAAGCTGCTGGCCCCCGTTGTTAATTTGAAATATACGCCCCGATATTCTTTTATTTAATGAACCCTTGGTTTCACTAACATAAACAAGCCAAAAAGGGTACTTTCTATTCCGTAGAACAACATTAGAAGATTTGCAATTCAGATTTTCCCAAGTTTTGATAAAGAAGCCCTGTCCAGTAAGATTACTAGAAGACCTAGTACTCAAAATACTAGTATCACAGATTTACAAATTTTTCACAGAATATTTTGAAATAGAGCAAGTGGGATCGGAAAATAGTTTCTCTAATAGAAACTTTACATTCTTGCAATTCATTGTATGAACTATTGGTTTTATACCAAAACTTGGAATCTGAAGACTGCACATATGACATATGTATAATATCCCTGAGGATTATCTGAGGGGCACCGATTGAACTTCTAGAGTCTGCGTCCCTTATAGACTCAAAAGAGTGACGCCTTTTTATACTGATCGATGCGTCTGCCAGTATCATTTCGTTATTCTGCGTACTCATGAATGAATAAGTACCGAACGACAAGTATCCTAGGGGACAGACTGTTCACCAGCAGGGATACATGTTCGGTAGTGAAAATGAAATACAGATATAACGAACAGTATTCAGACTCAAAGTTCATTTAGACAATACAAATAGCTAGGGAGCAGAGCAAACATTGACCTCCAAAAACATCGGAAGTGGAATGAATAAATATTTGGGCAATCAATGTTCAATCATCTTGTGTTTTTATTTGTATGTTTGTATATTCAGGAATTAAATGACACATAGAATATTTTAGGATTGACAAGTAAAAATACACAAATAAAAAGTACAATTATCGATTGTTCTTCAGGTCAAGATCTAGTGAATAAATTTAGACGACCTTCTTGTGCCAGATTCATTATTACATCATACTGTGGAATCATTTAATATCGTGTGTGTGTGTGTGTGTGGGGGGGGGGGGTGTCAATGTTCGTGGACAAGCAAAATTTTATTGGTTCGTGGGGATGTAATTTCGTGGGCTGCTCGTTTATTCTGTAGATTCAATAAATGAATATGTTGACAAAATAATTGTTCGAGGGGATGTAAATTCGTAGGTAAGGGTGACCCACGAAATCCAGGAACACTGATCCCCCGCGAACAAAGATGATTCCACAGTATTTATTTCAAGCTTCCTTTATCAAGTATTTTATAGCTATCATTTAATTATGTAGAAAATGAAGAATTTCAACGGTATTCTATTTGAAATTATATGAAAAATAACTTGGATATCCATATTCAAACAAATATTATTTTAAAGAAGACATCAAGAACATACAAATAACCGTTTTCTGAGAAACTGTAGGCAATACATATCATTTGTGTGATATGGGGAAAAAGTTCCAAAATTATAGTTGATGTTCTTCTTCTTTTCATTGAAAATGATAATTTAAATCACATAATTTTGTGGTGATGCCATAGTAGACCTTATTTAACTAAGTAATATAATTAGGAACCATAAAACGAATTTGTGTCTTGTTTGAGAAACCTTTATGTTCTTTTTAGTAACAAACAAAATATTTCTTTATGAGACAACTCATTTTATAAAACTGCTAAAAATTCACGTACCCTATTCAAGTAGAAATGACAAAGCCTTATTAAAGATGGTTACAATCTGTAAAAACGGGAGAGTGATATCCTTCTTTAAAAAACGTTAACCTGCTTGCACAAGGTATAGACCCGCCCCCTTTTGGTATCTGATAGTTTCTGCATCTGTATACACTGGTCTAGACTCTTTCTGTTGTTATTTATCACTGTTTTATTAGCCTCCGTTGACTCCTTTACCGAATCAAACACCTTTCCTAATCCACTCACATTAGATTCTAGACTTTGAAAAATCAGTCTTGATATTCCTTACATCCTCATCCAGTCTGCTTACGTACGATTTCACAGAGTCGATGGATCCTCGAATCTCTCTCAAAGACACCATTTCGGCCTCAGTTGCTGTTAATCTGTTTTCCAGTTGTTCGTTTTTCAGTTCAATGTTTGTTAGTTTTGAATTCATTTGCAATAAGAGGCAGTGTATTGATGCCAAGGTCACTTCACACTTCACGTTTTCTTTGTTTTCACTACTTGTTTCATTGCCATATATAATGAAGTGACTTTCTGCTAAAAGCTTTGTAGTATCAGATGCCGACATATTTAATTTGAATGAAAATCAAAGAATCCAGAAAGTATCAAAATTCTAGCCACTTCAGTTACTTAACCGTTATTTCACTGTGCACTATACCCTACACTATAAAGTGAGCTGATCTCAAGGGCGAACCAAACACATACTCCAAACAAAGAAAGTTTCCAATAGCGCAAAAAACGGCCAAATCATTTGCAAAATCGATCAAGCTATATCACTAAAAACCACGTTATTCAATATATATACACTTACTCAATCCTCTTCAAAACATTTTGGAAACAGTATTTTTCATTTTTTTTTCACCGGAGTCCAAAACAACAGCACTTACAGGCTCGATGACCTCTGACCTCCTCCTCGCAGTAGGAATCTCAGAACTGTTAAGGCGTACTACGAAGATATCAATGGAATATAAGCGTGCATAAATACATACCTTTTTAGACTGAATATATTTTTATTATTTAATTTATTTTTATTTTTAATTATCATTTAATTTTATTTTTGTAAAGGTACTATATTATTACATGAATTTGATTTTAATTGAAATAACATTGTATACCCCGTTCTATACGGAATTTGGTTTGGTCACGTTATTTGACAGTCACGTGATAAAAGCATGTAATGTGTACTGTATGTAGGTCATAAACGAATTTCAAAATCGCAAGGACATAGTCGCCCGCGTGGGGCAGTGGTTAGAGCGTCTGCTCTAGAGTCGCGAAGTAAGGAGTTAATCCTTACGTCGCGGGTTCGAATCCCACTGTGGGACGTGGAGACCGGTCCTTCGGATGAGATCGTATAAACCGAGGTCCCGTGTCGCAGTAGGTGCTGGCACGAAAAAGATCCCTCACTGCTCAATGGCCGTAAGTGCCGAGTATAGGACAAAATTTGCAGCTCTCCACCGGCAAGTGGTGGCGTCTCCATATGAGTGAAAAGTTCTCGAGAGGGACGTAAAACAAAATACAATCAATCAATCAATCAATCAATCGCAAGGACATACCCTAATTAGAATTAAAATTTTCAGTCAAAAATTGTATCTATATAACTTGTAGTTTATGAAAAGTGCTGATGCTTTAAATAGAAATCGCATTTTATTAGTTTAAGGGGATGAAGGACACATGGTCACATGACTTTGTTAAACTACGTCATAGTCTCCATTTATATAAGTGCAAAACGTGTAAAGCATCAGTTCTTGTATAAATTTTTGACAATTTCTTTTCTTTAATTACCATCTGATATTAAAAAAATAAAAAGTTTAACATTCTTGTAAACATTAACAAATTATGAAAAAAGATTGATCCACTCCCCTGTTTCTTTAAACTGCGCATCCAAAAAGTCGGTGACGTCATACACGATTTGCTAGTACAGCAAGATCATACTCGGTGAATACAAGGGCGGTATTATTACGTAAAAACAGGTTATAATCAGTATATGATGAAGTATTTTGAGAAACGGGGAACACGAAAATTATTTTTGCATGGCTGATGACGGAAATCTTGTGTAGGTATATCTTATTTCGCTTATTTAGCTTACGTGTGACGTCATAGTTGGTTTTTCCTGTACTCGAGAAATGTAAACATGACAAGTTTTTGTCCTGCTTATGTCGTCTTTAACGATGTCCTGAGCGATATTGAGGTCAGCTTCACCATTCGAAATTTTTACAGTTAATCAATAATTTGAAGGACTTGCATTTCAACGTAAATTTAAAAATATTGAATGATAGGATTTTTTGTAAATTACGTTTTTTGTTGTTTAAGTTGTCTTAAAAAGTTCGTAATTTTCCCTATCCAGATGCAATGTGATAGATGAAACTTGCTTTTTCGAATTTTAAACCCAGTTCATACTCTGAAATATTTTAAAAGATACATGTTCACTTACATATTTTTTATATATGCTTTAAAAATCCAATTATGGACGGAGTAATGAGCCCGGAAACATGGAGAATTAAAACTCCACTTAGATACTGTAGGGCATAATATTTTTCAATCAATATCTCTAAAATAAGGTAAGAAAGCTAATGATATAACTGTTTTAAGGTATGTGGGACATACTTTATTCGAAATATACAAAATTAAAAAAAAATTGAATGACAAGTATTTTTTCAGCTAAAGGTCCTTCTTCCCTTTAAATTTCAAGTTATTTGGTTTTAGTCGAAATGTGTGTGACCTTTACCATGTCTTTTATTTATTAGTCACCTACCGGTGAAACCGGAGGGGACTATAGGTTTCCTCTGAGTCTGTCCGTCCGTCTGTCTGTCTGTCTGTCCGTCTATCTGTCTGTCAGTCTGTCTGTCTGTCAGTCTGTCCCATTTGGTTTCCCGCACTTTTCTTCTAAACGTTTGCAGATATTGAGCTTATTTTTGGTATGTGAGTGTATCTTGATGAGATACAGATCAAGTTTGCATTTCTTTTCGCTTCAATGATTTTTGACGGAATTACGACCTTTTCAATTTTTCAGGGTTTTCTGCAATTTTTTTCTAAACGCTTGCAGATACTGAGCTGATATTTGGTATGTGTCTTTACCTTGATTAGTTATAGATCAAGTTTGCATTTCGTTCCGCTTCATTGATTTTTGACTGAATTATGGCATTTTCAATTCTTAACGGGAACCAGATTACACTTGCCGGTAGGGAACTAGTATTGCTAATGCAATACTCTCAGAATGCTTGTTTGTTTAGTAATGCTCTCGATTTCAGGAAAACAGTAGCACTTTTCAAGCTAAGGAATGTTTCCATTATGCGTATTCAAAAAATGGTTAAGATCTATTAAGTGTATGCTCTTGCGAAAAGGCGATTTAATGAGGCACCTCGGCGTGAAACATGCAAACCCTGTACACAAAAACACGGTAGAATTAATTAAATACATTCTCTCGGTAGTTTTTAAATAATGGCACTAAAGAAAGGTTACAGATTCGTATTAATGGTCTACCTAAGATTTGCAAACAATATTCTGTTTAATAATGAAATGCGTTTTTCACTGTGGAAACATTACTTGATCCGCCTCTTACTGCACATAAAATGCGTCAAATTTTACCATGATGACGTCATGTCGACAAGTGCATTGCGATCAGTGACTTGTTTAAAGCTTGCTGTATGGGATTCAATTAGCGACAAACATGAATGCAGTGGTACATTTTGATGTAGTTCATCACTATTATGCAGTTTAAGACCGCAAATTATTTCATTTTCTGTTGTTGTGAGGAATTGCTATATTTGTGTGATGTCACAGTAGACATTTCCCGTATTAATTAGGCCCCGCCCCCTTTATGCAGCCTTAACAGAGCTGCGAACCGTCAACAAAGAGGACAATAATTCTGGCTATAGTTACAGTGTTACTGTAACTGGAGTTGAACTCATAAGACGCACAGCGAGTGTCAAAACAGTACGAGGCCTTTATGTTACAACGAATCTGAACGACAATTTAAATTGCTAGCTGACAGTGGATTCCCTGTGAACATTCTAGATGAGAAACGTTATGAGATTGGAAAACCAACTTTACACGAAGGAAACGTTCAAGAAAAACTAGTTTCATATTGTGTGCTCGGCACATATAATGTGAACATAGAAGCTTCACAGAAATACACTGTGTGTACCTTCTATTTAGTGAAGAGGAGAGGATGATCTCTGCTTGGATAACCTATTGCGAGTGAACTGATGAACTGAACATTATTAAAGTTATTAACAAAGTTGGAACGCATGGAGATAACGTCGAAAATGACTTTCCTCGTCTTTTCCAAGAAATAGGGAAATTCCGAGGACAGCAAGTGAAAATTCTTATTGATATATCAAAACCTCCTGTAGCATAAGGACCTCGGAGGACTAATTATAACAAACCCTGACACTGGAGTCCAAATTGTGATGAAGATTATCTTAAGCTGAAGGACAGTCTGTGTGGAGACACTCTTATTTCGTATTAAGACCCTTCAAGGTCAGTAACTGTGAGAGATGATTTTTTTATACAAGATTTTAATAGCAAAACATTATAATAATTTTTATTTTTTTTCCATTCTCAAATATATTTTTACAGCAGCTTTGCATAAAAAGAAAACATGATATTTTTAACGATGGTGTGCTTCCGTAGATTTTGACCTAAAAGATGAACTTGATTCCGCATTTGTAGTTTCCTAGTAATGGAGGAAAAAAGGCAGCAAGGAAACACATGCACCGAATGGTAAGGGTTGTTGTTCAATTTTACCAAATACATGTATGTGGTCAACCTTTTTTGTTTTAATATGCCATATATAATCAACGACGCATTAATTTCTAAGGAACGCCATGTCATAGCCTGAAATAATTGGTGTTAGATACTTATGAACTTACGATGTATGCAAAACATACTTTATTTACCATAACGATATTTCCTTCCCCCTCTGCTTTTTTACAAATCTGCCAACCGTTCACAAATAAATCACATATTTGTACAATGCTCTCGTTCAGGGGTAGTTTTATAATTTCTTTTAAAATTATATGCAAGTATCTTAAATGCATTAGTACACAAACTCGGAATTCTACAATCAAATTTCTATTTTTTTAACTTATTTTTTCCCAAATTCTTACACAAATTAGCTTGATGAACTTTCTTACTTATTTTCTATTTATAAAACTTAGATATACACTTATCCACTGACTGTGAGTGACATAGCAAATTTATCAAACCCGCGTCAGAGGCTATTCCCGGAGGACTTGCTCTTGTCCTAAAGATGAAGTATATGCTGAGGAGTTCTGGTTATGGGTACAAAGACGTAAGACATGTGCATAGGTCAACAGGAAATAATTTGAGGGATAAAGAATATGTAAAAACTGCTTCTCATGTTTTCCTTATTTTATGATGACCTTTTGCATTAATTACTGAACGACCCTCGGAGTATAGCTTTGCTATATGTGAAAAGAAGATAATGAAATATTGTTAGTTTACCTTTTTCATCATATGTTATGAGGTTTGGAATGTGCATTTAAAAAGACTTTTTTCTTTCTAAATAAGAGAAAGCTAGCATATAAAATAAATTAAAAAAGCTTTTTTTGTTCAGGTAATTTTTTTTATTTACACATTCTTTGGTTAATTCGATATTTCTGCTATCTGCTTCTATGTAAAACCGCAATGCGTGATCTATTTTTTTTTTAAATGGCCCCATTTCACTACTATCAATTCAAAGTTGTAGAATTAATTTTTATTTTGTTTTTCATCGTCTTTACATATGTAAATATGAATGACTCATATAGGGAGGTAATATGTGGAAAACGTATTTTAAAAGTTCTAAATTTATATTTTTGGTAGGAATATATAACTTTCAAATTTTCTACGCTTCATTCACTGAAAAATTAATTTCAAAGTATAAGTCTGAAACGACAGATGTTGAAAAGTGACAGAATGAAATACTAGTGTTACAGATTTATAAGTTTTTTAAATTCTCATTGTCTTTGAAACTTTGCCCTTACCCCAATCCGAATTAAGGGCTTCTACCTAAACAAAAAGAAATTAAAAAAGAAATAATAAATCTTTATTTATTGCATCTAACTTAGTGTGCAGAGTTGAAGGTTTTTGTTGTATTTTATAGAACAGGAAGGAAGGAATTTTGATATCTCTATTTCTCTTTATAGCTGATGTATTCATTTACCGGATGTATCTCATTAAGAGATACATTAAGCTTGTGCGAGAAACATACGGAAGAGTCATATGAACTCTTTCTGATACCTACTTGTTATATTTAAAAACCAAAATATTTGCTAAAAGGTCCTTTGAACTGATTGTTATCTGCAAAAAGAATTAGTCAATTTAATCACCAACATCTGAAACAAGTGAACTGTGCTGAGATTGGTCAGCTGTGAAAGGGATTTTGAAATTTAGGCTGCACTGTTAGATAACTTCACGGACACGGTGATTTACAAAAAAAAATAATTTAATTTTTTTTTTTAAAAAAATTACGCATTTAAAAGAATGACTTGTGCTTGATTAAATTACTATCTTCTGTTGATAGATATATAAAAAAAAGTCAGATCTCTTTACTAAAGTTTTAAAATATACAACGATTTTAAGTTTGCAGACATAAGACTCAGGGAGCAACAACTTGAAATTTGACAACCTGATTCCAGTTTTAAATTTCAGGTCTACAGATTTTCCAATTTTTCCCACTTAAAAATGATTTATATAGCAAGACATGGCATTTTTATTCTAAATGTCATTTATCTCTGTGTAAAACCCTTGTCATGATCACCCCTCCCCCATCCCTTCAGCAGGGTCTTGGTTAATTAGTTTTAAAAGTAATCGATTTAATTACAATTACTTTAGATTTTGAAAGTAATTGATTACAATTCGATTACATCCATTTTTAAAAGTAATCGATTACATTAGATTACTTTTCCTTCGTGTAATCATGATTACTTCTGATTACTCTAGATTACATTTATTTTTAAAAACATTTGTCCTAGTTATTCGTTTAATGCTCATATTTATGTGTTAATTCAATGTTTAGTAGAAAAATGTTTTGTTGCACATTTTATTCAGTAATCATTTATACACTCATTTTCATTGATTTAAATCAATTTTAATTATTAGCATTTTAAAGGAAATTTGGGTGTACGTGTTCATAGATGCTTGATTTTTTTAACTGATAGCCAGAATTTTGTCTAATAAAGAAAAAGAACCCATAATTTATCAATCAAATTAGATGTTATTATTGTTGAAATGTTAGCATTCAATGGAGATTTGTTATACATGTAGTTGACTATGTTGACATATTAACCTTCTAATTAACTTTTATTTGTTAGGTTTTATAGAGGCATTAACAGTAAATTAAGCTGTTCCAGAGCACATCTATTTTATCCTAGCTGCTATTTCTTATATCTCTTGTAAATAAAACAAAGTTGAGATTTATAGTGAGTTGCATTGTTTGTAGATTTTTTTTTTTAGATCAATCACTGTTCGAGTTATCTTTACCTTTTTCATTGTATAAAGAGTTACAACGACATAACAGCTCCAAAATATATGAACTTAAATCAGCCCAGTACATATACATCTGACAATAATATCTAAACAGACTAGATGAATTGCAAAACATTTTGAAAGTACTCGCTGCATAGTTCAATAGACATAATTTTTAAAGATGCCTGAACACTGTACACTGAATACACAGTCCCATTTATTAAAAGAAAAACTGTAAGTGACAGGAGTTTTAGAACCATCGGACCAAAATTGTGGAACGAACTACCTTTGCATATTAAACAATCAAAATCTATTGATGATTTCAAAAACAACTTAAAAATTTACTTCTTTAGCGACTTTGATGCTTTATTTTAATAATAACTCTAAATGTACAGTTATATATATTATATGTAAATAATTTACAGTTTTATTGTCGACGCCATTGAATACGTTTATGTAAAAACGGGCGTTTAATCAAATAAATCATTTTCAGTTTCACAATAGGAGATAAATCTATATGCACATTTCTAGCCTGAAATATAAACAGTGAAACACAACAATGTATATGAATTTATGCACTTCATTTTTACCATTGTAATCATAAAGTAATAAAAAAGTATCATGATTACAGGGCCTTTTTCAGACTAATTGATTAAATTACGATTACTTGTAATCAGAACAATTGATGATTAATGATTACTTATAATTACTCAGAAAACTGTAATCAATTACAGCTGATTACGATTACTGATTACAATTACAACATCCCTGTACACATAAGTCAAAGGTAAATGTCTAACTTCAAATGCAGTACTTTACAACCCATTTCATCGTTATGACCTTACTGAAAGCGGGGTATTTTGACATGGTTACCATCTTTTGTTACTGAATATAAACTTTAATAAGCAACTAACAACTAAATTTTATGACAAACACGGTGACTATACCTTTTCCATCATCAATTTCACTTATTTTTGCAGTAATATTCCACAATCGCCTGCCTGTGGTATTAGGTCTTCCAGATGATTCGGTTTCAAGAGAATTCCCTACATACAGCCAATCTTTAAACCGAGGTAGGCTACTGACAAAAAAAAAATGATGTTAATGGGCTGTCGAAAATCTCCTTAAATGTCTGCCTGTTGTAAATTTTATGGCAATGAAAATGACCCTGTTTTCAAACAAAATCTATCATTGGGTCGTATTTTTACTGATATGTGTCATACCAATCATTAGGACATTGTTTTTTTTACTAGTTGTGTCTAATACGGATTACTCCCTTTGACCAGATCAATACAGAGGGTTTATGGGGTGTTTGACGGATATGATTAATCCTCCGAGGAATATAACACAATCCTTTGTGTTTCCAGGGGTCTGTGTGTTTGCCCCGTTCATAATTCTGTATTCTTTTCTGTATTTATAAAATTTGTTTCTGTTTGTTATCTTCACATTCTTTTCTATTTCAGCAGATTGTGTTTCGTAGACCATTCAAATAATGGACAAACCAGAAGTCAGCACCGAATGTAAAGTTCGACAGGGTTCTCAATGTCAGGGGGACACAGAATTCTACTGTAACACGTGTAAACACGAACTGTGTATACAGTGTAAAGAGAGACATGTTATTGATCTAGATACTATATACCATGATGTTGTAATTTACCGTGAGAAATATGAATACATCCCAAAACAAGAGACCTGTGTGAGACATTCAGGCAGAATTCACCATTTATATTGTCAGTCGTGTGAACTTCCTATTTGTCTGCAATGTAAAGGACACAAAAAACACCATATACTAGACATAAGAACAGCATATAAAACAAACCGTCAACAAAACAAAGAAATTATTCAAATCATCAGGAGCCAGACTCTCTACAACAGCTGTTTTCTACTGGCAGGAATAAAAACTGATATAAAAACTTGTCACACAGAAATTTCAAATCGTCAATCAGAGATGTCAGTAAAAGCCCAGAGACTTAAGAACCTCATTCAAAATATATTATATGATGTTAAAATCAGATACGCGAGTTATATGATGAATAGACTAAAACAACAAAAGAGAAAAATGAACAGACACCTCACAAGCATAGAGAACTATGAACACAGATCTGAACAATCAGCAAACAGACCGGTTAAATTCCTCTTATTCCTGAACAAGCCCCGTTTTCTTAAAATAAAGGACACCCCTCATCTTACACAGCACGCTCTCCTCTCTCTGGTTGAGGAAATCAACAAGAAAGATGTGGTTAAGTTAGGAGAAATCCAAATCACAGAAAGAGGAAAAAGAGAAGTAAGAAATGAAAGTCTATTGAAACTGATGTCTACACCAGTGTTACAGAAATCAGTGGAGGTTACAGGTGTTAGAGGTGTAGATCACCTGTCCTTTGTCACCTCAGACCAGGTCTGGGTCAGTGATATGTACAACAATCTCATCTTGACAAACACAGCAGGTGACAGGTTATATCATCTGACAGATAGAAGTGGCAGTGGCTATGGGGGGTTATATACAGTGAATGGTATATCCGATCTTATTTATGTAGACGAGGATCGAAACATAACCAAACTCTCCAAAGATAAGGGAACCAAGTATATACTTATAAAGTACACAGAACCATGGAAACCACGCTGTATTTATTGCTCCCCCTGCAATGGTGATATACTGGTCGGAATGCGAAATGCGGATTCCGATACAGCCAAGGTATCACGATACAACGACACAGGTGAACTCTCACAAACAATACACCACAACAACTCAGGTCAGGAACTGTATGGTATACCTAGATACATTACAGAAAATCGCAATGGAGATGTTATTGTGTCTGACTATTACTTTGAAGCTATAGTGGTCATAGAACGTGAAGGAAAACACCGTTTCTCCTACACGGGACCTCCAGTAGGACCACGAGTAGCACCACGTGGAGTCTGTACGGACGCGCTGTCACATATCCTAGTGTGTGATTATAACACTAACACAATTCAGATGATTGACAAGAACGGACAATTCCTGTCATTGATATTGACAGACCAACAAGAGGAGCCATATAGCCTGGGTTATGATGACAGGGCTCACCTTCTCTGGGTTGGATCAAACAGGAACAACAGAGTGTGTGTTTACAGATATATTGAGAGGCATGACCATCTCACAGGTAATTCTAATTACGAGGGTTGTTCGAAAAGTTCGTGGACTTCTGTCATATCTTTTATACTTAATGCCATATTATATTCAAATTAGGTAGAAATGTTTTAACAAAAAATTCGTATGACGTGTAATAAAAAATTCAAAAATATCCTGATATATTTCTTAGTTATTCAGAATAAAACCTACGAAAATGGAATCGCGGAGCAGGTAAAAATTTAGTAATGTAAAATAATTTATTTTTGTCATGTCATATTTTTGTGGTTTCATGAAAAATTACTGGTTCGAAGGGATTTGATTTGATTTGATTTTGGTGTTAAAGGAGAAACATTTTAAAGCAGCATGTAATTTTCACATTTCGTGGGGGATATGAATTGGTGAGTCTTCTCTTCTCTTCGTTTCACGAAAACAAATTCCAAATTATGACATAATATTTTGCATCGTTGAACAGAAATCAATTTCAGAAAAGCATTGTCCTCATTGAGACAGGCAAAATAAGATGACGTAGTAGAATGTCACAGAGCAGCAATTAACGATACAATTTTGTGTGTACATCTCGAAAACTCCAGAATAAACTATGAAAATGCTGATGGAAGTAGGAAATATATAAAAAACGAATCATGTGTGAGTGTGTAAGGGGCGCAGGTGGTATTTGAATGATATAGGCTATCACATGAGGACGGTCTGTGTCAGAGGAAACGGATTATCTGTAAAAATCTTATCACAATTGCTGATCTTGTGAAAGCACTGTTACGCTGTAAAAATATTTAAACATTAATGAACAAATATTGCCACTATAACAATTGTTGGCAAAATAAATTTCAAGTGATAGAGAAACGTTTATAATGAGTGGGTATTGGACCAAACTGTGTGAAATGTATGGGCAGAGTACAATGTATTTTTGAGAAACTCATGACGCTATGTTTCTGACTTACAATATTGTTATGTGTGCTCCGTGGTTACAAAACATGTTAATTTTAAAATTAAGTAATAAGATATTTTTTCAACCACATAGAATGAAACTTCGTACATTAACAAAATAAATGGTTTTGAACTTGATAAAATGCTCATTTTAATTTCTTAAACTTAGCAAACAAAGACTGACATGGTTCGCAAACTTTTCGAAAAACTCTCGTAGTTAATTATTATATATATATATATATATATATATATATATATATATATATATATATATATATAGATAGATAGATATATATATATATATATATATATATATATATATATATATATATATATATATATATATATATATATATATATATGTACAGACACAGAATTATATGACGGGTTTATGTAATTAGTCTATAATATACTTGTTAACAAGGGGAAGGTGTCTAACATTTTGACTCTCGTTTGTGATGATGACATGTAGAAAACTTTCGGACAGGATATTATAATCAATTAGATTCATACATACTTGAATCCCCGCAGATACGAATAACAATTATTTTTATTCACAAATAAAACTGCAAGAGAAGCCCACAGTAATCAGCAACTCACTGTCGTATGTGCCCGTAAAAATCCTTCCAATTGTGTTACTCTTTGTACTGTTCCAGTGCCAAATGATGCAAACAACGACCAATATTTTAACAGTCTTTGTGTGTGACTTTTGTTGTTTGATTCTTATTTAATGGCTGTTTATTTTTGTTTTTTACTTTAGGTTTCTTTGAAGAGTTTTATTTTTGTTTTTTACTTTAGGTTTCTTTGAAGAGTTTTCGTTCATTATATATTTGTGATCTGTTACAATTATTGATACGTGGTGAATATTTTTGAAGAGAAAAATATGTGTTTGAACGTAACTCTAGGTAGAAATAATTTGATATCCAAAAGATATCAAAAGCAAATTTATACTATAGAACATATGGAATTAAACAGACATGATTCATTAAAAAATTATAATAATGTTGTATGATTTTGGTGTTTTATTTTGATCCTTTTTTTAAATAATCGACAGTAAAACTGTAATGGAAGACATTTATGAATACTTGTAATCGTATTTAAATCGAATTTTAGTGTTATTATAAATACCTTTTCGATAACTTTTAATATCATGAGAAAAAAGGTTATATATTACAGATTTTAAATACTGTAGTAATAATATTAAATGTCTGGTCATTTCAAATACAAACTACCGTATAGCGGGTTTTCTTGGCGGATGTAAAATTTGGCGTTTTGCTTCCTCAAAGGTATGCCAATAATTGTGGCGTTTTTTATTTTAGCGGACACATGGTTTTTACACGTTGCAAAGGAAAACTAAGAAGAATATTGATTATACCCGCACTTTCTAAAGAAAGTTCGGGTATATTGTTGTTACTCATGTCTGTCCGTCCGTCCGTCCGTCCGTCTGTCACACTCTTCTTTCTCAAACTCCTCTTACATTTTACACAGTAGCCTAATCATCTTTTGGGAGATGTTTGGTGGTGCCATGTAGATGTGCAGTAAAGTTTCGGAATTTTCATTTTCACCCTGGGGGTCAAATGGGGGTCGAAAAATGACGTTTTTTATGCAAAAAGCCCCTGGTTCCCTGAACTCCTCTTACATTTTACACAGTAGCCTAATCATCTTTTGGGAGATGGTTGGTGGTGTCATGTAGATGTGCAGTAAAGTTTCGGAATTTTCATTTTCACCCTGGGGGTCAAATGGGGGTCGAAAAATGACGTTTTTTATGCAAAAAACCCCTGGTTCCCTGAACTCCTCTTACATTTTACACAGTAGCCTAATCATCTTTTGGGGGATGGTTAGTGGTGTCCTGCAGATGTGCAGTAAGGTTTCGAAATTTTCATTTTACACCCTAGGGGTCAAATGGGGGTCGAAAAATGACGTTTTTTTTATGCAAAAAGCCCCTGGTTCCCAGAACTCCTCTTACATTTTACACAGTAGCCTAATCATCTTTTAAAAGATGGTTGGTGGTGTCCTATAGATGTGCAGTAAGGTTTTGGAATTCTCATTTTCCCCCTGGGGGTCAAATGGGGGTCAAATTTTTTTTAAAAAATATTTAACATGTTTAAACATCCTGGTTCCCAGAACTTCCCTTATATTTTATGCACTAGCCTTAAATCATGATCATTTGGAAGATGATTGATTTTGTCCTGTGGATGTGTAAAATGGTTTTAAAATTTGCATTTCCATGTGGATAGCAAATAGGGGCAGGAAAAAAATGGCCCCTCCCTAACCCATGGGGTCATGATTTGTACAAACTTGAATCTACACTTCTTGGGAATGTTTCCATAATAATCATGCTTTTGTTGCTCTTAAAAAGAAGAATTTTGAAGATTTTTTTTCCTTTTATTCCTCTATAAAACTTTGATCCCTTATTGTGGCTTGACCCTATACTCGGAGGTCATGATTTGAAAACTAGAAATATGTCCATAGGACATAAATGCCTCACCGAATGTATATTATTAATGCAACATGAAAATTTGTATGAGTGTATGAAGTTTGATGAGAATATCTTGAAGAGTTTCTTTAAAATTGAAACTAAAATCTAAAAAAAATGGATATAGATGATAAATTCTCACAAAATTATGTATAAGTGCATGCTTACATAAAAATATCTTAGATTGTTTCTTTAAAACTAAGCAAAAAACAAATTAAAGAGAAGGGAGGTCAAGGTCACAGGAAAGTGCAAGGTGAAAAGTTTTTGATGCAGTTGAATAGCTCTCACTAATACATATCAGCATATTAGGTTTGATAAAAATATCTTGAATGATTTATTTAAAACTGAGCTTAACACTTATTTGAGAAAAGAGAGGTCAAGGTCAAAGGAAAGGTTGAGGTCAACATGCTAATGCAGTTGAAAGGCTTATATCAGTATGTATTTACTTTTAGCATATGAAGTTTGATAAAAATACCATAAATGGTTTATTTAAAATGTAGATAAACACTAATTTAAAAAAGTGAGGTCAAGGTCAAAGGAAAAGTCAAGGTCAAAAAAGTTGATGCAATTGATAGCTCTCAGCAGTATATATCAGCATATGAAGTTTGATAAATATATCTTGAATTGTTTATTCAAAACTGATCTAGACACTAATTTAAGAAAAGTAAGGTCAAGGTCAAAGGAAAAGTCAAGGTCAAAAAGGTTGATGCAGTTGAAAAGCTTACATCAGTATGTATCAGCATATGATGTTTTATTGAAGTCGGACATGACAAACACTATATGCCTCGGCCATATTCATGGCAGGGCATAAAAAACTTGAATCTACACTGTATGAGGATGTTTCCATATCAAAATGACTAACAAGCAAATTCAAAGAATTGTGGTCCCCTGCTTTCCGTGTCCTAGTGGATGGGATGCCATTATTTATGACATATTGTTTCAAATATGCATGCCTTATCATATGTCATTCAAAAGTAATCACCAAAGTTAAAATTTTTAAAAATAGGTAAAACATCAAGGTCAAGGGGTAAAAAAATCATAGCATGCTTGGAAACATCTTGTTACAGGTAATGTACATGTCAAATATAAAAGTACTATCTCTTCTCAATCAAAAGTTATAAGAAAATATAACATTTTTGAAAAGTAGGTTAAACTTCAAGGTCAAAGTCACAGAGTCAAAAGTCATGATACATTTAGAAAGGTCTTGTCACAGGTAATATACATGTATAATATGAATTCAATGCCCTATCTTTTCTCTTTCAAAATGATCAATTTAAAATAATGTTAAATTTTTTGAAAAGTAGATCAAACTTCAAGGTCAAGGTCATGGGTTCAAAAATCATGGTATGTTTAGAAAGTTCTTGTAGGTAATGTACATGTGAAATATGAAAGCCCTATCTCTTATTATTCAGAAGTTATGACCAAGGTTAAATTTATTGTGACAGACGGACAGACTGACAAACGGACAGACTGACAGACAAATGAGATTTAATGTCCCCTAGGTTCCTTTTGCGAAAACGGATGACAATAATGCCCTTGCTGTTCATGAGAAGAAGATTTATGATGGAAAAAATCCCCTGCATTTTTCTATATGTAAATCATTGGATCCCCATATGTGGCCCCACCCTACCCCAGTGGGTCATAATTTGAACATATTTGAAGCTACACTAAGTCTACGTAAAGAAAGTTTCAACTTTTTGGGCCCAGTCAGTGGTTCTTGATAAAACTTTTTTAAAATGATACCACCAAATTTTCACTAATTCTTGATTATCCCCCCCTTGAAAGAGGGTGTGTCCCTTCACTTGAACAAACTTGAATCCCCTTTACCCGAAGATGCTTTGTGGCAGGGTTGGTTGAAATTGGCCCAGCGGTTCTAGTGAAGAAGACAAAAATGTGAAAAGTTTACAGGCGGAGAGATGGATGACAAACAAAATGTGATCAGAAAACCAGAAAAACTCAAGTGAGCTAAAACCTGATGATCACAAGTACTTGGAAAGAGTTACAGTATTTGAAAAGCAGTTTTTTTCATGCATTGTTTTCAGAAGCTGGAAAGGTATGACTTGTATCCATGTTGAAAAAACTTCACATTTCAGAAAACAGTATGATTAAAAATAGTTAATCAAGGTGCTTTGAGTAGCAAAATAAGCTAAACTGGTATAGCTAATTCAACCACAGAGCTTAGTGAATTTTAAAATGCACAACCTTAATTTTCAACTCTTAATCATTCTTAAAATATTTATATCATCATTTCTGATTCAAGGGAGAACTAGAGATATGATCAGAAGTATATCCGTTGACTAATAAATATGTACATGTATATTGTGTTTTTTAAGTCATTAATGTTTGTTTGTTGTTAAATGTTCCTCTCGGGAATTTTTCACTCATACAGAGACAACACCACTTAAAAATAATGAAGACGTACAAGTCGGATTTGAGGTTAACATTCATTTTAGGAGTTTTCAACAATTAAGACGTAAAGAGATAACTCCTTCCCCTTGCCCCTTCCCCTTCCCAGACCCCCGTTTGTTCATGTATGCAAACTAGTCTAATACTTTGGTTTGACATAAAAAAAAATGTGAGCATATACAAATAGTTAATGGTTCTTCTCTTTGAATGATTTTCATTCCTAATTCTAGGAGGGTACATGGGTTGACCCAAATTCATGAATGAAATGTCAAGTAATCTTATCATTGATGCACTTTTATTTAATTTGATGTAGTCATATTATGAACATTTCCAGTTCATTAAGAGAGTGGGGATGACCTCCAGGGGTTCATAACCTTAAACCATAAGATGTACATAACATAATAACACAAGAAACAAAATTATGTATAGTCAAATGGAAAAGTTTTCTACTATTTAGGAGTCACATGATCATTTGTCATTTCAGGGACAGGGAGTTGCTAGGGAGATTGGAACCCCCCGCCCCCTTGGAATTTGCAGAGTTATTTAAATAGGACTATATACTGATTTACTGAAGCAAATAAAAAATGACAGATGCCCTCCCCCTTAAAAAACATGGACCCCACCATCATTGTTTTTATTTTGTTTGTTTGTTTGTTTGTTTGTTTTTATTTGGCTCCTCAGGAAATTCTGGGCTGGATTTTTTTTTTTACTGAGGTGTGGACCCCCCCCCCCCCCCCCGGAAAAAATTCCTGGATCTGTGCCTGTAACTGAATGTAATGTCGACAACGGGAGATAACTCTTCAGAATGTGAAATTCGTCGATTGTGGCATCCGATGATCCACTCTCTACCATCGGCTCATACATTCAGTGTCTGAGAGAGAAACGAACGACAACTCTGCATAAGAGATTGCCGATGATCTTTGATCCTTTTTAAACTTTAACCTAACCATTTGCATTTCGGTTTATTTTACCCCAATCTATACTTAAACTTGTACTTACCGACTGTCATAGGTCCTGTCAACTTCATGAAATATAATTCAATTAAAACACAAAAAGAATAAATTTCCACTGATATACATGTAACACTGCACCATGTGCAATCTAAAAATGATAATGGTAAAACTAGTACTAGTACTGGTAGGGTGACGCAAGCCCAATGTGATGTAGAAATTTTCAAAAAGGTGTTCACATACAGGTACAGTACAAGAACAAATTTTAAATCATCATAACAAACGATGTTTTAACATAACTTTGCCATCTAGGCCTATTTCCAAAAACAGGCAAATTGTGTGTGTGTGTTGGGGGGGGGGGGTGGGGTGACAAAATTGATTGGGTATGGCTTTTCAAGGAGGTTTTTGCCTAATCAAATACTAAAAAAAAGTTTGCACATTTTGATAAATTCATCAAAAACGCTTTGTACTAAAATAATATTAATTGTTGTTGAGAAAATAAATTTAAAAAGTTCCACTATGGGCCAAAAATTTATATCCCCCCCCCCTTTTATCAAAACCTAATTTACATCATTAATTAAATGCTGTTATTTCAGACTGGTAATGAATTAAGTATATGAAATGCGTATAAGAGGTTCATGGGTCACATGGTCACCTGAGCATTTTATGCTCGATTTGACGAATACATGTACTGTGTAAATTATAGAATTATTTGGACTTTTTCCTTGGTAAGCCCAATATGAAGCAGTGTGCATTTAGAGGCAAACACCTTAGTGCGGGTATTACTGTCTCATGACAGCATCTAGTTATTTTAGCGAATTAAAATTTTAGCGTACTACAACTAAAACGCTAAAATAAGCCAAAATTAGCATCCCGCTAAAATAACCCGCAATGCGGTTTATGGTCATCATGTCATCAATTTACCATACTTTTTTTCCACTTGGCTGTAGGGATGTACTTGAAGGCTCTCTTGAATATATATGAATATATATTATCAGTCTTTACATAATACAGTGACAGGCAGACTTTAGTATTCAGGTTCAAGCCGGGTGTAAGAAAATATGCTGACCAATCAAATCTTGTGTTAAAAGGTAGACATAGGAAAAAATGTAAATTGTAGACAGGTAACGTGTTGCTTTTGTACTTCTTTATGGATTATATTTTTAGCTAGTTTCAAAAACAATATGGTAAAATCCATTAACCTATTGTAAAGGGATTAACTAGTTAATTGACAGGCCAAATATTAAGGTAATGACCAAATATACATGATGTTTCTTGAATTCACTTTTGCCTTACGTTAATAAACAATTAGGACTTCATCACATTCGCACTTAACTCTGCTCGGTCCCCTTGAATTTTTTTAATGGACTAACTGAAGAAGCTTAAGCAAGTCCATACTTAGGTTCTTCAACTGCAGAATACAAGCTAGTATTTGTGATTATGAATGTTGCCCTGCACATGCTCTTAACGAGGTTCGATCCTGAGCTTTTGAGCAGATTTTGGTCTGGACCTTTATTTCTAAAATTCTGCATCATTTTTATGTTCCAACATTGAATCTGGATTCTAAAATGCAAATTAAACTATATCCAATGAAAAAACCGCGATGAAATTCCATTCAAATAGGATTAAGCCAGGAACAATATTTTGTGGCGGAAGGTTTTTTTTAGAAGAAAATGAACAATTTTTTTCCCTTTTCAAATATATACAGTACTGTTAAGTTTAGATTCCTATTTTTCCATGCTGGTTGCACACAGAGCTGTTTTTAGCAGTGAAATTTTTATGCTGGCTCTGAAACATCTATTAAATCATTTTTATGAACTCTTTAATTATATTGTGACAAATATAATAAATATATTCTGAAAGTCCAGGAAGAAATTGAGCCAATTTTAACAAAAAATTAACACTCTTTTAGTAATATCTTAAAATTTAGGTCATAGACCCCCACTTTCGTTTTTCTTTTCTGAATATATAAGATAACGTTGATCATTCTGCTTAAATTCAGCAAAAGTTTAAGACTTTAAAATAATTTCCTTGCTTTTTAAATTTTTAATGCCAGGAAAATCACATTTTGTGAGTGCAGAAAGGTCAAATAATTGATTATGCAAGGCAATTTGAAACTTTTTCTTCGTCAAAATTTTAATGTGTCTTTTTTAAAATAGACTAATAGTTTATTTTGTCCCATGATTTATTTGGATAAAAACTTTGGAGGGAAATTGTCGAAGACGTGATTTTTGATTAAGACACAAATTTCAGTGCAAAAAGGTCAAATTAAATGTACTGTAGCGCCGAAAAAAGCATATTGACCCCCATTCTTTGTTTTGATTTTTAATTAAGCTATGTATGTAGAAACTAAAAATATACTTGACAGAAAAAGTTTAAGACTTTAAATATCAGGATCCAACCTCGTTAAGCCACCACGGGCGTCCGAAGATAAATCTGACTCAACCCGTCGGTTCTTTAAACTTAAATTTGCCAACAAAGAAACAGATGCTGTTAACATTAGTAACAATCTTAATTAAAAAAAAATATTCAGTCTTGCATTCCGCCATATTTCAAGTTGAAATCTACACCCTGCATATCCTACAGATATTTCCAAACTTACTTCCAAACTTTTCAATTATGCACACACCTTACGGTGCCTAGATATTATACATTTAAAACAAATCCTCTTAAGTGTTCTTGTTCTTCTTCTTTCAACTACAGTCCCGCTGGTCATATCATTGCTGATGATGTCAATATAAATGAAATTGAAGACCCAAAAGCATTCATCTTAAAAGGTCCTAAATGCAGGAAATCCCGATCATTCAGTTGGCGACAGACCTTCATTTCTATTATAAATTTTGTCGAAGAAGTTGGGCTATAATTATATCAAATGAAGATCTGAAAACTTTGTCAGAATAGATTAAGTGTTTTAGAAATATATTAAAGAATTGCATAAGAAATTAAAAAGGCAAATTGTGAACCATCTATACTTCCATTTGCACTAAATCGGTGGTGATAAAAGAATTCGAAAGACTACATGAACAATATGTTTATGAACCAATTATTGAGTCGACAAAGCTTCTACTCTGAAGTTGACATTAAAAAGATGCTCGAGTTTCTGATTGACAATATCTATGTGGTTTTTGGAGACCAGGTCTTCCAATAATCTATTGGAAATTCCCATGGGTACCAATTGCGCACCCGTTACTAGCAGACCCTTTTTGTATTCATATGAAGCAGAATTTGTCCAAAATCTTATACGTGAAAAGAAGAAGACACTTGCTTGGATATATTATTTGAAAAAGACGTTAATGGTAACCTAACAACCAAGCTTTGTGATAAACGTGATGACTTTTCAATCGTCAACTTCCCTTACTTATGCAGCAATATACCTTCATTACCTGCATACGAGGTTTTTATACCTCTCAGTTAATTCGATACGCAAGAGCATGCTCTACGTATGTACAATTTCTAAAACGAGGTAAATTGTTGACAAACAAGTTGATGAAACAAGAATATCAGCAGTCTTGTTTAAAGTCATCATTTCGTAAGTTCTATGGTCGATACAATGACCTTGTCAGCAAATACAATTTATCACTGAGTCAAATGCTGACTGACGTAATGTCACCTTCAGAGTACTTGTGTGTACAATCAGAATGTTTTTTAACAAAATAATTTTGCAAATGACCAATAACAAGGTAAATATATTTACGAGTTCCATTTTTATTGAAAAAGCAGCTGTCAATGATATCAAAAAGTCTGGACTTTAATTTATCGTGAGGAAAGGTTGTGTATAAAGTTGAAAAGTCGTAAGTTTTTAAGCTGTTGATTTTGGTAAAATCTTGTGATTTCAAATTTTCCAAAAGTTCCTTGGAATTTTTAAGTATCCACGTCTGATTTACACAACTTCTCGAATATATTGTTGCACAGTACTCTTGAAGTTTCTCCTTCACTACTGTTAATATCTTAGTGAGGAGTAAAGATAGAGGCTTGGTTGAACATTTATTGGAACCCGCTATGTATCTTTGTTTGTAAGGATTTTTATGAAGTTTCGGAATTCAATATAAATATGGTAATTCGAATTCATTTTGGTTGTATGGAATATTAAAAATATTCAAAACTGACATATGATTTTGAAGAATTTTTTCCTTAGAAAAGGGAACTAAGAGTATAAGTTGGATTACCACTTGTAGAATTAAATCCAAGTCCCTCTAAAATACATTTAATATAATGAGCCTTACAAACAAAGACAATGTTGTCTTGCTTTGTCAGCAGGGACCAGTACGTACTGATCATGTAATCTATCTAATTCTATTTTCACTTCTGGATTATTGAATACAGAAGGATAGATGGTTTTCATATTGCCTCTCAATCTTTTAATGCGTGATTTTAACATACATCTGATACATTTAATCCATTCTGACAAAGTGTCAAGGTCTTCTTTTTCATGTCTGGCCCATCGCCTGGCGTAGTCCTCTACAGAATCCATAATATTTATGAAATTCTTACGCCAGTTGAAGGACCTGGGTTCCCTAAATTTAGGACCTTTTAAAATTAGTGATCTAAGATCCTCATTATTAACTATATTTACGTCACCAGTAATAACGTGCCCAGCAGGACTATAGTTATAGGGCGAAGAAGAACATGAACACGATGGAGGATTATGTTTCAGATATTCGATATCCAGGCCCTGTAAAGTTTTCTTGTAATTAAAAAGTTTGGAAGCAATAGTCGATGTATATTTGTAGGAAATACAAGGTGTAGTCTGTAACTTGAAATATGGTGGAATACAAGACTGGACCCTTTTGTGATTAAGGATATTACTTATATTAACCGCGTCAATTTCTTTGTTGGCATATTGAATTTTAAGGAAAAAACGGATTGTTTTAGCTGCATTTTCTTCAGTAAAACGCGGGGGTTTAAAAAGCCTATGATTGGCAATATCCATAACTACAGATCCGAGCCTATATTCTGGTGTCGAGGAATCAAAACATGGACTTTCCTTGACCTTTTCAAGAAGACTATTTAAAAGTTTCAAAGGGACAGAGTAAAGTTTGGTGCGAATATGATGTAACCCTAACTGTTGATTTACGTAAGGTAGTAATGAATCAAAAGAGACATCGTGTATTAAAGGTTTATTGTAAGACCGATGCCCATGACTACGCTTACGTCTCTGTGTATGGTTAAAAAGTCCCATCACATTTTCATTGTTACACTGTGGACTGGAAAGATTTCCAACACTATCGACATTGTCATTACATCCATAGGGAAAGGCTGTCCCTAGCTTTCTTATCCAAAATTCTTCTCGTTGTCTACGGAAAGGTGTACTCAGTGATGGACTGTCTGTGTGGTGGTAAATCTTTTCCAGAATTCTAACTTTCATTGACAAAATAGAATGATCAGGTAAATTAAAATGTTTGTATAAAAGTTGCTGACCCCCATTATTTATCTGAAATCTATGACCTGATGTTCTTTTATTGAGTGATCCCTTGGTTTCACCAACATCCCTTGGTTTCGCCAACTAACAATTTGATTTATGACAAGCGAGATGACTTTAGCCTTTTCATTGTCAACTTTCCTTATTTATGTAGTAATATCCCCCTATCACCCGCATATGGTGTTTACATCTCCCATCTTATTTGATACTCAAGAGCATGCTTCAAGCACGATCAATTTTTAAACCGATACAGGCTACTGACAGATAGGTTAAAACAGGGCTGAAACAGGGATTTAAAAATTTCAAATTTCGTACATTTAATGGTCGTTATAATAACCTTTTGGCTATGTTTAATACCAATTGTTAGGCCTTCATAAGAACCTGATCCCACTTCTGCAATTTCTTCACAGATTTGTATTGTTTGTAGATTTTTTTTTAAAATTAACCACTGCTTCTTATCTTCACCTTTTTCATTCCAATTATATCAAGTTGAATTGCCATTGTCCATATAACTGTATCTCACTTCCATTCTCAATGAACATGTAGTGTAGAACAGCCCCGTGAGAATTCCATAGGCATCGAAAAAAAGTTTTATGACTTGTCTAGATGACCGAGCGGTCTAGCGTGCAGTTCCCTTGCTGCTAGGAGACAGATTCCGGAAGTCTAGAGTTCAACCCCATGGTTGCGGCGGAAGTGGGTATCCTTATAACAGTGAATTTCTTTCTGCGTTCTTTATATATATATATATATATATATATATATATATATATATATATATATATATATATATATATATATATATATATATATATATATATATATATATATATATATATCCAAAGTATATTCTTTGTAATAGAATATATCTATATATGTCTGTATGTATTCTGTAATAAGCCATCGCGACATTGTGTCAATTAAATCATTTGTAGTTTCAGCATACAGATGATATATATACAGATGACATGATTTATGTGATAGATGTAGCAAAATTCTCATCAAGTTATCTTCCTCTTTCCTGTATTGCACTCACATTTGACGATTTTGTTACCAATGAACATTTTGTAAAAAAAATGAATAGTTCATAAAAAAGTTTTTGTACATATTATTGTGTAACATCAGCAATATAGCTTGAATAAAACACATAAGTAGCGACATTTAACAAATATCCAACAATATCAGACAATTTTTTAAATATAGCATTTGTTTGTGTCCCATTCATATCAGATTCTAAAAATTTTTTCACGATGGCGCAGGTGATTTGTGACAGGACCACTTCCGGTTCCTACTACTCCATGGCGGATAATGGTTTATAGTAAACAATTCCTTACTGGAAATCCTACAATTTTAACATTTTTTTCTATATGTTTGAAAAGAAATGAAAAGTGAAAGCCAAACAATTTATGTCAATTGTTGTTTGTTTGTTTGTTTTTTTCAGAATATGTGATGCACATTTTCCTTGAAAAATGAAAGGAAAACTCAAAGACATATAGATAGATATTAAGAAAAAATATCCGAAATATCGAAATATCTAGAACATGCACCCCAACACACAAATTGACAGACATATACATATAATCTATCTTAACATTACTGATAGAGTTGATATATAATTATATATACACACAAAGAATCATCCTGTTTTCGGTATTAAGTATCTTATCCTTGACAGTATAGACTTAAAACACATGCACGGCAAACGACTTTACTGAGAAAATCATTTTAAAAAAAATCAAAACAAAAATTACCGTCGCATATACACAAAAATTATATACATGTACTTGTCAAACCTTGACCCCGATTCTTAAATTCTATATTTAACTTTTTTTAATATTACTGATTTTTGTTAAATCATTGAATAATATATAAACATATTATCTTTTATATTTATACATTGGGTTCTAAAATTAAAAATAGACATACTAAAAATATATATCTAAGACTAATTGAATCGGGATCAAAATCACACCATGACATCAAACATCCGATCCCAAAGTATACGGTTACATTTGTACTGACCTATACTTAGTCCAAAAGAGAAAGAATAGTAAAAGCTATCAGGGACTGAATTAAGAAATAGCCACTAAAGAGGATTACAGGCTTGTGGGCTGCAGAGTTCGCCTGAAGTTCACGAGGAACACAAGATTCTGAATCGTCAGCTGTCAAACGGAAAGTTTTTAATGTTGTAAGATTCTATCCTAGAAATATGCAATTTGTACATTGAAAATAAAATGTTACTTTCTTTAACTTTTTTCATGTTGTTCATATAACATATCCGAAAGTCTTCAGGAAAATGTTTACATGTTTGTTCAAAATATTTTCATACAAATACTTCATGAGGCACGAATGACTAATTCTATATTGCTTTTTTCCTGAGTTCTATATGTGACATTTTCCTACGCTAGCATATTAGCTTTAATTCTGTTGAAAAGTATTTAACATTGAACTCTTTAAACGTAAAAACAGTATTGTAAAAAAAAAAAATATGATTTAGGATTGATGATTTTACAAAAGTGTAAAGTACAATCCAGGTAGAACAAAGTGATATTGAGCTTATCAGTATCTTACCGCCGTATTTCTGATTAATTTTTTCACAGTCGTCGTTGTATTTGCCGGACATGTAATATTTCTGGAAAGCAGGGTTCCACCACAAAGGGAGGTCACTCTCCTTCTTCACCATCATTCCTACACCGTTGATGTCACACTTATACCTCCCGGGGAGGACCTCCAAGTCGTCAAACCGAGTCCGCGGGGAGAACAATGCATCTGCCTTTAGTAGAGACAATATTCTTTGATTACAGTTCTGTGTTTTTTACATGTAGCGATAAAATAAGTGTCACAAACATTGGTTCTCTGGAAGTTTGTTAAGAATTTCCTAATACCTACTCCGCAATGTAAACAAGTCTATTTTAAGAATTATAATTTTGAATCAAATAATATTTTCTTAACATTTTATAATTGGTCACATCATATTCTTGCTATTTTTCACAAAATCCTTGATATCAAAACGTACGACTTTTCAACACTTTATACAACCATTTCCCACGATAAATTGAAGTCCAGGCTTTTTGACATTATAAACAGCTGCTTTTTCAATAAAAAATGGAACTCGTAAATATACTTACCTTGTCATTGGTCATTTACAAAATTATTTTGTTAAAAAGCATTCTGATTGTACACACAAGTACTCTGAAGTTCACATTAAAAAGATGCTTGAATTTCTGATTGACAATATCTATGTAGTTTTTTGGAGACCAGGTCTTCCAACAATCTGTAGGAATTCCCATGTGTACCAATTGCACCCAGTTAATAGAGAAACTATTTCTGTATTCATATGAAGCAGAATTTATTCAAAAACTTCTACATGAGAAGAAGAAATCACTTGCTGTAGCCTTCAACTCGACATTTCGATATACCGAAGACCTATAATCAATTAACAATAGTTACTTTCATTCATATCTCGACTCGATATATCCCCGTGAGCTTGAAATAAAAGATACCGCAGAGTATGACACATCTGTTTCATATTTAGATATTTTACTAAAAAAAGACATTAATGGTAACCTAACAAAAAAGCGTCATGATAAACGTGATGACTTCAACTTTTCAATCGTCAACATCCCGTACTTATGCAGCAATATACCTTCATCACTTGCATATTGGGTTTGAGTCTCTCCGTTGAATCGATACGCAAGAGCATGCTCTACGTATGAACAATTTCTAAAACGAGGCAAGCTATTGACAAACAAGTCGATGAAACAAGAATATCAACAGTCTCGTTTGAAGTCATCATTTTGCAAGTTTTATGATTCAATTAACATGATTTATTGATACAATGACCATGTCAGCACATATAACCTATCATTTAGTCAATTGCTGACTGACGTTTTTCATACTAATCGTAGGCCATTATTTATACACTGAGCTTTCTACGTTTTTTTTGGGTTTTTTCGATAATGACAAGGAGCACACGGCGGGTGTGACCGGTCGGCAGGCGAGGTTCACTCCTGCATGGCACCTGATCCCAAATTTGTATCGTTTCATTGGACTTTCGAGATTGAATACCGTTCGCTATCTTCATAATTCATATCAGACTTGGCCCTTCATCTAAACAAATTTGAATCCAAATTAGCCAATTACACTTTTCTGTTAGTGCGTTTGGTTTAAATATGTTCTCGAAAAAAAGTCAAAATTGTGGGACAATTTAGAGACTCAGACGACAGACCCTAGATGTCAGACTACAGATGCAAAGGAAAGATAAATATGTTGAACAATGAAATCCACTTGTACCTTTGGTTAAAAAATAATCAAATATATCTTGTAAAATAACTGTAGACCTAATCATTCATTCTTGATGACAAATTTCATGCAATTCTCCCATTGATTTAAACTGATATTGATTCTCAAAATGATTTCTCAAGATTTTCAAGATAAAATGACAAAAAGAAAGAGAAATTCTTTACACCTGAAAATGGTGAATTTAATGAACAGTGATCAAGCTCAGAAAATCTACAAACAATACAAATCTGCGAACAGGGTATAAAACACAGACCCCGGAAATTCCAGAGGTGGGATCAGGTGTCTAGGAGGAGAAAGCATCCCCTGTTGACTGGAATCACCCGCCGTGAGCCCTATGTATTGGTCAGGTAGACAGAACATTCCGTAGTCAATTTTAGCATTAAAAAACAATGCCTAACAATTGTTATGGACAATTTGTATGAAATAAGTCAGTCACATAGGTTTTTTTGTGAACAAAGTCATTATAACGACTATAAAGTATATGAAATGCTGAATTTAAATGAGGTTGTTGAAATTACTTTAACATCAGCTCATCTGTCAGTAGCTTGCCTCGGTTTAAAAAATCGATCGTAGGCATGCTCTTGTGATCGAATAAGTTGGGAAACCTAAACACCATATGCAGGTGATAGCGGAATACTGTTACATACAAGTTAATGATTGAAAAGCTGAAGTCATCTTGTGAGTCATACAATTTAGTTGCAAGATGGCCCTTATCGTCAATAGTTAGTAGAACATTTAAATATAAGATCTGACTGTGATATTAAAACTTACAGTATAGTTTGTCAGCAGTTCTTTAGCCTCTGCTATTCCGGAAGCAATCACTACCTGTTTAGGTTTTCCGAGCCCGATTCTAACTGCACATTGCTCATTTGTAAAAGTTCCTTTCAGATGCACTAAAGAAAGAGAATTGTTGTTCATATTTGATGAAAGCATACCATTTCTAGCATATTCGATCCTATTCTTCAGAAGAAGGACATTTGATTTCGTTCCATCTTTCGGTTGGCCTTCAGACAAATGTTTTAATCAATGAAGATAACGAACAACAATCAGGCTCACATGTCCATTGGAGAAATGCAAATTGGGAGCAGATTTTATACATAGCTTTTCAATGTTTATTGAAGCAATAATATCTTATGTTTAGGACAAAAGTAACAAGATATAAGTGGGTATCTTGAGGCTACAATCAGATATTATACTTGCAATATGATATTATAGTAAGCTATATGACAAACTTTAGAAATCCATATTTGAAGTTTTATGTCAGGTCCTAAAAATGTATGAAAACATGCTAAACTTAGCATAAACTAAATCGTTTAATTTTTGGATGATATAATAATGAATCACGGGGGATAGAAATCTAACCCATGACGTCATAACTGTTGATCAAATAAATGGCGAATGAAACGTAATGAGAATTCATGTAAATATTATATGACATGGGAGTTATAAAGCATGTGCCGTGAATATCATTGGAAATTAAAGATTAAGAATCATGTTTGCTTTATTTTTTATCATTTTTTACTGAAGACGGGCAGTGTTTTGAAATCTCGATCAGCCTCTCGTCTGAAGTTCTTTACAACAAAGACGCAAAAATTCAACACTACCCCTCATACCTTGAAACATATTTGTTGATAATAAAGAAAGCTTGTATTGTAACATACTTGGAAAGTGCTTCCACAATCGTGCGGTTAACATAAATCGATGAAAAATTTTTGATCGTATGTACAAAATGTAAAAAGTTTAGTACGGTTTCATGCAAAATTTAGTAATAATTATTTTTGTGACAGGAGAGAAGGATTCTTGCTGTACTTTTCATGGCCTAGAGATGTTTTTAAATAATTATTTTTACGAACAGAAATGAATTATCCCCGGGGTAGTTATGAACTTTTTACTTTTTCATTAAGGCATTTTCTTTTATCAATTGACGTCACATGATGACGTAGTTTTCGGGGTTTTTTTTAATACTCAACTCAATGACATCTATTAAATAGATGTTAATATTAAATGGTTTATAGATGACTTATCCGATTTATTAGTTTCATTTTGCAAAAAATTGTAATGATCTGGATTTTGCCTTAACATACATGAGTAAAAAAGATAAGAAGACCTTATATTTCGCCATGATAAATAAATAACCACTGCAATTAAGACCAAACCACCAAAGGTCATCTGGCGTTTTCCTCCACAAACATAACGTTCTGTCCAACCAAAGCCTCTAGGCTCTGGCGTGATGGTGATTGGACTTTACCAATTTTTTTTCCATGAGATATAAAGATAACGAACAGTAATCAAGCTCAAAAGTTGATTAAAACAATATAATATTAAGCAGAGCAAACACGGATCTTTAAAATTAAACATCAAAAGTGGTATCAGGTGCATGCCATGGAGTAGTAAGCATCCCCTGTCGACTGGTCACTTCCGCCGTATGCATACCCCCCCCCCCCCCCGCCGTTTTGATCAGGGAGAAGGGGAAAGGTAAAGGGAGCAAATGTATTTTATAAAACATGTTAATTATGTTTCAAGGTAATTGAGGTTCAGTTAACGTTGATATCAAAGACTCTCAAGCTTTCTGTATGATACTTTGCAAAACCATTGAAAAATTATGGATCAACATTCTTCGTTTTTTTTTAATTTAAGATTTCTCAAGATTTTCTCTATCTGAGGACATTAATTGGTCCTGAATCAATGATAATTATAAATGACTCCATACAAAAAGAAACAACACTTTTTGTTAATGTAACCAAAATAAAGCACATTTTAACTATTAGTAGTAGAAGCATGTAAACCTAACAATCGCAGAAATTAGTTCCCGGGGAATTTAAAACTTTAATACAGTTTAAGGAACATACAGAATGGTTGGAGAACTTTACGAATAATCGACATTACAGACCTTTCCAATGACCTTCTGCCCTCGAAACTATACACCCATTATGAACTCAATTATTCTTTTCTTAACTTTTTCAAAGTCTTACTAACCTATCACTGCGCTCTGTAAGTTCCGTGGATGGAAGTTTTTGGGATTCCCCCTTAGAACCGTAAATGTGGAGGTGGTAGTCCTTATAGGATCAGTGAACTGTAACGCATTGACACGGTCCACTGAACTGACGAATCCCGTACATGCATCAAACCATCGCTCCATCAAACCTGGAAAATGATAGTTAGAATTTTAAAAGGAAGAAAATTTGATTGTTTTCATTGTATTGATTTCATCACACAGTTCTTTATATTTTGACATCTGATTGAAAACATACAATTTAAAAAGTGATATTTCCATGTAAAAAGTGGTTCTTCTCTGCAAAATGTTTCCATTTCAATTAAGGCAATGGGTTTTTAAGCAATAATTTCAAAGAGAGACTAATTATATTAATAAAAATTTGACTATGTACAGGTAGTTCAGGGAAGGGGGGGGGGTAGTGGAGATCTTGGCAATTTTTGCGTCCACATTTTGTCGTTCTTACCCTCGCCTGGAAAAAATCGACCCTCTATTGTCTCCACACATGCATCAATAGGGGCTAAGGTCATAGCACATTTCTGATTGGCAATGTCACATACTGAAAAAAAAAATGTAAAGCCATCATTAAAAATATCTTTGTTTCCCCTAACCCGACCCAAAAATCACAGATTGCGTAGGTAGGTAGGCAAATATATTTTTGACAGTAGCTTTGAAAATACATTCTTGAAATTAAATAGAATGATACCTTTATAAATAAGTTAAGTACAAAAGAAAGCGATTCGTAAACAGCTAGAATACCATACAACCTATGAATGAAAGGCATGAAGAAAGGACGTTTGAATTCTATTCATTACGATGAAATATGCAGACTTATTTACAACTCTTGTGGTCCCATGCATATACATGTAGTAAACATAGGAATATTGATAAACTGTTTATAAGATCAAAACTTAAATTAAATAAAATGCAGTGAAATTGATTGGTTTGTTCACAAGGTGGGCCCTTGTCTGCTCATGAAGGGTATCATGAGGAGGGCCTACAGACCTAACCATGCTGTCTAGGTACTTAATTTTAAGACAGGTTGGTAGATACAACCAAAACACCCTTAATAGGTCATTTTATATTTTATTTTATTAACGAAGAGTTTCAAGAGTGTAGGATTCTTATATGCTAAATGCATAAGGTTGATATGTCGTCTTTCTTTTAAAACATGAACTAACCCTCCGTGACCAAGACATGTTGTGGGCGCCATTTTGTTTCCAACAAATGCTTGAAAATCACAGAACAAAATCAGTCGTTCTGATAAAAACGGATTTTGCTGAAATTCTATTCTATAAAAGTTGATAAACATAAAAAAAATATTTGAATAATCTTATGAAAAAACTTTCCGGTCAGTGCATTTTAATTGGGTCGGTCGCGTTAGGGGAATCAAAGGTATTTTTTATTTTGACCTAAAAGACTCCATTACAAGTCAGTCTAGTTAGCTTGTCAGTTGCAATGCCACTTGGCATGCAAAGAGAGGTTTAAGTTTTGTGAAAGTTATCACCTTGTCTGCCAGACACCAATTGTTGTATCTTTAATCTTTACTCCTAGCAAAATTCAACTTCTGTGAAGGAGAAATCTAGACGTTCTTTGCTACACATATTCACGAAGTTGTGTAAATCAAAACTGGGTGGGGTTAAGATTTCCAAAAAGTATTAAATTTGGACTTAAATTTTTCAAAAATCATTTATATCAGAACTTTTCAAGGTATTGAAAATTCATTCCTGAAAATAAACAAAAGACCAGATGTTCTAAAATCATAGGCAAATTCTTCTTATATAAGAATGAAAATCGGATATGTGCTTATCTTGTGATACATGTAAGTCATGACAAAATAACTGTGTTAAAAGATTCCGATTCTTCACATAAGTACACTTTAGTTGAAATTTAAAGGTAGAGTTCTCCACTAACAATTTCTGTGTAGTCTTTAAAGACTTGGTCTGAAAATGATTAGATATGAAGATAACAAACAGTAATGAACAATACATATTTGGAGCAGATATATGGGAAATCCAATGGGCACTAATTTTGCTAACTTATTAGCCGTTCTGTTTTGTATTGTTATGAAGCCGAATTTATTCCGTTCTTTTAGATGAGTAGAAGAAAACTATTGCTTTGGCCTTCGACTCGATATTTAGGTGTACCAACGACTTTTCATTCATTCAAAAAAGTGACTTCCATATTTCCACACGGAATTGCCTACGGATCTTTGCTTTTGATCGATCATTACAAGAAGCACACGCCGGGTTTGACCGGTCGACAAGAGATGCTTACTCCTACATGGCACCTGATCCTACTTATGATGTTCTTAAAGGTCCGTGATTGCTTTCCCTAACAAAAAATACTTTAGTAAACTATAATGATAACTTAAACACTATTAAAACTACAGTTAATTATAGTGATAACTTTGGTGCTTTTATTTTCTATAGTGATAACTTTGAAAACTTTGATTTACTATAGTGATAACTTTGAAAACTTTGGTTTACTATCGTGATAATTTTGAAAATTTTGGTTTACTATCGTGATAACTATGACACTATAGTGATCACTATGAAAACTTTGAAATACTATAGTGATCATTATGAAAACTTTCATTTACTATTGTTATAACTGAAAACTTTGATTTACTATAGTGATAACTTTGAAACTTTTATTTACTAAAGTTAACTATAATGAACTTAAGTAAACTATAGTTTACTTTAGTTTACCATAGTATATATTTTTTTTGCTAGGGCTGCTTCCAACTTGTTTTGTTCCAATGGAATTTTAAGCTCGATTACTGTTCGTTATCTTCATTTTACATTCCATTCATATGTCGACTCAATATATTCAAGTGAACGTTTCCATTATCAAATTTCCATTTTTATATATTAATATTTCTCTATCACGTGTATATCTTGTTTATGTTTCTCATCTGATTTGGTAGGAAAGAACTTGTTCTGAGCACGTTATTGAAGCAGGGTACTGACAAATAAATTGATGTTAAAGTGCTTTCTACAATATAGTTTGAAATAGGAATTTCGCAATTTAAACATAATGTTGGGACGTTTTATTTTTAGGGACAATTATCATTAGAATTGTTATATCATTGTTTTATATGATTTTGACAACGAACTCCTACGTTTACTTGTTTAATACCGAGGGTCCATGGCGGATGCGCCGACAAGAAATGCTTTCTTTTAGGCATTTGATTTCATCTCTGGTGTTTCTAGGGGTGTGTGCTTTTGCCCTGTTTACATTTTGTATTGTTAAAATGATAAATGAGATATCACAGTCCGTTATCTTCACTTTTTGATAAAGACAATATCGCTAGATTGTTATGCATTCAAACCTAACTCTTGCTCATGACCTTAAGATACCATTTTCTTGTCCAAATTCATATCTCAAAAGATGATGTCCCTGTGCAATGTAGTATTGTATATAATGATGTCTAACATATATCTCTCCAATCCAGATAGAAAAGCAGAAAGTATGTACATGTAATATAATTAATGCAATCAGTAGTCTTTCTTACAGAATGGCGGGATGAATTCAATGACTTATTTCTATCTTAAGGCAGCTTAGTTTCTTAAATTCCTACTTCTTAACCCTGAACAAATAGATATAGGAATACCGTATCAAGGAAGACCACAAATTTTAACAATGACCATTTCAGAAATCTGTATTATGATTAAAAAAAAATACCTGCTTGCACAAGGTCTAGATCCGCGCCTTTTAATATCCCATCGCTGTCACTTTTCAAAAGGAAATGAAAATAAAATGATTTATAAGCTGTAATATATACATATTTAGAAACATCATGTCAGGATTACTGCATATGATTTATTACTGTATAATTAGACAACTGCACAGGCTCTTATTTTAAGATTGCCCAAGTAAGATTTATGACCTGTTTTCTTGTGCAACCAATAGCAAACTATTTCAACAGATGTCAAATAAAAAGGTAACATGTATCTGCCATATTTCAGCCTGGGCTGATTATACAAGCACCTGTATTAAAATGATATAATATATATTTCTCAAACAATCGCGTTATTTTGAACACCTATGAATTATACAATGATAATAATTCCTTCTAATTTATTTCCTGTGCTTTTACTTACATACCATTCTTTTCTTTACTTACATAAAATTCCAAGGTCTTCTATTACCACTAACTGCAAATACCCAGGTCTTGGCCTGTAATGTTCAAACATATTTGTTTATTGTGACAGTGTATTCCTTTTAAGGACAGACGATACGTTCCGCAATAATATATATTTTTTCTAAGAATTTGTCATTGAAGTATTGCTACTTTAACATGTTAACTCGCAAAAAATTTAGGTACCTTACCAGGTATTTGTGCAAGATACCAAAGGATGTTTTTCTATAGAATCCTTTTGGAAAAAAACTTAATTAGCCAGTAACACATTTTTTGTGTTTCAATTTTTTAAAGACAATTAGAAACAAGTTTAGAAATCAGAAGGTAATTGAAATTTTGAATATTTTCCACACAATATGAAGATTTACAAACACATATTTGAGGATCGTATCGTCAGAACTTAAAATATCATATTTTTTTTTAAATAACAATGCTTTGAAAATGTTTTACGATGCTCTCAAGAATATGCTTGAGCACTCTACGTATATCAATTTGATTATATTTAACTAGAAATGTTTAACATTGGTATTGTTGGAATATACTTATTTCTAGATAGGACGAATGTGATATGCTTTCACGTCACAAACATTGGTTGGTATTGTGAAATATACATATATTGTATTCTTTCAAAAAGAAATTTCGTTTTCAAGGCAAAGATTGATGATTATAGGGAACACTTCATCTTATGATATACCAATCTTACATACAATTAAAAGATCAAACAAGAGGCGCAAAAGTCTTGACAATTATTTAGGCATCTTGAGTTTCTCGGACCATAAATGTTTTAACCCAATCTTGGACTAAAGCTGGACCCATGTGACGGGAAAGTATATATAAATATATTGCATTCTCCCTTAAAGACAGTTTGTTTCCAAGGCAAAGAATGATGATTATAGGGCAAACTTCACTTTATGATAGACCAATCTTACATACAGTTATAAAATCAAACAAGAGGTGCAAAAGTCTTGACAATCATTTAAGCATCCCCCCCCCCCAAAAAAAAAAAATATTATATGTTAACAATTCTTTAAACAATGTATTTGATATGGTATCAAGTTTTAATTCCATTCATTTATTCATCTTCGTCAAAGATGCTGAAATCTTAACATTGTAATTCTTTACTATTTTCTGTTCTTTTATAAGTAAACAGCATTTCTGTAAGATTTAAGACGATGGTGGCTATTTTTCTTCGACCTTTATACAAAGAATTCAATTTTGTTGTACAAAAGTAACCAACTAGCAGAAATTGAAATCCAGATTAAACTCTTGATACCTGTAATGTCAAGGATACAGGGGCATTCACATATTTAATCATTGACTCAAAATGTCAGAATTAAATACAGTTGTATGAGTGTATTTATTCAAAATGTATCAGATGCAAATTTAACCTTTCTTTCTATAGCCTTTTTTTCTCTTATTGTTTCAATATTTTTTCGCTAAAGTAAATGAATGATATATCTATCAATTTACTTATCTTATATTAAATAATACATTACCGAAGGAATAAGAGGCGTTTCTATTTGAATATTGAATGTTTTATCAATTCCTTATTAAGCAGAAATCAATAATAAAGTTATTTTCACCGGTTCTTTAAATGCAGAGTGAGGAGAGGGTCTCAAAAACTCTAATTAGCAAAGGGTTTAAATGGTATAAATATACAAAAATATTTAAATGTCCAAGTCACATGCTTATGTTTTAATCATTTATGTTACAAGAGTTAAAAAGTACCGTTTAAATTGACTACATACCTGGACACTGGGGATGAATGAGGTCAGGACAGCGAAAACACAGAGATAACGAACGTCCACCTTTTAAAAATCAAAAATAAAGATTTAGATTCATCCACACAAATATTATCGTAAAATTGTTTGCTTATTTTCCCCCTCTCAAACATTTTTTCACAAAAAAACCCCGCAATAATGCAGCTGAAACTTTGTTATGCACGTTGTGTATTTTCCACACGATTATCAAAATATCAGTGTGAAATTCTAGATATTCACTGCTTACCATTGTCAAGACTTCTTCTTTTTTTTTCTTTACCTGAGATTCTACAGAAAACATCAGACACGTGATCTGTATTTAAACACATGGGCTTTTAAGTGACCTATTAAATAATGAAAGCTTCGTCACAAGCTAAAGTTCACTGCATTTTAAAATGATTATTTAATCATTTCGAGGAATCTTAAAATGATAAGATGCAGATAAACATTGTATAAGTTAAAAGTTATGAATTTAATATGTTGCTTTTCCCTTTCGATGAAAAGTTTAAATATTTTGGAAAACTACATACATTTCAAAAGTATTTTTAATTAACAATTGAAATGAAAAATTTAAATTATTTATTTTAAACACTGTAAAGAAATGTTCATAGTACAACACAAAAGATGTGCAAATAATCTATATTAGAACTTTAATTTTTTGATATTTTTTTCTGGTTTATGACGTACTTAGGGACTACATACGGAATGCGAATACACTGTAATAGAAAAATATATATGTTTGGCTTTAAAGAAAATATACTATGAAAACTAGGCTAGTTCATTAAAATAATTCACAAACATTAGTGTCAACAGTTAAAATATTTAATATACTTTTGAAAATTGTTTCGTACATAAATCCACACTTTTACATTTCCGCTTTTACTGAGCGCTCCAAAAATTGCAGCGTTTGACTGCTCAATGAACTCTTGCTTCCCTTATAACATTTTTTGCATTCATTTATCCTCAGCCTAGGTGGCCGAGTTTATTCGACACGAGTCACGCTAAATATGATCTACAATTGTTGGTGTTGGACAGTAACGTAAATGTTATAACAATACATTTATTGACCGAGTTTTCGGGCTGACTGTGGTTTGTAAAATCCTCGAATCAAAACGTTACGTTTGGCCTAACAGCCTTAGGAGAAAACAGCTCGTTTCTGTAGGCCTCTAAAAGGCGTGTTGCCCCCTTACCTAGTCAGTAAATATAAGTATTACTGGAAAACAAAACAAAACACACACTTACCCACGCGTAAAATCATTTCTTACTTATGAAAGATTAAAATCACTCACATAAACCCCTTTCACGACCACTCAGATAAACCCCTCCCACGACCACTCACATAAACCCCTCCCACGATCACTCACATAAACCCCTTCCACGACCACTCACACGACCACTCACATAAACCCCTCCCTCGACCACTCACATAAACCCCTCCCACGACCACTCAGATAAACCCCTCCTACGACAACTCACATAAACCCCTCCCACGACCACTCACATAAACCCCTCCCTCGACCACTCACATAAACCCCTCCCACGACCACTCAGATAAACCCTTCCCACGACCACTCAGATAAACCCTTCCCACGACCACTCACATACAGTCCCTGAAACGTTCTACTTTCCCACTTGAACGGTGAGCGAACGCTGAACGAACGGTGAACGAACGCTGAACGAACGCAGAGCGAACGGTGAGTGAACGATGTGTGAACGCTGAACGCAACTTGGTGAACGATGTGTGAACGGTGAACGGTGAGCGAACGCAGAACGCGAACGGAGCGCAAACGCGAACGCAAAGTGAACGGTGAACGAACGGTGAACGCAAGATGAACGATATATTCGGAATGTCTCTGATCTTTTCCTTGCATTGAAACTATTTTATTGTTTTATAATGTCAGGTGCCAATTCTCGAAAATTGTCCTGAGAAAGACGATACATGCACATTAAGTTTTTAATCAAACGATTTTTATCGCATTAAAACATTGCAATTGTTGCCGAAGGCTGAAGTATCAGAGATATTTTTTTTAGTTGGAAAATAAAAATGTTTATTCTTATTTGATAACAAATCAGAAAAACTTCTGACTTATAGAATGAAATAAAGTGGTTGTAACATCCATTCATATATCTCCGTGTTAAGGCGATTTCGTGTAAAGTAATGAAAAAAATAATAATTACAAAGGTCAGTGGACGTTTTGCATTTATACGCTCTTATTTTAAATTTTTAATACAATAATATATTATGTGTCATTTCTATTTTTTCATGATGATTTATTCAGGCCCGTGGGAAGCAAATTCGGTCGGGGGGGGGGGGGCACAGCTACATTTTCACAGTTGATAGTTGAGGGGGCACTACCAAAAATTTCCTGACAAGCAAAAAAAAAAAAAAAAAAAAAAAAAAGGTCATCAGACTTTTTATTGCGGGGGGCACAAACATATAGTATCTATATTTACTATAGTAATCTATATATCGGCCATGTTTACTGAGCAGACTTCTACATTTATCTGTAGATGGCCGTGATTATACTCGGACAAGATAATACAAAGATACACATTCATATTACTTGTTATAAATTCTATTTTCAGAACTTGATATTCAATTAATATGCTGTTGTAGTTTTTATTAAACAGACAAATGAGAGAGAGAGAGAGAGAAAGAGAGAGAGAGAGAGAGAGAGAGAGAGAGAGAGAAATATTCCGTTTTAGCCCCCCCCCCCATTTCAGGCTTCATTAAATGTTTGTAACTATATCAAACAAAAACTCTGAAATTTTTTTCTAAATATATCGGACAGTGAAAGTAACTTTTTTGTTATCAACAAATCATATTCATTTGTTTGACAGTCACACTCGTTTTTATTCTCCTGCTTCAAGTTAACACGAAGTCCACGTGCTTGTCCTGTCAATCAAAATCATTCGACACTGTGCAGGTGTGAAACTTTCGTCACATCGAAGACGAAGTGCGAGTATTTCCAACAAGTTATAACATTTATTTTTATCATTTCTAGATTTGATTCCAACATTTGAATAATAATTGAATAAAATACATTGGGCATTAACACTTGAATTTGAAACACACTCTCTGCCAATTCCAAATACCATCGCCGACACGTGTACAATTGAACTACTATTGTTTTGTGACTTTTTAGATGCATGTTTGTTTTGAGACTGAAATTTTTGTTCTAAAAAAAGACCTTAACTTTTTTTAAAATGTTAATTAAAATATTCTGGAAATACAATACTGACTAAGTAACCGATTTAGGGGGAAAGGGGGGGGGATATTAATCATATCGAATGGCAAACATATAAAGTTACGGTGAAGAAAGATTTTTTTTCTCTATAACTATAGACTTTACATATTATAGAAGAGAAAATTCTTGAGTGCATTATATTTTAAATAAATATTTCCTTTAACCACACTATCAATTTAATTCGCTCCAAAGATGATAAATTAACACGATATCCGCAGTAATATGTATAAACTCTCCGAACTAGTTCTATCATATTTTCTGTAGTAATTGAAAAAAAAAACGTGTTAGAAATAAATATTTTCGTAATTTTGCTGCGTAATTATTTGACTTGGATAATTATATCTCCATTAACGATTTGTCGTCTTTAACAAAGCAACAAAATGTTGCAGTGCTTGAAGTATTTGCACATTGCCCTTAGTTGAATTTAATATTTCAGCATCGTTCTACATAGGTACAGAATGTGCTTATAACAACATTTATTTTCCAAAGTAATTTAATAAATAACCTAACAGCTAAGTTAGAAAAATCAAAATATATATCGTAGATATTTTTCCCAATGAAATAATAATTCTTCAAACACGATATGTTAGTTATTAAATTAAAAAACCTGTAACTCCTAACCTACAAAAAGATAAGTCCTTTCACTTCGGAGTTCCGAATGACAATGAAAACTGAACGATAGGTGAACGCTGAACGCAAGGTGAACGCAAAGTGAACGGAACGAAGAGCGAACGCTGAACGCTTTGTGAACGGTGAACGCGAGCGCACGGTGAACGGTGAACGCAAAACTGTGAACGGAGAGCGAACGGTGAACGCACGCTGATCGAACGGTGAACGCACGCTGAACGAACGGTGAACGAACGGTGAGCGAACGGAAAAATGGGAAAGTAGAACGTTTCAGGGACTGTAAACCCCTCCCACGACCACTCACATAAACCCCTCCTACGACAACTCACATAAACCCCTCCCACGAGAAAATAAATAAATAGAAGATAAATAAAAGATAAGTTGAATAGAATAACAAAAGTAAAGAGGAACAATAATCAAATCCAGATCTATAAATGAAGCCAAAGAACTGTGACTTAAACGTAATTCACAGTGTAGACACTTATTTTACATCTTACTTAATTGATGCTTTTTCTCGCAGCTCTGACATAAAGGGCTTTTGACACATATTGTTGACAGTGTGTTATATAATTATGTTTCGTTTAAAACTTAATAACGTTATTTAATTAATGTTCAGTTCTTAGAATACTGTTTATGAACCCGTGAGAAAATGACTTTATGCGGACTTTCTAAAACTTCGAAGACAGAGCGTGATGTACACAAAAAATCGCCGTGAAATAAAAATTGGCAAAGCTCATTGAAATGGTAATTAAATGATTATTGGTTTAAAGTTAACTCATGATTTATTTTCATTTCGTAGGCAAATAAAACTTGAATGAAGTCAAGACAAGATTGTCCTTAAACCCAGTCAACAGATATTCAGAGAAATTAGTTAAATTAATCATATTTTAATTTAGATTGAAATGGGACCCTTGGCAGAAACCTTCATCCTCAATAAAGGACAAGATAGGCTAAGACCCCTTTTTGGCCCCTGGTTTGGGGTGTCTTTTAGAATGAGGCAACAGTTTATCAATGAAAACCTGTTGTCACCCCTACCACAAAATGAGTATTGGTTCTAAGTTATGGGATACATAGAGGTCACAGGAAGGTCAGAAAATATGTCTATTTCCGAATTTTCTGATTTTTATGTAAATTTTCATTGATTTTACAGCACATTTTGTTTCAGAAAACAAAGAGCACAAGCTTGCCTATCTACCAAATTTATATATTTCATACACTAGTACCAGATGCATCTTGTGTACCCTCTTGTGGCCTCCGTGTAAGCTTTGAATCAAAATGAGTGCTGGTTTTAAAACAAGCATCATTTAAAGTTCTTAACAACAAACTATCACAGTTTTAACTGTGTTCCGATTTTTACATCAAATAAGCGGCCAGATTCGGCCGTTACCATACCTTGTCCTTTCACAATTTTTTTCTTAAAAATGAAAAAAGATAATGATAACGAAAAGTGATCGATCTAAAAATATTATTAACAATATAACTCTGTAAAGAGGGCATAAAACATTGACCATTGAAAATTCCAGAGGTGGAATCAGGTGCCTAGGAGGAATAAGCATCCCCTGTTGACTGTCACACCCGCCGTGAGCCCCAAGTATTGATCAGGTAGACGAAACATTCCGTAGTACAAAATAAAATTTATTTGTCGAACTTTTCTCCCATAGTTTCTTAGCTTCATTTATTTGTCTATGCTAAGGTTTGGGTGTATTACCATTACATCGTGGCTCAAAATTAAGCACTTACCTCCCAAGGAGAAAAATCAAAAGAGATATCGAAATACCTTTAATTAATTTGAAAGCGATTTCAGTTAGCGGATTTGATTAAAGGCATAAATTGTAAAGTTTTATTTCATCTTGGATTCTAATTTATTTTCAGGAGACACTCTTGAATCTTTCATAAAATAATTGTCGCTCATTAAAATCAGGTATTTCATCTGCCAGATCCCTGCAAAAATAGACTTTGTATTTTGTTTTTGGCACATAAATAAAGAAGATGGGCAAATAAGCAGAGAAAATGCCTATAGTTCAACAAAATAAAGTACAAAATTGAATCTCAATACTAACAACATTTTATCTGACATTTCAGTTAACATAAATAAACGCTTTATGTAAAATCTCCGACATTTGCAACAATTTAACAAATATTGAATTTATTGGTATACGAAATAACGTGCACAGACCAAAAAAGCAAAAAAGAAAAAAAAAATAAAATAAAAAAAAATAAAAAAAAATTCCGTATAACGGGTCTTCGCCCAATTTGTTTTACTACATCTTCAAAGTTTTTTTTCGGTTTACAAAACTTGTAGCAAGGACCCATAATACATCAAATATGAACTTTTATAGCACAACATTTGCATCTTTCCAAAAAAAAATTTGATATCCATTTATTGAAGGGTTCATATCACAAACAAGATCTAAGAGGTATTTTTAGTAAGCATTGAGCTTTGTTTGGTACAAACTATAAAATGTGATTTTTTTCAAAAAAATAGTGTTTATGGAATATTTCTATCACAAATGATAAAAAGAAATACAAAAATAGCTATTTCACCATTATCGTCTCCAAGAAAAAATATTTCCTTAACAAACCAGAACATTTTTCTTACATTTAAAAGAGGCAAATATTGACATCATAAAAGTGTATGTTCATACAAATGTTGTCACAGGATTATTTAAAATTATCTATTCTTTAAAGAGGACATAGGTTTTAGTTCTACTGTGCCCGATTTAGTAGGATTATATATTTCTGTTACGTTGCTATGGCAATGGGAAAAGAGAAACAGTTTTAACAAATGGAGATTAAAAAATAAGCAGAGATGGACATTTTTAGATGATTTCCTACTAATAAAAATCAGATAATTAGAAGTAATTTATCGTTAGGGAAACTATGTTTTCTTATACAACATGGTTGTAATGCAACTGAAAAGAAACTGAGTCATGCACTACCATGACCTTCGCACTTTCACAGACCTTTGACCTCAAGATCAAATTATTCTATATTATTTATTTCATGCCTAATATTTCTCACCTAAACCTGCATGAAACATGAAGACAACGAGCAGTAATCAAGCTCAAAAGTCCATTGGAAAATACAAATTGGCAGCAGAGCAAACACTACCTCTAAAACATCAGAGATGGGATAAGGTGCCATAGAGGAGTAAGCATCCCCTGTCGATTGGTCACACTCGCCATTTGATCCTTGATATGATTTGTCAAACGGAAAAATAAATATATAATGCGTGATCTAATTAACCTTTTATCTTCAATAAATATTGATGTTTGAATATCAATTTTATAAAAATGCCCTTGCAGTTCCGTGAGATTTTTTTTATCTCTGTATACAAGCATGAAGTAAAATTTGTGACTGATTTAAGCCCTACCCATTTTTCCAAAATGGATAATCTGAAAAACAAAAAAAACTAAAATCTACATAACTTGGGAATCTTTGCATATTCATATGATTTAGTTTCGTCTTGCTACCATTGAAAATTATTTTTAAACGTGTATTTATATTTAAAGCTTTGGATCTCCATTTAAGCCCTGCTCTAGCCACTGGGACCATATTTAGTACAAATTCGAATCTGCACTACCTCAGAATCCTTGCCTAATAATATGACAAATCCTGACTGCTATTCTTGAGAAGATTGACATTTTAAAAGTTATAAAAAATCATGTTGTTATTTGAGCTATTACAATCAGTTTATACACACATGAAGCTAAAAAAAGAATATTAAGAGTCCAAGCAAGTCCACGTTTTGCTTGTATTTGTTTGTTTGTTGTTTAACGTCCCTCTCGAGAATTTCTCACTCATATGGAGACACCACCACTTACCGGTGGAGAGATGCAAATTTAGAACTATACTCAACACTCACGGCGATTGAGCAGGGAGGGATCTTTTTCGTGCCAGCATCTACTGCAACAAGGGACCTCAGTGTATACGGTCTCATCCGAGGGACCGGTCTCCACGTCCCGCAGTGGGATTCGAACCCGCGAAGTAAGGGTCAACTCCTTAATCCGCGACTCTAGAGTAAACGCTCTAACCACTGCGCCATGCGGGCATTATCTTGAGAGTTTTGTGCATACATGTTTATTTACACAGGCACGATTTAAGATGGTACTAGTAATATAGAATTCTAATTTTGTCTGTTTGTAACATATCATAGGAAAGAGAAAAAAAATTCTTGTCTACAAGGATTGTTTAATCCGTGCTTTCCAGATGTTATGTTTGTGTTGTATGTATGAATGTAGTTACTTGTATGAAACTACTATTTAAATGTTAAACTGTTTAAAAAGTTTCTGTTTCTGTAGAAGGATTGTTCTGTTTCTGTTGGTGGATTGTTCTGTTTCTGTAGGTGGATTGTTCTGTTTCTGTTGGTGGATTTTTCTGTGTCTGTTGGTGGATTGTTCTGTTTCTGTAGAAGGATTGTTCTGTTTCTATTGGTGGATAGTTCTGTTTCTGTAGGTGGATTGTTCTGTTTCTGTAGGTGGATTGTTCTGTTTCTGTTGGTGGATTGTTCTGTTTCTGTTCGTGGATTGTTCTGTGTCTGTAGGTGGATTTTTCTGTGTCTGTAGGTGGATTGTTCTGTGTCTGTAGGTGGATTGTTCTGTTTCTGTTGGTGGATTGTTCTGTTTCGGTAGGTGGATTGTTCTGTTTCTGTTGGTGGATTGTTCTGTTTCGGTAGGTGGATTGTTCTGTTTCTGTTGGTGGATTTTTCTGTTTCTGTTCGTGGATTGTTCTGTGTCTGTAGGTGGATTTTTCTGTGTCTGTAGGTGGATTGTTCTGTTTCTGTTGGTGGATTGTTCTGTTTCGGTAGGTGGATTGTTCTGTTTCTGTAGGTGGATTGTTCTGTTTCGGTAGGTGGATTGTTCTGTTTCTGTTGGTGGATTGTTCTGTTTCTGTAGGTGGATTGTTCTGTTTCTGTAGGAGGATTGTTCTGTTTCTGTTGGTGGATTGTTCTGTTTCTGTAGGAGGATTTTTCTGTTACTGTAGGTGGATTGTTCTGTTTCTGTAGGTGGATCGTTCTGTTTCTGCTAGTGGATTGTTTTGTTTCTGTTGGTGGATTGTTCTGTTTCTGTAGAAGGATTGTTCTGTTTCGGTAGGTGGATTGTTCTGTTTCTGTTGGTGGATTGTTCTGTTTCGGTAGGTGGATTGTTCTGTTTCTGTAGGTGGATTGTTCTGTTTCTGTTGGTGGATTGTTCTGTTTCTGTTCGTGGATTGTTCTGTTTCTGTAGGTGGATTTTTCTGTGTCTGTAGGTGGATTGTTCTGTGTCTGTAGGTGGATTGTTCTGTTTCTGTTGGTGGATTGTTCTGTTTCGGTAGGTGGATTGTTCTGTTTCTGTTGGTGGATTGTTCTGTTTCGGTAGGTGGATTGTTCTGTTTCTGCTGGTGGATTGTTCTGTTTCTGTTCGTGGATTGTTCTGTGTCTGTAGGTGGATTTTTCTGTGTCTGTAGGTGGATTGTTCTGTTTCTGTTGGTGGATTGTTCTGTTTCGGTAGGTGGATTGTTCTGTTTCTGTTGGTGGATTGTTCTGTTTCTGTAGGTGGATTGTTCTGTTTCTGTAGGTGGATTGTTCTGTTTCTGTAGGAGGATTGTTCTGTTTCTGTTGGTGGATTGTTCTGTTTCTGTAGGAGGATTTTTCTGTTTCTGTAGGTGGATTGTTCTGTTTCGGTAGGTGGATCGTTCTGTTTCTGTTAGTGGATTGTTTTGTTTCTGTTGGTGGATTGTTCTGTTTCTGTAGAAGGATTGTTCTGTTTCGGTAGGTGGATTGTTCTGTTTCTATTGGTGGATTGTTCTGTTTCGGTAGGTGGATTGTTCTGTTTCTGTAGGTGGATTGTTCTGTTTCTGTTGGTGGATTGTTTTGTGTCTGTAGGTGGATTGTTCTGTTTCTTTAGGTGGATTGTTCTGTTTCTGTAGGTGGATTGTTCTGTTTCTTTAGGTGGATTGTTCTGTTTCTGTAGGTGGATTGTTCTGTTTCTGTAGGTGGATTGTTCTGTTTCTTTAGGTGGATTGTTCTGTTTCTTTAGGTGGATTGTTCTGCTTCTGTAGGTGGATTGTTCTGTTTCTGTAGGTGGATTGTTCTGTTTCTGTAGGTGGATTGTTCTGTTTCTGTTGGTGGATTGTTTTGTGTCTGTAGGTGGATTGTTCTGTTTCTGTAGGTGGATTGTTCTGTTTCTGTAGGTGGATTGTTCTGTTTCTGTAGGTGGATTGTTCTGTTTCTTTAGGTGGATTGTTCTGTTTCTGTAGGAGGATTGTTCTGTTTCTGTAGGTGGATTGTTCTGTTTCTTTAGGTGGATTGTTCTGTTTCTGTAGGTGGATTGTTCTGTTTCTGTAGGTGGATTGTTCTGTTTCTGTAGGTGGATTGTTCTGTTTCTGTAGGTGGATTGTTCTGTTTCTTTAGGTGAATTGTTCTGTTTCTGTAGGTGGATTGTTCTGTTTCTGTAGGTGGATTGTTCTGTTTCTGTAGGTGGATTGTTCTGTTTCTGTTGGTGGATTGTTTTGTGTCTGTAGGTGGATTGTTCTGTTTCTGTAGGTGGATTGTTCTGTTTCTGTAGGTGGATTGTTCTGTTTCTGTAGGTGGATTGTTCTGTTTCTGTAGGTGGATTGTTTTGTGTCTGTAGGTGGATTGTTCTGTTTCTGTAGGTGGATTGTTCTGTTTCTGTAGGTGGATTGTTCTGTTTCTGTTGGTGGATTGTTCTGTTTCTGTTCGTGGATTGTTCTGTGTCTGTAGGTGGATTTTTCTGTGTCTGGAGGTGGATTGTTCTGTTTCTGTTGGTGGATTGTTCTGTTTCGGTAGGTGGATTGTTCTGTTTCTGTTGGTGGATTGTTCTGTTTCGGTAGGTGGATTGTTCTGTTTCTGTTGGTGGATTGTTCTGTTTCTGTAGGTGGATTGTTCTGTTTCTGTAGGAGGATTGTTCTGTTTCTGTTGGTGGATTGTTCTGTTTCTGTAGGAGGATTTTTCTGTTTCTGTAGGTGGATTGTTCTGTTTCGGTAGGTGGATCGTTCTGTTTCTGTTGGTGGATTGTTTTGTTTCTGTTGGTGGATTGTTCTGTTTCTGTAGAAGGATTGTTCTGTTTCGGTAGGTGGATTGTTCTGTTTCTGTTGGTGGATTGTTCTGTTTCGGTAGGTGGATTGTTCTGTTTCTGTAGGTGGATTGTTCTGTTTCTGTTGGTGGATTGTTCTGTGTCTGTAGGTGGATTGTTCTGTTTCTGTTGGTGGATTGTTCTGTTTCTGTAGGTGGATTGTTCTGTTTCTGTAGGTGGATTGTTCTGTGTCTGTTGGTGGATTGTTCTGTTTCTGTAGGTGGATTGTTCTGTTTCTGTAGGTGGATTGTTCTGTGTCTGTAGGTGGATTGTTCTGTTTCTGTAGGTGGATTGTTCTGTTTCTGTAGGTGGATTGTTCTGTTTCTGTTGGTGGATTGTTCTGTGTCTGTAGGTGGATTGTTCTGTTTCTGTTGGTGGATTGTTCTGTTTCTGTTGGTGGATTGTTCTGTTTCTGTAGGTGGATTGTTCTGCTATCGATTGGATGCGAACATCTCACATAAAGACCACGGTTCTCGGTTCTTTCCACTTGCCAGGTAAATGGTTACTTCTCTGCAGCTGACAGGATTTGGACATGCGCAATGGTACTTGCAGACAGAAAGTCCTGAAGTTTCTACATCAAGGAGCAATGAACAAAACTGCGTTGGCTGTCCCACAACGCGATAGGAAACCTACATTTAAAAATGTAAAACGGCATCGTTCTATTGAAGTTGACAACAATTAGTCATAGAAGCAGTAAAATAAATTACCTTATGCGCAACCAGTGAATTTAAGATTTGAAAGCTTTGCTTTATGATGCCCCAGTTTAAGCATAGCCGATTAAGTTTAAGTACACATTATTAAGCACACATGCAGTATTACATGCATAAAACCTTGCCTGAAGCATCCTTTCGATTGAATGTCTGTCACATGACAGTCCATTTCCGGTAAAGGTGATGTCATACGGAACGGCCCTAATCCCAAAGGCTTCAGTCACAGAGATTATGACCAGAAGGAAGGGGGTTTGTTCGTCCTGAAGGAGCAGCTGAAAACATGTCATGTTGTCGCCGTCTAAAGCACTTGACATCTTTAATTTTATGTCTCCAGAGTGATCATTAAAGACATTGATGTGATTGGCACCTAACCAAGAAAATAGTATTTAGGAAAAAATTTTTTTGTCGTCATAATAACACAAAAGCAATTTGAATTAAGCAAATATACTTATCTTCAATAAACAAAAGTTCTCTTTATTATTAAAACACTGTACTATTTAGTTAACAATTGCCTTTTATCTCGAGTATGAAATAATCGCAAATTTCCTTAAAGATGAATCAAATAACAAAAGTTTAAATCTTAACCTTGGCACTGTACACTGGACGAGACTTGACTTCCAGCTAAGGGAAAGGAGAGAAAACAGATGAAATTTTAAATCCTATATGAAAAAGGTGAAGATAATGAACAGCGATCGATCTATAAACATATATATTGTTAATGACATGCAGTTTTGGCTTCATTTGATATTTATTTTTTTCCGAAGACTTTACTTTAATAAACATTTCAAATAGAATCAAAGTTGTGAAGAATATAATATCATTATGAAGAGTCCAATATACTTAACCAAACACTGTAATACAAAACTGTAAGGTTAAAACTCTAAGTGACTGAGTTACAATTTCCTTCCATATTTTTAACTTAAGGAATTTTTCACTATCAAATGAGGCACTATAATTTTCTGGAAAAAGCATAAGAATATAGGTTTAAATATCAATGTGAATTATACAGTTCAGATTAAATAAAAAGTATTGAATGTTTTTTTCACCACGCATAAGTGCTAACATGTGTTCCATTTTGTGATTTTTTTTGGAGTTTACCACTAAAATCAGAATGGCATGCTAAGTATTATGAAGTGTTTCTCTAAGTATCAAGGAAGGATTTAATTTATATATTTACCTGTCTGAGTATTAGATCTCTCTCTCGTCGATGTAGCATATTTGATTGTCTCATTAGTAGTTATACTTGGTGGTATTGTTACATCTTTACTTGTGTCAGTGGTAGAGGTACTTGGTGGTAATGTTACATTTTTACTTGTGTTACTGGTAGATGTACTTGGTGGTAATGTTACATCTGTATTTGGCTCAGTGGTAGAACTACTGGTTGATGCTATTATTTCTCTTGTTATGTCCGTGCTTAATGTTACGTCCGGTGATGTTGCACCTGTTGCTGCATAAGAAGTAGAGATTGCGCCAGGCGATGTTATATATGTTATTGTTGTTGTTGCTGAAGAAAGAAATATATTGTGATTGCAGAAATGTAGCTTTTGCAAGGCAAGTTGGATTGTTTTGCTGAATCATTCATATTCCTATGTGAAAAACATATTTTCATTCATATATATTTTTTTATCTAGGGATAAAAATTGCGTAATGAATTTCCCTATTTTCATAGGTCAAAACTCTTCAACCCTGTGTTAAATGATTTATTAGTTAATTATTCAGGTGTGACAGCATGGTAATTAATAACTTCATTTCTGTGGCATTAGTTTAATCTTCACCTTTTTCATATTAACTCAGCTGCATAGCTATAAAAGTAAAAAGATTGATACATAATTTACGAGCTTAAAACATGTACATTGTTTATATTTCTCTCTTCTCTTTTATTTTAAGTCAATTATTCTTACCATTTTTGATTCTTTCTGAAAAGAAAACAATATCTAGTGAAAATCTCTGTTCCCTAAATATTCAATGAGGCGTCCAAAATAATAAATATATTAAGTAAAACGTAAATAAAGATGCAAATGTCATGTTTCAAACAAATCTTTCAGACACAAGTCGTTAAACACAGAAACCTGTCCTTAATTCCTCATCACCTTATGATCAAACCAGAGAGTCTATTGCACATTATGTTATAGTTTTTCTCATTAATTGTTTCATTTTAGATTGAATTTAAGTTTATTTCATTTTTGTTTTTAACTTTATTCTAATTCGTTGGATTTTTCTGCTTGTTTGTTTGTGTTTTGTTGTTTGTTTATTTGTTTTCATTTTGTTTTTGTTCTCTTTATTGCATGTATATCTTCCTGTTTCATTTTTCCCTGCCAATTCGTGCCTTAAAATTTCATAAATCCGTTTTTGGCTCAGACTCTTAATGGACTCAATAGGGACTTGTTCCCTCAAAATACTGATCATTAATATGTACTTTTGTAAATTTTTAGGTATTTTAATTTTGTTTTTGAAGGGTAATGCTATGGTTGCAGACGTGGAAGGATACGTCTGATACTGCAATTGACTCGGTTTCTGTTATTGAATGGTAACGCTAAGGTTGCAGATGTGTAATTACTTCTGGTGCTGCAAATTATTAGGATGCTGTTATTGAATGGTAATGCTAAGATTGCAGATGTGTAATTACTTCTGGTGCTGCAAATTATTAGGATGCTGTTATTGAATGGTAATGCTAAGGTTGTAGAAAGGGGGACGAAACGTCTGATGCTTCAAGTGACCTGGATTGTCTCGGATAAGTGATTATTTGAAAACTTTTAGAACATAATAATTCCTCTTTTGACCAAATGTCCGAGCAATCAGATCATTTTTGGAGCCGGTCAACAGGGGATGTTTACTCTTCCTAGGCACCTGATCCCACCTCTGGAATTTTCTGGGGTTAGTGTTGTATGTCCTGTTCACAGACTTGTATTGATTTTTTTATGAGATCGATCACTGTTATACGAGGGGTGATCAAAAAGTTCGTGAACTGTCTCTATATTTACAAAACCACAATTCAGATCAGTATGAAATTTGGCACACATATAGTCATACACATTCTCTATAAATAGCAGATGTTATATAATGTTTTGTTCTGTGTTTTGTGACGTCACAATGTGAAAATGACGTCAATATATAAGTGACTTGTGACAAAAAAATGGTTGACTCAATCGTACTCGAGCAACGAACAGCTGTAAAGTTTAACATTTATCTCGGAAATTCCTTTGCAGTAGAATATAATAATTTGTACACGGTTTATGAAGACAAAAGACTTACCAGAAGTTCAATTATTAATTGGATTGATTGTTTTAATGAAGGCAGGGAGATGGTTAAAATGATGCCTGTTCTGTTGTCCACCGAAAGCAAACCGGTAAAAAGATGTGTGCTTAGTTGAGCAATTTGTTTTGAAAGATCGCCAAGTTACAATTAGAAAAATAGTGAAATATCTGAACAATAATATGATTATCAAATCCCTCAAATATCGTTTATTTTAGACTTTAAACGTATCAGATGTGATAAACAGAAGGCGCCCATACTTTTTCCACATTGGATAGACGACGCTCCAGAGACAAAGGACTCGGGTTAAGATGGTCACCATGCTAATTTTGGGAAGGAATATCCTTATCCACCCATCCTATTGCCGAAATTCGGCCATTTCTGACAGATGGTCTGTTCTTGTAATGAAAAATAACTTGCATGGTAAGAAATATAAGACTAGAAAAAAATCTGCTAGCTTCTGTGAACAGACCGCTATGAAGCATGTCACGTGACCGCCTGGATAACGTAATTCGCGCATGGGCAGAACAACGGCAGATGTGCATTATAATCGAAGAGGACTACTTTAAAAAATAATGAACACTGAAACCTCATTTTATTTCTTTTAAGGAAGGTATTATTAGTTCGCGAACTTTTTGATCACCACTTGTATTCACCTTTTTCATTGAATTAGCTGAAGGATTGAAAGGGTTATATTCTTAAAAGTGTATTTCGAACATAGATTTGCACCTATACTGTATTTAGGGATGACATAAGTATGGTGTATCGAATACAGCCCTACGTATGTAATCAATATCTCTAGGTTAGACATCTGGTAAAATTTTAAAAAATATGTTCATTTTAAGCGAGATTACAAGATCACCAATGACCAGAACTGTAAAAAAAGTTTTGCACTGGGGGGGGGGGGGATGAGGGTTTGCGAGGTTATGATGCAGCATGTGACAAGTATGTCACAGCTGAATAAATGAGTAAAACTATTTGAGCATTTATTCTTCAGTTCTTATTTGTATTCAAGCAATTACCAATTACAAGTTTAACTCTGCACCCCATATATATGGTATCCTTTATTATAGAATGTATTTTTATATATTTAAAAACATTGTGTAAAAAATATACGGAATTTATTTATCATATCAATTTACCTGGTCAAGGTATACATACCAAAACAATACGCGGAATTGCAGGCGTCTACCGGCTTCAGTTTGTAGACGAGAAAATCTCCACAGTTCTTAACTTCAATGTTGTAACTTCTCTCACAGTTATCCTTAAATCCAATCTGACATGCCGATGCCATTTTAGTGTGTCCTTCACTGGGTGGCTGATCTTGTCATATATCAAGAAATATTTTATTGTATGTGTTTCTAATATTACATTTAACGTACATACATACAATCTATCATTGGGACAAATGCTGACTGACGTTTTTCATACTAATTGTTAGGCCATTATTTCTACACTGAACTGTCTACGGATTTTGTTTTTACCTTGATCATTATAAGGAGCACACGGTCGGCAGGGGATACTCACTCCTCCATGGCACCTGATTCCACCTCTAAATTTTGAGGTACGTGTTTTCTCTGCTCTTTTGTATCGTTTAATTAGACTTTCGAGATTGAATACTGTTCGTTATCTTCTTATTTCATTCATGACAATTTAATGAATATACTGTGTAAAATTCTGGTAATCATTGTGTAGTTTAGGACAATTGTTTACATCTTGTGCAACTATTTTGAATCAGAAAAATATTTTATGTATTAGGTGAAAAATTTATATTTTACTTTGGTTCCAGAATTTCCGCATTTTTGTTATACAATTGATAAATGACATTTTACATTATTAGAAGTTATCTGATAAAAGTGCTTACTTGCACTATCATTTATTTGCATTATCAGATAAAGATTTATTAATGTATAAAAATGTATCCACTTTGTAAAATAAGGTATAGGATTTCTCAAACCTACCGTTCAACCAGACTGGATATAATGTGCCACATTTTGTCAACGAAGGAGGAGACGTGGTCATAAAGTAGCCCGTCGCCCCATACCAGCCTTCCACAATGTACCTATCACAGACAGGGGAGGAATCCATATCGTACAAAGAGTTTCTCTTCTCCAGGAAGGGAGGAGTGCTGTGGTTTTCATCCAAACAGTGATCCTGCGCATCCGCATCTGTATAAAAAATCAGCATAAAGATCTCGAATTCTATAATCATAGAAAAGCACAAATTTAACCTTAAAAATCTATCGACAAATTTTGGTAGTAAAAATTAAGTTAAAAAAGGGATATACATTAAAAAGATTACATAGAATAGTTGAACAAATCTAACAGTTCTATGAAAAATTAGCATAAAGAAAAGTGCAAATCACATCCAATAAGGTTAACACTAACGTTTAATCAATATGAAAATGTGTATAGAAGTTAATAATAATTTTACCGTGAACAGCAAATAAGACAATTAAGAATATAATTCCGTTTCCTTTAAAGCAATGCTGCACACCTACAAAATACCAAAAATGAAGATCTGTAAAGGAAAAATCATATCAGAAATAAATGTTATAGCGTTATTTTACACTAAATATAAAAGGGTTATTGAACTCGTTGGCTGTACAAATGCACTCACAAGATCGTGCATTTGTACAGCCAACTAATACCAATATTCACCAATAGACGTTCAATAATAGTGAAAACATTTCCCATTCATTTTCATTAATTATTTTAATAAAATAACTCAAAATTAAATGGGAATTTTCAGTATTGGTAGTAAAATTGTAACTGTTCAATATCAGCTTCTGCCCTGGTATTGTTCAATATCATATCATTCCAATGACGCCACCAAGCGTTATGTTTTGCTCATTGAGGTTTTTATTGGTGCTAATACGTACTAGATGTTTTATTATTGATTCATAAATTTTTATTTTGTGTGAAAATAGACACATCTAACCTAGCAGCCAATACCCATCATAAACATTGTCGTTGAGCAGGTGACCTGAAAATATGTTTTTGTTTACAAGAGGACGTTCGATATATTGAACGCTCGCATTCGGAATGTTTCGGGGTACACGTGAATGCGTTATAATTGCCTAGACTTTTAGTATTTTTATTATTGACTATTCATTACCCATATAATAAAAATATAGTATATAAGTATATATCATTTTCACACGTTATATTGAATTTTATTAAAATTGGTTCATTCGTTGGTACGTTTGCACGTGTCATCCCAAAGTATAAACGGATAAACCGGGTCTTTCTAAATAAAAACATAAAAAAATTCGGATAGACTTATACTTTCTAATAATAGTTTAGGAAAGTTTTGTTACTTGTAAAAATGAACGTGATTTCCAGGCAAAAAGATTTTTTCCCTTATATTTTGTCAATCTTTTTTTTAATGATTTAACGAATATATCTATTGTAGAAAATAATATAACAAATGTAGCACTTTCATTCACTTCGTGCTCGGAAGATATGCTTTCCTGTTAAGTTGATATATCCATCGATTAACTGACTGGGATGTTGAAAGTATTAAACACTGAAATGTGATATTGAAGAATTTCATCCTTAGAAAGTAAACTGCGAGTATAAGTTGAATTTCAAGACGTAGAATCAAATCCAAGTTATTCTAAAATACACTTATAATAATGTGCCTTACAAACAAAGATGATATTGTTACAAGCCTTGTCGACTGGAACCATTACAAATTGTTCATGTAGTCCTTTCTAATTCTTTTATCACTTCCGATTTAGTGGAAACGGAAGGATAAATGGTTCGCACATTGCCTTTAAACTTTCAAATACGATTTTTTAATATAGTTTCAAAACACTTAATTTATTCTGACATAGTATTCAGACCTTCCTTTTCATATTTATCCTTACATCTCGCATAATCCTTGACAAAATTCATAATAGAAATGAAGTTCTGTTGCCAACTGAAAGCTAGATGTATTTAGGACTTTTAAGATAATTGCTTTTCAGTCTTTATTTTCAACTATGTTAACATCACCGGAAATGGCGTGTCCAGTGAGACTATAGTTAACAAAACAACAGCAAAAACATTTTAGAGGATTTTATTTTAGATGTTTAATATCAGTGTACTTATTGATTATTGCTATGCATGTATATAGAAAATATATATATTTTTAAATAATCCAAAAATAGTGAAACTTGCACAATACTATTGTCGTGATGAAAAATTTTAAGATTTTAAATGTTCACATTCATTTTAATTACTGTTTTGTTACTTAGTTATTCTTGCTGCTGTTTGTGATAATTTTTATGAAAGCTTTCTGGTCCTTTGTTTGTTTTGCAAAATATCTAACATTCCACGAACATCATTTTGAAAAATGGAATTATCAATTGGCGTTAAACGGATTTAATCCCATTAGGTAATTTTCACACCTTGACCACGACAAGGATTTATGAGTGATTTTTATAACAATGTTGTTAATCTGATATGTTGATTTAATTGTCCATCTATAGAATGTCACCCTTTTATCTTATCTCTGTGTGACACTTAATTTCTTCTTTGTGTTTAATTTGTTTTACTCAAACTTGTTATTTGTTAGTCAGTTGGAGACGGACAGCCGTGCCGTCAAGACCAAACTGTAGTCGGAAAGACATACGTAATAAATCTCGAAAATATCCAAAGTTGTTTTGAACATCTTTATTCCTTTCTATAGTAAAAAGGTTTCCCCTTATCAAACGCATTTGAAGCATTGGGATAAGAAGCGCCATAGGCCGAGTTGGAAATACGTCACTATTGTCGTGTACTCATTATATGAATTTCTAATTCAATAATTAGTAAACGACACTATCTAAATATCGATTTTCGTGTAAAACCTATTTATTATATGAATATTAATTGAAATAGGTACTCTACTTAACTGATAAATCGTTACGAGGGGGAAACACAATGTTTCCTGAAATTAAAAACTTTTATTGCAGGTCTCATTAAATTATTCATGAAAAATTGTCCAATATGTGGGTATTTTATATAATAAAAAGCTATCTTCCTATAATTCCCACAACGTGATTGAAACATCATTAATAACTAATTTAAGTATTTTGGGTAGTCAAACACATATGCCATTTGTTTTAAGATCAATAGTCTTCTGTCAATTTCCTTTGATAAACATTGTATTCTTAATTCAATTTCCCTGTTTATTCAATCAGCCAAAATATTTTACAGGCTCAGTCATAATTTTTTAAATGGGGATTTTCAAAAAGTCCAAAGAACTGCTTAGAAATTTGAAAAAAAGTCAGCAACATCAAAATGTATGACTTTTAACATACTTTATACAACCATTCATCCTGATAAATTAAAGGCTAGGCTTCTTTAATAAATATTGAACTTGGAAATTTTCATATCTTGAGATTGGTCATCCACAGAATAACTTTGTAAAAAAAAAACCGATTCTACATATAAGTACTCTAAGTTTGATATTAATGGAAGCTGGAGTTCCTCACTGACAACATCTACTAGTATGTAATCTTTTGAGACCACGTCATCCAACAATCTGTTGGAGTTCCATTGGCCACTGATTCTGATCTTTTATAAGCCGACCTGATTTTATATTCCAATGAAGCAGAATTTATTAAAACAAACTTCAACATGAGAAGAAAACATGGCCTTCTGGCTTTCAAAATTTCGACGACTTTTTATCAATTAACATTAGCTGCTTCCAATTATAAGTCGATTTGATATATTCCAGTGAACTCGAAATAAAAGACATTACAGAGTATGACACATCTGTGTAATATCTGGCTGTTTATTGACTATAGACGATAAGGATCAACTACCGACAAAACTGTATGACAACAAGATGACTTCATCTTTTCCATCGTAAATTTTCCTTATTTATGTAGAATATACCGCTAACACCTGCATATGGCGTTTATGTCTCCCAACTTATTCAATACATAAGAGCATGCTTTGAATACGATCAATTTTAAAACCGAGGCAGGCTACTAACAAATAAGTTGATGTTAATTTCAAAAGCCTCGTTTTAAGTCAGCATTTTGTAAATTCGATGGTCGTTACAAGACCTTGTTATCAAATCATAACTATTATTGGGTCGTATTATGACTGATATATTTCATAACGATTGTTAAGCCTTTTATACTTAATTTGTATCCGGACAACTCCGTCTACCCGATCAGTACATAGGGATCATGGCTGGTGTGACTGGTCGACATGAAATGCTTACTCCTCCTAGACACCTGATCCCACATAGGGAATTTCCAGGGATCCGTCTTTTGTCAATGCCCTTTTCACAGGTTTGTATTCTTTGTATGTTTTATTTTCTTTGTGAGATAGATCACTGTTTGTTATCTACAGCTATTTTATTAATTTTGTTAAAATTTGGGAAATCAAAAAACAAGAAAAAACTTCGAAACGGCTTCAAAACTGTGCAAATATTTTTTTTCTAAACTTTATTGGGCTGGAAAGGTCCACAAATTGAGTTTGAAATAGAACCTGTGTTCTTAGTTTTTCAACTTACAATCCCCAAACACAACTTAACCTGGTATAATTCCATCGTTTTACGCTGCAATGAATGGACAAATATATAATAATTTTCATTTCAAGAAAAGAAATGTTGTCTAAAAGCTATATCTAAAACACTTGGCCCACATTCCAAGGGTCCTTTTATAATCCTGATAACCTTTCTTATTGTTTACAAGAAGCGTGAGATTGGTCACAGTTCACGAATATATATATATATATATATATATATATATATATATATATATATATATATATATATATATATATATATATATATATATATATATATATATTAACCATAGTTCGACTTTTAATTGTTTTCTATGAATACCCGATTAAATAGTATAAGTGTTGAGCACTAGTAAGATGAAAAAAACAAACGGACCCCCGAGGCTACATCATTCATGAAAATCTAGCAATCAAGGGTAGCAGAGTAAGGCAATGATCCTTGTATATTTTCTCTAAATTTGCTCAGGGACTGCTCTTTGAGTTTTTTACAAATCAAACCGAAAAACAAAGCGGACACTGAGTTTGCTCTCTGGAACTGCTTTGTTCATACGAGTAGGACAGGTGATACCATCAGGTTTTGTTTAGAACACCCACCCCTTGGATACCAAACTTCCACCAGTGTGTCATTTCCATCTGTGTCAGAGAGGCAAACTTAAGATTCGAATCTATCATTCATATTTAAAAGAAAATTTTCCAGTTAACACGTGTATAATCAGGGATGTATTCAAATATACATTTTAAATACAGAATTGATTTATTGAATTCTGATAAATATAAACACCAAAAATCGTTCCTTTTCAATAATTTACTGATATAATTTTGTTTTAAAAACTTCTAAAGCTAAACGAGTAGAAAAATCAACGAAAAAATAATGTAGTTTATGTAATGCAAAGGATACATTCATACATGCTACTATTTATAACAAGAAAACAAAGTCTCAAAACTAAAACTCACTTTACGTACCTGCCATTTCTTTGGAGTCAATCAAAAATATGTCAAAGAAAATTTAGGCTGAATTACCCATGTTAAACGTTCCTGTTACCCTTTCGTAGTTCTTTCCATTCCTACCAATGCTGTCGATGTGCTGAAGTCTGGTTGATACTGTGTCTGTCGAGATATCCTCGCTATTGTGGAGATATTGATAAATAAAAAAAAAGAGTATTGCATAATCTATTAAATAGAACCATTGGGAACACTTTTATCAGTGAAATGAATATTGTATAAAGCTCTTCACTTCAACTACAGTAAGGTAGAGGTTGTGAAGTTGACCATATGATTGACAGGTTGATTGATTGATACCTTTTTATTGATGTATAATTTGCACATACGTGTTGTTCATCATTCCTATATTCATAACTGTATCACTGTGCAAATACTTTATATATATATATATATATATATATATATATATATATATATATATATATATATATATATATATATATATATATATATATATATATATATATATATGTGTGTGTGTGTGTGTGTGTGTGTGAGGGTGTGTGTGTGTGTGTGTGAGGGTGTCTGTGAGTGTGTGTGTGTGTGTGTGTGAGGGTGTGTGTGTGTGTGTCTCATATTTAAAAAAAAATATAAAAAGATTTACATCACAATGAAAAATTTATTTAGAAAAATGCTACTTAAAGTCCATTTACAACTATATTTTCTGAAAGATTCACATTGTTAAATATGTATTCCTGTTAAAGTGAATAATAAGTAGATAGGTGGACGTAAACATAGTCCCAGTCATTCTAATTCTTAAGTAGAAAAGAAGAAAAATACACAAAAGTCTACAGATTTACGAAGAGGTTTTCTTCTTTCATTCATGATTGAATCTCTTTTTCCCCAATTTTCCGAATATATTCTTTTTTTTATATGAAAAAGAGAATCTTGCTTTGAAACATATGTATTTCTTAGTAAATGTATTTATTGGTTTTTTGTTTGTTTTAATTTGTTTCTTTTTCTGGTGGGGGTGTTACTGCAGCATGTTTAAATGATAATGTATGTAAAAGAAATACATTACAAACAACGTAGTCCCTGTTGCAAGGTGCGGACGAATGGTTAAATTTACCGTAATCCACAGACTGACAGAGTAGTCTGTGAACGGCCACAATCTATCACAGGGTCCATATATAATGTACATTCTTATTTTCCCCCCATCATCTTACCTAATTATGATCCTATTTCAATGTTCCGGTTATAGACATTGAATTGATTGGTTATTAGAAATGAACAAGATATTTTTAGCAGTTTTATCCACTACTATTTTTGTAGCTGAGATTAAAGAGATTAAAGGTCCATTTTATATCTTTCCGCCTCAAACACTATATACACATATGCTTATCACATCCTTTATATAAACATTCGATCCTTGTTGTTATAAATTAAAAATCTATAAGACAACTGTTACTTTAGATTTATTGCTTGTTAAGAAAGTACTTCATATGACGAAAAATGTTTATAATTTTCAGTATATCATATTTGGCGAAAATTAAGATTAAACAACCTGAAATAATGCAAGATCACATGTAATATGTTTCCACAGAACACAAAGAAGTTCAGGAGAACATAAAATAACCGGATATCATGGTCTGGTCTCCGACAGCTCTTGAATCCTGTATAACAGTGACGATGTCGTTCGCGTGCAGGCGTAAAATGACGAGATTGGAACCGCAATCCTAGCCTGCATTTCGTCCATCAGAGATCGTTTGTCCGACAGTTCCATTATTAACTTGCAGCCAGGACTTAAGGTGTCTATCACCAGCTTCCATATTCCAGAAGAATAAATAAACACCATCTTTGTTAGCTTGAAATCTATTGTAGAAGAACAAGCTGGATGTATCCAGATACTCTGTGCTGAAGTAGAGGGGAGAGGTGGATGAGGAGAAATGGGCCATCGCCATAAAAGCTGAGCAGGAACTCGCTAATCAGAATTACAATATAATAATATATTGATTATCATTTGTGAAAGACTACTCCCCCCCCCCCCCTCTCTCAAATGAAATATGACTCTCAAAATATGATACTTGTCTTCTCATGTTATAGAGGTATAAATGTCAAAATGTCTTATTTACTCGGGAATATTAACGACTATTCAATTAAGTAGATTGACATAATCAAGTTAAGGAGACTGTCCATCCGCCATTTTTTGAGAAATTTAACTCTTTTTTAAATTTTGAATTCCGCAACCAAGAATGGATGTTTCGTGCCAGAACTTAAAAAAAATACATCTACATATTTAGTTGTTTATATTGCATGACCATCTTTCAATGTAAAAAGTCGTATTTAAAGTAATTTGATTTAACCTTTTATCAGTGTTGAGGTTACTATTAAAGTAAACAACTCTAGCAAATAAACACTTAATAGGTGAGGTTATTCAATTAAGACTCAGTAAGAGAAATGTACATGCAGAACGAATGGTGTTAACCATAAGACATCAAATAAATCTGAGTTAGTTAATAAAGCTCAAATTGACATTAGAACAACAAAAATTCAAATGACATTTACTTTACTTGCCGTCAAAATTTGAGTATATTTTTTATGTTTGACAAAGGTTTGCTGATTTAGAGAAAAATACAAAAATGAAATATGAAGATAACGATTAGTATTCAATCTCGAAAGTCCAGTAAAACGATACAAATTTGGAGCAGAGCAAACACGGACCTCAAAATTTAGAGGTGGGATCAAATGCCATGGAGGAGTGAGCATCCCCTGCCGACCGATCACACCCGCGTTGTGCTCCCTGTCCTGATCGGAAAAAAACCCCCGGAAAAATCCGTAAACAGTTCAGAATATAAATAATGGACTGACAATTAGTATGATAAACGTCAGTCAGCATTTGACTCAATGAAAGGCTGTACGGCTGACAAGGTCATTGTGTCGACCATAAAACTTGTAAAATGATGACTTCAAATGAGACTGTTGATATCCTTGTTTCATCAACTTTTTTGTCATTAGCTTGTCTCGTTCTAGAAATTGTTCATACTTATAGCATGTTCTTGCGTATCGAGTCAACTGACAGACATAAACCCAATATGCAGGTGATAAGGGTATATTGCCACACAAGTAAGGGAAGTTCACGATTGAAAAGTTGAAGTCATCATGTTTATCATAAAGGTTTGTTGCTAGCTTACCATTAATGTCTTTTTCTAGTAAATTATCTAAACATGAAACAGATGTGTCAGACTCTGTGGTATCTATTATTTCAAGCTCACTGGGATATATCGAGTCGACATATGAATGGAAGTAACTACATGTATTGTTAATTGATAATACATTGTCGATGCAATTGAATGTCAAATTGAAGTGTTTTCTTCTTCTCATGTAGAAGTTTTTAAATAAATTCTGCTTTATGTGAATACAAAAATAGGTCTGCTAACAACGGGGCGCAATTGGTACCCTTAGAAAGGGAGCTATGGGTGTAAGTTGGATTTCCATCTGCAAAATAAATTTCTTAGCTCCTCTAAAATACAATTCAAATAATGAGTCTTACAAACAAAGACTATATTGTTACCAGCTTTGTCAGCTGGGACCAGTACATACTGATCGTGTAATCTATCTAATTCCTTTTTCAATTATGAATTAATAACAAGAGGCCCAAGGTCCTTAACGGTCACCTGAGTATAATACAACAATTTAGAAGTTAAATACACTGACAGATGAAGCTTTGTTGCCCTAAAGCAAGAGAAGTAGGAAGATCAGGATCAACAAAATAATTAGTCTAGTATTCAGTAACAACTCATAACTTAAGTTCTAATCTGTCCCCCACTTAATATTATCACCATGCAGTCTATTAACAAACTATAAGTGCTTCTGTACTTTTTTAAAACCCATATTAAGACCTCTAGCATTGACCTCTCTTATGGTCTTTGAAGAACTTTTAATAAGATAAGTTATTTTTGTCTCATTTTTATTTATCTATTACTTACAGGTCTACCTGATTATTAAAACCAAGAAAGTACTTTTTGAATTATACAATAAACATTTTTGCATAATTATCTTATTCTATTAACCTTTCAAAAACATTATTTACAGTGATTAATTATCAAAGATGAATGGAAAAGGGGAATAACTTCTCTCTGTAGAATACAAATTAATAGAGCCCTGCCCAGGACCAGAATGCTTAGACGAATTGTGCAGATGTTCAAAAATCTGGTAGAAATACGCTTACTTATATCATTTAAACTTTTACTCAGTTTGCTTTCGATATGCCCAGAAGCAGAGAAGAATTTCACAGGTACAATGCATTTTCACTACAGATTCAACAAAGCCTTACCCTAACACCAGAACCCAAGACCAAAGGTCAAGAAATTTACAAATTTGGAAGAGTTACCCTCATCATCATAACTATGGACTTCAAAGAATTAACACTTTTCCACTATCTTATCAAAAGCCCCCCCCCCCCCTTCCTCGTTATGCCAGAACCCCTGACCCTATTACCACAAGATTTAAAAATTCTGTTCGAAGCTCCCATCTTCATCATAGCTAAGCAATTTATTTATCAGCTCAACACTAGGGAGCATACAGGATTAGTTAATGATTAATTAATAGAATTAATGCATTTTCACTATATAATCAATACAGCCCCCCCCCCCTCCTCAAGAACCCCAAAAACTGAGGCCATGTATCTAAAAATTTTGGAAGAGGCATCCTTGCCTATCATAATCATGCACTTAGTTTGTTTAAATAATCTCCAGTAGCAAAGAAGAAGATTTTCATAGAATCAATGCATTTTCACTATATAATCAATAGAGCCCCGCCCTAACACCGGAACCCCTGACCCTGGGGCCATGAAATTCACAATTTTTAAAAAGACATCCTTATGCATCATAACCATGCACTTAGTTTGTTTAAATAATCTCCAGTAGCAGAGAAGAAGATTTTCATAGAATCAATGCATTTTCACTATATAATCAATAGAGCCCCACCCTAACACCAGAACCCCTGACCCTGGGGCCATAAATTTCACAATTTTGAAAAGGCATCCTTATGCATCATAACCATGCACTTAGTTTGTTTAAATAATACCCAGGAGCAGAGAAGAAGATTTTCAAAGAATCAATGCATTTTCACTATATAATCAATAGAGCCCTGCCCTAACACCAGAATCCCTGACCCTGGGGCCATGGCTTTCACAATTCTGAAAGTGGCCCACCTCCTCATCATAACTATGTACTTAGTTTATCACCTTAATGCCCAGGAGCAGAGAAGAAGATTTTCAAAGAATTAATGCATTTTCACTATATAATCGATAGAGCCCCGCCCTAACACCAGAACCCCTGACCCTGGGGCCATGAATTTCACATAACTATGTACTTAGTTACTTAATTTAATACCCAGGAGCAGAGAAGATTTTCAAAGAATTAATGCATTTTCTTTAGATAGTTGATAGAGCCCCGCCCTAACACCAGAACCCCTGACCCTGGGGCCATGACATTCACAATTTTGGAAGAGGCACTCTTGCTCATCATAACTATGTACTTAGTTACTTTACTTAATACCCAGGGGCAGAGAAGAAGATTTTCAAAGAAATAATGCTTTTTCACTATATAATCTATAGAGCCCCGCCCTAACACCAGAACCCCTGACCCTGGGGCCATGAATTTCACAATTTTGAAAGAGGCACTCTTCCTCATCATAACTATGTACTTAGTTACTTTATTTAATACCCAGGAGCAGAGAAGAAGATTTTCAAAGAATTAATGCATTTTCACTATATAATCAATAGAGCCCCGCCCTTACACCAGAACCCCTAACCCCGGGGCCATGAATTTCACAATTTTGGAAGAGGCACTCTTGCTCATCATAACTATGTACTAAGTTACCTTATTTAATACCCAGGAGCAGAGAATAAGATTTTCAAAGAAATAATGCACTTTCACTATATGATCTATATAGCCCCACCCTGGGGCCAGAACCCCTGACCCTGGGGCCATGAATTTCACAATTTTGGAAGAGGCACTCTTCCTCATCATAACTATGTACTTAGTTACTTTATTTAATACCCAGGAGCAGAGAAGAAGATTTTCAAAGAAATAATGCACTTTCACTATATGATCTATATAGCCCCGCCCTGGGGCCAGAACCCCTGACCCTGGGGCCATGAATTTCACAATTTTGAAAGAGGCACTCTTGCGCATCATAACTATGTACTTAGTTACTTTATTTAATACCCAGGAGCAGAGAAGAAGATTTTCAAAGAATTAATGCATTTTCACTATATAATCAATAGAGCCCCGCCCTTACACCAGAACCCTGACCCTGGGGCCATGAAATTCACAATTTTGGAAGAGACATTCTTGCTCTTCATAACTATGTACTTAATTACCTTATTTAATACCCAGGAGCAGAGAAGAAGATTTTCAAAGAAATAATGCACTTTCACTATATGATCTATATAGCCCCACCCTGGGGCCAGAACCCCTGACCCTGGGGCCATGAATTTCACAATTTTGGTAGAGGGCTCAATGCTTATTACAATGATGCCAACAGTTTGACTGCTTGATGTCCAGGAGTAAAGAAAAAGATTTTTAAAGATTGCATTATTTTTGGTGGTTTTAGCCCCACCCCTCAGGCCCCAGGGAGGCAGGGACCATGAAATTCATAATTTTTGTTCCCCTTCACCCATAAATGCTATATGCCAAATTTGGTTGAAATTGGTTAAGCGGTTTCAGAGAAGAAGCTAAAAATGTTCAAATGTTAACGCACGACGCACGACGCACGCCGACGGACGAGAACGGATAGCAATAGGTCACCTGAGTGACTCAGGTGACCTAAAAACAGAAGGATAAATTGTTTTCATACAGCCTTAACGCGAGATTTCAACATCCATCTGATGCTCTTTATATGAATATGAAGTCATGAAAGAAAAGAAGCGTTTAAATAGAAAGATCATATAACTTACATTTGATTAGATGAGCTAAATACTTACGTGACCCAATGCGCCATCCATAGGTTCTATAGTGCTATCAGAATCAGGTGGATAAAGATACACTCTGTCCCCGCGGGTCAGGTGGAAAAGTTGTAAGGTGGAAGAAGTGTCCTTGTAGGGCTTGAACTTCTTGTCATTACGGTAAAAGTAAACCATGAAATCCCGATGATGTGCCTCCAAGGACAAAGCAAAAGCATACAAGCCTGACTCTGGGCAGACAAACGTGCCGTGTTCGGAATTGTACACGTGGCCATTGTTGGAAATTACATCTTGGAATTTAAAGCCGTATGAAGGGGAGGTGGGTCTAGTCAATGAAGTCAAGGCTCTAGCATAGAAGTACGAATCATCTAAACTATAAATAATTGTCTACATCACTGCAGGGCAAAGTATTAAATAATAAATGCTTTTCAAAGATGTTCTCATATTTCATTTTAGAATTATCTTGGCCACATCTTTCCTATAGATGATTTTATTCTTTCATCACGATATATGTCACATTGAATTCAAACTATGGATATGAAATACAGAACAAAAGAATATCTTTTTCATTTATTTTATGAACATGGAAGCCTACTGTAATTAAGTAGCCAGCCAGAGAAAGTGGACAACATTGCGTCAGCGGTACCATTGACCTTGACTCTGACCTTGTCCCAAAACTGCAGGTCATGGGTTACAAACCCAACAAATCGCGTGCTTGAGTCGCCAGTAATGCTGCTTCCGCGAGAGTCTGTGAAGGAGGAACCGATTGCGATATCGTTAATTAGAAGATCTGCTCCTGTGTAGCGCTGATTACTTGTAGCTATGGTCCACGAAAAGACAAACGGCCCACTGTATTTACAAGTAAAGATCCCCGTGCTGCCACTGTAAGCTAAGCCTTTATTACTTGTAATGTTGTTAGATATAACGTAATCATTTTTTGTTGATGAGGTAAGATGTGCGTAGAATGCGTAATTGCCAGGTATTTCTGTCACATGAGCCGGTGCTAACCAAAGCAATGTAGAAAGACATATACACATCCATTTTTTATGTAAAAAGAATCTTTTGCTGTACATTGTCTTATTATAACCATCAACTATTGATTATATTTATGCATTTAAAAAAAGTATCTCGTTAGAATAGTATTAACAACATTTTATATTTTAAATAATGGTATATCCTTAAGAAATGTACCGCTAGTAGTTCCTATGTTGATGATTGTTCCGGACGTAAAGGTGGCGTTACAGTTGATATTACAGAGATCTCCTTTGCAACAACCTGAGCATGGTGCATAAGACCTATGGCCACTCAGAGATCGCTTCCTTCCAACAATACCTGCTGTCGATACGTGGTTTTCACATGCCTAGTAATTACATTATTAAATCACTAGAAGCTCAAACAGTTGATTTCACTTGTTTACAACAATAAATAAACAAATGCATAAAAACACTTTGTCTATATTAGTACTTATTTTTGCATCCCTTGTTTCTATTCCCCCACTCCTTCCTATTATCCACCAATTCCTCATTTGTAATTCTTTTTTACTCTTCTTCTCCTTTTCCCTTTTTTCTTATATTTTTTACCTTCCCTCCCTTTCCATCATATTGTATTTTCTTTCACTCTTCTTCCCTCCCTTTCCCTCACTTTTTCTTTCCTCATTTTCCCTCATTTCTTATTCCCTTTCAGTCTTCTCCCCTCATTTCCACTTATTTATGATTTTCTTTCACTGCCCCCCCCCCCCCGCTTCCTCTCATTTCTTATTCTCTTTTACCTTCACTATCCTTCATATTGCATTCTCTTTCACCCTTCCCCTCTCTTTCCCTTATTTCTTATTTTCTTTTTTTCTTCTATGTTCCATTTCCTACATTTCTTATTCTCTTTAACTCTTTTCCCCTCTTTCCTTAATTTCATTTTCAATCTTCTCCCCTTAATTCCACTCATTTCTTTTTCTCTTTATCCTTTCTCCCCTCAGTTTTCCTAATTTCTTATTCTCTTTTATTCTTATCACCCCACTTCCATTCATATTTCATTTTCTTTCAGACAATGTAGAACAAGACATTCTTGATACAGATGAGTTCAATTTATCGCTGGAGATGTCAGATTCAGGGACCAATTGTCAAAGATTCAGGAGCCTGTTGAACCAATATTCTGGTAACTCATACTACAAGATTTCCATCAGCAAGTTAAGCAGATAACAATGCAGATAATTTGTATGCAGCTAGTGAGGAATGAATGAGAAATGCGCTCGCTCCGTGATCGGAAGGCCATGAGTTCGAATCTCGCCCGCGACTGACCTAGGTCTATAAAAAAATAGGTAGCAACTGTTCCTTCGCCAGGCCCTCGCTTCTTTGAAGTGAAAGTTGCGGGTCCTTCTGATGAGACCTTAGGCGTTGGCACGATAAAGATCACTCACTGCTCAATTGCACTGAGTGCCGAGTAAAGGTCTAAATTTGAAACCCTTCACCGGTATATGGTGACGTCTCTATATGAGTGAAAAAATTCCCAAATGGGACGTAATACAACATATAATCAATCAATCTATCTATCTATCTATCTATCTATCTATCTATCTATCTATCTATCTATCTATCTATCTATCTATCCATCCATCCATCCATCCATCCATCCATCCATCCATCTATCTATCTATCTATCTATCTATCTATCTATCTATCTATCTATCTATCTATCTATCTCAAACTACCCAAGTTAGAATTACCAGCATTCACAGGAGACATATTAACGTGGAAAACAATTTGGGATTCATTCGAGTAATTGTGCATGAAAATCAAATGTTGACAAACATACAGAAGTTCAATTACTTGAAAACCAGCTTTAGGGAATAGCAGCTCATATTATTGCAGTACTGCAGTTAACAAGCAATGATTATTATCAAACAGTTGCTATCCTTCTATACAGACCTGGACAAAGTTATTAATGAGCACATACAAAGCCTGATTGATCTACCCAACCCATAGTCCAATCCGGAGACCTCAGAAATTTCTTTGATAAAACGGAATTCTGCATTAGAATGACTTAGAACCAATGCAACCACCAGTGGAACAATTTATACCGCCATGATCTACAGCAAACCACCAGTGGTTAGTCGAACTTACCAGACAAAAAGGAAATGATAACTGGGAACTAAATCACTAATGAAAGCCATTAAAAAGGAGCTGTGTGTTCAAGATGCTGTATAATTGAGCACATTTAACAACATTGTAAACGATTTCCATACTTAGTACTTACTTTGTCGTTTTGGAAAGCCAAAACAAGCTGAAAAACAATGTGAAACATTGTTTCCTCTGCAGTGAAAACCACCCACCCATAAATTGCCATTGAGTGAAAGATTATAAAACAAGAATATATTCTGAAACAAAAGAGAGGGTGTTTCAATTGTTTTGGAAAACGGAAAGTAAACGACTTTCCGTCACATTGTAAATACAGAAACAGAAACTGTAAGAGGGGTTTATCATACAAGCATTTGGACAACATCTGAAGAAGTCAACATATAAGTGTCACTAATTCTGATAGATCACAAAAAAGCGATCGTATCAAAAGGAGCAATCTTCACATATGCACTCTTCATCACATCTAACCTCCAGTACATGTACCGAAGTTGTAGAAACTGCTGTAAGAACAATTGGCATCAAAGAAGAGCAGCGTCAAATGAACAAGCGAGAATTACATGACCATATTTTGTATCAGGCTACAGTTCAAGAACAGCTCAGACAGGAAATGTTTCAGGAGATGAAGTCAGGGAAAAATAAAAGAGGAACACAGACAAAAAAAAAAGAAGGCTACATAGAAAATAGGCTTGTATACGTGATTTGATCACATGACCAACTTCTGCAAACCACGTCTACCTGGTGCCTTACATAAATCACGATGGCAACATTCCTGACACAATATTGATACATTAATTTTTCGTTTGTTAGTCTGGACGATTGTTCTGTAGGTGACTTTTATACAGTTCTGTATGTAAAGAAATATATCTCCCTCAACTGATTTGTCAATAGCTTTCATCTTTTTAGAAATTGTTCGTATGTAGAACATGCTCTTGCGTATCGAATTAACTGGGAGACATAACCGCCATATGAAAGTGATAATGGTATCATGCTGAATAAATGTTGGAAGTTGACAATAGAAAAGCTGAAATTATCACGTTTATCGTAAAGTTTGTTTGTTAGTTTACCATTATGTCTTTTTCTAATATAATATTCAAATGTGAAATACATGTGTCAGACTCCGTGGAGTGTCTTTTATTGCTTGTTCAAAAAGGTCGTCTATAATATCTAAATATCGAACTGAAGGCCACAGATGGAGACTTCTTCTTTTCATGTAGAAGTTTTTGAATAAATTCAGCTTCAAGTGAATACAAAAATAGGTCTGCTAATAACCGGGAGCAATTAGTAACTATGGGAATCCCAACAGATTGTTGGAAGACTTGATCTCAAAAACAACATAAATGTTGTCAATTAGAAAATCAAGCTTCTATTTAATATCAACTTTAGAGCACTTTTGTACAATCAAAATGTTTTTTTAATAAAATAATTCTGCAGATGATCAAAGAGAAGGTATGTAACTTTACGAGTTCCATTTTTATCAAAAAAGCAGCTGTTTATGATGTCAAAGGGCCTGGACTTTAATTTATTTTTGGGAATGATTGTATAAAATGTTGAAAATTCGTACTTTTTTTTTATACTATTGATGTTGGTAAAATTTTGTGATTTCAAATTATTTAAAAGTTTCTTGGAGTTTTAAAGTATCCTCATCAAATTAACACCAATTCTCGAATATGTTGTTGTACAGTACTCCTGAAGTTTCTCCTTCACTGCTGTTTATAATTTAGTGAGGGGTAAAGAAAGAGACTTGGTATATATGTGTATAGAAAAAAAAATCAAAAAAAAAATCCAAAGAACAGTGCCAATATACTTATGTGACTCAGGTGAGTCTTGTGGCCTATGGGTCTCCAAATCGTGTAATACTTCTAATCTAAAAAATACACACTGAGAGAGAGAGAGAGAGAGAGAGAGAGAGAGAGAGAATTACCGACTGTTGGACACAGCCAATCCAAAAAGATGTATATCCTCTCCTTCGTGTACCTCTGTACGGCACATATCTGTCAAAAACGCAGGTTATCATTAATTATTATACTAAATTAATATCATAGTGCAGAACATTTTACGTTTTCAATGTTATTTCAACGCTTACATGAAATAAACTAAGAATACATTCTAAGCATTATGTTTCCTAAATCCCTTTTCTGAAATGCAAATTGAAAAGAATTTCATGAAATAACAAAAAAAAAAAAAAAAAAAAAAAAAAAAAAAAAAAAAAAAAAAAACAGATTTCTATATTTGTGTTTCACAGAAAGAAATTATACATATAAATATATATACATATTTACATTTTTTTAAAATTTGGAATCAGTATTCTTTATATTTCGTAATCTGACTTTTTTCAAATATTCATTGTAAAAATCATTCTGATAATAATTATAATTCTTTTTTAGCAAATTGTATTAATTAAGATAATGAAAATAGATGATCTTACTTCACCATTCTTGCAGTACTCTATTCACTCACAGAAACGAGGCTCTAAGACGTCATTACAGCGTAAACATCTCAACCGAAAACCTTAAAAAAATTAAAATGCATTTCATCAATAAAAACCTTTCAATTACGATGACCAAACCAAAAATCTCACGGGTCTCATTACACAATAGTATAATCCTAACCCTTCATTAGCTGATAAAATGATAAGAAATATCGCATATGATATGTAATAACGTTCAAATCTACATACTTGGTAACAGTTTGACGATAATGCGGGGTTAATGATAAAATCGGATAGACAGGTTCAGTAAATGTAAAATGAGAAGTCTTCTTTATATCTACTAAAAACATAAAATAGAACGAAGGGACACCCGACAATTAGAAGTCTTTTGTACACCTACTAAAACATAAAATAGAACAAACGGACGAGCACGTACTTCGCAAAATATTACCTTCAGGATTATAGCAGGTCAGGAGATACAGTCCTAAAGAAGAAAAAATGAATGGTTTTTATAACAAATAAAGTACTGTATACATACTTTCTTCTTAATTTCTTTTTAGTCCGCGAGTAGAAAATTACGTGGATTTCTTCTACAGTATCAGAAAATCACAGCAGAATGAGAGAGAGAGATTAAAGAAAAGAAAGAACAAGAACGAGAGAGGTGCATATACTACATAGGAAGTTAGTGAAAAGGAACACTGTAATCCAATTGTTCTCAGAGTATCTACAATTAGTTCTTCAGTCATCAAAGTGCAATTTCAAAATCCTTATCTCTCAGAACTATTGTACCAGGTAATAATTACATCATGTGGTCATAGCAAAGAGTGTATACAGATACATATTATACAATCAAAAAAAATATTACGCAGTAGAAATAATTTAGATGATTGAAAAATCATTACATTGTGATATCACTCTGATTTGTCTAAGAATTAATTTTTTTCAACTTGACTTTAATGGTGTTGTTTAAAAAATTAACCAAGGTGTGGACTTCAACTTGAAACCTGGTGGAATACGAGACTGGACCACTCTGAAATTAAGAAAGTGACTAAAGCTTACAACGTCAATTGCTTTATTTTTAACTAAACGTCATGATAAACGTGATTACTTCCATTTTTTCTATTTTCGACTTTCCTTAGATATATAGCAATAATTGAATTTTGTTTGTATTCAAGCCTCTGATTGGTTAATATCCAAAAAGGAACACAAATTATTTCTGTATAACCTGGTTTGGTATGGGGACCCCCCCCCCCCCCCTGACAACCAGCTGAATCATCTGTATCCATACAATCCTCTCATTTCCAGTCCTCGGGATTCATGGAAAATTCCAGATTTAATCAATGTACCTTTAACTTAACAATAATTCGATCTTACCACATGTAAACAAACAACAAGGCTGCCGCTAGGCCTATGCATCAGTTTTTACCTCCCCTTGCTTCCCATCACTTCCGTTACTATGGTTGTATTATTGAGCGGCAAATTTGAACTAATAAAAAGCAACAAAATTTTACACCCTTAGTTATTTAATGATTTTAAAATTAAATTATAAGGAATGACTCTAATTCTTGGCCAAATTATTCGAGTATAACTAGGTTTGGGTCAGTTTACGCTGTTTTATAATCCGCTTCGCGGATTATAAAACGTAAACTGACCCAAACCAGGTTATACTCGAATAATTTGGCCAAGAATTAGAGTCATTCCTAAAATAAAACAGTATCATCGATCTGCATATGGGGTTTATGTCTCTCAGGATATCAACAATCTTATTTAAAGTCAACATTTTGCAAATCGTATATGGTCGATACAGTTACCTTGTTTGCAGATACAGTCTATCGTTCAATCGAAAATATTTACATTCCACATTTTTTTTTTCTTATAAAGTGTGAGGAAAACTACGTACGGCATTCAAAACACCATAACACGGACAGGGGTCACAAGGTTAAAGTATGTGTTTTATTTTGACGTCACAAACGTTGAACGCCATTGAGGTGCAACGTCATAAGTGAAAATTAAAATTCACGTTCACATTGAACAGAAGCTATGGAATGGCTTCCCATTATTTGTAACTTACCAAAAGGATAATGGAGGGATTTTGCAATCTAAATCACGTTTGTAGTCAAGGCAAGGAATTAAAAAGTGCAAAAGTGTGTGCAAACAAATTTTCATAACGCGCTAACGCGCGTTACTAAACTTGTTTGCACACACCGATACAGTCATGAGAATATTTCTTTCAAAAATAATGATTCAATGCTTAATTGATATGACAGATTTCTAGTTTATCCAACAGTTCCATACAAATTATTACGCCATTATTTTAATACTGAATTGTCTACGAATTTTCCAAATCTGCTTATCACGATGAGTAGACGGCGGCTTTGATCAGTCAACAGGGGATGCTCACTTCTACATGGATCCAAATGTCACCTCTATTTTTAGAGCTCCATTTTTGCTCTGCTCACATTGCATTGTTTAATTGGACTTTTGAACATGACAATGTTCGTTATCTTCACATTTCACAGAGATAGCTTTCAGGACCCTTGTTTCCCCTTTTGAAAGAATACTGTTCTGTAAGTTTTCATTATATATATTTCAATCTTGCTATGATCGTTGTCACATGTGACTTTAATGTTCAATGTACATACAACGTATCAATCACGTGAAATACATACTGTAGGTTACAAGTATTCAGTATAACTGAAGTCGTAACTTTGAACTAGAAAATTGATTTTCAAGCTTCTTTCAAATCTAAACATTTCTCGATATGTACTATAGTATTAGTTTTACTGGTTTTCGCCGATGGTGTTCCTACTAAATGTGACCATTTCAAGGGTTCAGGATTCAGCACCAAGTGTAAATTACGGCAGTGTTCTTAATGTCATGGGGACACAGAAACATGTAAACATGACTTGTGTCTACAGTGTAAAGAGATGTGTTATTAAAATACATACCACATACCACGATGTTTTAATTTACCGTGAGAAACATAAATACACTCCAAAACTCCAAAACAATGTGTGATACATCCAGACATAATTTATGAAATGTACTGTCAGTCATGTAATCTTCCTGTCTGTGTCTTATGCAAAGTACACAGGAAACACAAATTTCTTGACATAGTAACACCTTATAAAACAAATCGACAATAACACAGAGAAATCTTTCAGAAAATCAAAACTGAGACTTTTTATGATGCATATTTTTTTTTCCTGGAATCAAAACTGATTTCAAAACCTGCTACTCAGATATATCTAACCGTCAATCAGATATATCGATAAAAGCCCAAAGACTTACAACCCTTAATGACACTGCGATATGTGATGTAAAAACCAGACATACAAGTTATATGTTGCAAAGATTACAATAGCAGAAGAAAAATATGAACGGAAAATTTGCCAGCATAAAGAACTATGAACACAGATCTGAACAGTTAGCAAACAGACCGGTACAATTCCTCTTATACCAAAAGAAAACCCATTTCCCCAACGTTAAAGACACTCCCAATCTAACAAAATACGTCCAGCTCTCTCCGACTGTTGAAATTAATAGACAGAATGTGATCAATTTACTGGCAGAAATGCAATTCCTAGAGCCAGGAAAACGAAAACAAAAGAATGAATTTCTGCTGAAACTGATGGCTACACCCGTGTTACACAGATCTGTCATAGTGGCAGGTGTTAGAGGTGTAGATCACATTTTCTGTGTGACATCAGATTGGGTCTGGATCTGTTATAAAAACAATCTCATCTTGACAACCACAGAAGGCGACACACTACATCATCTAACAGATATACAACAGTACTATCATGGAGCATATATAGTGAAAATTGTATCTGAACTTATTTTTATAGACGATGATTATAACATTCATGAATTATATTAAGATAACAAAACAAAATCTACACTGATAAAGAAAATAACAGAACCAGGAAACCACGCTGCGTCTACTGCTCCCCCTCCAATGGAGATCTACTGGTTGGAATGCAAGATACTACTACCGATACAAGCAAAGTAACCCTGTATAGCAGCACAGGACAACACATACAAACAATACAACACAACAACACAGGTAAGAAAATGTATAGTGGACCTAGATACATCACAGAGAAGTGCAATGATGACGTTATTGTGTCTGACTATAAGCGTGGTGTAGTGGTGACAGAGCGTGGAGGAAGACATCGCTTCTCCTACACAGGACCTCCAAGAGGAACAAAACTGGTGTCTGTACAGATGCGTTGTCACACATTCACACACCCTGATGTGTGATGCTTACACCGGGACAATGCAGATGATTGACAAGGACGGTCAGTTCCTGTAAGAAATACTGACACAGCAACATGGGATAGACAGATAAGGGGGGCAGTATAATGATGTAAAAACTCATCTTCTCTTGGTTGGAACATACAGTATCAATAGATTGTGCATATACAATATATAGAGAGGCAGAACTACAGTACCCTCAACATTATTCTTTACAATTCCATCGTGTCCTATCGTGCGTTCATCCTATCGTTTCGTGCGTGTATCCTATCGTATCGTCCGTGTATCCTATCGTATCCTATCATTTCGTGTTTTCCGTTTATCAGGTTTTGCGTTTTCTATCGTGTTTTGCGTTAATCAGGTTTTGTGTTTATCGTGAAGATCGTTTTTCAGGTTCTATCGTGTTTTACGTTTATCGTGTACATTCGGAAATTCTCGCTTCTTATCTTTACTTTGGGAAGAAACACACGAGGTATCCGGAGTTTATTTTCATACTCGCACTTTCTATAGAAAGTTTGGGTATATTGTTGTTACTAATGTCCGTCCGTCTGTCTGTCACACTCTTCTTTCTCAAACTCCTCTTACATTTTACACAGTAGCCCAATCATCTTTTGGGAGATGGTTGGGGGTGTCATGTAGATGTGCATTAAGGTTTCGAAATTTTCATTTTCACCCTGGGGTCAAATGGGGGTCAATTTTTAAAAATATTTAACATGTTTAAACACCTTTATATTTTATGCATTAGCCTTAAATCATCATCATTTGGAAGATGATTGGTTTTGCCCTGTGGATGCGTGAAATGGTTTCAAAATTTGCATTTCTATGTGGATGGCAAATAGGGGCTGGAAAAAAATGGCCCCTCCCTAACCCATGGGGTCATGATTTGTACAAACTTGAATCTACACTTCTTGAGAATGTTTCCATATTAATCATGCTCTGTTGTTCTTGAAAAGAAGAATTTTGAAGATTTTTTCCTTTTATTCCTATTTAAAACTTTGATCCCTTATTGTGGCCTGACCCTACCCTCGGAGGTCATGATTTGAAAACTAGAAATATGTACTATATAGGACATAAATGCCCCGCCGAATGTATATTACTAATGCAACATGAAAATTTGTATGAGTGTGTGAAGTTTGATGAGAATATCTTGAACAATTCTTTTAAAATTGAAACTAAAATCTACAAAAAATTGGATACAGATGATAAATTCTCACCAAATTATGTTTAAGTGCATGCTTACATAAAAATATCTTAAATTGTTTCTTTAAAATTAAGCAAAATACAAATTAAAGAGAAGGGAGGTCAAGGTCACGGGAAAGTGCAAAGTGAAAAGTTTTTGATGCAGTTGAATAGCTCTCACTAATACATATCAGCATATTAGGTTTGATAAAAATATCTTGAATGATTTATTCAAAACTGAGCTTAACACTTATTTAAGAAAAGAGAGGTCAAGGTCAAAGGAAAGGTTGAGGTCAAAATGTTGATGCAGTTGAAAAGCTTACATCAGTATGTATTTACTATTAGCATATGAAGTTTGATAAAAATATCATAAATGGTTTATTTAAAACGTAGATAAACACTTATTTAAAAAGTGAGGTCAAGGTCAAAGAAAAGTCAAGGACAAAAAGGTTGATGCAACTGATAGCTCTCACCAGTATGTATCAGCGTCTGAAGTTTGATAAATATATCTTGAATTGTTTATTCAAAACTGATCTAGGCACTAATTTAAGAAAAGTGAGGTCACGGTCAAAGGAAAGGTCAAGGTCAAAAAGGTTGATGCAGTTGAATAGCTTACATCAGTATGCATCAACATATGAAGTTTGATTACACTGTCTTTAATGTTATCTTTAAAACTGAGCTAAAACTAGTTTAAGAAAAGTGAGGTCAAAGTCAAAGGAAAGATCAAGGTCAAAAAATGTTGATGCAGTTGCATAGCTCTTATCAATATCTATCAGCATATGAAGTTTGATAAAAATATCCTGGATAGTTTCTTTGAAACTGAGCTTTAAACTGAGCTAAAAGCAAAGCGCGACAGAAAAACAGACGGAAGGATGGAAGGACGGAAGACGGACATGACAAACACTATATGCCTCGGCCATATTCATGGGGGTGCATAAAAATCTTGAATCTACACTTTATGAGGATGTTTCCATATCAAAATGACTAACAAGCAAATTCAAAGAATTGTGGTCCCCTGCTTTCCGTGCCTTAGTTGATGGGATGCCATCATTCATGGCATATTGTTTCAAATATGCACGCCATATCATATGTCATTCAAAAGTAATCACCAAAGTTAAATTTTTTGAAAATTCAGTAAAACATCAAGGTCAAGGGGTAAAAAATTATAGCATGCTCGGAAACATCTTGTAATGTACATGTCAAATATGAAAGTCCTATCTCTTCTCAATCAAAACATGTACATGTATATTGTGTTTTTAAGTCGTTTGTTTTTTGTTAGATGTCCTTCTCCGGAATTTTTCACTCATATGGAGACATCACCACTTAAAAATAATGAAGACGTACAAGTCGGATTTGAGGTTAAGATTCATTAGGAGTTTTCAACAATTAAGACGTAAAGAGATAACTCCTTCCCCTCGCTCCTTCCCCTTCCCAGACCCCTGTTTGTTCATGTATGCAAACTAATACTGTGTTTTGACATAATAAAATGTGAATATATACAAAGAGTTTAATGGTCCATCTCTTTGAATGATTTTCATTCCTAATTCTAGGAGGGTACATGGGTTGACCCAAATTCTTGAATGAAATGTCAAGCAATCTTATCATTGATGCACTTTTATTTAATTTGATGTAGTCATATTGTGAACATTTCCAGTTCATTAAGAGAGTGGGGATCCAGGGGTTCATAACTTTAAATCATTAGATGTACATAACATAATAATAGAAGAAAAAAAATTATGTTTAGTCAAATGGAAAAGTTTTCTACTATTTTGGAGTCACATGATCATTTATCATTTCAGGGACAGGGAGCGGCTAGGGGAATTGGACCCCCCCCCCCCCTCCCCGCGGAATTTGCAGAGTTATTCAAATAGGACTATAAACTGATTTACAGAAGCAATTAAAAATTGACTTAAGACGCCCTCCCCCCTTTTAAAACATGGATCCCACCATCATTGTTTTTATTTTGTTTGTTTGTTTTTTGTTTTTATTTTTGTTTTTAAATTTTTTTTGTTTCTCAGGAAATTCTGGGCTGGAAAATTTTTTGACTGAGGCGTGGACCCCCCACCCCCACCCGGAAAAAAATTCCTGGATCTGTGCCTGTAACTGAATGTAATGTTGACAAGGGGAGATAACTCTTCATAATGTTAAATTCGTCTATTGTGGCATCCGATGATCTTTGATCCTTTTTAAACTTTAACCTAATCATTTGTATTTCGGTTTATTTTACCCCAATCTATACTTAAACTTGTACTTACCGACTGTCATACAGTGTAGATCCTGTCAACTTCATGAAATATAATCCAATTAAAACACAAAATGTATTAATTTCTACTGATATACATGTAATGATGTGTACACCACACTGCACCATGTGCAATCTCAAAATGATAATGGTAAAACTAGTACTAGTACTAGTAGGGTGACGCAAACCCAATGTGATGTAGAAATTAAAAAAAAAAAGGTGTTCACATACATGTACAGTACAAGAACAAATATTGAATTATCATAACAATAGATGTTTTAACATAACTTTGCCATCTAGGCCTATTTCCAAAAACAGGCAAATTGCGTGTGTGATTGGGGAGGGGGGTGACAAAATTGATTGGGTATGGCTTTTCAAAGAGGTGTTATTTAATTAATTGTTTCGTTAATAATTTATATTTGGTTAGCGCGCATTGCTGATCAAATTGCAAAATCAAACACTAAAAAAAGTTTGCACATTTTAATAAATTCATCAAAAACGCTTGGTACTAAAATAATATTATTTGTTGTTGAGATAATAAATTTAAAAAGTTCCAATTATGGACCAAAAATTTATAACCCCCCCCCCTCTCCTTTTATCAAAACCTAATTTACATCATTAATTAAATTCTGTTATTTCAGACTTGTAAAGAATTAAGTAAAGGAAATACCTATAAGAGCCTCATAGGTCACATGGTCACCTGAGCTCTATGCTCGATTTGACGAATACAAGTACTGTGTATATTATAGAATTATTTTGACTTTTTCCTTGGTAAGCTCAATATGAACTGGTGCGCATTTAGAGGCAAACACCTCAGTGCGGGTATTACTGTCTCATGACAGTATCTAGTTCGTTTTGTTAATTTACTTAAGATTACTTCAATTGAGAAGAGGAAAAGAAAGTTTTATTTATACATTAGCTTTGGTCTATTATTAAAAGAAGTAAGCGTAGAAAGAAAAGAATAAAATGAATAAATAAATAAATTAAGTAATTGATTAATGAAATACATGGAGATAACGAACAGTATTCAAGCTCAGAAGTCCATTAAACAATACAAAATAAGAGCAGAGCAAACACGGACCTCCAAACATCAGAGGTGGGATCAGGTGCCATGGAGAAGTGAGCGTCCCCTGCCGCCCGTCACACCCGCCGTGTGCTCCTTGTCATGATCGAGAAATAACGGAAAAATCCGTCGACAATTCAGTGTGTAAATAATGGTCTAACAATTAGTATGAAAAACGTCAGTCAGCATTTGACTCAATGATAAATTGTATTTGCTGACAAGGTCATTGTATCGACCATAGAACTTACGAAATGATGACTTTAAACGAGACAGTTGATATTCTTGTTTCATTAATTAATGAATAATTAAATAAATAAATAATAAAATTATCATGATCAAGCAGAGAGCATAAATGGAAAGTTAAACCCTACTTTTGCAAATAAAGTAAACGATCCCTTGGTCTTTATTTTAATTCATCGAATTGTAGAGATTCTTTTTTGGGAGGGGGGGGGGTGTCATATACAGAAAGATTTTGAAAATGCAGGAAGTACATGTACAGTATGTGTACCAAAAAATAATAATAAGCACGGGTCTAATGTATTTTTATTTCAATTGCGAAATCAATTATACACAAAGTATTCTTTTTTCCCAAGGCATTGTCTGATAATATAGTAATATGTTTTTGTCTCTGATCTGCATGTATGCACAATTATTTCAAGTCTTAATTCCAAGTGAATCAAGAAGCAAAAGATAATGGTCATGATAACATTGACATAGATTTTGTCCGCTTTGTATTTCCTTTTTTCAATATTTATTTAACTTATTTCCATGATTTGTCCAAATTAAAAAGAACATTAGAAATATAATGCATGAAAATGCTCTACCCTTCTCATCATTCCATGGTATTTACTATAATTTAAAAGGGTTCATTTATATTTCTTACTGGTATTAGAAAATCTAGGAAAAAAAATATGTACACAATAAAAATAGGATGACGTTCAACGGTTTACCTATTTCGGCGTGGAAATAAACTGAATGTATACTGTATCTGAGTAACAATTGAAGAGATTTCCTTACCAGAAAACCGACACCTATATGTACTTCTAGATCTCTAATCAGAACACTGTCATTCTATCCGATCAAGACACCCCCTCCCCCTTTCCCCCAAAATGACACCTCTACCTGTATGTATTCACCGTCAACAATCATACCTGCACTGCTCTCGCACCTCGTGCCAAGTATTTACCTAGAATACTAGCCAGTTCCATCGAAATTCATCTACTTACTTTCGGGATTCTGTTCATAACTTGTATGAACAACACATTATAGAAAACTAGAGATTTTAATTTAAGAAAATTGAATAATTGTACAACTTATGGATTTTTATAAAAAAATTCTATTTAGGTTTGAATTATAAATTAAAATTTATATAAATGAATTTAATGAAATAAAGTCCCTAAACTACATCCGTTGATTTATTTCATTTGTATAATGTTTTTATTATGTTTATAAAACTTAGTCTTAAAAATAACCTTTCAAAAAATACTGCGCTTATGGTACATGTACATGAACTTCCGGATCATCGGGTTTTCTGTATAAAACAATAAATAATATATAATTCTTGGATAAATTTTATTGATCGCAAAATAGGGTTAAATAATTCTAAAATTCTAAACTACGAAATTCACCCAGCATTATTTTTTTTTCGCTTAAAGCATGAATAAAAAATCATAAGAAATCGTCTTGTTCCGCCGTGATTACGCAAGGCAAGTAAATACACTAGACTTTATTTATAGTATTTATCGATTTCATTCAATACTTGACTATAATTTAGAAGTCAATGTTATTTTTTGCTTTTTTAGTCGGATCTTGTTTTTTTTTTCATTTTTAATTGGTTAAGGACCTCTAACCCCCACATCGCACCCACGGAGCAAATATGCCTCGTGTGGGATTATATCATAGTTTGCACGGTTTTAAATAATTTGCCGATATTATACAATTATTGACTTCAGTGTAAGTCGATATGTGGTTATAAGGACCCATGTCAAGTGATATTGACCGAAGACACAGAAAGTGATAGCGACCGAGCTTGCGAGGTCGCTCTTATTTTCTGTGTCTTCGGTCAATATCACTTGACATGGGTCCTTATAACCACATATGGACCGTTCACTGAAGTCCCATAATAGTTATATTATATAATCACTCAAAGTGAATAATCTGACACAGTCTTGAAACTTTGAAACTTTGAAACTTTTATTTTCACTAAAGCCCCCACATGGGGTATGTTAGTACAATAAGAGTTTAACAATTGAACAAATCAACATGTGAACAGTTAACATAATGAACCACAAAAAGAACTTTGATATGGACAGTACTGACGGTTGTATAAAAAAAATCGTTTAATGTTTACATTGCAGGAAGTTCAGGCATGAAATAATTTAAGAAAAGTTTTACAAAACTTAGCTAATCCTATTAGTTCATATATATCAGAAGTATTCATCAAATTATAAAAAGATATTGTGTTTGGATTTGTGTAATTATTGCTAGGTATAAATTTCTGTCTTTCATTCTTAAAAAAGGACACTTAAATAAATAATGAAACTCATCACCAAGTTCATTGTTATTGCAGATGTTACAATGTCTCTCAGATCTATCAACACTATAAAATCTACCAGTTTCAATTGGCAAGTTATGACTGACAGAACGAAATTTACATAAATATAATCTAAGATCATTTGGTAACATGTTTGGATAATTTTCAAAACCAAAATCACACTTGTACATTTTATAATTAAGGCATTTTGGAGAATTTAATACATTTACATTCCAGTCTTGGATAAAACTATTTCTTAATGTATTCTTAACCAACACACCAATTTTGCATGATTTATCTACATACTGAGCATTCCACATTAGATCCAAATTACAATCATGTAAAATATTCTTAATTTCCAGGAGCCATTTTGAATGGTAAAACCTTTTGAGCTAAATTGATACAAAATTGAGTACAATGTGAAGGAAATTTTCTCATTTTTACTACACAAAATCCTTTGCCAGAAACCAGCCATTCTAGACTTTACTAATATACTAAGTGGTATTCTACCCAGCTCTCCATAAACAATACAATGAGGAGTAGTTTTTTAACTTTCAAATTTTTTTTTACAAAATTCCATATGAAAGGATTCTAAAATGCTGCAGTTTTCAAAACCCCATACTTCTACACCATATAGATATATACATAGCTTTTCTGGCTTGTTGTACCAGATGTGACTTTGCGTCATTAAAAGTACCTTTACTAGACAAAATTATTCCAAGATATTGAAAGTTTCTAACAATTTCTAGTCTATCACCATTATAAGTAAAATGTAAATTATCAGTGTTCATGTTAGAGCGAGAAAAAATAACAACTTTTGTTTTAAGAGAATTAACGTGCATCTTCCAAGTTTGACAGTACAAGTACATTGCATTTAAAGAAGCTTGCAGTTCAGCAGCTGACTCTGCTAAAATAACTGTATCATCAACATACAACAACAAATACAAACGTAAATAAACAGTTATCTCGTCAGTATCTAATAAGTGAGCTGCCGTGTTCATATCTACAAGACCATTATAGGCATGTGACATAAATTCAACCAAATCATTAAGGAAAATGGCAAACAGAACAGGTGATAAATTTTCACCTTGACGTACACCAATATTTGAAATAAAAAAATTGGAACAAGAACTGCCTTGCCTTACACAAGACTTTGCATTACTGTATATATTTTGTATTATTTTTAACATATTTCCATCTATAGAATGTTTCAACATTTTTTGCCATAAATAAGCCCTTCGTACAGTGTCAAATGCTTTACGATAATCAACAAAAGCACAATACAATTTTCTACCTCTATGTAAGTACAAATCAATTAAACATTTAAGATTAAATATATGATCTGTTGTGCTATAGCCTTTTCTAAACCCTGCTTGTTCTTCACAGAGCATGCCAGAGTTTTCTAAATATTTATGCAACCTATTATTTAAGATACAAGTGAACAATATTCCGTAACAGCTTAGAATGGTAATACCACGATAATTATCTACATCATTAGGATCTCCTTTGTTTTTGTATATTGGACAAATATAACCTTCCGACCAACTGTCAGGCACAATACCAGTCATGAAAACAATATTAAATTTTTTTTACAAATACAGGCATTAATTTTGCAGTTGTATTTTTCAAGAATTCATTCAATATTAGATCCCCACCACATGCTTTGTTGTTTTTTCAGTGATTTTATAGCATTTAACACTTCCGTTTCAGTAATAGCTTGGTTCAATTCAATATTAAAATCAGTTACATTAGGAAGCTGATTGACATCATCATCAGAATCATTATCTAAAGCATTCATATTCTTAAAATGATCATAGAAAACATCAAGCGCAATTTTTCCAACATTTTTACTACCCTTTCTGTCACATTTATTCAATAATGACCAATATGCTTTCGCATCAGTACTACGTAAATTTCTCAGTTTGTTAATAAAATTTTTCTGATATTCTCTAAACTGTTTATTTAAAGTTTTTTTTATAGTCTCTACTACTTTGTAATAAACTCTGTTCTGTCTCAGCTCTTTTAAGTCTCCAATGGAGATTTCTACACTTGTGATACTCTTTACGTTTCAAATAACATTCTTTGTTGAAATAGGGTTTACATAGTTTAGAACTTACAGACCTCTGCACATTGTTTTTAGTCACAATAAACATATCTGCCTTTTCTGCTGCATTCTTGATTATAGAATTACAATTAGTAACAACCTGATTTACAAAACCAATATCGACTTGATTCATGTCAACATTCTCAAGATTCATAAGCAATTCATTTATACTCTATTCACTTAAATTTTCAATAAATACATGTGCATTGTTACTTTTCCACTTTGGTTTTAAAACAACTAGATTTTCTACAGTATTTTCTTTAAACTTACAAGAAAGCTCATTTATATCTGTTTTTGTCATAAACACAGTATCAAAGTACACAATAACAGGACAATGCATATCACTCAACATAGGATCAAAATTACAAATTTTGAAAGAAGAAATACTATCAAATAAAGATGGAGACACTATAACGTAGTCAATAACTGTATCTTTACTTGTGGTTGCAGCACCTACAAAACTATCATCACCGATTCTACCATTTGCAATATATATATCTAAGGTTTTACAAACTTCAAGTAGTTTATTTCCATAATTATCAACACGCTTGTCCTTTGAATACCTCTGTACTGGAATACCAAGTTCGTATAAGGAATTTAAACTGTTCATATCCTTCCTGGAGTCTTCATCAATCAGCAGATTATCGAGAATAGTGTCATTTACAATAATGTAGTCTGCAAGAGACCCTGTATGAGCATTAAAGTCTCCAAGTAGGCACACTTGGTAATTTTTATCAACTGTAACTAACTTATTAACAATTTCATCAAACATATCAACAGAACTATAAGGACTATTTTCTGGGGGAATATATACAACCCCAAATAAAGTGTCATGTTGCATAATATTTTCAACAGAGAATAAGTAAATGCATTGACTAGATGTATCAACGACCTTAACATATCTATAAATTTCACTTTTGACAAAGACTGCAATACCACCTGATTTATGTTTACAATTCTGACGAATGATTGGTGGTAGTAATTCATAATTATGAATACCTATATCATCATAAACATCAATTTTAGTTTCAGTGAAGCATAAAATATCAAATTGTGAAACATATTCAATGAAATCAGGGGTTTTAATTTTAGACACTATCCCACATACATTCAAATGCAACACTTTAATCTGCTTATCAGATTTCTGAAATTTACAAATTGGTACAGTAGCATTTTCACAAGAGACTTCTTCATTTGTATCATCGTCTTTACAACGCAAATCACCGGAACTTCCAGAAAGCACGCTTTCTGACAGTCCCAAGGCTTTAAAATCAATCGCATCAATTCCCAGCTTAAAGAGATCATCTGATGTATCGACCACTTCCTTCTTGTCATCCTGAAGGGTGCAGATTATTTTCCCATCTTTTGGAAATGCAGATTTAACCTGGCTTTGCTTCTTTACATATTGTAGCAATTTGAACTTCAACTGGGTCAGATCTTCGGAAATGAATACTTTTTCAAATTGTTCTGTTTTTCTAAGATCGAACCGGTTACGAAGTAATTGGTGTCTAGGTTCACGCTGTACAAACCTTACTATGATTTGTCTCATTTTCCCTGGGCGTTTTTGCCCCATCCTATGGATGTCGTTTATGTTTTCTGGTTTGATTTTTACGTTTATTGCATCACCTATTTCTATTAATGTCTTTATCAAGACTTCACCTTGCTCCCCCTCCATTTCCGGTACATTTGAAATACGAATATTTTCACGCCTGGAGTATTGGTTTAGAGAGTCAGAACTATATGAAATTTTTCTCACCTCAGCACTAAGTTTCATTATCGCTGTTTCATGGATGTCAAGTTTGTCGTTTCTTCTCGCGGAAATCATTACCTCGAGAACCGGCATCATTAAAGAAATTACTTTCACAGCTACCTTGTCTTCGCCAGACGCTTCAGCGCCTTCCTGCTTCAGATGTTCATTCACAGCTTCCACTGTTTCATGAATATTAACTTCACTCTCTAAAAGTTCTGAACATTTGTCCTTAAAAGAATTCAGTAAACTGTCGAATCCATTTTTCTTTGGCGTGCCATTACAACTTCCACCAGGCTCCAGCCTGCATTTTTTCACACCATCTTCACTGAATAATCCTTTCAAATTACGCAGAATTATAAATGCTTAAGTCTGTCAGCGAAATAATTCTAGTTACTGTCCAAATTAAGTGGATTACAATGGATTTCCTAACAACAAATTTCGAGATCCTATTCACATGCCATCACTGGAAGTCATTCGATCATCTACAGTCCTAACTGAACAGACTTGGCTGCTGTACGTCGCAATGGTAAAGACATGTTTCTTATATTATGACGTCAAGTTCTACGTAACTTCGGTGCAGCCGAACGGTGAGTCGTGCGATATCATATTCCGCGGACCCGCTTTTGCGTCAATTCACGCTTCCACGTCGTCACGGGTGACGCAGTTGCCATCTCCGCACAGCCAATGAGAATCGCGGAAACATTGTCCGCCATTACCTCCGACAAAACACTGATGTCGGAGGTGCGAGATGACATCGTTTAATGCAATATATCCGCTGTGTAGCGAAAAATTTTGAGGACCTATGCATGGGATAGATGTAATAATGATACGAGGTACCCGGAAAGAATACACAAGGTGAGATTTATTCATTTCGTAAGTCCAAAACACGGAAAAGCAAGTGTATACGTTGCATAAACAGCTGATAAAGGCATGTCATGTGGAAGACCGAAACACAGCTGTCTGTTAAAAAATAAGTTATTCGCGTATATTAATGTCAAAGTTAGTGATAATATAATTGGCAATTAAAGAGAACAATGTTTAGATTATGTTGTATCACGTACAATAGTGATTTACAAACGTGCTCAGACTCGACCGTTCAAAGCTATAAATCTCGGTGAACTGAATATAATTCTCGATATTAAATGAGAATGCTGCAAAAAATGTTTTGTGGGTAATTTTACAATGCTTTATCTTTGAAACACTTTGTGATTGTATATAGCTTTATGATTCTAAATTAATTGTAGCATTTATGGGTCATGAAATACTGACTGTATGCAGCAAAATCCCAAGAAAGACTTGTTTGGAATTATCGAGACGAGTTGTAAGCTTACTGATATTATGTTAAGAAAAGTATCTGTTATGAAGAAACTTAGTTACAAAGCCAGTATGTTTGTTCAAGTGAAGATATCATTATACCATGAAAACTTGACATAGTAAAATCACAGATGAATTATTATATTCATTTCTGTACTATACTTTATCGATAAATATTTAGTCTTGGTGAAAACGCTGAGGATAGTTAACTGCAAATTTGTTTATGAGATCAAGATTTAAAAACATTTAAAAGATTACAAGTCAAATGCATTATTTATATTTTAATAAAATATTGCATGCATTCAGGATCAATGATGGAGCACACGAGGAAACGGAAGAGAATCTTCACTCGTGTGTCATAACAGAATGTCCAAATGAATTGTCATAAGGCTACATGTATGTATATACAATAGGAACATCACCATACCCTAGTTTTCCAGTTAGTTATGTAATTTAAAAATGATTATGGTGAAAGAGAACTGCAAAAGAAAAGTAACTGTTTTCACAATGCATCAAAATCTCTTAAGCCACTTATTCTTGATATCAATGTTTTTTATGCAGTTAAATACCAAGTAAATCAATACTTGAAGTAATATTTGAAGTAAATCAATACTTCTAAAATCTCTTTCTAATTTAATCAGAAAGCACATTTTAGGTATTGTTATATTTTACTTTAATTTATTTGTGTTATACTCATAGACCTTTAGAAATTTATTTTTCATTTTAAGGAATCTGGATTAATTTCGCCATGTTGTAGAACTACAACAAAAACAGAGAGAACCTACAAAACAGACTAAGTAATCGTCTACAACTCCACATAGCAGCAGGAGAAAAACAAGGCCCACTTGCCATGAAGAAAACAGTAATACCGTAAAAAAGGATATATGTCAGTGATGTGTGTATTACCTGTATTTATACCAACATGAAACATTATCGAAAATTTATTAGATTTTTTTTTAAAATCAAAACAATTCCACTGTGTGTAGAGAAAAAGGGGGAAATACAAATGACAAAAGAATGGTCTTGGTCACTATAGGTATTTTTTGTGTAAATAGTCCATAATTGTATATCAATACTGATGAGGCTAAGGCACAATTTTGGATTAAAGGGTGTAGCATCAATGTTTGGTGTGTCAGTGATTGACTGTGTGCATGTGTTGACCTTATACATGTTATGTTAGGTTTAAAGATGAGTGATTGACTTTCATTGACTTCACTGATTTCAGGAGAAGCAGACTTTTCACTTATCTAATGAATTCATTAGCATAATACATGTTTGTTTATGTAATATTGTGGTATCCACAATGTGCTGAATAGCATAAACAAGTGTATAGTTCATAAAGGTGATGAAAAACATGAATAACATTATGAAATGTGTAGTGCTGTCATAGATGAAATTCCCAAAAATATATGTCATACTGATATAAGTAAATGATTTATACACTGAGATCATACACTGAGAAACAACTGATACAAATTAAATATTCAAACATCTAACCCTGTAAATGTATATCACTGCCTTGGGAAATTTGATAGAAGAGAAATAATACTTTTTAAATTTGACATAAACAATTTTATTATTACTTTTATATGAAATGTACAATATCATTTAACTTTTCTGTGTATCTGTACCTTGTCTTTCTTTCTTTTGGACATCTTGTATCTCTTTATGGGTATCTGTGGAATAACATTTATGATATCAATACAGAATTAAATTTTGATTCCTCCTGGAATATACAATGCTGAGGAAGACATGTTTGTTCTTCAAACCTAGCAATCTGAACTGTTAAATGCAATTTATTTGTACAACAATATGTGAATATTTTCCTTAACCCCTTAAGTCCTTAAGTTTGTGTGTCATTAGTGAAGTACACTGACTGTTTTGATCATTAAACAGTCTTTTCAATGTAATTTCTACTTATGATACCCTAGAACCATTAAGGATTTCTGAAATATGTATCAAAGTCCATGCCTAGAACCATAAACTGAGAACAGATTGGGGCATGCATTGGATTTGGAATGAATATCTTTGTTTATTTTAAACATGACTAAAATCTTGAAAGTCTATTTAGTACTAACATACCAACACAGGGAAATTTTTTTCCTTCAAATTTATGTGAAAAAATAACTGAATTTTTAACTCAAGTTTGTACCCCATTTATAGTTTTAAGGACCCTTTATGCACTTAAGCAGATATTTTTTAGACATTGAGAAAATTAAATTGTATGAAGGTGTAAATTTTGAGCATGCCCAATGCATTTTCAACAAGGGTACCTTGCATTTACCCCCAGGAAAAATGGTTAATAAAAGATAATATTGACAAACAAAAACATCTATTGTTCACTTTATAACATTTGAGAAAAATACATCCAGTTAAAGAATCATAAAGTATTCAATTAATTTATCTTGGTCTATTAAAATATTCAGAAATTTATTACAAATTGTAGTTTTCAAATTCTTTTATTTTTAGAACTAGGGACAGAATGTTCTAATTGCATAAAAATACCACAGAATCAGAACTCTTTAAGTGTGCTGTGCAGAGAGGACCAAAAAAAAAAAAAAAAAAAAAAAAAAAAATTAAAGAAAGAAATGAAAATATTTGAACTATAATCAGTTTGTCCAAATCAAAACGATTGGAGGAGAGAGGGGTGGTGATGATTGAGTTACTACATCTTTCAGAAATCTTTGACAAAAAATAATATCCAAACAGAGGGATGTGCTCCAAATAGTGCATTTTTAAAAGGTTATTTTATATATATGACAGTTATGAAAATTTCAAGGGGTAGGAGAGTCCTGACTCCCTTCGGATCAGCACTAGCATAAGCAACCTTTCAAAATAGATAAACACAAATACATTGCATATCATTTTCTTGATTAGATCTAGTCATTAACGATGAATACATGGAATATTGGGGGAAAATCTCTCGGCGGTTGAGGTTTTAATGCTAACTAAACAACAAACAAAAATTGTCAATTTTATTGTAAACATTGAAAATTAATAACGTTTCCTTCTAGATCTCTTCTCTGTAGTACGTATCAGAACAGTAAATTTCGTAGACCGTTGAACTGACCTTCAAGTCGGATGCAGTACCGATCTAGATCGGTAAAGGTTAAAATTATTCTTCTCCTTACTAAAATTATTTTGTGTTTGAAATCTCTCTGAAACATATCTGTAAAAAATCGTGAGCAAACAAGCCGATTGAAAAGTTTTTCCGTGCGATTTCTGTAACTCGCATCCATGTTGTTTACGTTAGTTTGTTGGAGTCTGCAACCACGTGACTTTCGTTACCATCGGTGGGCGGAGCGTGGATGCGTGAATATCACAAATGGACGAATATCACGTGATGCCCTTTCAGCCAATTACGAAAATTAATGAAAATTACGAATTAAAATTACAAAAATAATCTTCTTATATAATATACATAGGCATATATTATTTAAGTTTTATGGTAACAGTTAACACAAAGTCTAATAGCAATAATTTATAATCATTTAGTCCGAAAAGTGGAATTTCACTTTGTTTATATTTATTTATTTTTGTGTTCTTATGTATTTTTAACATTTTACATGTAACACGAGGTTTTCAGTATCTGATATATAAATGTTCACATATATGACAGCTTAGCACACACGTAGTTGTAGCAGATACAAATTCTGTTGACTGAAAATATTTATACATATAACACTTTCACACATAGGATGTTATTTCATTTTGGGGGATCTACAAAGAAATGTTTGAACAAGCAAACAAAAAGTCATGACATAATTTACATGTATTAATGACGAGCGTTATTAGCATTTATTTAGATTTCTACTCTGAAATATATTTTCTTGGGGGGGGGGGGTTGTAGTAGTTGATGATCTATAATGACAAGTTTATTAATTTTGTTAAATCCGATTTCTTTGACCCTTTCCTTCTGCCGGTCTCCTATTCTTTTCCCAAGATTTTTATATTTAATTGCGATTTTTGGATATATCGCAGACTTTGAATATCAGACATTGAATAAAATTATATTTAATTTATTGCATTTATTTCCTCCGTGAAAATACTAAGTATTTGTAGATAAATTTATTTGGTATTCCTTGTATTAATAATAAATCTATTTATAGAGTTTTATAAATTTATTGTACCTGTGAGAAACAACACTTGTCTACGGATTTTTGGGCAACCATCATCTGAAAATCTCTGTAATTAAACGATTTATAATATTAATGTTAGGAGAATTTCGACATTTACACAAAAAATCGAAAAATTTCCACCATTATGTAGAAATAATAAAAATTAATTACAATCTGAATTTTAACTACAATCCACTAAATTATTGACAAAAACCAAATAAATAAAGAGGATTTGTAAACTAAGCATAGTGACTTCGTGTTTTACCATAATACTTTATCATTTAGATTTCAGCTTTACAAGTATTAAAGAAGTAGGTACGGTAGTCATATTACGAAGGCCCAGGGATTTCCCGATTATAATAATGCATCAATCCCAAAAAATATTCTCATACAAAGAAAATTAACTACTTATAGATACCATATTTGCATAATAAAATTTTTGAAACTCGCCACAGCAAAGTGCAGAGCAGGCTGAATATTCCGTTTTTTCCGGAAATACCAATTTTCAACACAAATTTCATCATGAAATTGTAAAATTAAGATAGTGAACAGTCCTCGAGCAAATTAAATGGCGATTTTCTAATTTCTTCTTAAACGAAACAAAATTTTATTTGCTTTTTGTGTTGCTCGAGGCATGTTCAGACCCTTTATTTTGATATTTTCGACGATTTCCGGTGGCGGATTCAGGAATATACCAGGGCACGTAGGTGTTTGTAGCTTAAGGCTTTTGTACACTGGCGACTGTTTTCATGATGGATACAACACAGAAGCGTCGAACATAAGGTAAGATATATTTTTGCAACTTTTTGAAAATTAATAAAAGATTTAATCAGCCTGAACGACGAAGTTAACAATAAAAAGAATGGACTGATACCCTCACAAGTTAGGCATAGAAACGTACCAATGCTCGCTTACATATTTGCGAGAATAACTCAAAATATTAATTTTTTTAAACATAATGATCCTAAAATTTGGATTGTAAAGTGAATAAATAAAAACTGTTACTCTACACTGTCGTCTGCATTGAAAGCGATCTAGCATGCATCGCCCTTTTGTCGTATAAAATAATATCATTTAGTATTTTTATACATATATCGAGTTTGAATCTACGTTAAGTTTAAATTTGTACTTGTAAGACTATACTTTGGTTAGAGACAAAGAACATTATTACACTATTTGTAAACAAATTAGATATACAATATTTTCCTTTCATAATAACAAATACATCTTTAAAACGGTCTAAATTGTGTGTGTCGGCGATAGCGTAGTGGTTAGAGCGTCCATGCCATTACACTCCCGTTATGAGGAAAGGGTTCAAATCCTTGCCGTATAGCTTGATTTTTTTTTTTTTTTTTTTTTTTTTTGTTGCAATTTACAAACATATTTAGACTTAGAGAATTTTAAACTAAAAGTAGAAAATACCTAAATATATTACACATGGAATGTCAACACAGGCACAAAGGGATGAAACACCCCCCTTTTTTAAAATATATTTTTTATACTGGATCAACAACACAGGTTTCCGTATTCATGCTTTCTGACATGCATTATAAGTTTAATGTTATCAAATTTAACTGATTGCACATTGAAAAGAGAGGGTTACACTAATATATAAATATATCCATCTACTCTAGAAAGCAATAGGAAAAATGTATATCATTGATCCGCGATCCTAATATAAAAATGATTTTAAAAATAAAAAAAGGTGGGGTCCATGCTGCAAATGTGCACAATTATTGAAATACCTGTAGATCAATCTCTGGTTAGATAGTCAATTTGATCAGGACTGAGAAAATATTACAACGTATTACAAAATTCCGTCAATGTCAGTCAATCAAAAACTCGAAGCTACATTAAAAGATTTAGTAAAGGGTGAATTTCTTAAAATGTTGGAGTTTTATGAAATACTAATTTTACAATATCTCTCGAAAAAACACTTTAAAAATACATTATGCATTATGAATTTCGTGCATTTTATTTATTTTTTTATATGAAGATTAATTTACATGAATGCAGTTTATGTTTTATAATTATATTTTATATCTATTTCAGTACAAATCATGGATCGAAATATTTATTGCATTCTTTGTCGCCATCGTCACAAAGCCCAAGGCAGGAGAAAGGTGAACGAAATAAGGAAAAAGACTTTGCAGAAATATTTCTGTGTTTATGATATATCTGAATCCTCAGTTATATGCAACAAGTGCTCACACATCTGTTACAAAAACGGAATGAGACCACTAAGACTGATAAACAGTGTGATGAAGACGAGTACCAACCCCCTCCTAAAGTTACAAGATCTCTACCAGATAGAAGTCCGCCGTCAGTCAGGTTAGCTATTCCAAGCACTAGCACAGGCCATTCGTATTGTTTCGTTTGCAAAAGACCTGGACCAAAATTGCAGGTGGCCTCTACATATACACGATCAAGGAGAGATATTTATTCCCCCCTGGTCTCGGTGTTGCCCTGTCCACCTTGAAAAAGACCAACTCTCAGCTGAAACGATTGAGAAAATCAGAACATCAAAAAATTCAAGTTAATTAAATAGGTCTTCAGTTCTGGAGCTGTTACAACAGGCGAGGGAAGAGGTTTTGAGGAAAGAGGGTTCAAGACTGGACTTTGATGATCCGTCTAGTCTAGCTGACACTGATTATTACAATCTGACCGGACTTAGCAGGGTACAATTTGACGACTTGATGTGCGGGGTACATAACATACGGGCAACACAAACTAGGTCCATCCGCACATGCATTGCAATTCTCCTGATGAAACTGAAATCGGGCTTGGACAATCAGATGCTAGCTACGCTGTTTAATATGACTAAATTCCAGGTATAAACATTATTATTTTATGTATAGTTCTGTATAGCTTAAGTATGTATTTGACCTTCAGTATATTTAAAATGCAACTAACCACTCTTCTCTTCAGAAATATGAAAAAAATTAATGGCATTTTTGCTTTGACTACCAAACTGCCAAAACATGTGCATTTAAATGCTCTTTATTTAATATACAGATACGAAGAGCCGTGCATTCCGCTAGACGAGCATTGATGAAGGACTTCGTTTCCCGAAATATGGGATTTGCACACATCACAAGAAATGATATCATTGACAGTCACACAAGACCACTTGCCCAACAGATGTTCTCTACTGTAGGATCAACACCTGCCATATTAGTCCTAGATGGCACGTATATTTATATACAGAAGAGTGGGAATTATACATTTAGCAGGAGATCATACAGTATGCACAAGCATCGCCCGCTCTTGAAACCCATGATGATTGTTTCGACAACAGGGTACATCGTTTCAGTCTTTGGACCCTATCTTGCAGATCCCAGAAATAATGATGCCTTGATTCTAAATCACTCTGTTAAATCAAATACAGATGAAATGAAATCTTGGATAAGGGAAGATGATGTTTTTGTTGTCGACAGGGGTTTTAGAGACTCTGAGGACATGCTGACAGATTTGGGAATAAAGGTCGAAATGCCTGCTTTTCTTCAAAAAGGAAAGAGACAACTTACTACAGAGGAGGCAAACTGTTCTCGACTTGTGACGAAGGTAATGCGTCTAAACAATCGAAAAAGCATATACCTACACAAAATTATAAAAATATATTCCTGTAGTATATATATTATGTATTTTGAGTTTATTTTTCACTTAAAGATTATATTCTTTAATATTCTAGGAAGTTATTAAGAAAATAATGATAATAAATAAAAATAAGCTTTTTCTACAGTTATTTGATTAGGATTTTGCTACAGTATTTATTATGTTTCAGGTTAGGTGGGTGGTGGAGTCAGTTAATGGGAGGATTAAGACATGGAAATATCTCGGGAAGACTTTACCAAACACTCAAATCCCATATATCGGGGACTACCTACGAATTGTTTGCAGTATTTGTAACAAATACCGACCTCCTATTAATACAGGCACTTTTGAAGACGATCTAGCTATAGCTTCTCAGATGACTATGTTGGCAAAGCAATCGAATGAACTTCAGTCGTTTGTGCAGGAAAATGGTTTGTGATTTCAGAAACCAATCAGCATTACAATGTAGCAATATAGTTTAATTCTTGAATACTAGTTATATAATATTTAATATATATATATATATATATATATATATATATATATATATATATATATATATATATATATATATATATATATATATATATATTAGGGATGTCAATTTGTAACCGGTTAACCGATTACTCGGTCGGAACGATGGTAATCGGTTAGAAAATCTATAATAGGTTTGCCTGGAAAAAAAAAATAAAATTTACAATGTATATACATTTTAACACAATTTCCTGAAAAAAAAAATTAAAAAACACAGATAAAAATATCTGAAATCTATCTATTTAAACTGATTTTGAGATAATTAAGGCTCTCTGGATTGACATCGTGCGAGTAATTGGTCAGTTTTCAAGATGATAATTGTCGTTAAAACACCATGAAAGGTCGTTACCCAGCCTGTCCCGCGTTTCTTTAATAACTTTAATTAAATGATCGTGAATCGATTATAATGTGTACCTTGTCTCTTTTACGTGTTTCCTTTGTAATTACCTTTCAATTATAATTTATTAAACAATCATCGTAAATTAAGCGGTAGTTCAGATTGAGTATAGCGATACTGCAGAATGAGCTTGCGTGACATCTCTTCTCAATATTTTTTGGTTTCTTAATTCTTCTTTCTTTCTTTTAATTTGTTTTTGCCTATTATAATTGAAATAAAATATAAATAGTGTTCTGTTCAAATATTTACGTAAGTATCATATTCAACATATGTAACATCCTTATAACCTTGTTTTTTTTAACAGAGCTTACAATAATGAAATATGTCAAGAATTTTTGATACGATTAACCGATTAATCGGTCGGAACGTCTTGCGGTTAACCGATTGGCAGTTCTGTATTCGATTGCCATCCCTAATATATATATATATATATATATATATATATATATATATATATATATATATATATATATATATATATATATATATATATATATATATATATATATATATATATATATATATAATATTAAAGTATATTCCACGCCATAAAATATAGAATAAATATAAAATTGTGCATCCTTGTACATTGCTCTTAGAATTAAATTTTATTTAATCAGATATAATGTTTAGATAATGTTTAGGGTCATTTTTTTTTACTTGCTCCATTAAAATCTAATAAGCTACATGTATTCCAGGTCTGGATAAACGGTCTATGAAGTGGCAGAAGTTAGATGCAGAAGAAACTAGTACAAGCATTACATTTCCTAAACTCACGGAAGACGAAATCAGAGAGCTAGCGATTGGCGTGTATCAGCTAAAAACAGCAAAATCTTACTCATCGGAGCATTTTACAGACGATGGATCATTTGAAGTTCTTGTCAGCAATGAGATTCCTAACATCATTAGTGCTAGAATCCAAAGTCGTCATGTTAGTTCTAAAAAGTACAGTCTTTCGGTAAAATATGACACTTCAATCCTCTCATGGTATTGTACTTGTAAAAATGGAGCCCGTGTAGTAGGCATGTGTGGGCATATTGCCTGTGTTATTTGGTTTTTATCGTATGCCAGACATCAAAAAGAAGAAGTCCGTGAATTTGGAGTTCGTGACTGGACAGAATTGGTAGAAGATGCAGCTAGAACTGTTGACTTTTCTGACAGTGAAGATGAGGTTCTAGTGGAGAATCAGGAGGAGTAGACTGTATATAACTGGTTTGAATAATTGCATTTTATTTTACTGTTTAAAGACTGTTAAAGGGGCCTACGCACAGTTATATTATTTACGATTTTAATTTCTATCTTAATCTAAAAAATAACAGTTTTATGAAGTGAACTTACTTGAATAGCAACAATATCATTTGTCAAAAAAAAAAATATGTTTAAAGTGTGTCCAAAGAAGTAGTATCACTATATTTAAAATTTTTGAAAACAAAATTGACTCGTTCTGAAATATGTTCTGGTATTTTAGTGAATTTGTGAATTGGTTACCATGGCAACCATGTCATTTATGAAAAAAAATGCTAAGAGTTTGTTGTAAGAAATAGTATCACTGTATTTATAATTTAGAATAAAATTTTGCCATGTATCATAAACAGTACCAATAAATGTATGTATCATTGTTCATAGTAGATGGAAAAAATGAAATTTTGAAGAAAAGTGAAAAATGGTGAATAAAGGATCCCATTTTTGATGCCTTGTGGTGCAGCTACAAATGAAATTTTATTATTTTATTATTTTACGTATACATACATACAGTCCCTGAAACGTTCTACTTTCCCATTTTTCCGTTCGCTCACCGTTCGTTCACCGTGCGTTCACCGTTCGCTCTCCGTTCACAGTTTTGCGTTCACCGTTCACCGTGCGCTCGCGTTCACCGTTCACAAAGCGTTCAGCGTTCGCTCTTCGTTCCGTTCACTTTGCGTTCACCTTGCGTTCAGCGTTCACCTATCGTTCAGTTTTCATTGCCATTCGGAACTCCGAAGTGAAAGGACTTATCTTTTTGTAGTTAAGGAGATACAGGTTTTTTTTAATTTATTAACTAACATATCGTGTTTGAAGAATCATTATTTCATGAGGAAAAATATCTACGATATATATTTTTATTATTTTAACTTAGCTGTTAGGTTATTTATTAAATTACTCTGGAAAATAAATGTTGTTACAAGCACATTCTGTACCTATGTAGAACGATGCTGAAATATAAAATTTAACTAAGGGCAATGTGCAAATACTTCAAGCATTGCAACTGTCTTTCTGACATACTTTTTATTTATCAATAAAAATATGCATGCATATTTTTATTGATGAATAGAAAGTATGTCAGAAAGACACAACCTTTTGTTGTTTTGTTAAAGACGACAAATCATTAATGGAGATATAATTATTCAAGTCAAATAATTACGCAGCAAAATTACGAAAATATTTATTTCTAATACGTTTTTTTTTCAATTACTACAGAATATATAATAGAACTAGTACTAGTTCTGAGAGTTATACATAGTACTGCGGATATCCTGTTAATTTATTATCTTTAGAACGAATTAAACTGATAGTGTGGTTAAAGGAAATATTTATTCAAAATGTAATGCACTACAGAATTTCTCTACTGTAATAAGTAAAGTCTATAGTTATAGAGAAAAAAAAAAAAAACTTTCTTCACCGTAACTTTATATGTTTGCTAATCGATATGATTAATACCCCCCCCCCCCCTTTCCCCCTAAATCGGTGACTTAGTCAGTACCATATTTCCAGAATGTTTTAATTAACATTTAAAAAAAACTACGGTCTTTTTTAGAACAAAAATTTCAGTCTCAAAACAAACATGCATCTAAAAAAAGTCACAAAAACAATAGTAGATCAAAATGTACACGTGTCGGCGGTGGTATTTAAAATTGGCAGAGAGTATGTTTCACATTCAAGTGTTAATGCCTAATGTATTTTACTAATTTATTATTCAAATGTTGGAATCAAATCTAGAAATGATAAAAATAAATGTTATAACTTGTTGGAAATACTCGCACTTCGTCTTCGATGTGACGAAACTTTCACATCTGCACAGTGTCGAATGATTTTGATTGACAGGACAAGCACGTGGACTTCGTGTGAACTTGAAGCAGGAAAATAAAAAACGAGTGTGACTGTCAAACAAATGGATATGATTTTTTGATAAAAAAAAAAGTTACTTTCACTGTCTGATATATTTAGAAAAAAATTTCCGAGTTTTTGTTTGATATAGGTACAAACATTTGGTGAAGCCTGAAAGGAGGGGGGGGGGGCTAAAACTGAATATTACTCTCTCTCTCTCTCTCTCTCTCTCTCTCATTTGTCTGTTTAATAAAAACTATAACACCATATTACTTAAATATCAAGTTCTGAAAATTGAATTTATAACAAATAATATGAATATGTATCTTTGTATCATCATGATCTTGTCCGAGTATAATCACGGCCATCTAGAGATGCATGTAGACGTCTGCTCAATAAATCATAATGAAAAATAGAAATGACACATAATATATTATTGTTTTAAATATTTAAAATACGAGCGTATAAATGTAATTAATTTTTTTTTTCAGTACTTTACACGAAATCGCCTTGACACGGATATATATATATATATATATATATATATATATATATATATATATATATATATATATATATATATATATATATATATATATATATATATATATATATATATATATGAATATAAGTTACAACCGCTTTAATTCATTCTATAACTCATAAGATTTCTCTGATTTGTTATCAACTAAGAATAAACATTTTTATTTTCCAACTAAAAACAATATCTTTTATACTTCAGCGTTCTGCAACAATGGCATTGTTTTAATGCGATAAAAATCGTGTGATTAAAAACTTCATGTGCATGCATCGTCTTTCTGAGGACAATTTTGGAGAATTTATTTTATTGACTTAATTATTCATTCATTTATTTGTTTACTTATTTATTATTTTGTTTTTGTTTGTTTTTTTGTTTTTGTTTTTTGTTTTTGCACTTGACATTATAATACAATAAAATAGTTTCAATGCAAGGAACAGATCAGAGGCATTCCGAATATCGTTCATCTTGCGTTCACCGTTCGTTCACCGTTCACTTTGCGTTCGCGTTTGCGCTCCGTTCGCGTTCTGCGTTCGCTCACCGTTCACCGTTCACACATCGTTCACCAAGTTGCGTTCAGCGTTCACACATCGTTCACTCACCGTTCGCTCTGCGTTCGTTCAGCGTTCGTTCACCGTTCGCTCACCAATCAAGTGGGAAAGTAGAACGTTTCAGGGACTGTATATATAGGCCAATTATTAGAGATTTTGTAGATTAGGCCGATTTTGACATATACCATACTTTCTTCTTAACATACTGCAGTACATCAAACAAAGGAATCTGTTCGTCTTGTCAAAAAACATTCCGCATTTTGAAACAATCCTATCAGGTTTTGCGTTTATCCTATCGTGAAGATCGTTTATCCGGTCTATTGTGTTTTGCGTTTATGGTATTTTGTGTTTATCGTGTTTTGCGTTTATCCTATCATGCGTGCATCATATCAGATTGTGCGTGTATCCTGTCAGATTGTGCGTTTATCCTATCGTATCGTGCGTTTATTCTATCGTATCGTGCGTGTATCCTATTCGCATCGTGTATCCCGTAAAGAATAACGTTGAGGGCACTATATCTGACAGGTCATTGTGAAAAGCTAAATATATATATATATATATATATATATATATATATATATATATATATATATATATATATATATATATATATATATATATATATATATATATATATATATATATATATTAGATGTAAAAAAATAATTTACTGGGAAACAATAATACTTAATCCCCATCCATTAAGTTCAACTCTTCACAGACGATGTGTTTATTTAGGCTGTTAGACCTTAGAAGTAAAGAAAAGCAGAGCTGCATGAGGAATAGTAATGCAATAGGAAATTTTTCATAGAAAAAGGATAGTTGATTACGTAGTATTCCTGTTCCTAGAAAGTACTTTTCGTAAAGTTGCCAAAAAAGGATATTTCTTTGAAACTTAAAATTTATAGAGTGAGACATTTTCTATAAATACATTAAACAGAACGAAGGGGAACAGTTTGTACATGGTGAATACACAGGTCGATATGTGAGAGGTAGAGGGTAAATATCTGACAGGAAAACGATTCACTGTTCGGTATACTGTACACGTACCATATATACATGTATATACTAGCCTATAGGCTTAACTCTATTGTATTTTGTCGGATTATTTTGTAAGAATTTGCCATTGACCCGCATATGAATTGTTTTTTCGCAGAGTCTGTTGACACTTTTAGATTTATATTCTAATGAATTTGAATTAACGTGCGTTGGAGTGTATGTTTTGACATCCATATTCAATTATTTATTTTCAAATTAATCAGTAAGATCATTTAGATCTATAAGCACATGGAAACCTTGAATCTTTCTTTCTTGCATTAGACTAGATTCTAACGTTTATAAACGCTTCAAAGTTTTTTTTTTTTTTTTTTTTTTTTTTTTTTTTTTTTTTTTTTTTTTACAAAATTACTACTAGTATAATTTCTAGCACTCGCTTATATGTTGGACATATCTTTCGGACTAAAATTTTACTCCAACAATTACGATTTATAGGCGAGTATATACGGAAGGTGTCAGTCTTTATGTAACAAAAGGGCTTCTTTTGCTCGAGTGGTACACAACTACATGATAAGTAGTGCAATTGCTGACTGATATATTTTTTGTATAGAGTTCCTTATAAGAATTGACATTAAGTTATTTCATAGTGTGTTTTTTAAGTAAAAACTCTCTAATGTTGCACTGAGTAGAAAACCTAAGGTAAAAAAAAAGAAATCCATCATCGAATGAGTTTAATTCGATTGAGAAATTGCGAAGCACAATATTTAAATCAGTTTGGATATTTTTAAATTACTTTAAGACGAATTAGAGAAATAATCCAGTAACATTAAAAACATGTAAATAAACCAAGAAAAACATTCAAATTCCGTAAGAATCAAGAAACCTGAAAAACAAAATTTCTTTAAGTGTCAAATGTATCATGATTAATGAATTAGTTTTGGTAGCAAGACTTTGAATACTAATAATTTAATACAGGGTATTTACTGCAATTATATGAACATTATATATTTGCTTTTTCCATAATTATGATCATATATCAATGAAATTTAACCGGCTAGTTGTCGACAAATATCTATTTTTTTACTAGCAACGAAAAGAATCATTTTTTTTAAATGAGTACTTAGACAAATACGTAGTATTTTCAATTAATAACAAAGAAAGGTAGAGAGATTTTTTTGATATCATTTCAAATATAATGTGTTCTCTACAATTTGACTTAAAGACCAAACACAAGGATTGAACTGGAGCTCCGCACGACTAGTAAAAGTACACATTGATCCTTTTCCATAACATTGCCATATTTTCGATATAGTCACAATTTTGAAATCTATTTATTAGAAATATCATAGAAGAAAAATATGGTTTGTCTTGTTATATCTCGTTAAGATGAAAACTATGGCGATAACGAACAGTATGCAAGCTCAAAAGTTCACTCAAACAATACAAATCAGGAGCAATGCAAACACGACCTCTAAAACATCAGAGGTGGGATCAAGCGCCATGGAGGAGTGAGCATCCCCTGCCGACCGGTCACACCCACCGTGTGCTCTTTTTCATGATCGGGAAATAAAGGAAAAATTCTTTGACAATTCGGTGTGTAAATAATGGTCTAACAATTAGTATTAAAAACATCAGTCAGCATTTGCCTAATGATAAATTGTATTTGCTGACAAGGTCAATGTATTGACTATAGAACTTAGGAAATGATGGCTTTAAACGAGACTGTTGATATTCTTGTTTCATCAACTTTTTTGTCAATAGCTTGCCTCATTTTAGAAATTGTTCTTACGTAGAGCATTCTCTTGCGTATCGAATCAACTTAGACATATAAACCCCGTATGCAGGTGATGAAGGTATATTGCTGGATAAGTAAGGGAAATTTAAGATTGAAAGGTTAAAGTCATCACATTTATTATCAAAGTTTTGTTGTTAGGTTACCATTACAGGTCTTTTCTAGTAAAATATCCAAATATGAAACAAATGTGTCAGACTCTGTGGTATCTTTTATTTCAAGCTCATTGGGATATATCGTGTCGACTTAAGAATGGAAATAACTATTAAGAATCGATAATACGTCGTCGATATATCTAAATGTCGAGCGGAAGGCCACGGTAAGTGTTTTCTTCTTCTCTTGTATAAGATTTTGAATAAATTCTGCTTCATATGAATACAAAAATAGGTCTGCTAATACCGGGGCGCAATTGGTACCCATGGGAACTCCAACAGATTGTTGGAAGAACTAGTCTCCAAAAAACCACATAGATATTGTCAATCAGAAACTCGAGCATCTTTTTAATGTCAATTTCAGAGTACTTGTAGGTACGATCAGAATGTTTTTTAACAAAATAATTAGCAAACGACCAATGACAAGGTAAGTGAATTTACGAGTTTCATTTTTGTTGAAAAAGCATCTGTCTATTGTGTCAAAAAGATGCTAAAAACATAGAATGAATTCCTGAAGTATTGTTTTCCCTCAAATAAAGTCAAAATAAAAAAAAAAAGATAAACATGTTGCATGTTTAATAAGACATTTATTAAAGCAAACACATAAAAAATATCAGAAATATAAACAACACGTTGAATGGTCATATATATATATATATATATATATATATATATATATATATATATATATATATATATATATATATATATATATATATATATATATATATATATATATATATATATATATTGTAAAAAAAATTTCTTTATATTCGAGCGCATCTACAGAGGAAATCCTTGGCAACAGAGCGCACACCTTCAATTTTTAAGCAATATATCACAGGATTTATGATAGAATTTATTCCACAACAGCAACCTGCAATAAAAAGGTAGACATGGGAGACTTCATCAAAAAAGGTAAAGGACAGAATAAGTGGGCCTGTTAAAATAATTAAGCAGCACAAGAGAATTCCAAGCAATATAACGGTATTCAAAAGTCTCTTCCTCTTCAATACTGCCATTTTCTGAAAGCCGGAAGGAGAAACTTTAGATTGTGCATTATCTTTGCTCTTTGATCCATGAGGTTGCTGCATCTCTTTTTCAAAAGATAATTTGTTTGATTTTACTCCTGTTTTTATAATATCCATCTGAATTTCATTTTTGCTCCTCTCTTCTAGATCAGTGCTTTTGGTTGCTGTCTCAGAGGTTTTACCGGTCTTGTCAATATTATCATGTAAAGCTTTAGGGATAACTACCCTGTTCTGTTTGATGACATGGCGTAAAGTTATACAATAAAACACAACTGTCGCAAAAAGTAAGCCTACCATTAGCTTATTAAAATTGATGAAAATTTGAAAATGTCTTTGGTAGATATATTGAACATTACAGACTGTCATTGGATCATTTGGAGGGGAAATCATACCAACCGAGAAAATGAATACCAACAGCCAGCTGGAGATGCAAACAATGTATTTTCTATAGTTTTTAAACAAACGATCACTCCATGAAGTATGACAAATAATAAGGTATCTTTGTACACCAATCAGAAATGTCTGAACTAGAGACAATAAAGTACCATTTACATTGATAAATATCTGGATAACACACATTGCCATGTTAAATCTTTCCCACTGTGAAACATTGATTTGGATGACGTATGAAATGTAACCAAGACCAACCAGAAAATCACAGACTGACAGCAATAAGACAAGAAAATGATACACGTTTTGTCTTATGGCTTTGTTTGTTATCAAGATAATGAATACGCTTGCGTTGATACATACACAAGGGATTCCTAGCAATAGACAAATTGAAATGGAAAGAACCTTTGGAGTGGACAAAGTTTCTTCTGTGTGATTCTGCATCCTGTGATCAGTTATGTTTATCGATTATCTTCGAACTCGATCCAGTTCAATTCTAATCTGAAAATAAGTATTTAAAATATTAATAATAAAAAGAAAAACGTATAAAGTATTTAAATGTCAATATTTTTGCTCTCTTACTTTCTATCCCACAGAATCGTAAAGGAAAAGAAGTTAGAGGTTACTAAAACAATTATGTACTTGTGTCATAAAATTGGTATTTACAAGTATCATCGTATGGATTTATAAAAAATACATTTTAGAGGTCTGTGTTTGCTTTGCTGTCGTTTTGTATTGAGCCTGATTACTGTTCAGTATCTCCATATTTCATATATTAAAAAAAATTGATCCCCTGTTATGGCAGCACCCTACCCCAGGGGTCATTCATTAAACAAAGACAAAACTAATCGGGAGCAGAGAAAACACAGACCTCTAAAACATCAGGGGCCAAGGATCAGTAAGCATCCCTTGGCGACCATTCGCACCCAACGTGTGCTTCTTGCCTTCACTAAACAAACGTTGAAATACGTAGACAATTTGGTGTTTACATAATGGCTTTACAATTTATTTGAAAAACTTTACTCAACATTCAATGTTAGACAGAATTTTCGACATGGTCACTGTATCGACCAAATAACTTGCAAAATGATGTAAAACCTGCAATTTTTAACTCTGTTCTGTAAATTTTGTAAATGAAATTTTATCAAAATTTCGATATGGAGTGCCTAAAAAATTCAGTAGTTTAAAATGACGCCAAAAGAGAGTAAGGGTGTTTTCCGCACATTCTATAAAGTTTAACACTTAGAAGAAATGGTATAGACCTAGAGAATGTTACAGACTACAGAGAAATACAGAGGACCTGTGACGTAATGACGAAGAACATTCAGAGAAGAGACGCACATTTAATATCGATTGGTAGTCCGGGTGTCTGAAGTCAGTCAAGTAGATTGAACTTTGAAAAGCGAATTATGTTGGCATAATCTAATGTTGATCTTATGCATAGATCTATTTACAATATAATGCACTGTCATCAAATGTTTATGACATTTTTAAGCCATATAAACAGACTCCAGGGAATATCATCAAGAAAAGTGCATTGAGAAATAATAAAGTTACAGCCCCGGGTGATCGTAAAATGTCTTTTGTATTTAATGATTATTTGGCAAATTATCAATCAACCTATCATTTTGAACACTTCTTAAACTTCTGTAAGCACCGACTACATTGTATTGATTTAATCGTATGAGGCTACGAACTTTCTTATAACTCCTCGTATGTTCTATGCAGGACCATATTGAAAAGTAGCATTGTTGCTTAGCATGTCCAGGATAAATAAATGCTTTATTATACCCGCACTTTCTAAAGAAAGTTCGGGTATATTGTTGTTACTCATGTCTGTCTGTCCGTCCGTCCGTCTGTCACACTCTTCTTTCTCAAACTCCTCTTACATTTTACACAGTAGCCTAATCATCTTTTGGGAGATGGTAGGTGGTGTCTCGTAGATGTGCAATAAGGTTTCGAAATTTTCATTTTCACCCTGGGGGTCAAATGGGGGTCGAAAAATGACATTTTTTATGCAAAAAGCCCCTGGTTCCCTGAACTCCTCTTACATTTTACACAGTATTGTAATCATCTTTTAGGAGATGGTTAGTGGTGTCCTGTAGATGTGCAGTAAAGTTTTGGAATTTTTATTTTCACCCTGGGGGTCAATTTTTTTTTAATATTTAACATGTTTAAACACCCTGCTTCCTAGAACTCCCCTTATATTTTATGCATTAGCCTTAAATCATGATCATTTGGAAGATGATTGGTTTTGTCCTGTGGATGTGTAAAATGGTTTCAAAATTTGCATTTCTATGTGGATGGCAAATAGGGGCTGGAAAAAAATGGCCCCTCCCTAACCCATGGGGTAATGATTTGTACAAACTTGAATCTACACTTCTTGAGAATGTTTCCATATTAATCATGCTCTTGTTGTTCTTGAAAAGAAGAATTCTGAAGATTGTTTTCCCCTTTCATACCTATATAAAACTTTGATCCCTTATTGTGGCCTGACCCTACCCTCGGAGGTCATGATTTGAAAACTAGAAATATGTCCATAGGATATGAATGCCCCACCGAATGTATATTACTAATGCAACATGAAAAATTGTAGGAGTGTATGGAGTTTGATGAGAACATCTTGAACAGTTTCTTTAAAATTGAAACTAAAATCTAAAAAAAAAATTGGATATAGATGATAAATTCTCACCAAATTATGTATAAGTGCATGCTTACATTAAAATATCTTAGCTTGTTTCTTTAAAAATAAGCAAAATACAAATTGAAGAGAGGGGAGGTCAAGGTCACAGGAACGTGCAAGGTGACAAGTTTTTGATGCAGTTGAATAGCTTTCACTAATACATATCAGCATATTAGGTTTGATAAAAATATCTTGAATGATTTATTTAAAACTGAGCTTAACAGTTATTTAAGAAAATAGAGGTCAAGGTCAAAGGAAAGGTTGAGGTCAAAATGTTGATGCAGTTGAAAAGCATACATCAGTATATATTTACTATTAGCATTTGAAGTTTGCTAAAATATCATAAATGGTTTATTCAAAACGGAGATAAACACTAATTCAAAAAAGTGAGGTCAAGGTCAAAGGAAAAGTCAAGGTCAAAAAAATTTATGCAATTGATAGCTCTCAGCAGTATGTATCAGCATATGAATTTTGATAAATATATCTTGAATTGTTCATTCAAAACTGATCTAGAAACTAATTTAAGTAAAAGTGAGGCCAAGGTCAAAGGAAAGGTCAAGGTCAAAAAGGTTGATGCAGTTGAAAAGCTTACATCAGTATCAGCATTTGAAGTTTGATTACACTATCTTTAATGTTATCTTTGAAACTGACCTAAACACTAGTTTAAGAAAAGTGAGGTCAAGGTCAAAGGAAAGGTCAAGGTCAAAAAAGGTTGATGCAGTTGCATAGTTCTTATCAATATCTATCAGCATATGAAGTTTGATAAAAATATCTTGGATAGTTTGTTTGAAACTGAGCTTTGAACTGAGCTAAAAGCAAAGCGCAACAGAGGGACAGACGGAAAACAGAAGGATGGAAAGACGGAAGGAGGACATTACAAAAACTATATGCCTCGGCCATATTCATGGCAGGGCATAAAAATCTTGAATCTACACTATATGAGGATGTTTCCATATCAAAATGACTAACAAAAAATTTAAAGAAATTGTGGTCCACTGCTTTCCGTGTCTTATTGGATGGGATGCCATTTTTGATGGCATATTGTTTAATATGCACGAGCTATCAAATGTCATTCAAAAGTAATCACAGTTAAAATTTTTGAAAATTAGGTAAAACATCAAGGTCAAGGGGTGAAAAATCATAGCATGCTCGGAAACATCTTGTTACAGGTAATGTACGTACATGTTAAATATAAAAGTCCTATCTCTTCTCAATCAAAAGTTATAAGGAAATATAACATTTTTGAAAAGTAGGTTAAACTTCTAGGTCAATCTCACAGAGTCAAAAGTCATGATATATTTAGAAAGGTCTTGTCACAGGTAATATACATGTATAATATGAATGCCGTATCTTTTCTCTCTCAAAATGATCAATTTAAAATAATGTTAAATTTTTTGAAAAGTAGGTCAAACTTCAAGGTCAAGGTCTTGGGTTCAAAAATCATAGTATATTTAGAAAGTTCTTGTAGGTAATGTACATGTGAAATATGAAAGCCCTATCTCATTATTCAAAAGTTATGACCAAGGTTAAATTCATTGTGACAGACTGACAAACGGACAGACTGACAGACATATGAGATTTAATGTCCCCTAGGTCCCTTTGGCAAAAAACTGGGGACAATAATACCCTTGCTGTTCTTGAGAAGAAGATTTATGATGGAAAAAATCCCCTGCATTTTTCTATGTAAATCTTTGGATCCCCATATGTGGCCCCATCCTATCCCAGTGGGTCATAATTTGAACAAATTTGAATCTACACTAAGTCTATGTAAAGAAAGTTTCAACTTTTTGGGCCCAGTCAGTGGTCCTTGATCGGACTTTTAAATGATAGCACCAAATTTTCACTAATTCTTGATTATCTCCCTTTGAAAGAGGGTGTGGCCCTTCATTTGAACAAACTTGAATCCCCTTTTCCCGAAGATGCTTTGTGGCAAGGTTGGTTGAAATTGGCCCAGTGGTTCTAGTGAAGATGACAAAAATGTGAAAAGTTTACAGACGGACAGATGGATGACAGACAAAATATGATCAGAAAACCAGAAAAACTCAAGTGAGCTAAAAACTTGTGATCACAAGTACTTGGAAAGAATTACAGTATTTGAAAAGCAGTTTTTTTTCATGCATTGTTTTCAGAAGCTGAAAATGTATGACTTGTATCCATGTTGACAAAACTGCACATTTCAGAACGGTATGATTAAAAATAGTTAATCAAGGTGCTTTGAGTAGCTAAATAAGCTAAACTGGTATAGCTAATTCAACCACAGAGCTCAGTCAATTTTAAGATGCACAACCTTTTCAACTCTTAATCATTCTTAAAATATTTATTTCATCATTTCTGATTCAAGGGAGAACTAGAGATATGACCAGAAGTATATCTGTTGACTAATAAACATGTACACGCATATTGTGTTTTTTAAGTCATTTGTTTGTTTGTTGTTAAATGTCCCTCTCGGGAATTTTCATTCATATGGAGACACCACCACTTAAAAATAATGAAGACGTGCAAGTCGAATTAGAGGTTAACATTCATTATAAGAGTTTTCAACAATTAAGACCTGCAGAGATAATTCCTTCCCCTTGCCCCTTCCCCTTCCCAGACCCCTGTTTGTTCATGTATGCAAACAAATACTCTGTTTTGACATAAAAAATGTGAATACATACAAATAGTTTAATGGTCCATCTCTTTGAATGATTTTCATTCCTAATTCTAGGAGGGTACATGGGTTGCCCAAATTCCTGAATAAAATGTCAAGCAATCTTATCATTAATGCACTTTTATTTAATTTGATGTAGTCATATTGTGAACATTTCCAGTTCATTAAGAGAGTGGGGATGACCGTCAGGGGTTCATAACCTTAAACCATTAGATGTACATAACATAATAACACAAGAAACAAAATTATGCAATGTCAAATTGATAAGTTTTTTACTATTTTGGAGTCACATGAACATTTGTCATTTCAGGGACAGGGAGCGGCTAGGGAAATTTGACCCCCCCCCCTGGAATTGCAGAGTTATTCAAATAGGACTATATACTGATTTACAGAAGCAAATAAAAAATGACTTTGGACGCCCTCCCTCCTTTAAAAACAAGGACCCCACCATCATTGTTTTTATTGTGTTTGTTTGTTTGTTTGTTTTGTTTTTTGTTTTTTGTTTTGCTTCTAAGGAAATTCTGGGCTGGAAATTTTTTTGACTTAGGTGTGGACCCCCCCCCCCCACCCCTGGAAAAAATTCCTTGATTTGTGCCTGTAACTGAATGTAATGTTGACAACGGGAGATAACTCTTCAGAATGTGAAATTCGTCTTTTGGCATCCGATGATCTTTGATCCTTTTTAAACTTTAACCTAACCATTTGCATTTCAGATTATTTTACCTCAATCTATAACCTAAACTTGTACTTACCGACATTCATAGGTACTGTCAACTTCATGAAATATTATCCAATTAAAACAGACAATGAATGAATTCCTGCTGATATATGCCTATGTAACGATGTCTGCACTATGTGCAATCGAAAAGATAATGGTAAAACTAGTACTAGTAGGGTGACGCAAGTCCAATGTGATGTAGAAATTTTCAAATGTACACATGTACAGTACAAGGACAAATTTTAAATTAGCATTACAAACGATGTCTTAACATGACTTTAATTGCTATCTATGCATATTTCCAAAAACAGGCAAATTGTGTGTGTGGGTGGGTGGGGAGGGGGTGACAAAATTGATTGGGTATGGCTTTTTGAGCAGGTTTTTGCCTACCCAAATACTGAAAAAGTTTGCACTATTTCTTCAGTACTGAATGTTGGCATCTAAGTTCATCAAAAACGCTTTGCACTAAAATAATATTATTTGTTGTGGAGAAAGTAAATGTAAAAAGTTCCAATTATGGACCAAAAAGTTATATCCCTCCTTTATCAAAACCCAATTATATAATTTACATCATTGATTAAATTCTGTAATTTCAGACTAGTAATGAATTAAGTACATGTATATGAAATGCGTATGAAAGGCTCATGGGTCACATGGTCACCTGAGCATTTTATGCTCGATTTGACAAATACATGTTCTGTGTAAATTATAGAATTATTTTGGCTTTTTCCTTGGTTATCCCAATATGAATGGGTGTGCATTTAGATGCAAACACCTTAGTGCGGGTATTACTGTCTTTTGACAGCATATAGTTATCATTGTTATAAAATAAAAAAAGGTAATGCACAAAAAAAATCTTTATAATTTATAGCGGAGATTGTTCATTTAAATCGTAGTCTTTGATCATAAAGGAAAGTTAATTAGTAAAGATCCCGTCATGTTTTCAAACAGGTATTATTTTCATTACCATCCCTACCCCTTTTCTGATTTCAAAGATGATTCAATCACTCATTTACGTGACATGTAAACTTAAGCTTAATAAATAGAATTAATAAACGAAGTTCTATAATGTTAGATTTGTGAATGACAAAACAAATTATAATGTAAAGTTTCTGCGTCTTCGCCACATCTCACAGGTTTATTCACCGTTTAATTTTTTAATTAACGTATTGGTAATATTCTCTTGCTGACAATTCAAACATATAGTGTTGGAAATCCAGGCTCATATCAATAAAATAAGTGATTTGGTCGATAACGCAAAAAAGAAAAAAAAAACAGTTTGTATTGCGTATATTTTGGAAAGACTAACGTGATCAGCTGATCAGCTATTGTCGCATTTAACGTGACACTGTCACGTGATTGCTTACTTATTAACCTGAATTCTTAATTTAGAGGCTTTTATTTGAAAAATAAATGTTTATTAACTGCGGTTAAACACAATATTTATAAAGTGTGTAGTTATATGGAAATATGCGACAAGACCTTTTATTAGGATTTCATTTAAAATCGTTGATGTCCAATACCATATGCAATTACGAACGATTTTTATTTTATGTTCAATTTGGACAATAAAGATTTAAATAAAAATAATCACAAAGAAAACAAGAGGCCCAAGGGCCTTAGCGGTCACCTGAGTATAATACAACAATTTAAAGGATGCAAAGAGTATAAAATGAACTGAAAGGTGAAGCTTTTTTGCCCAAAAGCAAGAAAAATAGGGTGATCAGGATCAACAAGATAATTGGTCTTGATATTAATTAACAGTTCATAAATTAGGTTCTAACCTGTTCCCCATTAACCACAATTCAGTATATTAACAAATTATCGATGCTTCTGTATTATTTTAATCTCTTGTTGAAATCTCTTACATTGGCCTCTCTTGGTCTGTGATGAACATATAATAAGACACGTTATTTTTGTCTCATTTTTATTTATCTACCACTTACAAGTCTACCTGATCATTAAAACTATGAAAAGTACTTTTTGTATTATACAATAAAAATTCTTGCATAATTCTCTTATTCTATTTACCTTTCAAGTACATTATTTACAGTGATTAATTATCAAAAGTAAATGTCAAAGGGAAATAACTCCTCTCAGTAGAATACAAATTAATAGAGCCCTGGCCAGGACCAGAACACTTGACTAAATGGTCCAGATGTTCAAAAATCTTGTAAAAATACCCTTCCTTATAAAAACTTTTACTCTATTTGCCTAAGATATGCCCAGGTGCAGAGAAGATTTTTATAGAAAAAATACATTTTTACTAACGATTCACTATATTATCAATAGAGCCCCCCCCCCCCCCCCCCGAGACACACCAGAGCCTCTGACCCTGGGGCCATAAGTTTGCTCATCATAACTAATCACTTTATTTATCTGCTTAACACTAAGGAGCAAACAGGATTATTTAAAAAAAATTAATGCATTTTCACTATATTTTCAAGAGCCCCACCCTTACACCAGCACATCTGACCCAGGATTTTTGAAACTCACTACTCTGGAAGAAGCACTCTTGTTCATCATAACTATACACTTAGCTTCTTTGCTTTTTAACCAGAAGCAGAAAAGAGTATTTTCAAAGAATTTTGCTTTTTCACTTTATAATCAATAGAAGCCCTCCCCCCTTCCGAACCCTTGAACCTGGGGTCATGAAATTCACAATTTTGGAAGAAGCATCCTTGCGTATCATAAAAATGAGCTTAATTTGTTTATATAATACACAGGGGCAGGGAACGACGGACGCCGCACGACGACGGACGAAAAGAGATAGCAATAAGTCACCTGAGTAACTCAGGTGACCTAAAAATGCAAACATAACAAGAGTTTGAAAACAAAACCTTTGTTAAAGAGATTGGCGATTCTGTAATAGAGACTGGCGGATTTCTTTTTAATAAAAAATTATGGTTCTGAAATAGACATTGTCGGTTTTTTATCAGAGTTCCGAATCATTGACCATGGTATGAAATTTAGTAGAAATATTAGAGTTCTAACTCCATTGTTTTATTATTATTATTATTTTGTTTTGGTAAACTAAAGTAATAGAGTATTTATTTTAATTAGCTATAGTATGTAAAATAAAGCTAGGTAAAGTAAAATTTTTATATGGATAGCATGGATCTGGGTTACGGAAGCACATAGAAAACTGAATTCTTGGACAAGAATATAAGATTAACAAACACTAAACCAGCTTAAACCCCGACTTATTTACATGTAACAAAAATCTAAAAAATATACAAAGGAAGTATTTAAAAATTGATTGCAAAAATCAAATTACAAAAAGGTAAATTTTTCTTTGTGTGTTGATTTAACATAAACCAAAAAATTAGCTACTTCAGTCTTCTTTGCTGGATAACACAATGTTTACTCACTAACACTCATTAATTTACTTTTAAGAAATAAGAATGTTGAAATCATGAAACAGTGTTTTAAGGCTGGAAGCAATATTTGATAAATAAGGTAAATTGATCATCTTTAAAGAGTATTTATACAGAGTTTGATAAGATAAAACTTACCACGACTACCTTCCTGGCTGTTGTTCCGTCCCTAACAGTTGTCAATTAACGTCATCAAAAGAAATTTGGCCCCTTATATATGTTGTGGTATCTGATCCCTCCCTCTGTTTTTCAGAGATCTGTGTTTACTCTGTTCACAATTTGTATTGTTAAATTGAACATTTGAGCTTGATTACCCTCAACATTTCACTATAATGTCTCTCAATCTAGCTACTAAATTATAAAGCCATTTGATACTACTGATACTAACATGTTAATTATTTCTACGAAATTTTCCACGTGACACACATAATTATTACATATACATAATCAAAAAAAATTCTTAGGCTGAACATTCTGGATAAATATATAGTCTTAAAATATAAGGTAAATATGTTATTAAATAAATGCTTATATTACATATAATTTGCATCTAAAGGAAAAGTCATTGTTCGGTATTTGATTATAAGTGTATATATACTAAAATGCTAAATAACATAGTTCAAACGTTCAAAATCCTACAGAGACATAACTTAGTACTCAGGTTAATTCAGGAGTTTCACATAATCCTGAGTACACTTTCGAGAATGCAAAATTTATGATTAAATAAGCGTTTTTCTATTTTATCAATTTACAGAGTGCTGTTCATAAATTAGAATTATAGAATCTTTTATATCTGTATTTGTTCTCTTTATTGGAGAAAGTATCCGTATATCTTCAACAGACATAGTTTTGTTTACATTTGTTTACAGTTTTCAACAGCAATATTGTCACGATTAGCAGTTTAAATCAACCATACTGTTTGGAGAAGTTCCCATTTTTAAGAAAATATTTGTTGCTTCTCGCATTTATCAGAGAGTTTCTGATGTCATATTTTAGAAAAAGTAATTTTTTTTCTATTAGATAATGATAAAAAAATCAGTAGAGCTCCTTATATAAATTCATAAATACATGTGTCAGTAAAATGATTTTATACATTTAACATATAGTATATGTTGTTCATAATGCCAAAACTTTGTTATATGTTACATGTGAAAAGGAAATTAAGTTATGATTTTTTTTACTAAAAGAAAAAGAAATGCAGATTTTATATTTACATGTATCTTCTATATTTGTCTTTAATCTAGTCATGGTTGAAGTAGTTTTCAATTAATTTACACTTCGAGTAATGTCCAGAAATTGATATCTATAAAAAAAAATCCTCAACCATGCCTCTGAAATTCTCGTCTGAGCATTAGTAGTTAGCCTTTAAGCTTTGTGTTGAAAGTCATTTAGCTGAGATTTTGGTTCGTCCCATTTTTACAACCTCAACTGATTTTTTTTTAAATGTCCGATGAAAATTCAAACAAACTAAGACCCATAAAGATACCTTGCCTTACTAGAATTTTTAAAGGTTTGATTATTGAATTACAAAAGCAAAATCACCATCAAGATGAAATGAAATAACTGAGCAATGTAATGAAGAATAGAGAAACGAAGAGTAATTAAGCTCAAAAGTCTATTGAAACAATATAATTTGGAAGCAGAGCAAACACGGACCTCCATAAACATCAGACGTGGATCAGGTGACATGGAAGAGTAAGCATCCCCTGACGACTATTCATACTCGCCGTGTGTTGCTAGTCAGGGTCGGGCAAACGGAAAAATTTGTAAACTATTCAGTGTGTACATATTGTCCTAACAATTTATATATAATTATAAGAAACGTCAGTCAGCATTTGACTTATTAATATATTGTGTTTGCTGATATGATCATTGTCTAAGAAGGTGCAAATTGTTGACTTTAATCGAGACAGTTCATATCGTTGTTTTATTAACTTGTTTGTCAATAGCTTGCCTATCCAAATATCCAAATATGTAATTGATGTGTAGGACTCTTATTTCTGATTTCAAGTTCACTGGTACATATCGAGTTCACATATGAATGGAAGTAACTATAGTTAATAGATAAAACGTCATCGATATAGCTAAATATCAAGATAAAGGCTATAGCAAATATTTTTCTTTTCTTATGTACAGACTAGTTAATAAATTCTGCTTCATATAAATGCAAAACTATTTATAACGGGGCGCATTTGGTACCCATGAGAATTCCGACAAATTTTTGGAAGACGTGATGTCCAAAAACTATATAGTTTTTATCAACCAGAAACACAGGAGTGTTTTATTTTCAATTTCAGAGCATTTGTGTATACAGTATAAATGTCTTTTCAACAAAATAATTTTGCCAATGACCTTTTACCAGGTAAGTAAATTTACGAATTCCAATTTTATTAAAAAAAAGTAGCTGTCTATAATGTCAAAAGCCTTTTTAGTTTAATTTGTCGTGAGGAATGGTTGTATAAAGTGTTGAAAAGTTTTGAAATTGAATTATTGGGCAGCGATCTTTCAATTGGCGATAGAATTTAATTTCAATTAAAAATTCTGTCGAAGATCAAAGCAAACACAAACTCCTAAAACATCATAGGTGGGATCAGGTGCCATGAAGGAAAGACCATCCTCTGCCAACTGGTCATATCCGCCGAGTGCTCCTTGTCATGAACGAAAAAAAAACCCCGAAAAATCCGTAGACATTTCGGAGCCTAAGAATTAGTATGAAAAACGTCTATCAGTATTTGACTTAATGATAGATTGTAATTGCTGACAAGGTCATTATATAGACCACAGAACTTTGAGAATGATGACAATAAACGTGTCACATTAAAATCTACATCTATATAAATGATCTATATTCGAACATGCAAGCAAAATTCTATTTCACTGTGGAGAGAACCCGTTTTTCACTATGTACATTTCTAACCCTTTTACGCTTCAAATTACTGGACTTTTGAAATATGTTCAGTCCGTGCGGCAGTTGGACACGGCAGTTCTCATAGAGAAAGACGTTCTTATACTTCTCTAGAGATTTGAGTTTACATGTATTTCAGTAGTAATGTTCGACTTCAAACCAGTTTACTTGATATTGCCAGTATGTATGGTCCTACTTTTCTGAGGTCAAACTTGTTTTATTTACAATAAAATATAACTGTTTTAAAAATCTTAAAACAATCAGTTTCGGAATTTCTCAACATAGGCAGCCTAAACTGTTTTGCTATTTGAAATTTTTTTACATATATTTTTTCTGTATACGTTATTTATATGTATAGTTGGTCAAAAGTTCGAGTAATGACTGTACGGTGTCCAGCCCATGTCTTTTAGTATGTCCTCTGTTCTGTTATATGTTTGCCATTAAGTGGAAAATAAAGGTATAGCATTGTGTAGTAAAGCATATTTATGTTATTTGTACGCCATATGTACATGTTTATGCACTGTATAACTTACAATGTGTAAAGTGTATGCCTACATTGACCTTATATTGTGCATGGGTAATTAACAGGTCTTCATCCTATGTGGTAGATGTCCCGGCATCAGACACGGTCACATCTATAGTCTTGGGCGCAAGATGTATACCTTTTTGTGTAGTACAGGAGGATATATCTCCATACCAGTCCGGAGACCAATCGTTATCGCCGAGTTGAACACCGACAGCTACTCAACTTAATCCAGTTTATGTTGTATATTTTTGTTTATTTTTGTTTCTTAAATGTAATTTTTTTTTACAATTTAAAAGAAGTTCTGTTGTAAATACTATGAAATCATTTAAACTCTTTGGGGTCAATGTTTGTGGATAACTTTACTTGTTCATCGGAACGTAATTTCGTGGGTTACACGTTTATATGATACATTTATTGAATCAATATGTTTATAAAACAAACGTTCTTTGGGATGTATAATCGTGGATAAGGGTGACCCACCAAATCCATGAACATTGCTCCCCCAAGAACAATGATGATTTCACAGTAAACAAATCAAATGGGAGTTTGGATCAACATCATGTAAGCTTGGTCATTAACTTAACAAAACGAGACTGTTGATATTCTTGTTTCATCAATTTATTCGCCAATAACTTGAATCGTTTTAGAAATTGTTCCTACTTAGGGCATGCTCTTACGTATCGAAACAACTGAGAGACGTACACTCCATAAAATTAACCTGATCATTCTATTTTATCAATGAAAGTTAGAATTCTAGAAAACATTTTCCATCATACTTGTAGCCCATGATTGAGTCCACCTTTTGGTAGATTACGAGAAGAATATTGGATAAGAAAAGTAGGTATTGCATTTCTATATGGACGCAATGAAAATCGCGATAGTGTTGGGAATCTCTCCAGTCCACAGTGTAGCAATGTAAATGTGGTGGGCATTTTTAACAACACACAGAGACATAAGCGTAGTTATGGACACCGGTCTTACAATAACCTTTCATACATGATATCTCCTTTGATTTGTAATGAAAGTGACTATTGTTAATTGATAATACATCGTCGATATATCGAAATGTCGAGTTGAAGGCCACAGCAAGTGTTTTTCTTCTTCTCATGTAGAAGTTTATGAATAAATTTTGCTTCATATGAATACAAAAATAGGTCTGCTAAGAAGGGAGCGCAATTGGTACCCATGGGAATTCCTACAGATTGTTGGAAGACCTGATCTCCAAAAACTACATAGATATTGTCAATCAGAAACTCAAGCATCTTTTTAACATCAACTTCAGAGTACTTGTGAGTACAATTAGTGTACCTTTTAACAAAATATTATGTAAATGACCAATGACAAGGTGAGTATATTTACGAGTTCCACACTTATTGAAAAAGCAGCTGTCTATGATGTCAAAAAGCCTGCACTTCAATTTATAGTGGGAAATGGTTGTATAAAGTGTTGAAAAGTCGTAAGTTGTGATGCTTTTGATTTTAGTAAAATTTTGTGATTTCAAATTTTCAAAAAGTTCTTTGGAGTTTTTAAGTATCCACATCTGATTTACACCACTTCTTGAATATACTGCTATACAGTACTCCTGACGTTTCTCCTTCATTTCAGTAGATATTTTAGTGAGGAGTAAAGAAAGAGGCTTGGTAGGACATTACTGGAACCCGCTATGTATTTTTCTTTGTAAGAATTTTTATGAAGTTTAGAAATCCAGTGAAGGTAGCACTACTGGCTTTCAAAACCCCTGTCCGTATGAAAATCCCCTGTCTCTCTCTGTAACCTACAGCATTTCCACAATTATCTACGGTATATCTACAGTATGGTACGGTATGTCTCCTCTGCATATACAGTAATTCTCAGTATGCCACTGTATGTATCCCCAGCATGCCACAGTTACCTACAGTAGGCCCCAGTACGCCTACGGTAGGCCCCAGTATGGCTACTGCTTCCTACAGTGACCTACGGTATGCCACAGTACATGCCCCAGTAGGCCCCTGTATTGTTCACCGAAGCAAAACGGAAGAAGTATACACAATTCCAGAGGCGCTGTTTATCTAAGATGTGAGGTTGTCAGTTCAGTACACAGGATTATTTCCTTGAGAAACTTCTGAACATTATTTTATACACATAGTTATACAACTGAAGTCAACTGATACGGGTCTCGTGATCCACATTAGGCAAAAACTTCACGCATATGTTATTGCCACAAAGAAAATATCGAAATGATCTGAAGTGTACATTTCTTGCTGACAAAATAACAAAAATACCTAATAAACATTAAAATTGTTATAATATAATTATTAATTTATTCGTACATTTCATTATGTTTACAATTGTTAAGAGACTTATAGAGTTATGCTGAAAGTTTACAAATCATTGCTTCAAGCAAAAGCAAAAAAAAAAAAAAAAAAAAAAAAAAAAAAAAAAAAAAATCATCTATTAATGAATTTTATTTATTATTTTTTCATTATTTATTTATTTATTTATTTATGTATGTATGTATTTATTTATTTGTTTGTTAGTTTATTCCTTCATTCATTCAAAAAATATTTAATTTAAAGCATCAAATTGGGAAGGGCATGCATTACAACCAATAATTCAATGAAGATTATATTCACTTAGAGTACGGCTACATTAGAGACCTAAATGTATAAACTAATATAATTATATGCTCCTGGCTAGTGGCTACATGTGCTTGTAAAATATATTCCTTGGTGTTTTAATAAACTTGAACACGTCGTGTAACTAATGACCTACATGTATAAAGGTCCCTGGTGTAAGTAAATCTCACCGATGCAAATATTTGAAAAGCAATCCGCGTCGATACAAGAATGTAAAATTTATTTTATTTAAATTTTCTGCCTGCTCACCGAGAAAAAAGCCTTTTAATCTTGGTGCATGTAACCATTCTAATAAATGAACATAGCTGTATACGACAGCAGTGGGTCTGTCATAGTATCTAATGACATGGTATCTTTAGGTAACACAGCTCTTTTTCTTTATTGTCAACCGATTAATTTTTTTTTTTCAATCGATCTTTGTTCATTATCTTCAACTTTAACATTTTTTTTGACAATTATATTTTACATATAATAACATGTTGTCCAGGCGCGGATCCAAGAATTTTTCCAGGAGGGGGGGGGGGATATTCCATCCCAATTCCAAAAAAAATTAACGCAAATTCCATTTCCTTAACGTGGAAAAAAACCTATTTCGTGGTGGGATCCACGCTTTCGGGGGGGGGGGGGGGTTCAAAGTCATTTTTTATTTGCTTCAACATAACTTGGTTCGGAATGCCCCCCCCCCTCTCTAGGTTAGAGCATGCTGTCAGTATTAATTATAATCGGAGAAATTCAATATTAAACGTATAATACAAGATCAGTTTATGCAAAAGAGGCACAAGTTAATTATATGTAATTGCCGACGGACAGTGAATTGTGTAATCTGTATAAAAACTGTAGACATGATTTTCTAAGAAATATTGGCATTTCAAATTTACAAAATAACGATTTAAATGTTCTGTTCAGATATATATTAACTCATTTCCCACGTCAAAATGTGAGTTTCAAATATAATGCATATACACATGTAATATACACTGTAAGACAAAGAAAAATCACACGCATGTAATTAATATATATTGCTAAAAGTGATTTATAGGTCCGATGGACCGGGTGTTGTACATATATGCTTATTTGTCTAATGAACGTAAAATTATTGTATACACAAGTCACTATGTATAATAAAATATTTACTTACTTATTGTATATAATTTTAAAGCAAAATTCATGCGAAAACCTTTTTTTTCTTTTTTTTCTGTCTTTTTTTTCCCTAGGGGGCAAAGCAAACAAGCCACCATTTTTTTTTTTTTTTAAATTTGACGTTTTGTGTTTAATGAGGGAACAAGTTTACTATTAAACAGAGATGAATTACAAATACATCGAACCTATTTATTCCGGCTTGGTTGACAAGAAGTGCGACATCTATTTTGTACATGGAAATTTCGGGGGGGGGGGGGTATTTTATGCAATCGAAAATTAAATCGAAAGTCAAATATTTATTATCAAAACACGGTTACTTAGAACAACAATATTTGACAGACAAGATGCTCATCTTGAGTTCCCCCTACGAAATATATACGTTTAGAAAGGTACATGAAAAATTCACCAGAAATGCATGTGTTAACAGTACGAAGAGGACTAAGTAAGTAAGTAAAATGTTTTCATAAAAAAAAAAAACATCAAAGGGTTGATTATTTTAGACACCGTTTTGATTTTCTTAAAAATATAGTATAACTATATCACAAATGTTTCATCATAATGTTACGGGATCGAGATCCGGAAAAACTCCTCAAAAGAAATCGCAAGAGGCTGACCTTGACAGATGAATTAAACGAGGACGCATTTTTCTTCATAATCATCTTTCTGAATGTATTATAGTAAGTTCAAGCTGTAGTGTGTGTTTCTCATAGTGAATCCTAAAAGGTGCAATTGTCATGATTGTGCGGGACTTCATTACTTTTTTATTACTCAGTGGACACTGGTTGTCACAGGAGTTAATAAAGTCAATAGAATCACTCGATTGACCAAGCATGAGCTATGCGTTCGCATATTGGCTGTGCTACATTTTGTAACGCATACATGTAGCTCATGCTAGGTCAATCGATGCTAGGTCAATCAAATGATTTAATTTTATTTATAAAATTAACTTTATTAATAAAATTGCGAACTCCTGTGATTGAGGCTGTAAATAATCTGGTAATACAACTTCCATTATCAATAACGTACGTATAGTAATTGTCAGTGTTTTTTTTTTTCGAAATCCTTAGTAGGAAGACAATCCAGTTAGATGACAGCTTTTCCATGTAAGCAGTCTTAGCAAGCCACTTGTTCATGCTAAAAAACAGAAAATGGTATGGATTCTCTGTGATCGGGGTGGTGACAGTGACGATGCAAATGGACCTGATTAGCTATATCAGTCTAACATAATAGTGTATAGTGTAGCAGATATACTTTGTTGTGACTTGACTTCTACATTTTGATCAATGTGAATGGATTGTTTACTGTAGCATGGCATATTTTTAGATTAATGGAAAAATCTTTAGTTAAAACGAATTCGTTATTTGTGTCAGTGATTGTGATGTTCATATTATGAAACAAAATATAGGCCTATATCATTGAACATGTTCGACAATTCTTTCTTTTTTTTTTTTTGGGGGGGGGGGGGGTTATTTCTAATTGTCAGGGATGAATATACATATATATGACGTGTATATACTAAAAATGCATGTTTACAAAAAATTGCTTTTATATTTTTTCATCTTCAGTTAATTGTAATTTAGAATTAATTTTGTGTTTCCATTCTCTTTTCAGTAAATCAGCACATAAAATTATAATAAGTAACTAGATTGAAGAACAGTCTTCGTTTACTGTTCATATAGTGCTAGCTGTGGATACTTATGTCTAGAATAATGATAACGTAGTAAAGAGCAAGGAGTTCGTAAAGTAAGCATTTTAGATTGAGGATTTAGGATATTACGATATTTATTGCATACTGTTAGACGAAGGGTAAATGTACATGTATCACATTGACATGACATTAACAGGTATTGATGCGGAAGTCCTTTCCCCAGCATTGTCGTGCATTTCATATCATGTGTCAAATAACGAATGCGAACAACTCCGTTTGTTTTGGCATTTTTGCATTGTATATGTATGTATACACGGAAATATAATTTTTAACCCCCCCCCTCCCCGAAGCAGCGTACATGTTAAAAGATTTCATTCACTCTTATATATATATATATATATATATATATATATATATATATATATATATATATATATATATATATATATATATATATATTTCTTTTACAGTATAACAGGATTTAATTCTTATTTTCACTGTTTAGTTCAATAAATTCTAATAAAAGATAATTCAATTATGCAAGGGACTTTCATTTCAATCCATTTGTCCTTAATTACAGATCAAAGAATTATATCAGACTTCGATCTCGCTTAGCTTGCGTTGGTGTTGGGAAAATTGATAACCCACTCTAATTTATGTTGAATAATCAAATTATTGATTCATGTCTTTATTTATTTGCATGTATTTACAAACAATATAAACTTTTACATCTTCGGGCCAGTCTACATGCCGGGAGAATCGTAATTCATATTAGGACGTGTCACAATTTTCATTTTTTAAAGGACAAAAAAGTGTATGCATCTGCAGTGCCTTGGTATTTATAATGGAGTCAGAAATTTATCATCGCAGGTAAAAAACTCTTCGGTGTTTGATTTCTGAGAATAAATTGAAAATGACATGCTAGTTCGTTGCGCCAATTTGTAACCCCGAAACTTAGCATCGTTTTGAGGGTGGGGAAATGGGGAATAGGCTTTTTAAAAAGTCAGATTTCTTTTTTTTTTTTTTTTTTTTTTTTTTTGACGCTCTGATTCGTTTAAGAAAAAAAATAAGTCATGCATAATTCCGTGCCCTGTCTTGTGTATAAGTATGTTCTTGAGGTTATAGTCAGAAAGAATGAGTTTGATACGAAACAATTTAAAATAAATTTTCAAAATAAATGATACGACTTATAGCATTTCAGGAATTAATAAAGACTTAGTATTGAATTATCTTCTTCTTTTTTTCCAAAGGTTTGACAGATATATCCAGGTGTTTTAAATTCCGATTTAATTTTTTTTTTCACATCAATTAGCGTACGATACAAACTGCATTTAAAGCAGAGTAAATTTTAAATTAGAAGATTTTGATATAAAACTGACGGAAGATTTTGGTTCATGTACGGATTCTTTTTTATCCTTATTTCTCCACAGTTTTCGCTGACCTTTGTTTAAAATAACTTCTTATCCATTTATTTTGCATAATCTAAAGTGTAATTATGTCTCTCTCTCTCTCTCTCTCTCTCTCTCTCTCTGGACTCGAATTGTTTTAATGACTGCTTATTTCAATGTACCAGTGAATAAGAGGAGTAAAGGCATTCGTGCCTGCTTTTCAATGCATTTTACATTACAAATATATGATATTTTTAAAACAGAAATTGTATAGCCGAAACTTATATTTTTAATTCATGCGTTTCACCCCTTAAAGAAGCGCCTAAGAAACAACATCGTTGTTGAATGTATTAGCAAGGATAAAGTACAAATTAGCAGTAATAATTGTAAATATATTGTTTTTCAGTGTTCATTTTTTTTGTTTTGATATTTTTTTTTAAATTGAAGTTTTATAGCATATCTAGTATACTATAATTTAAACTGATATTTCATAGTGAATGTGAAAACAATCTTGTTACGAGTGGTCAGTCAGTTGTTTATTTAGTCCTAACACCAGTGGTCAGACGCAGACAGAGAACAATAGGCAATTAGGACCTATTGTTAAGCTGACCACTGCAAATTACATTAGATATATATACTAGAACCTACCCTGGTTCTGCCTCAGTGCATACAATGAAGTTGATAAAAGAAAAGCGCGGGGCGGATCAATGATTCTTAATCATAAGTGGGTCTGAAAATTGAAACTAGATGATAGAGAAAATGAAATTATTATTAAATTATAAATTCATTTCATTTTAAACAAAATTAATTCTGTATCACCATAAGAACCATAAGAGCATACTAATTAATTTTATGATCGGAAATCGGAAAATTTTGTTCTGATAAGGTCCAAATTATGCAGAATTTCATCACGATATTAAACAAAAAGGTGACGTAGAATTAATGTCTAAAACTGTGTACAAGTAATCAGGCCCTGTCTTAAGCGTATTTTACGGAGACAAGAGGGGGTGGCTTATAAACTTAATAGCTTTATACAATCCTCCAATTATAAATAGTTTGAGCTCTCAGCAGTTTGAAATATTTATAAAAGTTGCATATAAATTAAAAAGAAAATGATTGATCGATTTCACAATCGAAACTTGATTCATTTGACTTTTTGCAGAATATTACGTAAATCAAAACGCAGATTGGGATTCGTCAGAAATGCAACAAAAACAATGGAAAATTACCTTCAAATGGATTCTGGGCCGTTTTAAAATAACGAGAAAAAGAAAAAAGAATAATAACATTTCAATGCTGTTAATAATTGTTTCTGAATTCGTTACATAAATACATAAAAATTAAATATTATCTAATACGACTTATAATTCAATTTTATCAAGTAAGCGTCAGAAAGAATATTAATTTGTTATCACGGCCCTCAGTTCATTAGCCACTGCCATTTTTATTAATGGCATCATTTTTAACAATATTTATCGGGAATTATGCTCCTAGATAAAAAAAAAAGCCTTCTTTACAAACATGTTCATTTTATCTGATTGAAAAACATGCGGGCTTAATACGAACTAATTCTTCTTTTTAATAAGTTCGAAGAAAGTCCAATTATGTTCATTTAATGTGTCAAAACAGACTGACCTTGTTGATGATTCGATGATTCAAAGTGATATATAGATTCTCAGCCACTTACAACAGGACAGGACTTTTTCTTGAAATAATAGTGATTAATTATTATTATTTCTAATATATTGACCGTAATCATCCCCGTCAGAAATAAATCTATTATACTATTTTTTTTTTAATTTTATTTGTTACAACATAGCAAGTATATCATTACTTTAAAGATGTAATGTACAAAAACAATTCTATAAATCATCATAATCTTCTTCATAAATAATTTTTAGCGATGAATAGCTTCAACTGTAGAAACATTGCCTCTTAAAACATTGTGTACTTCTACCGTTTTGCTTCGGTTAACAATACAGGGGCCTACTGGGGCATATACTGTGGCATACCGTAGGTCACTGTAGGAAGCAGTAGCCATACTGGGGCCTACCGTAGGCGTACTGGGACCTACTGTAGGTAACTGTGGCATGCTGGGGATACATACAGTGGCATACTGAGAATTACTGTATATGCAGAGGAGACATACCGTACCATACTGTAGATATCCCGTAGATAATTGTGGAAATGCTGTAGGTTACAGAGAAAGACTGGGGATCTTCATACGGACAGGGATTTTGAAAGCCAGTAGTGTTACCAGCTTTGTCAGCTGAAACCAGTACATACTGATCGTGTAATCTATGTAATTCCTTTTTCACTTCTGAATTATTAAAGACAGAAGGATAAATAGTTTTCATACAGCCCCTCAATCGCTTAATGCGAGATTTCAATATCCATCTGATGCTCTTAATCCATTCTGACAAAGTGCAAAGATCTTCTTTTTCGTGTTTGGCCCATCGCCTGGCGTAATCTTCCACAGAATTCATAATATTTATAAAATTATGACCCCAGTTGAAAGAACGACGCTCCCGAAATTTTGGCCCTATTAAAATAAGGAATTTAAGGTCCTTATATAAAATTTATACAGTTGAAAAGGGAAGATCTTAAGGTTTATGAATAAAATTCAGTCCCGCTGATATGATCTGATATTTTGGCAGCATTCATTCTTCTTTTTTGTCTATAGAATTTATAATTATTTTATTGAGAAATAATTTATCTTTTTATAAGTAGCGATTGTTAGCTGTATTTTGTAGCATTTCGCGATTTCTTGTGATTGTATTATTTGTAGGGATGTCAATTTTGTCAATAATTCATATTCGAATATTCATTGAAAGTATTCGAATATATTCGAATATTCGATAAAATAAATAAAATCTGTTTTATTTTAAATATGCATCATCCTACTTTCATGAAAGGTTTAGCGTAGGTATACTTATATTGGAAGTAAAATTATATGCAGACTTTTGTAGGTGTACAATAAAATTCCATTTGATATTTGTCAATATTTGAAATAAATAATTGATTTAAATGTAGAAAGGTATAATTTTAACAAATGAAACGTGTATATATAGTAGTTCCAACTGAGGAACCAGTCGTCTTACCAAAGGCAAGATAGTCGTAACGATATACTGTTCAGATTTCAACACGTGTAATAAATTACAATTATCTGCCTAAAAAGAGATATGATTATAATCTTTGATACAATGTTTTTAAAATATAATCAAATATTTCCATAGACAATTTTCCCAGGTAATTAACTAATTTACCGATAATGAACATAAAACGCAGGATTTTGTACAACCCGAGATAATCAAGTAATTTACACATTCATTCTGAAATTGAGCCCTTTACAATATTAATTACAGACTATTTCTATATCGGACATTCATTTAATGATCAATTAAATTTGTTTAGATAAGTTTGTATACTCTTCACTTTTTAGATATTCGAAGGTTTTCATTTTGTTGTCCTCTATTCTAGATCCGATCGTATTTAACTTATGAAAACTATGAAAGTATATTTTGTATTATACATAAAGCATTATCGTACAATTTAGTAACACCTTCCTCAAAACAAAATACATGTAATTTAGTAGATCTATAAGATAAGAAAGCAGTGAAAGAAATCAGGCGACCGAAATTGATAGTAAATTAAACAGGGATAATTCCAGCACTGTTCTAACCAAAATTTATTAATCACAGTACTTTTTAATGAAACCTGAAAAACACCGAATATTCGAATCTTAAATTCATATTCGAATATCAACTCATCGAATGAATATTCGAATGTTCGAATATTCGTTGCCATCCCTAGTAATTATTTGTATATGAATAATTTCATTCAATGAAAGTTTGAATTATTTTAATTTAATTTCCATTCATTTTATTAATTTGAAAATCCTGGGATCCGCTCCCGCAGCTGCGTGAAAGCCTCATCACTAATGTACACAAAACATCAGCACGCCGGAAATGTTCGTGATTCTGCTAACAAAGAAAACTTACTCATAGTTTGTCATCTCATAAAAAAATTAACCCATGTCCTACGTAGAAATGCCCGATTTAAAGAGGAAAATTCAGGAATTTTTTGTTTCATCCATGTTTTGAAGTGAACCTCGCATTCTATTTATTAGGGTCTTTCGTCTTCTATCAAAGACCTTGTTATTCTAGTATATCAGAGATAAATTAATAATTTTATTTTACACCGATCAGATCTCTCAAAAATAATTTTCATCTAGACACTACCTTGTATTACTTGTGTTTGAAGGGGGCAGGGAGGGTGGGTCTACGAATACTCACTTCTTTAAGCATTTAAAAATCTTGAAGCTTATGGTTCATGTCGGGGTGACACACCGTATTGCTTGCAATAGCAGATTTTCTAGTTGAAATTGTATTTTAGAGGAAATGAGATTTAATTCTACGAGTGGTAAACCAAATTATACCCATAGCTCCCTTTCTAAGGAAGAAATTCTTCAAAAGCATAAGTCAGTTTTGAATCTTTTTAATATCCCAAACAATCAAATGAAATCGAATTACCATACCTATACTGGATTACTAAACTTCTTAAAATTTCTTCACAAACAAAGATTTATAGCGGGCTCCAGTAAATGTTTTATCAAGCCCCTTACTTTACTTCTCACCAAAATATTAACAGCAGTGAAGGAGAAACTGAAGGAGTACTGTACATCAACATATTAACAGCAGTGAAGGAGAAACTGAAGGAGTACTGTACAACAACATATTAACAGCAGTGAAGGAGAAACTGAAGGAGTACTGTACATCAACATATTAACAGCAGTGAAGGAGAAACTGAAGGAGTACTGTACATCAACATATTAACAGCAGTGAAGGAGAAACTGAAGGAGTACTGTACATCAACATATTAACAGCAGTGAAGGAGAAACTGAAGGAGTACTGTACAACAACATATTAACAGCAGTGAAGGAGAAACTGAAGGAGTACTGTACATCAACATATTAACAGCAGTGAAGGAGAAACTGAAGGAGTACTGTACATCAACATATTAACAGCAGTGAAGGAGAAACTGAAGGAGTACTGTACATCAACATATTAACAGCAGTGAAGGAGAAACTGAAGGAGTACTGTACATCAACATATTAACAGCAGTGAAGGAGAAACTGAAGGAGTACTGTACATCAACATATTAACAGCAGTGAAGGAGAAACTGAAGGAGTACTGTACAACAACATATTAACAGCAGTGAAGGAGAAACTGAAGGAGTACTGTACATCAACATATTAACAGCAGTGAAGGAGAAACTGAAGGAGTACTGTACATCAACATATTAACAGCAGTGGAGGAGAAACTGAAGGAGTACTGTACATCAACATATTGGACAGATAGTGTAAATCAGACAAAGAAGAAGTTCAGGAAACCTTTAGTAAATTTGAAATAAAAAAAAATTCCAAAATCAATAACATCAGACTGCACGACTTTTCAAAACTTTTCACAATCATTCCTTTCGATAAATTAGTCCACGCTTTTTGACATCATTGACAGCTGCATTTTTGAAAAAAAAAATGAAACTCGTAAATTCACTTACCTTGTCATTGTTCGTTTTCTAAAGAAGAAAGTACGTTAAGTACCAAAATCGGCCCTGTCCCCAAATCTGATGAAGATTTTTTTGAAACATGTCTAAGATGTCCTCTTTTTAATTCAACTTAATTTTTGTAATTATCTCAAATCAATTTTCCTACAAAGCTAACTGAATATAGATAGTTTCTTTGGAAAATAACACTATGACGTTATGACGTCAACCTAGCGACGCTACGTAAATACAAGAGTTGTTGGAAAGTTCGTTATATTACTTTCAAGAAATATTGAAAAGAACACATTTTCTTATATAAAAATATTTATTTTGTTGATATGTGAAGTTTCATTCCATTCGATACAACATAAATTAATTTACTTAGTTTTAAAATCAACATGTTTGGTAACCCCGGAGCTACATTATAACGTCAAAAAACATTGCGTCATGGTGTTTTTAAAAAAATTCTCCCTTTACATTTCACACAGTTTGCTCTAATAGCCACTTATTAAAACGTTAATTTATTTTGCTAACAATCGTACTAGTAGCATAATTTTGTTTGTCCATGCTTTTTTTTATTATTATTATTTTACCGCGTAACTGTGCATTTACAAGATCAGCAACTGTGAAGCGCCCTTCTCTTTTCATGACTTTACCAACTAAAAGTTTCTGTTCAGATTTTTACAGATAATCCATTTTCTCACAGACCGCCCTTGTCTGGTATAGAGTTTTAATCATTCGAATACAGCCTCTATCATTTATACACATACATGTATGCACAAATCGCTTTTGACATTTGCTCCCTACAATATTTTCGGAGTTTATTCTGAAGATTTCCAGAGTACAAGATAAAAATTTGTTCTACCTTTAAAAATTGGTTTTATATAAATCTATACACATTCCTAATGTTGTACTGAGCGGTCATAAAAAAATCGATGTTGGCCGCGGAGTAAGATATTTGACCTGTCGATGAGAAATTCAACCGCTTTCGTCGAAATTGTGGGCGAGATCAGCTAAATCTCATTTGCATTCATTGGTGTTCGATAGTGACGAAATTGACCAATTTTAACCGTAGTGTGGTTTAAGTAAAGGATAACTGCACTTAACACTGGGTTTTGGGTCTTTTTCCGTCGCTTCTGCTGCTTTTATATCTTAACCTTATTTCACTTTTGGAATTCTATCAATTTGGCACAAAATTCAAATGTTAAAATGATTTTAGACTGTGATACAATCGAATAATTCTATGTTTTTGTTCCTACTCCTTTCCAAATATAGAGATTTTACACTTACCTGCCCTTGATTAAACATTACGTATGCATGAGAGGTGTAGCTAACAGTGTAAAAATGTCTCTAAAATTAGACTAGATAAATAACAATGACATGTGTTAAAATACGTGATCACTCTTTCCCATCTCTCTCTTCATCCTTTATGGCACAAGTACACTACTGTAGTATTAAAGGTTTCAAAACGAAATTAGCAATATGAGCACGTACATGTAAGTAAAGAATATTTTGAATCGATGCCTGACAATTCAACGTGTTCGAGAAGAGTGTCCTAGTTAGCACACAACATGCCATCTTACAAGTCACGTGACGGAATTTAGTATTCACAGAGTTACCTAAGGTATGACATCACGTGGTGAATTATAATATTCAACATGCCGTAGCCCTTGGTTACAACAGTGAGAGCGAATTTAAGAAGAAGCAGTTTTTTCTCTTTTAAACCATGAGCGCATGTTTGTCTATTAATCTCCTTTTGACACAACATTATTAATGCAAATAAACAACTACTGGTTAAACGGAGAACAATAGACAAACATTGGCTGACTATGTACAAAGTCTGTGAGAAAGTGGGCGTCCTCATTATCGTACGGAGATTCAAGATATTGTGATGACCCCCACCTTTGAAAACAGCTTCGTACTTCGTAAATGCATACTTTTATTTAATGTAATAACGTAAAGTTGTAGATTACATGTTGACCATTTCTGCAATTAAAAGAAAAATGCTTGTTTGAAAGTTTATTTTGTCGCAATTTTCGCATGTCCTTAAGTGCAGTCATCCTTTACATCATGGAAGCCAGCACAAGATACAAAAGTATAACAAAACATTTATTGACTATGCTCTCGGCCAAAATGCGTTTTGTCGACCCATCGATCGGTTAAATAAAGGCCTCAGACAAACAGTTTGGTTTTTGGGTCCAACAATATACGTAAAAATGACAAGATTAATTTATATGATTTTAAAACGAGAGAGAGAGAGAGAGAGAGAGAGAGAGAGAGAGAGAGAGAGAGAGAGAGAGATGCGTAAGGCATATTTAATAGTACGTTTATTATAAGTATCCGATTATTCTAATTCATAAAGTGTTTGATTTTAAAAAAAACTGTTTTTGTTTTTTTTTGCGAATTACTTGGTTTGCTTTTAAGATTGCATTAAAACTTCTAACACTATTTTATAGAATGTTAGATTCCCTATAATATTTTATGAGAAAGCATTCAAGATATTTTCGAAAATTATTTGAAATTGTAATAAATAGATAACATTGAAAGGGCAAATTCCCAAGCCTATCCTTTCCAACGAGTCACGGCGTCACTCTCGAATTTATCTAAACAAAATGTGTTCAAAACGTTTCTGTCTTGTAGACTGAAAAAGTTAAAAAAAAAAAAAACCCTGAAAAAGTACTGTCATTCGATCAATAATATTATGTGTCACCGGATGATCCTTCTCAAATGCACGAGTCAAGTACCCCCCCCCCCCCCCTTCAAAAGCTGGTAGAGATGCAGCACTTCTCTTGGATAGTTGGCATAGGCAACTTTCTATCGCATTTCCTCTAGCAACTTATTGAGGCTTTTTTCACCGACTTAGTATAGCTTTTCCAAATAATAATAATAATAATAATGAAAAATAAATAAATAAATTAGAATTAGATAGATTACATGATCAGTACGTACTGGTCCCTGCTGACAAAGCAGGTAACAACATAGTCTTTGTTTGTAAGGCTCATTATATTAAATGTATTTTAGAAGAACTTGGATTTAATTCTACAAGTGGTAATCCAACTTATACTCTTAGTTCCCTTTCTAAGGAAGAAATTCCTCAAAATCATATGTCAGTTTTGAATATTTTTAATATTCCAAACAACCAAAATGAATTCTAATTACCACATTTATACTGGATTCCGAAACTTCATAAAAATCCTTACAAACAAAGATACATAGCGGGTTCCAGTAAATGTTCAACCAAGCCTCTATCTTTACTCCTCACTAAGATATTAACAGTGTTGAAGGAGAAACTTCGAGAGTACTGTGCAACAATATATTCGAGAAGTGGTGTAAATCAGATGTGGATACTTCCAAAAATTCCTAGGAACTTTTGGAAAATTTGAAATCACAAGATTTTACCAAAATGAACAGCTTAAAAACTTACGACTTTTCAACTTTTTACACAACCATCCCCCACGATAAATTAAAGTCCAGGCTTTTTGATATCATTGACAGCTCCTTTTTCAATAAAAATGGAACTCGTAAATATACTTACCTTGTCATTGGTCATTTGCAAAATTATTTTGTTAAAAAACATTCTGATTGTTCACACAAGTACTCTGAAGTTGACATTAAAAAGATGCTTGAGTTTCTGATTGACAATATCTATGTGATTTTTGAGACCAGGTCTTCCAACAATCTATTGGAATTCCTATGGGTACCAATTGCGCCCCGTTATTAGCAGACCTTTTTTGTATTCATATGAAGCAGAATTTGTCCAAAATCTTGTACGTGAAAAGAAGAAAACACTTGCTGTGGCCTTCAACTCGACATTTAGATATATCGACGACGTATTGTCAATTAACAATGGCTATTTTCATTCTTATGTCGATACGATATGTCCTGGTGAACTTGAGATAAAAGATACCACAGAGTCTGACACATCTGTTTCATATTTGGATATTTTACTTGAAAAAGACGTTAATGGTAATCTAACAACCAAGCTTTATGATAAACGTGATGACTTTAACTTTTCAATTGTCAACTTCCTTCAATATACCTTCATCACCTGCATACGGGGTATATATCTCTCAGTTGATTCGATACGCAAGAGCATGCTCTACGTATGTACAATTTCTAAAACGAGGTTAATTATTGACAAATAAGTTGATGAAACAAGAATATCAGCTGTCGCGTTTAAAGTCATCATTTTGTAAGTTCTATGGTCGATACAATGACCTTGTCAGCAAATACAATTTATCATTGAGTCAAATGCTGACTGACGTTTTTCATACTAATTGTTAGGCCATTATTTACACACTGAATTGTCGACGGATTTTTCCGTTATTTCCCGATCATGACAAGGAGCACACGGCGGGTGTGACCTGTCGGCAGGGGATGCTCACTCCTCCATGGCACCTGATCCCACCTCTGATGTTTGGAGGTCCTTGTTTGCTCTGCTCCTATTTTGTATTGTATAATGGACCTATATCCAGCTTGAATACTGTTCGTTATCTCCATATATTCCATTAAAAAAAAAGAATAAAAATAAACATGTATAAACATTTACTTTCTTTGAAGAACACTTTTACGATCTTTTTTAAATACGTACATATAATTATAGATAAATACTGTTGCTTGAAGTTTTGACTTTGTTGCTTGAAGTTTCGCTCAATATGAGAGCCTATCTTTAAGTAAGAATTGTAAGCCTTCGATACCAAACCTATGGAGAGAAAGATCATAGGCATCTATGCCTGCTTTTCAATCCATTTCAGGTAGAGCGCTCGCTCCGTGATCGGGAGGTCGTGAGTTCGAATCTCGGCCGCGATCGACCTAAGTCGATAAAAAAATAGGTAGCAACTGTTCTAGCGCTTGGCACTTTGAAGTGAAAGTTGCCGGTCTTTCGGATGAGATCTTAAAAACCGAGGCCCCGTCTCACGGTAGACTCAAACTTTTTTTTTCACAACCAATTTTTCCCCCAATACACTAAATTCCTAAACTTTACCTACGCTACGGCAAACAGAGGAGGGAGGGGGCAGTCTTTCAATGAACATTTTCAAAGTTTGGAAAAAAGTGGGAAGGGGCCCTGCGTCCCTGATTCTTCGTGCCTGATAAATAACTTGTTTTCAGACAGATAATTTTGTTCCACAGTATTTATATTAAATTGTGTGGTACACATACACCCTCGTAATGGGGTGAAAGAATTTAGTGACAGGTAACCTTGCTGAAAAGTGAACCCCTCATCCGATACAGCTTTTTAATTATTTTTTTTTTGTCCGAAATTCTTTTTTGGACCTTTCTCTCGCTTTCTCATTCTAGTCTTCTTTCAACTTCACTGGATCCTCGACAGATAAGAAATCACAACTCTGTTATATGTGGAATGATCTTAAGTAGAATATACGGGTGAAAAATTTTACTAGGTGAAATATGAGTCTTTGTTTTTATATGCAAAATATTAACAGCAATGTCTACAATATAAACTTATGCAGATGCAACACGCTTATATTGTGCGTCGAATTGTAAAATCTGAAAATATATTCAAACATCAACCATGCACGTGTATAAATGACTGAAAATACAAGACTTCAGAATATTAATTAATCTGATCAGTCCTGACCAACGGCATCCAAAAGATTAAGAATTTATCCCCCCGCCCCTTTCCAAAAAATAATGTGTTGCAAGGGGACCTATTGTGACGTCATCTTTGAGTTTATTGCGTAATTTATTTACATACATGCAGACGTCAACTAGGCCGTTTCAGTAGCAAAATGAAATAAAGACTCGGATTTTTAAAGCATTTTCTTTTCTGCAATAATACTTTTAGTGATTTCATTAGTCAGCTGAATATTTTTATTTTATTGCTTTAGTTCATTAAATTGATCTCTTCCCTTCTTGCTGGCAACATTATCAAGTGTAAGGCTCACTTGTATAAAATAATATGCCATTTCTATAAAACATTTTTTTAGTTTTTATGCTATTTTCATGACAAATATATTTGTATGAGCAATATAAATATGGTCAATCAATAATAAATTTATTTTGTAACATTATTACACGAAATGCACCATTATTATTACTCCTAGATAAGAATTCGCCTCTCGACTAACTTGGTATCCGCCACCGGAAATAGTCATGAAATGTCAAAATTAACATACTGCACATTCCTCGAGCAAATTCTTACCATTATTTTTGCTTGTCTTTTATCAAATTATTTTCAAACATATATGTTTTATTTTGCTCGAGGGATGTGCACTACTTCAATATTGGGAATTTGTTGTAAAAATAGTGGAAAAAATAGCAATTCCCGGAAAGAACGGATGTTTAAATCCTGTGAATACCTCTAATCAACGTACTTGTGAAATTTTGTTATGCATATATCAGAACTACCAGTCTTCTTCTACATGTACATAGCACTTATATTTTTGCAAATGTGTATTTGAAAATACGAAAAATTGTGGGCCTTCGAATAAAACGTAACGTACTTAGTTCTTTGTTAGTTAAAAAGCACTCTGTTTGTACACACACGTACTCTAGAATTGATACTAAAAGATGCTTGAGTTTCTGATTGACAATACCGGTCTGCAGGGGATGCTAACTCCTCAATGGCACGCACAGCCAGGGTAGTTCAGTCGGTAGAGCGCTATTTCCGTGATCGGAAGGTCGTGTGTTCGAATTACGGCCGCGACTGACCTAAGTCGATAAAAATAAGTAGCAACTGTTCCTTCGCCAAGCGCCTGGAACTCTGAGGTAAAAGTTGCGGGTCTTACGGATAAGACCTTAAAAACCGAGGCCCCGTATCAAGGTTGGCACGATAAAGAACCCTCACTGCTCAATGGCCCTGAGTGCCCAGTAAAGGTCTAAATTTGAAGCCCTTCACCGGTATTTGGTGATTTCTCTATATGAGTGAAAAATTCTCCATATTTTCACTAGAAAGTTTGTACACTTAGATATCACATAGATGTCTTTTTTCATCATTTTAGTGTAGATATTCTAATTTCGACAACTTTCTGTATTTATAATCTTTTATTTTCCCCAATCAATAGCAAAGACGAACCTTATATAACAAAATAACTTAAAATTACTAGATCCGTTAAATCACAGATATCCGTATATTAATAGTATTTCTGGACAGAAATTAAACCACAAAATTACATATCATATTTTAAACTGAATAAATTAATTTATTATGTTGGAAAGCATAATAAGGAACGTATACTTATATATTTGTTTTCAATAGTGGGGTGAACATTATTTCAACAGTGGTTGCAACCTGGTATAGGTTTTGAAATGCATTCAAAACCTCTATTAGAATCATTGTTTCAATTGTGAACGTTATTTCAATAGAGGTTGCAAACTGAGTTTTGTTTTGAAATGCAGTTTCAACCACTATTGAAATGATTATTTCAATAGTGAACGTTATTTCAATAGTAATTGAAACCTGTGTTTGGTTTTGAAATGCAAACACAACCTTTAATGAAATAATTATTTCAATAGTGGTCGTTATTTCAATAGTGGCTTCAAAATAGGATTATGAACCAATAGTTTTGCTGGAATCCAGATTTTTGAGGGTTCCAGATATGTGAGTTTGTATGATAGAGGAAGGGGTCAAATTCTACATGAGCGCTTGTGGTGTTGAGAATTGAGAAGTAAACATGTTAAAAAAATTGATAGTAGGATACTTGTTTTATTAAATAAATATTTTATATGCTAGCATCAAATCAATTATGGACAAGTTACCATTCTTTCTGGAAAAAGTATCCTGAATTGTTAGTCACTAAATCAGTTAGATAGTCACTTGAATGTACATTCCAACAGAGGAAGAGAATTTAACACATATTGCATTTAGTGAAGAGTTTTATCGAAACTCTACCGTTTTATGTAAATGTGGCATATGAATAAAATAGTACTTAGGTACTAGCTTGAAAATACGGATATACATTTAATTGCTGTGATACAATTTAGGAATTTATTCCAAAATTAAGGATTATCTCCCTCTAATCCTTCGACGTATTTGTCTCCAGTCTTTGACACACACCCCCCTTTTTCAACTCTTTGAAGTTTTTTTAAATTAAATATTTCGGATTTCCAACGTTTCGGCATGAGCATCACTGAAGAGACATAATTTGTCCAAATCCGCTTCTGGTGCATCAAAATGGCACTGTATACGATTTACATTATATAGGTGGTGAGTAGAGCGTGATGTGATAGATGTTGTGGATAATCGCATCAAGCAATTTTTCTGCTTTTCTGCTGATCCCCCTACAGTTTGGTATAAAGAACATCATAGCAATCTCAACGACAGATCCAATATCTCAACTCAGATTATATATCTCATAAAGCGATCAAACATTGAGGTTTATTGTTAAACTTTTCTAGTATGCATATGTACACTTTGAATGGTTCATTACCTTCAAAATGAATACTTAATTAAAAATTTTTGAATATTATTATTATTATGTAAAAGCATCATATAATTTGAATAATACACATATGAAGTGGCATTTAACAAATATCAAACAATTCAATCAGACAATTCTTTATATATTGCATTTCTTTGTGTCACATTCTTATCAGATTGTGAAATATTCTACAAGATGGCATCGGTAATTTCTGTCAGGACTACTTCCGGTTCCCACTACTCTATTGCGCATAACGTGTAAACAATTCCTTTCTGGAAATCCTAGAATAAAAGCAATTATAATTCTGTTTGAAAATAAATTTGAATTGGAAACACTAACAATGTATGTCAATTTTTGTATTATATCAATAATATTTTAGAAAAAATTTACAAAATATCTACAGCATGCACTCCAAAATAAAAATTAACATGCATACATATATAACCTACATGTACCTTAATATTACTAACATGGTCTGGATAAGTTAATATATAATGATACATTTACAGACTCAGTTTACATTCATATCATGCTGTCAGTATTAAGTATCTTATATCTTTTAAGCATAGGCTTATAATGCCTGCATATGAAGAGACTTGTACTGACCTATACTTAAACCGAAAATGAGAAAATAATAGGACCTTTTAGGTACAGAATTAAGAAACAGCCATGGAAGAAGATTGTAGTTTTATAAGCTGCAGAGGTCGCCAGACGTTCACGAGGAACACAAGTTTCTGAATCGTCTGCTGACAAACGGAAATTTTTTTGTTTAAAATACATATAAATTTATAAATGTACATGACTTTCTTCAACCTGTTCCTGCCGTTTCTTTTTGTTCTTATATGTTCCATATATAATATACAAAAGACTTCAGGAAAATGTTGACATATTTATTGGAAATATTTTCTTACAAATACTTCATAAGACACTAATAACAAATTGTATAATTTTTCAAATTTAACATGTTAGCTTCTAATGTTCATTTGAGAGTGTTTAGCATTGAATTTTTTAATTTAACTATATAATGTAAAAAAAAAAAAAAAAAAAAAAAAAAAAAAAAAAAAAAAAAAAAACACTAGAGATATGAGTTTGTTCAGTTTTACAAAGTTGCTAAGTATAACCAATTAAGAACATGGTAATATTTAAACTAATCAATGTCTTACCGCCGTATTTTTGGTTTTTTTCACAGTCGTCATTGTATTTTCCAGACGTAATATTTCTGGAAGGCGGGATTCCACCACAAAGGGAGGTCACTCTCCTTTTTGAACATCATTCCAACACCATTGATGTCACATTTATAACTCCCCGGGAGGACCTTCAAGTCGTCAAACCGAGTCCGCAGGGAAAACAGGGCATCTGCCTTAACACAAACAATATTATCTGATTACATTTATGTGTTATTTACGTGTAGCAATTAAAAAAGTGTCTCAAACATAAAAAACTATTAAAAGCAGCTGTAAAACGGAAGGTTTTTTGCATCAGTGCTTTCAGTTTTTAACATTAAGAAGTTGTTGTCAAACGGATTTTTTTTTGCATCAATGCTTTCAGTTTATTGACAATTAGAAGTTTCTGTCAAACGGAAAGTTTTTGCGCATCAATGCCTTTTAGTTTAAATAACATTTAAAAGTTGCTGTAAAAGGGAAATGCTCATGCATAGCTCTGATCCTTCCAGGTATTTGGCTCCAGGTTTTGGTATCTTCTTCCCGCTTCTCCAAGTCTTTTTTATTAAAATATTTTGGATTTCCAACGTTTAGGCTTGAGCATCACTGAAGAGATATAATTTGTCGAAATGCGCATCTGGTGCATCAAAATTGGTACCATATATGATTTACTTTAATAACATTTAGAAGTAACTGTCAAACTGAACGTTTTTCGCATCAATGCTTTCAATTTAATAATATTTAGAAGTTACTGTCAAACTGAAAGTTTTTCGTATCAATGCTTTTTTTTTTTTTTTTAAAAATTAGACGTTTCTGTCAAACTGAAAGTTTTTTTTGCATCAATGCTTTTAGATTAGCTTTCCTTGTATCCTGTCCTAAATCAATTCCTCTGGTTTTCTGGAATTTTGTTTATAACTTATAAGTAATTGATCCACATTCTAAATAAAACCATTATAAGAATTTTAATTTTAATCAATGTTATTTTCTATTTCAAACATTTTTAAATTGGTCATGCTTCTCTTGATTTCATTAGACAACTTTTTCAAAGAGCGACTAAAAGTATTAATTAAAATTTAACTATATATTGGTAGTTATGAGACGGGTTGTAGAGATTTTAAGCATTTCTTGCTTCCAAATTTCCTTGTTCTTACCATCGCCTGGGAAAAAACGACCTTCTATTGTTTCTTCACATGCATCGATAGGGCTTAGGTCATATCACGTTTCTGATTGGCAATGTCACATACTGAAAAACTTAAGAAGTAGCTTTCAACACAAGCCAGTGTAATTAGCTTTCCAGTCGCAATTTTTCCTATTACGTAAGAAGAGGTTCAAATTTTGCGACTGTTATCTACCTGTCAACAAATGCTCTATCTCCAATTTGTACTCGTCGCAAAAAAATAACGTCTGTGAAAGAGAAATTTAGACGTTTTGTGCTACAATTTATACAAGAAGTTATGTAAATCAAATGTGGATTCTTAATGTCTCCAAATTTATCATATATGGAATTATTTTGTTTTTCTAAAATCAATAACATTTTGACTTTTCAATGCTTAAACAAACCATTCTTCACGATAAATTATAAATCGAACATCTATATCATAGGAAATTGTTTCTTTTATAAGAATTGAACAAGGATATTTCCTTATCTTTTGATATGTTGATAAGTCATTAAAAGTAACTCAGTAAAATGATTCTGATTCTACTCAGTAGAATTCTCCACTGACAATTTCTGTGAAGTCTTTGAAGACTTGGTATTCAAAGAATTCAGTGGACGTATTGGTGCCAATATTTTAGCTGTTGTGTTTTTTTAATTGTAATGAAGCCGAATTTATTCTTTAAGATGCGGAGAAAAGGGATACTTGTGATTTGGCCTTTAATTCGACATTTTCATATACAAGTTTTTTTCTTTTATATAACAAATTGATACGTTTCACAATATAGCCTGAAGAATGCTGAATCAAACCTGAAACATTTATAACACATGCCGGAAACAGTTCTACCACACGTCAGAAAAAGTTGAAATACACTCCCATTCACACTTGCGTGTTTTTTGCTTTTAATTATAGCTCGGGATCGAGATTTGATAATGTCGGTTGAAAGCAATTTCAAAAAGGAGCGAGGTTCAGAACGTGTCAATACTTAAACGATTTAGACAATTTTTTTTTTAAATATTTAAATTGTATATAACATATACCAAATGGCTTCTAGGTTAATTTGGCATCTGGTGGCATAACACTCCAAGACTTTCCTGTCACCTTATTGTCTTCTAGTATGTCACACTCGAAGTCATGTGATATATTTATAATATCGATAACATTTGGTCAATTAAAAATACCTACACTAATTATTTTCACACGGAATTGTCTAAGAATGACAAGGAACACACGGCGGGTGTGATCGGTCGACAGGAGATGCTTACTCCTCCATGGCACCTGATCCCACCTCTATTGTTTTGGAGGACCGTATTAGTTGCTTTGCTACGAATTCTATTTTCCAATAGACTGTTGAATTTGATTACTATTCGTCATCATCATATTCTATTTCATTCATATGACAACTCAATATATTTAGGTTAACACAGTTTTATTATCAACTTCCATCTTTTATAAATTGAAATTCCTCTATCACATGCATATCTTGCTTATGTTTCCCAGCTGAGTTGGTATGCAAGAACTTGTTCTGAGTACTGTAAATTTTATAACTGGTACAGGCTACTGGCAAACCAAATGATGTTAGAGTGTATTCTATAATCTGCTTTAAACTCAGAATTGAGAACATTGTTTGGTCGTTGTATAAGTATCAGTTTTGAAAATACGGCCTACTGTTGGGATGTATTTTAAGACAAGTATCATATTTTTATCACGTTTAAATAGACACTAAAATACTTAATCAAGGAAGACAACCAATCGTAACTATGAACATTTCAGAAATTTGTGTCATACAAAAGAAATAAAATTACCTGCTTGCACAAGGTCTAGATCCGCGCCTTTTAATATCCCATTTCTGTCACTCTTTAAAGGAAAGGAAAATGAAATGATTTACATCTATAACATTATGTAAGGATTGGTGCATATGATTTAATATGTAATCAGACAAATGTGTATCCTCATATATTAAAATGGTCCAATAAGTAAAATGATCTGTTTTCTTATGCAACCAATAGCAAAATGTTTTACGAGATGCCAAGTAAAAAAGTAACATTTATCTGATATATTGCAGACAGGATTAACTATGTATATATTTCAAACAATTAGCTAATTTTGAACGCTAAATGGATTATACAATAAAATAATTCCTTCTTAGTTGTTTACATATATACAAGTCTTTTGTTTACTTACAATAAAATTCCAAGGCCTTTTATTTCCGCTTACTGCAAATACCCAGGTTTTCGCCGGTAATATTAAACAAGAGGCCCATGGGCCACATTGCTCACCTGAGCACATTGGCTAGGCAAAACCACAAATCAGTTCAGTATTGAAAAGGTTACCGGGGGGGGGGGGGGGGCTGATGATGCTTTCATGTCAATATAACAAATGGCTTTGTTGTACTTGAGTAAATTTTGAAAAAAATTCCCCATATAATCCTTTGTAAAAATTTGATCCCCCATTGTGGCTCCTCCCTATCCCAGAGGTCAATATTTGAACAAACTTGAATCTACACTAACTGAGGATGCTTCCATATCAATATGACTAAACATAGCTTTTCTGTTCTTGAGAAGAAATATTTTTTCTGCATGTTCTTATGTAAAACTTTCGATCCCCGATTGGGCCCCACCCTACCCCCGGGGTCATCATTTGAATGAATTTGATTTACACTATCTGAGGATGCTTCCATATCAAAATGACTAAACATGATTTTCAGTTCTTGAGAAGAGGATATTTTCCTATTTGTGCCTATGTAAAATTTTCGACACCCTAATGTGGCCCATCCCTATCCCCGGGGGTCATCATTTTAACAAACTTGAATCTACACTACCTGAGGATGCTTCCATATCAAAATGACTAATCATGGCTTTGCAGTTCTTGAGAAGAGGATATTTTCCTATTTGTTCCTATGTAAAATTTTCGACACCCCATTGTGGCCCATCCCTATCCCCGGGGGTCATCATTTTAACAAACTTGAATCTACACTACCTGAGGATGCTTCCATATCAAAATGACTAATCATGGCTTTGCAGTTCTTCATCAGAAAGATATTTTCCTATATATTTCTATTTAAGACTTTGATCCTCCATTGTGGCCCCACCCTACCCCAGGGGGTCATGATTTGAACAATCTTGAATTTATACTACCTGAGGATACTTCCACATAAATATGAACAATCAGGGCTTTGCTGTTCCTGAGAAGAAGATTTTAAAAATTTTTCCTATATATTTTTATGTAAAACTTTGATCCTCAATTGTGGCCCCGCCCTACCCCCAGGGGTCATGATTTGAACAAATTTGAATTTTTACTACCTGAGGATGCTTCCATATAAATATTACCAATCAGGGCTTTGCTGTTCTTGAGAAGAAGATTTTTTAAAGATTTTTCCTATATATTTCTATGTAAAACTTTGATCCTCCATTGTGGCCCCGCCCTACCCTCGGGGGTCATGATTTGAACAAACTTGAATCTTCACTACTTGAGGATGCTTCCATATAAATATGACTCATCATGGCTTTGCTGTTCTTGAGAAGAAGATTTTTAAAGGTTTTTCCTATATATTTTTATGTAAAACTTTGATCCTCCATTGTGGCCCCGCCCTACCCCCAGGGGTCATGATTTGAACAAATTTGAATCTACACTACCTGAAGATGCTTTCATATAAATATGACCAATCAGGGCTTTGCTGTTCTTGAGAAGAAGATTTTTTTTTATCAAGATTTTTCCTATATATTTCTATGTAAAACTTTGATCCTCCATTGTGGCCCCGCCCTACCCTCAGGGGTCATGATTTGAACAAACTTGAATCTACACTACCTGAGCATGCTTCCATATAAATATGATTCATCATGGCTTTGCTGTTCTTGAGAAGAAGATTTTTAAAGGTTTTTCCTATATATTTCTATGTAAAACTTTGATTCTCCATTGTGGCCCCACCCTACCCCCGGGGGTCATGATTTGAACAAACTTGAATCTACACTACCTGAGGATGCTTCAACATGAGTTTCATCTTCCCTGGCTTTGTGGTTCTTGACAAGAAGATTTTTAAAAGATGCTATTAATTTTTCACTAATTCTTCATTATCTCCCCTTGAAAGAGGGCATGGCCCTTCATTTGAACAAACCTGAATCCCCTTCACCCAAGGATACTTTGTGACAAGTTTGGTTGAAATTGGCCCAGTGGTTCTTGAGAAGAAGATGAAAATGTGAAAAGTTTACGACAACAACGACGCCGACGACGACAACGACGACGACAGACAACGGACAAATTTTGATCAGAAAAGCTCACTTGAGCCTTTGGCTCAGGTGAGCTAAAAATGATTGGTTGTTTATTGTTATTTCTTTTGAAATATCATTTTTATTACCAAGATTCACAGAACAATATGCTTGAGTATACTACTTAGATCAAATTGATCATTAGATAAACTAAAAATTTTAACATTAGTATTGTTGAAAGATATACCAGATAAGGCTAATGTGATATGCTGTGACGTCACAAACACTGGCGGGTATTGTGAAACATACAGTTATGCATGTTTAGGAAAATTCCAAGCTACTCAAGATGTTCTGCCTGAAAATCATTTTGTCCCCATATTCAAGGAATAATGATGATAGTTAACATTTCATCTTATACAGGACAGCAGGACATTACTCAATAACCTCTAGAAACACTGAAGTGGGATTATGTGCCTGTTTGGAGTAAGAATCCCGTTTTTTTTTTTTTTTGTTGCAAGGAAACATCCGCCGTAAGCCCTACATATTGGTCAGGTAGACATAAAAATCCGTAGTCGAATTTAGCATAAAAGCAATGGCCTAACAAACGGTATAAAACATTTACGTACGAACCCATATGTTTTACTTGCAAACAAGACCATTATAACGACCATAGAGTATTCAAAATGCTAACTACAGCGAAAAGATTTCAGATATAGAATGCATCTATACAAACTGCATTTCAATAAGTTCCATATTCCGACCTGTAGATATAACCTTCTCAGTTTTGAAAGGGAACGTTCACTATGCATATAGTATTACTATGCATATAGTATAGTATATAGTATTTAACAACATATGGAGAATATAATATAATTATAGCTGTTACTGAAAGTTATTGAAATTAAAAGATTCTCTGTGACATGACCTTGAGATAACAACATTGCACACATTTGGTCTCTAAAAAAATATATTCAAGTTTAAATTGCTTCAAATCAAATGCTCATGTAATGGTTAAGGGGTATTTGTATAAAACGCAATGAAGACCTTAGTTAGTGGAAAGTCCTGACAACTTGGTATTGACTAGCCAAAAGGTATAAAAAGCGAAGCTTCCGGGAAGTCAGGTATTCAGAAGTTAGCTGAAAAAAATTGACGGCTGAATCAGAAGCCAGATGTAATTGAATAAGAAGTTAAGGGTAAGAGCAGAATAAAAGTATGAGTAGCAAGTATCCTAGGGGATTGATGTTAAGTTCTGGGTGTATTAAATCTGAAGAAGATTGATAAACCCGGTCATTCTCTAACAATAGAAATCAAGGGGAGAAACAGGGTGCAAGCAGTATCTTACCACGTCCCCGCCTCTGGATATTAGAAAAAAGTGTTGTACTGTATGATTTACCTCAGACAGAGCGGTTTTATTAATCATTTCAATCAATAACTCAGAGAGAGTGAAAGGAAAATCAATATATACCTTGTAAGAAATCGTTCATACACAGTACACTCACTATATATATATATATATATATATATATATATATATATATATATATATATATATATATATATATATATATATATATTCACGAAAGCTCGACTTTTAATTTTTGTATGAATACCTGATTAAATAGTATAAGTGTTGAGCACTAGTACATGTAAAATGAATAATACAAGCGGACCCCGAGTCTACATCATTCCTGAAAATCAAGCAGTCAAAGGCAGCAGAATAAGGCTTGGATATTTTCTCTAAATTTGCTCAGGAACTGCTCTTTGAATGTTTTACAAATCAAACCAAATATCAAAGCTGACAACAAGTTTGCTCTCTGGAACTGCTTTGTTCATACGAGTATGACACGTGATACCATCAGGGTTTGTTTAGAACTCCCATACCTTGGATACCAAACTTTCACCAGTGTGTTAGTTCCATCTATTGTCAGAGAGACAAACAAAAGATTCGAATATATCATTCATATTAAAATGAAAATTTTCCAGTAAACACATGTATAATCAGGAACGTATTCAAATATACATTTTAAAAACAGAATTGATTTATTGAATTCTGATAAATATAAACACCAAAAATCGTTCCTATTTAATAATTCACTGACACAATTTTAAAAAAAAATTCTAAAGCTAACCGAGTAGAAAAATCAACGAAAAAATAATGTAGTTTATGTAATACAAAGGATAAATGTTACTATTTATAACAAGGAATCAAAGTGTCAAAATTAAAACCATTACTTTACTTACCTGCCATTTCTTTGGATCGGAGTCAATCAAAATTCTTACCATTCTTACCAATGCTGTCAATGTGCTGAAGTCTGGTTTATATTGTGTCTGTCGGGATATCCTCGCTATTGTGAAGGTATTGATGTAGAAAAAACAAAAGATCATTGCATATTCTATTAATTAGAACCATTGGGGACACTTTTATCAGTGAAATGAATAACGTATAAGTTATATAACTTTTCACTTCAACTACAGCAAGGAAGAGGTTGTGAAGTTGACATATGACTTACAGGTTGATTGATTGATACCTTTTCATTGATGTGTAATAGGAAATGTTGAAATTTGCACATACGTGTTGTTCATCATCCCTATATTCATAACTGTATCACTGTGTACATTCTATCTATCTATCTATCTATCTATCTATCTATCTATCTATCTATAAATATAAAGCACTAAAAATGACCAAAGACACGAACAATGAAAATAGTCAAATTTTCGGGACGACCTGTCCTTTCCTCAGGACAAAGAAAAAAGTGAACTTTTTTCTTTGTCCTGAGGAAGGGACAGGTCGTCCCGAAAATTTGACAATTTTTGCTGTTCGTGTCGTTGGTCATTTTTGTGCTTTATGTAAATTTCCATCCGTGACCTTGTATCTACTTAGTAGATCTGACACTTAGGATATACAGTGTTGTTGGTTTTTAGTGCTTTATATATATATATATATATATATATATATATATATATATATATATATATATATAAAGATTTACATCACGATGAGAAATTTATTTAGAAAAATGCTACCTAAAGTCAATTTACAACTATATTTTCTGAAAGATTCATATTGTTAAAAATGCATTCCTGTTAAAGTGAATAATAGGTAGTTAGGTGGACGTAAACAGAATCACAGCCATTGTAATTCTAAAGTAAAAAAGAAGAAAAATACACAAAAATTTACAGCTTTACAAAGAGATTTTCTTCTTTCATTCATGTTTGAATCTCTCTCTCTCTCTTTTCCCCATATATTCCGAATATATTCTTTTTTTTAAATGAAGAAAGAGAATCTTGCTTTGAAGTATATTTATTACTTAGTAAATGTATTATTGTTTTTTTTTGTTTTTTTTTTGTTTCTTTTTTTTTTTGGTGGGGGTGTTAATGCAGCATGTTTAAATGATAATGAACGTAGAAGAAATACATTACAAACAAGGTAGTCCCTGTTGCAAGGTGCGAACGAATGGTTAAATTTACCGTAATTCACAGACTGATAGAGTAGTCTGTGAACGGCCACAATCGATCACAAAGTTCATTTTTAATGTACATTCTTATTTTTTTTTCCCATTATCTTACCTGATAATGATCCTATTTCAATGTTCCGGTTATAAACATTGAATTGATTGGTTATTAGAAATGAACTAGATATTTTCAGCAGTTTTATCCGCTACTCTCCATGTAGTTGAGTTTTAGAAGAGTGGCCCTTTTCACATTTATCCACCTCAAACACCATTTATATATATGCCTATTACATCCTTTATATAAACATTCGATCCTTGTTGTTATAAATTAAAAATCTCTAAGACAACTGTTACTTTAGATTTATTGCTTGTTAAGAATGTACATCATGTGATGAAAAAGTTAATAATTTTCGGTATATCATATCTGGCAAAAATTAAGATTAAATAACCTGAAAATAATGCAAGATTACATGTAATATGTTTCCACAGACCACAAAGAAGTTCAGGAGAACATAAAATAACCGGATATCATGGTCTGGTCTCCGACAGCTCTTGAATCCTGTATAACAGTGACGATGTCGTTCATGTGCAGGCGTAAAATGGCGAGATTGGAACCGCTATCATAGCCTGCATTTCGTCCATCAGAGATCGTTTGTCCGACAGTTCTGTTATTAACTTGCAGCCAGGACTTAAGGTGTCTATTACCAGCTTCCATATTCCAGAAGAATAAATAAACGCCATCTTTGTTAGCTTGAAATCTATCGTAGTAGAACAAGTTGGATGTGTCTAGATACTCTGTGCTGAAGAAGAGGGGAGAAGAGGATGTGGAGAAAGGGGCCATCGCCATAAAAGCTGAGCAGGAACTCGCTAATTAGAATTAATAATGAATTGATTATTTCTCATATGGGAAAGACTATCCCCCCTCCCCTCCTCTCTCTCTCTCACTCAAAAGATATATGACTCTCAAAATATGATACTTGTCTTCTCATGCTATAGAGGCATAAATGTCAAAATGTCCTATTTACTCGGGAATATTAAGGACTATTCAATTAAGTAAATTGAAATAAGCCAAGAAGACTGTCCCTCCACCATTTTTGAGAAATTTAACTTTTTTTTTTAATTTTGAATTCCGCAACCAAAAATCGATGTTTCGTGCTAAAACCTGAAAAAAATATTTAGTTGTTTATATTGCATGACCAAAAGTCGTATTCAAAGTAATTTATTTTAACCTTCTATCAATGTTGAGGTTACCATTAAAGTAAACAACTCTAGCAAATAAACACTTAATCGATGAGGTCATTCAATTAAGACTCAGTAAGAGAAATGTACATGCAGAAAGAATAGAGTTAACCATAAAACATCAAATAAATCTGAGTTAGTTGATAAAGCTCAAATTGACATTAGATCATCTGACAGCTACTTTACTTGCAGTCAAAATTTGAGTATATTTTTTTATGTTTGACAAAGGTTTGGTGATTTAGAGAAATATACAAAAATGAAATATGAAGATAACGATTAGTATTCAATCTCGAAATGCAAATGAAACATACAAATTTGGAGCAGAGCAAACACGGACCTCAAAATTTAGAGGTGGGATCAGGTGCTAAGGAGGAGTGAGCATCCCCTGCCAACTGGTCACACCCGCCGTGTGCTCCTTGTTATGATCGAAAAAAAAAAAACCCGGAAAAATCCGTAGACAGTTCAGTATATAAATAATGGCATAACAATTAGTATGAGAAAGGTCAGTCAGCACTTGACTCAATGAAAGGCTGTACGGCTGACAAGGTCATCGTATCGACCATAAAACTTGCAAAATGATGTCTTCAAACGAGACTGTTGTTATTCTTGTTTCCTCAACTTTTTTGTCAATAGCCTGTCTCGTTCTAGAAAGTGTTCATACGTAGAGCATACTCTTGAGTATCAATTGAGAAACATAAACCAGATATGAGGAGATATATAACGGGTATATTGCCACATAAGTACTGGAAGTTCACGACTGAAAAGTTAAAGTCATCATGTTTATCATAAAGTTTTGCTGTTATGTTACCATTAACGTCTTTTTCTAGTAAAATATCTAAATATGAAACAGATGTGTCAGACTCTGTGGTATCTATTATTTCAAGCTCACTGGGATATATCGAGTCGAAATAGAAATATGAATGGAACTACATGTATTGGTAATTGATGATACATCGTCGATATAATTGAATGTCAAATTGAAGTGCTTTCTTCTCCTCATGTAGAAGTTTTTGAATAAATTCTGCTTCATATGAATACAAAAAATAGGTCTGCTAACAACAGGGCGCAATTGGTACGCATGGGAATTCCAAAAGATTGTTGGAAGACGCGATCTCCAAAAACCACATAGATATTGTCAATCAGAAACTCAAGCATCTTTTTAATATCAACTGAGTACTTGTGTGTACAATCAGAATGCTTTTTAACAAAATAATTTTACAAATGACCAATGACAAGGTGAGTATATTTACGAGTTCCGTTTTTATTGAAAAAGCAGCTGTGTGTGATATCAAAAAGCCTGGACTTCAATTTATCGTGGGGAATGGTCGTATAGAGTGTTGAAAAGTCGTTTTGATGTTATTGATTTTAGTAAAATGTTGTTATTTCAAATTCTCTAAAAGTTCCCTGGAGTTTTTAAGTATCCATATCTGATTCACACCACTTCTCAAATAAACTGTTGAACAGTACTCCTGACGTTCCTCCTTCATTTCAGTAGATATTTAAGTGAAGAAAGAGGCTTGGTAGAACATTTACTGGAACCCACTATGTATCTTTGTTTGTAAGGATTTTTATGAAGTTTAGGAATCCAGTAAAGGTATGGTATTTCAAATTCATTTTGATTGTTGGGAATATTGAAAATATCTAAAATGGACATATGATTTTGAAGAATTTTCTACTTAGAAAGGGAGCTATGGGTGTAAATTGGATTTCCACCTGCAAAATAAATCTTAGCTCCTCTAAAATGCAATTCAAATAATGAGCCTTACAATCAAAGACTATATTGTTACCAGATTTGTCAGCTGGGACCTGTACATACTGATTGTGTAATCTATCCAATTCCTTTTTCACTTCTGAGTTATTAAAGACAGAGCGATAAATTGTTTTCATACATCCCCTCAATCGCTTAATTTCAACATCCATCTGATGCTCTTTATGCAAATATGAAGTCATGAAAAAAAGAAGCATTTAAATGGAAAGAGGATCACTTAAATTACACTTGATTAGATGAGCTAAATACTTACTTGACCCAATGAGCCATCCAGAAAATGATGAATGTATAGGTTCTATAGTGCTATCAGAATCAGTTGGATAAAGATACACTCTGTCCCCGCGGGTCAGGGGGAAAAGTTGTAAGGTGGAAGAGGTGTCCTCGTAGGGCCCTGAAGAGGAATCCGGCCACACCCCAAGTTCATTTAACTTCTTGCCATTTCGGTAAAAGTAAACCATGAAATCCCGATGATGTGCCTCCAAGGAAAAAGCAAAAGCATACAAGCCTGACTCTGGACAGACAAACGTGCCGTGTCCGGAATTGTAGACGTGTCCGTCGTTGGAAATTACATCTTGGAAGTTAAAGCCGTAAGAAGAAGAGGAGGGTCTAGTCAATGAAGTCAAGGCTCTTGCATAGAAGTACGAATCATCTAAAATATAAACCATTGTCTTCATTACTGCAGGGCAAAGCTTTAAAGTTTTAAATGCTTTTCAAAGATGCTTCCATATTTCATTTACGAATTATCTTGGCTGCCTCTTTGCTATATATGATTTTGTAGCGCTGTCGAGCGGTAAATGGTTTTATTTATTCCCTCTTTCAGTAAATGGTTAAACAAAAGTAATTCCTCTGTCTTAAACTCTCCTCAAGGTTGGAAATAAAACAATCTAGTAAGCTTATATACAATTTATTTAGAGAGCCAGGCGCCCGTAAAACACATCACACTTAGAAATAATAATCCTCTATCTTTTGAACGTTCTGACATATACACATAAATTCAAAACGGCACAGTAACTGACAGACAACATCACTTTCAAAAGAAAAGAACTGCGCAATGAAATAACCGATCCTTGCGAGGAGCATCGAGTAGCTATCTAAACAGAATTATTTGAACAATTATTAACCGTTAGCATAATTTAATACTCAGTAAACAAAACAGTTTTTTCAGTAAACCTAAATTATTACAATTTCATTCTTTTATGACGATATATGTCACATTGAATTCGCACTATAGCTATAATATACAGAAGAAAAGAATATCCCCTTCATTTATTTTATGAACAGGAAAGCTTACTGTAATGAAGTCGCCAACCAGAGAACGTGGACAACATTGCGTCAGCGGTTCCATTGACCTTGACTCTGACCTTGTCACCAAACTTCAGGTCATACACAACAAATCCCGTGCTTGAGTCGCCAGTAATGTTTCCTCGGGAGTCTGTGAAGGAGGAACCGAGTGAGACATCGTTGATAAGTAGATCTGCTCCTGTGTAGCGATGACTACTGGTCGCTATGGTCCACGAAAAGACATACGGTCCACTGTATTTACAAGTAAAGACTCCCGTGCTCCCGCTGTACGCCAAGCCTTCATTGGTTGTAACGTTGTCAAATATGACGTAATTGTTTGTCGTTGATGACGTCAGCTGTGCGTAGAAGGCGTAATTGTCAGGTATTTCTGTGACATGAGCCGGTGCTGTCCAAAGCAAAGCAGAATTAGACATGTACGCATCTATTTTCAATGTAAAAAGATTCTTTTGTTTAAAATTGTCATTATAACCGTCAACTGTTGATACTATTGATGTATTTAAAAAATATTGTCTCGTAGGAAAAGGATAATCAACGTCTATATTTTAAATAATGATATATCTTTAAGAAATGAACCGCTAGTAGTTCTTGTGTTGATGCTGGTACCTGAAGTAAATATAGCGTTACAGTTGATATTACAGAGATCTTCTTGACAACAACCTGAGCATGGTGCATTTGACCTCTGATCCTTCAGAGATCGCTTTTTTCCAACAATAGCTGCTGTCGATATGTGATTTTCACACGCCTAGTAATTTCATTATTTAATTACTAGAAGTTAAAAAATAAACCACTTTGTGGTTCAAACCGATTCGATGAAGAACAATTTCATCTTAATTAGATTCTTACTTACGTGTGTATCTTTACATTGACTTTTGAAGAAACGTTGTCTGAGCTCAAGACTCTCCCCAAGGAAACACATCTATTATTGAGACATTAAACGGTTATGTTTTTGAAGACTAGGTAGGTATAATTCTCCCTATGTGTGCATATAAACTCCATAACGTGCACAATCATGTAACTTTTTTTAAAAAAATATATTTGGCTAAAAGCAACAAGGTGTAAGGGTATAAATTTCTTTTATTCAAATTCCTCATAATTATAGGCGAGGTCTGCGGAACTAAAAATAACGGAACAACCTCTCCTTAATTACAAGCTATCTATACTTTTGTCCATCTGGCGTGAAAGCCTAGAATGCTTGTTAAACACTATATTTTTTAGAGTTTTATTTTTGCGAAAAAAGCTTTCCATGATGTTTAGTGCCTAAATGTGTTTATTAAGAGAAATTTGTCTTATATATATATGTGTGTAAAAAAAAAAAATAATGCATAAAAAGAATAAATTAAGAATTTTGCTTGAATATTTATTCTTACTTTTTTGAATTCGTAGAAGTACATTTATTTTCTGATAACACATTTACTATCCTTTACCTCATTGGTTCCACATAGAGTCACGTGATGACAGTCTGAGGGGTTTAACGTGTGAGCACAGTTAAAACAGATCGGCCCTCTAGATGTAGGATAGGCTGAAATGATAAAGATCGATTTAACAAAAAATAATCAACATTAATTAAGAAATAGGGTATCATTTTTAAACTTCTATCGGGATTAAAATACTGGTTGGGCATCTGATCAAATCTCATAAGGCCAGAGGGGCCTTATGTGGTAGATTGATGAGAGGACCAACCTGTATTTGTATCCCGATAATTAATTACCTACCACTCTATAACACTAAAATGCATGTGACATTCAGCAATACTCCATTGTGGCGTCATCATATTCATGAGTTACGGTATGTCATGTTGATTCTGATAGTTCAGTTTATTTAAACCAGCTGAAGTATTCAGATGTGTTTTGTGTGTGTGTATGTAAGTGTGTGTATCTAGACTCAGGAGTATATACAGTCACAGGATTTGATGCCGCTCAAGGGATAAACAAAAAGAATTCGAAGAGGCCACAGACTTAGAAAAGAACGAATGAGAAAATACATGATGATTTTCTCTCTAGCTTGCAGAAACTTAAGGCAGCATTAAAGACCCTTAACTCTTACAGGAACTTAACGGCAAGATACTGGATGTACAGACTACAGAAGATGTGGAACAAGAAATAATTGATGTAGATGAATTCAATTTATAGCTGGAGACTGCAATTTTCAGATTCAAAGACATATTGTCAGGAGCCTGTTGAACCAATTGTGAGTAATCTTACCAATATTCTGGCAACTCATACTACAAGTTTTCCATCAAAGAGTCGTGGAGATAACAATACAGATAATGTGTATGCAGCTAGTGAGGAAGAGATGAGTAACGCACACACAAACACTGCAAGTAGCAACAATTTAACAGGAAATCTCTATCTCAAACCACGCAAGTAAGAGCTACTTTAATTCACAGGAGACATATTAACGTTGAAAACATTTTGGAATTCATTTGAATCAACTATGCCTGAAAAACAAATGTTCACAAACATACAGAGGTTCAGTTACTTAAAAAACCAGCTTCAGGGAGTAGCAGCTCATATTATTGCAGTACTGCAGTTAACAAGTAATGATTATTGTCAAACAGTTGTTATCCTTATAGAAAGACCCGGACAAGAGCACAAAATTATTAATGAGCACATACAAAGCCTGATTGACTTACCCAACCCAAAGTCCAATCCTGAGAGCCTGAGAAATTTCTTTTATAAATTGGAATGCTACATCAGAGCATTAAAATCACTTGGAACCAATGAAATCATCCACAGAATAATTTAAACCTCAATGATTTATAACAAACTAGCAGCAGATAGTTGAAGGAGCATTACCTAAGACAAAAAATATGAGAACTGGGATCTACAATCAATAATGAGAGCCATTAAAAAGGAGCTGTGTGCACAATGGAGCAAATTTAAACGCAGCATTGTAGAGGATTCCATACTAAATGCGAACTTTGTCGTAGCAAGCCAAAGAAGTACTAACAAGATGAAATATATATATATATATATATATATATATATATATATATATATATATATATATATATATATATATATATATATATATATATATATATATATATATATATATATATATATATATATATATAACATTCGCTTCGTCTGCAGTGGAAACTACCCTACCATAAATTGCCAATGAGTCAAAGATTATGAAGCAAGAATGTACATCCTGAAATAGAAGAGAGTGTGTTTCAATTGTTTCGGAGAACGCAAAGTAAACGCTCTCTGTAACATTGTAAATACAGAAACTGTAAGAGGACTTATCATACAAGCATCTGCACGACACCTGAAGAAGTCATCAGATAGATCGTCACTAATTCTGATGGCTCACAAAAGAGCGATTGCATCAATAGGAGCAATCTTCACAGTTACACTCTTTATCACACGTAACAACCATTACCAAAGTTGTACAAACAGCTGTAAGATCAATTTGCATCAAAGAAGAGCAGCGTCAGATGAACAAACGAGAATAACATGACCATATTTTGTCTCTGGTTTTAGCTCAAGAACAGCTCAGACAGGAAATATTTCAATCAGGAGATGAAGTCAGGGAAAAATAAATGAGAAACACAGAGAAGAAATAGACGGCTGCAGAACAAAATACGCTTGATTTGATGACGTGACTAACTTCATGTCATATTCAAATGAAACTATAAAAATGATATCTTATTTCATAAAAGATAACTAACTACGGATGTCAAAGTAACTATTAAAGATCAGAAGCTACGTATACAAAAAAAATACAGTTGCTATATTTACTTAGATAATGTTACATAGATAACATATAATCAAAAGACACATACGTCAGTAAAATGTCCCCAATTGACCAGAGAACCCATTACTAAAGTAAACCACACCTACCTGGTGCCCCACAGCCTTCTGCATTACATAAATCACCATGGCAACACTCATGACACAAAACTGATCCATGAATCTTACGTTTCTTTGTCTGTACAATCGTTCTGTTGGTGATTTTTGTACAGTTCTGTATGTAAAGAAATATATCTCGATATAAAGACATCATATTTTCAAAACGAAAACCAAAAGTCTAAATGATGACCACAGGATTAGAATACATTTTATGAGGAAAAAATTCTACTATATGTTAAGGAGCATATACACCGTAAGCTATATTTCATAAATGATTTTCCTAATATGTCAAAAATATTTCATACCTGGAGGAAAAGATTTTTTTTCAAAAATGCTTCCAATACGTATATGAAATAGTAAAACATTTAAATTTGCCTTATTATTTTAATTGATTTTTTTTTTGGTCTGCTGCATATTTTGCCATTTTTCCATGGAACACATATCCGGAAGTCATAATTTTCAATATTAATTTTGAAGAAGAAATGGAGGGTTAATTAAAGCCTAAAACAATATCAAGTTCATGGGAAAAGGAAACTTTGTTGAAAAGTGATACTTTATGAAATAGTGGCATTATGAGCTCACTTAAGCCATAGGCAAATGTGAGTTTTTTCCCGTAGTCTACTTTCTGTAATCGTTACATATTTCGACCTAATTGCCAGAACCACAGGACCAATATGATTGAATTTTCAACTTATTTGTCAAAAGCTTTTCTTGTTTTAGAAATTGTTTGTATGTAGAACATGCTCTTGTGCATCGAATTAACTGGGAGAAATAACCGCCATATAAAGGTGATAATGGTATAATGCTAAATAAATAAAGGAAGCTGACAATAGAAAAGTTGAAGTCATTACGTTTATCGTAAAGTTTTGTTGTTAGTTTGCCATTATGTCTTTTTCTATTATAATATTCAAATACGAAATAAATGTGTTAGACTCCGTAGGGTATCTTTTATTTCTAGTTCAAAAAGGTCGTCGATATATCTAAATATGGAATTGAAGGCCACGGCAGGAAACTTCTTTTAATGTAGAAGTTTTTGAATAAATTCAGCTTCATTGAGCTCAAAAATAAGTCTGCTAATAACCGGGGGCTTAGTACCCATGGGATTCCCAACAGATTATCGGAAGACGTGATCACAAAAATAACACTCTTTCTTTTTAATATCAATTTCAGAGTACCGAAATGATTTAATAAAATAATTCTGCATATGATCAATGATAAGTTATGTAATTTTATGAGTTCCATTTTTATCGAAAAAGCAGCTGTTAATGATGTCAAAGGGCCTGGACTTTAATGGTTGTATAATGATTGTATAAAATGTTGAAAATTCGTACGCTATTGATGTTTTGTGATTTCAATTATTTAAAAGTTTCTGGGAGTTTGAAAATATTTGCATCTCATTAACACCTGTAACTGTACATGCTGTTGTACAGTGCTCCTGAAGTTTCTCCTCGATTGTTGTTATAATTTGGTGAGGGGTAAGGAAAGAGGCTTGGTATATATGTGTATAGAAAACAAAGTAGAAAATATTCTTCCAAAGAACAGTGCCAATTAAAGAATGTGTCTCAGGTGAGTGTTGTGACCCATGGGTCTCCAGATCTTGTAATACTTCTAATCTTCAAAATACACACGAGAGAGAGAGAGAGAGAGAGAGAGAGAGAGAGAGAGAGAGAGAACTACCGACTGCTGTAGACAGCCAATCCAGAAAGATGTATCACCGTTTTCTCTCTGGTACCTTCGTACTCCACACACCTGTCAATCAACGTAGGGCATCTTTATTTATGATACTAAGTTAATATCATACTGCAGAACATTTTAAATTTTCAATGTTAATTCAACGCTTAAAGTAAATAAACTAATGAGTCACCAAGAATACATTCTAAGAATATGTTTCTTAATCCCTTTACTGAAACGCAATTTGAAAAAAAAAATCCACAAAAATTTATACCAAAGTTTTACAAAGTCTTCATTTAGTTTGGAATTGTTATTATTATTTTTTTTTGCTTTTTTAATATGACTTTCTTCGAATGTTTATTGTAATAAATTATTTTGAATAATATTTTTTTAGCAAATTAAGATCTTGAAATAAGTTTATCCTACTTCACCGTCTTGGCAGTACTCTATCCTCTCACAGAAACGAGGCTCTAGGACGTTATCACAACGTAAACACGTCAACCTAAGACCTTTAAAAAATAAAATGTATTTCATCACTAAAAACCTTTCACTTACGACAAAACCAAAAATTTCATAGAATCATTACACAACAGCATAATCATGACCCTTCATTAGCTAATAAAATGGTAAGAAATATCGCATATGATATGTAATTACGTTCAAATCTACATACGTGCAAACAGTATGACGATAATGCGGGGTTAATGATAAAATCGGATCGACAGTAAATGTATACAGGCCACCTGATAATGAGAAGTCCTCTTTATACATATTACCTTCAGCAGTATACGAGGTCAGGAAATAAAGTCCTAAAGAAGAAAAAGAATGGTTTTTTTATAAGAAATAAAATATTGCAAACGTACGTTTTTCCAGGGGATCTTAATTTCTGTTTAGTCTGCGAGTAGAAAATTACGCAGATTTCTCCTACAGCATCAGAAGATCACAGCAGAAAGAGAGAGATTAAAGAAAAGAAAGAACGAGAACGACAGAGATGCATATACCACATAGGAAGTTAGTGAACAGGAACATTATAATCCAATTGTTCTCAGAATATCTACAATTAGTCCTTCAGTCATCTAAGTGCAATTTCAAAATCCTTATCTCTTAGAACTATTGTACGAGGTAATTATAATATCATATGGTCATAGAAAACAGTGTCTACAGATACATATTATACAATACACAAAAACATATTACACATTATGGTTAATTTTGATGATTGAAAAATCGTTACATTGTGATACAACACTGATTTATATAAGAATTAATTATTTTCAATTTGACTATAGATACTGTGGTTAGAAAAAGAACATTTCGTTAATTCGTATTTTGTCTGGCATGTTTCATACCAAGTATTAGGTAATTCGTTTTATAATGATTTTGAATACGTATTAGTCCGTTTACCATCACGGCGGATGTGACCGGCAAACAGGGACAGGATCCTAGCTAAAGGCACCTGATTCAATCTCTGGTGTTTTTGCCCTTCCCAAAATTGGTTTTCTTTATTTGATTAATGAGATTGATTGCTGTTCGTTATTTTCACTTTTAACATTCAGGAGGCGGGGGGGGGGGGGGGGGGGTCAACAAATTAATTATCAGATATAACTTAATTTTTTAGACATGATATCGTAGGCTGTCAATTATCATTTGGCAAACAAAAATTTCATACATTTTACTTTTAAAATTTGATCATTTTTGTATATCTTTATATGGAGCTTTTCTTCTAAAGGAGATCAATATAGTCTGAAAATGGCCACAACCACCCAGCCCTCTTAACCTGATCTATACAGGGACAGCTCAGGGCACTTGACAAAATTTCCTTGCCCAACCTCTGATGTGTCGTGCGTCTATATTTACCCTCATTACAATTTTATATGTAATTGTAAGCTTGAACACTGTTCTTTAACTCTAATTGTCTCTTGTGACTTTATAAAAGTAAAATATCATGTTTACGTTTCTCATATCATAATCTTACATTTTGTAGAAATATTTGATACTTTAGAGAAATTTTGTTTTGAAAACAGACAAAAACGTCCCATGATATGCGCTTGCTAGTTACCATTTTTTCTCCGAATCTTATTCTTTATATTTAACGTCAAAAGACCTATGATTATGTACCTATATGCTTATCACACTCTCCATAAACACTTTGTCCGAGTTTCTTTTCTTTAAAAGCTATAGGGTGAGTTCACAATGCATCGGACACACACCTTGCTTCGGACAACTTTAAGCAAGAAAAAAAGCATCAAACCTGAATGTTTCAGTGTTTTGACTTGCTTCCGTCTTAAAGCCGACCATTTAAACTTTTTAATGAAACCGATTTTTCATTATCATATAAAAACCCTTGATAATTGCTTTGAAAAGACGTCATAACTGACCATCATCAAAGGGGAGTACCAGAATTATATGATTATGCAAAGTTTTACAGTTGCCTTTCTTTCATTAGACTTCAAGGGAACAAGTCCTTCTTGGGTGAATATCGTGAATGATTGACAAATGTAGAACAAATTTCAAGAAATTTCATTCCAAAGTTTGTGTTAATTTACTTAATAACTGTGTTTAATTCTATGTTCATTTCACCATGCATCGGACACAAATTAGCCATATGATAAACATTGTTCGATGGACAGATAATTACATCTGTGTAATTTAGAAATACCACCACTGTTCGGATTTTTTTCAGACTTCTATTTTCTCTCTCAAGAAGATCAATTAATGAAAACTCACAAGAATTTTACCTAGAACTTATAATACAAATATGCAAAATCTCTTGGTGATAACATCATTAGATAAATCCCAGTGAAATCATGAACTTGCGTATGTTTATTGTCTATTGACCTGTAGCACTCCGCAGAGATAATCACAACCTCATTTTAATGTTTCTCCATTAAACGTTAGTATTTTTATTATAACATTCACAAACAAGGAGAAAACAAGGCAAGCTCTTGACAAATATGTTGATTTTACAAGGATATCAACAGTCCAATTTAAATTTAATCTTTTGCAAATTCTATGGTTAAAACAATAACCTTGTAAGCAAATACAATCAATCATTTAGTCGAATGATGACTGACATTTTTCATGCAAGTTTTTAGGCTAATATTTTCATACTGAATTGTCTACGGATTTTCCGTTTGCCTGATAATGACAAGGAGCACACAACGGATGTGTCTGGTCGACGGGGACTACTTGCTCTTCCATGGCACTTGATCCCACCCCTGATGATTTTTGAGGTTCGTGTTTGCTCTGCTTCAAGTTTGTATTGTTTCAATGGGCTTTTGAACTTGATTACTGTTCGATATCTTTAAATTTCATTGAACGATCAGGAATCATCAAATGTTCTTAAAATTCTGTGATTAGTTGATTACATTCTAGGACCCAAACTGGTGCAAGTTTTCTCCTTTCTTAAGTCCCCCTTACAAATTTGTGTGCTGTTTCTTTCTTTCAAAAATTCATGAAGTATCAGTCGTACGTGTGTGACGGTACATATTGTCGTTTTCTACAAGCTGTCGTCGGCGACAGTATGTACCTACCTTCACTGCACATGTTGTCGTCCATCGGTACATATTGTCACCGGCTGAAAAGTTACACATGTACATATTGTCGCCCCATAGATATTGTTGCTTAGAGATTATTCTGTTGTTTTTCAGTACATTTGTGAATGTAATTGGTGTGTAAATTCATCCAGTGTGATTTTGACGGTACATTTTGTCGTCTGTTCATGTAATTGCCGGCGACAACATGAACCTACCCTAACTGCACATGATGTCGTCCATCAGTACATGTTGCATGACTTTGAATGGCAATGCTTCCATATAAATATGATTTATCATTGCTACTCTATTTTTTGAGAAAAAAATTAAAGAATTTTCCCATATATTCCTTTGTAAGACTTTGATCGCCCATTTTGGCCCAACCCTCGCCCAGGGGGTCATTATTTGAAGGTACCTGAATCTACACTACCTGAGAATACTTCCAGATAAACCTCACTAATCACAGGGCTACTGTTGTTCTCAGTGGTAGATCCAGAAATTTCAGAACAGAGGGGTGGGGTGAGGGGTACAGATTTTTTTTTTTGGAAAGGCAGAAAAAAAAGCCATTTGTGTGTAAAGGTGTGTTACTGTATATTTATGTTAAGTAAATAATTTATGAAATTTTACATATGGACTAAATTGACAGTATATACAAGTTAACCAACAGACTTTACAAAAAGTAAATCCAGTGGAGGGGGGGGGGGGGTGTCAGCGCTACCCCTGTGCTAGATCCGATTTTAGTTCTTGAGAAGATTTTTAAAGATTTTCAGTATATATTCCTGTGTAAACTTTATCACATATTGTGGGCCCACCCTACCCCTGGGGGGTCATGCTTTGAACAAAATTGATTTTGTTTTATTGTTTGTTTGTTGTATAATCGTCCCTTTTGAGAATTTTTCAACCATTTGGAGACGCCACCTCTTGCTTGCTGTAAATTGAGACCTATGGTAGAGTGTGTAGTCGCAGAGTAAGTCGTTAATCCTTACGTCGCGGGTTCGAATCTAACTGTAGGACATGGAGACGGGTCTTTCGGATGAGACGGTACAAACCGAGGTCCCGTGTCGCAGTAGATGCTGGCACAAAAAGGTCCCTCACTGCTCAATGGTCTTGAGTGCCGAGTATAGGACAAAATTTGCAGCTCTCCATCGGCAAGTGGTGGCGTCTCGATATGAGTGAAAAATTCTCGAGAGGGACGTTAAACAACAGACAAACAAACAAACACTTATTCTTGGCTACTTCCCTTAAGAGAGTGCATGACCCTTCATTTAAACAAAAAAAAAAATCCCCTTTATCCTTGAATGCTTTGTAGCAAGTTTGGTTGAAATTAGCTCAGTAGTTCTTGAGAAGAAACCGAAAATATGAAAAGTTTACAGACGGACGACAGACAGACGGAAAAATATGATCAGAAAAGTTCACTTGAGCTTCCAGCTTAGATGAGCTAAGAAAATCAAGCCTAACTCCAATTATATCAGCACAAGTATAAGAATAAGCAAAAAATAATTTCAAGATAATCATTACTACTGAACAAAAAATAAACAATCAAACTCCAAGATTAATACATATGACAAATAAAGAATAGGCTGATTTATCAGATATCTCAAGAATTACGTTGTCATACAACAGGGATCTACACCAATCCTGGAAACAATTTTCTGACCAAAACCTCTTCATCCTACAGTATTGCGAGTAAATGCTTGTTTACTTATTTATCTGCCATACATACTTTGTCTACCTTTTGTGTCTCTCTCTTTCTATCATTCTTTCTCTCTCTCTCTCTCTTTCTCTCTTTCTCTTTCTCTCTCTACGACGACTTTAGTCATTTTTTTAACTCATTATCTCGGCGACAAAATGTGCAAATGTTCGTAGTACATATTGTTGCCGACGACAAAATGTGCCGATGAGTGACTGTACGTCCATTATACAGGAGGGGGAAAGGCTCGTCTCGGTACATATTGTCGATTGCTACAATATGTACCGATTGTTTACAATATGTGCAGTGAGGGTAGGTACATATTGTCACCGCCGACTATATGTGCAGAACGACAGAATGCACCATCACAGACGTGCCATATTCGGAACCAGCTTTTCTACTGACAGATAACTTGATGTTACAGGGATTTCAACATGTTCTTTAAAATCAGCATTTCTTCAATTCTATGGTCGTTAATTACAATGACCTCGATAAGAAATATAACCTATCATTGGTTCGTATTTGGCGATCATTATTTCGTCCGAACGTGATCGATCTCAAAATATCTAAAAACAAGACAAATCTGTAAACAGAGGATAAAACACCTGCCTCCGAAAATTTCAGAGCTGGTATCAGGTGTTTAGGAGGAGTAGGCATCCCCTCTTGACCGGTTCCATCCACAGTGAGCCCTTTGTATTAATCAGGTAGACGGAACATTCCGTAGTCTAATTTAATATAAATACAAAGGACTAACAATTGAAACAAGTTCGCCAAATACGAACCAATGATAGGTTATATTTCTTATCGAGGTCATTGTAATTAATGACCATAGAATTTACGAAATGCTGATTTTAAAGGACATGTTGAAATCCCTGTAACATCAAGTTATCTGTCAGTAGTCGCCTCGGATTGAAAAATGATCATACTCAGAGCATGCTCTTAAGTGTCGAATAAGTCGGGAGATGTACATACCATATGTAATGATAGAGGAATATTACTACATAAATAAGGGAAGTTGACGATGTAAAAGCGTTCTCATCTCCTTTGTTATACAGTTTAGTTGTTAGTTGACCTATGTGATATTTTATTTAGATACAATTTAGTTGTTAGTTGATCCTTAAAACTGATGGTCATCTAGCTTCTTTGCTTTTATTATAGTGATAAGGGGGTCCGGGTTCGATCCTCGTTCAATGCTCCGCCTCAAACCTAAGCTATAAACATAAGTAGTGCTGTTCCTTCGCCAAGCTTCCGGCACTAAAAGTGAAAGTATCGGGTCTTTCGGATGAGGCCTTAAAATGCATGCATTGGCATGGTAAATAAAAAAAAATGCTCAGTGACACTGTGTGCCGATTAAAGGTATAAATAGGAAGCACTTCAGAAGTATATGGTGATGTCTCTATATGGGTGAAAAATTCTCGAATGGGACGTAAAACCATTATGGTAGAATGATTTGTCAGAAAATGTAAATCAACGATAAAGTAAAGGCAAGGATACGTTTCCTCTGCATTGTTTGTTTTATAAGGTACTTTCATAAACACTTCTACGTAAGTAGACAAAAAATATGTGCCCGCTTGAAGTAATAAATTCATTTTGCCTTCATAATCAGATTTTTTATATCTTGATGAAAATTTTTTATAATATCCATATTTCTTATCTAAAATCTATCAAACGTGGAAAGAATAATGTCAAAATGAAATTCGAAATATTACATCTATAATTTCAAAAAATATTCATATATCCTCTGGATTAACCAGGACTTACGTACACGTACGTAGGAGTTACAGGGTTCTAACACCTGATCTCGAGACTACGCCGGGTACCCTCGCCACATAAAAAAGTCGTTTAAAAGAAAAAAAAATAATATTTTTGAAATAATTCACGCTATTATATACTTTTGATGTTTGTTAAATGTATATACCAATTTTCACCAAAAAAGTTTATTAGAAAGGAAAAAAATTAGAATGTCTCAATAATTTTTGAACAGCTCTCGTACGTGCATATTGCCAAACTGAAAACTGTTTTTGGAAAAATTAAAAAAATAAATAAATATATACTTAAAAAAGTTACTGAAAATACACGTTATCGATAAATGACAACTAGAAGTGAGCTCCCTTCATTTCTTCAAGCTAGAAAATGATCATCCTGAGACCAAAGCGTAGGTTGTCAAGTTACGAGGCATTGCAAAACTTATCTAACATGTCGTAGGCGATGTAAATTGATGGAACTAAGATTTCTCTATATTTGTGGATGGATATAGTATATTGAATTAAAATAGAGGGTTAATTTTTAGATGAAACATAAAAATATTTTCATGTCACCTTTTTACAGGCAATTTCATGTCTGTTAAAGTCCACCGCGTTGATGCTAAGACGTAATCAGGATTTCATTTGCCCTCTGCATGATAGACACTCTAGGATACATTTTGTATTCTGCCTAATTTAAAATCGCTTTTTGTGATATTTTCTCAATAAAATGTATAAAATTATATCACAATTTTTTGTCACAAAATACATATTAAGATACATTTTGATAACATTCGATCACTAGCGATATGACTAGAGGTTGTTCAAGTACGAGGGTGTCCGACGTATGGTGAACTCAGTCTATTCAGTCAAAATTGTTACTTTGAATTTATTGTTTATAAGGAATTCCATCTGAAGAAAAGTAAAATCCTTAAATATCATTATACTGTTTCTGATTTGGCAGAGCATAACATAACACAACATTTAATAACCAGAGATGAATACAAATTTACATTTTGTATCCTTCTATACATCAAAAAAAGTTTATGAGAACATAAAATAACCGGATATCATTGTCTGGTCTCCATCAGCTGTTGAATCCTGTCCGACAGTGACGATATCGTTTTTGTCCAGGCGCAAAATGGCGAGATTGGAGCCACTATCATAGCCTGCGCTTCGTCCATCAGAGACCGTTTGTCCTACAGTTCCACCATTAACTTGCAGCCAGGATTTAAGGTGTCTACTATCAGCTTCCAAATTCCAGAAGAATATGTAGACGCCATCTTTGTTTGCTTGAAATCTAGTGTGGTAGAACAAACCGGATGTGTCCAGATACTCTGTACTAAAGTAGAGCGGAGAAGATGATGTGGAGGAGGGGGCCATTGCCATAAAGGCTGATGGAGAACTCTCCAAAAAAGATTATTAATGATTTACTAAAATTAGTCATCATTACCTAGACTGATTTTCTACCAGAACTGCTTGACACTGGCTGATTTAGAGTAGCATTAATAGTCATAAGAGCAGAGACTGAATTTTGATTAAGATGTGTGCTTGATATTATATGAATATGAACTAAAGACTTACATGACCCAATGCGCCATCCAGAAAATGTTGATTCTAGAGGTTCTATCGTGCTAACAGAATCGGATGGGTAAAGATATACTGTGTCCCCACATGTCAGGGAGAAAATCTGTAGGGTGGAAGAGGTGTCCTCGTCAGACCCTGAAGAAAAATCCGGCCACACCCCTAGTTCATTCAACTTGCCTCCATTTTGATAAAAATAAACCATGAAATCCTGACGGTTGGCCTCAACTGAGAACGCTAAAGCATACAAACCGGTTTCTGGACAGACGAACGTGCCGTTTCCAGAATGGTACACCTGACCGTTGTTGGTGACTACATTTTGGAATGTGTAGCCATGTGATGAGGATGAAGGTTTGGGCAGTGAAGTAGATGCTCTAGCATAGAAGTACGAGTCGTCTAAAATATAAAGTATTGTTTGCATATCACTCACGAGCAATTTTGCAAAGTTGAAAAAAAAAAACCTATATGCTTTTCAAAATTGTGCTCATATTTCAACTTCGAAATTTGTCTACAGATGATTAAATTCTTTGCATCCTTGCAAATCAGTATGAAAATGTGTATTCTTCTGGTTATTGACAAAATTTCAAAATTCATTGTATATATACTACGCTACAATCTTTCAATTTTCCTTTCGTCGACTTTTCTTTGAGATGAACGACATTTTTTTAAACATATCCATTATAGATTTCTCTTAAATTTTACAGCCAGCCTTTGTAGAAAAATATTAAATTAGAAGTATTTGTATTAGCTTTTTCAAATGCCTAAGAGATTTTTTATAATCATCTCCTCTCTTTTAACTAAAAATGTACGTACCATAACATTTTTTCATAGTTGAAATGGTTTTTATTGTTTTTTGAAAAAGTCGAACATGCTTAATAAGTCAAAAATCCTTTCACGCAACATCACACAGAGGAGAGTAAGCGTTGTTAGTAATTGAATGGAATTAAAAAAAAGAAAAAGAAATGTCTTATCACTTATCAAACAAAATGCATATAGGAAAGAGTTATGTTTCTATATTAACATTGAATTTAATCTATGATTATGAATTACAGAAAAAAAGAAAGATCATATCTCCCAGTTATCTGATGAAAAGCTTACTGTGATTAAGTCGCCAGCCAGAGAACGTGGACAACAATGTGTCAGCGGTTCCATCACCTTCACTCTGACCTTGTCTCCAGACTTCAGGTCATACACCACAAATCCCGTGCTTGAGTCGCCAGTAACGCTGCTTCCACGAGATTCTGTGAAGGACGAACCGAGTGAGACATCGTTAACTAGAAGATCTGCTCCTGTGTAGCGCTGGTTACTTGTCGCTATGGTCCATGAAAAGACATACGGCCCACTGTATTTACAAGTAAAGATTCCCGTGCTGCCGCTGTAAGCTATGCCCTCATTAGTTGTGACGTTGTTAAATATGACGTAGTTGTTTGTCGTTGATGAGGTAAGATGCGCGTAGAAGGCGTAATTGCCAGGTATTTCTGTCACATAAGCCGGTGCTGATCAAAGCAATGTGGAATTAAATATGCATTCATTTATAGTTGTAAAAACATGAGACTAAAGAATATCTTAACTTCACATAATTTATCACTAGTATATGAATATAAAGTAATAAGAATGTTTGTAAGGGTATTATTATCAACTTTTCAAATTCATTAGAGTAAAATACTAAGAGGAAAGCGTACCACCAGTAGTTCCTGTGTTGATGATAGTACCGGAAGTAAAGGTAGCATTACAGTTGATATTACAGAGGTCCCCTTTGCAACAACCTGAGCATGGCTCATATGACCTACGACCCCTTAAAGATCTTTTTCTTCCAACAATAATCGGCGCCGATACATGATTTTCACATGCCTAGAATAATAACAATATTAAATTACTTAGAACTCAAACATGCAGACTTAAAAACGATTTTTTAAAAAATCCCTGTATCATTGCTCATTTTTTGCATCCCTTAATTCGATATCCCCCATTACCTCCCCCACCCCCACCCCGAACTCCTCTGCAACTGCATATTTTTTATTTTTATTTTCCTCCCTTGTCCCCTCTTCTTCATTCTTGTCCTAAGCTCCCTAATACCCTCTTTTCCTCTCCCTCAATCTTGTCTTAGGCTCCCTAACACCCTCTTCTTCTCTTCCTCATTCTTGTCATAAGCTCCCTAACACCCTCTTCTCTCTTCCTCATTCTTGTCATAAGCTCCCTAACACCCTCATCTCCTCTCCCTCATTCTTGTCTTAGGCTCCCTATTACCCTCTTCTCTCTTCCTCATTCGTGTCATAAGCTCCCTAACACCCTCTTCTCTCTTCCTCATTCTTGTCTTAAGCTCCCTTTCACCTTCTCCGTCCAATTATTGTTTAAGTCCTACTGTTTTTACTCTCACTTTAAATTAAATTTTAATCATTTTAATCATATGTGTATCATAGAAAGGCTATGTTTGTGATTGTGATGCTAAGAATGAATGATTGTTTATGATTAGATATTTTTCTTACAAACACACATCCTATGAAATGAAGTATGTTGTTTTGAATCAAATAAGTTTGTTTAGATTGTTAAGGTCGAGTAAGTGACCAGGGTTAGGTTGCTAAGGTCGAGTAAATGACCAGGGTTAGGTTGCTTAACTCGAGTAAGTGACCAGGGTTAGGTTGCTGAGGTCGAGTAAGTGACCAGGGTAAGGTTGCTAAGATCGAGTAAGTGACCAGGGTAAGGTTGTTAAGGTCGAGTAAGTGACCAGGGTTAGGTTGTTAAGATCGAGTAAGTGACCAGGGTAAGATTGTTTAGGTCGAGTAAGTGACCAGGGTTAAGTTGCTAAGATCGAGTAAGTGACCAGGGTTAGGTTGTTAAGATCGAGTAAGTGACCAGGGTAAGGTTGTTTAGGTCGAGTAAGTGACCAGGGTTAGGTTGCTAAGGTCGAGTAAGTGACCAAGGAAGTAACTTTTTTATATTAATTCAACTTTATGAATTACTGTAAGTCATATATTTTACGTGAATTTCTTTTTTGCAAGAGAAAAACAGTAATTATTTTTGAAGAGATATAAACGTTCTTTTAATGACGAAAGATGACAACTTAATTGTTAACTTACATGTACAATGTATATCTTTCAGTGACAAGTTTGATGTATACTTACCTGTACATCTTTACAATGACTTGTTTGATATATACTTACATGTATATCTTCACAGTGACTCGCTAGATATATAATTACAAGATGTGTTTATCTTCACAGTGACTTGTTAGATATATAATTACGAGTTTATCTTCAAATGATTTTTAGATGTTTACTAACGTGTATATCTTCACAGTGACGTGTTAGATGTTAACTTACGTGTATATCTTTACAGTGACTTGTTAGATGTTTACTTAAGTGTATATCTTCACTTTGACTTGTTAGATGTTTACTTACGTGTATATCTTTACAGTGACTTGTCAGATGTACATGTATACCTACGTGTATATCTTTACAGTGACTTGTTAGATGTATACTTACGTGTATATCTTCACAGTGACTTGTAAAGTAACGTTGTCCGAATACAGGTCTCTCACTAAGGAAACACATCTATAGGTGATACATTGAATGATTATCGTTTGTAATATAAAACTCTGATTAGGTGTACATGAAAGTTGTGCGTTCACAAACATGTAAAAGCTTTAAACGATTGCTTTTGCAGTTGAAAAAAAAACCAAGAGGTTGCAAAAAGTGTTAATTTATCTGCAAAACTTCACGCAGGAACTTTAAAAATCTACCTTATAGATTATGTGCTGTCAAAATCATCTTACATATGAACGCATGACACAATATTTGTATATTATGTAAGGATCTCAAAACACTCGGTGCAATATTCAATATCTCGACACTTTCTCTCGGCATCAACAGAGTTATCGAGCTTTTGGTTTTCCATTTACTTCAATCTATGTCTTTTTATGATTAAGACTTGTTCATTTGCCAAGATTAATATTGTAAAATAAATGGAGAATATAAAAAACATATTCTCTTCAATCCCATACTTAATATTGTCGATGCTGAGGGTAACCGTAATTTTTCTTAGTATTAAAACGAAGCTTAAGGTACATGTAAGTTTTTTGATATATATATATATATGAACATAAACACAGTAAATATTAATATTTAATAGATTTCAATTATAGTTCTTCGCCATTTTTTCTAGACGGTTTGAAATTACTATCAAAAAGAGTGTAAACATTTTTCTCAACATGTGCTTTGCATATTTTTTTTAAAATATTTTTTTGTAAAAATAAAAAAAAATGGAACCTTAATAATGATAATTTTGTTAGTCGTCTGTTTAGAATTATGCGGTACAGACAGTAGTTTATAACCTAAAAATCTGAAAATGTGTATTATGATCCCACCTCTGATGCTTTAGAGGTTCGTGTTTGCTATGCTCATGTTTGAATGGACTTTTGAGCTTGAATACTGTTCGTTATCTCCATTTCTTTCATCTTAATAGTCTATCCCTTGGAGTTTTATATTTTTCAACAAAAAGAGGTGCAAAGAATATAATGTCTTCTCTGTTTATAAAGAGAACTTGTTTTTGATTAATTTATAAATTAGCTGACGTGCATATATTTTTATTGAGAGATATACTATGCTGATAATTTACACATGAATTTACAACAAATCAAGGTAAAATGTACGTAAATGTTGCACTGTGCAGTATATCAAAAAAGAAATCATGGGACTGATTGTAGTTACTTTTGTAAATTCGAATCAATTGATGTACATGTATTTTTATGAAGAGAAATACTATCTGATTACCTCATTGGTTCCACATAGAGTCACGTGGTGACAGTCTGAGGGGTTTAAGGTGTGAGCACAATTAAAACAGATCGGTCCTCTAGAGGTTGGATATTCTGATAATATATAAACGTCAATTTACAACAAAATAAGGTACAATGAACATTAACGTTGCACTGTAGTATCTCAGCGTTTAATTATTGAAGATCTTTTAAGAATATCATTATTGTTGTGTCATGATATGCAAAAATGAAATCATTTGAAAGTTAACATGTTTTCATTTAGATCAAGTCACCTTTATGTACAGTATAAAATGTGTTATATTCCTATAATTATCATTATTCATTGATAGATTGCGCAATATTTGCACAGCAGTGATGGTGGTCCTGCATCATAATGATAAGAGAACATATTGTCAAATTAATCGACCAACAGCCTTCTGCGTTACATAAATCACCATGGCAACACTCCTGACACAATACTGATCCATGAATTTTACGTTTGTTTGTCTGTACGATCGTTCTGTTGGTGACTTTTGGACAACTCTATATGTTTATAAAAGTAGTCATTATTAAGACATCATATTTTAAAACAGGAGACCCAAATGATACCACAGCATCAGGAATCTGGTTTCTTATACTATTTAGGTATTCTTATACTATTTAGGTATTCATTGTGAAATATGGGTAAAAATGAATGCTTTGCTACATTATTATTTTTTTGTTCTACACTTACATATGGGTCATGACAAATTCAAAAATTCTCCTATGTCGATAATATTTCATAACTTTTTTTTCTATTGGGGGGGGGGGACTTTTCAAAGATGCTTGAAAAATATTAAGCAATTAAATGTTATTGTACATTGTCTCCATACTTCCCCTTGTACCAGATATATCCGGGAGTCATAAATTTTAAATTCAATTTTAAGGAGATGAAGGACACATGGTCACATGACGCTGTTTAACTACGTCATAGTCTCCGTTTATATAAGCGCAAAACGTGTAAAGCATCAGTTCTTGTATAATTTTTTGACAATATTTTAACTTTAATTACCATCTTATATAAAAAAAAAATAAAAAGTTTTAACATTCTTGTAAACATTAACAAATTATGAAAAAGATTGATCCACTCCTCTGTTTCCCTAAAATGCGCGTCCAACAAGTCGGTGACGTCATACATGATTTGTTAGTACAGCAAGATCATGCTCGGTGAACAGAGGGGCGGTATTATTATGTAAAAACAGGTCATAATCAGTATATGATGAAATATTTTGAGAAACGGGGAACACAAAAATTATTTTTGCATGGCTGATGACGGAAATCTTATGTAGGTATATCTTATTTGGCTTATTTAGCTTACGTTTGACGTCATAGTTGGTTTTTCCCGTACTCGAGAAATGTAACATGACACGTTTTGTTATGCTTATGTCCTCTTTAACGATGTCCTGTGAAATAATGAGGTCATCTTCACCGTTCGAAATTTTACAGTTAATCAATAATTTGAAGGATTTGCATTTCAATTTAAATTAAAAAATATTGAATGATAGAATTTTTTGAAAATTACGTTTTTTATTGTTTAAGTTGTCTTAAAAAGTGCGTTATTTTTCCTATCCAGATGCAGTGTGATAGACAAAACTTGCTTTTTCGAATTTTAAATCCTAGTTATACTCTGAAATATTTTAAAAAGATACATGTCCACTTTGATATTTTTTATGTTTGCTTAAAAAATCGCAGGTAGGTTAAGGCTTCCCGTAGAATATCACACTGCACTCTGTGCCTTCACATCTCTGAACTACCAAAATATGACGTCATAAAGGAAAATGACGTCAAGTCACTGCAAACCTGAGGTGTTATGACGGGGAGAGTGTCATGAACTTAACACTTCATTTCAAACTGAATGTAAAATGCTAGATAGCTATTGCAAAATTCACGGGTCGTTAAAGGTTTTTTAAGTCTTATATGTCCGAATATTTTAAAAATACACCGCTTACCTACCCTTGATTGAAATTCAGCATGTTCAAAATGCTGATGAAAAATATACTTTTGAAATGTACTCTGTTTTATACCCGTGGTTGGAGGTAGAATTTATTTTGTGTGTATAAAAGAGTCTGGCGCAGGTGATTAATGAGGATTAATCTGAGAATTTTTGTGGAAATCTGTAAAAAGAAGTTGTTCTCTAACTGAATCTTGCTTGGGAAAAATGTGTGTTGGCTTTGTTTTAATACAGATTACGAAATTGTGTGGAAGATACCCTCAAATTTGTAGGTAAGTTGAATTTCTCAGGAAATATTTTGTATCTGAGTAATGCTATGACTTTTCCCAAGCACATTTCGGATACACAAGGATACAATGAGTTTATTTATATAACAAAATGTTAATAATAATTGTGTTAATCACCTGCGCCGAAGCGATTTATATGAAACACTTCAAAAATTTATAAATGACCGTCACGTGATCAAAAAAGTCCCGTGATATCATAACAAATATGTTTATATATAGCCGAGGAACCCCTCTATATAAATTTGAAGTACTTAAGTTCAATACTTATAAATTAAAACCAAAACCGACCTCGCAATGACATATTATGTTTTGAGCGTGTTTTAAAGCTTCGGGAAGCCTTAACATACCTGCGATCCCATTATGGACAGAGAAATGCGCCCGGAAACATGGAGAATTAAAACTCCACTTAGATACTGTAGGGCATAGTATTTGTCAATCAATATCTCCAAAATAAGGTAAGAAACCTAATGATTTAACTGCTTTAAGATATGTGGGACATACTTAATTAGAAATATACAAAATATGAAAAAAAAAAAAATGAATGAAAAGTATTTTTTTAGCCCAGGTCCTTCTTCCCCTTGAAACAGATCGCCCCCTAGATGTAGTATAGGTTGAAATGATAAAGAAAAATAATCAACATTAATTAAGAAATAGGGTATCATTTTAAACTTGTATCGGGATGAAAATACCGGATAGGCAGCTGATCAAATCCCATAAAGCCAAGAGGGCCTTATATGGTAGATTTGATCAGATTACCAACACGTATTTGCATCCAGTAAATGGGTTGATAAATACCTACCACTCTATGATACTAAAATGCATGTGACATTCACGAATACTGTATTGTGAGGTCATCATATTCATGAGTTACAGTATGTTATGATAAGATTGACAGTTCAGTTTATATAAACTCGTTGAAGTAATCAGATGTGGGATTTCTGTGTGTATCTAGACTCAAGAGTATATAACCACTACACAATCACAAGTTTTGATGCCGGTCAATGGAGAAACAAAAAGCATTTCGAGGAGGCCACAGAGGTGAAGTAACAAGAATTAAAACAGAACGGATGAGAAAATATAGGATGATTTTCTTTCCAACCAGGAACTTAAGGCACCATTAAAGACCCTTAAACCAATTGTGAGTAATCTTATCATTATTCTGGCAACTCATACTACAAGTTTTCCATCAACAGGTCATGCAGATAATAATGCAGGTAATTTGTATACAGCTAGTGAGGAAGGAACACTCCTGTAATGATTTTCCCCTTAGATTCCAAAAAATCCCCTGTCTGTCCCTGACATTTTCCTGTATCCCCCTGACTTTCTCCTAGGATCCCCTGTCGTTGTCCCTGACTACCCTGTCTACTCCCTGACGTCCCCTGACTTTGCCCCTGTTACCACTGTCTAACCCCTGATGTCCCCTGACATTCCCTGACGTCCCTGTCAACTCCCTGATGTCCCCTGACTAAGTCCCTGACCACCCTGCCAACCCCCTGTCGTCCCCTGACATTCATTTTGACCAGGAAAAAGAGTTAAAATATGTTTTGTTGCTATTTACTTGTGAGAAAATCGATACCTTACTCCTAGCAATTTTCAAGTTTTGTGAAAATGTAGATTTAATCATTAGTTTTTCATTTGAAATATCTTCAGCGAATCTTTCAAAATATTATTTTATTGATTGTTACTAGCTTTTCAGATAAATCTTAATAAGGATAAATGCCGTTACTTAAAAAAAAAAATAAATTACTAATTTATTGCGTCTTGTGTAGCACGAATGACATGTAAACATATGTATATTTATTTATTTATCTGTTTATTTATTTATTTGTTTGTTTATTGATTTTATTAATTCATGTATCTGTTTATTTATTAATTTGTCTGCTTATTTATCTATTTTTTATTCTCCATTTATATATTTATTTTTTATTCAATCTATCTATTTAATTTATTTATTTGTTTTATTTAATTATCAATAAACAAATGGATTTATTTAAAATTTTTATTTATTTATTTTATTTTATTTTATTCAATTATTTTAATTTATTGATATAATTAAATTTAATTCATTTTGTGTAATTCTTCATATACAGTGTCCGGGTAAAACAAATTTGCTTCAAACTATTTTTTAAGCATATTCAAATTACTTTTAATTCTTTTAATTTCATGATGGGTATCAAAATCATCGTCTTATTACACACAATCTGAATCTGGAATTTGTTTTATTGTTCCCTTTTACTTTGGTAAAATAAAAATTTCCTCAAAAACTTGTCACGGTTGTGAAAGAAATAACACCTGCAGAGTGGATACGGTCATGCTGCCACAGAATAAACAGTGTATAGTGGTCAGTCAAAAGAACAATAGGTGTCTGGTCTGTGTACCCAGAGTCACTGGTGAACGATCAACAGCTCAGAATTACTTTCACAACCGAACAGTTTTTGAGGAACATTTCTATTTTTCGCAAAAAAGTAAAAGAAGCAAACAAATTCCGAATTCAGATTGTGTGTAATAAGACTATTATTTTAATACCCATCATGAAATTAAAAGAATTAAAAGAAATGTAAATATGCCTAAAAATAGTTTGAAGCATCGTTTGTTTTTCCATAAGACTTTTTATGGGGAACTACAAAAATAAATAGGAATTGAAAAAATTAATTAATTAAAATAAAATGAATAACAATATAAAGAAAGAAAGAAAAGAAATAACATTAATTAATTAATAATTGAATAAAACTAATATTTAAAAGCAAAGAAATGAATATATTAAATAAATAAATAAACAGTTAGATAAAAAATAAATAAATAGAAAAATATACAAATAAATAAGTAAAAAAAAAAAATAAATAGAAAAATATACAAATAAATAAGTAAAAAAAATAAATAAAAATATTGATTTTGTACATAATAATGTATTTGAAGTTCTTTAGTAAATTTATCAATTTAATTGAATTTAATTTATTGATGTATATTTATTTATTTATTTGTCCGTTTATTTATCTATTTATTTTTTCATTCATTTATTAATTTTATCTATCAAATTTATTTTTTACGTATTTGTTTTATTTACATGTAATTTATAATAAATTAATATATTTATTTAATTTTTTTCTATTTTATTTGATTTTATTTATTTCCTTAATTTTAATTTATTGATTAATTTTATTTAATTCAATTTGTGTAGTTATTCATTAACAGTCTCCGGGTAAAACAAATTTGCTTCAAACTATTTTTTAAGCATATTCAAATTACTTTTAATTCTTATAATTTCATGATGGGTATCAAAATCATCGTCTCATTACGCACAATCTGAATCTGGATTTTGTTTTATTGTTCCCTTTTACTTTGGTAAAATGAAAATTTCCTCAAGAACTTGTCACGGTTGTGAAAGAAATAACACCTGCAGAGTGGATGATGTCGTGCTGCCACAGAATAAACAGTGTATAGTGGTCAGTCAAAAGAACAATAGGTGTCTGGTCTGTGTACCCAGAGTCACTGGTCAATTATCAACAGCTCGGAACTACTCTCACAGCCATGACAGTTTTTGAGGAACATTTTTAATTATTTTTTTTTTTTTACCAAAGTAAAAGAAGCAATAAAACAAATTCCGAATTCAGATTGTGTGTAATAAGACAATTATTTTGATACCCATCATGAAATTAAAAGAATTTAAAAAAATGTAAATGTGCTTAAAAGATACTTTGAAGCATATCTTGTTTTTCCATAAGACTGCTTATGGGGAACTACAAAAATAAATAGGAATTGAAAAAATTAATTAATTAAAATAAAATGAATTAACAAAATAAATAAAGAAAGAAATAACATTAATTAATTAATTAATTAATTAATTAATTAATGATTGAATAAAACAAATATCTAAAAAAAAAAGAAAGAAAGAAAGAAATGAAAAGATTAAATAAATAAATAAACAGATAGATAAAAACATAAATAAATAGGAAAATATACAAAGAAATAAGTAAAACAATAAATAAAAATATTGATTTTGTAACTAATTATTTGTTTGAAGTATCTTTAGTAAATTTATTGATTTATTTGAATTAAATTTATTGATATATCTTTTTTATTTATGTCTTTGACCATTTATTTATCTATTTATTTTTTCAATCATTTATTAATTATGTCTATCAAATTTATTTTTACGTATTTGTTTTACTTAATTTTTAATAAGTAAATTAATTTATTTAAATTATTTATTTATTTTATTTTATTTTATTTTATTTATTTCCTTTATTTTAATTTATTGATTAATTTTTATTTAATTCAATTTGTGTAGTTATTCATAAACAATCTCCGGGTAAAACAAATTAGCTTCAAACTATTTTGTAAGCATATTTAAATTACTTTTAATTCTTATAATTTCATGATGGGTATCAAAATCATCGTCTCATTACGCACAATCTGAATCTAGAATTTGTTTTATTGTTCTCTTTTACTTTGGTAAAATAAAAATTTCCTCAAAAACTTGTCACGGTTGTGAAAGAAATAACACCTGCAGAGTGGATACGGTCATGCTGCCACAGAATAAACAGTGTATAGTGGTCAGTCAAAAGAACAATAGGTGTCTGGTCTGTGTACCCAGAGTCACTGGTCAATTAACAACAGCTCGGAACTACTCTCACAGCCATGACAGTTTTTGAGGAACATTTTTAATTTTTTTTACCAAAGTAAAAGAAGCAATAAAACAAATTCCGAATTCAGATTGTGTGTAATAAGACAATTATTTTGATACCCATCATGAAATTAAAAGAATTAAAAGAAATGAAATTATGCTTAAAAGATACTTTGAAGCATATTTTGTTTTACCTTACGACTGTTTATGCGAAACTCACAAATAAATTGAATAAAATAAATTAATTAATTAAAATAAAATGAATTAAAAACTAAATAAATATATAATATTAATCAATTAATTAATAATTCAATAAAGAAAATATATCTAAAAAGAAATATATGAACAGATTTAATTAATAAATTAGTCAATAAATAAATAAAACAAATAAATAAATACATGTGGATATATAGATAAACATATAAATAAATATAAATATATTTACTTGCCATTCATAACAAGACACAAATTTGTAATTCATTCTTTTCAAAGTAACTGGCATTTATTCTCCTTAAATTTTATCTAAAAGCTACATGTAGTAAACTAAAACAATTAAATACAATCATATTAAGAAATAAATTACTCAAGATATTCAAACAAATAAAAATTGACTAAATATATATTTTCACAAAACTTAAGAATTGCCAAGAGTAACGTATTTCTCACAAGTAAATAGCAACAAAACATATTTTAACCCTTTTTCCTGGTCAAAATGAATGTCAGGGGACGACAGGGGGTTGGCAGGGTGGTCAGGGACTTAGTCAGGGGACATCAGGGAGTTGACAGGGACGTCAGGGAATGTCAGGGGACATCAGGGGTTAGACAGTGGTAACAGGGGCAAAGTCAGGGGACGTCAGGGAGTAGACAGGGTAGTCAGGGACCATGACAGGGGATCATAGGAGAAAGTCAGGGGGATACAGGAAAATGTCAGGGACAGACAGGGGAACGTCAGGGGATTTTTTGGAATCTAAGGGGAAAATCATTACAGTAGTGGAATGAGTAATGTACACATCAACATTGCTAGTAGCAACAGTTTAACAGGAAATCTATCTCAAACTACCCAAGTTAGAGCTACCTACATTCACAGGAAACATATTATCGTGAATAACATTTTGGGATTCATTCGAGTCAACTGCGAATGAAAACCAAATGTTAACAAACATACAGAAGTTCAATTACTTGAAAAAAACAGCTTCAGGGAATAGCAGTTCATATTATTGCAGTACTGCAGTTAATAAGTAATGATTATTGCCAAACAGTTGCTATCCTTGTAGACAGACCTGTTATTAATGAGCACATACAAAGCCTGATTGATCTACCCAACCCAAAATCCAATCCTGAGAGGCTGAAATATTTCTTGAATAAAATGGAAAGCTGCATCAGAGCATTAGAATCACTTGGAACCAATGAACACATGTATACAATAATTCTAACCCCAATGATTTACAACAAACTTAGAGCATTTAGTCGAAGAAACGTTACCTGAAAAAAAGGATATGGTAATTTGGAACTGAAGCACCGATGAAAACTGTGTGCTCAGGATACTGCACAGTTGAGCACATTTAACAACATTGTAAAGGATTTCATACTTACTGCTACCTTTGTCGTTTTAGCAAGCCAAAGGGTACTACGCAGGACTGTTGAGGCGTACTACGAAGGAATAAACGGAATATGAACGTGCATAAATACATACCTTTTTAGACTGAATTTATTTTTGTAGAGCTAATATATTATCACATGACTTTAATTTTAATTGAAATAACATTGTATACCCCGCTCTGTACGGAATTTGGTTTGGTCACGTTATTTGACAGTCACGTGATAAATGCATAAAATGTTTACTGTATGTAGGTCAAAAACAAATTTCACTATCGCAAGGGCATACCCTAGTTAGAATTAAAAATTCCAGTAATAAATTGTATCTATATAACTTGTAGCTTATGAAAAGTGCTGCTGCTTTAAATAGAATTCGCATTTTATTAGTTTAAATTTCAAGATATTTGGCTCTGGTCGAAATATGTGTGACCTTTACCAAGTATTTTATTTATTTATTAAGTAATGCTCTCGATTTCAGGAAAGAAGCAGCACTTTTCACGTTAAGGAATGTGTCCGTTAGGGATATTAAAAAAATTGTAAAGATCTATTAAGTATATGCCTTGTGAAAAAGCGATTTAATGAGGTACCACGGCGTCAAACATGCACATCTTGTACACAAAAACACGGTAGAATTAATTCAATACATTCTCTCGATAGTTTTTAAATAATGGCTCTAAACAAAGGTTTCAAATTTGTATTAATGGTCTACCTAGGATTTGAAAATAATATCCTGTTTAATAATAAAATGCGTTTTTCACTATGGAAAAATTACTTGATCCGCCTCTCACTGCACACAAAATGCGTGAAATTTTAACATGATGACGTCATGTCGACAAGTGCATTGCCATCAGTGACTTGTTTATATCTTCCTGTGTGGGATTTAACTAGCGACAAAAATGAATGCAGTGGTAAGTTTTGATGTAGTTCATCAATTTTAAGCAGTTTTAAACTGCAAATTATTTCATTTTCTGTTAATGTGAGGAATTGCTATTTTTTTGTGATGTCACAGTTGACATTTCCCGTATATATTAGGTCCCGCCCTCCTTATGCAGCCTTAACAGAGCTGCGTAACAACCTGAAAAAAATGTGAAACATTGTTTCCTCTGCAGTAGAATCCACCCACCTAACAATTGCCAATGAATCAAAGATTATAATGCAAGAATATATATCCGGAAACAAAAGAGAGAGTGTTTCAATTGTTTTGGAAAACGGAAAGTAAACGACGTTCCGTCACATTTTAAATGCAGAAACTGTGAGAAGGCTCATCACACAAGCATTTGCACAGCACCTGTAGAAGTTATCAGATAAGTGTCACTAATTCTGATAGCTCACAAAAGAGCGATCGCAACAAAAGGAGCAATCTTCACAGTTGCACTCTTCATCACAAGTAACATCCAGTACATGTACCGAAGTTGTACAAACTGCTGTAAGAACAATTGGCATCAAAGAAGAGCAGCGTCAGCTGAACAAGCGAAAATGACATGACCATATTTTGTCTCTGGCTATAGTTCAAGAACAGCTCAGACAGGAAATGTTCAAGGAGATGAAGTCAGGGAAAAATAAAAGAGGAACACAGACAAGAAATAGAGGACAACAAAAAAATACGCTTCCATACGTGATTTGATCACATGACCAACTTCTTGTCATATTCAAATGAAACTCTAAAAATGTTATCTTGTTTCTTAAAAGATAACCAACTACAGATGTCAAAGTAACTATGAAATATCAGAAGTTACATATACAATAAAATACAGCTGCTAATCTTACTTAGATGATGTTACATAGATTACATATAATCAAACAACACTCACATCAGTGAAATGTCCCCTATTGTCATTCCACATATTGACCAAAGAACCCATTATTGAAGCAAACCACGTCTACCTGGTGCCTCGCAGCCTTCTGCGTTACATAAAGCACGATGGCAACATTCCTGACACAATACTGGTCCATGAATCTTTCGTTTGTTTGTCTGTACGATCGTTCTGTTTGTGACTTTTCTACAGTTCTGTATGTAAAGAAATATATCTCGCTATAAAGACATCATATTTTCAAAACGAGACCCAAAGTCGAAATAATGACCACAGTATTAGGATACAACATTTTATCAAAGAAGAAAGCTTACTATATGTTAAGGAGTGTATACCGTGAACTATATTTCATTAATGATTTTCCTAATATGTCGCAAATATTTCATGCTTGGAGGAAAAGATTTTTTTTTTTCAAAAATGCTTCTAATTCGCTTCCAGTGCGTGTATAAAATAGTAAAACGTTTATATTTACCTTATTATTTTAACTATATTTTTTGTTTTCCTTAAAATAAATGCTGCATATGTCGCCATTTTTCACCTTGGAACCCATATATCCGGAAGTCATAATTTTCAATATTAAATTTGAAGAAGAAATAAAGAGTAAAACTAAAGCCTAAAACAATATCAAGTTCATGGAAAAAGGAGAATTTGTTGAAAAATTGTTCTTTATAAAATAGCGGTATTATAAGCTCACATGAGCCATAGGCTAATGTGAGTTTTCTACGTCGTCTGATTTCTTCAAACGTTACATATTTCGACCTAATCGCCAGAACCACAGGATCAATTTCAACCAAACCTGCCCTCAAAACATCCATCGGTAAATAGACTTTAGATTTCTTCAATTATAGAGGCAAGACCTCTTCCATGGGGAGATGTTGAAGAACTAGCAAAAATAGTAAGGTGCCATTTTAAAATCCTCTTAAAAAAGCTCAGGGAAAGATCATCGTCCTAAAGAATCACAGCGCCACTATACGGAATTCAAATTTTCATATATAAGTACATGAAATATAAAAATAACAAACAGTAATCAAGCTCAAAAGTCCATTGGAACAAACAAATTGGGAGCAGATGAAAGGATGGACCTCTAAAAAGATCAGAGGTGGGATCAGGTGCCTTGGAGGAATAAGCATCCCTGACGACTGGACACACCCGCCTTGTGCTCCTTGTCAAGATCGGAAAAACGGGAAAATCCTAGACAATTCAGTGTGAAAGTAATGGCCTAACAATTTGTATGAAAACGTCATTCAATATTCGACTTAACGATAAATTGTATTTGCTAACAGATCATTTTATCGACCTTGAATATGCGAAATGCTGACATTTTAATGAGACGGTTGATATCCTTGAATCATCAACTGATTTGTCAATAGCTTTCATCGTGTTAGAAATTGTTCGTATGCAGAACATGCTCTTGCGTATCGAATTAACTGGGAGACATAACCACCATATGAAAGTGATAATGGTATAATGCTAAATAAATGAGGGAAGTTGACAATAGAAAAGCTGAACTCATCACGTTTATCGTAAAGTTTTGTTGTTAGTTTGCCATTATGTCTTTTTCTAGTATAATATTCAAATATGAAATTGATGTGTCAGACTCCGTGAAGTGTCTTTTATTGCTAATTCAAAAAGGTCGTCGACATATCTAAATATCGAACTGAAGGCCACAGAAGGAGAGTTCTTCTTTTCAAGTAGAAGTTTTTGAATAAATTCAGCATCATGTGAATACAAAAGTAGGTCTGCTAATAACCGGGAGCAATTAGTACCTATGGGAATCCCAACAGATTGTTGGAAGACTTGATCTCAAAAAACAACATAAATGTTGTCAATTAGAAAATAAAGCTTCTATTTAATATCAACTTCAGAATACTTTTGTACAATCAAAATGTTTTTAATAAAATAATTCTGCAGATGATCAAAGACAAGGTATGTAACTTTACGAGTTCCATTTTTATAAAAAAAGCAGCTGTATATGATGTCAAAGGGCCTGGAATTTAATTTATTGTGGGGAATGGTTGTATAGAATGTTGAAAATTCGTACGTTTTTATACTATTGATGTTGGTAAAGTTTTGTGATTTCAAATTATTTAAAAGTTTCTTGGAGTTTTAAAGTATCTTCATCAAATTAACACCAATTCTCGAATATGTTGTTGTACAGTACTCCTGAAGTTTCTCCTTCACTGCTGTTTTTAATTTGGTGAAGGGTAAAGAAAGACGCTTGGTATATATGTGTATAGAAAAAAAAAAAGAAAAAAAAAATATCTTCCAAAGAACAACGCCAATATACTGATGTGACTCAGGTGAGTCTATTGGCCCATGGGTCTCCAGATCTTGTAATACTTCTAATCTTAAAAATACACACTAAAAGAGAGAGAGAGAGAGAGAGAGAGAGAGAGAGAGAGAGAGAGAGAGAATTACCGACTGTTGGAGACAGCCAATCCAAAAAGATGTATCTCCCGTCTCCTTCGTATACCTTTGTATGGCACATATCTGTCAAAAATGCGGGTTATCTTTAATTATTATACTAAATTAAATTAGGAGTGCAGAACATTTTAAGTTTTCAATGTTATTTCAGTGCTTAAATTAAATAAACTAAGAATACATTCTAAGCATTATGTTTCCTAAATCCCTTTTCTGAAATACTAATTGAAAAGAATTTCATGAAATAACAAAATAACAGATTTCGATATTTGCGTTTGACATAAAGAAATTATACATATAAATATATTTATATATTTACATTTTTTAAAACTTGGAATTAGTATTCTTTACCTTTCGTTATCTGACTTTTTTCAAATATTTATTGTAAAAATCATTCTGATAATAATTTTAATTCTTTTTTAGCAAATTGTATTAATTAAGATAATGAAATTAGTTGATCTTACTTCACCATTCTTGCATTACTCTATTCACTCACAGAAACGAGGCTCTAGGACGTCATCACTTCGTAAACATCTCAACCCAAAACCTTAAAAAAAAATTAAAATGCATTTCATCAATAAAAACCTTTCAATTACGATGAGCAAACCACAAATCTCACGGTCTCATTACACAACAGTATAATCCTTACCCTTCATTAGCTGACGAAATAATAAGAAATATCGCATATCATATGTAATTACGTTCAAATCTACATACGTGCAAACAGTGTAACGATAATGCGGCGTTAATGATAAAATCGGATCGACAGGTTCAGTAAATGTATAAGGAGAAGCATAAAATAGAACGAAGGGACACCCGACAATAAGAAGTCTTTTGTACACCTACTAATAAACATAAAATAGAACAAACGGACGAGCACGTACTTCGCAAAAATATTACCTTCAGGATTATAGGAGGTCAAGAAATACAGTCCTAAAGAAGAAAAAAATGAATGGATTTTTATAACGAATAAACTACTTTTTCCAGGGAATCTTTATTTCTTTTTTGTCTGCGAGTAGAAAATTACGTGGATTTCTTCTACAGCGTCAGAAGCCCTAACAAAAAAAATACTATAGTAAACTATAGTTAACTTTAGTTTACTATAGTTAACTATAGTACCAAAGTAAAAACTTTGGAACTTTGATTTACTATAGTGAAAACTTTGGAACTTTGATTTACTATAGTAAAAACTTTGGAACTTTGATTTACTATAGTGAATACTTTGGAACTTTGATTTGCTATGGTAAAAACTTTGAAACTTTGGTTAAGTACGATAAATCCCGTGGAATTATGTTTTTGATTTCCATTCTTTACATTTTATGATATTCCAAGTTTAAGATTCATAAAAGCTTTAGAGAACATTTTAAAAACCTGACCCCTCCCCTAAAAGAATAATGTACACGATATGAATTTTAATGTAAAGGTTGTCGCTTGCGCCGATAAATAAGCAATATTTATTTCAATGTATTTAATTTCAATGTTATGCAGATGTAACGTAAGTCTTATTTATGGAGAAAAAACAATATATTATAAAAAAAAAATGTGTCATTTAGAATCAAAATATCTGCTTCATCAACTTCAGTCAACATGATTTTTTTAATTTATAAATGTAAATATTGCATTTGAATTAACTACTTTGTAATTTAAATAAAGATGTACAACAAAAACCAGCCTCAACCAACCCCATACCCACCCCTTCCCCTAAAACGGCTAAATAATCAAACAAAACTAATAAAAAAAAATGCATAAGTTGTTAAACTAATGAAAAAAATTTGAAACTTTGATTAAGTATAGGGAAACTTTGAAAGTTTGATTTACTATAGTTAAAACTTTGGAACTTTGATTTACTATAGTTAAAACTTTGGAACTTTGATTTACTTTAGTGAAAACTTTGGAACTTTGAATTACTATAGTTAAAACTTTGGAACTTTGATTTACTTTAGTGAAAACTTTGGAACTTTGAATTACTATAGTTAACTATCGTAAACTATAGTTAACTATAGTTTACTATAGTATTTTTTTGTTAAAGAGATCACAGCAGAATGAGAGAGAGAGAGAGAGAGAGAGATTAAAGAAAAAAGAGCGAGAACGACAGAGATGCATATACCACATAGGAAGTTAGTGAACATGAACACTGTAATCCAATTGTTCTCAGAATGTCTACAATTAGTCTTCAGTGATCAAAGTGCAATTTCAAAATCCTTATCTCTTAGAACTATTTTACCAGGTAATTATAATGTCATATGGTCATAGCAAACAGTGTATACAGATACATATTATACCATACACAGACAAGTATTACACAGTAGAAATAATTTAAATGATTGAAAAATCATTACATTGTGACATCACTCTGATTTGTCTAGGAATTAATTATTTTCAACTTGATTTTAATGGTTTTGTTTACAAAATTAACCTTGGTGTGGACTTCAACTTGAAACATGGTGGAATACAAAACTGGACCTCTCTGAAATTAAGAAAGTCACTAAAGCTTACAACGTCAATTGCTTTGTTTTTAGCTAAACGTCATGATAAACGTGATTACTTCAACTTTTCTATCTTCGACTTTCCTTAGATATGTAGCAATAAAACAGTATCATCTGCATATGGGGTTTATGTCTCTCAGGATATCAACAATCTTATTTAAAGTCAACATTTTGCAAATCGTATATGGTCGATACAGTTACCTTGTTTGCAGATACAGTCTATCGTTCAATCGAAAATATTTACATTCCACATTTATTTTGCTAATAAAAGTGTGAGGAAAACTAGGTACGGCATTCCAAACACCATAACACGAACAGGGAGTCACTAGGTTAAAGCTTGCGTTTTATTTTGACGTCATAGACGTTGAACGCCGTTGAAGTGCAACGTCATAAGCGACAATCAAAATTTACGTTCACATTGAACAGAAGCTGTTGGAATGGCTCCTCCATTAATTGTAACTTACCAGAAGGATAATGGAGGGATTTTGAAATCTAAATCACATTTGTAGTCAAGGCACGGAGTTAAAAATGTAAATATAAGCAATGAATAATTATATTTTGAAAAATATAGTCTCAATACTGCAAAGGTGTGTGCAAACAAATTTTCATAACGCGCTAAGGCGCGTTACTAAATTTGTTTGCACACACCGTTACAGTCATGAGAATATATCTTTCAAAAAATAATGATTCAATGCTTAATTGATATGACAGATTTCTAGTTTATCCGACAATTCCATACAAATTGTTATGCCATTATTTTCATACTGAATTGTCTACGAATTTTCCAAATTTGCTTATCATGATGAGTAGACGGCGGTTTTGATCAGTCAACAGGGGATGCTCACTTCTACATGGATCCAAATGTCACCTCTATTTTTAGAGCTTCATGTTTGACTCTGCTCACATTGTATTGTTTAATTGGACTTTTGAACATGACAATGTTCGTTATCTTCACATTTCACAGAGATTGCTGTCAGGACCCTTGCTTCCCCTTTTGGAAGAATACTGTTCAAAAATACTTTAATAAGTATGAGTTTGGTATTCAGAATTCTGTAAGTTTTCATTGTATATATTTCAATCTTGCTATGATCGTTGTCACATGTGACTTTAGAAGGCTGTAGTTCATTGTACATACAAGGTATAAATCACGTGAAATACATACTGTAGGTTAAAAGTATTCAGTATAAGTGAACTCGTAACTTTGAACTAGAAAAATGATTTTCAAGCTTCTTTCAAATCTAAACCTTTTTCTTGATATGTATTAGTTTTACTGGTTTTCGCCGATGGTGTTCCTACTTAATGTGACGACTTCATGGGTTCAGGATTCAGCACCAAGTGTAAAATACGACAGTGTTCTAAATGTCATGGGGACACAGAATTCTTCTGTCACACATGTAAATATGACTTGGGTCTACAATGGAAAGAGATGTGTTATTGAACTACATACCACGATGTTTTAATTTACCGTGAGAAACATAAATACACTCCAAAAGTCCAAAACAATGTGTGATACATCCAGACATAATTTATGAAATGTACTGTCAGTCATGTAATCTTCCTGTCTGTGTCTTATGCAAAGTACACAGGAAACACAAACTTCTTGACATACTAACAGCTTAAAGAACAAATCGACAATAACACAGAGAAATCTTTCATAAAATCAGAACTGAGACTCTTTATTATGCATGTTTTTTTCCCTGGCAGGAATCAAAACTGATATCAAAACCTGCTACTCAGAAATATCTAACCGTCAATCAGATATGTCAATAAAAGCCCAAAGACTTACAACCCTTAATGACACTGCGATATGTGATATTAATAGACATACAAGTTATATGATGCAAAGATTACAACAGCAGAAGAAAAATATGAACGGACATCTTGCCAGCATAGAGAACTATGAACACAGATCTGAACAGTTAGCAAACAGACCTGTACAATTCCTCTTACAGCAAAAGAAAACCCATTTCCCCAACGTGAAAGACACTCACAATCTAACAAAATACGTCCAGCTCTCCCCGACTGTGGAAATTAACAGACAGGATCTGATCAATTTTCTGGCAGAAATGTAATTCCTAGAGCCAGGAAAACGAAACATAAAGAATGAATTTCTGCTGAAACTGATGGCTACACCAGTGTTACACAGATCTGTCATAGTGGCAGGTGTTAGAGGTGTAGATCACATTTCCTGTGTGACGTCAGACAGGGTCTGGATCTGTTATAAAAACAATCTCATCTTGACAAACACAGCAGGCAACACACTACACCATCTAACAGATATACAACAGTACTGTCATGGAGCATACATAGTGAAAATTATATCTGAACTTATTTTTATAGACGATGATTATAACATTAACAAACTATCTAAAGATAACAGAACGAAATCTACATTGATAAAGAAAATAACAGAATCATGGAAACAACGCTGTGTCTACTGCTCCCCTCCAATGGAGATCTACTGGTTGGAATGCAAAATACTACTACCGATACAAGCAAAGTAACCCTGTATAGCAGCACAGGACAACACATACAAGCACAACAACACAACAACACAGGCAAGGAAATATATAGTGGACCTAGATAATTCACAGAGAAGTGCAATGGTGATGTTATTGTTCTGACTATAGGCGTGGAGTAGTGGTGACAGAGCGTGGAGGAAGACATCGCTTCTCCTACACAGGACCTCCAAGAGGAACAAAACTGGTATCTGTACAGATGCGTTGTCACACATTCACACACCCTGGTGTGTGATGCTTACACCGGGACAGTGCAGATGATTGACAAAGACGGTCAGTTCCTGTCAGAAATACTGACACAGCAACATGGGATAGACAGACAAGGGGGCCAGTGTAATGATGTAAAAACTCATCTTCTCTTGGTTGGATCATACAGTATCAATAGATACTGCATTTACAAATACATAGAGAGGCAGAACTACAGTACACGCCACATAATTCTTTACAATTCTTTACAATCCTATCGTTTATCCCATCGTATCGTGCGTGTATCCTATCGTATCGTCCGTGTATCATTTCGTATCCTATAAATTCGTGTTTTCCGTTTATCAGGTTTTGCGTTTTCTATCGTGTTTTGTGTTAATCAGGTTTTGTGTTTATCGTGAAGATCGTTTATCAGGTTCTATCGCGTTTTGCGTTTATCGTGTACATTCGGAAACCCTCGACTTTTATCTTTGCTATGGGAAGAAACAACCGAGATACCCGGAGTTTATTTTTATACCCGCACTTTCTAAAGAAAGTTCGGGTATATTGTTGTTACTCATGTCCGTCCGTCCGTCTGTCACACTCTTCTTTCTCAAACTCCTCTTACATTTTACACAGTAGCCTAATCATCTTTTAGGAGATGGTTGGTGGTGTCATGTTGATGTGCTGTAAGGTTTCGGAATTTTCATTTTCACCCTAGAGGTCAAATGGGGGTGGAAAAATGACTTTTTTTTAATGTAAAAAGCCCCTGGTTCCCTGAACTCCTCTTCGTTTTACACAGTAGCCTAATCATCTTTTAGGAGATGGTTGGTGGTGTCCTGTAAATGTGTAGTAAGGTTTCGGAATTTTTATTTACAACTTGGGGGTCAAATGGGGGTCAATTTTTAAAAAAAATTTAGCATGTTTAAACGCCCTTATATTTTATGCACTAGCCTTAAATCATGATCATTTGGAAGATGATGTTTTTGCCCTGTGGATGTGTAAAATGGTTTCAAAATTTGCATTTCCATGTGGATGGCAAATAGGGGCTGGAAAAAAATTGCCCCTCCCTAACCCATGGAGTCATGATTTGTACCTTGAATCTACACTTCCTGAGAATGTTTCCATATTAATCATGCCCTTGTTGTTCTTGATAAGAAGAATTTTGAAGATTTTTTTTTCCCTTTTATTCCTATATAAAACTTTGATCCCTTATTGTGGCCTGACCCTACCTTCGGAGGTCATGATTTGAAAACTAGAAATATGTACTATATAGGACATGAATGCCCCGTATGTTGCTAATGCAACATGAAAATTTGTATGAGTGTATGCACTTTGAAGAGAATATCTTGAACAGTTTCTTTAAAATTGAAATTAAAATCTAAAAAAAAAATGGATATAGATGATAAATTCTCACCAAATTATGTTTAAGTGCATGTTTACATAAAAATATCTTAAATTGTTTCTTTAAAACTAAGCAAAATACAAATTAAAGAGAAGGGAGGTCAAGGTCACAGGAAAGTGCAAGCTGAAAAGTTTTAGATGCAGTCGAATAGCTCTCAGTAATACATAACAGCATATTAGGTTTGATAAAAATATCTTGAATGATTTATTTAAAACTGAGCTTAACACTTATTTAAGAAAAGAGAGGTCAAGGTCAAAGGAAAGGTTGAGGTCAAAATGTTGATGCAGTTGAAAAGCTTACATCAGTATGTATTTACTATTAGCATATGAAGATTGATTAAAAAAAATCATAAATGGTTTATTTAAAAGGTAGATAAACACTACCTTAAAAACAAGTGAGGTCAAGGTCAAAGAAAAAGTCAAGGTTAAAAAGGTTGATGCAATTGATAACTCTCAGCAGTATGTATCAGCATATGAAGTTTCATAAATATATCTTGATTTGTTTATTCATAACTGATCTATACACTAATTTAAGAAAATTTAAGAAAAGTGAGGTCAAGGTCAAAGGAAAGGTCAAGGTCAAAAAGGTTGATGCAGTTGAAAAGCTTACATCAGTATGTATCAGCATGTGACGTTTGATTACAGTAACTTGAATGATTTCATTAAAACTAAGCTAAACACTTATTTAAAGAAAAGTGAAGTCAAGGTCAAAGGAAAAGTCAAGGTCAAAAATGTTGATGCAGTTGAATAGCTTACAACAGTATACATCAACATATGAAGTTTGATTACACTATCTTTAACGTTATCTTTAAACATGAGCTAAAACTAGTTTAAGAAAAGTGAGGTCAAGGTTAAAGGAAAGGTCAAGGTCAAAAAATGTTGATGCAGTTGCATAGCTCTTTTCAATATCTATCAGCATATGAAGTTTGATAAAAATATCTTGGATAGTTTCTTTGAAACTGAGCTTTAAACTGTGCTAAATGCATAGCGCGACAGAAGGACAGATGGAAGGATGGAAGGACGGAAGACAGACATGACAAACACTATATGCCTCGGCCATATTCATAAGGGGCATAAAAATCTTGAATCTAACCTATATAAGGATGCTTCTATATCAAAATGACTAACAAGCAAATTCAAAAAATTGTGGTCCCCTGCTTTCCTTGTCTTAGTGGATGGGATGCCATTATTTATGGCACATTGTTTCAAATATGCACGCCCTATCATATGTCATTCAAAAGTAATCACCAAAGTTAAAATTTTTGAAAATTAAGTAAAACATCAAGGTCAAGGGGTAAAAAATCATAGCATGCTCGGAAACATCTTGTTACAGGTAATGTACATGTCAAATATGAAAGTCCTATCTCTTCTCAATCAAAAGTTATAAGGAAATATAACATTTTTGAAAAGTGCGTTAAACTTCAAGGTCAATGTCACAGAGTCAAAAGTCATGATATATTTAGAAAGGTCTTTTCACAGGTAATATACATGTAAAATACGAAGGCCGTATCTTTTCTCTCTCAAAATGATCAATTTAAAAGAATGTTAATTTTTTTGAAAAGTAGGTCAAACTTCAAGGTCAAGGTCATGGGTTAAAAAAATCATAGTATATTTAGAAAGTTCTTGTAAGTAATGTAATGTATATGAAATATGAAAGCCCTATCTCTTATTATTCAAAAGTTATGACCAAGTTTAAATTTATTGTGACAGACGGACAGACGGACAAACGGACAGACTGACAGAAAAATGAGATTTAATGTCCCCTAGGTCCCATTCTCGAAAACGGGGGACAATAATGCCCTTGCTGTTCTTGAGAAGAAGATTTATGATGGAAAATGTGTTGAAAAAACTGTACATTTCAGAAAACAGTATGATTAAAAATAGTTAATCAAGGTGCTTTGAGTAGCAAAATAAGCTAAACTGGTATAGCTAATTCAACCACAGAGCTTAGTCAATTTTAAGATGCAAAACCTTTTCAACTCTTAATCATTCTTGAAATATTTATATCATCATTTTTGATTCAAGGGAGAACTAGAGATAAGAACAGAAGTATATCTGTTGACTAATAAACATGTACATTATATTGTGTTTTTTAAGTCATTTGTTTGTTTGCTGTTAAATGTCCCTCTCAGGAATTTTTCACGCATATGGAGACACCACCACTTAAAAATAATGAAGACATACAAGTCGGATTTGAGGTTAACATTCATTAGGAGTTTTCAACAATTAAGACTTAAAGAAATAACTCCTTCCCCTGGCCCCTTCCCCTTCCCAGACCCCTGTTTGTTCATGCATGCAAACTAATACTCTGTATTGACATAAAAAAATGTGAATATATACAAATATTTTAATGGTCCATCTCTTTGAATTATTTTCATTCCTAATTCTAGGAGGGTACATGGGTTGACCCAAATTCATGAATGAAATGTCAAGCAATCTTATCATCGATGCACTTTTATTTAATTTGATGTAGTCATATTGTGAACATTTCCAGTTCATTAAGAGAGTGGGGATTACCTCCAGGGGTCCATAACCTTAAACCATTAGATGTACATAACATAATGACACAAGAAACAAAATTCTGTATGGACAAATGGAAAAGTTTTCTACTATTTTGGAGTCACATGATCATTTGTCATTTCAGGGACAGGGAGCGGTTAGGGAGATTGGACCCCCCCCCCCCACTGGAATTTGCAGAGTTATATGAATAGGACTATATACTGATTTACAGAAGCAAATAAAAATTGACTTTGGACGCCCTCCCCCCTTTATAAACATGGACCCCACCATCATTGTTTTTATTTTGTTTGTTTGTTTGTTTGTTGTATTTTTTTGCTTCTCAGGAAACTCTGGACTGGAAAAAATTCCTGGATCTGTGCCTGTAACTGAATGTAATGTCGACAACGGGAGATAACTCTTCATAATGTGAAATTCGTCTTTTGTGGCATCCGATGATCTTTGATCCTTTTTAATCTTTAACCTAACCATTTGCATTTCGGTTTATTTTACCCCATTCTAAACTTAAACTTGTACTTACCGACTGTCATAGTTCCTGTCAACTTCATGAAATATAATCCAATTGAAACACAAAATGAATTAATTTCTACTGATATACATGTAATGATGTGCACACCACACTGCACCATGTGCAATCTAAAAATGATACTGGTAAAACTAGTACTAGTACTAGTAGGGTGACGTAAGCCAAATGTGATGTAGAAATTTTCAAAAAGGTGTTCATATACATGTACAGTACAAAAACAAATTTTAAATTATCAGTGAAAGGATGTTTTAACATAACCTTGCCATATAGGCCTATTTCCAAAAACAGGCAAATCGCGTGGGTGTGTTTGGGGAGGGTGACCAAATTGATTGGGTATGGATTTTCAAAGAGGTTTTTGCCTAATCAAATACTAAAAAAAAGTTTGCACATTTTGATGAATTCATCAAAAACGCTTTGCACTAAAATAATATTATTTGTTGTTGAGAAAATAAATTTAAACCTATGGACCAAAAATTTATATCCCCTCTTTTATCAAAACCTAATTTACATCATTAATTAAATTCTGTTATTTCAGACTGGTAATGAATTAACAAAGGAAATACCTTTAAAGGGCTCATAGGTCACATGGTCACCTGAGCATTTTATGCTCGATTTGACGAATACATGTACTGTGTAAATTATAGAATTATTTCGACTTTTGCCTTGGTAACCCCAATATGAATGGGTGTGCATTTAGAGGCAAACACCTTAGTGCGGGTATTACTGTTGCATGACAGTATCTAGTTCGTTTTGTTAATTTACTTAAGATTGCTTCAAATGAGAAGAGGAAAAGAAAGTTTTATTTATAACCTTAGCTTTGGTCAATTATTAAAAGAAGTAAGCGTAGAAAGAAAAGAATAAAATGAATAAATAAATAAAGTAATTGATTATTTAACGAATAATTGAATAAATAAATAAATAAAATTATCATGATCAAGCAGAGAGCATAAATGGAAAGTTAAACCCTATTTTTGCAAATAAAATAAACGATCCCTTGGTTTTTACTCCCAAAATTACGATTTATAGGCGAGTATATACGGAAGGTGTTAGTGTTTATGTAACGAAAGAGCTTCTTTTGCTCGAGTGGTACACAAGTACATGATAAATAGTGCAATTGCTGACTTATATATTCATTATATAGAGTTCCTTACAAGAACTGACATGTAAATTCTTTTATAGTGCGTTTTTATAGTGAAACTTTGTAATATTGCACTGATTTGAAAACCTACGGTAAGAAAAAGAAATCCATCATCGAATGAATTTAATTTGATTGAGCAATTGCGAAGGACAATAATGAAATCAGTTTGGATATTTTTGAATTAATTTAAGACGAATTAGAGAAATCATCCAGTAACATTGAAAACATGGAAATAAACCAAGAACAACTTTTAAATTCCATAAGAATCAAGAAACCTGAAAAACAGAATTTCTTTAAATGTTAAATGTATCATGATTAATGAATTAGTTTTGGTAGCAAGACTTTGAATACTGTAAACCAACTATTATTCGCGTCAACTTTTATTCGCAATTCGTCAGTTTGAAATCAATCCGCGACGATTAATTTTCGCGACTGAGGAAAAATTCTATACAAAAACAAAGCAAAAATAAATGGTTCGCGGTGATTAATATTCGCGAGTGAAAGTAGGCGCACGCAAATAAAAGATGGTTTACAGTAATTTAATTCAGGGCATCTACTGTTATTATATGAACATGATGTATTTGCTTTTTCCATAATTATGGTCATACATCAATGAAATGTAACTGACTAGTTGTCGACAAATATCTATTTTTTGTACTAGCAACGAAAAGAATCAACTTTTTTTAAATGAGTACTTAGACAAATACGTAGTATTTTCAATTAATAACAAAGAAAGGGAGAGAGATATGTTTAATATCATTTCAAATATAAAGTGTTCTCTACAATTTGACTTAAAGACCAAACACAAGGGTTGAACTTGAGCTCAGCACTAGTAAAAGTACATATTTATCCTTTTCCATAACATAGCCATATTTTCGATATATTCACAATTTTGAAATCTATTTATTAGAAATATCATAGAAGAAAAATATGGTTTGTCTTGTTATATCTCGTTAAGATGAAAACTATGGCGGGCGATAACGAACAGTATGCAAGCTCAAAAGTTCACTCAAACAATACAAATCAGGAGCAATGCAAACACGACCTCTAAAACATCAGAGGTGGTATTCTGCCACAATAAAAAGTCTCTCAGTTTCTTTAGAAAGTTTTATTTGACAGATAGTTAACCCTCACTTGCATGTGCAAGTGCGCATGTGAACGTGCGTCTGGTAAAAAGCTACAATAAAACAAAACCAAAGTAATTAATGACAGGTACTGCTTTCCATAGAAAAATTTCTCAAACTGGATTCACATAATATGAACAAATTACACAGACAAGTAATATCTCTAGTAAATCATAAACTAACTATACTCTGATCAACTGTATCAAATTCCATTCATAAAATATATTTTTAAGAGAAATACAGACTTAATTACTATCGACTATAAATAATGACATGAATAGCACGCCATACTTTAAGCACATGGCACAAACATTATCTAAAATTATGCAGAACTGTAATAATTAGCATAGCTGACATTAGAGATATAGGTAAGCGATAACATAATCTGAAGAATAAACAATGTGTAAAAACTTTAAACTACTTACACCGTGGATTACAAACATTCAACCAGGAGTAAAAACTCGCCGTGACAGTATGGCGGCACAAACACTGAAAATTAACTCGTACTTAAACACATTCAATAAAAATTCGTATTGCACTCAGTCTAACTGACGTAATAGTACAACATAAATTCTAAAGACATGAAAATATTTAAAAAAATAGACAGAACAGGTGGAATCAAGCGCCATGGAGGAGTAAACATCCCCTGCCGACCAGTCACACCATGATCGGGAAATAAAGGAAAAAATCCTTCGACAATTCGGTGTGTAAATAATGGTCTAACAATAAGTATTAAAAACATCAGTCAGCATTTGCCTAATGATAAATTGTATTTGCTGACAAGGTCAATATATCGACTATAGAACTTAGGAAGTAATGGCTTTGAACGAGACTGTTGATATTCTTGGTTCATCAACTTTTTTGTCAATACCTTGCCTCGTTTTAGAAATTGTTCTTACGTAGAACATGCTCTTGCGTATCGAATCAACTTAGAGATATACCCTGTATGCAGGTGATGAAGATATATTGCTGCATAAGTAAGGGAAATTTAAGATTGAAAGGTTAAAGGCATCACATTTATCATCAAAGTTTTGTTGTTAGGTTACCATTACAGGTCTTTTCTAGTAAAATATCCAAATATGAAACAAATGTGTCAGACTCTGTGGTATCTTTTATTTCAAGCTCATTGGAATATATCGTGTCGACGTAAGAATGGAAATAACTATTAAGAATCGATAATACGTCGTCGATATATCTAAATGTCGAGCGGAATGCCACGGTAAGTGTTTTCTTCTTCTCATGTATAAGATTTTGAATAAATTCTGCTTCATATGAATACAAAAATAGGTCTGCTAATACCGGGGCGCAATTGGTACCCATGGGAATTCCAACAGATTGTTGGAAGACCTAGTCTCCAAAAACCACATAGATATTGTCAATCAGAAACTAGGACATCTTTTTAATGTCAATTTCAGAGTACTTGTAGGTACAATCAGAATGATTTTTAACAAAATTATTTTGCAAACGACCAATGACAAAGTAAGTAAATTTACGAGTTTCATTTTTGTTGAAAAAACAGCTGTCTATTGTGTGAAAAAGATGCTAAAAACATAGAATGCATTCCTGAAGTATTGTTTTCCCTCAAATAAGTCAAAATAAAAAAAATAAAGATAAACATGTTGCATGTTTAATAAGACATTTATTAAAGCAAAGACACAAAAAAAATACCAGAAATATAAACAACCCGTTGAATGGTCATATATATATATATATATATATATATATATATATATATATATATATATATATATATATATATTGCAAAAACAATTCTTTACATTCGAGCGCATCTACAGAGGAAATCCTTGGCAACAGAGCGCACACCTTCAATTTTTAAACAATATATCACAGGATTTATGATAGAATTTATTCCACAACAGCAACCTGCAATAAAAAGGTAAACATGGGAGACTTCATCAAAAAAAGTAAAGGACAGAATAAGTGGGCCTGTTAAAATAATTAAGCAGCACAAGAGAATTCCAAGCAATATAACGGTATTCAGAAGTCTCTTCCTCTTCAATACTGCCATTTTCTGAAAGCCGGAAGGAGAAACTTTAGATTGTGCATTATCTTCGGTCTTTGATCCATGGGGTTGCTGCATCTTTTTTTCAAACGATAGTGTGTTTGATTTTACTCCTGTTTTTATAATATCCATCTGAATTTCATTTTTGCTCCTCACTTCTAGATCAGTGCTTTTGGTTGCGGTCTCAGAGGTTTTACCTGTCTTGTCAATATTATCATGTAAAGCTTTAGGGATAACTACCCTGTTCTGTTTGATAACATGGCGTAAAGTTATACAATAAAACACAACTGTCGCAAAAAGTAACCCTACCATTAGCTTATTAAAATTGATGAAAATTTGAAAATGTCTATGGTAGATATATTGAACATTACAGACTGTCATTGGATCATTTGGAGGGGAAATCATACCAACCGAGAAAATGAATACCAACAGCCAGCTGGAGATGCAAACAATGTATTTTCTATAGTTTTTAAACAAACGATCACTCCATGAAGTATGACAAATAATAAGGTATCTTTGTACACCAATCAGAAACGTCTGAACTAGAGACAATAAAGTACCATTTACATTGATAAATATCTGGATAACACACATTGCCATGTTAAATCTTTCCCACTGTGAAACATTGATTTGGATGACGTATGAAATGTAACCAAGACCAACCAGAAAATCACAGACTGACAGCAATAAGACAAGAAAATGATACACGTTTTGTCTTATGGCTTTGTTTGTTATCAAGATAATGAATACGCTTGCGTTGATACATACACAAGGGATTCCTAGCAATAGACAAATTGAAATGGAGAGAACCTTCGGAGTGGACAAAGTTTCTTCTGTGTGATTCTGCATCCTGTGATCAGTTATGTTTATCGATTATCTTCGAACTCGATACAGTTGTAATTCTAATCTGAAAATAAGTATTTAAAGTATTAATGATAAAAAGAAAAACATATAAAGTATTTAAATGTCAATATTTTTGCTCTCTTACTTTCTATCCCATAGAAGCTTAAAGGAAAAGAAGTTAGAGGTTACTAAAACAATTATGTACTTGTGTCATAAAACTGGTATTTACAAGTATCATCGTATGGATTCATAAAAAATACATTTTAGAGGTCTGTGTTAACTTTGCTGTCGATTTGTATTGAGCCTGATTACTGTTCAGTATCTCTATATTTCATATATTAAAAAAAATGATCCCCTGTTATGGCAGCACCCTACCCAGGGGTCATTCATTAAACAAAGACAAAACTAATCGGGAGCAGAGAAAACACAGACCTCGAAAACATCAGGTACCAAGGATGAGTAAGCATCCCTTGTCGACCATTCGCACCCAACGTGTGCTTCTTGTCTTCACTAAGCAAACGTAGAAATACGTAGACAATTTGGTGTTTACATAATGGCTTTACAATTTATATGAAAAACTTTAGTCAACATTCAATGTTAGATATTTTCGACAAGGTCACTGTATCGACCAAATAACTTGCAAAATGATGTAAAACCTGCAATTTTTAACTCAATCTGTAAATTTTGTAAATGAAATTTTATCAAAATTGCGATATGGAGTGCCAAAAAAATTCAGTAGTTTAAAATGACGCCAAAAGAGAGTAAGGATGTTTTTCCGCACATTCTATAAAGTTTCACAATTAGAAGAAATGGTGTAGACCTAGAGAATGTTACAGACTACAGAGAAAGACAAGTCAAATCATACAGAGGACCTGTGACGTAATGACGAAGAACATTCAGAGAAGAGACGCACATTTAATATCGATTTGTAGTCCGGGTGTCTGAAGTCAGTCAGATTGAACTTTGACAGGCGAATTATGTTGTAATAATCAAATGTTGATCTTATGTATAGAAGTATTTACAATATCATGCACTGTCAACAGATGTTTATGACATTTTTAAGTCATATAAACAGACTCCAGGGAATATCATCAAGAAAAGTGCATTGAGAAATAATAAAGTTACAGCCCGGGCGATCATAAAATGTCTTTTGTATTTAATGATTATTTGGCAAATTATCAAAGTATCAAGCTATTATTTTGAACACTTCTGAAACTTTTTTGTTTTATGTTCCATATGAATTTTGTAAGCACCGACTACATTATATTGATTTAATCGCATCAGGCCACGAGCTTTCTTATAACTCCTCGTATGTTATATGCAGGACCATATTGAAAACTAGTATTGTTGCTTAGTATGTCTAGGATAAATAATTGCTTTATTATCATTATTATATAGTAAAATTTTTATATGGATTGCATGGATCTGGGTTGTTGAAGCACATAGAAAACTGAGTTCTTGGACAAGAATATGAGATTGACAAACACTACACCAGCTTAAACCCCGACTTATTTACATGTAACAACAATCTAAAAATATACAAAGGAAGTATTTAAAAATTGATTGCAAAAATCAAATTACAAAAAGGTAAACTTTTCTTTGTGTGTTGTTGATTTAACATAAACCAAAAAATTAGCTACTTCAGTTTTCTTTGCTGGATAACACTATAATTACTCACTAACACTCATTAATTCACTTTTAAGTAATAAGAATGTTGAAATGATGAAACAGTGTTTTAAGGCTGGAAGCAATATTTGATAAATAAGAAAAACAGAAAATACTAATCGATCATTAATGAATTTTTGTAAATAGATTATCTTTAAAGAATATATATACAGAGTTTGATAAGATAAAACGTACCACGACTACCTTCCTGGCTGTTGTTCCGTCCCTAACAGTTGTTGTCAATTAACGTCATCAAAAGAAATTTGGCCCCTTATATATGTTATGGTACCTGATCCCTCCCTCTTTTTTTAGAGATCCGTGTTTACTCTGTTCACAATATGTATTGTTAAATTGAACATTTGAGCTTGATTACCCTCAACATTTCACAATAATGTCTCTCAATCTAGCTACTAAATTATAAAGCCATTTGATACTACTGATACAAACATGTTCATTATTTCTACGAAATTTTCCACGTGACACACATAATTATTACATATACATAATCCAAAAAAAAATCTTAGGCTGAACATATTGGATTAATATATAGTCTTAAAATATAAGGTAAATATGTTATTAAATAAATGCTTATATTACATATAATTTGCATCTAAAGGAAAAGACATTGTACGGTATTTGATTATAAGTGTATATATACGAAAATGCTAAATAACAGGGTTCAAACGTTCAAAATCCTACAGAGACATTACTTAGTACTCAGGTTAATTCAGGTGTTTCACATAATCCTGAGTACACTTTCGAGAATGCAAAATTTATGATTAAATAAGCGTTTTTCTATTTTATCAATTTACAGAGTGCTGTTCAAAAATTAGAATTATAGAATCTTTTATATCTGTATTTGGTCTCTTTATTGGAGAAAGTATCCGTATATCTTCAACAGACATAGTTTTGTTTACATTTGTTTACAGTTTTCAACAGCAATATTGTCAGGATCAGCAGTTTAATCAACAATACTGTTTGGAGAAGTTCCCATTTTTAAGAAAATATTTGTTGCTTCTCGCATTTATCAGACAGTTTCTGATGTCATATTTTAGAAAAAGTAATTTTTTTCTATTAGATAATGATAAAAAAAATCAGTAGAGCTCCTTATATAAATTCATAAATACATGTGTCAGTAAAATGATTTTATACATTTAACATATATATGTTGTTCATAATGCCAAAACTTTGTTATCTGTTACATGTGAAAAGGAAATAAGGTTATGTTTTTTTACTAAAAGAAAAAGAAATGCAGATTTTATATTTATCTTCTATATTTGTCTTTAATCTAGTCATGGTTGAAGTAGTTTTCGATTAATTTACACTTTGAGTAATGTCCAGAAATTGATATGCTATAAAAAAAATCCTCAACCATGCCTCTGAAATTCTCGTCTGAGCATTAGTAGTTAGCTTTTTAGCTTTGCGTTGAAAGTCATTTAGCTGGGATTTTGGTTTGCCCCATTTTTACAATCTCAACTGATTTTTTTTAAATGTCCGATGAAAATTCAAACAAACTTAGACCCATAAAGATAACTTGCCTTACTAGAATTTTTAAAGGTTTGATTATTGAATTACAAACGCAAAATCACCATCAAGATGAAAAGAAATTACTGAGCAATTACTGAGCAATGTAATGAAGTATAGAGAAAACGAAGAGTAATTAAGCTCAAAAGTCTATTGAAACAAAATAGTTTGGAAGCAGAGCAAACACGGACCTCCACAAACATCAGACGTGGATCAGGTGACATGGAAGAGTAAGCATCCCCTGTAGACTATTCATACTCGCCGTGTATTGCTAGTCAGGGTCGGGCAAACGCAAAAAATTTGTAAACTATTCAGTGTGTACATAATGTCCTAACAATTTATATATCAGAAACGTCAATAACCATTTGACTTATTAATATATTGTGTTTGCTGATATGATCATTGTATAAGAAGGTCCGAATTGTTGACTTTAATCGAGACAGTTCATATCCTTGTTTTCTTAACTTGTTTGTCAATAGCTTGAAAATCCAAATATCCAATTATGTAACTGATGTGTCGGATTCTTTTATTTTTGATTTCAAATTCACTGGTACATATCGAGTTCACATATGAATGGAAGTAACTATAGTTTATAGATAAAACGTCGATATACCTAAATATCAAGATAAAGGCTACAGCAGATATTTTTCTTTTCTTATGTACAGACTAATTAATAAAATCTGCTTCATAAATGCAAAACTATTTATAACGGGGCGCATTTTGGAACCCATGGGAATTCCGATAAATTATTGGAAGACGTGATATCCAAAAACTATATAGTTTTTATCAACCAGAAACACTGGAATGTTTAATTTTCAGTTTCGGAGCATTTGTGTATACAATATAAATATCTTTTAAAAAAAATAATTTTGCCAATGACCTTTGACAAGGTAAGTAAATTTACGAATTCCAATTTATTTAAAAAAAAACAGCTGTCTATAATGTCAAAAGACTTTTTAGTTTAATTTGTCGTGAGGAATGGTAGTATAAAGTGTTTGAAACTTTTGAAATTGAATTATTGGGCAGCGAACTTTCAATTGGCGATAGAATTTAAATTCAATTAAAAATTCTGTCGAAGATCAAAGCAAACACGAACTCCTAAAACATCATAGGTGGGATCAGATGCCATGAAGGAAAGACCATCCCTTGCCGACTGGTCATATCAGCCGTGTGCTCCTTGTCATGAACGAAAAAAAAAAACACCGGAAAATCCGTAGACATTTCGGAGCCTAAGAATTAGTATGAAAAATGTCCATCAGATTTAATGATAGATTGTAATTGCGGACAAGGTCACTGTATCGACCACAGAACTTTTAGAATGATGACAATAAACGTGTCACATTAAAATCTACATCTATGTAAATGGTCTATATTCGAACATGCAAGCAAAATTCTATTCACCTGTGGTGAGCCCCCGTTTTTCACTATGTACATATTTAACCCTTTTATGCTTCAAATCACTGGACTTTTGAAATATGTTCAGTCAGTGCGGCAGTTGGACACGGCAGTCCTCATAGAGATTGAGTTTACATGTATTTCTTTAGTAATAGCAGACTTCAAACCAGTTTACTTGATATTGCCAATAATTATGGTCCTACTTTTCTGAGGTCAAACTTGTTTTATTTTCATTAAAATATAACTATTTTAAATATCTTGAACAACCAGTTTCGGAATTTCTCAACATAGGCAGCCTACATTTTTTTACTAATATATTTTTTTTCTGTATACGTTATTTATATGTATAGTTGGTCAAAAAATCGAGTAATGAGTGTAAGGTGTCCCGTCTATGGTTTTTAATATGTCCTCTGTTCTGTTATGTTTGCCATTAATTGGAAATGGAAAGTAAAGGTATAGCATTGTGTAGTAAAGCATATTTATGTAATTTGTACGCCATATGTACATGTGTATGCATACTGTCTGTATAACTTACAATGTATAAAGTGTATGCCTACATTGATCTTATATTGTGCATGGGTAATTAACAGGTCTTCATCCTATGTGGTAGATGTCCCGGCATCAGACACGGTCACATCTATAGTCTTGGGTGCAAGATGTATACCTTTTTGTGTAGGACAGGAGGATATATCTCCATACCAGTCCGGAGACCAATCGTTATCGCCGAGTTGAACACCGACAGCTACTCAACTTAATCCGGTTTTGCTGTATATTTTTGTTTCTTAAATGTAATTTTTTTTTTACAATTTAAAAGAAGTTCTGTTGTAAAGACTGTGAAATAATTTTAACTCTTTGGGGTCAATGTTTGTGGGTAAGCAAAACTTTACTTGTTCATGGGAACATAATTTCGTGGGTTACACTTTTATATGATGCATTTATTGAATCAATATGTTTATAAAATAAACGTTCATTGGGATGTATAATCGTGGGTAAAGGTGACCCACCAAATCCACGAACATTGCTACCCCAAGAACAATGATGATTCCACAGTAAACAAATCAAAGGGGAGTTTGGATCAACATCATGTAAGCTTGGTCATTAACTTAACAAAATGAGACCGTTGATATTCTTGTTTCATCAACTTATTTGCCAATAACTTGAATCGTTCTAGAAATTGCTCGTACTTAGGGCATGCTCTTGTGTATCGAATCAACTGAGAGACATACACTCAATAAATTAACCTGATCATTCTATTTTATCAATGAAAGTTAGAATTCTAGAAAATATTTACCATCATACTTGTAGCCCATCATTGAGTACTCCTTTTGGTAGATTACGAAAAGAATATTTGATAAGAAAAGTAGGCACTGCATTTCTATATGAATGCAATGAAAATCGCGATAGTGTTGGGAATTTTTCCATTCCACAGTGTAGCAATGTAAATGTGGTGGGCCTTTTTTACAATACACAGAGACATAAGCGTAGCTATGGACACCGGTCTAACAATAACCTTTCATTCATGATATCTCCTTTGATTTGTATTGAAAGTAACTATTGTTAATTGATAATACGTCGTCGATATATCGAAATGTCGAATTGAAGGCCACAGCAAGTGTTTTTTTATTCTCATGTAGAAGGTTTGGAATAAATTTTGCTTCATATGAATACAAAAATAGGTCTGCTAATAAGGGGGCGCAATTGGTACCCATGGGAATTCCAACAGATTGTTGGAAGACCTGATCTCCAAAAACTATATAGATATTGTCAATTAGAAACTCAAGTATCTTTTTAACATCAACTTCAGTGTACTTGTGTGTACAATCAGAGTGCTTTTTAACAAAATAATTATGTAAATGACCAATGACAAGGTGAGTAAATTTACGAGTTCCATTTGTATTGAAAAAGCAGCTATCTATGATCATAGTCAAAATGGATTTCAATTTATCGTGGGGAATGGTTGCATATAGTGTTGAAAAGTCGTAAGTTTTGATTCTATTGATTTTAGTAAAATTTTGTGATTTCAAATTTTCCAAAAGCTCTTTGGAGTTTTTAAGTATCCACATCTGATTTACACCACTTCTCAAATATACCGTTGAACAGTACTCCTAAAGTTTCTCCTTCATTACAGTAAATATTTTAGTGAGGAGTAAAGAAAGAGGCTTGGTAGAACATTTACTGGAACCCGCTATGTATCTTTGTTTGTAAGGATTTTTATGAAGTTTAGGAATCCAGGAAAGGTATGGTAATTCAAATTCATTTTGATTGTTGGGAATATTAAAATTATCTAAAAACGGACATATGATTTTGACGAATTTCCTCCTTAGAAAGGTAGGTATGGGTGTAGGTTGGATTTCCATCCGTAGATATAAATCCTAATTCCTCTAAAATACAATTCAAATAATGAGCCTTACAAACAAAGACTATGTTGTTACCAGCTTTGTCAGCTGGGACCAGTACATACTGATCGTGTAATCTATGTAATTCCTTTTTCACTTTTGAATTATTAAAGACAGAAGGATAAACAGTTTTCATACAGCCCCTCAATCGCTTAATGCGAGATTTCAATATCCATCTGATGCTCTTAATCCATTCTGACAAAGTGTAAAGGTCTTCTTTTTCGTGTTTGGCCCATCGCCTGGCGTAATCTTCCACAGAATTCATAATATGTATAAAATTATTACCCCAGTTGAAAGAACGACGTTCCTTAAATTTTGGCCCTATTGAAATAAGGGATTTAAGGTCCTCATATAAAATTTATACTATGGAAAAAGGGAAGATCCTAAGGTTTTATGAATAAAATTCAGTTCCACTGATATGATCTGATATTTTTGACAGTATTCATTCTTCTTTTTTGTCTTAGAATTTATAATTATTTTATTTAGAAATAATTTATCTTTAAAAAGTAGCGATCGTTAGCTGTATTTTGTAACATTTCGCGTTTTCTTGTGATTGTATTATTTTTATATGAATAATTTCATTCAATAATAGTTTGAATTATTTAAATTTTAATTTCCATTGTTTTTATTAATTTGAAAATCCTGGGATCCGCTCCCGCAGCTGCGTGAAGGCCTAATCGCCACTGTACACAAAACATCAGCACGCCGGAAATGTTCGTGATTCTGCTAACAAAGAAGGCTTACACATAGTTTGTCATCTCATAAAAAAATTAACCCATGTCCTACGCAGAAATGCCCGATTTAAAGAGGAAAATTCAGGAATTATTTTGCTTCATCCATGTTTTGAAGTGAACCTCGCATTCTATTAATTAGGGTCTTTCGTCTTCTACCGAAGACCTTCTTGTTATTCTAAGATATCAGAAAAAACTTAATAATTTTGTTTTACACCAATCAGATCTCTCAAATTATAATTTTCATCTAGACACTACCTTGTATTACTTGTGTGTGAAGGGGGCAGGGAGGGGGGAGTTTCTACGAATACTCAGTTCTTTAAGCATTGAACAATCTTAAAGCTTATGGTTCAGGTCTGGATGACAAACCGTATTGCTTGCAATTGCAGATTTTCTAGTTTTAATTGTATTTTAGAGGAAATGAGATTTAATTCTACGAGTAGTAAACCAAATTATACCCATAGCTCCCTTTCTAAGGAAGAAATTCTTCAAAATCATAAGTCAGTTTTGAATATTTTTAACATTCCAAACAATCAAATGAAATCGAATTACCATACCTATACTGGATTACTAAACTTCTTAAAATTTCTTTACAAGCAAAGATATATAGCGGGCTCCAGTAAATGTTTTACCAAGCCCCTTTCTTTACTCCTCACCAAAATATTAACAGCAGTGAAGGAGAAATTTAAGGAGTACGAAACTTAAGGAGTATTCACGGCCGCGACTGACCTAAGTCGATAAAAATAAGTAGCAACTGTTCCTTCGCCAAGCGCTGGGAACTTTGAAGTGAAAGTTGCGGGTCTTAACGGATAAGACCTTAAAAACCGAGGCCCCGTATCACGGTAGGCGTTGGCACGATAAAGAACCCTCACTGCTCAATGGCCCTGAGTGCCGAGTAAAGGTCTAAATTTGAAGCCCTTCACCGGTATATGGTGATTTCTCTATATGAATGAAAAATTCTCCATATTTTCATCAGAAAGTTTGTACACTTAGATATCACATAGATGTCTTCTTTCATCTTTTTAGTGTAGATATTCTAATTTCGACAACTTTCTGTATTTATAATCTTTTATTTTCCCCAATCAATAGCAAAGATGAACCTTATATAACAAAATAACTTAAAATTAATAGATCCGTTAAATCACAGATATCCGTATATTAATAGTATTTCTAGACAGAAACTAAAACAAAAAAATACATATCATATTTTAAACTGAATGAATTAATTTATTAAGTTGGAAAACTTAATGAAGAACGTATCCTTATATATTTGTTTTCAATAGTGGGGTGAACATTATTTCAACAGTGGTTGCAACCTGGTATAGGTTTTGAAATGCATTCAAAACCTCTACTAAAATCATTGTTTCAAGAGTGAACGTTATTTCAATAGAGGTTGCAAACTGTGTTTTGTTTTGAAAAGCAATTTCAACCACTATTGGAATGATTATTTCAATAGTGAACGCTATTTCAATAGTGAGTGAAACCTGTGTTTGGTTTTGAAATGCACTCGCAACCTTTATTGAAATAATTATTTCAATAGTGGCTGCAAAATAGGATTAGGAACCATTAGTTTTGCTGGAATCCAGATTTTTTAGGGCTCCAGGTATGTGAAATTGTATGATAGAGGAGGGGGTCAAATTCTTCATGAGTGCTTGTGGTGTTGAGAATTGAGGAGTATACAAGTTAAAAAAGTGGATAGTAGGATACCTGTTTTATTAAATAAATATTATATATGCTAGCATCAAATCAATTATGGACAAGTTACCATTCTTTCTGGAAAAAAGTATCCTGAATTGTTAGTAACTAAATCAGGTAGATAGTCACTTGAATGTACATTCCAACAGAGGAAGAGAATTTAACAGGTATTGTATTTAGTGAAGAGTTTTATCGAAACTCTACCGTTTTATGTAAATGTGGCATATGAATAAAATAGTACTTAGGTACTAGCTTGAAAATACGGATATACATTTAATTGCTGTGGTCGCCCGCGTGGCGCAATGGTTAGAGCGTCTGTTCTAGAGTCGCGAAGTAAGGAGTTGATCCTGACGTCGCGGGTTCGAATCCAACTGTGGGGCGTGGAGACCGGTCCTTCGGATGAGACCGTATAAACCAAGGTCCCGTGTCGCAGTAGGTGCTGGCACGAAAAAGATCCCTCACTGCTTAATGGCCGTAAGTGCCGAGTATAAGACAAAACTGCAGCTCTCCATCGACAAGTGGTGGCGTCTCCATATGAGTGAAAAATTCTCGAGAGGGACGTAAAACAAAATACAATCAATCAATCAATTAATTGCTGTGATACAATTTAGGAATTTATTTCAAAATTAATGATTATCTCCCTCTAATCCTTCGACGTATTTGTCTCCAGTCTTTGGCACCCCCCCCCCCACCCTTTTCACCTCTTCGAAGTTTTTTAAATTAAATATTTCGGATTTCCAACGTTTCGGCATGAGCATCACTGAAGAGACATGATTTGTCGAAATGCGCTTCCGGTGCATCAAAATTGGCACCGTATACGATTTACATTATATAGGTGATGAGCAGAGCGTGATGTGATAGATGTTATGGATAATCGCATCAAGCAATCTTTCTCTTTTCTGCTGACCCCCCCCCCCCCCCTACAGTTTGGTATAAAAAAACATCATAGCAATCTAATATCTCAACGATCCAATATCTGAACGACAGATCCAATATCTCAACTCAACGACAGATTATATATCTCATACAGCGATCAAACATTGAAGTTTATTTTTTGGACCGCTCGTTAAAACATTTGAATTGTTAAACTTCTCTAGTATGCATATGTACACTTTGAATAGTTCATTACCTTCAAAATGAATACTTAATTAAAATTTTTTGAATATTATTATTATGTAAAAGCATCATATAATTTTAATAATACAAATATGAGGCGGCATTTAACAAATATCAAACAATTCAATCAGACAATTCTTTATATATTGCATTTCTTTGTGTCACATTCTTATCAGAATGTGAAATATTCTACAAGTTGACATCGGTAATTTCTGTCAGGACTACTTTAGGTTCCCACTACTCCATTGCACATAACGTGTAAACAATTCCTTTCTGGAAATCCTAGAATAAAAGCAATTATAATTCTGTTTGAAAATAAATTTGAATTGGAAACACCAACAATATATGCCAATTTTTGTATTATAGCAATAATATTTTAGAAAAAATATACGAAATATCTACAGTATGCACTCCAAAATGAAAATAAACAGGCATACATATATAACCTACGTTAATATTACTAACAGGGTCTGGATAACTTTATATATAATTATACATTTACAGACTCAGTTTACATTCACATCATGCTGTCAGTATTAAGTATCTTATATCTTTTAAATCTAGGCTTATAATGCCTGCATATGAAGAAACTTTACCCAAGAATAGATGTAAAAGAAAAGCAAAACAAAAACTTACCGTTGCACCTAGACGAAAATACCATACATGAAATATATGGAGATAACGAACAGTATTCAAGCTCAAAAGTCCATTAAACAATACAAAATAGGAGCAGAGCAAACACATCATATTTTCAGAACGAAAACCAAAAGTCTAAGTGATGGCCACAGTATTAGGATACATTTTATGAGGGAAAAAATTCTACTGTATGTTAAGGAGCATATATACACCGCAAGCTATATTTGATAAATGATTTTCCTAATATGTCACAAATATTTCATACCTGGAGGAATTTTTCTTTTCAAAAATGCTTCCAATACGTATATAAAATAGTAAAGCATTTAAATTTGCCTTATTATTTTAATTGATTTTTTTTGTTGTCTTCCTTAAATAAATGCTGCATATTTTGCCATTATTCCATGGAACGCATATATCCGGACGTCATAATTTTCAATATTAATTTTGAAATGGAGAGTAAATTAAAGCCTGAAACAATATCAAGTTCATGGGAAAAAGAGAATTTCTTGAAAAGTGATACTTTATGAAATAGTGGCATTATGAGCTCACTTAAGCCATAGGCAAATGTGAGTTTTTTCCCGTCGTCTACTTTCTTTAATCGTTACATATTTCGACCTAATTGCCAGAACCACAGGACCAATATGATTGAATTTTCAACTTATTTGTCAATAGCTTTCCTCGTTTTAGAAATTGTTTGTATGTATAACATGCTCTTGTGCATCGAATTAACTGGGAGAAATAACCACCATATAAAGGTGATAATGGTATAATGCTAAATAAATAAAGGGAGCTGACGATAGAAAAGTTGAAGTCATTACGTTTATCGTAAAGTTTTGTTGTTAGCTTGCCATTATGTCTTTTTCTATTATAATATTCAAATACGAAATAAATGTGTAAGACTCCGTAGGATATCTTTTATTTCTAGTTCAAAAAGGTCGTCGATATATTTCAATATGGAATTGAAGGCCACAGCAGGAAACTTCTTTTGATGTAGAAGTTTTTGAATAAATTCAGCTTCATTGAGTTCAAAAATAAGTGTGCTAATAACCGGAAACTTAGTACCCATGGGAATCCCAACAGATTGTTGGAAGACTTGATCGCAAAAACAACATAGATGTTGTCAAGTAGAAACTCTTTCTTTTTAATATCAATTTCAGAGTACCTATGTACAATCAGAATGTTTTAATAAAATAATTCTGCATATGATCAATGACTAGTTATGTAATTCTATGAGTTCCATTTTTATTGAAAAAGCAGCTGTCTATGATGTCAAAGGGCCTGGACTTTAATAGTTGTATAATGATTGTATAAAGTGTTGAAAATTCGTACGCTATTGATGTTGGTAAAATTTTGTGATTTCAAATTATTTAAAAGTTTCTTGGAGTTTTGAAGTATCCTCATCTCATTAACACCTGTAACTGTATACATGCTGTTGTACAGTGCTCCTGAAGTTTCTCCTCGATTGTTGTTATAATTTGGTGAGGGGTAAGGAAAGAGGCTTGGTATATATGTGTATAGAAAACAAAGTAGAAAATATTCTTCCAAAGAACAGTGCCAATTAAAGAATGTGTCTCAGGTGAGTGTTGTGACCCATGGGTCTCCAGATCTTGTAATACTTCTAATCTTCAAAATACACTTGAGAGAGAGAGAGAGAGAGAGAGAGAGAGAGAGAGAGAGAGAGAGAGAGAGAGAACTACTGACTGCAGTAGACAGCCAATCCAGAAAGACGTATCACCGTTCTCTCTCTGGTATCATTGTACTCCACACACCTGTCAATCAACGCAGGGCATCTTTAACTAGTTATAATTGTAACGGGGACCGTTACAGATGTTCCCCAAACGCTCCCCAACCTCCTTTTGGTGTCTTATTTCCAATAAGTTACATTAAATAAGGCAATCAAGTACACTGATTGTTTAACGCATTATACGAGCGCGCACGTGCATGCATGTGCATGCTGACCATGTCATCTTGTCTATACTATTAATACATCTTTATATTCTGAGTGTCAAAACATTTCATCAAAAAATGTTTTAATTAAGTTATGGCTATATCAGGTATATGAGTCATTTTAGAATTTCATGCGTGCGCAAGTGCAGGATGACCACGCCATTTTGTCTATATTATCAATATATCTTAATATAATGAGTATCAAAGCATTTCATAATTTCATAAAAAATATTATAAATGTTACAGCTTAATCAAGTATATAGGTCATTTTAGCATTGCATGCACGCGCCTGCATGCATGTGCGTGTTGACCATATCATCTTGTCTACACTATTAATATATTTCTATATAATGAATATCAAAATCACTTCATCGAAAAGTATTAAAGATACAGTTATATAAGTGTATAGGTTATTTTAGCATTGCACGCGCGCGCACGTGCATGCATGTACATGTTGACCAAACTATCTTGTCTACACCATTAATATCTCTCTATATTATAAGTATTGAAGCATTTCATCAAGAAGTATAAAAGTTGCAGCTATATCAAATTTATAGGTCATTTTAGCAATGCTCTCGCGCGCACGTGCATGCATGTGCATGTTGACCATATCATCTTTTATAAACTCTTAGTATCTCTCTATAGCGTAAGTAAACTCTTAGTATCTCTCTATAGTGTAAGTATCAAAGCATTTCATCAAAAAGCATAGAAGTTACGGCTATATCAATTATATTGGTCATTTTTTCGCATTGCACGTGCGCGCACGCGCATGCATGGTCTTGCATTCAATTTTGATAGTAGCATAATGTAGGATTTCATTATACCTATTTATATTCTAAATTTCATCCTGTTTTGTTGAGAACCAAGAGAGATATAGCCATTTAAAGTTTAAGCCAATCAGATTGCAGCACACGCGCATGCGCGTGTTTTCATGATAATTCTTATATACTATATTGTAGAACCTTCTAATGTATGACTATGTTTTAAATTTCAAAGTATTTTGTCAAAAAACAAGGAAGATATTGAGACTTTTGTTTCAGCCAATCAGAGCGAAGCGCACGTGCATGCGCGTGAGTTCATGCTAATTCAACCATTTCATCTTGTTTACTCTACTAATATATACTTATGTTATGAGTTTCAAAGCATTTCATAAAAAAATGTAAAAGTTACGGCTATATAAATTATGTCAGTCATTTCACTCATTGCACGCGCCTGCACGTGCATGCATGTGCGCGCAAAATGACCTTCGTTCCGCACATCTACACCTAAAAAGGTTTTAACTCAATTGGATGAGCAGTTTCCGAGAACACTCGCGGAACAAAAAGTACCGGAGAAGAAATAAGAATAAAAAAGAATAATAATAATAATAATAAGAAACAGAGTAAAAACAATATGTTCCCAAACTCCGTTTGGGGAACATAATTATGATACTAAGTTAATATCATAGTGCAGAACATTTTAAGTTTTCAATGTTATTTCAACGCTTAAAGTGAATAAACTAATCAGTCACCAAGAATACATTCTAAGCAACATGTTTCTTAAATCCCTTTACTGAAATGCAAATTAAAAAAAAATCTACGAAATAACAAAGTTTTACAAACTGTTCATTTAGTTAGGGATTGTTATTATTATTATTTTTTACCTTTTTAATATGACTTTCTTCAAATGTTTATTGTCATAAATTATTTTGAATAATATTTTTTAGCAAATTAAGATCTTGAAATTAGTTTATCTTACTTCACCGTCATGGCAGTACTCTATCCTCTCACAGAAACGAGGCTCTAAGACGTTATCACAACGTAAACACGTCAACCCAAGACCTCTAAAAAATAAAGTGCATTTCATCAATAAAAACCTTTCACTTACAACAAAACCAAAAATCTCATGGAATCATTACACATCAGTATAATCCTAACCCTTCATTAGCTGATACAATGATAAGAAATATCGCCTATGATATGTAATTACGTTCAAATCTACATACGTGCAAACAGTGTAACGATAATGCGGGGTTAATGATAAAATCGGATCGACAGTAAATGTATACAGGCCACCTGATAATGAGAAGTCTTCTTTATACTACTTAGAAGCATGAAATAGAACAAACGGACGAGTACGTACATGGCAAAAATATTACCTTTAGCAGTATACGAGGTCAAGAAATACAGTCCTAAAGAAGAAAAACGAATGGTTTTTTTAAAACTAATTTTTTAATAAGAAATAAAATATTGTAAACGTAAGTTTTTCCAGGGGATATTAATTTCTGTTTAGTCTGCGAGTAGTAAATTACGCAGATTTCTTCTACAGCATCAGAAGATCACAGCAGATCACAGCAATATGAGAGAAAGAGAGAGTTTAAAGAAAAGAAAGAACGAGAACGACAGAGATGCATATACCACATAGGAAGTTAGTGAAAAGGAACACTGTAATCCAATTGTTCTCAGAATATCTACAATTAGTCCTTCAGTCATCAAAGTGCAATTTCAAAATCCTTATCTCTTAGAACTATTGTACTAGGTAATTGTAATATCATATGGTCATAGAAAACAGTGTCTACAGATACATATTATACAATACACAAACACATATTACACATTATGGTTAATTTTGATGATTGAAAAATCGTTACATTGTGATACAACACTGATTTATCTAAGAATTAATTATTTCCAATTTGACTATAGATACTGTGGTTATAAAAACAACATATAGTTAATTCGTATTTTGTCTGGCATGTTTCATACCAAGTGTTAAGTAATTCGTTTTATTATGATTTTGAATACGTGTTAGTCCGTTTACCATCACGGTGTGACCGGCAGACAGGGAATGCTTACTCCTCCTAGCTATAGGCACCTGATTCAATCTCTGGTGTTTCAAGAGGTCTGTGTTTTTGCCCTTTTCAAAATTGGTTTTCTTTATTTGATTACTGTTCATTATTTTCACTTTTAACATTAACCTGATCTATACAAGGACAGCTCAGGGCACTTGACAAAATTTCCTTGCCCAACCTCTGAAGTGTAGTGCGTCTATATTTACCCTCATTATAATTTTATATGTAATTGTGAGCTTGAACACTGTTCTTTAACTCTAATTGTCTCCTGTGACTTTATAAAAGTAATATATCATGTTTACGTTTCTCATATCATAATCTTACATTTTGTAAAAAAATATTTGATACTTTAGAGAAATTCTGTTGTGAAACCGGACAAAAACGTCCCATGATATGCGCTTGCTAGTTACCATTTTTTTTCTCCGAATCTTATTCTTAATATTTAACGTCAAAAGACCTATGCTTTTATATAAATTCATAGATTGTGTACCTACATGCTTATCACTTTGTCGGAGTTTCTTTTCTTTAAAAACTATAGGGTGAGTTCAACATACATCGGACACATACCTTGCTTCAAACAACTTTAAGCAAGAAAAAAATGCACCAAACCTGAATGTTTCAGTGTTTTGACTTGCGTCCGTCTTAAAGTCGACCATTTAAACTTTTTAATGAAACCGATTTTTCATTATCATATTAAAAAGACCCTTGATAATTGCTTTGAAAAGACATCATAACTGACTATCATCAAAGGGGAGTACAAGAATTATATGATTTTACAAAGTTTTACAGTTGCCTTTCTTTCATTAGACTTCAAGGGAACAAGTCCTTCTTGGGTGAATATCGTGAATAATTGACAAATGTAGAACAAATTTTAAGAAATTTCATTCCAAAGCCTGTATTGATTTACTTAATAACTGTTTTTAATACTATGTTCATTTCACCATGCATCGGACACAAATTAACAATACGATAAACATTCTCCGAAGGACGGATAATAATATTACATCTGTGTCATTTAGAGATACAAGTATTGTTCGAATTTTTTAGACTTCTACTTTATCTCTTAAGAAGATCAATTAGTGAAAACTCACAAGAATTTTACCTAGAACTTAAAATACAAATACGCAAAATCTCCTGGTGAAAACATCATTGGATAAATCCCAGTGAAATTATAAACTTGCATATGTCTACTGTCTATTGACCTGTAGCACTCCGAAGAGATAATCACAACCTCATTTTAATGTTACTATGTTAAACGTCAGTATCTTTATTCTAACATTCACAAACAAGGCGAAATCAAGGCAAGCTCTTGACAAATATGTTGATTTTACAAGGATATCAACAGTCCAATTTAAATTCAATATTTTGCAAATTCTGTGGTCAATTTAGTAACCTTGTAAGCAAATACAATCAATCATGTAGTCAAATGATGACTGACGTTTTTCATGCAAATGTTTAGGCTCATATTTTCATACTGAATTGTCTACGGATTTTCCGTTTGCCTGATCATGACAAGGAGCACACAACGGATGTGTCTGGTGGACGGAGGCTACTTGCTCCATGGCACCTGATCCCATCTCTGATGTTTTTAGAGGTTCGTGTTTGCTCTGCTTCAAATTTGTATTGTTTCAATGGACTTTTGAACTTGATTACTGTTCGATATCTTTATATTTCATTGAACGATCGGGAATCATCAATTCTTTAAATTCTGCCATCACTTGCTTACATTCTAGGACCCAAACTGGTGCAATTTTTCTCAATTCCTAAGCCCCTATTACAAATTTGTGTGCTGTTTCTTTCCTTCTTTCAAAAATTCATGAAATATCAGCCGTACGTGTTTGACGGTACATATTGTCGTTTTGTATAAATTGTCGTCGGCGACAGTATGTACCTACCTTCACTGCACATACTGTCGTCCATCGGTACATATTGTCGCCGGCTGAAAAGTTACAGATGTACATATTGTCGCCCCATAGATATTTTTGCTTAAAGATTTTTCTGTTGTTTTTCAGTACATTTGTGAATGTAATTGGTATGTAAATTCATCCAGCGTGATTGTGACGGTGCATTTTGTCGTCTGTTCATGTAGTCGCCGGCGACAACATGAACCTACCCTCACTGCACATGTTGTCGTCCATCAGTACATATTGCATGACTGGATGGCAATGCTTCCATATAAATATGACTTATCATTGCTACGCTGTTTTTTGAAAAAAATAATTTAAGAATTTTCCCATTTTTGTTTGTTTGTATGTTGTTTAACGTCCTTCTCGAGAATTTTTCACTCATATGGAGACGCCACCACTTGCCGGTGGAGAGCTGCAAATTTTGTCCTATACTCGGCACATACGGCCATTGAGCAGTGAGGGATTTTTTTCATGGCCGTAGGAACCGGCGGGGCACGGGGGGGCCGTGCCCCCCCCCCCAATAATTTTGCCGATATATAGAATACTATAGAAAACATAGCTACTACATGTTGGGCCCCCTCAATAATAACGTCTTTTTTTTTTTGCTTGTCAAGGAAAGTTTTTTGGTAGTCGATAGTGCCCCCTCAACTGAAAATGTATGGTTGTGCCCCCTCAAAGTGAAATTGCTTCCTACGGGCCTGCTTTTTCGTGCCAGCACCTACTGCGATACGGGACCTCGGTTTATACAGTCTCATCCGAAGGGCCGGTCTCCACGTCCCACAGTGGGATTCGATGTAAGGATCAACTCCTTACTTCGCGACTCTAGAGCAGACGCTCTAACCACTGCGCCACGCGGGCGACAAGAATTTTCCCATATATTGCTATGTAAAACTTTGATCGCCCATTTTGGCCCAACCCTCGGCCAGGGGGTCATTATTTGAATGTACTTGAATCTACACTACTGAGAATACTTCCAGATAAACATCACTGATCACAGGGCTACTGTTGTTCTCAGTGGTGGATCCAGAAATTTCAGAACAGAGGGGTGGGGTAAGGGGTTCATATTTTTTTTTTAAAGGCAGAAAAATGTCATTTGTGTGTAAAGGTGTGTTACTGTATATTTATGTTAAGTACATAATTTATGAAATTTTACATATGGACTAAATTGAGAGTATATACAAGTTAACTAACAGAATTTACAAAAAGTAAATCAAGGGGGGAGGGAGGGGTTCAGCGCTACCCCGGTGCTAGATTCGACTTTAGTTCTTGAGAAGATTTTTACTCGTCTACTATAGAATCGCAGAGTAAGTCGTTGATCCTTACGTCGCGGGTTCGAATCCCACTCATGACTGTGGGACGTGGTGGCCGGTCTTTTGGATGAGATCGTATAAACCGAGGTCCCGTGTCCCAGTAGATGCTGGTACAAAATGATCTCTCACTGCTCAATGGTCTTGAGTGCCGAGTACAGGACAAAATTTGCAGCTCTCCACCGGCAAGTGGTGGCGTTTCCATATGAGTGAAAAATTCTCGAGAGGGATGTTAAACAACAAACAAACAAACACTAATTCTTAGTTACTTCCCTTGAGATAGTGCATGACCCTTCATTTAAACAAACAAATCCTCTTTATCCACGAATATTTTGTAGCAAGTTTGAATGAAATTAGCTCAGTAGTTCTTGAGAAGAAGCTGAAAATATGAAAAGTTTACAGACGAACAACATACAGAAAAAATATGATCAGAAAGGTTCACTTGACCTTCCAGCTCAGATGAGCTATGAAAGTCAATCCTAACTCCAATTATATCAGCACAAGTATAAGAATAAGCAATAAATAATTTCAAGATAATCATTACTACTGAACAAAAAATTAACAATCAAACTCCAAGATTAATACATATGACGAGAATAAAGAATAGGCTGATTTATCAGATATCTCAAGAATTACGGTGTCATACAACAGTGATCTACACCAATCCTGGAAACAATTTTCTGACCAAAACCTCTTCTTCCTACAGTATTGCGAGTAAATGCTTGTTTACTTATTTATCTGCCATACATACTTTGCCTACCTTTTGTCTCCCTCTCTCTCTCTTTCTATCATTCTCTCTCTCTCTCTCTCTCTCTCTCTCTCTCTCTCTCTCTCTCTACGACGATCTTAGTAAATATTTTTCAACATATTATCTCGGCGACAAAATGTGCAAATGTTCGTAGTACATATTGTTGCCGACGACAAAATGTGCCGAAGAGTGACTGTACGTCCATTATACAGGAGGGAAAAAAGGCTCGTCTCGGTACATATTGTCGATAGCTACAATATGTACCGATTGATTACAATATGTGCAGTGAGGGTAGATACATTGTCATCGCCGACTATATGTGCAAAACGACAAAATGTACCATCACAAACGTGCCTTATTCGGAACCAGCTTTAGGACTGTGTCATTAATTCTTCCGAACGTGATCGATCTCAAAATATCTAAAAACAATACAAATCTGTGAACAGAGGATAAACATGGGCCTCCGAAAATTCAGAGCTGGTATCAGGTGTTTAGGAGGAGTAAGCATCCCCTGTTGATCGGTCACATCCACAGTGAGCCCTTTGTATTAATCAGGTGGACGGAACATTCCGTAGTCAAATTAAATATAAAAACAAATGCTTAAAAATTGGTACTAAACACGTCAGCCAAATTGGACCCAATGGTAGGTTATATTTGTTAACAAGGTCATTATAATTAACGACCATAGAATTTACGAAATGCTGACTTTAAAGGAGGTTGTTGAATATCCCTGTAATATCAAGTTATCTGTCAGTAGCCTGCCTCGGTTTAAAAATTGATCATACTCAGAGTATGCTCTTGAGTGTCGAATAAGTCGGGAGATGTACATATCATATGCAGTTGATAGAGGGATATTACTACATAAATAAGGAATGTTGACGATGGAAAAAATGAATTCATCTCCTTTGTTATACAATTAAGTTGCTAGTTGGCCCTTATGATAATTTATTTAGATACAGTTTAGTTGCAAGTTGGTCCCTATGACTGATGGTCGTCTAGCTTCTTTGCTTTCATTATAGTGATAGGGAGGCCCGGATTCGATTCCCATTCACAGCTCCGCGTCAAACCTAAGGCATAAACATAAGTAGTTGCTGTTCCTTCGCCAAGAGCCCGGCACTAGAAGTGAAAGTCATGGGTCTTTCTGATGAGACCTTAAAATGCATACATTGGCACGGTTAAAAAAAACACTGCTCAATGACACGGTGTGTCGAGTAAAGGTCTAAATTTGAAGCCATTCACTGGTATATGGTGCTGTCTCTATACGAGTGAAAAATTCTCGCATGGGACGTAAAACCATTATGATTAAGTGATTTGTCAGAAAAATGTAAATCAGCGATAAAGTAAAGACTGAGATATATTTCATACGTTTCCTCTGCATTGTCTGTTTTATAAGGCACTTTCATGAACACTTCTACGTAACTAGCTCTACACAAAAAATGATATATGCTCTCTCTCGGTCAAAATCAATTTGCCCTCATAATCAGATTTTTATATCTTGATAAAAAATCTTTATAATATCTGCATTTCTTATCTAAAATCTATCAAACTTGGATAGAATAAAGTCAAGATGAAAATCGAACTACAACCTCTATAATTTCAATAATATTCATATATTCTCTGGGTAAACCAGAACTTACGTACACGTACGTAGGAGTTACAGAGTTCTAACACCTCATCTCGAGACTACGCCGGGTACCCCTACCGTCGCCACATAAAAATGTCGTTTAAAAGAAAAAAATTGAAATACTTCACGCGTGTATGTACTATTGGTTTTGTTCAATGTATATACCAGTTTTCACCAAAAAAGTTTATTAGAAAGGAAAATAATCAGAAAATAATCAGAATGTCTCAATAATATTAGAACAACCCTGTATAATAACAAACTGAAAACTGTTTTTTTTTTTTAAAAATAAAAAAATAAATGTATACTTAAATTTTTTTTGCGAAAATACACGTTATCGATAAATGACAACTAGAAGTGAGCTCCCTTCATTTCTTCAAACTAGAAGATGATCATCCCGCGGACCAAAACGCAGGTAGTCAAATTACGAGGCATTAGAAAGCTTATCTAACATGTTGTAGGCGATGTGAAGTGACGCAACTAAGGTTTCTTTATATTTGTGGATGGATATAGTTGATTAAATTGAAACAGAGAGTTAATTTTTATATGAAGCATTAAAATATTTTCATGTCACTAATATATAATCAATTTCTTGTCTGTTGAAATCCACCGCAATAAAACTAGGTTGTTATCAACATTTCATTTGTTCGAAGCATGATGGATACTGTCCGATACATGGTGCATTCTGGCTCATTAAAAAATCGCCTTTTGTGATATTTTCTCAGTAAATTGCATGAAATTGTGACAAAATTTTTTTTTTTAACACAAATTACATATTAAGCTAAATTTTGATAATATTGGATCAGTAGCGATATGACTAGCGCTTGTTCAAGTACGAGGGTGTCCGTCGCATGGTGAACTCAGCCTATTCAGTCAAAATTGTTACTTTAAATTCATTGTTTATTAATAATGCATTCCATCTGAGGAGAAGTAAAATTCTTAAATATCATTATACTGTTTCTGATTTGGCAGAGCATAACATTAAACAACATTAAACAACCAGAGATGAATACAAATTTACATTTCGTATCCTTCCATACATCAAACAAAAATTTATGAGAACATAAAATAACCGGATATCATTGTCTGGTCTCCATCAGCTGTTGAATCCTGCCTGACAGTTACGATATCGTTTCTGCGCAGGCGCAAAATGGCGAGATTGGAGCCACTATCATAGCCTGCGCTTCGTCCATCAGAGACTGTTTGTCCTACAGTTCCACCATTAACTTGCAGCCAGGATTTAAGGTGTCTATTATCAGCTTCCATATTCCAGAAGAATATGTAGACGCCATCTTTGTTAGCTTGAAAGTTAGTGTGGTAGAACAAGCTGGACGTATCTAGATACTCTGTGCTGAAGTAGAGGGGAGAAGAGGAGGTTGAGGAGGGAGCCATCTCCATAAATGCTGCGGGGGAACTACCTAAAGGATGATTGATTATTTCTGAGTTGTAAAAGACTTATGTGGAATAACCTCCTATTAATTTAACGTCTTACCTACTCGGAAATAGTATCGATTTATTCAATAAATTAATTTTGAATCATCTTCACCTAAACTAATTCATATCAGGGTTTGTTGTTTTACTTACAATGGTTTGCTGAATAAGAATAAAAATATGAACAGTCATAAAAAAGCTATGAAGCGTATTGATGACAATAAATCACTTGGGCAACTTTATATTGTATGAGTTAAACATACTTGTCCCAATGCGCCATCCAGAAAATGTTGAATGCATTGGTTGTAGCGTGCTGGTTTCGGATGGATAAAGATACACTCTGTCCCCGCGGGTCAGAGGGAAAATTTGTAGGGTTGAAGAGGTGTCCTCGTAGGGCCCAGAGGAGGAATCAGGCCACACCCCGAGCTCATTTAGTTTGCCTCCATTCCGGTAAAAGTACACCATGTAATCTTGACGAGAGGCCTCAACAGAGAAAGCAAAAGCATACATGCCGGACTCTGGACAGACGAACGTGCCGTTTCCGGAATGGTACACGTTTCCGTTGTTGGTAATTACATTTTGGAAAGTGAAGCCATATGATGTGGAGGAAGGTCTGGTCAGTGAAGAAGAGGCTCTAGCATAGAAGTAAGAGTCATCTAAAAAATAAAATATGGCCTGCACATCACTGCAGGGCAAACTTAATTTGAAAATACTTCCTCTCATTCTCTGTCTATTATATTATTTTGAAAACTGTTTTCTAAGTCAACTTTGTAGAGATTTTTCTCACACATTTCGTACTAAAGTATTCATGAGATAAATTTTGAAATGAAATTGTTGTACAGTTCCTATCAGTAATGAAAAGATGTGGATAACAGCACATAGGTGTCCATTATACAAACTTCGAGTTTGTTCTTTACAGGATGAAAAAAACTGTCTACCTATTTATGGCATAATTACTTAACCTCCTTCTTATCGGAGATGGGAGGTTGGTTTGGTTCATTCAATATTTAAAATTTACCAAATAAGAATCCCTTTATGATTTGACAAATTATAGTTTTGTTTTTACTTTGAAAATAAAATTGTTTCCTTATGTCCCCATGGCCCTAATGTACATTACCAGTGTTTGTCATATAAACAACCTTTACCAAAAGTATAGGATTCTGTCTGATTATAAAAGCTGGCATGACAATTCGATTTAAATTTTAATAACTGAAGGATTTTTAAAGGTGTGATATTTCAACTGCAATGTACAAGCTTTAGAATTTTTAATATCCCTTACTCGGCCAGAGATGGTTTGTTTGATCAAAATGATGCTTATCAATCCTCCATTTGTCTTAAGTTTTTTATTAACAGTATTTCAGAAAATCATAACTCTTCAAAATTTCTTAATTCCTTTCATGGTATCATCCCCGAGCTGGAAGACTGGTTTTGAAAAAAAAAAGAAAAGAAAACCTACCATAGGTTTATCTCAAGTTTTATATATAGGTAAGTTTGTGTCACATGTGTAACAAAAGAAAATGAGCCTCTTTGATTTTGAAAAAGTAGAAATTGTTCGATGGTTTACATAGTATACAACAACACACCGACAAGACGACGTACGGATAGCAATTGCATGCACTACATGATCTATTAAAACAGCAAGGTCCTGTCCCTTATCAAACAGAAAGAGAATGAAGGGTGAAACATTTATATCAACATTAAGTTTCCACCATGATTGAGAGCTAAAGAAAAAAATGAATATGTATCTTTCATTAGTCAGAGACAAAGTAAAGCTTACTGTAATTCAGTCGCCAGCCAGAGAACGTGGACAATATTGCATCGGCAGTGCCATTGATGTTGACTCTGACCTTGTCCCCAAACTTAAGGTCATACACCACAAATCCCGTGCTTGAGTCGCCAGTAACGCTACTTCCGCGAGAGTCTGTGAAGGAGGAACCGATCGCGACATCATTAACTAGAAGATCTGCTCCTGTGTAGCGCTGACTACTTGTCGCTATGGTCCAAGAAAAGACATACGGCCCACTGTATTTACAAGTAAAAATTCCTGAGGTCCCATTGTAAGCTAAGCCCTCATTGGTTGTAACGTTGTTAAAGATGACGTAATTGTTTATCGTTGATGACGTAAGATGTGCGTAGAAAGCGTAATTGCCAGGTATTTCTGTCACATAAGCCGGTGCTGATCAAAGCAATGTGGAATTACGTACGCATTAATGCATAGTTGTAATAACATGAGACTACAGAATATCTTAAGGTTAAGATCTTGTCAAAGGAAGGAGCCTACAGATTTCTCAAAGTATTTAATGATGCTTTATAACTATAGCTTGGTTAATTAAAGTGCATCGGGCATAATTTGTAAATAAACAAGACGAAAATCATACTTTATACTGTAATTTTCAATGAAAAATATAAGAAAACTAGTTATGTATATGGGAGTTTTTTTTCCATTTAGACAAAGGAAATGTATACATATTGCCTACAGTCTCTCAGAAAACGGTAATTTGTATATACTTAGCCTCTTCTTTAAAATAATATTACATTAAATAGAGGTATCGGGATTACTTTCCATATTATTTCAAATTGAATTCCATGAAAATACTTTATTTTCTACATAATAATATTAGAGTTGTGAAGTACGGAAAAAGAAAGTTTAAATTGATTATGGCATCAAAATGGATTTAGCACCAAAAAGAAAGTCTAAAGTCATTTATTAGATCTTGACCTTAAAATTCACATAATTTATCACAAGTATATGAGCATATAGTAATAAGAATGTATATAAAGATATTATTATCAATTTTTCAAATTCATTAGAGTGAAATATCCAGAGAAAAACGTACAGTTAGTAGTTCCTGTGTTGATGATTGTACCGGAAGTAAAGGTAGCGTTACAGTTGATGTTACAGAGGTCCCCTTTGCAACAACCTGAGCATGGCTCATAAGACCTACGACCCCTTAAGGATCGTTTTCTTCCAACAATAATGGGCGCCGATACATGATTTTCACATGCCTAGAATAATAACAATATTAAATCACTTTGAGGTCAAACATGCAGACTTAAGGTAGTACGTAATAGATAGGTTAAAATTTTTCCTCCAATATAATTTTTTTGGATACTTTGAAATTTTGTTTAAGGATACAATATCTATGTTTATATGTAATTTGAGAGAAATTCAACAAAAAATGTTTGCCAACATATCTTGAAAAATGCCCTATCAGTCCCTTGTAAGAAGATTGTGAAATCAGACATTCCACATTAGAATATGCATTTTTTAAAAATTACCGATTGATCTATTGCAAATTTGAGTGATGGTTTTTATAAATACTACCTTTCTGTAACTATATTTCAGCAAAATTATATTGATACTGGTATATTTGAGCAAAATGTGATTAAAAATTAAAGAAACATAGCCCAGGAATTGAAAATTCATATGATATGCTACACTTTAAGTTCTCTTAAGAGAAAATGTATCATTCAATTTTTACAAATAAAAAAAAAAAAAAAAAAAAAAAAAAAAAAAAATGACTCAAGCTGTTATTTTTGTTTTTTATATTATTATTATTAATATTATTATTTTTTTGTTTTTTGAGAAAAGTTTGTTTGTATCATGAAATATATGGAGATAACGAACAGTATTCAAGCTCAAAAGTCCATTAAACAATACAAAATAGGAGCAGAGCAAACACGGACCTCCAAACATCAGAGGTGGGATCAGGTGCCATGGAGGAGTGAGCATCCACTGCCGACCGGTCACACCCGCCGTGTGATCCTTGTCATGATCGGGAAATAACGGAAAAATCCGTCGACAATTCAGTGTGTAAATAATGACCTAATAATTAGCATGAAAAACGTCAGTCAGCATTTGACTCAATGATAAATTGTATTTGCTGACAAGGTCATTGTATCGACCATAGAACTTACGAAATGATGACTTTAAACGCTTTCATCTGTCCTGAAAACAGATTTCATGAGTGTTTTGTACCACCTTTAATACGAATTAAAAAAAAAAAAATTCCTGTATTATCGCTCATTTTTGCATCCTTTAATTCGATATCCCTCATTCCCTCCCCCACCCCCGCACCCCTTTGCACCTGCATCTTTTTTATTCTTATTTTCCTTTCTTTCACCTCTTCTTCATTCTTGTCATAAACTCCCTAATTCCCTCTTCCTCTCTTCCTCATTCTTGTCATAAGCTCCCTAATATCCTCTTTTCCTCTTCTTCATTCTTGTCATAAGCTCCCTAATATCCTCTTTTCCTCTTCCTCATTCTTGTCATAAGCTCCCTAATATCCTCTTTTCCTCTTCCTCATTCTTGTAATAAGCTCCCTAATATCCTCTTCTCCACTTCCTCATTCTTGTCATAAGCTTCCTAATATCCTCTCCCTCATTCTTGTCAAAAGCTCCCTTTTGCCCTCTTCTCCTCTCCCTCATTCTTGTCATAAGCTCCCTAATATCCTCTTTTCCTCTTCCTCATTCTTGTCATAAGCTCCCTAATATCCTCATTTTCTCTTCCTCATTCTTGTCATAAGCTCCCTAATATCCTCTTTTTCTCTTCCTCATTCTTGTCATAAGCTCCCTAACACCCTCTTCTCCTCTTTTTAATTCTTGTAATAAGCTCCCTAATATTCTATTCTCCTCTTCCTCATTCTTGTCATAAACTCCCTAACACCCTCTTCTCCATTCTTGTCATAAGCTCTCTAATATCCTCTTCTCCATTCTTGTCATAAGCTCCCTAATATCCTCTTTTCCTGTTCCTCATTCTTGTCATAAGCCCCCTAATATCCACTTTTCCTCTTCTTCATTCTTATCATAAGCTCCTTAACACCCTCTTCTCTCTTCCTCATTCTTGTCTTAAGCTCCCTAACTCCCTCTTCTCCTCTTTTTCATTTTTGTCTTAAACTCCCTAACACCCTCTTCTCTCTTCCTCATTCTTGTCATAATCTCCCTAATATCCTCTTTTCCTCTTCTTCATTCTTATCATAAGCTCCCTAACACCCTCTTCTCTCTTCCTCATTCTTGTCATAAGCTCCCTAACACCCTCTTCTCCTCTCCCTCATTCTTGTCTTAAGCTCCCTAATATCCTCTTCTCCTCTCCCTCATTCTTGTCATAAGCTCCCTAACACCCTCTTCTCCTCTCCCTCATTCTTGTCATAAGCTCCCTAACACCCTCTTCTCCTCTCCCTCATTCTTGTCATAAGCTCCTTAACACCCTCTTTTCCTCTTCCTCATTCTTGTCTTAAGCTCTCTAACACCCTCTTCTCCTCTCCCTCATTCTTGTCTTAAGCTCCCTAACACCCTCTTCTCCGCTCCCTCATTCTTGTCTTAAGCTCCCTAACACCCTCTTCTCCTCTCCCTCATTCTTGTCATAAGCTCCCTAACACCCTCTTCTCCTCTCCCTCATTCTTGTCATAAGCTCCCTAACACCCTCTTCTCCTCTTCCTCATTCTTGTCTTAAGCTCCCTAACACCCTCTTCTCTCCCTCATTCTTGTATAAGCTCCCTGACACCATCTTTTCCTCTTCCTCATTCTTGCCCTAAAACTCCCTTTTACCTTCTCCGTCCCAATATTGTTTCAGCTCTACTGTTTTTACTCTCATATTAAATTAAATATTTAATTATTTTCATCATATGTGTATCATAGAAAGGCTATGTTTATTGTAATTGTGATGCTAAGAATGAATAATTTGTTTATGATTTGATATTTTACTTAGAAACACACATCCTATCAAATGAAGTATGTTGTTCTGAATCAAATAAATTTGGTTAGGTTGTTAAGATCGAGTAAGTGACCAGGGTTAGGTTGCTAAGATCGAGTAAGTGACCAGGGAAGTAACTTTTTTATATTCATTCAACTTTATGAATTACTGTAAGTAATATATTTTACGTGAATTTCTTTTTTGCAAGAGAAACACAGTAATTATTTTTCAAAAGATATAAACATTCTTTTAATGACGAAAGATGACAACTTAATTGTTAACTTACATGTACAATATATATCTTCACAGTGACTTGTTAGATGTATACTTACATCTATATCTTCACAGTGACTTGTTAGATGTTACCTTAAGTGTATATCTTCACAGTGATCCGTTAGATGTTTACTTACGTGTATATCTTCACAGTGACTTGTTAGATGTTACCTTAAGTGTATGTCTTCACAGTGACTCGCTAGATATAAATTACGAGTTTTTCTAATTCACAGTGACTTGTTAGATGTTAACTTGCGTGTATATCTTTACGGTGACTTTTAAGATGTTTACTTCCGTGTATATCTCTACAGTGACTCACTAGATATATAATTACGAGTTTATCTAATGTACAGTGACTCGTTAGATATTTACTTACGTGTATATCTTCACAATGACTTGTTAGATGTTTACTTATGTGTATATCTTCACAGTGACTTGTTAGATATATGATTACGAGTTTATCTTCACATTGATTTATTAGATTATTAGATTTTACTTCCGTGTATATCTTCACATTGACTCGCTAGATATATAATTACGAGTTTGTCTAATTCACAGTGACTTGTTAGATGTTTACTTACGTGTATATCTTCATTGTGACTTGTAAGATGTTAACTTACGTGTATATCTTTCAGTGTCTTGTTAGATGTTTACTTACGTGTATATCTTCACAGTGACTTGTTAGATGTTTACTTGCGTGTATATCTTTACAGTAACTTGTTAGATGTATACTTACGTGTATATCTTCACAGTGAATCATTAGATGTTTACTTGTGTGTATATCTTCACAGTGACTTGTCAGATGTATACTTACGTATATATCTTCACAGTGACTTGTTAGATGTTTACTTACGTGTATATCTTCACAGTGACTTGTTAGATGTATACTTACATGTATATCTTTCAGTGTCTTGTTAGATGTTTACTTACGTGTATATCTTCACAGTGACGTGTTAGAAGTTTACTTACGTGTATATCTTCACAGTGATTTGTTAGATGTTTACTTACGTGTATATCTCTACAGTGACTCGTTATATGTTAACTTACGTGTATATCTTTACAGTGACTTGTTAGATGTTTACTTACCTGTATATCTTTACAGTGACTTGTTAGATGTTTACTTACGTGTATATCTTCACAGTGACTTGTTAGATGTTAACTTACGTGTATATCTTCACAGTGACTTGTAAAGTAACGTTGTCCGAATACAGGCCTCTCACCAAGGAAACACATCTATTGTTGATACATTGAATGATTATCGTTTGTAATATAAAACTCTGATTAGGTGTAAATGTAAGTACACACTCTGTACTTCACAAACATGTAAAGGCATTAAACAATTATTTCTGTAGTTGAAAATTCAAAGTGGTGCCCCAAAAATGTAAATTTATCTGCAGAGCTTCTCGTACTTGCTGTAAAAATCTACACTTACAGATTATGTGCTCTCAAAATCATGTTACATATGAACGAATGACAGGATATTTGTATATTATTATTGTACAGACGTCGAGATAATTTTAGTTCAATATTTTATTTCAAATTATATAGTAATTAATATATTAAAAAAATGATGATCTTAATTGTGGTGAGTTTATAAGGTTATAAACTTTGAAGAACACCATAATGCATGCATGCTAGAAACTCTATGTATATTATTCTCTAACAATCCCCAAAAGTTTGACAGTTACTTTCTAATTACACCAAATTAGATGTCCTTTACTTCATTTAAATTTCAATCTTATAACCTTTCCTCAATTGGAAGCTACTGAATATACTGATCTGGAATTTCGTCAACTTCACATGAAATATACCGCTGTTAAGAATTAGTCTTAATAGTATATTCCTTGAAGTTTTATATTTATCAACAAAAGGAGCTCCAAAGAATACAATTCCTTTCCTGTTTATAAAGAGAACTTCTTGTGTTTGATATTTTTTTGAAAAATAAAAAGACACAAAACATGATTTGACATTTAAAAGCTGAAAAAAATTCATCGGAATACATGAAGTTACTGATATAAATTAGAGTTAACTGATATACATGTATTTTTATTAAGAGATTTCTATTCCTTTACCTCATTGGTTCCACATAGAGTCACGTGATGACAGTCTGAGGGGTTTAAGGTGTGAGCACAGTTAAAACAGATCGGCCCTCTAGAGGTAGGATAGGCTGATAATATAAACATCTATTTACAACAATTCAAGGCAAAAAGGTACATATTAATGTTGCACTACAGAAAAAATGCTTTAAATTATGTGTAAAGCAAAATCAAAAAATTTATTTAGATTGCTCAGCAAGTAGCTAAACGTTAAATTATTTAAGTTATTTTAAGGCATATCATTATTGTTGTGTCATGAAATGCAAAAATGAACCAAACATTCAATTTCAATTAAAAAAGATAAGCTCACTGTCCTCGCATGAACAATGCTAGAGAAAAATAGTCATTTTAAGGTTAACATGTTTTCATTAAGATCAATTTTTTTCTTAATGTATAATACAAAATGTGTTATATAGTTCTAATAATTATCATATATTAATTGGAAGATTGCGCAAAACTTGTAGAGCAGTGATTTTAGTTTTGCATCATAATGAAAAGAGAACATTAAATTAATTCACCTACCTGGGGCCCCACAGCCTTCTGCGTTACATAAATCACCATAGCAACACTCCTGACACAACACTGATCCATGAATTTTACGTTTGTTTGTCTGTACGATCGTTCTGTTGGTGACTTTTGGACAACTCTATACGTTTATAAAAGTAGTCGTTATTAAGACATCATATTTTAAAACAAGAGACCCAAAAGTCTAAATAATATCACAGCATCCGGAAACTGGGTTTTTTTATGAAAGCATAAAATCTGATTCATTTAGGTGTTTATTGTGAAAATAAGTAAGAAAAAATACCTGGTTTTCCTTTGATTTTATGTTCTACATTTGATAGATGGATCTTGATTTCAAATGTTTTCCTTATATGTCGCTAATGTTTCATACCTTACTGGGGGTGAATTTTCAAAGATGCTTACAATACATGATTAAAAAATATTAAGCAATGAAATGTAAATTCTATATCGTCACCATAATTCCCCTTGGACCAGATATATCCGGAAGTCATCATTTTCAATTCAATTCTAAAGACTATTTGAAAAAGAAAAGTATGCCTAAAAGAAATATAAAGTACATGGCAAGAATTTTGAGAATCTGATTGTAAAAAATGTTACATCATTAAGGCCAAAAAATTATTAATTAATTAATCGTTTCTCAAGCCAAAATTTCAAAATTCAATGCTGCAGAACTTTTTTTTTTGTTTTCTGTTTTTGAATCAACTGATTCTTACTCTTTTTAATTCTCTTATATTAATTATAATACGTATTCTAATTTAAATAAATTTACTCCAAACTTTTCTTTAAAAGTTAATTCAGAAAATACCTTATTAACAAGAAATATTTTGTTTTTCTAATAAAAACATCTATCTATTAGCATTTATGACAGGGGAATAACTCGATTTTCTTTTTCAACTTGGAAAAATAGAAAATTGAGTTATTTCCCTTTTCAATACGTCAATAAAATTGATCAATGTGGCAGTTTTTGACCTAATGCGGCGGTGCCTGAGAAACTATTGATCAATTTTTTTTGGGCTAAACAATTATATTCTTTTATTCCCTCACCTGAGCCAAACACTCAGGTGAGCTTTTCTGATCAATATTTGCCAGTCGTCTCACTGTCACCTATTAGTTTTAACCATTTTCGACTTTTTTCCCAGAACCATTGGACCAATTTCAACCAAACTTGATACAAAACAATTTATTTTGAAATTAATTTCAAGTTTAATGCAAATGAAGAAACAAAACCTCTTCCAAGGGGGAGATAATTTGGAAATAGCGAAATTAAAGTGTATCATTTAAAAATCATCCTCTTTAGAATAAAAATTATAATACTTTTTTAAAAATATAATCAAGACATACTGAGAGAGAGAGAGAGAGAGAGAGAGAGAGAGAGAGAGAGAGAGCGCTATAGGTCTAACATAAATACTATAGTTAACAATAGTTTACTAAAGTATGAATGTTTTCTACTATAGTAAATCAAAATTTTTACTTTAGTTAATCAAATTATTATGACTATGAATTTCAAATTCAAATATTTTACGTTCCCCAATTAAAACGTCAAAATATGTGCTATTAAAAGAAAATATTACTTTTATATTCACCTTTTATTTCCGAAATTTTCATCATTGGTATTGTATTTCAGAGATATCAAGCTTCGAAATCTCAACAAAATATGGAATTTAGTAAACTACAGCTTACTATAGTAAACTACAGCTAACCATAGTAAACTACAGCTAACCATAGTAAACTACAGCTGATTATAGTAAACTACAGCTAACCATAGAAAACTACAGCTAACCGTGGTGAACCACAGCTAACCATAGAAAACTACAGCTAATTATAGTAAACTACAGCTAACCATAGTAGACTATAGCTAACTATAGTAAACTACAGCAAACTATAGTAAACTACAGCTAACCATAGTAAACTACAGCTAACCATAGTAAACTACAGCTGATTATAGTAAACTACAGCTAACCATAGTAAACTACAGTTAACCGTGGTGAACCACAGCTAACCATTGAAAACTACAGCTAATTATAGTAAACTACAGCTAACCATAGTAAACTACAGCTAACCATAATAAACTACAGCTAACTATAGTAAATTACAGCAAACTATAGTAAACCACAGCTAACCATAGCAAACTACAGCTAACCATAATCAACTACAGCTAACCATAGAAAACTACAGCTAATTATAGTAAACTACAGCTAACCATAGTAAACTACAGTTAACAATAGTAAACTGCAGTTTACCATAGAAAACTACAGCTAACCATAGAAAATTACAGCTAACCATAGTAAACTACAGCTAACCATAGTAAACTACAGCTAACTATAGTAAACAACAGCTAATTATAGAAAACTACAGCTAACCATAGTAAACTGCAGCTAACCGTGGTAAACCACAGCTGATCATAGTAAACTTTAGCTAACCATAGTAAACTACATCTAACTATGGTAAACTACAACTAACCATAGTAAACTACAGTTAACCATTGTAAACTACATCTAACTATAGTAATGTAATGTTAGTTTACCAACTGTTGTAGACAACCAGTCCAAAAGGACGTATCTCCGTTCTCTTTTCGGTACCTCTGTACTGCGCACACCTGTCAATGAATAAAGATCATTTCTAATAAAAAAAAATTTTAATGAATATTTTAGTTCAAAACATTATAGTTTGTTAGGTTAGTAAAACTTTTGTGGTTTCTAAATCAATCACCAAGCATACATTCTAAGCAACAAGCTTCAAGATCCCTCTTTCTGAAATGCAAATTGCAATTAATTCCATAAATTAAGAAAAGTTAACAAACACAGAGATAGTGGCTTTATAGTTTCACATAATACAAAGTATATATACAAGTATTTTAGAAAGCTTTGTTTTTTTTTTCTTTCTTTTTTTTTTGTTGTTTTTTTTTTTTTTTACTTTTTCTGAACTGGCTTTCTTTCTTTATATTCACACAATATTTGGATAGAAATATTTCTTTTAAGTATCTTGAGCTAATAAAGTTAGATTATCTTACGTCACCATCTTGGCAGTACTCTATTCTCTCACAGAAACGAGGCTCTAAGACGTCATCACAACGTAAACATCTTAACCCAAAACCTTTGAAAAAAAATTAAAATGCTTTTATTTTTTGAGAGCCTAGACAGCAAGATGACTAAACCAACAAATCTCGTGGAATCATTTCACAGAAGTTCAATCCCAAACCTTCGTCTGATGACTAAATGTTTAGAATCATCGTGAATTATATTACATAGCATTGAATATTCATAACGATAATTCCAGATTAACGATAATAGATCGGTTCATAAGGTTCGGTTATGCAAGCTTACTCCCAATGGCATCTTGATCCAGTTTTCAGATCCTTGTTGGCTCTGCTGACAATTCCTATTGTCTGAATGAACTTTTGAGCATGACCACTGTTCGTTATCTTCATATTTTCTTTAACTCCTCATAATAATCAAATATTTACTGGTGTTCTGTACACTATGGGACGGAAAAAGAGAAAATTAAATATAGAAAACGCATATTTTTGAACAAAGGCATGTTGAGCACGCACTTGCTAAAAAACTTACCTTCAGCAGTATAAGAGATCAGCAAAGATAGTCCTGAAGAAAAAAAATATGAAATGGATTTAAAAGGGAAAGAAATGTCAGAAAATCATCCAGAGAGAGAGAGAGAGAGAGAGAGAGATGTATATACCACATAGGAAGTAAGTGAACAGATACATCATTATCCAAATACTATCAGAATATTATTGTCTACAGATGGTCTCCAGTCAGATGTGTTATCAAGGTGCAATTTCAAAATCCTTATCTCTAAGAACAATTGTACTTAGTAATACAACATATCGACAGTGTATACAGACACGCATTATACATACCATAAATTCTAGTTAATGTGCATGATTGAACAATCATTATACTGTTATAAAACGCTGATTTTTCTATGGATTACGTCGTTTACCTGATTAAAGCGAAGAGCTACGGTGGGTGTGCCCAGTCAACAGGGAATGCTTAATCCCCCATGGCACCTGATCCCTCCTCTGATGTTTCCCTGGATACTCTGTTGACTCCACTGTAAATTGTGTATCATTTCTAATGGACTATGAACTTTTTACCTTCATATTTTCAATTTTCCACGAAATTCCATAACTAGGTTTTCAATCACCTTTAACTCATAGTTTGTAATTAATCTTGTAGTTCTTGTTCTTACTTCTTGTTTTATCTATATATAAGTGTATGATTCATGCAGTAAGCTGCATAAAAATCTTTTTATCTCTAGGTCGGATTTTCTTAAAAACCGGAAATTACAAACATCGCCATTGGTGATTATTCGATATTTTCTAAAAGAGTGGTCAATCGAAATAATAAAAATGATTAGTGTAAAAATACTTATAAGAAAATATTTCCCCCAAAATTAAAATTATTAATGACAATTAGCCGTACAATAATTTTCTAATTATGATTTAATGCTGAAAAATATGAAACAGAATATATGGAGCTGTAATTAGATATGCCTAGTATAATTTTTGTGGTCGATGGTGAGGGAATAAATGCACATAAACAGTAGAACTATTCTTACCTTTCTTTCTCGTATTTGGTAAATTAAAAACACTTTTTTTGTTGCTTGTTGCAGTGTTCATCAACTATTAAACTAAGGATGATATTTCATATCAGTGACCTCCAACTCTTTATTTTCATAATCTGAGTAGTTTTTAGATTATATATTTAGGTCTTCAGCCAGTGTCTAGTATATATGCTTTTAAGTACCACAAACAATTAATAACCCATAACGTTTATTTATCAATATTTAGTAATGCAGTAAATTTGTTCAAATTCAGCCTTGCTAATCCGGACACTTTTTCTTGATCAAATTGTCCGGATTGATGACGCCTCCGAACTACGATACAGACTTGGTATACATAAATATGAACTGTCCAGAAGGTGAATTATCCGGATTATCTGTGTCCGGATTATTGGGGATTTACTGTACATAACGTGCTAATTATTTGAATTTTCAACTTTGGGATATTCTGTTGGCAAAATTTGAATAACTAATTAAAGACGAAGATAACGAAATGTGATCCATCTCAAAATCCTGTAAACAATACACAGATATGTATTGTTTGTAAATTATTTTTAAGATCAATTACCTTTTGTTATCTTCATCTTTTGCACCGTCACGGTAGCTCGGTAGATAGAGCGCTTGCTCCGTGATCGGAAAGTCGTGTGTTCGAATTACGGCCGCGAATGACCTAAGTCTATAAGATTTGGAAACAACTGTTCCTTCACCAAGCGCTCGGCACTTTGTAGTGAAAGTTGCGTGTCTTTCGGATAAGACCTTAAAAACTGAGGCCCTGTGTCACGGTAGGCGTTGGCACGATAAAGAACCCTCACTGCTCAATGGCCCTGAATGCCGAGTAAAATCTAAATTTGAAGCCCTTCACCGGTCTATGGTGACGTCTCTGTATGAGTGAAAAATTTTCGAAGGGGGCCTAAATCAACATACAATAAATCAATCAATCGGTCAATCACCTTTTGCATTTAAAACAATGAAACATGTATGTCACCGAAAGATTATATTTGCAAACAAGGATATTATAACGACCAGAGAATTGGCAAAATGCTGACGTAAAACAAGATAAAAGAAAGCTCTGTAACACCAATTTATTATGCAGTATACTGTCTCTAAACGATCTTTGATTCATTTGAAAAATTGCTCGGTTACAAATCGTAAATTTTCGAAACTTTTGAATGCTCTTCAATTCGTTTGACTATTCTAAATCAAAACTCGAATGGAATTATTATTTCAAAATACTAATCCTTCTTTAAAATCTCTTGTATGCCCCCCCCCCCCCCCAATACTCGGAGTAAAACACTCCTTAATGTAGCTAGCAATTAGAAAGTTTAATGAAGATAAGAATGATACATAAATTAGGAGAACATGAAATAGCCAGAAATCATGGTCTGATCACCATCTGCTGCTCCATCCTGCTTGACAGTAATGATATCGTTTCTCTCCAGGCGCAAAATGGCCACATCTGAGCCACTGTCATAGTCTGCGTTTCTTCCATCCGAGATCGTCTCCCCTACAGATTCGCTGTTTACCTGAATCCACGATCTGTGATGTCTACCATTAGCTTCCATGTTCCAGAAGAATAGATAGACGCCGTCTTTGGGAGTCTGGAATTGGGTGTGGTAAAATGAATTTGTCGTGTCTAGGTACTCTGTGTTGTAGTAGGCCGGAGACGAAGATGTGGAATCCGAGGCCATCTGCAAAAATGCTGGCGTGGAAGTCGCTAAAAGAAATATAAAAGCACCTCCTTAAATTCTTTAAAACATTAACAGGTGTTTCATTAATACTACATGCATATAATTAAACAAAACAGGAATGTGATATTTTCCATTTTATTTAATGTTTGACAGAATTCCGAAATTACCAGCAGATATTATAAAACATTAGCTGAAAACACCAAAACACATAAGAATAAATTGAAAGGAATCATAGGGTAACCAAGGAATACATCCGGTCACACAGGAAACAAACACACCTGTGTGATTTAATGGCAAGAAATGCAGTACTGTAAGCCGCTTTAGTATCATGGTGATAAAATGTGTTACAATGTTTTACTTCCAGTTAAAGGTCTGTACCATGTGACAGGTACTTAATTCTTTGATAACCTTATTTACTGTGGATTTGATTTCCCTGTAAAATGATAAATATTGAACCTAGTGAAATCAGAATTATCGTGTGTTGTCTCTTCTAGTCTACAGTACCAGCACTTAAAAAGTTAAATTAAAAAAAAAATTGCATTGGAGGAATAAATGGGACTACCAAACAGTGTCGTAAAACAGTCAAATTCTGTCATTTGGGAATTTATCATTCCTAATTGAGAAAGAACAAGAAACCTTCACAGAAATTTATTACCAGCAGTTCGAAACATTGTCTCTTCAGAGCAAAGACTTTTCAAGCCAAAATAATCAGCATTAGAGGTCAGAACAACAGAAGCAACACAAAGAAGTTGACAGTAGCGAGTAAGAAGATTAGTTTGTGACGGAATATTGTTTGTTTCTTGTTTTGTGACGGAATAAGTACTTTTGAATCTCAACACTAGTACAATAGATGATCTGCAACCTGAAACAGATTAGAGAACAAGCAGTTCTATTTCGAGAAGCAATGAAAACAAATTCATAAGAGAAAGGAATCGGAAAGTAAAGAAGTGCCTTAAAGGTTACTAAATAAGAGGATATTATTAGAACGGAGAAAACATACATGTACTATTGATAAAAAGAGCCAGAACCATTAAAATGAACTCAAAAAAACGATACAGTATGGATAGAGAGGAACGCTGGGGAGAGGCATACAGAGAGCAGAGACACTGAGGTAATAGCAGGCGGAGCAGAAACACTGAGGTAATAGCAGGCGGAGCAGAGACACTGAGGTAATAGCAGGCGGAGCCGAGACACTGAGGTAATAGCACACGGAGCAGAGACACTAGGATAATAGCAGGCAGAGCAGAGACACTGAGGTAATAGCAGGTGGAGCAGAAACATTGAGGTAATAGCACACGGAGCAGAGACACTAGGATAATAGCAGGCGGAGCAGAGACACTGAGGTAGTAGCAGACGGAGCAGAGACACTAGGATAATAGCAGGCGGAGCAGAAACACTAGGATAATAGCAGGCGGAGCAGTGACACTGAGGTTATAGCAGGCGGAGCAGAGACACTAGAATAATAGCAGGCGGAGCAGAAACACTAGGATAATAGCAGGTGGAGCAGAAACATTGAGGTAATAGCACACGGAGCAGAGACACTAGGATAATAGCAGGCGGAGCAGAGACACTGAGGTAATAGCACACGGAGCAGAGACACAAGGATAATAGCAGGCGGAGCAGAAACACTAGGATAATAGCAGGCGGAAGAGAGACACTGAGGTAATAGCACACGGAGCAGAGACACTAGGATAATAGTAGGCGGAGCAGAGACACTGGGGTAATAGCGGGCGGAGCAGAAACATTGAGGTAATAGCACACGGAGCAGAGACACTAGGATAATAGCAGGCGGAGCAGAGACACTGAGGTAGTAGCAGACGGAGCAGAGACACTAGGATAATAGCAGGCGGAGCAGAAACACTAGGATAATAGCAGGCGGAGCAGTGACACTGAGGTTATAGCAGGCGGAGCAGAGACACTAGGATAATAGCAGGCGGAGCAGAGACACTAGGATAATAGCAGGCGGAGCAGAAACACTAGGATAATAGCAGGCGGAAGAGAGACACTGAGGTAATAGCACACGGAGCAGAGACACTAGGATAATAGCAGGCGGAGCAGAGACACTGGGGTAATAGCGGGCGGAGCAGAGACACTAGGATAATAGCAGGCTGAGCCGAGACACTAGGATAATAGCAGGCGGAGCAGTGACACTGAGGTTATAGCAGACGGAGCAGAGACACTGAGGTTACAGCAGGCGGAGCAGAGACACTGAGGTAATAGCAGGCGGAGCAGAAACACTGAGATAATAGCACACGGAGCAGAAACACTGAGGTAATAGCACACGGAGCAGAGACACTGAGGTAATAGCAGGCGGAGCAGAAACACTGAGGTAATAGCACACGAAGCAGAAACACTGAGGTAATAGCACACGGACAGAGACACTGAGGTTATAGCACACGGAGCAGTGACACTGAGGTTATAGCAGGCGGAGCAGAGACACTGAGGTAATAGCACATGGAGCAGAAACACTGAGGTAATAGCAGGCGGGGGAAAGACACTGGGGTTATAGCAGACAGAGCATAAACACTGAGGTAATAGCAGGCGGAGCAAACACACTTATGTAATAGCACACGGAGCAGAGACACTGAGGTAATAGCACACGGAGCAGAGACACTAGGATAATAGCAGGCAGAGCAGAGACACTGAGGTAATAGCAGGTGGAGCAGAAACATTGAGGTAATAGCACACGGAGCAGAGACACTAGGATAATAGCAGGCGGAGCAGAGACACTGAGGTAGTAGCAGACGGAGCAGAGACACTAGGATAATAGCAGGCGGAGCAGAAACACTAGGATAATAGCAGGCGGAGCAGTGACACTGAGGTTATAGCAGGCGGAGCAGAGACACTAGAATAATAGCAGGCGGAGCAGAAACATTGAGGTAATAGCACACGGAGCAGAGACACTAGGATAATAGCAGGCGGAGCAGAGACACTGAGGTAATAGCACACGGAGCAGAGACACAAGGATAATAGCAGGCGGAGCAGAAACACTAGGATAATAGCAGGCGGAAGAGAGACACTGAGGTAATAGCACACGGAGCAGAGACACTAGGATAATAGTAGGCGGAGCAGAGACATTGAGGTAATAGCACACGGAGCAGAGACACTAGGATAATAGCAGGCGGAGCAGAGACACTGAGGTAGTAGCAGACGGAGCAGAGACACTAGGATAATAGCAGGCGGAGCAGAAACACTAGGATAATAGCAGGCGGAGCAGTGACACTGAGGTTATAGCAGGCGGAGCAGAGACACTAGGATAATAGCAGGCGGAGCAGAGACACTAGGATAATAGCAGGCGGAGCAGAAACACTAGGATAATAGCAGGCGGAAGAGAGACACTGAGGTAATAGCACACGGAGCAGAGACACTAGGATAATAGCAGGCGGAGCAGAGACACTGGGGTAATAGCGGGCGGAGCAGAGACACTAGGATAATAGCAGGCTGAGCCGAGACACTAGGATAATAGCAGGCGGAGCAGTGACACTGAGGTTATAGCAGACGGAGCAGAGACACTGAGGTTACAGCAGGCGGAGCAGAGACACTGAGGTAATAGCAGGCGGAGCAGAAACACTGAGATAATAGCACACGGAGCAGAAACACTGAGGTAATAGCACACGGAGCAGAGACACTGAGGTAATAGCAGGCGGAGCAGAAACACTGAGGTAATAGCACACGAAGCAGAAACACTGAGGTAATAGCACACGGACAGAGACACTGAGGTTATAGCACACGGAGCAGTGACACTGAGGTTATAGCAGGCGGAGCAGAGACACTGAGGTAATAGCACATGGAGCAGAAACACTGAGGTAATAGCAGGCGGAGCAAACACACTTATGTAATAGCACACGGAGCAGAGACACTGAGGTAATAGCACACGGAGCAGAAACACTGAAATAATAGCAGGCGGAGCAGAGACACTGAGGTAATAGCAGGCGGAGCAGAAACACTGAGGTAATAGCAGGCTGAGCAGAGACACTGGGGTAATAGCAGGCGGAGCAGAGACACTGAGGTAATAGCAGACGGAGCAGAGACACTGAGGTAATAGCAGGCGGAGCAGAGACACTGAGGTTATAGCAGACGGAGCAGAAACACTGAGGTAATAACAGGCTGAGCAGAGACACTGGGGTAACAGCACATGGAGGAGAGACAATGAGGGAATAGCAGGCAGAGGAGAGACACTGAGGTAATAGTAGGCGGAGCAGAGACACTGAGGTAATAGCACACGGAGGAGAGACACTGAGGTAACAGCAGGCGGAGCAGAGACACTGAGGTAATAGCACACGGAGGAGACACTGAGGTAATAGCAGGCGGAGCAGAGACACTGAAGTAATAGCAGGCGGAGCAGAGACACTGAGGTAATAGCAATCGGAGCAGAGACACTGAGGTAATAGCAGGCTGAGCAGAGACACTGAGGTAATAGCAGACGGAGCAGAAACACTGAGGTAATAGCAGGCTGAGCAGACACTGAGGTAATAGCAGGCGGAGCAGAGACACTGAGGTAATAGCAGGCGGAGGAGAGACACTGAGATAATAGCAGACGGAGCAGAGACACTGAGGTAATTGCACACGGAGCAGAGACACTGGGGTATTAGCAGGCGGAGCAGAGACACTGAGGTAATAGCACACGGAGGAGAGACACTGAGTTAATAGCAGGCGGAGCAGAGACACTGAAGTAATAGCAGGCGGAGAAGAGACACTGAGGTTATAGCAGGCGGAGCAGAGACACTGAGGTAATAGCAAGCGGAGGAGAGACACTGAGGTAATAGCAGGCGGAGGAGAGACACTGAGGTTATAGCAGGCGGAGTAGAGACACTAGGGTAATAGCACACGGAGGAGAGACACTGAGGTTATAGCACACGGAGCAGAGACACTGAGGTAATAGCAGGCGGAGGAGAGACACTGAGGTAATAGCAGGCGGAGGAGAGACACTGGGGTAATAGCAGGCGGAGCAGAGAAACTGAGATTATAGCAGGCGGAGCAGAGACACTGAGGTAATAGCACACGGAGCAGAGACACTGAGGTAATAGCAGGCGGAGCAGAGACACTGAGGTAATAGCAGACGGAGCAGAAACACTGAGGTAATAGTAGGCGGAGCAGAGACACTGAGGTAATAGCACACGGAGGAGAGACACTGAGGTAACAGCAGGCGGAGCAGAGACACTGAGGTAATAGCAGGCGGAGGAGAGACACTGGGGTAATAGCAGGCGGAGCAGAGACACTGAGGTTATAGCAGGCGGAGCAGAGACACTGAGGTAATAGCACACGGAGCAGAGACACTGAGGTAATAGCAGGCGGAGCAGAGACACTGAGGTAATAGCACACGAAGCAGAAACACTGAGGTAATAGTAGGCGAAGCAGAGACACTGAGGTAATAGCACACGGAGGAGAGACACTGAGGTAACAGCAGGCGGAGCAGAGACACTAGGGTAATAGCACACGGAGGAGAGACACTGAGGTAATAGCAGGCGGAGCAGAGACACTGAAGTAATAGCAGGCGGAGCAGAGACACTGAGGTAATAGCATGCGGAGCAGAGACACTGAGGTAATAGCAGGCTGAGCAGAGACACTGAGGTAATAGCAGACGGAGCAGAAACACTGAGGTAATAGCAGGCTGAGCAGACACTGAGGTAATAGCAGGCGGAGCAGAGACACTGAGGTAATAGCAGGCGGAGGAGAGACACTGAGGTAATAGCAGACGGAGCAGAGACACTAAGGTAATTGCACACGGAGCAGAGACACTGAAGTAATAGCAGGCGGAGCAGAGACACTGAGGTTATAGCAGGCGGAGCAGAGACACTGAGGTTATAGCAAGCGGAGGAGAGACACTGAGGTAATAGCAGGCGGAGCAGAGACACTGAGGTTATAGCAGGCGGAGCAGAGACACTGAAGTAATAGCAGGCGGAGCAGAGACACTGAGGTTATAGCAGGCGGAGCAGAGACACTGAGGTTATAGCAAGCGGAGGAGAGACACTGAGGTAATAGCAGGCGGAGCAGAGACACTGAGGTTAAAGCAGGCGGAGCAGAGACACTGAGGTAATAGCAGGCGGAGCAGAGACACTGAGGTAATAGCAGGCGGAGCAGAGACACTGGGGTAATAGCAGGCGGAGCAGAGACATTGAGGTAATAGCAGGCGGAGGAGAGACACTGAGGTTATAGCAGACGGAGCAGAGACACTGAGGTAATAGCAGGCGGAGCAGAGACACTGAGGTAATAGCACACGGAGCAGAAACACTGAGGTAATAGCAGGCGGAGGAGAGACACTGGAGTTATAGCAGGCAGAGGAGACACACTTAGGTAATAGCAGGCGGAGGAGACACACTGGGGTTATAGCAGGCAGAGGAAACACACTTAGGTAATAGTAGGCGGAGAAGAGACAATGAGGTTACAGCAGGCAGAGCAGACACACTTAGGTAATAGCAGTTGGATCAGAGACAATGAGGTTAAAGCATACGCAGCAGAGACATTGAAGTATTATTATGCTTTCTGTAAGTTTCTCTTTACATAATCAATACCCAACTATTTTCGCATAGTTTAAACTTTCTATATATAGCGTAAACATACTATTCCGAAATACTGCACGGCTTCTTTCTCTAAAGAAAATTCTACAGCACTCACGCCGAGGATCGAACTTACGACCCCAAGATCGTCAGTCCGACGCGCTATCGTTAACGCCACAGAAGCCACTACCCAATACATGGTATTTTAATGTACATAAATATAGTTTCATATATTTTGACACTTTAAGGAAAAATAAACAAAATTATTTTCCAAAATAGTTTCATGTAACCTTTTTCCCCTTTACTCAACTAAAATTTTTTGAAACTGTCTGTACATTATACCTAACTGCATGAAACGCTATAAAAATGCCGTGCATGTAGCATGTGACGTCATAATAGGGGTTTTGAGAACCAAAAAAAAAAATCATTGTAAGCGGTAATGAAACAGTGGTAATTAATGGAAAAAATATTCAAATAAATGTTTTACTTACGAGGGGTTATCAAAAAGTTCGTGGACTAGCGCCATAAAATTAAAACCGCTTTAGGTACATCAATGAATTTTAATACATTTAGTTAGCATCATCCTATCTATCTTTAGAATAAACCATAAATCATAAGTTTTATTTTTTAATAAAGTGTTAATGTTTTTGTAAGCAATGGTATGTCCAAGCGGCGCAACCTCAAATAGGACGTTTTTTCTACCTGAGTGTAACTGAGAAAAACTCTTTTGATATGAGCATTTGTCGTCAAAAAGTCCGGTATGTGTTACAACTCAATTATTTCGTAAAATTTGCAATTTTTACCCCATTCTGTAAATTCTATGAAATTTTATCGTTAAATTTTATATGGAGTGTCCAAATAATTAAGGGCTTGAAAATGACGTCAAAAAGGGGGAGAGTTTCTGTTTCCAACATTCTTTAAAGTTTCGCACCTGGAAAAACTGGTATAGACCTAGGGAATGTTTAAACGGGCTACAGAAAAATAAAATATATCCAGAGTACTTGTTTTAAATGTCCAAAAAGATTCAAAGAGAAGAAAGATGCACAGTTAAAGTCAAGTTGTAGTCAGGGTGTCAAAATTCAGTCACGTCGAAAAGTGACGTTGATCATGTGTGGTAGAAATTGAACTCCAACAAGCTCAGTATTCTGGCATAATCAAGTGAGGATCTTTCCCTACGTATAGATACATTTACAATATTATATGCATTGAAAGCAGCTGTTCATGACATTGTAAAGTCACATAAACAAGACGGGCTTAAGTCCTTACTTTACTCCAGGTAATCACATCAAGATAAGTGTAGAAGGCAGACGAAGCTGACATTGAGAAACAATGACGTTGTCGGACGTCATGAAACTAAACGGCGACAGCGCCGGGTGATCATATACTGTTTTTTATTTTAGAATAATTTGGAAAATTATCAACGTATCAAGCTAAAATTTTCAACATTTCTTAAACTTTTGTTGTTTTATGTTTTTCATAAATTTTGTAAGCACAGACTACACAGTATTAATTATATCGCATCAGTTCACGAACTTTTTGATTACCCCTCGTATTATCACAGTAAAATACACATCATTACACAAACTGAGTTCAATGAATTAAAACACTCGTTAGTATATACTCTTAGTGAAGGAATGTACATAAAAATTATCAATGGGATTTGATATCTGCACACAAGGATTTATTTCAGTTGTGGTTTTCATACAACAGTCAGCATAATAAAACAAGAGTGTTATGCTTTGTATGCACTATGCCTAAATAGTAATCAGGGTTTGACACAAAGTATACTCGTGCAGCGTGTCAATCCCTGACTACTATTTAGGCATAGTACATACAAAGCTTCCAAAGCCTGATCGATGGGAACTTCAAACCACACTTAGAGAAAGTTATTCTGTAAAATTTGAACATGTATAACCTTATTTCAAATATGAACTACTTGCATATTTAATATGATTAGTAAAACTGATCTTATAAATAGTTATTCCTTGTCTTTGAAAAGCCCAAGTAAAGAAAAAGAAGTAAATTAGAGTGATTTTTACATATTTCCTTGTTAATGTTTAATCTACCCATTGTGGTCTATCCTACACTTAGAGGCTTGGTTTACAAGCTTTGTACAAGAGAAATTGTGATATAATTTTTGTTAAATATTGATTATTGGTTGGTTACTACGGTATCTTTCACCATTTCTTACTTACTCAGAAATAATAACAGTTATTCATTTAATAAAGTTTGGATCATATCTACCTAAACTGATTTGTGTACTGTTTGTATGCTGGGTTGCCGATACAGGGAAACTTGAAAAGGCTTTTATAAAAAGCGTTTTGATGACACTAGACAAGTTAGAATATAAGGTCAGGTAAAAACTTACTTGAACCAATGTGCCATCCAGAAAACGTAGAATGTATAGGTTCTAGAGTGCTGCCAGATTCAGATGTGTAAAGATACACTCTGTCCCCAGGGGTCAAAGAGAACAACTGTAGAGTGGATGAGGTGTCTTCGTATGGTCCAGAGGAGGAATCGGGCCACACCCCAAGTTCATTCAACTTGTGTCCATTCCGGTAAAAGTAAACCATGAAATCCTGACGATGGGCCTCGACCGAGAATGCAAAAGCATACAAGCCTGACTCTGGACAGACGAACGTGCCATTCCCGGAATGGTACACGTGTCCGTTGTTTGTGATTACATTCTGGAAACTGAAGCCGTATGATATGGACGTAGGTCTTGTTAGCGATGTAGAGGCTCTAGCATAGAAATACGCGTCATCTTAAATAAAACATAAAGTCAAAGTAATTTTTTTTTCTTTTTAGTCAAGAAATATTGACTGCTCATTTGTTTACATACTGTAAATCACTTTTTTTTATTGATATAAATTCAAACAACAATAATGAGAATCGGGGAAAGTTTGTCTCTCTTATAAATACCAAATGCCTATCTCGCGAAAATAAGGTCTTGCGAAATGGAGAGATACAGAAGTTACGAATAGCAGGTTAATGCACTTTATGATTTACAAAAAGGAGCGTCTTTTCACTAATTAAACAGAAAGCAAATAAAGGGTAAAACATTTATCAACATGGAGTTTACACTATTAATAAGTGCTAAAGAAAACATGAATATATCTTCTATTAATAAAAACCAAGTAAAACTTACTGTAATTAAGTCGCCATCCAGAGAACGTGGACAACATTGCATTAGCGGTTCCATTGACCTTCACTCTGACCTTGTCCCCAAACTTCAGGTTATAAACTACAAAGCCCGTGCTTGAATCAGCAGTGACTCTACTTCCTCGAGAGTCTGTGAAGGAGGAACCGAGCGCGACATCATTAATTAGAAGATCTGTTCCTGTGTAGCGCTGATTACTTGTAGCTATGGTCCACGAAAAGACATACGGCCCACTGTATTTACAAGTAAAAATTCCTGTGCTCCCGTTGTAAGCCAAGCCTTCATTGGTTGTAACGTTGTTAAATATGACGTAATTGTTTGTCGTTGATGACGTGAGATGTGCGTAGAAAGCATAATTGCCAGATATTTCTGTCATATGAGTCGGTGCTAACCAAAGCAATGTGGAATTTTGTAAACATGCATCAGACATGTAATAATAAAAGACAAAAGAATTACCTTTTGCTTCACATACTGTAGAATTAGGAACACATAATAATATTAAAGTATTTGAAAAACGCAAGCATACGATTATCAATTTTATATATTCATTTGAAGAAAGATTATCAAGAAAACTTACCACCAGTAGTTCCTGTGTTGATGATGGTACCGGAAGTAAATGAAGCGTTACAGTTGATATTACAGAGATCTCCTTGACAACAACCTGAGCATGGTGCATATGACCTATGACCCCTCAGAGATCGCTTCCTTCCAACAATAATCGGCGCTGATACATGATTTTCACATGCCTAGGGATTATATTATTAATTACGCAAGAGCTTGAATATTTGGACATTTGTAAAAAATTCTTTCTTCTATAGCATGGCTTATTTTTTCTCTTTCCCCCTCCCCCATTCTCTGTTCCTCATTACTCAATCTGCTTCCCCGTCTTCCCTTCAGCGCTACCTCTTTATTTCTCATCTCCTTCTTCTTGCCTCCCATCTCCTTTTTTACAAGTCTCCTTCCAATTCCTCCACATCGTTCATGGTAGCCTAGTGGTAAGACGTTCGCTTCGTGATCGGGAGACCCGGGTTCGATTCTCGCTAGCCGCGAAGCGTCAAACCTAATACATAAACATAGATAGTGACCGTTCCTTCGCCAAGTGCATGCAATAGAAGTGAAAGTCACGGATCTTTCTTAAAAACCGAGGTTCCGTTTTATGGTAAGCTTTGACAGGATAAATAACCCTCACTGCTCAATTGCCCTGAGTGTTATGTTCACAGTGACTCGTTAGATATATACTTACATGTATATATTTTCACAGTAACTTATTAGATTTTTACTTACATGTATATCTTCACAGTGACTTGTTAGATGTTTACTTACGTGTATATCTTCACAGTGACTTGTTAGATGTTTACTTATGTGTATATCTTTACAGTGACTTGTTAGATGTATACTTATGTGTATATCTTCACAGTGACTTGTTGGATGATTACTTACAGGTGTATCTTCACAGTGACTTGTTAGATGTTTACTTATGTGTATATCTTCACAGTGACGTGTTAGATGTATACTTACGTGTATATCTTCACAGTGACGTGTTAGATGTTTACTTACGTGTATATCTTCACAGTGACGTGTTAGATGTATACTTACGTGTATATCTTTATAGTGACTTGTTAGATGTTTACTTACGTGTATATCTTCACAGTGACTTGTTAGATGTTTACTTATGTGTATATCTTTACAGTGACTTGTTAGATGTATACTTATGTGTATATCTTCACAGTGACTTGTTGGATGATTACTTACAGGTGTATCTTCACAGTGACTTGTTAGATGTTTACTTATGTGTATATCTTCACAGTGACGTGTTAGATGTATACTTACGTGTATATCTTCACAGTGACGTGTTAGATGTTTACTTACGTGTATATCTTCACAGTGACTTGTTAGATGTTTACTTATGTGTATATCTTCACAGTGACGTGTTAGATGTTTACTTACATGTATATCTTCACAGTGACGTGTTAGATGTTTACCTACGTGTATATCTTCACAGTGACGTGTTAGATGTATACTTACGTGTATATCTTTATAGTGACTTGTTAGATGTTAACTTACGTGTATATCTTCACAGTGACTTGTTAGATGTTTACTTATGTGTATATCTTTACAGTGACTTGTTAGATGTATACTTACGTGTATATCTTCACAGTGACTTGTTAGATGTTTACTTATGTGTATATCTTTACAGTGACTTGTTAGATGTATACTTACGTGTATATCTTCACAGTGACTTGTTCGATGTTTACTTACGTGTATATCTTCACAATGACTTGTTAGATGTATACTTACGTGTATATCTTCACAGTGACTTGTTAGATATATACTTACGTGTGTATCTTCACTGTGATTTGTTAGATGTTTACTTACGTGTATATCTTCACAGTGACTTGTAAAGTAACGTTGTCCGAATACAGGCCTCTCTCCAAGGAAACACATCTATTGTTGATACATTGAATGATTATCGTTTGTAATGTAGGTAAAAATAGCTATCATTGGGTGTATGCGCACACACTTCATTATGTATACGAGCATGCTAGACATTTAACAATTGATTTTAAAGTCAAACTGCTAAAAAAAAAAGCAAGAAGATGGACACAGTGGCTGTTAAATATTTTTTTTTATTACTTATTATTGGATATTTGTTTTTTATATAAGCACCTAAGAACACTCATTACAATATTTCTTCGAACTATAAAGACAGAGTCATCGCTCTTTCACTGATTTCAATTTATTTCAGCCGTATTCTGTGTCAATTTTTTTATGTTTCGGACTTTTAAGTATTTGTAAATTAAAAAGAATTTTTTTTTAATTTCGTTATTAAATTGTGCATGCAGATGGGAAATGGGAAAAATAATTTAGAAGCAAAATGAAGAGAAGGAATTAATTTTACTAATTTCGCTGTAAGTTTTTAGTGACATGTACAATTTCATATAAATTAATTTAAAAGGAGCACAGACGGAACTTTTTAGGACAGATTTTAAGTTAATTTAAAAATAATTTGAAACATAATAGATATTACAATTAATTTCAAATAAATTAAAATTACCTGAGAATGTATTCCCTGTTGTTTTATAACATTACATATTTAATCAATTAAGTTTATAGCGAATAAAAATTGTTCATTCCTGGCCTTTTGCAATAAGCGTGTTTTTTTTTTTTTTCTGTATGTGATCATTCAAATTATATGAAATCACATTCGCATTTCGTTTATAAACAATTAAAATGCAAAAAGGATAGAAATAATAATCTAATTGACGGCGTTTGTAAAATAATATATATGACAATGTATATACATGTCCCTACTTTGAATTTTTAACACATCCTTATCTATACAAACCTCGCGCTCCAATTTGTATTAGCTCCTTTTACACACAAAAATTAGACATTTTTTTTCTTTCAGTTACACATAACTGCAATTCACAGAAATTCCAGTTGTTTTACAGTATTTACTAATGTGGAAGTCTTGATTTTCTTGGCCCATACAAGAAAGTTTTATGACATGCAGGGTGGGGAAAAGATATAAGTTTCTTTAACTAAGATTTTCTCAAATCCTACAATATGTAGTTCCTTATAAGAATAGTGACAAAACATCTTATTTCAAGCTACTCTACGTACAGCTCTAGACTTTTGTCTATTTTCAAGAAATATATCACAAGTACGAGGGCTGTTCGGAAATTATTGAGACATTGTGTATATTCTTCTTTCTAATGAACGTTTTTCGGTGAAAATTTGCATATACATTTGACAAACTCTAAGAAGTAATAAAAACAAGAAATATTTTAAAAATATTTTATTTCATCTTTTCAATGGAATATTAATGTGTCAGTGGTAGGGGTACTCGGCGCAGTCACGAAATCGGATATTGAAAATATGTAACACCAACGTTAAAACTCCCAGTGGATACATAGTAAGAGCGAAAATAATTCAAATTATGTATATAATATTTCAATTTAACTTTGACTTCATTTTGTGCAAGTTTGTTAGTATTTCGATCAGAAATACGGAGATCATTAAAATATTTACGCGCGGTATAGCTATCTGATAACGACGACAAAACGGATTTTGACGTCAAGGCGGAGCAGCGATCATACCTAAAATTTTGTGTAGCGGTATTGAGAACTCTTGTCCAGACTAAACGACCTGCTAAAAGAATAACAATGCAATAAAACAAGTCTAAGGGTTTATTGTTTCATTGGTATATATCATTTTCTTACAAATAATTCAACCAGAGTAAAAATAAAAGCCCCGGACGACCATCAATTATTACGGACTAAATAACGTTGACACGCGTTGCATAACTCGGTACTGCATGATGCTAAGTCAACCTGTATTTGACACTTTTTGTATATTTTACACTGGGGCAGCAACAGCATTGTTTTTTTTTTTTTTTTTTTTTTTTTAAAGAATCGATTAAGAATTATAAGACACAGTTTGATTTTTGAAATGTTATATGTAATGATAGAGGAAGTAGATTGAATGCTTTCTGGTCATTTCACAATGAGAATATATCGGCTGACCTGACGTTAAAATGACGTAGCGATGCTGCTCCAGGTCAATAGACATATGCTTGTTTATAATTTCACCGGAACTTATTCAATTATCCTATAAATTAGAAATTTTGTACATTTGTTTTATTTGTTCTTTAAAAAACGTTGACGAATTTTTATGAATTTATCTCTGTCCTTTGTGGAGTAAAAGTATTTGTCTCAATAATTTTCGAACAGCCCTCGTAAGAAAACATTTTTTTAAAATTAAAAATACTATTTTCCTTGAAGTTTTATTTTTGCTTTGAATTGACCTCGGTGACACCTTTTTCTGTTAAGAGAACGTATTGTGTTGGATATAATGACCATAAAACAATACATGTAGTTACTGATATAAATTGGAATTAACTGACGTAAGTGTATTTTTATTAAGAGATATACTGTTCTTTACCTCATTGGTTCCACATAGAGTCACGTGATGACAGTCTGAGGGGTTTAAGGTGTGAGCACAATTAAAACAGATCGGTCCTCTAGAGGTCGGATAAGCTGAAATGATAAACATTGATTTACAAAAATAAATAATTTTTTTTTTAAGTTTAAAATAAATCAACGTCACAGGAAAAATTTAACTTTATTTTTCAAATTTTGAAATTATGTTCAAAATGCAAAAAGTTAAATAAAATTTTTTTCTCTAATATTTTTTTCTTTGACAGAAAACAAAATACTGTATACAGGGAGATATTCGCCCCCGTTTTATTTTTGCCCCTCCTGCACTACTCACAGGTGGGAGAATTCTAAACGGGGCGAATTCAAAGAACACAGTTTAATTTCTTAAACAGAACTGTGACTGGGCGAATTCAAAACGGTGCAAAATTGCTTGCAAGTATGAAAAGGCGAAAATAACCCTGTATATACAGTATTCATTTTAAAATATGTGCCGATCACTCAACGACATCAAACAGCTGTCTAAATCAATAGAAGTCTAACTTAGGATAACTGGAAAACTAATTTGATCAAAAGTTGTTACCCTTAATAATTTGTTTTAATCATTAGTATTGTACCACGAAAGGCAAAAATGAACTGTATAATTACATTAAAATAGGTGTTCATTAAAACTAATTGAAATAGATAGACCTTCATTGTCTTTACTGATACTCCTAGAATAAAATTAGCCATTTAAAATTGTAAAAGTTTTCCGTCATTTTGAGATATTTACTTCCACTGAATATTATCTCCTTTATTTCTTAAGTTCACGGTCATTTATCAATTCATTAACGCTCCTTTGGAAGTCACCTGTATAAATTTCTTAAGAAGAGGCTCAACCAGGTTTGTCTGTCCGAATTTACTCGACCAGAGAGCTACAGTTCTGCAGCGTTCAGCAACTAAAGGTTTTATTGTAACTTAAAAAAAAATAACTAACAACAGATGTCACAGTACATTTAACTTTTGACAATAACCAAGATCAAAAGCTATACAATAAATTGTTGTTTTATAACTACAGTTGCCATTCCTACTTAATGAAATCACTTTTTGATGTTACAAATTTTACAGATATTCAATGGGAAGACCACCATATACAAATGTTCCCTTTTCCACGCACAGCGACCTTTAAAAATCAAACCAAACTACACCTACCTGGTGCCCCACAGCCTTCTGCATTACATAAATCACCATAGCAACACTCTTGACACAACACTGATCCATGAATCTTACGTTTGTTTGTCTGTACGATTGTTCTGTTGGTGACTTTTGGACAACTCTGTATGTCAAGAAAAAGCTATTCTTATTTAAACATTAAATCAAATATATTAAAACAAGAGATCCAAAGGACCAAAGCAGCAGGAAACAGTTTTCTTGTGAAAGTTAAGATGTACGAACAGTTTTATTGATTTCATACATACTTTCCCCTACTTCATACAATTCTGAGGGTAAAAGACTTTGTTTGAAATATGTAAGCATGAATTTTAAGCTACTAAATCATTGTTATTATTAAGTATTTATAAAATAAAATTACCACATACATGTATATGTTTGTCTTGTTTCAGAAATAAACTTATAGGCCTATGGAACGTGTACCACTTCAGTTTCCCTTCAGTTATCCGGAAGTCATAAAATTTTCAATATTAATTTCAGAAAGATTTGGAGAAAAAATATGAGAAAATATATTAAATTATTTTTATCATACTTGTATTTATTCGGCACACTGAGAGAGAGAGAGAGAGAGAGAGAGAGAGAGAGAGAGAGAGACTTACCGACTGTTGTTGACAGCCGGTCCAGAAGGATGTATCTCCATTCTCTTTTTGGTACCACTGAACGGCACACACCTGTCAATCAAGGTAGGTTATCTTTTATTATTATACTGAATAAAGATTGTAGTGAAAAAGGAGATGTGTGAACATGACGAGCGATAAGCCTATAATGTGACAAACATGAAGATGAAAAATTAAATTTCTATTATATCAAAATTTTCCTTGATATTTCTTCTAACATTAAAATATGCTTTATGTAAAATCTCTACAATTTGTACAAATCCCTCAAAGATTGAAATTATTTTCCTGTGAAATATTAGACACACACTAAAGCGGGCTAAAAGAGTCATTTTCGCATACTATAACACAACTTTTCGATATGAGTGGGTCTTCGCTCCACCTTTTTGAAAGTTAATACTCAAAGTATTAAAATAATTATACATTTTTTGGTTACCAAAAATATGGAGCAATGACCCACTGTACCTTAAAAATATACTTTTATGACATAACATACGAATCTTTTCGAGAAATACTTGAAGTCCATTAAGTCAAGGGTCATATCACAAACATGATTTAAATGCCACTGTTTCGTCAGGACTTGTGTAGTCTAGTGGTTAGCGTGCTAGTCTCGAAAGAAAATGATTCTCGGGATTTTTATTGTTAGGGTTCGAATCCCACAAATACCACATTATTTTTTTTAATAAAAGAATAAATTTTGCCGAGAAAATTTTCCTCAGAAAAGTTTTGTTTATCACAATTACATAACTTTCAATAATGAGAACTTTACTCTAAATATTAAATTCATAAACTGAACATTATTTTTATATTTCTGAAGCTATAGGCTTTCTGCACGCTATGTTTGCCCATCTCCTTTATCCCAAATTATAAGTTTGTTAAAACGTTTAAAGTAGCTTAATAATTCACCAATAATACCGGTACACTTTAAGCAATATTTTCCATGAATTTACAACATAACAATTTCCCATGTTTGATTTTCAAATAATAAAAGGCATCTATAAATATTTTGGGAAGCTTTCATAAAGTTTGTACGATTTTTTAAAAAAAAAAAAATTTGCCTTTCTTCGTATTCATTTTTTGTACAATATTTGGATCAAAATATTTCTTATTTCGGAAACCGAGCTCATTAATCTAGATTTCTTACGTCACCATCTTGGCAATACTCTATCCTCTCACAGAAACGAGGCTCCGAGACGTCGTCACAGCGCAAGCATCTCAACCCAAGACCTTTTCAATCAATACCCTTATTATAAATGGAAACCTTTGAACGTATGATAAGCAAACTATAACCGTGGAAACAACTCACACATCCAGATTTGGCTGATTAAAATCACTGTGTATAGTAAAACGTTTAGCTCTAAACATGAAAAAAATATTTTTGCTGGATTAATGAACAGTTCAATATGTTCAGAGATGAGCATCTTTAACAGTTTACAATAATCAAATATTGACTAATTTTTGTATATATAACTCTAAACAGAAGGAAAAAATAATGTATTAAAATACAAATACTGTACAGTCATCATTGCTTGTGGGGGAACAATGTTTGTGGATCATCATTACATGCGAATTTACATACTCACAGTCGATAGCAACGTATCAGTTCATTTAATCTTTTGTATATACAAGCTACCAACGAAATAAGCTCGCGAAATAGCATATTTTTGGATGCCCACGAAGGATGATCCCACGAATTAAAGTAATTCCACAGTAGCAGGACAAATGCACGCACTCGGTGAAAATCTTACCTTCAGCAGTATAGGAGGTCAGCAAAGACAGGCCTGAAGAACACCATGGAATTGATTTCAAAACGAAAGAAACATTAGAAAATCATATCAAAATTTTGAGAAAGAAATCAGTTGAGAGAGAGAGAGAGAGAGAGAGAGAGAGAGAGAGAGAGAGAGAGAGAGAGTATATATATTATATATATGTGTATACTTACCACACAAGGCGTATTTGAACTGAAACATTATAATCCGAATACTGTCAGAATGTCTACGGATAAAATCCAATCTTGTGTTATCAAAGTGCAATTTCAAAATCCTTATCTCCTAAAACTATTGCACTAAGTAAATAACACATGTTCATAGCATATATAGTGTAAACTTATATATAACACATATATTGTTTAATACATATGATTAGCTCTCTCCGGTTGAACAATCATTATATGATGATATCTCATCACTGAATATACATAGCTCCGCATATACCTGGTAACAATTAAGTATTGTTGTGACATCTTTCATTTGTTCTCATTAATTTTTGTCATATAATATGTGAGCTGTACGGAATTCTAATAATATTGTATATGTATACATATACATATTGTATATACTGATACAATAAAAATGGAACTCATAAATTTACTTAACTTGCCATTGGTCATTCGCAAAATTATTTTGTTAAAAAACATTCTGATTATACACACAAGTAGATATTAAAAAGATGCTTGGGTTTCTGATTGACAATATTTATGTAGTTTTTGGAGATCAGGTCTTCCAACAATCTGTCGAAATTTCTATGGGTGCCATTTGCGCCCCCTTATTAGCAAACCTATTTTTGTATTCAAATTTATTAGAATTTATTCAAAAACTAATATATGACAAGAAGAAAAAGACACTTGTTGTGGCCTTCAACTCGACATTTAGATATATCGACGACGTATCAATTAATAATACATGTAGTTACTTCCATTCATATGTCATCTCGATATATACCAGTGAACTTGAAATAAAACAAAAAATACCACAGAGTCTGACACATCTGTTTCAATTTGAATATTTTACTAGAAAAAGACTTTAAGGGTAACCTAACAACAAAACTTTATGATAAACGTGATGACTTCAACTTTTCTATCGTCAACTTCCATTACTTAAGAAGAAATATACCCTTATCACCTGCTTATGGGGTTTTTGTCTCCCAGTTGATTCGATATGTAATAGCATGCTCTACGTACGAAGAGTTTCTAAAACGAAGCAAGCTATTGACAAACGATTTGATGAAACAAGAATATCTACAGTCTCGTTTAAAGTCAACATTTCGCATGTTCTATGGTTGATGCAATGACCTTGTCAGCTAATATCATTAAGTCGAATCCTGACTGACGTTTTTCATACTTTTCATACTTTTCATACTTGTTAGGCCATTTCTTACACATTGCATTGTCTACGGATTTTTTCGTTTTCCTGATCATGACAAGGAGCACATGGCGAGTGTGACCGGTCGGCAGGGGATGCTTACTCCTCCATTGCACCTGATCCCAGCTCTGATGTTTTTTAGAGGTCGTGTTTGCTCTGCTCCCGATTTGTATTGTTTAGATTACTGTTCGTTATCTCCATATTTCATACGACACCGATATACAAAAGAGAACGACACCGTTATATAGTTATAGTTAAAGATAAAACGAGATCATACTAGAAATATAGCTAATATGTATCGTATATTTTCCTGTGTGAAAAAACCAAGCCTTTATCATTACTCCTTACAAAAACATAAATACAGTACTGTACAACAAAATATGCGAGAAGTGTTGTAATGTAAATCATACTTGGATATTAAAAAAAAAGATTTAAAAATTTGGAAATCATAAAAGTTTGTGAAAATCAATAGCATCAAGAGGCATGATTTTCAATACTTTATACAATCATTCCCCACAACCAGGCTTGTTGACATAATAAACAACAGCTTCTCCAATAAAAACGGAAATTGCAAATTTTCATTTCTAGTCATTGGTCTAATTAAAACTTACTTTGTCAAAATCTATTCTGTTTCTAAACACACAAGCACTACGAGATTGACATTAACAAGATGCTTGAGTTCTCGTTGACAAAATCTATGCAGTCTTCAGAGACCAGATCTTCCAACAGTCTGTTGGAATTCCCATTGGTACTTATTACCGGACTTGTTGAATTTATTGAAAAACTTTAAGTCCATGAAAAAAGTCTCTTGCTGTGGCATTCGAATCTATGAAGTTTTCATTGCCTGACGCAACGTGCGTCAGGGAGTATAAGGATAAAAATTTCCATGTTTCGAAACTAAGCGATCATACTTAGTGAGCTAGATTTTGTGCAAGCTGATTTACATCGGGATTTGTTACCTGCATTTAAACAAATACCTTCTATGGAAATAAATAAAAGTTTGTTCTTTTAACCTGATTTTTAAGCTTCAGATTTTTTATTGTAACACGGTGATTGTGTTCAAGGTTCTTTATTCCACATAGAAATAAGTTGACAATGTTTCCTAAGCAAGGGGCATATGTGACGTTTACACTTTACAGCATATTACACCATCTGGATCATTAATGAATATTCATTCTTGATAACTTGCTGCCAACAATGGCTAGGAAAGCACAAGAAATGACCAGCATGCAACAGAATATAAATCATGTGACATCACAAAAAAATATTTACAATTATTTCAGAGCTTTTCATAATACAACATTACTTTTAATAAGAACGGAAGATAATGACAATTAATAAAAAAATAAATCTTTTCAGTAAATACTAGAAATTTAAATCCCATGCTAATTCCAATGTTATGTGAAATAATACAATGTAAACAAACCACGCTGGTCCAGTGGAAAAACTACTTGGCCCAGAGGAAAAGTCCCCCGGTTCAAATCCCGAAAAATACAATACTTATTTTTTTTATATATTAACAAATAATAAAATTTTAAATATAAATTTTTCTCCCTCTTACATTATTAACTGCAAATTTTATCTCATTAAAAAAACACATTGTATATGGACAGGCAACACTAAAGCAATGGGTTTGCTGATTATTCTTGCTATTTTGTTTTCCTGTTATCCCATCAGTGGACTAGTCCAATCATAAACAATCTCCCTCCACCTAGTAAATGGGACATCCCTGCTTGAGAGAAGTACATATGTAAGTACCCCCCCCCCACCCTCCCCCCCCCCAAAAAAAATGTCGGTGGACCAAGAATTTTAATACTATCTTATACAAGTTAATTTGATGCGAAGCATCGAATCGGCCGCAAAAAAAATTCATTTTGGAGAATTTCCACAAGAAAGAGTCCAAAGAAAAAAAATCCAAAAAAGAAAAGGTATATGATACATTTTTACACTTGCTTTACTTTTCTGTGCATTTTTTTAGACTAATTCAAAACAAATTCAGTTCTTATTCCAATTCATTAATTATTTTAGACATCGTTATTCAAATCCGGAAACTCAATACGTTTTCTTTTTATATCTTATGCACGCCCATGTAAGGGAGCAGTTCAAGCGGCTTTTATTCTTAACTTTTGTGTTTGTTATAAATAAGGAAAAATTCCAACGAAGCAATAAAAAAAATAACGTCTCATTTACCCATGTGCACATTCTAACACAACCACAAATAGATCGGCCACTTCTGCGGCCGATAAAAAGATTTTTAGAACATATTTCTACGGAAGCCCATTAAGGACCTGTCAAAAAATATTTTCGAATTCGATTGATTGATTGTATTTTGTTTTACGTCCCTCTCGAGAATTTTTCACTCATATGGAGACGCCACCACTTGCCGGTGGAGAGCTGCAAATTTTGTCCTATAATCGGCACTTACGGCCATTGAGCAGTGAGGGATCTTTTTCGTGCCAGCACCTACTACGACACGGGACCTCGGTTTATACGGTCTCATCCGAAGGACCGGTCTCCACGTCCCACAGTGGGATTCGAACCCGCGACGTAAGGATCAAATCCTTACTTCGCGACTCTAGAGCAGACGCTCTAACCACTGCGCCACGCGGGCGACTTTTCGAATTCGATATAACGAATTGTAGAATTTGTTATAACGAATTTAATGCGTTATAACAATTTCTTTGAGTTCTTTATTACAAATTTAATCTGTTATAACAAATTTGTTGAATTCGTTATATAACGAATTCAAAAAATTCAACGAATTCTAAAATTTGTTATATCATATTTTAATCGTTATAACGAATTCAAAAATTGGTTATAAAGAATTAAATTCGTAAAATCAAATTCAACAATCAGAGCCTACAGAAAAAATATGTATGGATTCGATATAACGATTTGTCGAAATCGTTATAACAAATTAGAGAATTCGTTTTAACGAATTTAATTCGTTATAACAAGTTTCAGAATTCGTTATATAATTAAAACAAATTTAATTCGTTATAACAAATTTTCGAATTCGTTACAACGAATTTAACAAATTTGTTATAACAGATTTAATTCATTATAACGAATTCAAAGAAACTGTTATAACGAATTAAATTCGTTATAACAAATTCGACAATCCGTTAAATCGAATAAAAAAATATTTTTTGATAGGTCCTAAATGGGCTTTCGTATATTTCTCACCTTAATTTAATGTTTTTTTTTGTACGAGCTTACACTAGAAATACAAGTGGCGTGACCTTGACATGTTCGATAACAACGAAAGTGTAGACACGACCTTAAGTTTGTTTTTCATTGTGCAGTCTTTTTTTGCTTTACAGTGCAGCTTCATGCGCGGATCTAAAAAAGGGGGGGGGGTTGGGGAGGGGGGTCCGCCCCCCCCCCCCCGGAATTTGCAGAGCTATTAAAAATATATATTGATGAACGACTTTTAATTTGGTCCTGAAAAACGAGAGATGAAAGTGAAACTAGAACAGCGGATGTGTGTGTAGTCTGTCGCGAGCTGGTTGAACCGTCTTAGTCGTCTCCCATTATATGGTTAACAAATATCGTGCACGAACAAGAGGTATGCACCGATTCATGAGCTGATCTAGAGGGAGGTCGGGGGGTCCGCCCCCCCCCCCCGGAATTTTCAGATTAACTAAAAGTGACCGTAGACCCCCCCCCCCCCCCGAAAACGCGGGCCCCTGTTAAGTTGGTATGAAAAGTCGTGAATATGAAGCTGTGAGCGGCTATGCCCCTCCACCCTCCCCACCCCACGAAATAGGCGTTTCACATTTGGGAGTTTGGGAAACATGGGAAAGGAGTTTACAATTTTATTTTTTTTTTTTGCTTGTCAATAAATTTCTGGGTTGGATTTTTTTTGACTGGGTTGGACCCCCCTCCCCCTTGAAAACATTCCTGGATCCTCGCCTTCAAGTAACAATATCTAAATAATTATTTCTATGTGTAAAGTTTTTTTTCCCCTTTTATTAAAACATGGTACATAAATAATTTAATGTACAGAAAATCATAATACATACATTGCTTAGAAATTTATAAATCAAAATCACAAATAATTGCCTACTTCTAGATACAAATTATCATTAATTACATATGTGCTTTCCTTAGAATCACGTTTTGTAAACAAAGACAATTTTTTATCTTATTTCGAAAAACTTCTTATACATGTTTTGAAATCTACATTTCATTTTATTTTTATAAATGGTAAAACAAATGAAAGACAATATATTATTCATTTAAATTATTATTCAATATGCAATTCAATAATTTATAATTGAAATCAGCAACATTTTTTTCATACATATACTTATACATTTTTCCAGACATATTTGTAACTAAGATCAAAAGTCTTTTGCCACATATTTTCATAAACTGATCGTTGAAACTTTATGTTTACCAAAATTGAATAATAAAAATCACATTTAAGGTTTGCTACAGTTCTTACACTATTATCTCTAAATAAAAATGACACATCGTTTTTAATATTAACAAATTTTGCATATGTACGATCAAACTTGTTTTTGTATTCTCTTAGTGCCTTCTTTATCATGATATATTCACAGAGTATATTGTTTTTCTTTTCCAGTATATTATAAAAGTGTTCAATACTAAGGAAGTTTCCATCATTATCAAAAAGATCTTTATTATACAGAATATCACTTTTTATCCAGTTTTCAAAACAAAGAGGTTTAGAATCATACTGAAACAGATTATTGTTCCAAATGAATTCCGATAAAAATTGGTCTCTCTTTAAAGCACAAATTTGTTTAACTTTTTTTTAATACATTTATTGAAAGCAGAAAGGACTTCACCATAAAAAAAGTGGTATTCTTAGCATCTTTAAAAAAAACAGTATTTTCAAAGTTACATACACTTGTTTTAACAATATCATTAACTGACAGGTTTTTAAGATTAAGAATATTATTCAACATTTTATATATTATACTTCTTTTATCTAGTATTCGTTTTATCCAAGAAGCCTTCGCTGCAGTAAATTTACTCTCTACATCAACAATACCTATTCCACCTTGGTCAACTTTACCAATTTGCGTATTTCTCTTTATCCTATCTTTTTTCTCCCATAGGAAATTAAATACAAGTTTTGATACATTTTTAAAGAATTCATTTTTTGGATTTGACAAAATAAAAGCATTATATACCAATTTAGATAATGCTAGTGTATTTATTATGGTACATTTTCCGAAGATTGTGAAGTTTCGCCTTCTCCAAATACTCAGTATTCTTTCAAGTTTCTCTAATTTATTTGTCCAATTCATATCATAACAGATATCCTTATCATGACCGAGATATACACCTAATGATTTTACATGACTTTTAGCAATTCTAACACCACAAATATATTTTTCATTTAAATATATTTCAACAATTTTTCCTGTCAATAAACATTCTGTTTTGTCCATATTCAATTTCGGGCCTGCGACTTTGCTAAATTCACATATTGTTTCTAAAGCTTTTTTCAATGAATAAGTGTCTTTCAATAAATTAGTGCAATCATCGGCATGTTGTACGATTTTTAAATTTCCGTTATCACCTGGCGATAAACCGATGATTTCTTCATTATTTTTAAGCTGAACTGCTAGTATTTCTAGCACAAAAATAAATAAAAGTGCTGACATAGGACAGCCTTGTCTAATCCCTCTTTGCATTTCACATGATTTTGACATCCAGCCATTATTTTTGACTTTGAAAATTGGTTTAGAATATAATGTTTTTTATCATTTTGATAAAATTTTTGATAAAATTTTCACCAAAATCAAATTTTTCTAGAGTTTAGTACATGAAGTTATATTCAACAGAATCGAAAATTTTTCAAAATCGAGAAAGAGCAAAATACCATCAATATCATTATTGTTACAATATTCAAATATGTCTAATATTATTCTCGTGTTCTCCCTAATGTATCTACCTTTAATATAAGCACTTTGTTCACTACTAATTATTCTACTAGCAACTTTTTGCAAACGATTACCTAGAACATGAGCAAAAATTTTGTAATCAACGTTTGTAAGACTAATTGGTATGTAGTTCTGAAGATTTTCTTTTTCTCCTTTTTTATATATCAGGGATATCACAGCATTTCTTTGCGAAAAAGGCAAAATACCATCATCAATACTTTTAAGTAAGGAGGAAAAGAATATTTCCTTTATATTGAAACGTAGTAGAAACGTAATAGAACACCCCCATGAAATGGAATAACCTGACACCCCTTTGGAAATAGATTGTTCTAAGGGTATATAAGTCAGTGCAGCGGGCAGCTGAGAGAGAATTGCTGTGAAGTTTGCAAAGTACGATTAGAAGACGAAAAGAATAGAAGACTAGGGCTAGGGTAGGAATTTATAATAGCTCACCACCGGTAGTGGTATTTGCCTGATTCACTATATTAATAGGAACCCTTATACCAAGAATACGCGGTGACGGGTTACCCAGTCACGTTTAGTCCTTTAAAAATACTGTAGCACCCGGTAAAACCTCTGATAGTTTAATTGTCTTCTAATTATATATACAGAATCATTATACTCAGGAAGAGTTAAGGAAAATTATTATTGCCTAATCATTTTACTCAGACAGAATACGAGGAAAATCAGATCCCTTAAAAAGAACCCTGGTTAAGATATGTTCAGATAAACACGTTACATTTTGGTGGCAGCTGGTTAAGGGATAAAAATACTGATTTAATTTGATTCTGTAGAGAAATTAGTATTGTAGTATTGTTGTGCATTTTATTTTTACCAAGTTTAGAGACTGTGTGTATTTTACCGGATATATAGCTAGGCTTGCTATAGTCTTGGTATTGTGTTTTACTTGGTAAAGTTTACCAAGTACATATACCTAGTGCAGTTATAGAATACAGAAAACCAGGTAACAAATAATATAAGAATGTGTGATAGAGGGGACAAATTGTTAGCTGACCTCAGTGCTATAGATGCCAGAAGGGAAAAGCTCAGAGAAGAAATAGAAAAATTACGATCTACTCCTCAGACTACCGAGTCTTCAGTGGTACCAGATTCCAAAGTAGATGTTAGGTACAAAAACCCAGACAACAGTTTAGATGTATTAAATTACAGAACACCAAGTAACACAGGATATGCATTTGGACACATGAGATATCCAGAGCCTGGTTATACACTGTATGAAGATAAACAGATCGTAGATCGAACTTTACAGAGGGATACAGAAAATAAGCTGCCGCGATTTGGTACAATAAGACAACAAGGTTTTACCGAGACACATTTGACACCAAGTCCTTCCTTGAACACTAGGTGTGCGGTATCTTCATCAGCTTCCTCTACAGTTACTTGGTCATACAACCAGAATCCAGTGCAGGAACCAGTATACAGACATTTACCTACTTTTGATTTGAGTAAGAATGATCCAAGTGCACGGCCCAAGGAGTATTCATACGGCAAAACAGTAATGAAACCTATAACGTATGCTTTATCTGGGTATTGGATAGATTATAAGGTCCATTTTGAAGCATGTAGCGATATCAACTCCTGGAACTTACAACAGAAAAGTTTGTACCTTGCAGCCTCTTTAAGAGGACAGGCTCAAACTGTCCTTGGCAATATGCGACCAGGTGCAAATAGAACCTATATGGAGCTGTGTGACGCATTAGAGTCAAGATTTGCACCTGCAAATCAAACTGAACTCTGTCGAGCTATGTTTAGTGAAAAATGTCAAAAACCAAGTGAATCTTTGCCAGAACTTGGTGAAAGCATTCGACGATTGGCACATCTCGCCTATCCAACGGCTCCCAGAGAAGTTACTGTGATGATAGCCAAAGATCAGTTTGTAGACGCATTGGCCGATTTTGATATGCGCCTTCGCATTCAACAATCACGACCAAAGTCATTAAATGATACTGTACGGTTTGCTGTAGAGCAGAACGCCAGAGAAGAGGAGATGGTGGATATGTCAGGAACACAATCAAAAACCAAGTGACACCTGATGCTCAACAAGACTCGAGTGTCAGGGAAGAACTAAGACAATTGAGAGATGAAATACAGGCTTCTCTTAAAGATATAGAAAAGAAAATGTCTAATGTCTCGACAAAAGAAACGTCAACCACTTCAAGTTATTTAAGCAAGCAAGGCAAATTTCCTTTCAAATGCCACAATTGCCGAAGAAAAGGCCATATGATCAAAGACTGTTTTGTGAAAAACAATCAGGATGAAACTAAGATGCGAAAATCAGACTTGAAGAATTCAACCAGTCTAAAACAAAATACAGATTCCCAGAAGAAAAATTGTTCGATAGTTTCCAGCACAACCTCATTGAAAGTTGACCAAGACATCCAGGAATCTGGGTTGTTTATTAAGGCGATGGTAAATGGCACTCAGTGTAACCTATTGTTAGATACTGGGGTCACTCTGACTATTCTATCAGATCAACTGTATGCTGAACTAGACAAAACGGGTAAAATTGGACTTTCACCAGTTACACAGAGAATTGTGGGTGCTGATGGTGCACCTCTTACTGTACAAGGGAAAGGATTATTCTGCATTAGACTTGGTTCTCAGGAATTTACGACTCAGGCAGTAATAGCAAACATCAAAGCAGATGGCATTATAGGATTAGATTTCTTACAAACAAACCAATGTCTTGTCGATGTATGTAAGACCAAGATGTATGTTCATGGGGTAGAACATGAATTAGAACTGCAAGGAAATATCGGTTGTTTTCGCGTGAGTCTGTGTGAAAACATATCCATTCCTCCTAGAAGCGAAATGGTATGTCCGGGTCGAGTGTTGGACCTACCAAAACTACCACAGATACCATTGTTAATTGAACCTTATGCTAAGTTTCAGGATAGTGGAAGAGCCTTGGTAGCTAGATTCCTTGTCAATTCATCTGGGAAAGTGGCCGTTAGACTGATGAACATATCTAGTCAGTCCCAGACAATCTTCAAGAACACAGTGATAGGCTTGACATCCCCGGTAAGAGAAATAATTCTGCCTGAAAAGGAAGGTATTGTTAATAATGTTATGCCCGGGGAAAACAAAGAAACCCTTCCTGAGCATTTGAACGATTTATTTGATAGAACAAAAACTGATCTATCAGAGGAACAGGCGACTAAAGTAAAAAGTATTCTTATCAAGTTCAGTCAAATTTTTTCAAAGAGCAAAGATGACTTTGGAAGAACATCATTGATAAAGCACCGTATTAATACAGAAGGAGAAAAACCAACCAAGCAACCACCCAGAAGGTTACCGCATCATGCTGCGGAATTCGTTGATCAAGAGGTGAAAAACATGATTGATAAAGGCATCGTAGAACCCTCATCTAGTCCATAGGCTGCTGGGGTTGTACTTGTTGAGAAAAAGGACGTACGGCACAAAAAGGTTCTGTGCTGATTATCGGTCCTTAAACAGTAAAACAGTAAAGGACGCCTACCCTTTACCGCGCATTGATGATTCCCTAGATCGGCTGGAAGGAGCGTCTTGGTTTTGTACGTTAGATCTTCACTCGGGCTACTGGCAAGTCGAAATGAACGAGCCTGATAAACCAAAGACCGCATTTGTGACCAGAAATGGTCTTTTCCAGTTTACTGTAATGCGTTTGGACTATGTAACAGTCCAGCAACGTTTGAAAGGCTCATGGAAGTAGTTTTGGCTGGACTAAATTTCATTATATGTTTGGTATATATTGATGATATTATTATCTTTGGTAAAACATTTGATGAAACGCTTCAAAACTTAGAACAAGTATTTACAAAGTTGCAATCAGCAGGTCTAAAACTCAAAGCTGCAAAATGCACTTTGTTTAAAAAGGAAGTTTTGTTTCTTGGCTATAAGGTATCTGGTGACGGAGTTCAAACAGATCCCCAGAAAGTAGCTGTTGTGGAAAAGTGGCCGGTACCAATTGACTAAGTGAGGTACGATCTTTTATAGGCCTGTGCAGCTATTACAATTTATAGATGGATTCTGTTTGAAGAAGTGGACATAGAAGCCGGAAGAACGTATCGAAAGAAGACGTCTCCAGTTTTACCAGGGATTAAGCGAAGAAATACTAGTGTCTCAGAAACCGTGAACAAAGACTTGCCTACAACTGAAGAGGTAGTGGAACCTAGCGACAGTGTTTCCAATGTCCAAAAGGCGCCTTTGGATGGCCAACACGTTTTTGCTGTAAGAAGAAAGCCAAGAAAGTCGATGCAGCAGCTAAGGCAGGAATAAAGAGTCATCAGAAAATAATCAGGGTCACAAGAAAATTTCAGAAGGATGGTGAGATAGTAGAGCGTTTGGAGGAGGACATCTGGAATGATTAACTGATTGATTTTTGCACTTTTCACAATGACATACAGATGTTTGTTTGGTCTGGTCTGGACTCGCATGTTTATTATGCAGGTTGTAACAGATAGTTACTTTAAATATAGCTTGTAAATAAATAAATAATTTATAAACCAAAAAAAAAAAATATGATTGTTGTTGATTGATGTGCGGGACGCACGAAATCAGAGGTGTGGGTAGTGAAACGTAGTAGAAACGTAATGGAACACCCCCATGAAATGGAAAAACCTGACACCCCTTTGGAAATAGATTGTTCTAAGGGTATATAAGTCAGTGCAGCGGGCAGCTGAGAGAGAATTGCTGTGAAGTTTGCAAAGTACGATTAGAAGACGAAAAGAATAGAAGACGTAGGGCTAGGGTAGGAATTTATAATAGCTCACCAGCGGTAGTGGTATTTTGGGAATTAATTTGTGTTTCAGGAGGTAGTAAATCTTATTAGATCGAGGCGCCTGATTCACTATATTAATAGGAACCCTTATACCAAGAATACGCGGTGACGGGTTACCCAGTCACGTTTAGTCCTTTAAAAATACTATAGCATCCGGTAAAACCTCTGATAGTTTAATTGTCTTCTAATTATATATACAGAATCATTATACTCAGAAAGAGTTAAGGAAAATTATTATCGCCTAATCATTTTACTCAGAGTACGAGGAAAATCAGATCCCTTAAAAAGAACCCTGGTTAAGATATGTTCAGATAAACACGTTACAATATCATGCCAAAAAACCTTATAGAATTCTGCTGTTAAGCCATCTCGACCAGGGGATTTGTTATTTTTCATTTTAAGAACAGCTTCTTCACATTCTAATTTTGTAGGCAACACGTCACATAACTCTTTCTCGGCCTTTGTAACCTTTCCGCAGTTAACATTTTTTAAAATATTTCGATTTCATTATCAGAAATTTTTATATGTGTAAAGTTAATCTTCTAAATATGGTTATCCCGATAACAAAAACTATGCTACTAAATAGCAATTTGTGTTATTAAAACCTAGAACTGGTGATGGATCAAACACTTAGTACAGTGGCACGTCCATATTACTCCCCTGCTCAGTCCAGATGGTCTTAGATCCGCCCCTTGTAATAACTGAAATTGTGTCTGCAGTAAACAGTGAAGTGAGAAATCTTACGCCATTTTATCATTGTAAGGGTTGTCAGCGCCTGAATGCATGTTATCATCGATCATCGGTAATCTTAACCAAATGGACCTGACTGAGAGGCGTCAAATAGTGTCAATGAACTTCAGGTCATAACACATGCAACACACGAATGATAATACGTACGACCTGATTGCATAATAGTTATGTGGACATCAGATCTAGGTTCTTCCGTCAACATTATTAGAATTCTATGTGAAGTGAACAGTTTTTTTATAAAGATAAGTTTTAGCAAACACTCGAACAGCCTTTACACTCAGTACAGAATGAACAGCGGATAATCTGATAATAGATGTGTGACCTTCACCTTGATCCCGATATGGTTACTAATCAAATGCCCGGATGTTGAAGTTTTCTTCATTGGACGTAAGTTGGAAATTTTAATATTTTCTTGATACAGGGGACAAATTTAGTGAATGGGACATGTCAGTTATTTTACAGATTTGTTCATTTATTCAGTATTGGGAAAACACAACCAAATGAACCGCAAGTATGGCTTGTCGAAGACTGTGTTTAGAAATGGCGAATGTTGAGTGTCCATGACCTGTATAGTTGGGGGCGATAGGGATATTGACTCTGTTACGCTGAAACCTAACACAGAATCTTCATAAACTGACGTGGAAGTCAATATATATGTATTTTTATGGTAGGAAGTGCCAGTCTACTGTGTAATTTAAGTAGAACACATGTTGTGTTATGACTTGCTCTTATAGCACTGGAATTTAACCGAATGACGCATGAGAAAGTTATAATTTTGGTGTAATTATAATGACATGTCGGTAAATACACATTTATGTCAATGGAAGTATTACAACCGAATGATTGAAGACTACAGGCCCTAAATACTTTAGGAGAATCAATAGAAAATAACATTTTTTTCGAATTCAGGGTAAACATACATCAGCTACACATAAATATGGTAAATAAATGTGAGGAATACTTCTCCTATATTTAGTAGTTTTTTTATTCTTTCAGAAATTGATATGTCAATTGGCAAAGAATGTCTGCATTTAAAAGCAGTGTGAATATTGTCATCTAACCATTCATGATTTAATGAAAAGTGTTTTTGTGAACTTTTGAGTCGTCTGTTCAACTACAAGGGTTTATGAAATGAATTTATAATATCAGATGATATTTAGTGCAACACCTCTTGAACTAAAGATATGTATACATAGAAAAATTATACACTACATTTTATGAAATATTTAGTATGGTAAACAGTTTTGAAGAAAACTTTAGAATGAATGCAACATACTTTAAATTGGGGTACACTTGCTTCAAATGGTGGAAAGGAAGAATTTGATTAAAGCATAAATAGAAAATGTAGAACTATTAAGTATTATTTAAATGTATTTAAATTACTAACCTTTTACACTCATAACCGTGACTTTCAAGCTCAAGCCCCTTTCTGTAGCTTTGCCACCCCTCCCCCTAAGCAAATATACTCCCCCCCAAAAAAACCCCAACAACAACAAACAAACAAACAAGCAAAAAACACTGGTATCAATTGATATTGATTGTTAAAGGTCATATGAAACTGTTCATAACAGTAGGATTTTACTCTTTAAACACAAAGACTAGTATGAAAGAATGTCAATTTACGTTTAGTAAAGAAATTTTGCCTTTACTTAACTGAAAAATGAAGGCCTAAATTTGTCCACTTAATGAATTTGTTACCCGCTTATCGTTCTTGATTTTGTGTTTTTATGACATCACAAAGACCCATTGATGTAAATAACGCATTAGATATAGTGTAATTTTACTGTATTTTATTGATCGAGTTAATTTTAGTCACTTTTTTTGGATATAAATGTGATTATGTTTTTAGATGAGCTATCTGATTTTAAAGTACAGTTTACTCTATTTGAACTAATTGTTAATTAGGCCAAAATCTGTAAAACAAAGTTGTGTCATATCAGTGATTTTTCTACACTTTTTAAAAGGGGCCTGGGCTTTACAATTGGGAAAAATTGTCGACATTTGTGTCAAATTGGGAAAAATTAATAAGATTGAAATTAACCTTAATTGACAGGTAAAATAAAATAAATAAAATATGTCTTGTAAATGGACAAAATAATCAGCTGTTCTTCACTATTATTGACCGAGAACAATAGTGTTCTATTTTAGATAAGTCCAACATAAAAAAATTTCAATATAACAAAAACAAGAAAGGTTTTATTTTGGGAAAAAAGCAAATGAAATTGGGAAAAAATCGGTAATTTTTGATAGGGGAAAGGGCCGATATTCAGACCTACAATGGGTGTAGAAAAATCACTGCATATATTGAGAGGGAAAAGGGTACCCCTTTTTTCCCAAATAAACACGGAGATATTGAAGTTCATGATAAACATGGAGCAATGAAAAGTCTGCGTCTTTGAATGCACGCTTTCTGCAATCTGAAACACGAGGGCTAATGTAAAAATGATATAGAAATAGGGGTTTATGACAACATCATCGTAATTTTGCTCTCACAAGAAACATGATTTAGAAAATGGCTCAAAATTACCGGCATCATGAGTATGTACATGTATATACATGCACTGTAATGTTACGGTACTGATACTTCTAACAGTTTGGCTGAGCAATTGCAGTTTGAAATTACTTATACAGTTCGTGCACAAATTGATCAGTTAAAAAAATCCATACCCCCATTATTTGCGCGATTGAACCTGAACAATTTTTCAAAGTAATATTTTTACAGTTAAACATTTTTTTTAAAATCAGGCTATATATTCTGTGTTAGAATAAACTGATACAAATTTAAACAATTCGGTCTGTAAATATATTCACACAGAAAAGTAGGATAACATAGATAGAATTGTGTTTAATGTGAGGTTTTTAGCCAAGATGATGATATTTCTTAAAAATTACGCTGCAAAAGACATGATCCGTTGTATAAATGTTAGTACTGAATGTAGTGACTGGGTCTTACTAATGTCATAAACAAAGGGAGATAAGCCGCGCTAGTTGAAGTTCATTTTTGCAGTCAAGTAATTTTGATCGGCTCTGCTGCCGCCAACTTGCATAAAAAATCCAAAATGATAATTGCAGGCTTATTAAAGTTGCTCAGATGAACTCATTTCCGTATACAACCCAAAATGCTCAGGGCATTGTTTCATATGACCTTTAAAATATACAGATCTGGTAATTTTTGGTAATTCTCATAAATGTCTTCACACATGTGCACACTCAGTTTATCTCTTTGCCTGGAAAGTGTGTTGCACACTTGCTCTTCACCCACTCTACGTAACCTTGATATCATTTTAAAACCTGTTCTGATTTAATGCAGGTGTATCTGTGTCAACACCTATTGAAGTCTCCTTTAAATTGTTTTCAAAACTGAAACAATAATATGAAGAAAGGAACAAATAACTATTGTGTACATATTAAACCTTAAAAAAAAAAAATCTCAGTTATTTCTTTATGAATCTCATGTTCACTTCCATACATCTGACAAAAATTCATCTATTCAAATTATTTTTGTAAATCATGGGTGTAATTAAACATACAGTGAATATATAAGAGAAGTCATATTTTCCCAACAGTCTTTCATCCTTTGCATTAGGGATTCTAAAGTTGAATTAGGAATTATAGAGTGAGCTCTTAAGACAATGCCTGAGCGAAGTGAAAATTTGGACTACTGCACATTCATCCAATAAAATTTTTCCCCCAGTAACTTGTACCCACAATCCTCCACAAATTGCATATGGCTACTTGAACTATAATGTTCTTTCAATAATCAAACAAAAGTTCACAAGTCAGAAACTTACCTTACTTTAAGGAAATTGCAGAAAGATAGTAGACTAAATACACTTTTTTAGCTCACCTGAGCTGAAAGCTCAAGTGAGCTTTTCTGATCACCTGTTGTCCCGCATCCGTCTGTCTGTCCGTCTGTAAACTTTTCACATTTTCAACTTCTTCTCAAGAACCACTGGGCCAATTTTAACCAAAGTTGGTACAAAGTATCCGTGGGTGAAGGGGAGTTTAAATTATTAAAATAAAGGGCCAAGTCCCCTTACAAGGGGAGATAATCAAGAAAAGACAAAAATAGGGTGGGGTCATTAAAAAATCTTCTTCTCAAGAACCACAGGGCCAGAAAAGCTGAAACTTATATGAGACGATCCTTGGGTAGTGAAGATTCTAAATTGTTCAAATCATGGCCCCAGGGGGTAGGGCGGGGCCACAATAGGGAATCAAAGTTTTACATTGAAATGTATAGGCAAAATCTTTGAAAATCTTCTTCTCAAGAACCACTGGGCCAGAAAAGCTGAAACTTATATGAAAGCATTCTTGGGTAGTGAAGATTCTAAATTGTTCAAATCATGGCCCCAGGGGGTAGGGCAGGGCCACAATAGGGAATCAAAATTTTACATTGAAATATGTCAAAAAGTCTTTGAAAATCTTCTTCTCAGGAACCACTGGGCCAGAAAAGCTGAAACTTACGTGGAAGCATCCTTGGGTAGTGTAGATTTTAAATTGTTCAAATCATGGCCCCCGGGGGATAGGGAAGGGCCGCATTAAGTATTAACAGGGGGGGGGGGGTCTGGTGAAGAACAGCAGGGCCAAAGTAACTCAGGTGAGTATTGTGGCCCATGGGCCTCTTGTTAATACTTTGCACGTCATGTGACGTCACAGTCTTGACTGAGTTTTGTGCGGTTTGAGCTACGGTTTCAGCAATAATTACACTACAGCGCTTGCCCCAATGGTTGTCTTGTCAAACATATTGAATACAAGTATGTGTATTATCATGTTTTTTCATGGATCTCATAGCTGATGGCAGTTTTGTTTTTGTTTTCCAGACAATAAGATTTGGAACAAAATGCACCATGGAATGGATGAGGTTTTGTTAGAGTGCAACCATTGCTAATCAGTGAGTAATTTAAAGCTATAATGTGTGTACATACAGTCCCGAGTTCAGTGCTACATAGCAACAGTTAACATAACATGTCATAAATATTTCCAAATTTTGCCATTTTATTGATTTAAATCCCAATTAAAAGGGTACAGGACCCTGTACCAAAAAGGGTCAATAAAGCCATTCTGATGTTTTCATGAACATTATAGTATAAAGAAAGTAATATATATAAAATCAGACTTATGTGAGATTTAATATATCCAGGGTTCGACATTAACGTTAGTCCGTTAGTCTCAGACTAATACATTTTCATTCGGACTAACAGAATCTGTGGCTGATTAGTCCGAACGAACCAATAAAAATTTCTGGAAAAAAATCAATAAATTACCGATGTTCGGATTCTCGACAACTTTCAAAAAGGTCTATTTCAGAACTCCTGAACACCGAAAACCACATGCTTTTCTCTACTTTTTGGCGGGAAGTTAGGTAATTTCGAGTCAATTCGGTGCTCAATTTTAGGACTGATTTGTATGAAATTAAACATTTTAGCGATCATAATTTAGTATGACATATAAAGAAAGATGTCGGACGTTTGGATGTAATGTATTGAGAAAAAATGAAGGAGATCGGGAACAAGATCGTAGTTCCCGATCGCGAGATTTCAACGAATCTTGGAATAAAACATTTCACGTATTTAATGCTTTGTTTATTAAAAAAAGTCTAAAAAGTACATTGCAATGTTTATTTTTAAATTAATACATGTACTTAAAAAACATTGATGGTTTTTTTTTTTTTTTTTTTTTTTTTTTTTTGACGGACTCATAAAATCGCGTGCGGACTAGTAAAAGTAAAGAAGCACTAGTCCGACCGGACTAAAGCCTAAAAACGTTAGTGTCGAACCCTGTATATCCAACCCCAACCCCCTCAAACATTGAATTCTCTCAGTACCATTGCATGTAAACACCATATGATTATTTATACCAAGATGAAGAATCATGTATAATAGACAAGGTTTGTATTGTTTTGTATTTTACTAAGAACTATCAGTGACTTGCTATTGTAAAATGTCAACAAGATCATTTAACTTTTCCAAGTGTCTTTTTTATTTATCGTTTCGTCTCAGATGTCCTTCCTGTATTCAAGGTCATTGTTATGTAACAGTCTTTACATTAGTTAACAAGCTCTGAGCAGTAAATTGTTATGAGAAGCTTAAGAAGCATATATTATACATGGTTTAAAGAAGTAAGTATTTTTAAATATCTAGTTGTGTGAATTTTTATTTGCATCCAGTTTGTCTGTAATTTCCTCCTCAGTCGGGAGGGATACTCAGTTGTACATGCTCTAAGTACACCATTTCATCCGGGGAAAAACCGCCACTCCAAACAATTCATTAATCAATTTCCGTTGAAATTCTATATCTGGAACATTGATATCTTGAATACCTTGAGTATGTCAAAGTCAACCCATTTGGAAGTCCCAACCACTTTTGTCTTGATGTATTTTACCTTCAATATCTCAAACTGTTGGATATCTCGGAAATTTTTTCAAGGTCCCATTGAGTAAGAGATGAAGAGTTTTAACTGTAATATTTGCATATTTACTGATCTATAGGCAGTGGTGGTGATCTATAAGCAGTGGTGATCTACAGGCAGTGGTGATCTATAGGCAGTGGCGGTGATCTATACTAGGCAATGGTGGCTATTTAAAGGTAGTGGTGGTTATCTATAGACAGTGGAGGTTATCTATAGGTAGTGGTGGTGATCTAAAGGCAGTGGTGGTGATCTATAAGCAGTGGTGATCTATAGGCAGTGGGAATATGTAGGCAGTGGTGATCTACAGGCAGTGGTGATCTATAGGCAGTGGTGGTTATCTATACTAGGCAGTGGTGGCTATTTATAGGCAGTGGTGGTTTTCTATAGGCAATGGTGGTTATCTATAGGCATTATGGTGGTTACCATATATACTCGCATATAAGTCCGTCTGCCTTAAAGTCGGTTGTATTTCTTAAGCCGATATTAAAGGGCTTGTCCCTCTGAAATACCAATCTTTTTAAGACTCGCCTATAAGTCGGACAAAGTTTTGGACCAAAGTTTGACTCCATAAAAACCGACTTATAGGCGAGTATTTACAGTAACTATAAGCAGTGATGGTGATTTATAGGCAGTGGTGGTTGACACTTTGGATTTGAAAGTTTGTGTGAGCTCAGAAATGCTGTGTGATGTCAAATGCTTTTTGTTGACTGTAAATACAGGGGTGTTTGAGTCATGTTTAATATGCATTGCAGTCCACTGTAGTGTATATAAACCCTCTCATAGTGCCCCCTCCCTCTTATAATTTTGCCAGTATATAGTATACTGTAGAAAGCATAGCCACCTTATGCTTTTGCCCCCTCTATAATAATGTCATTCCATGACAAAACACTTGTCACTAAAGGATTAGATAATTATCAAAACAAGCAAGAATGGTCAGGTTGTAGCTAATAGTTGGCCTAGTAGTCCTAATCGCCCATGTCAAGTCATTAAAATGGTTAAGGCTTGTATTCAAGGTGAATTTAACGTAACAAACAAAAAAAATTTTCAAGCTAAATTCAAGAAATTAAGGTTTTAAATAGATGTAAATAACCGAACCGAAAAACCCGAAACCGAACCGAAAATTTACAGAACCGACCTGAAAAAAATTGGAAATTTGACAGCCCTAAACTACATGTATGTTTGTGTGTGTTTACAAGCTGCCCTCAGTTTAGTTTTAGAGCTCTATGCATTTAATGTAATACATGTTATAGTTAACAACAAAAATGTTGAATTGAATCTGATTAAATTAATGACTACAAAGTTATGAACAGACAGACAGACAACCAAGTGTGACACATAATCCAACCATGGACAGATAATGTATTTATATTGTTTGTATTTATGTAGTAAATTAAGAGTGCATTCTTGCATCCATGGTTTTGTTTTTAGTGAATCAGACTGACACATAGTCCAACTATGGACAGATAATGTATTTATATTGTTTGTATAAATGTAGTAATTCTTGCATTCTTGCATCCATGGTTTTGTTTTTAGTGAATCAGATTGACTCCTTAAGATGCAGGTTAATGTAATTCATGTAGATTTAATTATTTTTCATATTCTCCTCTGTCTGGAGGTAGAAATGGTACTAACAGGAGAGGACTAATTTACATGTAAACTTGATGTACAATATGACCTTAATCAGTACACATGTACCTAGACAGAATTTGGTTAATGTAAACAGTGACTGAATTCTGGGAAACAAACCTGTAGAGTTGATCGATGTCTTTCTGTCCCGGCTTGATACAAAACATGGAGGAATATATAAAAAGACACTGGCTGATATTAAAAGTATATATCATGTATAAAATGTGTGGGAAGACAGCTCTGCAGAATTTACTAGTGTTTAACATGGAATGAGAAAATTAGCAAAGAATTTTATTCCTGGCATTAGAAAAATCCTAGATCTGGACAAAAATGTTCACAACTCTTTTAATTGAAATATATTTTTTAATTAGATTTTGACCAGCTACACTGTTATTAAACTGCAGAATTTAATCAACATATCTAAATGCTGAATACTTGTTTAGTTTTCAGATATTTATAAATATAAGGTAATTTTCAAACTTTGTAATTATGTCAAATTTGCTAACTCAGAATAATGTACATAATATTCATAAGAGACAATTTACATATTCATATTTTTCTTATTTGTACTGTTGGCTAAGCTTAAACTAAGGGGTGAAGTGTGTTAGTGGCTGAGCTTAATCTAGGTAGTTAGAATGTAAGCTTAATCTAGGGATTTAGAATGTAAGCTTGATCTAAGGAGTTAGATGTGAGTTGGTGGTTAAGCTTGATCTAGGGAGTTGGAATGTAAGTTTGATCTAGGGAGTTAGAATGTAAGCTTGATGTAGGGAGTTAGAATGTAAGTTTGATCTAGGGAGTTAGAATGTTAGCTTGATGTAGGGATTATAAATGTTGGTGGCTAAGCTAAATCTAGGGAGTTAGATATGAGTTGGTGGCTAAGCTTAATCTAGGGAGTTAGAATGTAAGCTTGATGTAGGGAGTTAGAATGTAAGCTTGATATAGGGGGTTCAAAGTATGTTGGTGGCTAAGCTTAATCTAGGGAATTAGAATGTAAGCTTGATATAGGGGGTTCGAAGTATGTTGGTGGCTAAGCTTGATCTAGGGAGTCAGAAGTGTGTTGGTGGCTAAGCTTAATCTAGAGATTTAGAATGTAAGCTTGATATAGGGGGTTAGAAGTATGTTGGTGGCTAAGCTTAATCTAGGAATATAGAAGTGTGTTGGTGGCTTACCTTGAGCTAGGAATTTAGAAGTGTGTTGGCAGGGGTATAGAATTATGCTACCCCGTTGCCCGGGGCAGGTGAAATGTCATCTCGGGAAAGATTATATTAGTTTTCATGATAAACTTACCCGAATGGGAAAGTAATAAATTATATAGTCTTCCACTGGCAGTTGATGGCATCTCAGTGTGAGTGAAAAATTCATGAAGGAACTTAAAAAAAACAAACAAACAAATGAACGAACAAAAAAAAATGGAATGGGTTTTTATCTACTTCGGCAGTTGCCTCTTTGCTTTAATATGATGGAAGTTGTTTGGAAAACCCCTCTCCTCTCTTACTATAGAAGAGTTCGAAGTCCAAAGATCACTCTTAAATTATATTCCTTATAGATGCTATTGTAACATTAATTTTGAGAATATTGCATTCTTTGCATGTAGGAGGGCTGCAGGTAAGAGATGTGTGAGAGAAATTTTTTTTGGGCGGGGGATGAGGGGGGTTAGGGGGGGGTTGGCTGGCTTTTAAATTTTTAAAAAATTACCATCTATACATGTGGTAGTTCATGGCCTAAGATACATTTTTATTTATACAAGTCAATAATGCTTCTGTTTCACAGTTCACAAGGATCAAGTTACTTTTAGTAACAGAGGAAATTATCTGATATAATATGAGGGATTAAAAAGAAATAAAATTAAAATAAAGAAAAAAATCAGGAAAAATTAATAAAATTAATGTATATATGAATATCTTTTTACTGCAAGACACCATTATTCTAGATTTTTAATGAGATGTAAATTTTATGCTGATAAACTGATACAATGTGCTATCTTTAGAATTCTAGAAGTTAAAATCTTACATCATTTGGTGATAGATCTTATAAATATTAATGGTAAATTTTAAATGTGGTCAGAATTTTACTTTGATGAATGTGGACCAGTTTTAATTATGTTTACACACAATGGCTGTTAAATAAAATAAAAAGCTTCGACACAAAACCATGCAAGGCAACTGTAAAAAATATCGGTACTTTGAACTCTTTTGACCAAGGAGGAATTTATTAAATTTTGTTTAGTGGTATTTTTTTTGCAGTTGAACAGTTAAGTTCAAACTTGTCCTGTTTATTTCCTGGTGTGTTAATTACGTGCATTAAGGTCAGACTAATTTAAAACATTAGTTGTTCGTGAATGTGGAAGAAAAAATCAATTACAAGTGAGAATGAAGTCAGAGTTTAAATGACACATGGGAAATATAGTTCTTTTACAAGCATGAGAATAATTAGTTAAGACCCTACATTTATATCAACTCAAGGAACTGAATCTTGGTTAAACCAAGATTCATCTTAGGTGTTTTAAAAGTACCAATTGTGCTATTTTTGATTGCCATAAATTAATAAGTGTGAACTTATGATATAGATAAGATTTCTTCATGACATTGAAAGTGGAAGTAAGTAAAACCATCCTGACAGAAACTAAAACTGCCAAAGTTCATCCCAAATTGTTTTTAAATCCATGGTTTACAATTTTTCAATCTTGCAATCACTGATATGTCTCACAACTGCTCAACTATGACTTCGTAGACTACAAAACAATGGCAAAAAGAAAAAGAAATAACAGAAAATTCAATGTTTTGTAGTTGAATATGGAATTTATTTCACTCGTGAAACAGGATTTTTTTTATATTTTCACTCATGCTTCGCACTTTTGAAAATATAAAAGAAAAATCCTCTTCCTCTCTTGAAATAAATTTTATATCCAACTACAGTTGAACTTCGGTATCTTGAACACTGATATCTTGAATACCTTGGATATGTCGAAGTGATTAGGAAGTCCCAAACACATACTCCATTATTATTTAACCCTTGATATCTCGATTCTCAAGCATCTAAAAGTTTTTTTCTCAGTCTCATGAAGTTCAAGATAATGAGGTTTAACTGTACTAAACATTGCATATCCTCTTAATATAACAATTGTGAAAAGTATTACCAAAAAATTTTTTTTCTAGATTTCAATGGTCATGCAGGTAGACTTGTAAATGATAAAAAAAAATTGTTATTCAAAAACCAAGAAAGGCCAGTGTTAATGGAGATATAATGGATATACTATTTTTATTCTGTTGTGTATGCTCAAGCACTATTGTATTGTTTAGTTTGGTGATAGTGCACTGGCACATACAGGCAAATAAATAGTTCCACGTTATGATTTGTTGCTGGGTAATTATATTCTTCATCCCTGACTGTCCTCTGTGTCGTGTTTTATGGCAACATGTCCTCATCTATCAGTTTATTTTGTTTTTATCATATAATTATTAATCAAATTGCCATTCTATGGATCCTTTACAGTAACATTTTATATTCAGGTGACTTTTAAGGCCCTTGGGCCTTTTGTTTATTAATGTCATGCTATATATCAATGTACATTCAAGATATATATATTACAATCTTGCTGTGACATTCCACTTGTTTATTAAATCTACTGTTGAAATAATAATCTGTATTGTGTGGACAGCGGGAGGTATTTATGTTTAGGACAGCATTGTTTTTGTTAAGTATGGGGATCCTAGAATCAGGCTAATTATACAAACACACACTTGGTGGTTCAACCACTTGTTAGCTCAGTTGGCTTCTATACTTAGTATACAGAAAAGGACTGTTTTCTTTGTCACTTAGACATTGATTATCATTTATCGGCAACTTTGTACTTAGTGTGGAAAGGTTTCACACCTTCACAAAAATCAATAGAGGCAGCTTAGGTTTTTATATTGTATCCTGCTTGTCTCAATTGTTGCAGAATCTCTTTCAAGTTTGCATCCATTTGTATTTGCGTCAATTCATTTGGTTTTCAAAGTTGTTAAGATAAAGGTGTGTTTCATAGATGGAGATACAAGAATGTACCTGTAACTCAACAAAATGATTCATTAGGTTTAATTAGCTTGATACTGATTGTTTGAAGGACATGGAAACAGAAATAATGGCTTAATGCAGAATTGCATCAAAGTTTTGTAAGACATCATCTATGATCATGTTGATTATGTTCTATAGAATACAAATTAAATTTAATTAATGCTTGGTTCAGGGACAACTTGCTTAATGGGGTGAGAGAGAGAGAGAGTCAAGTTTATATTTTTCATAGAGATATTTTTGGGATCCAGCATCGTGATCTCACAGTCTCCCGTGACAACTGGAACATATAAAAACTCTTTTAGGAGATGACGTAAACTCTGAACAGAAATCGATCATCATTGGTTAAGTGTTACTGTGCTGCTTGTGTAAAGATGTATTTACCGAAACTCAAGGCTGCAGGGAGAAAAGATCAAGACATCAATATTTCTATTAATGGGTGTTATTAAAATTTAGTCTGTATTTTTTAGGTGGATGACAGAGGGTTTCTTTCTTTACTTCTGATGTTGTTTAATGGTTTTTTTGCTCAATGGAGGAGAATGGAGTCCAGTGAAGCAGATAGAATGTAGTCAGGCTATGTAGGTCATTGTAAACAATCAGTCAAGCTTGAAAAAAATGAGGTCATGTGGTCCTGTAATGAAATAGTTTAAATTATTGATTTGCAAATTGTAAAGAAATGCTTTCAAGTCATAGTGACATAAGATTAAAAGAGACAGATATAAATTTAAATGCTATATATACATGTATAAAGAAAAAGAAAATTTTTGAAGTAGATGAAATTATTATGACAGATAATGATACTGGATTTCTATAGAGCTACTTCTTTTCCACTTGATGGGGATTAATGTACGCGAGGTACAAATTCACAATTTTTCTACAGAAATTTGTCACAGCGTAGTTAAAATGCATAAAGGACGTAACGTCAATCCAGAAATTCGCATAATTTTCTACTCTCTGATTGAATAGAAATTGTGATTCCGCAGAATTATGCCCCCTTGGAAAAAAGTATATGTTACAGTACCGGAGTACACATATCTTTTAAATGATCTGTTTATGTTTTATGACACAAAAAATGTGATTCTTCCTTTTTGTATCATTATGGCCTTCATTTTTTGAGGATCAAAGGCATACTTTAAATATTTCCTAGGAAGTACAAATATTTATCAGTACCTAAGCAGTAGAGGTGTGAAGTATCTGAATCAAGAGTCCAATAGACCCATAATTTAAATGTATACATAGGTTTCCTTATATCCTAGCCTGTTACTGACTAGATAAAATTGGCAGTGCTCTTTTGGTAGGAAAACTCGACACTAAAAAACCCGTAATGTTTGGCATTTATGATGGTTTTTATTGCCAGACTAGAGTTGGGTAACATTGGCAATTCTAAGAAGCAGAAGAAAAATATCCGGTGCTGCATGAAAACGTATCTGGAGGAAGGAAAAGGAAATAAAACATTCACTTGACTCTGATTCTATACGTATGCCGTTGAATAATGACAGAAATAGGAAATCTGATTACTTTCATAGAGTGGTTAAATTCACTCTTCTAATCTTTTATAATGGTGACTGCTTTAAGAACATCTGAATTTCTTTTTTTTTAAAAATTCAAGTTTTTTTGTGTAAATATGTATGTTATTCAAATTCCAAGGAATGAATTTAAGTGATAAAATCATTAAAGTTTGTTTTTTATGGTGCAGGAATATATCGCATTTATATTTCATAACTTTAAATCACACAATTCACTCAAGCACGGAACATTTAAAGATTTACTGTGACTCATTGTAAAAACGTACAACTGTATACAGGTTACACAGGGAGAGAGAAAGAAAAGGGTTCTGTTTACATCGCACTGCTGGATCAAGGTCAAAACACAAGTAGGTCTAAAAAATGGCTTCCATACTACACACACACTCACGCAGGATGCGATAAAAAAACCCAACTAGCCAGGCTGATTAAGTTTATGTTTTTATTCTGGCTTATTCTGGCTTTACTCTTTGCTTTGAGGATTTAATATTCAATTTGAGTGATTTAAGGTGAGATTGTTTAACGTCTTTTCAGTGTGTATTCTTTCAGTTTGTAAATATCAACATAGCGAGGTCATTTCAGGTAAAGGGTCATTTAATCTCCGTGTTTTATGTCAGTGCGGCAGTGATCTAGATCTAGATCGTGTATGTAAACTGTTCATCAAATATACCAATGATGGAGTTATAGTAAAGGTAATGTGAGGTTGGTCGCCCACATTGATTTGTGCACAGTGCGGCAAAAACGGGAAATTGTCATTCACAATTTGATCTCTCTCTGGAATAAGATGGTTTTTAATTTTCAAATGACGCCAGTGGACTTAGTTTTTAGAAAAGATAATGGTGTAGCTATTCTGCAGATTTCATTAAGAATTTGTGGATGTTTTTTTTTTGTGCTGGTATAGATTTGGAATTAATTAAATTGTGTTGAAATTGGAGAAGTGCTCATTACCTTTAATTGAAATATGTGTTTTTATTCCAACTGCAGGTATGTATTTTTTTCAGGTATGAATGTTTTTGACACCTGCTTATATGAATGCTTTTCTTTTTAAATTTTGATTGTTATTTTTATTTTTTGATTAAATCCTTGCTTTTGTTCTGATCAGCTTTAAAAATGAATATGTATAGTTTGATTTTAAAGAGTGATAAATTTCTAATACATTACGCAATGTTGTATTAATATTAATTTTTTTTAGAAGGATTCCAACTTTTTGTAGTGATTTTTAGGCATTAAAACTAAATAATTTATTATCTAATTTAATTGTCATGGCAGTTGTTCTAAAAATGTACTGAATAGTTATCATATATGACTGTGTACTGTGATGAGAGGCATACAGTTGCCTGTTCAAAATGTGTGCCGTTATCCATCATGGTGGCCTAGATCAGTTTAAAATTCTTCCACTGATTTAAATTATTTATTGCGTCTGCTGGTTTTACTTGGATGTTCTGAAACTGTTGTTATAGGGACAGAGACTTGAGACCTTTTTGCAGTAACAAATTATATTGTATAGACTAATTATGTTTAATTAATACATATATAATTATAATGTGTACATAGTTTATATAAAGTAAATTTAAGGTAAACATGATATACTGCATGTAACAACATCATTGTTCATGGGAGACCAATTTTCTGGGATTTTGGGGTCATCCTCACCCTCAAATTTACGTCATTCTAAAGGAAAGATAACTTTTTCAAAGTTCTTTAAATCCACTATATATACAAGTTACCCAAAAAATAAATTCAACACAAACCAGTAAAATTTTTGTTAGCCATGAACATTAGCCGCCACGAATTGAAATGCTACTAATAATTAATTAAACAATTAAGATATGTCAGGGTTAGCATCCTACTTCATTATGAAATCAGTTTAGGAACAGTTTTATGTGGTTTGCGTACAGTTTAGACATAATAGTGACACCCTCCCAGTGTTATGTGTTAATGTTAACAGTATACAGTGGTGGATTTAAGGGGGGCGCACCTGGTGCGCGCCTCCCCTTAAAATTGTCAAAGCGTAAATCATACTGCTTCATTGAGAAAATGTAAAAATGTCTACTCAGTAGACCACAATTTTACCTTTCAAATCTCTGGAATCCAGGTGCTTTGCCCTGAACCCCCTGGGGGCCTCAAGGCAGGCCCTCAGACCCCCTGGCTACTTTTTGTGCCCCCTCCCCCAACTTCAATTCCTGGATCCGTGCCTGATATATACAGATACAGTGATAAAATATGCACCTATACCATGTGTATATATAGTATACATACCATGTTTACCCCCGCAACAGAATCAACAACACAATCTCAACATTGGTTTTTGTCATCATTGAAGTTACAAAAGAAAAAAATAAATAAATAGATTTCTTTTTTCCTTGGTGTTATTTTATGAATCTCACATTCAGAACATTTTATATAAAATATGTTTCTGTTCTGTGGTTCATCTCATGGGTAGCTTTTGAGTCAGACTACCAGAATGACTAGAGTAAACTTAAATGAAAAACCTGTACCATAACTTCATTATGAAAAAAGAGGGGGGGGGGGGTGCAATAAGAGATAATGATATGACTGGTGATGTATCACTTTGTACTGTGTATACCTCTCTGTGTTACAGAGTTACAGCAGTCAGTAAGCATCAGGGAAACAAATAAATCTCCAAAGAAAAACATTGCAACTCACAATTTTAAAGACAGAACTATGCAACACATGTAGGGTGTTAGGTTTGTGTTATATAGTTACCTTGATTTAAGCTGGCTCCCTTTTTATTGTAGATAAACTCAGTTTCCAGTCCTAATCTCCTACACTCTAGGAGACCTGAGGAATCTGCTATGCTTTAAGTGCCGTGGAATTGATCTTAACCTATCTGTTTGGTTCACCATTAAGTAGAAAAAATGTTAAATTAGATCATATGTGTGTGTATGAAATATTATCTATCTTTTTATCCCTTGACTGGGGTCTTATCTGCAGTGCACGGAAAACTGATGTAAAATAAGGTTTTTTATAAGATGCAAAACTCAGGCTTTTATGTAATAAGAATAGATGTCCCAATGTATTCTGATTGGTGTTCAAGCCTTTGGGTTGGAATTCCAGTTGACCTTGATTGACCCTGAAGTTGGTATACACTGTAAGAAAGAGATGACACACATTGACCTCTGATGTGTGTGACCTTCACTTCAAATTGATCATTCTGAATTATAATGTCCATTTGAATTCTTTATTGTATAATTAACAATGAGTTTACATCAATCATGACTCTATTTTATCTAGACTCTGATGTGATTGGTGTCTACACCAATGTTTGTATGAACCTGTAAGGTTTTACTGAAGCTGAGTTGTATTGCAGATTATTATAGCTCGATTATTAACAGTTTTGAAAAGGAAAATATTAATTTCATTAAAATCAATAAATTACTTGGACTTCTCATAATCTAAGATTAATATTTATCTTCTCAGTATATAGATGTTTGAGAATGTACTTAGTTGGTTATTATCTTCTCAGTGGGCGGTTCCTGTCTCAGAGATTGACCTCGATCCTGAGTTTGAGATTCCTGACTTTGGGTTACCTTTGGGTAAATGTCAAAGATTCTTCATCTGTCCGATGTCCCGTTCTTCACTGCTCTGTGACAGATTTGACTTGCATTTCCTTGTCAAGGAGTGCAGGAACACGTTGTGGGTTATTTTTGTTTGAATACAAGTGTTTCTCTGTCGTATTAATGTTTTTGACATCATTTTCCATAAAACCTCCTTTGAATGAATCAAGTTGTTACAGCTATTGTGGTAATGTTCCTTAATTGTCACAACTTTGTGGTCATTCAGATTAAATGTAGGAGTGAACATTTATAATTAATTATAGATGTTGGACTCAGATTTACCTGCTGGGAGAACTGTATTATGTTTGGGGTCAGTGAGGATTGGTTAAGATTGTACATGACTCTTCATCTACAGTAGGTAGTGATTTGGCAATGAAAATTAATTTAAATTTAAAAAAAAAAAAAAAAAAAAAACCACAGGTAGGGAAAATTACAGTGGTAGGCCCTTGACTGAGAGTAGGTGGAGTCCTTTAACTGGTGAGATGTGGGGAGGGGGATCAGAGATTAAGCTCCACTAGATCTTGGGTTTAAACAAGCAACCATACACTTGTGTTTTATACCATTTGACCCTATATTTAGTTTGATTTTGGTCAAGAGTTAATTAGTGCACTAGAATTTCTCTCATCTCTATTCAATCTACATATTTCTTATTGCTGGAGGCAGAGAAGAATGGTGCTTCTGTTATATTTATTGACTAGATGTATAGAGATGTAGAGATGCCCGCAGTGACTTAGTATCCAGTGTTAATTTTATTTCACATCCTGTTTTGACAGTGATTCTGAGGAAATGAAGGGTATCGATCTTTCACAGCATTCTGTATAGAATATCACTTACTGGGTTCAAATGAAAAACAAAAGTTCCTTATAAAGGATGAAATTGATGTAGGTAGCTCTTGTATAATATAATCATATTAAAAAGTATTTATCAGAGAATATCTCGTTATCTGGAACCTATTGGCGTGGAGAAAAAACTTAAAGATATCCAAAGATTCGAGATATCAAGGTTAAAATACAAATATAAATAGCGATTGGGACCCCCATTTCACTTTGATATATCCATGATATTTGAGATATCAGTGTTTGAGATACCAGAGTTCAGCTGTATGCATAAACACAAGGTTGGTCTGCATGGTTCTCTTAGTAGACATGAGTGGATTCCAACCAATATCTTGAGAACTTTTTCCTTCAGTTTGAAAAATCAAACTTTGTATGCAAAGATTGCTCATGGTATATAACAGATTGATTGATCATTGAGTTTGAAAGATGAAGGGAAATCATTGATTTCCAAGTTTGACAGATGAAGGGTAACCTCTGTTTTCTTGGTACACCACCATCAAATGATTTTTTTTAGCAATGTTTTGAAAATCGTTTGCTTTCATGGTCATCAGGTTTTTGTACACAGGTAGGTCAATTCAGATGACCTCTGTTGATTTTCAGGTCAAAAGGTCAAAGATTATGAAGTTTTCCATTATAAAATACCCACTTCAAATGATGCTGGATTGTCATCAAACTTTTTTAATAAGGTTCTTGGCCATTTATTGTTGACCTCTGTTACATTTCAGGTCAAAGAGTCAAAGGTCACAAATATTTGAACTACACCAAATTTTATGAAATCTAAACATTTTTATGGAAATTTGTTATACCTTAATATTTTATACCATTTAATATATCGGTATTTAAGGAGTAAGGGTGGTGTACAAAATGTTCTTTAGATGGATGCCAGTTCACTTACCTACAAAGTCTGAATGTTTTCATCATAAAATTTTCACACTCATCAAACAAACAAAAAAACATGCTTTGATTCATCATGTTCATTTAGTTCAATATGTTAACTGAAATAAACCAATGATGTTATGTTTTATTGATTTCAATTAAGGAGCAAGTTTTTAAATCTAGAACAAACATAAAAAGTATAATTTACGACCAGAGAGTGAAACTCTTTTTTGATTGGTTGATTTCCGTTTTATTTCCGTGCTTTGAAGTTATGAAATCTTTTAAATGCACTCCATTGTTGAGAGGTGTTTTACCTAGAAATCAGGTGTGGTGAATTCAGGTTGTACGCATATTTTTATTCTTCCACAGTGATTTTTTTATTTCTTGATTGTCAAGTTTTATGATCAGAAAGGTGCTTATTCATGGAAGAACACATTTTAATTTACATATTAACACAAATTTAAACAAATTAGGTGTAACTTGTCATGTGCATCAGTTACTTGAGAGGTTATACCAAAAATCTGTGGAACAACAATCACCCAAGCTTTTATTCCAATGTAATGGGAATTTAATAACTGGGATACATTTTACTATAATATTCATAATTTTGTAGAAACCACACACAATGTTACGTAAAGCAAACAGTGGTGACACTAAAGGAAAATATCTAGAGTTTGGTATTGGGAGTGAAAACCATATTGTGATATATTACGTACAATACAGTAAAACTTGCATATAGTGAACACTTTTACAATGAATTGATGCTTATAGCGCAGTGATCTTCATTTCCCATAGCACTGTAGCACTTAATCACATACAGAAGCTGAAATTCTACAAAAATAATTATCTTTTTAAATGGTGTTTATATTTGGGTTAACCTTTGGAAATCCTTGAAGTCTAGGTTAACCTGTAGAAATTCTTGACGTCTTGGTTAACCTGTAGAAATTCTTGACATCTTTGTTAATTGGAAGGAATTGTTCACATACTGGTTAACTTGAAGAAATTCTTAACACTTTGGTAAAATGAAAGGAATTCTTCAGACTTTGCTTAATTGGTAAGAATTCTTCATATCTTGATTAACCTGTAAAAACTATTTACATCTTGGTTATCTGGAAAGAATTCTTGATATCTTGGTTAACAGGAAGGAATTTTTGACATCTTGGTAAACAGGAAAGGAATTCTTGACATCTTGGTTAACACATGAGAATTTTTGATATCTTGGTTAACAGGAAGGAATTTTTGACATCTTGGTTAACAGGAAGGAATTCTTGACATTTTGGTTAAGAGGAGGGAATTCTTGACATCTTTTTACATTTAGGAGTTCTTTGGTTTACCTGTAGAAATTGTTCACCTCTTGGTTAACTGGTTGTAATTCTGTACAGTATCATTCTCTGTCTGTACGTCACATCTTGGCTACTTTGTACGTTGTAGAAATCTTCTTCATATTTTGGTTAACCTGAGGAATTCATCACAATTTGGTTAACTAAGAGGAATTCTTCACGTTTTGGTAAACTGGTAGCAGTTCTGTACATCTTGGTTATTCTGAAGGAATACTTCACGTCTTGGCTGACTCCTAGGAATTTCTCATTCTTGGTTAACCTTTAGGAGTTCTTCACTATTAGTTAACTTCTAGGACTTCTTCTTGCTTAAGATGTAGAAGTTCTTCACATATTGGCTTACCTGTAAGAATTGTCCATAGTTATAGTTTTTCACATCTTGGTTAACCTGTAGAAATTTTGTGTGGGCGAGAACCTTAATAAAAGTCCATGACTTCAATGCTTGCTGTGAGGTATTATGATTGTAATCAAAACACAGGAAATTTGATTGTTAAGTCTGAGGCAGCTTAAGAAGGATGCAGTCATTATCAATAATAAAAATGTAGTGTGAAAGTCAGGTAAAATGTAATTAATTAGCGATTGACCAATCAAACTCAAATATTCACTTTTGGTTTTAAAAAAATGGTTAAGTTCTCCTATATATTTACAGACAAAAATAAAACTCATGTGCACTGTGTAATTATATAATAGTGGTAACGAATTTAAATGAATGTCACTTCTTTAATAGGAAGGTTCAAGTAAACACCTGTTTGACATGTTAATGTACAATGTACTCATTGCTGTTCTTCATTTGTAATATTTTGTTTAAACATATTAAATGAAAGTATAATTTGCAAGTAATTTAGTTGTCTTTTCGTGATATATTTCCAGCTGTTTATGCTTGAAAGTATTTGCCGGTTGTTAGTCTTTGCCTTAAATGAAAGGATCATTTAGCCCTAAAATGTACTTATATGCAAAATATGCTTTCCGTGAAATATTAGATCAGTTCTAAATTGAATCATTTAAAAAAGAAAAGCTTAAATGGTAAATGAAAATTTTGATTTTTCAGTAAACATCCTCTTCATACATTATGATAATAGATGTGTAATACAAGGCTGTAATTGCCAGACTAACATACAAGCATCTTTAAGGATTTATATATAAGATTTAAGAACTTTGTAAATTAATGTTAAAAGCGTCATATTTCGATATAGTTAATCTGAATCAATTCAAATTGCAATCATTTTGAAAAGTGAAGATGAAAACTGGAGAAGATAAATAATGTAGCCGTAAAAAAATCACATTATGACACTTGGCTGACTATTAAGGCCCATAGGCCCTTTATTTATTTCATAACCACGTAACATAAAACAGTTTTATGTAGAGAAAGTCATTTTATGTTTGTGTGTTTATAGGTTGCCTCCCCTTGGACTGGACATGGACGTCCAGTCTTCGGTCGGTCCATCGTCTGCCAGTCCACATGACCTTCAGCACAAGGCCATGAGTTTATCCTTCAGCTCTGGAAATCACGGAGACTCAGGTCCAGGGATAAACATCCCAAGTAGTGTCAACGGAAATCTCACCAATGGAGCTGACCATGGGTCAATGGTTAGCTCAAGTGGTGTGGGGTCCCTTCCAATGTCACTGGTCAAGAATTCGGCGAAAGCTCCCACGTGTAAAGTGTGCGGTGACGAATCGTCGGGGTTTCATTATGGGGTAGACTCTTGTGAGGGATGTAAGGTAAGGAATGCTCATCACTATGTAGTAATTTTACCCACAAGTCTTAGGGAAGTTTGGATATATTGTTATCCACATCTGTCTCTGTCCATCCATCAGGCATGTCATTTGTGTCCCCCTTTTATGTTTTTAGAAAATTTCTACTATTAGACTTCAGCCATAAAATTCAATGAGATTTGAATGACCACTGTTATTTGACGCAATACTTATTTTAACATATACAAAGAATTTATATTTACTAATATTGTAAACATGTTTATATATATTGTACTAAATAGCATGCATGATAAGTGGGAAATGTAGGGGACATGATGACAAAGATTTTTATGTTATTCAGAGGTCAAGGTCAAAACTGTACTCTTCTGCGACACAAACACGTCTATGTATGTCAGTATGCTAATAATAGAGACACCTGGGGCAATTTTCGTAACTTGGGTTGCATAGAAAAATAAAAATAAAGATCTGGTAAAAGAGCACATCAGAGGGCCCTGTGTTACAATTATCCCCTCTATCTTATGATCTTGAATTTTGAAACATTATTTATAATATATTGTTTCATTTTCAGAATCATCCTGCAGAGAAATGAAAGCAATTATTTTACTTTCATGTAAAAAAAAAAGATGTTAAATTTTCTTGAATTTAGATTTTTAATAGAAATAGTTTTGAGAGGGGAGAATCCCTGGGAGCAGTGGGACTTGTTAATTCTGTCTATGGAACAGGACTGATTATTAAGATTTTTTATCTCAGACATTTCACCCAATTAAAAACACTCAGGGAAGGAAAAGACTCAAAGAGACTGAGTGATAGGATTAGGCTATTTAATTGGGCCGTGTTAAAGATGGAGGCTCTGAAGCACTGATGAAAGAACTTTTTTACATGATTAATAATTAATGGAATTGTTTAGATAATCAGTACAGCCTTGTTAGGCATTCTTTAAAGTGGAGCAAAAAAAACATTTTAAACGAATGGGTATTTTAGGATTCTGTGCGTCAGAGAAATTAAGTGAAAACTTAATTTTCGGATGTTATTTGTAGTTTTGTAGCCACTTTCTTTAGGTTGAAGAGCAGTGATCAAAATGAAATCCTTATTTTTTTCCCTCTAGCTCTTCTGTCATCAAGTGCAGAAAAATTAAGAGTGAAATGCACTGATCCGTTGTCAGGATTGTTATCAAATATTTGCTTTTGTAAGTGATTCTAGATAATGATGGCATGAGGGAAATCTTACGGAAATTCTGTGTTCACAATAAGATAGTCTCAATATTCAGTCACAGTTACAGAAGATCTGTACTCAATAAGAATATTTAGTCATAGTTACAGAAGAAATGTGGACTCAGTCTCTAGGCTAGTCTGTTATTGTCCTTCAGAATAATTAGAAGAGAAAAACAAAGCATTCAAAGTGACTTCATTTACAACAGATACATTTATAATACAGTAAAAAAATTTCTAATCCAGAAACCACTTTATTGCCACAGAAAATACACCATTCCTAAGTAGACATTATTCTACATGTTGAAAATATTGAAATGGACAAAAAGTTTACATTGTAATAGGCAAGACTTTGGAATACACAGTATCAGAATTAGTCATGTTCTACTGTACATTCCGAGTATGCCCTGTATTGATTTTTAGGGATGATTTCACCTCAGTTGACTGAATGAAGAATTACATATATACATGTACTAATTCTCTTAGTATATATTCATCTCTGGGGAAAAATAAAAAGAGAAAAAAATAATTAAGCCATTACTTTGTTATGCATCATAAAACCATGTTTCCAGAAACTGTAACATCTGGTCGTACTGAAGGCGTGCTTGACATCAGGTGAAAGACCTCCATCTTACACACCCCCCTATTAACACTACACAGGTGTGTGTGGTACTTACAACTATTTGCTTCACAAAAACCTCTAGGGAGAATCTGCCATGATTGAGATTTGAATACTGTTCTAAAATCAGCTCCTATTATATTGGGGAACAAAAACTGCGAATTACTGTAGTTGTTTGTCCCTTTCAAATGTTCATTGTAGGAAACCATCAGAGCCCAAATAACAGTCACTACATACAAATAAATTTGTATTTCTCTAAATATGAATATAAATAATGACAGCACTAATTAGATGTTTACCTAAACATTTACTAAATTTAAATCACGCCTATACAAGTACTTGTATCTACAGCAGTTGATCTCAACGAGTTTTAGTTTTGTACATGCGCGTGTAATACATTGTATACGTAATTTTCAGAATTTTTTAGGGACTTTTTATTATGGTAATACACTATAATTTTCAGGTTTTTTCCCTCCCTTTTTAACGATTTTTCCGTTGTTGTGATGCACTATAATTTTCAGGGTTTTTTTTCTCCCTTTTTTAGGGATTTTTCTGTTGTCGTAATACACTATAATTTTCAGTTTTTTTTTCTCCCTTTTTAGGGATTTTTCTGTTGTCGTAGTACACTATAATTGTCAGGGTTTTTTCCCTCCCTTTTTTAGGGACTTTTCCATTGTCGTAACACACTATAATTTTTTTTCCTCCCTTTTCTTAGGGATTTTTTCGTTGTCATTATACACTGTTTAATTTTTTTCCCTCACTTTTTTAGGGATTTTTCCGACGTTGTATCACACAGGGAATGACACACAAATGTTCTAATGAGGAGAAATGTGAAATCACGCCCTTCACTCGAAACAGCTGTCAGTACTGTCGTCTCAAAAAGTGCTTCGCTGTCGGAATGTCCCGAGAAGGTAAGGAAAGAAACTTGCAGGTTTTATCTCACGTAATGTCCCGAGAAGGTAAGGAGAGAAGCTTGCAGGTTTTATCTCGTGTAATGTCCTGTGGAGGTATGGAGAGAAGCTTGCTGGATTTATCTATATTTCTTACACAGAACTTCTGTTGTATTGGTCTAAATTCACAGTGAAAATTAGATTTTGATATTGAGACTCCGAAACATACAAATATATAAAATCATGAAAAGTAAGATACCAACACATAGAGCTACATACAGAACTTACACAAGTCATATTAAGGGGTGTACCGAATCAACGTACTACACAAAAATAGCTAAATCAAAAATTCGGTCAACATATGAAATAGTAAGAGGCCAACAAAGATGGCTGTATGTTGATATATAAATATACAGTTACTAAGGGGGCAACAGTTAGTTGTTTTATACTTTCATGTAAATTAGTTGAATCTGATTCGTTGAGAAACATTTGTTAAAAAGCATTATTACCCGCTGAATAATGAAGCCAGGCCCTCCAGCATAGCAACAGTCAACATTGCTTGATGATGAGTGATATTCCAAAAAATATTGACTGCAAAGAATTTATGCACACAAGGTTCACTGTAATATGTATTTGTATAAAACATATACAGTAAAACTTGTCTAATCCGGCGACCAGTGGTTCCAAAATTTTTGGCCGGATAAGACAACATCCGGATTGGAGAAAATTGAACCGTTATAGCAAGTTAAAAATTACATAGATATAAACTATAGGAGTGGTAAATAAATACTTGATCAAATGTGTCATTTTTTACGTTTCACTTGAAAAAATCGTCTATTTCCGTTTGTTTTGAACTCTGTTTGTTCTTCAGAATTTTCATTTCTGTTTAAGTTTTTTATTCAGTGTCGAAATATAATATTTCTTGGTCATTTATCAAATTTGAAAATCGTTAAATGTTTTAAATACACTCAAAAACCTTATCGTAGCTGTAAATATTATTTTGTTAGGAACAGATTCCTAATTAATTTCTTTCTTTTAAAATTAATATGTTTGAATATTTAGACACTGTATACATGTAATGAATATTGAACCAAAATCTTATGTCGTTATGGTCGTTGTAAACTAGCGACACAAAGGGAAGTAATTCGAATTGCACGTCGTGCACGCAAAACGAAAGTAGAAAGGAGGTCATGAATAAGTCTCCAAGTTTTTCTTCAGACATGCCACACGCAACCATAAATATCACTCATCCTCGCCTTACTTGAGCCATTAATGATTTTTTTTATCACGTTTGTTAAAATCTAAACTGTCGATACAGGATAGATCATTAACGGGACAATAATTACCCCACGCGAGACTTCTCTAATGACCAGCGGGCACAGGTAAAAATAAGTGGCCGGATTAGAGGAGATAATTTGTACTAATTATGAGTAGTAAGTTCTTTAAATAGCGGCTGGTTTACAGAATAGACAAGATCCGGACTGCACAACATTTATTAAACATAAATTATAAAGAAAATTCAAGGGACTAAAATATTACGCCGGATTGAACAACATGCCGGAATGTACAACATCCGGATTCAACAAGTTTTACTGTATAATAAATATTGCATGTAGTTGAGTGTAACATTGAAAATTTTCATCCCTCGAAAACCATTGTTTCTTGGGGTGGAAATTTTCAATGTTACACTCAACTACATGTAATGTTTATATAATCATAAATGTCATCTCAGAGAATATGATTACAACTAGTTATTGTAAAGGACAGTTTCATCTCCAGTTGTTTTATCAAATAAGAGATAGCTTAGTATAAAAAAAATGAAAGCAATATTATTCACAGATAGATACAACAAATAGATGGTAGATTTAAATACAGAGGTCAAATATCAACACCGATATATATTAATAACATCAACACTGCTATATATCAACAACAACATCATCACTAATATATATCAACAACAACATCATCACTGACAATGATATATCAACAACATCAACACTCTATATATCAGCAACGACATCATCATTGATGTATATCAACATCAACACTGCTAAATATCAACAAAAAATTAACACTGATATATATCAACAACATCATTACCGCTATATATCAACAACATAATCACTGCTTTATATCAACAACAGGATAATCACTGCTATATATTAACAACAATATCATCACTGCTATATATCAGCAACATCTATACTGCTATATATCAACAACATCAACACCGCTTTATGTCAACAATGATGACAAGATAAGATCATATTTTATAAAAATCTCAGGAAAACCATTGTTGACCGAGGTGAAGCCAAGGTCAACAATGGTTTTCAAGGGATAAAAATTTCATGTTACCTTAAATAGAATGTAAGATATTTGTTATACTGAAAGTATTTAGAATTCATTTTTAAAAAGGAAAACCTCACATGGACCATACATGCAACATTTCAGATTCTGCACAATTAACAGTTTTTATACGTTGCTATGTAATGTTACCTGGAGGGTGTGGTTTATGCACTCAGTAAGGTACAATACTTTTAACAAATTTTTTTAAACCAATCAGATTTTACTATTCATTACAACATGAAAGTGTAACATAGCTAGATATCAAAAACTAATAAACTAGTATTTAAGATAAATATGAACTAAGAAATCTTGATAAAACTGAATATTATCAACTGTACAGCATGCTAATTTAACCATGCTTGTTGAGTTCTTATGAGATAAATGTGTAGGAGAATAAGAAGTAGGCAGACATTGGATTTCTATTGTTGGGGTAGGAAGGAGGTGCATTGTCAGGGTGTTTCCAGCAAAGCATCGAGAGAAACAAACAGTACAGAGAAAAACTTTTGAGAACTATTGACAAAGTTTGAATGCTAAACAAAATAAAAACTTAATGCCTGCCAGAAAATATAAATTTACAACCGTGTGAACAAAAAAATAAAAGCTGAGAAATATTGAACCATCCATTTAGAGAAGATCAGGAATAAATTGCGTTCTTTGTGTTACGGAGAAGAACTTATAATTGAGAGCAAAGAAAAACGGCAAACATAAAACATCAGTAGAGGCCCAGCATTGAATTAATAACTGCTGTGTTAATGTAAGACCAGCTATGTATGATTATTAGTAGACCTTTAACTCTGAGTTAAGTGAAGACTAATTATGAAAAAAAAGCTTGTTGTATAGAGTGTGGTAATGGTTTATAACAGTGATGTTTCGATATAGAGATGGCAGAGAACGATGGAGGAAGCCATTGATGTCAGTCGGGGCTAATAGGTGTCAGGTGGCTTGACGGCCATTAAACTGGTTCCATGGGGCTGAAGGAGTAGGAAACCAGACAATCGGGGATATATCAATCTTTCATGTCGGGAAATTCAGAAAAGCTGGCTACTTGAAGCAATAATTTGTTAACTTGAAAGGTTAAAGAGGTAGATTTATCCTATCATTGGACATCATGGACAAAATTGATGTTTCTGTAAATTTAGAGTACTATACATTTTCGTTCAAAGCAAGAAATATGGTTTTGTGATTCAACATGAAACAAAAGACCATCAGCAGCTACTCAGATTAAAATGTACATGGGGTACTGTTTCTCAACATTATTTTGTATAAGTCAACAGTGACTTGTCTGTAAAACTTTTCTAAAGTAGACAATTCCACAAAATTATGAAAATACTCCAAATTGAAAAATACTTATAAAAAATTGATGCTTTAGGGCTTTATTCTAGAAGTCTTCATATAAACTTGATATGTCCTCCTACAATATGCTGAATTAGGATAATAAGAAATCCATTGAATTTCAACAAACACAAATATTTTGTCCATGGATTAAATCTCAAGGTCTTTCCCTGAGTGATAGCTGGCACGATGACACAGGGGATGACAGCAGGTAAAGCTTGTTGTCCAGGGAGAGAGAGAGATAAGAACAAGAAAGTTGTTTGTGTAGACTGGTCACTCACGGTCAATGAACCAGCGGCCTGGATTTATAAACAGCAGATTACAAAGGTCACCAACAGGAACTTAATGTCCCCATGTTTATATCGGGTCTATACTGGTATGTGGCATATCAACTGGTGTATTTATAGCCAGCATTGCTGATTGATTGATTTATGATTTGTTCAGTTGATTGTAATGTGTGACTTAATTATCATAGGATGTCCCGCAATAGCAAATCAAAGTGATTTTAACTTGAATAATGGAAAATGATATATGATTTTTTTTTTTAAAAGACTGTTGACTTTTTCTTTTTTTAAAAGACTGTTTTGTAAAAGGTTCTTGCTATGAAAGCTTTTGGGTATTAAATAAAGATAAGATTTAGATAAGACTTAATGACACAAATTTTGGGCCCTTCAGGGCATACAAGTAAAGAATAACACACATAAAAAGAAATTCAAAATTAATAGCAGCAACATAGATTATATTGATATATAAATTCTGGTAAAATTAGAAGGGCAATACAGACTTTACTAGATCCAGTTGGTGTTGAACTGTTTCATATAGCCATGGTTTTCTCTACTCATGATATTGGACTCTTGTTCAATATTCCAAACCAACCATATTTTAACCCCCCCCCCCAACACACACACACACACACACAAAAAAGTTTTTTTTTTTTTTTTGCCAAGTTGTGTACATATGGAACTTGATTATTAGAGGGTACGAGAATAAATTGACATTTACATTTTATATTATCAGCTTATTTCTGCCCTGCACAGCTCTGAGGAAAGATTAAATGCATTAGTTGTTCAAGGGAAATTGTAGAAAAGTATTTAAGTACCTTGCAATTTTCTTAAAACAAGTCAGGAACAAACTGTCAGAGGAGTTGTTAATAGACTGTCACTGTTAAAGTGCAATCAGCAATTAAACCTGCAGACCTCAGTTACAGTGCAGAAATTGATTAAATATCTCTCTGTGTGTGTGTGCACCCAAAATCAGATGTCAGGAGTGAACGAGAAAACAGGAGATTATATCTGATGGGAGAAAGAGAGAGACTAAAATATTACCTGGATACTAAAGTTGTAAACTAATTCTCACCTTATATATCAGAGGAATTAATTTTTAATCAATCTAACCCATTTATCATGATAATTATTTTATTTTTTTTTTATAATTAATACCCAACTATTCCAGTGGAAAAATTCTTTTTCTCCTGAGGTTTATAATCCATAACTGTTATATCTTAATGTGAAAATTTTATACCCCCCCCCCCCCCCCCCCTTTCCTATGAATCTGTACCCACTATACTAATAGAAATCCTTTTTTCTCCTGGGAATTTAGAATCCTGTTCCAGTGGAATTTTTTTTTATTCCTCCTGGGAATTTATACCTTAGTTAAAAATACTACAGAATAGATTTTTTTTTTATTTTATGTGAGTACTTAATATTGGAAACTGAATTATTGACCACAGATTGTGAGAACATACATATGAAGTACATGGACTAGTTGTTGATCAGGTGTTTTAAATGTGACCATTTCAATCTCATTTTGTGTGAATGGTGCTTCTCACAAAATTACACTGTAAGAAATTCTTCACATAGTTTTAGGAATCTACAGTATTATTCTCCAGGGGGAACTTACATGTACTCCAAGGGAATTTTTCTCTCATTTTACCAGAAATAAACCATTTTTTCTTTCAAAACTAAATGTCTTCCAACTTCTCAAGTTATCCCAATGGTCATATCTATATCACTTTTTGTCATGCTCTTGAATAAATACAAAAGCATTTCTGATGCAAATGCAACAGCTTTAAGGATAAACATGAGTGATTATCCGATTTCCCAGGGTAATTGAAACCCACACTCAGGCAATTGAAAACAAGAATATGATTACCCCATTGGGCAAGTGGACTTTTATGAAAAGAACAAAGATATTTATGGACCTAAATTTGTCCAGTAAAATTCTGAACAATAAAGAATGGTTTAATAATTTTAGTAGAAAAGTTATCTAAGGTTAAAGATGTCTTCATTTTCTCCTGGTCTATGTAATGTGATGTCAAAAAGTTTGTCATAATTCCCATCTTAAGAAAATCTTTTCTTTTTAAAATAAGCAAAATTAAAAATTGTTTTTCAATGCTTTTTAATAGAGCACAGCTAATGTGATCCAAATTAGTTTACAGGTGCATATTGAGAGAACTGACTTACAAATGTTATCATGGCTGCATGTTTGGATGCATTGGCAGCTGAATTTTAATTAGGATGCCATTTCACTATCTGAGGGTCATTGTGTAACAGCCAAACTGTAACCCTGGTAAAATTTACAACAAACGGTATAAAAATAAATAAGATCTGTTGAAGGTCATTGTGGATATACCTGCCACAAGCCTTATCATCCAGTAGATCAGTGCAGTTTACATTCCTTTATCATGTGTGGGACGAAGTGATTGGGATATTATGTATTGGAGACAGTAATCTGGCCTTGAATGTTGTCTTAAAGAGACCTGTGAGACAGAGTACAATGGTGTTCAAGGTCAAAGGAGAGAGGGAGGGCCCAGTTAATTAGACAGAGGGGAGTCAATGTTTAATTATAGACAGGAATTAAGTTCTCCTGGTGATAGAGTTCATCAGCCATGTTATTGTGTGATGAGATGTCATCAACACCTTGTGTTTATCAGCAAACATTCTATGACTGTTCAAGCATATAAAGTCATTAAGAGGAAAAGGAATTCTTTTCAAAAGTGAAATTGCATTTCTTTTTTTCTTCAATTCGAAAGTTTTCATTCACTGCTTAGTTATGGACTGAGCTTCAGCAATGCTCGTTTGTCCCACAAGGGCAAAATTTCTTTGGATTTATTTATTTTACTTTATTTTATTTTTTTTTTACAAATTTTTTAAAACAATTTAAATGCTTACATTCACTGCTTGATTAGGCCTTATGGACTGAGCTTCAGCAATGCTTGTTTTGCTCTACAAGTTGAAGTCTAAGGCACTGAGATGTTCTTTGTCAGGCCTGTACTTTAGAGAAAGGATGTACTCTCTGTAATAGCAGTAATAAGCATATCCTGTATTTGTGACAGCTCTTAACCAGGCAATTTTAATGGCTGGATTGTTTTTTGTACATGCATTATAGTTGGAAGTTGGAAAAATCCATTATCTATCTAAGATGATGATTCAAGCAGAGAGTAGTTGCATGATTATGCACAGAAATCAGAAATCAATGTCTTATTTCTCTTCTGATGATCCACACCTCGTAATTTTCTAGAGCATGTTCTCATCTATAAATAACCGGTGAATTGTATATAAAGAAATTAAAATGGTTTATGATCCCTGAAATGTACCTCATAGCACATTATCTGTAGGAAATCAGAACTCCTATAAATTGAGTTTTAACCATAAAAGACCATGGTTTGTTGGTGCTTTGATTGACAAGAAAAATTAGAAATTTAAATCCTTTTATTTATTGTCAGGGTTTATGCATAAAGTTAGATAATTATGATAAACACATGCTGTCATTTGAATCTTAAGTGTAACTTGAACTGGAATATATACATAAAAAGCATGCAGATATAAAATCTGTAACGAACTACAGGTAAATGTTGTCACATCTGTCAAGGTGTAAAACCCATCTAGGCTTACAACACATAACTTTATAGATGTTATTTGTTTTCACATAATAATAGGGAATTATAATTCTGAAGTATTTGAGCTTGCTCATTGGGATTTTAGAATTTATTGATGCTTTCCACTAGGACTTTTAGTAAAAGGGGAAAAATCATAAGTTTATGCAAAATTTAAATACCTTACAAAAAGAACACTTTTTTGCTCAGTTATTGACTTCTTATATACATGTATTTCATGTCCTAAATGTAGCATTCAAAGTATTTCAAACGAGAGCATATCCCTAGGTCCTTAGTACTTTATGATTCCTGTAAAATCATAGTGAAATCTCAGAGCTGTAGTTAGTATGGAGCATGACCTCTGACCCCTGACTTTGTTTACCAAGAACAGTAATTAGAACTGCATTCTTGGTTGGATTAAGTAAGGAAAATGACCTCTGACCTCTGATCTGAGAACATTAATTAGAGTCGTTACTACTTATGAACACTTAATAGTTCTGGAGAGAACTGGTAGTGGGATCATAAGATACTACTAACTACTAATTATTTATTAAGTCATTGACTTTAGCTGCTGACTGAAATCGACTTCAAGAACCTCCAGATAAAAATGTTTCCCTGAATGTACTGATAGATTGTTTCTTATTATTACCAATAATCAACTGATACAAAGTCTGAATATCAGCACCTAGAAACAGCAAGGTAATGGCAAAGTATCGTGTTTAGTTGTAGTAAATCTTTCCTGTTCAACAAGGGGGGCTGGGTAAATTAAGATTAAGGTTTGATACTTAATGTAATAATTTCGTTTACTTGGTTAGCAGCTGGCCTTTGAACTTCCCTGATTGACTACGCATTTCATTCAAATGTTTAACTTGCCTTTGGAATATGAAGTAAATTTAAGAGACCCTCTGATTTTACCAAAATGCATAACCTAGAAAAAAACATTCCTTACTAGCTGTAAATAAGAGTGTGACTGACCTGAAACATAACACAGAACAGGTTACTAGAGCTATCTAGACTTCTGGTGGGTTTTTAAAATTTAATCTTAAATTTCTAAGATATCTTGGTGCATAGAGTAATCTGTGTTTTCCCAGTTTCTCTGAATGTCCTCCATATTTTATAACAGAAAACAATATTTCTTTTATCTGCTTTGTAGGTATCTGAAATCATACATAGGCATAATGATTGATATATTTATAGGAATGTAAAATCGTACTGCCCTGGAGCCATCAGAATTCTGTAACGTCGATTAACCGAGAAAAATCAAAATTTACAGATCTTAGGGCAGCTGGAAGTAACAAGTTGGTAAAATGTGAAACTGTTTAAAAAGTCATTATAGTGAGAATAGTTAGCTAGAAGGAGAAGAATATATCTGACATCATGGCTATAAAGATGATGGTTCTCATTATTAGTCATTTTTCTGTGGAGCTTCAAGTTCCCTCTTTGATTGTAGGGCAAAACTGAAATGCTGTGTTGCACGTGATTATAATAAGTGATTTTATAAATTTTTCTACTGTACTTCTATAAATATCTACAGTTATATTAATTTTATATGTGGAAGTGATCTTTAACCACTATGTTTTTGTAAATGTATGCCTTTCCCCATTCATTACTATGTTGCTGAATAATCTGTATATATATTATTTACAAGATATTAACACTGAACCTTCGATAAGTATAATTATTGTCAACATAAATCACGGTCCAATCAAAGAGAAAGCAATGATAAAGGACAATTTGATGTGGGAGACTAGTAGGAGTGAGAGTAACCCAGCTCTATTAATGTTCTACTAGGATTAATGTTACAGCATGATTACCAGTACAATATTATTGCCTCTTTATAATTCTATAGATTCTTTATTTTATGTGAGTACTTAACATCGCTAAAGGGCTCTTAGACATCAAATCGCAAGAACAATAATCCGTGAGTAGATGGTTTATCAAGAAATTTTACTTGGATTTCAGAACCATGAAAATAAAATGAGTAATTTTATTTCGCAAATGGTGCTTCTCATGGAATTACTTGATAATTCATTCCTCGCATATACAGTATTGTCTTTATAAGATTAGAATCTGGAAAAGCCTTCATATCCAAGCTCTAAAGAGGAGCCACTTTCTATTACTACAAAGTTTGACTCTTTATAATTATATATTTCTTTGTATTTATTAAGTCAATGAAATAGATCTTCTGTAAATTTGACCAATCTGTCTGTTAAGTTCTAACTTTGCAAACCTACTGCCACTAGGCCCTTTGAGAAAAATTAAAACAACCAAAATTGAAGTAAATTCCAAGGTTTGAATATTAAAGCAATCAATTTTTCCAAAGCAGGTACAAATTGTGACGAAGATTAGAATCTGCAATAAGATGGTGCCAAGATTTTATCCAAAAAAAGAAATTCAACAAAGTCCATGAAAAAAGATTTAAAAAATAGTTCAAAATTTAAATTGATTTTCATTTTGCAGTTAAGATTATCATTATAGAAGATATCAAATTCTAATCAATTTTTCTTCGCATTATTGAATTACAAATGTTTGAATTTAACAAAATTTTGATTGATAGATTTTATATTTTTGGATAAAGTTACTTTTATATTTTTTTTGCATTTTCAGCCTCAAGACTTGGCAGGAGGCCAAAGAGGTTAAAGGACCCCTCCAGTGATGCACGGGGTCACGGGGGTAACCTCCCCATAGCCCCATACCCCACCTCTCCCCAGGAACTACAGAAGTTACGCATGGCTGAACTTCAGAAAGTCTTACAACAGAATGGCACGTTCAAAGCAGAACTAATGCAGGCTTTTCTGCAGGCAGCTCAGGTCAGCTTTCGCGAACACCAGCGCAACCCAAGCAACAGCCAACAGCAACCTCAGCAGCCGTCACAACGGCAATCTCAGCACCAGCCGCCTCATCAGATGACCTCGCAAATGAGCACGGGGGAGATGAACGGGAATGGCCATGAATCAGGATACTCGAGCTTCAGTAGTCCGGTCAGTAGCAAAAGTCAGTCCCCGATCACCAACGACAACATGGGTGAAAAGTATAACGGTAATCAGCAGATGAGCCTGGGGAGTACTGACATGGTCCTAGAGGAGATCGACAGCCTCACTATGAACATTAAACCCGAGCCCGGGAGTAATTACTCTAACTGTAGTAGTCTGGAGAACAGTGGTGATATCCTCGCTCAGATGGATCTTAAAGTGTTGAACCATTTAAATGAAAAAATGTTCATGGATCCCTCCACGCTTCTGTTTGAGAGTAGCTTCTCACCCCCCGAAGCCACGTGTAAACTTGAGCCAAATAGTCCGAGTGTTAGTGAAGTTATGTCTATGGGTAGAATGAATCCTGACTTGAATTTATCAGAACAAAATAGTCGTGCTGGGAGTTCGAACAGTGGGGGAAAAGATCTTAATCTGGAAATTGATGAAGAGGAGATTGTGGAAACAGACGCAACAAAGTTACTGGAGGAGGTGCGACTTGGTCCTTCGGATGTGAGACGTGCCCTGATTGAGCAGGTCACAGAGAGTGTCGTGGAGGCTCATTTCCAGACGTGCAATCCCACATATCAAAATGTCGCAGAAGCCAACGACAGATTCGCAGAGAAAATGGCCTCTGGTGATATGGTAGGTATCTATCTGGATTTTATTTGTTGTTACATTGCCAGTGTGTTTGTGTAGCATGTCTTGTGGCTGTTGTTAAATCACATGAGTGTTTGTACCATGTCTTCTCTCTTGTACATTGCCTGTGTGATTGTGTACCATGTTTGGTATCGCTTGTTACATTACCTGTGTGTTTGTATCATGTCTGTGTCTACTGGAACCACGTTTGTGTTTCTGGTGTTACATTGTTTATATGTCTGGTGATACCATGACTATTGTTTGTTGTTACATTCCCTGTGTGTTTGTATGATATCTGGATTTGTACCATGTCTTTTGTCTTTTGGCACTATGTCTGTCCGTCTTTGTGTTGTTTGAGATTTCCCACTCTGGTTTGTCACTGTGTAGGGGTGCAATGATACACTAACCTCACGATACGATACATATCACAGTATTCAGTTCACGATACGATACGTATCACGATACATGACAAGGTTAAAAAGTCTTTCAAGTTTGTATCATTTTTTTTTTTTTTAAACTTGACAGAGTTATATAAAATGTTCTTATTTTTCAATAATAATTGAAATAAAATTTTGTTAACTTGAATTGGATTGTTAGGTAGATCTTTGAGTTTTGACAATTTTCTAAACCAATGATGAACATTTACAGGGAACTACGGGGACCTTTCCTAAAAATCTTCCTTTTAAATTGGAATGAAAAAGGAAGACATTCATTCTTTTATTCATTTTATTTACGACGAAAACCAGTTGTCATATTTCTCACGTTAACATGTTTTAGTCAAGAAGACAGTGAATTTTCATCGAAATACACATGTGATGAAATTTCGTGTATTACCAAAGAATACGTTTAGATCTAAAGGGTTTATAATTTGTCTTAACATCTATAACTTATAATCACATTAAGTCCTTCTCCGTGTTAAATCTGAGGTCTGTAAGATGCTGGAGATGAGTTTAACTTCTGTTAATGTGTTACCGGCGACCTCACGTTTTGCGCGGAAGCCATTTTGAAATTGTAGAAAAGGAAACAAAACGGACGATTCGGATAATTCTGGACCGATTGAACCGAACCGCGATATCAGTTTAGCGTATCGTGAATTGAACCGTGGAAAAATATACCGCGATATACCGTCAAACGGTTTATCGTTGCACCCTTATCACTTTGTATTCAGTGAGTCTTGCTGTGAAATGCAGCATCAGTTACTGACAGAGTTTTCTGATGGATGTTTAACACTCCAATGTCAAAAGTGACACAAGGCGAAGGTTATTCTTTGGAATTGTTAGGATATGGCTACTGAAGCATGACAGCTTCATCTAAGTGATACATCCTTAATACCTTGCTGTGACATGTAGAACATGTAGATCCTGTAATGGAGGAGGAGAACTGAGGGTGACGTGCCCCACAAAGATGAACTGGTCTGATACAGTGTACACAAATAACTTGAAGGCTGTGTCCAGTGTAGAAGGAGCAGTTTTATCTGTTTCTGTTTCACTTGAAGGTTTTTTGTATTGTTGGGAAATGGGTGGATAAAAGAAGTGCTGACAAGTTATTCAAGGATAAATAATTATGATCTGGAGTTTTTAGCTCACCCGAGCCATTAATATAGTCATTCAGAGTTAATTGGACCTGTTGTGTGGCCTGTTGGGGAAAGTTTTCATGTTGACCTAGAATCATCAATTGTTTAATTATTTAGTAGATCACCTCTTTTTTTTTATATCAGTGAAGACATTTTACATATATTCACCATTCCAGAACACCCTCCATGCTTGTTGATATCAAATGGAATTGGACACAAAAGGGTCTTGCTGTTGTTTTGGAATTCTAAGATGGCCAATGACTTAAATTATATGACTAGTTGTAGTTCTTAACCATATAGCAGGAAATTTTTAGCTGCCATGTAATTTTGGAATGATTAACATATGCAACTTCAAAGTCTAATTTATTTTTAATTTCAGACTATATGATAATACAATAATGAACACTTTGGGTGATAATATGGTTTGATTTTCACCAGAAAAATAACAGTATAATTGTCTTCAGCTTTGCCTCAGTCAATATTGATATTTTCTGGTGAATATCCAACCATATCTAAAACCTAAAGAGTCCATAATTTTATGATATAAAATGAATACCATAAAACTCTCTTTCTTTCAGAATGCACTATTGTACCCTCCCCCCTTCCCCCCAATCTGAGGACTACTCTGTAAAGTCGGAGCTACTCCCTGGGACTACTCCCTCATTAATATTCATTAATATTTTTAACCAATCAAAATGCTTGGTGGGTGGGGCCTTCAAAGAATCTACAGTCTTGTATAACACAGTTGATCTGTATACATGATAAAAATAGAGGTGTTGTGTGAGAATTCTTTTTTTATTCAGGTGAGCTTTTTGACCTATGTGGCCTCTGGTTCTTTCATGTTTTCATTTCTTTCTTTTTTCTATTCAGGATTGCATTTTTCAGAAATCATAAAAAAGTCATAAAAAGATATTTCTGTGATTAATGGTTGATTTTTTCCAATTAGAGCAAAAAATCATCTGGTGTCCGCAATCAATAAAATGCTTTCTTTGTTTGTTAGTACTGGGATTTAATGTTGCAGCTGTTTCAGAAAAAAATACATAACCCGCTTTCACATATATATAAGCTTGTTAACGTAAACTTTTTCTGCAATCCAATGGTTGGAACTGTAAATTCTCATACTAACAAACAAAGAAGACATTTTATTGTTTCTATTTATGTCTGTATAAATAATCATATAAAATAGGTTTAAGTACGTTATTGATAATTATGTACATAAATTTTGTATGTTTCATTGATTGAAAAGCACACTTCATAAGAAAACTATACATATGGCTTGAAAAAACAGCGTTAACTGATAGATGAAAGAAGTGGTATAAGAAATAAAGAAGAACATGCATCTATAGTGATTTGATAGAAGCACGGATGTGTATTAGGATTTGACTCTATTGTGTATGATCATGATGATTGCAAATGATCTCAAGGTTTTGACAAATTTTTTAGGATTTTCTTTTGTTTTTTGATCGTAAATTTATCAGCCAACCTGACATCAACGTCAGAATCAAACTGTTAATTTAGCCTTATGGAATAAAGGCGGCAGCATTCTTCATGGCGATTTTTTGTTAAGGAAACAAGTGATGTTTCGATATTTTTGATTTTCCCATGCTTTTCAACATTAAGAATTCCTTGTAAAATCGGCACATTATGGTAATTAGTTTTAAATTGGTGCATTGATACATGCCAATGAATTATTAATTTGGTTGACATTTCACCTCGATTGTTATTAGTCACAAGTAATCTCTTTAAATAGTTGTTTATACTTTTCAGTCAGCAACTGTTGGATAACAAGTCATTTTTCGTCAAATATCATGAGACTTCCAGTATTTTGCTTATTTCACATGAGCTATTAGTCTAGTATTTTCTTTCCTTGTGTAATCTTTACTAAGATTTTGTTAGCAATTGTAATGTAACCTTGAAATTCGAGGAAAAGAAAATGATTCTCATTTGATTAAAGAGTGAAGTCAGTGAAAAATCTATCTGGTCAATATTACCCTTTTTCAACTAATACTGGAACTAAGGCTAACTTTTCAGAAGAGAACAGACAAGCTGTCGACTATTTCAGTAGCAGCCATCCAAGTTGATGTTTCTAAACATGTCCAAATGTATCCCTGTATTGTAAAATACTGCTATATTTTGTGTATTTATAATGGGTTATTTGTGTGTCCAAGTGCAAAACACTGGAATTCCATTCCTCAGGCATGTTTTATTTATAAATATGCATTGTCTGCAGCAGGTTTTACAAACTGTGAACCTATTTACGTGAAGACCAATATCATGACGTTGAATGATTTTCAGGGGTAAACTGTGTTCAAGAAAAGATCAGAATCTGAAAATGCAGGAACAAAGTACCATTTTTAGGTCAAGGCCATGGAGATTTTTAGTATGCACTAGAATTTCTTTTGTAACACACACTTACAAAATCATGGAAAACAATAGACCATTGACCTCTTGTTTCATTCAAAACAAACAAAAAAGGTTGCATGTATTGAAAAAAATTTTGACTGGTACTTGTAGGAAATTATTTCTTTTCTCTTAATCCTTGTACAGATGTCAAGAAATGAGTGCTGCAAGTGCACGGCAGATAAGTGAGTGGTTGATTGATTTCTGTGTTAAAACAGGGTGTTAAAATGAGAACCTGGAGTTATTTACGTAATCAGTAGGTGTAATTACAGGTGCTCCTTCTTACCTTACATGTCAGTGACAGGGAATACATGTGCTGAATTAATAATAAACAGGTAGATCATAGGTGATAGTTGTCACCTTGTATGTTGATGGTGGAAAGATTAATTAATACACAGGCCGAATGACTAATTATTGGATTGCAGAGCAGAACCAGGGGCTGACAAAGAGATTTTTCAAGTGCTTGCCCATGGACAAATACATGGTCAAAATTCACTTGCCCTACCTGAATTTTTACTTGCCCCACCATGAACAATGAACAGTAGAAAGACAAAAATTATCACTACAAGTGCCCATTTTCACTTAAAACTAAGACTTTTTTTCTCTTGAAAAAAATCACTTGCCCTCAGGCAAGTGGTTAATAAAAATTCACTTGCCCATCTCCAAAATTCACTAGTCCCAGGCATTGGGCAATGGGATTTGTCAGCCCCTGCAGAACTGTGGTCTTTAGATTGAACATGTTATATTTGGAAATCTATTGCCTTTTGTCCAAAATTTTATTTTATAGACTGGATTTTTTTTGGTAATGGATTCCCATTTATATATAGAGATTGATTGACAAGTTTGATCAGAGTAACCGTATTCTGAATCCCCAGGTGAGATTTCTCTTTAGAGATTAATTGACATTTTTGAAGTTTTTGATTTTTTTTTTTTCAGCCTGACTTCAGCAAACTGGTTATCAACCCTAACTCAATCTGGCAGCAGTTTGTCTCCCAGATGGTGCCCGAGATCACACTGGTCGTCAAATTCTGTAAAAAGATACCAGGTAAATAGGTTTTATTGGTGTAGGGGGTAAATGTTTGTATTGATAATTATAAGGGAAAAGAACTTTACCTAATGAAGGGTGTTCCTATAAAGTTGAAGTATAGTAATTAAGACACACTTATATCATAGTGACAGGGACAAGCAACTTTGATTTGCTATAAAAGTAATAATTATCCGAAAAGTTCTAAATGTGCTTTAAAATTACAAGGAATGAAAATCACTTAGAATGAATGCATCTTAAGGGTGTTTGCAGTACTTAACCATGTTTTACTTTATATAAGAGTATGAGATGAGGGCCTATATTGTGTGACTTTGATTTCTCATTTGTTATTGATTTGTTTCACTGATACATTTGAGTGAAAGAAAACAAAGCTGTTTGAGTACTTTCAGACCTTTGATTGTGAGCTCACTTGTTCAGTTATCTCTTTGCAGGTTTTGGGGAGATTGACCAGGATGACCAGATTAATCTAATTAAGCAGGGGTCATTTGAGGTCATGCTGTGTCGATTCTGTAACCTTGTGGACTACAAGAAGGGCACAATGTTTGATCCCGAAATGAAAATCAAGTGTCCAAGGTAAATACAACTTAAAGTACAGAGTAAATTCAACCCATACTGTGCACAATCCACAGTGAGTACTTTTCATCACATTTCACCATTGGAATTGGAGTTCACATTTGCTATCCAGCTGATTCAGTCCAATAAAAAAAATTACCCCCCTCCCCTTTCCAAATGCTACACAACTGAAAGCTTTAACTAAATCAGATAAAGTTGATTTTATATAAGTTAACCAGACTAAAAGATTGAGAGGTCATCGTGTGACATTTTAAAGTCTTATTTCACTTGTACGATTCTGATGATGCCATTATGAAGATGAACTGAAAATCTACAGCATGATCTGAATATAAAGAAGTGTTTGGACTGAATTAGCTGGATAGCTCTGCAGTGTATCAGTGTACATCAAGGCTTAAGGGTGGCTGATGAAAATCAAGGTCTTGTTGTTCACTGCAAAATCCATAACATCTTCCTGACTAGCAGATACAAATCAGAGATTGTTAAAAATGTAACCACAACTCAAAATCAATCATAGGATATTCTCTTTATTGGTCTTTTTATGTATTGTTCTGATGGCAAAAGCAGGTTTTTTGTTAGATTGTGTGACGGAGAATTGTTCAATAAATAGCAGAAAACACTCAAAATCCTTGAATTCTCTTTGCCTGTAGGGACAATATTGTTGTATTGTAGCCATTCTGTCTGTACCATCTCACAACACTAGACAGGAACAAACCAGACTCAGAACTTCTCTTAATAAGTCATTTCAGAACTTCAAGGGCATTGACTCAAGTTTAGCTACAAGCCACTAGGGTAAAAAGCAAAACCTGACCTATAATTATGGCTATACTTCAATTTTCATTCAAATTTTCTCCAGTTTTATACTCATCAGTTTTTGCTGAATTTGAATATTAAGCATGTGTTAAGTTTATGTGCATTATATAGATTCCAGCCTTTTTTGATGAAGGTATATCAATATATGTTGCTTAAAATTTATTCTGATAACTAAAACCATGACTAGATTAGAATATGTTGTTTTTAAAGGATAAGACTTGATGTTAACATTAAAGTTGAGGCAGAATGATATGTATCATCTTTGAGCTGCCTGCATATGATGTACAATGTTATCAATCCATTAAGAAAGTATTATAGGTAAAAAAAAAAGAATTGATGTAATCCAACTATCAATTGTGAGCAGTTTCTCATGCAAAAGCCTATGGAAAACCTGTTTGTGGCTATAAATAGTTGGGATTCTTTTTCTTATGAACTTGTGTTTATGTGATATGCGACACAAATTCGGGAAAAGTTGAAGTATGGGTCAGTTGCAAACTTAGATATATTTTTTTGTACACTTAGTCTAATACAAGTCTGTTTATGTTAGTAAAATCTATTGTGGGTTTCCTCTGATTTCAATGAAACTGTTTTCTGAATGATCCAATACTGTATTTTACAGGGAAATGGTGAAGATGCTGCCTATGGGAGAATTCATGGATGAGTTCTTCAACGTAGCGGAAATGTTTAATCCTCTGAAGCTGACAGACGGGGAAATTGGGCTCTTTACCTCCACACTCATTATCTGTCCAGGTTTGTATATCAGGTCAAGATCAAAGATGGGGAATGTAGGGCTTCTGATCTCCACACCCATTATCTGTCCAGGTTTGTATATCTATCAGGTCAAGGTCAAAGATGGGGAAAGTAGGGCTACTGACCTCAACACTCATTATCTGTCCATGTTTGTATATCTATCAGGTCAAGGTCAAAGATGGGGAAAATACGACTACTGACCTCCACACTCCTTATCTGTCCAGGTTTGTATATCTATCAGGTCAAGATCAAAGATGGGGAAAGAAGGGCTACTGACCTCCACACTCATTATCTGTCCAGTTTTGTATTTCTATCAGGTCAAGATCAAAGATGGGGAAAGTAAGGCTACTGACCTCCACACTCCTTATCTGTCCAGGTTTGTATATCTATCAGGTCAAGGTCATAGATGGAGAAAGGAGGGCTACTGACCTCCACACTCATTATTGTCCAGGTTTGTATATCTATCAGGTCAAGGTCAAAGATGGGGAAAGTAGGGCTACTGACCTCCACACTCATCATCTGTCCAGGTTTGTATATCTATCAGGTTAAGGTCAAAGATGGGGAAAGTAGGACTACTGACCTCCACACTCATTATCTGTCCAGGTTTGTATATCTATCAGGTCAAGGTCAAAGATGGGGAAAGTAGGACTACTGACCTCCACACTCATCTGTCCAGGTTTGTATATCTATCAGGTCAAGGTCAAAGATGGAGAAAGGAGGGCTACTGACCTCCACACTCCTTATCTGTCCAGGTTTGTATATCAACAGGTCAAGTTCAAAGATGGGGAAAGTAGGCTACTGACCTCCACACTCATTATCTGTCCAGGTTTTTATATCTATGAGGTCAAGATCAAAGGAATGAGAGATCATTGTAACCAAGCACATTATACCTTGACAATCTACTGAAAGTATGCTTTATTGTCACTATTTGGATACTTTGAAGTATTATATTTGAGTGTACATGAAAATTTTAATGATCAAGGACATTGTAAGTCAGTGTCATGAGTCTAATTTATAAGGTTCAGAAGAAAAATAAATGATTCAGAAATATACAATACTTACCATAGTAAAATTGATAGAAACTAAACTCAGATTCCTTTTTTGTGATATAAAATATTTACCTGTTCTGATTCAATCAGTAGCTTAGTAGTTTTACTGTCAGTTTTTGTTTTGATTTTTTTACAGAGAGGAAGGGCATTAAGAATGTGCGAGCTGTTAAGAAGCTCCAGTCACTGTTATTCCAGTGTCTATATGCCCTCATCAAGAAAAATCACTTTGGTAGGTAGCTCATCTGTCTGTAAACTTGTCTTATCTGTATGTCTACTCGTCAACGTTTCCATTGTGCAATGCAAAACAAAAAACATTTTTAAAAAAAAAAATTGTAAAATGGTTCATGAAACTCAAGGATATCCATGGAGTGTGTAGATTTTTGCTGTTATTCACTGGAAAAAAATGCATGTTGGGAATATTCAAACTTATTAACTCTTAAGTCTTCAGAGTTGTACAGTTAGGAATTCTCCATTTTTGCACTCGGAGATGTGTATGTTACCTATTCAGATTTCCCCAAAGTTTTTTTTATTTCCAAGCCAGCAAGATACTATATTTTTCATAAATAATGTTTAAGCAGAGCGTCTTGTTCAATTATTAAGACCAGAACCAGTTCCATATCCTGACTGTTTCTATACCATACACATGGTACTTGTATTGATTTAGGTTCATTAACACATTTGATGTAAAGTAGAACCATAAAATCAATATCTCCCCAGTATTGCCTTATAAGGTAACAAAACACCAAAATGGATATCTTGGATACTAAAAAGATTGAAGTGACAGTCAAAAATAATTCGACCACAAAAAAAATTCTCTTGCAAATTTTGTGCGAAATTTACACCCAGAGAAGGTCAACACAGGTGTAAATATATACCTTTCCTAGAAACTGATCATCAATAAGAGATGAAGAGATTTTGTTACTGTCATTTCTTGTTTGATAAATTCTGACTGTTTCCTCTCCTTTAGATTTGCATCTTGGGGATGTTTTTATTTATCCTTCTTTTTTTTATATAAGTTTTTATGGTTCAGTTAAGACTAAATTTTATTTTTTTTCTTTATGCTTTATTTATGGCGTAAAATATTGCAGGCTGATAGATAACATCTATTAGCGGAAATTGCCTTTTCATGTAAATCGGTGGTTTCTGAATTAAAGCTGATTTTGTCAGTATTTATTATACTTTTATTGATACCTTCTTTGTGAAGTATAGAATGCATTTAACTATACGCATGGTTGTTCAAGAAATAAACTGAGAATGTGGTCTGAACATCTGCTTCTAAGATCAAAGCATCCAGAGAACTGAATAAAATGAGTATTTCTTTTGCATTCTATGTAAAAAAAAAAATACCCGATAACACAAGGTCAATTTATTCAAAAAATATTACAACTCTAAAAAACCAGAAGTCTCTGATGAGACTGTAGCTCTACTGGTTGTACTTATAAAGGAAGATAAAAGTAGCACTTGGACTTTGCAACAGCAATAAATAGAATAATGATCCTTGGTTTAGTCTGTTTTGCGGCAAGATTTATTGCAATCAGAATAAAACTGTAGGAGGAGTAGCCTTTTAAAATGATTTTACAGAAATTTCGATTTAAGTAACCATGGCAACATCATTCAACAAAATCAAAAAGCAATAATGACAATTATGTATCTTTGTGTAGTCTACTTGTATGCAAAGTTATACTGAAATCAGACAAAACATGTAGGAGGAGTAGCATTTTGAAAGTATATCAAGAAAATTTCTGTTTTTTAGTAACCATGGCAACATCCTACATTGAAATCAAAAACAGATATATAGAATTATGTTTCTTTGTGTAGTTTACTTGTGTGCCAAGTTATAATGAAATCTGATCAAAACTGTAGGAGGAGTAGTGTTTTGAAACTTTTTCACAGAAATTTCTATTTTTAGTAACCATGGCAACACCATTTATTGAAATCAAAAACTGATATACAGAATTATGTATCTTAGTGTAGTCTACTTGTGTGCCAAGTTATATTGAAATCAGACCAAAACTGTAGGAGGAGTAGCGTTTTGAAAAATTGTTTACAGACGGACGGACAGATAGACAGACGGACAGACAGATGGACGGACGACGGACACCTTACTATCGCATAAGCTCTTCTGGTCTCTGACCAGTAGAGCTAACAAGACTGATTAATTAGCATTAAAGACTTAATATTGATATCATTACTTTAAGCTACTTCAAATCAGCCATCCTTGAACTTCCCTTGTTGGAACTTGTAATAATAAATAATTTATGTAACTTTAATGGACGTGCTTTTATCCATTCCTCAAAAAGGAAAGACAAGAGAGAGAAAAAAAACAACAAGAATCAAGTTTTGTACTAGAGACTTTAATCCTACTTACAAGGAATTGTTTAACTGATCCTGTATAGTAAATCAACAAACGGTATTTCTTGCAATTGTTCATCTCTACTTATCTCTCAACTGTTACTTTGTGTTTATCAAAATTATAGGTTGCACAACAGTATTAAATTTTGCTATAAGTTCTTACCAAAAATGAGCAACTTTGATTAGGTGGCATTAATTGAAAACAAACTTTTGAGAAGTTTCCTTTTCAGATCTTGGAAAACAATTCTTTATAAAGATTTTAGTACTAAAAAATACATAGCCATCCAGCAAGGCATGAAAGTTTGTTTCGGTCGAGCAGGTGCTTGAAAATTAAGTCCAGGACCTAATTACTCCCCTCTCAAATACAGTATATAGAAAAATCAGAACGCCCTAAATTATAATAAATCTAGTCAATACAGGAAGTTTACATATTGTTTTTCATCGCATAAAAAAATTCAGCTACAGTCTCGTGTTAAAATGCCTGAATCGGAAGGGAAGATTCAGGAATTATTTTGTGTCAGCCATGATTTGACGTAAACCTCAAGTGAAATACTGTTACATGTATGACACCTATATTCATTGTCACACTAAGACTATACATTTCCTGCTCTCTTTTAAGGAAGAGTTTTGACAAGGGAAATAATTTTAAAAAAAATGCCTTTTGGTTTTATGCAATATTAGATTATGATGTCTGTATATGGATCACTAGGTTCAGTACTTCAATTTTTTTTTTTCATTTTGTCTTTTTAATCCTTGCTGGCAGATTAATCAACCAACTTTAATAAGGTGTATTTCATTCCTTTTCAGAATCAGGTTTTCATTAACTTTTTTCTTATCTATTTGCAGATTATGACAATGTTTTTATAAAGGCCATTGGTACAATGAAGACATTTAAAGTGGTTAATCTAAAGCATCGAATTGCTCTAAATAGCATGCAGATGCAGGCCCCCTCCAAGGACATGTTTCCTCCGCTTCACCAAGAGGTGTTTGAACATGGTGATTGTAGTACAGAAGAGAGCAAAAAGTCATGAGGTGCCTGACTTAAGTTAGAAATATCATTCTATTAAAGACTTGTATATACAGGGCTAAACTGATCATGCACACAAACTAGAGAGTGGAGAGCAAGGAAATAAACATTTGAAAGATCTCAATCAGTGTCACCCAGGAGTTTGGAGAAGCTGACTTTCCTTAGACACTGCTGTCACAGCCTTAAAGGAAACTGTCATTCTCTGAGGTGACACGGAATCAGCTGCCCTGAGTCATCCCTGCCACTGCTGTGTTGTGGATTCAAAAATAAACAATTCGTTGCGTCTATGAATAGATCCCTGTTTAGGCCATGTGTTAGTGAATGATGTATATATATGTCCAACAGAATTTGTCACTCCAAGTCACAACACATGTAGTGATGTGTAGTATAACTGTTCTCATTGTAGAAGGAGAGACAACTCCTGTTAATCATCAATGCCAGCACAGCATTGCTGTATTGTTGTTTATAATGGCGATTTACTGATGCTACTCTATTTTTGTGTTAGTCATTGTTTAACTGTTAAAGACTAATGTAATGATTTAGTTCCTTCATGAATGTAATGTTAGACAAAAGGGGAGGATCAAAGATTCTGTGCCCTGCTGTATAGACAGGAGGGGTGGATCAAAGATTGTGTGCCCTGCTGTTTTGACATGAGGGGTGGATCAAAGATCCTGTGCCCTGCTGCATTGGTTTAGGGTATAATCCTTTACTCCTGATGTAGATGGTTTTATTTTCAAGGTCACCAGGGCACATAAAAAAGCTTCTGCTTTTTGTTTGAGAACACAATTTTTTCAGAAGTCGTTTTATTGGTTTTGTGATACAATGTGTTTTTTTTTTTGTCTTCGGTTTTCGAAGATTTTATGAACATTTATCTCATAATCATGCATTGATTATTTCATTTGTAGATATTTTAACAGATTTGTAAATATATGTCATTTTGTAAATAGTTTGTATAGATAAAGCTATATATAGACTGTTAGTCATATTTACTTCACTGCAGAAGGGACACCCAAGATTTTAATTATTTGGTAACTCAACATTTATTCTTAAAACTTTAAATTTGAAGATTTCTTCAATCATCTTAAATGTCTCATTTGGTTTCATATTTGCAGCTAAATGACTGCTTTTACATTATTCTTGACTTGAGTATTTGAGTTCGTGCTACAAGAGGTTTGATATTATTACGTGAAGTCGTGTATTGGACTTTATTCCTGTATACACTTGACAAAAAATGACATCTTTTTTGTTGGACATACATTAATCGGGTAAAACATTCAGTTTCTGTAATCAGTTGATATTTCCACTCTTTATGTTTACAAATGCACATGGTGTATCCCTGAATCAAGAAGTGCTACGCATAGATAAATGTTCTAAATAAAACAAGATTAAAAAAAAAGTAAAACAAATCTGTAGTCATTCCACAATGCCAGAAAATAATTAATAGTGCTAGATTATTCTGGTTTTGAAACACATTGGTGCCAATATTTTGAGTTCTCCAATCTTCTTTTTTTTTTTTTTTTTTTTTTTGGTAATAATTCCAAAAAAGTGTCTATTCAATACAGAAGTGCTAATTAATTCTGTTTATTTTTAAAATTGTGACATAAATATGAAAAATTAATTTTGCCTGAAAGAGGGATGGGGGTTTGGTGTATAACAATAAGTTTTCAATATTCTATTTTCTCATTGTATTGTCCACTTTTTATTTTAAATGTATGAAATAAGTAATGGCTGATTCAACAATAAAAAATATTTTCCAAGGTAGAGAGGTCTTTTAGCTTTTGTGTTGGATTACAAATTTATAGGTTGGCCCTTTATATGGCTATTTAGAGACCAGCGGAGAACATCATTGGATAAATTTAATTAAAACTGTAAACAAACACTCCAGGTATCTCTTGTGAAATAATGTTTCTCTCAGGAAATAGAAAAAATTTAAATCATTTACAGATGGAAAACTCTTCTCTCATTCTCTTAAACAATTTTTATCTAAGACTGTTTTTAATTATGAAACTGTGATAACGTTCTGTATTAGACATTGAGCCATTTTGTATTACTCGTGAACACACCGGAGAACTGATGATACACAAATACAGACCTTAGGCTAACTCTTTATGTTTTGTAAATGATGTCTATTTTTGCGAGGAGAGTGTGTTTGTGCAATAGGAGTAGATGAAATGTTTTTTTCTCATTAAAATCTTAATATTTTGTGAACATGATGTCTATAGTCAGTCAGTTGTACAAATCGACTACGATCCCGTAACTATGTTTTGTATCCCCCCACCCCCTTTCTTTAAAGTGGTAGACTGATCATAAATTTTTGATTTATTTTCAAAAGATAGAGTACAAAATCAAGAGTTAAGTATTTACTTTGCTAGAAAAAGATTTATATATGTAAGAATGACAACAGACTGCCTTATGACTTTCTTCAGACCCGGTTTTGTACAGTTGCTCAATAGATTCTGAAAGATAATGTCTTGTCTGTGCTATATGTTTATGTATATTGTGATAATTATTAATCATTACTTAGTATTTACTAAACTCTCTGAAGAAAGGAATTTAACAAATGTTACTCTTCTGTGAAAAATATTTATTTATATCCAGTGTTTTAGTTATAATGATATAACGTTTTATTTGCACGTGTATGTTTAAAAAAATGAATATTTTTCTAACAGTAAGTTGATTTTCTTTACAAATTTATTGACATTGGGAAACATTTTTTTATTGTATTATAAATTTTTAAAATTTTTTTTTTTAGATTCTTTATTTCTGATGGTAATGGGCTGCAGTTTTGAGATTTTTCAGTGGGTTAATACAAAACTGCTAATACAAAACATTAAGAAATCCCAGTCGATTTTTGCTGCTGAGAACACCTGATATCCTTATATTTTCAGACCCTGTGTAACGTAATATATATATAACATAAGAAATACATGTTACAGAGTAACTTACGTATCCTTTGTCACATGATAACATGTTGATTTCATCATCACTAATGATTGTGTGAAGTGATTTCTTGTACTGAGGCTGTCTTATTGTCCAATCATGCGTAACCTGGTGGGCGATTGTCCAATCATGTGTAACGTGGTGGACGGAGTCAATGTTTGTCCTTCATCAGCAGTGTGTAAAAGTTCACATCATCAAACATTTAGGTGATGTAGTTGTACAAAGACTTGAAGTCCTAACAGTATTGTAAAACGAACACTGTATAGCTTTTTTTTTTCCAAATGTTAAAAAAAATCTGTAAAATTATACCAAAATAAAATTGAGATTTTGTATGAAACTGTCTATTTGAAAGAAGATCATGTGATGTTTTGGATAAATTCTGTGTGCCGCATTTCTAGTTTTAAGCCATTATATTTTTTTTTAAAAAGAGTAACTATCTCTTGCATAAAGAAATGTCTGTAAACCAGGTTATGATGGTTGGACACTATCTTCAGTAGATTTTCTATGTTGCTGTGTCTTATAATTTTACTGTCCCACGGGCCGGTGAACAGTACACATACATGTATGCTTTTTATTAAAGAAAAACATTGTATCATGGGTTTATTTCTGTTAGTGATGTCTTGAAATGAAATCATTTAAATAATTTTAAAAATTTGGTTTGTGAGATTTTTGTTTTCAGCTTAAACTTGCTTAGATCCAGAAGGATAAAACGTATGCTCAACTAAGACGTAAGGTCACCTGCACATTCACAACGTTTTATCCTCCTGCCTCTATGTGGAGATAACGAGCAGTATTCAAGCTCAAAAGGCCATTAAACATTACAAAACAGGAGCAGAGCAAACACGGACCTCCAAAACATCAGAGGTGGGATCAGGTGCCATGGAGGAGTGAGCATCCCCTGCCGACCGGTCACACTCGCCGTGTGCTCCTTGTCATGATCGGGAAATAACGGAAAAATCCGTCGACAATTCAGTGTGTAAATAATGGCCTAACAATTAGTATGAAAAACGTCAGTCAGCATTTGACTCAATGATAAATTGTATTTGCTGACAAGGTCATTGTATCGACCATAGAACTTACGAAATGATGACGTTAAACGAGACTGCTGATATTCTTGTTTCATCAACTTGTTTGTCAATAATTTACCTCGTTTTAGATATTGTGCATACGTAGAGCATGCTCTTGCGTATCGAATCAACTGAGAGATATAAACCCCGTGTGCAGGTGATGAAGGTATCTTGCTGCATAAGTAAGGGAAGTTGACGATTGAAAAGTTAAAGTCATCTCGTTTATCATAAAGATTCAGAGAACCAGAACAGTCACAACTTACAGCGACAATATGTACCGGGACGAGCCTTTTTTTTCCTCCAGTATAATGATTGACAAAAGGTACAGTCACGTATCTTCACAATTTGTCGTCGGCGACATGTACTGTGAATATTTGTACATTTTGTCGCCGATATATTGTGTTGAAGGATATTTACTTAGGCCAGAGAGAGAGAGAGAGATTGACACACACACCCTCACACATGTACACAGAAGGATCGACGAAGTATGGCAAATAAATAGCTAAACAAGTTGTATTTATCTAGCATAACTCGCAATACTGTAGGAAGAAAAGGTTTTGGTCAGAAAATTGTGTCCAGGATTAGTGTACATCATAAACTATGATATATCCAAATACTGCAACTCATGAGATATCTGATAAATCAACAAATTATTTTTTCTTACTATATGTACTTGGAAATTGAAAAAAAAATATTCAGTAGTAATGATTATTTTGAAATTATTTATTTTTTTGCGTTATTCTTCTACATGTGCCGATATAATTGGTGTCGGGGTTGATATTTTTAGCTCACCTGAGATAAAAGCTGAAGTGAGCTTTTCTGATCATATTTTGTCTGTTGTCCGTCTCTAAATTTTTCACATTCTGTAAACCATTGGGCCAATTTCAACCAAACTTGCCACAAATCACTGGCGGATTTAAGGGGGGGGGGGGGCGTGGGGGGGCGCACGCCCCCCCCCCCCCCCTAAAATTTTCAAAGTATGATATGACTAATATTAATAATGCTATACTGTGGTATATAACTAACCAATACCACTATTTTTGTGCCTGGTTTTACTCTTAAAATACACGAAAACCCAGGAGCTTCCGGGGGCTTCGCCCCCTGGGCCCCCTCTATTCAAAGTATAATATGACTAGTGTTAATAATGCCAAACTTTGGTACATATAAACTAACCAATACCACTATTATTGTGCCTGGTTTTACTCTTAAAATGCACGAAAACCCAGGAGCTTATGGGGGCCTTAAGGCGGCCCCCAGACCCCCTGCCTAAACGAAGTTATCCACGCCCCCCCCCCCCCCTAATCACAAATCCTGTATCCGCCCATGCAAATCATCCGGTGATAAAGGGGATTCAAGTTAGTTCAAGTGAAGGGCCATGCCCTCTCAAGTTGTTAAAATTAGTTGTTAAAAATTAGTGAAAATTTAGTGACATCTTTTAAAAATCTTCTCAAGAACAACTGTATCAGAAAAGTTGAAACTTATGTGAAAGATTCATTATAAAGTGTAGATTCATTTTATTAAATCATGTCCCTAGGGGAAAGGGTGGGGCTACAACAGGTGATCAAAGTTTCATAGAATATATAAGAAAAAATTCTTTCAAAATGTTCTTCTTAAGAACTACGGTGTACTGGGTCAGAAGAGATGATAGGTAAAAACTTCATTACATAGTGTACGTTAAATTTTGTAGGTGCTGACAAGAAAAAGATCTTTCACTGCTCAATGGCCCTGAGTGCTAACAGCAAGCATAGGTCTAAATTTGCAGCCCTCCACCAACAGGTGGTGGCGTCTCCATATGAGTGGAAATTTCTCTAAAGGGACGTTAAACAACAAAGAAACAAACAAAACCAAAATCAATTGTGTTCAAATCATGACCTCCAGGGGTAGGGTAGGGCTACAATGGGTGATCAAAGTTTTACATAGGAATATATACAGAAAATCGTTAAGGATCTTCTCAAGAAACAAAGGCGGATGAAATATGGCGATTGAAATATAGATAACGAACAGTATTCAAGCTCAAATAAGTTCATTTAAACAATACATATCGGGAGCAGAACAAACAAGGACCTCCAAAAACATCACAGGTGGGATCAGGTGCCATGGAGGAGTGAGCATCCCCTGCCGACTGGTCACACCCACCGTGTGCTCTTTGTCATGATCGAGAAAAACGGAAAAAAATCTGTAGACAATTCAGTGTGTAAATAACGGCCTAACAATCAGTATGAAAAACGTCAGTCAGCATTTAATTTGACTTAATAATAAGTTGTATTTGCTTACAAGGTCATTGTATCGACCATAAAACTTGCGATATGATGACTTCAAAGGAGACTATTGATAACCTTGTTTCATCAGATTGTTTGTCAATAGCTTGCCTCATTTTAGAAATTGTTCTCACATAGAGCATCTCTTGCGTATCGAATCAACTTGGAGATAATAACCCTATAAGGAGGTGATAAGGGTATATTGCTACGTAAGTTAGGGAAGTTGACCATTGAAAAATTGAAGTCATCACGTTTATCGATGTTGTTAGGTTACCAACAAAGTCTTTTTCTAGTAAAATATTCAAACATGAAACAGATATTTCAGACTCTATGGTATCTTTTATATCAAATTCACTGTGATATATCGAATCGACATATGAATTGAGGTATCTATTGTTAATTGATGATACGTCATCGATATATCTAAATGTCGAGATGAAGGTCACAGCAAGTGTTTTCTTCTTCTCATGTAGAAATTTTTGAATAAATTCTGCTTCATATGAATACAAAATTAAGTCTGCTAATAAGGGCGCAATTGGAACCATTGGAATTCCAACAGATTGGTGGAAGAGCTGATCTCCATAAACGACATATATAGATATTGTCAATCAGAAACTCAAGCATCATTTTAATATCAACTTCAGGGTACTTGTGTGTACACTCAGAATGTTTTTAACAAAATAATTTCGTAAATGATCTAGTACGTGCACACCGCCCCCGTTTGATTTTTTTGGCTTTTGTAAACTCTGTTTGTTTAACTTGTATATACTCTCAATTTAATCCACAGGGAAAATTTCATAATTAAATAAATTACTTAATATATACAGTAACACATCTTTAAACGGATATGACATTTTTTTTTTTTGGCTTGAAAAAAAAAATCTGAACCGTGCCACCTTCCCCCTTACCCGTTCTGAAATTTCTAGATCCAACACTGAGAACAGAAGTAGGCACGTGATTAGTGATGTTACTATAGAAGCATCCTTAGGAAGTGCAGATTCAAGTGTCTTCAAATCATGACCCCCAGGCCTTGGGTGGGGCCAGGATGGGAGATCAAAATTTTAGAAAGCAATACATAGGAAAACTCTTTAAAATTATTTAATTCGGTTTTTTTTGGTTTGTTTGTTGTTTAACTTCCCTCTCGAGAATTTTTCACTCATATGGAGACACCACCACTTGCCGGTGGAGAGCTGCAAATTTTGTTCTATGCTCGGCACTTACGGCCATTGAGCAGTGAGGAATTTTTTTCGTGCCAACACCTACTTCAACACGGGACCTCGGTTTATACGGTCTCATCTGAAGGACCGGTCTCCACGTCCCACAGTGGGATTCGAACCCGCGACGTAAGGATCAGCTCCTTACCTCGCGACTTCTTTAATTCGTTAAAATAAAAAAAAAAACCTGCAAAACAATAATTAGTCATATTTATACAGAAGCATTGTCATGCATTGTCGTGCGACATGTACTGATAGACGACAGTATGTGCAGTGAGGGTAGGTACACATTGTCGCCAGCGATACTATGAACAGGACGACAAAATGTCACAATCACGCTGCATGAAATAGCATACAAGCCACTTCAGTGTGATTTATACACCAATTACATTCACAATTCTACCAAAAAAAAAAAAATCTTGAAGCAACAATATCTGGGGCGACAATATGTGCAGTGATTGAAAGGCACATAATTTCGCCAGCGACAATATGTACACGTGTAACTTTTCAGCTGGCGACATAATGTACCGATGGACGACAGTATGTGCAGTGAACGTAGGTACATATTGTCACCGCGACGACAACATGTACAAAACGACAAATTGTACCGTTACAAGGCTACTGGCAGATAACTAGATGTTATATGGCTTTCCACAACCTCGTTTAAAGACAGCATTTCCAAAAATCTATGGTCGTTATATTAACCTTGTTTGCAATTACAAACTATCATTGGCTCGTATTTTGACTGATATTTTTCAGGCCATTTGTTAGGTCGTTTTATTACCAATTACTAATTTTAACTGGATCACTTCGTTTACCTGATCAATACAGAGGGATTTCGGCGGATGTGATCGACAGGGAATACCTACTCCACCTAGGCATATGTGATCCCAGCTTTGGTGTTTATACAGTTCCGCGTTTTTGACCAGCGAACTTGAAATAAAAGATAACACAGAGTCTGACAAATCTGTTTAATATTTAAATAGTTTACTAGAAAAAGACGTTAATAATAAACTAACAACAAAACTTTATGATAAACGGGATGATTTCAACTTTTCTATCGTCAACTTCCTTTATTTATGTAGCAATATACCCTTATCACCTGGATAAATAGTTTATGTCTCCATGAGATTCGATACTCAAAAGCATGCTCTACGCACAAATAATTTTAAAATCGAGGCAATCAATTAACAAACAAGTTGATGAAACAAGGATATCAAAAGTCTCATTTGAAATCAACATTTTGCAAGTTTTATGGCCGATACAATGACTTTGTCGGGAAATACAATCTATCATTAAGTTAAATTTTCAAACTAATTGTTCGGCCATTATTTACACACTGAATTGTCTACGGATTTTTCCGTTTGCCCGATCCCACCTCTGATGCTTTTAGAGGTCCGTGTTTGCTCTGCTCCCGACTTGTATTGTTTCAATGGACTTTTGAGCTTGATTATTGTTTGTTATCTTCATATTTCATTGCATTGCTTATTTGGAGCTTACAGATGATTATTTCTGTTTAGGTTTCTTTTTGTTTACATGATTTCTGAGATGGATCACACTCCTGAACGTCTAGGATACATTGTACAAACTGCATAAATATGATTATAAAATGTAAAAGTTTTGTCACATAAGTGCAGTCCAGTTCCAATTGAGCCAAAAGTGGTTTGAGAACCTCATAATATGCAGGTGACCGTTAAGATCCATTGGCCTCTTAAAATAGTGGACAAAAATACGTGGTTAAATTTGACTATGTGGTTAAAATTTAACATGTATAGATATTTTTATTTCACGAATGATATTAAGCAATACAATATAAACGGACCTATGCATGGAAAGAAAAGAATTGAATTCGAGAAAATGGACATTCTTATTTTTGAAATCTCAAATATACTTCATTTTGGTGTCGTGTACCTAAAAAACATACAGAGTTCAAGAAAACAATTACATCGTTACAAGATAAGTACCTCGGGACCCTGTGAAGACAAAAACTGCTCAGAGAGAAATTCTGTTATTGGAAAATACTCCATGTTTATGGCATGTCTAACGTTGCAATATTTGAACTTTTCTATTTATATCAATGGGTTTTTTAGCTCACCTGAGCCGAAGGCTCAAGTGAGCTTTTCTGATCACATTTTGTCTGTAGTCCGTCTGTCCGTCTGTCCGTCCGTCTGTCTGTAAACTTTTCACATTTTCGACTTCTTCTCAAGAACCACTGGGCCAATTTCAACCAAACTTGCCACAAAGTATCCTTGGGTGAAGGGGATTCAAATTTGTTCAAATGAAGGGCCACGCCCTCTTTCAAGGGGAGATAATAAAGAATTAGTGAAAAATTAATAGCATCTTTTAAAAATCTTCTTCTCAAGAACCACAAAGCCAGGGAAGATGAAACTCATGTGGAAGCATCCTCAGGTAGTGTAGATTCAAGTTTGTTCAAATCATGACCCCCGGGGGTAGGGCGGGGCCACAATGGAGGATCAAAGTTTTACATAGAAATATATGGGGAGAAACCTTTAAAAATCTTCTTCTCAAGAACAGCAAAGCCATGAAGAGTCATATTTATATGGAAGCATCCTCAGGTAGTGTAGATTCAAGTTTGTTCAAATCATGACCCCCGGGGGTAGGGCGGGGCCACAATGGAGGATCAAAGTTTTACATAGAAATATATGGGAAAAATCTTTAAAAATCTTCTCCTCAAGAACAGCAAAGCCATGATGAGTCATATTTATATGGAAGCATCCTCAGGTAGTGTAGATTCAAGTTTGTTCAAATCATGACCCCCGGGGGTAGGGCGGGGCCCCAAAGGAGGATCAAAGTTTTACATAGAAATATATGGGAAAAACCTTTAAAAATCTTCTTCTCAAGAACAGCAAAGCCATGATTGGTCATATTTATATGGAAGCATCCTCAGGTAGTGTAGATTCAAGTTTGTTCAAATCATGACCCCCGGGGGTAGGACGGGGCCACAATGGAGGATCAAAGTTTTACAGAGAAATATATAGGAAAAATCTTTAAAAATCTTCTTCTCAATAACAGCAAAGCCCTAATTGATCATATTGATATGGAAGCATCCTAAGGTAGTATAGATTTAAGTATGTCCAAATCATGACCCCTGGGGGTAGGGTGGGGCCCCAAAGGAGGATAAAAGTTTTACATAGAGATATATAGGAAAAATCTTTAAAAATCTTCTTCTCAAGAACAGCAAAGCCCTGATTGATCATTATTATGTGGAAGTATACTCAGGTAGTGTAGATTCAAGTTTATTCAAATGTTGCCCCCCCTGGGGTTGGGTGGGGCCACAATGGAGGATCAAAGTCTGAAATAGAAATATATAGGAAGATTTCTTCTGATGAAGAACTGCAAAGCCATGATTAGTCATTTTGATATGGAAGCATCATCAGGTAGTGTAAATTCAATTTTGTTCAAATGATGACCCCCGAGGGTAGGGTGGGGCCCAATAGGGGGATAGAAAATTTTACATAAGAACACATAGAAAAAATATTTCTTCTCAAGAACAGAAAAGCTATGTTTAGTCATATTGATATGGAAGCATCTTCAGGTAGTGTAGATTCAAGTTTGTTCAAATGATGACCCCCGAGAGTAGGACGGGGCCACAATGGAGGATCGAATGTTACATAAGAACATATAGAAGAAATATTTCTTCTCAAGAACAGAAAAGCTATGTTTAGTCATATTGATATGGAAGCATCCTCAGGTAGTGTAGATTCCAGTTTGTTCAAATGATGACCCCTGGGATAGGGAGGAGCCACAAGGGGGGATCAAATTTTTACAAAGGAATATATCAGAAATTTTTTTTAAAATCTTCTCAAGTACAACAAAGCCATTTGTTATTTTGACATGGAAGCATCATCAGGTAGTTTAAAATTCAAGCCCCCCCCCCCCCCCCCCCCGGAATCTTTTCAATACTGAACTGATTTGTGCTTTTGCCTATCCACTGTGCTCAGGTGAGCGATGTGGCCCATGGGCCTCTTGTTTTCACTTAGTATTGTATATTTTTTTTCATAATTTGTATTATATAGTTATTTCTATTTGTATTCTATATTTTACTATTTATATGGCATATTTTCAATTTGTATTGTAATAATACATCATTTGCATTCCATAATGTTTGAACTTGTTTTCTTTGTGAAATCCATTAGTTTTCGATAATAAATTGTATTTGTATTTAAACCAAAAGAAAGATTTATTCTATAGATATGCTTCTTTAACCAAGAATGAATAGACTTAGTCAGATATGAATGGTTTTTACAAATATTGTCACATACACAGTGTACTTATACAAAAGACACTTAGCTGAGCTTTCAAAAAATGCTTTACAATTTTAGAAGTCTAATAATCTCTCCTGTATAAAGATATAAATATTGTTGGATTAATAAAATGTTGATCGGTTCAAATATCCAGTGCTCGATGGATTTGAGTGAGACTACGGGAACGATCAATGACCAAGGTATACGAATAATGATACAAGCACCAGTATCAGATATTCTAAAACATTAAATTCTCCATTAACCTCATCATGTAGTGTTAATTTTGCTTTTTAAAATGAGGTTTGATTTCCTGTACATAACAGTTAATAAGAAAGAAGTGGACGTGAACTGTACATGTGTACGCGTATTTATAATAATTTTGTTTTTGTTCTGACTTTTAAAATTTATTATTTACAAAACGTATACGTGAGGAAATAATTTTATATATATATATATATATATATATATATATATATATATATATAATTTTACTTTTATTCATGTTTTTTTTTTAAATACTGTGAAATATATAGCGATCAGAAGTAAACATTAAGTATGACAGAACTAAGGAATATCAAAGATATCGACTGTGCTAAAAGTAAAATTCCAATTAATAATCTCCTCCTCTAGTGCTTTGACTTTCGAATTTCAATTAATAATCTGCTGACAGAATCCTGTATATGAGTACATTTTGTATACAGATAAGAAACACAAAGTTTTTATCTTTGTTCTTTTTCAGATGACTTCTTAGCAGAAGTCTCTGTTCATAGCGTTTAATAGAGTCTTCATCTTCATTTTTCCCGGACTGATGAAAGTACACGAATATTTCCTCAATAAGAGTGAAAAAACCAAAAACAAACAAACAATCATACATACAAACAAACAACGGATACCTTCTCCAGTAAAGAAAACAAAATGCTGATTTTCTAGATTTTATAATTTTAATTTTTCAACCATACTGTGTAAAAAGGATAACAGAAGAAAACGCTTATTTAATCAACTATTTGCTTCATAAGTAAGTACACAAGTTTTATGAAAAATCTACATCTTTTTCACAAATAAATGACTTTTGAACATCGAACGCTTGAACCCTTTTGCTAATTATTTCCCTACACCTATACATATAGTCTTATAATTATGATACCGTACAATGGCTATTACTTTAGATGGAGGAAATACCATTAAATCATGTATATATATTTTATATAACTATGAATTTGTTATCCAATATGTTTATTCTTTGCATTGTGTAGGGTAATCACATGTCTCACAGTTTGGTAAGAAATGATGGACACCACTGCATCAGCAGTATCGTATGACGTTATTCATTATTAGTTGGATTGAGTTTCACTAATGGACTTGAGACATTTAAATGAAATGTGATAATAACGAACAGTAATTATATTCAAATGTCCAATAAAACAAGAGAAATTGTAAGCAAGCAGAGGTGTGAAAGCATAGTGGGATCAGGCAACATGACAGTAGCATATCTAAGGGGGAAAATAATCTTTTGATGATGCGAAATGTTGACAAGTTAAAGAGGCTGAACAATTACCATTAATGTACCCATGGTAAGTTTTATATCGTCCGAGTTTGTCTATATATTTTTGGGAAGAAATTCTAACCATAGATATCCCAGAAGGGTGATAAGTATTTTCTATGTTTTCTTATTTATAAATTTTACTTCCTACCTTACATCACTGTTAAATCATCTCAATACTTATATTTTTAAAAAGTAAATGTAGAATGGTGATTTTGACATTATTGACATAACTAAATACTAAAAAAATTGAGCCTTCATATTTCTTAAATAACACACATGTCACAAAAAATAGGAATAATAAGTCTGATTAAGAAGACTGGTTGGCTCAAAAATTAAACCAAACAGATCGGCCTTAAAATATGAAATATGATTTTTGTAGCCATATATCATCATTTAGTAAAGAAGAAACAATAATATAATATAATTATGACGGACATGTACATGTAGCACAATGTGACGTCTTAATAGGGGATGTTCTAACATGTTTGAGAACCAAACAACGTGAGGAAACAGTGGTCATGGAAAACAAGAGGCCCATTGGCCACATCGCTCACCTGCGCACACACTGACTAGGAAGAAGCAGAAATCAGTATATTGAAAAGTTTTAAGGGGGGGGGGGGGCAAACTTAAATTTACACTACCTCAAGATGCTTCTATATCAATATAACTAATCATGGCTTTGCTGTTCTTAAACAGAAGAATTTTAAAGATTTTTTTCCTATGTATTCCTATGTAAAACTCTGATTGGTCATCGTGGCCCTACCCTATCCATCGTATATTTGAACAAATTTGAATCTACATGAGATGTGGATGCTCCTATAATAATATGACTAATCATGGCTTTGGTGTTCTTGAGCAGAAGATTTTTTCAAGATGATTCCCATATATTCTTATGCAAAACTTTGACCAACCTCTGGGGGTCATGATTTAAATAAACTTGATTCTAAAATACCTAAGGTTGCTTTGTATATATATGACTAATATTAGCTTAGGTATTTTTGAGAAGAGGTTTCAAAGATATTTCCTATGTAATGTGTATGATCAGGTTCTTACAAGGGATACATAGGTTTTCCTTTTACTCTTTCTGAATTAATGATTGGACAGCTATGTCTGAGGGTATATCACATTGTACTTAAATTTTCTCTTTCATCTAGAGATGGGAACTGGGTAAGGTACTACTTGCACCATGTTCCTCCACTAGGTTCCCTTTGATAGATAAGAAATTCTTCAGATTTACTACACCCAGAACTTAAGTACTTAACAAAGATTGCATTGAAGTCTATGGAACAAATCTTTAAGCATAAAAATTTAAATAATAGGAATATCATTAAATACTGTAGTGAAAAAATGCACTTAAACACATTAGAAATAGAATAGCAATTGAAAATGCTTTCTTTTACCAGGTAAGATTTTTAAATTTGATTTTTTTTTATTAATTAAAAAGAGAGGGAGATAACTTTTACCAAAATTCAAGGTCATAAATTAGGACACATCCCAGCCTTACATGCTAATAGTAGTAAATGGGATTTATATCTAAATAATTATATACTGAGTATTCAACACCTACACATGTGTTATATATTCAATTTCATTGAATCTTTTGCTATTAGGATAGAATAACTTAACTTCTTTATTGCTGATTCATCATCCAACTTCTTCAGCTACATTCTGAATGCCTGACTTTCCCAAAGCTTTGCCTTATATACCCTTAGACTAGTCCATTCCAAGGGTTGTCAGGTCATTCTACTATTTGAAGTCTTCAATGCGTTTTACTCCAATGCCCCTTAACCATGAAACCTATATTTATATGTAAACCTTGACCCACTGTTGTGGACCCGCCCTATCCCCAGGGGTCATGAAATAAACAAACTTGAATCTACACTACCTGAGGATACCTGAGGTATTAATATGTCTAATAATGGCTTAGCTGTTCTTGAAAAGAAGATTTTTGAAGATATTTCTTATATATTCCTATGTAAAACTTTAACCCCCTGTTGTGGCCCCGATCTACCCCCGAGGGTTATGATATGGACAAATTGGAATCTACAGCATGTAATGAAGCTTTCACATAAGTTTCATCTTTTCTTGCCAAGTGGTTCTTGAGAAGAATTTTTTTTAAAAATGCCACCAAATTTTCACGAATTCTTAATTATCTCCCCTTTAAAGAAGGCGCGGCACTTCCTGTGAACAAACTTAAATCCCCTTCACCCAAGAATGCTTTGTGGCAAATTTGATTGAAATTGACCCATTGGTTCTTGAGAAGAAGTCGAAAATGTGAAATGTTTACAAACGACAGACGGACGCCGGACACTCTTTGATCAGAAAAGCTCAATTGAACCTTCGGCTCAGGTGAGCTAAAATGTTCCTTTTTTCAGCTCTTCATTTTTTCGGATTTTCAACATTTCGGCATGGGCATCACTGAAGAGAAATAATTTGTCGAAATGTGCATGTGGTGCATCAAAATTGGTACAGATTTGTAAATTGGTAAGATTTACATTATGACCCCTGGGTCGAGGCCTCTGCTGGTGGACTGTTACTCCGAGGGTCTCTACAGCCCAGTATCTGAGAACATCGGTACTAGCTTGAAAATACGATTATATATTGCATTACTGCGGTAAAATTTAGAAATTTATTTCAAAATTTAGAATTATCTCCCTCATGCATAGCTCTGATCCTTCCACGTATTTTGCTCCAGTCTTTAGTACCCCTTTTTCAGCTCTTCAAAGTCTTTTTTATTTAAACATTTCGGATTTTTGACGTTTCAGCATAAGCATCACTGAAGAGACATAATTTGTCGAAATGCGAATCTTTTGCATCAAAATTTGTGCCGTTGTAACGTAGAATATTGATCCGGGTTGAAAATTGACCAGGAGTTCATTTTTTAAAGCTGAATTGAAAATTGAGATCAAACGTCGTGAAATTCATACCCGGGGTCATCTTTCAGCATCTTAGTAATTTATTTTTTCGGCACTTAAGACATAAACGCGTTGAAAATTGACCCTGTTGAATGTTGACCCCGACCACAGCGTTTTGCCCTGTGTTCGATCTGAAGTTGTTATACATGATTTATATGCACATGTAACTACTAATATATTTATCAGTTTCAAAATTTGAGTTTGAATTCATATTTCATAATTAACAATGTCAAAATATTTAACAACATTTTATCATAATATCAATCTCTAGTAAAGTAATATGCCCAGGGACTCCAGGATAAGTTAAGTTCTTTACATGGAATAAATAATATCAATTAATAAGGTCCCTGGGTCCTATACTGTGTATTTATTATGGAAAAAATAATATAATATTCAAGCAAATTGTCTAGTATGAATATCTCATTTAAGAAGTCATTTTGTCTACTCAGTCATATTTATAATTGATAAAATACAAAGGAAAAGACTGGTCAACTGTATGGGTTTTAAACAACAGTATAAATGACATACAATGAGAAACTCGGTATACTTGGACACGTGTTTTCTCTTTGGAGACGTATGCATGATTTTGCAGTACATGCACTTCAGACAGTAAATAGATAAATAATCACTGCTGCCGCTGTTATTGTTGTTTACCGAAACGGATAAATCCTTTGTCTGTTTTTTTTTTTACTTATAAACCGCTCATTCTTGTCTTGACGTTTCTGACAGTTTATCTTGACAATTGTTTTCATGGACTATTATTACCTTATTTGTGTGAAGAGTTCATTTAAAGAACATTAACTCTTCCAGGACTAGGGAAGAGTTACAAGACTTTAATGTGAAAATTTTTTGAGTAGAGATGAAATCGCTCTACAATGGCTGCAACCCCCCCCCCCCCCCCCGGCCAGTCCTCTTATATTTTCTAAAAGTTCTTTGGAGTTTTTGAGAATCTACAATTTGATTTACACTACTTCTAGTATATGCTGTAGCACAACAAGTGAGGTTTTCTCCTTTACAGTAGCTAATATTTTTGTGAGGAGTAAAGATTTTTTTAATGATTCTAGACTATAATGGCCAACATATTACTAAACTGTATGGAAAACGGATGACCTTTTCCATCGTCAACTTTCCTTATATTATGTAGTTATATTCGAGCATCGAACATCGTTTTTGTCCCCTAACTGATTCACTATACAAGAGCGTACTCTGAGTACGATCAATTTTAAGACAAGGCATGCTATGGACAAATAAGTTGATGTTATAAGTATTTCAAGAACCCCATCAAAAGTCAGCTTTACACAAATACTAGGGTCATTATAAGGACTGAGTTTGTATACACATCTTATTTTTGGGTGGTATATTGCCTGATATGTTTGATATCATTTGTTAGGTTTTTGCTTTCATGCATAGTTTGACTACCTATTACTCCCTCTACCTGATCAATGCACGAGGCTTACGGAGGTTGTGACCGATCAACAGGGGGATGCTTACTCCTCCTAGGTACCTGATCAATGCATGAGGCTTACGGAGGTTGTGACCGATCAACAGGGGGATGCTTACTCCTCCTAGGTACCTGATCAATGCAGGAGGCTTACGGAGGTTGTGACCGATCAACAGGGGGATGCTTACTCCTCCTAGGTACCTGATCAATGCACGAGGCTCACGGAGGTTGTGACCGATCAACAGGGGGATGCTTACTCCTCCTAGGTACCTGATCAATGCACGAGGCTCACGGAGGTTGTGACCGATCAACAGGGGGATGCTTACTCCTCCTAGGTACCTGATCAATGCATGAGGCTCACGGAGGTTGTGACCGATCAACAGGGGGATGCTTACTCCTCCTAGGTACCTGATCAATGCATGAGGCTCACGGAGGTTGTGACCGATCAACAGGGGGATGCTTACTCCTCCTAGGTACCTGATCAATGCATGAGGCTGACGGAGGTTGTGACTGATCAACAGGGGATGCTTACTCCTCCTAGGTACCTGATCAATGCATGAGGCTCACGGAGGTTGTGACCGATCAACAGGGGATGCTTACTCCTCCTAGGTACCTGATCAATGCATAAGGCTCACGGAGGTTGTGACCGATCAACAGGGGATGCTTACTCCTCCTAGGTACCTGATCAATGCATGAGGCTGACGGAGGTTGTGACTGATCAACAGGGGATGCTTACTCCTCCTAGGTACCTGATCAATGCATGAGGCTCACGGAGGTTGTGACCGATCAACAGGGGGATGCTTACTCCTCCTAGGTACCTGATCAATGCATGAGGCTTACGGAGGTTGTGACTGATCAACAGGGGATGCTTACTCCTCCTAGGTACCTGATCAATGCATGAGGCTTACGGAGGTTGTGACCGATCAACAGGGGATGCTTACTCCTCCTAGGTACCTGATAAATGCATGAGGCTCACGGCAGTTGTGACCGATCAACAAGGGGATACTTACTCCTCCTAGGTACCTGATCAATGCATAAGGCGCACGGCGGTTGTGACCGATCAACAGGGGGATGCTTACTCCTCCTAGGTACCTGATCAATGCATGAGGCTCACGGAGGTTGTGACCGATCAACAGGGGATGCTTACTCCTCCTAGGTACCTGATCAATGCATAAGGCTCACGGAGGTTGTGACCGATCAACAGGGGATGCTTACTCCTCCTAGGTACCTGATCAATGCATGAGGCTCACGGAGGTTGTGACTGATCAACAGGGGATGCTTACTCCTCCTAGGTACCTGATCAATGCATGAGGCTCACGGAGGTTGTGACCGATCAACAGGGGGATGCTTACTCCTCCTAGGTACCTGATCAATGCATGAGGCTTACGGAGGTTGTGACTGATCAACAGGGGATGCTTACTCCTCCTAGGTACCTGATCAATGCATGAGGCTTACGGAGGTTGTGACCGATCAACAGGGGATGCTTACTCCTCCTAGGTACCTGATAAATGCATGAGGCTCACGGCAGTTGTGACCGATCAACAAGGGGATACTTACTCCTCCTAGGTACCTGATCAATGCATAAGGCGCACGGCGGTTGTGACCGATCAACAGGGGGATGCTTACTCCTCCTAGGTACCTGATCAATGCATGAGGCTGACGGAGGTTGTGACAGATCAACAGGGGGATGCATATTCCTCCTAGGTACCTGATCAATGCATGAGGCTCACGGAGGTTGTGACCGATCAACAGGGGATGCTTACTCCTCCTAGGTACCTGACTACATGATTGGCGTTTCCAGTGGTCCATGTTTTTGCCTTAATCACGATTCGTATCCTTTACTGAATTTATGAGAGTGATCACTGTTCATTATCTTCATCTTTTACATCAGAAAATAATTCTATTGTATGCATGTATGAGATGGCAATAATTATATTGCATATTATATGCCGGGGTTCTACGGTACCGGTGTACTTATTGATGAAGGTTGAAAACAAAACTAAATACCTAGAATTGTAAACAATAAATGTCACTCATCAACAATAAAACATGTGTTTCAATAATGTATCGGCTTGAAATGGTTTTGTTTACTCACTAAATCTTGAAATACACATGAAAACTATACCGCGCGTAAGTTGCTAGTGTCAAGGGACGTTACTCTGATACCGGTGTATATGTTTGGTGCTCTACCAGCGTTACAATTAAGCAAAATTTTGTAATAAAATTCAGTGAACAAATTAAGTTATTTAAAATGTTAATCATTTTGAGATTAATTATCTTTGAAGTGCATTTTTTTTCAGAAAGTTAAGGGGAAAAACAATATTCTGATAAAAAAAAAAATCATTTGTGAAATACTTTATTTCACAAATTCAAGAAACTGATTTTTTTTTTTTCATAATTATGAAACACTTAAAAGAACCTCATTCTTTCATCTCCTTTACTTAACAGCAGAGTAGTAAATGGGACAAATGTCCTCACTCTTTTCCAATTTAACAAAAAGTAATCATTCTTGGCTCTTTTGGCTCACACAGTCTACATACACATCATCATAATTTCCAATTTCCAAATGTTAAATTTCACCATAATCAATACAAATTGCACCCCATTTCACTTTTGGATATTATTTTTAATGTTACTTATCTATTGTCATTTAGTATTTGCTCCATAATCTTGGAATTTTTTTTTTTGAACTTGGAGGTAAAGCTCTTGATGCTGAATTTTCATTTGTTGCTTGACACTCCTTTAAAAGTAGCATTATGTGCCTTTTTGAATTTTCAGACTTTGTCTATTGTATTTTTATTTTTAATTCTTTTGATTTTTTTCCTGCACCCTTAAAACAGAAGATAATTATTTTTTTCATCAGATAACAAATAATGAAAAATGCAATTGGAGGATAAGTCAGGTTAAAAAAAAATCTTCATGCTTATCTGCAGTCATCTAATTTAAAATATTTTTTAACTCTTTCATTGGGTTAAATAAATCTTGCTGAAACTGCGTTCCATACATAACTTTTCCACAGTGGTCACATGACATATGACCCCTAAACCAGACGACAACAAATTTGCCAATCAGTTGTAAAATGCGCCTATAAATTGACCGTTTGTTACATTTTTACAATGCAGGGTATGAGGACTGTTACAGGTAGAGTTTAAAAATGTGTCCATCCAATGTAACTTTTGATAACTTACCAGACTTTGCAACATTTTATGATCTAAAGCAATAGTAATGACAACAAGGTATCACCAATCTTTTTCTAAAAATGTCTGGCCGCTAGGTGTCGCCTAAAGCGAGTGAATTGATAGATAAAGGGATACCCCGGTGCCGTAGAACCATACCCCGGTACCGTAGAACCATCGGTATCGTAGGAATGGAGTATATATTTTATTATAATAAAAGTTTTTTTTTAATCGTATGTGTATATTTTTATGACGAAGTTATATTCTCAATAAAATGTACATCTTTCAAATTAATGCTTTTCGAACATTTCCGTGCAAATAATGATACCGTGCAATGATGAATACTTCAGATACAGATAATTTTTCATAAAAGCATTCATAAAATCGTGTATATAGATTTTTTCCTAATTATAATTGTAATACCTAGATCATTAGTACTTTTTAGCATTCTAGATACGCACCAATTATATGCCTCATTAATGATTAAAGATGGAGCAGTTCCCGATGACCAATGGTCACGACTGTAACGTTATATCATACGACTATTTATTATTATTTCAACTGAGTTTCACTGTTGACCTTGAGACATTTATATGAGAGTAACATGATGAAAATCTTACTAGAAACAAATCATTACTAGGTGAAAAGTATATTTTCTATTTATCAAATTTTGCTTTCGGCCTTATATCATTGTTACATCACCTCAACACTTATTTAATGAAGAAGAGATGAACACGGTTATGAAAGGCCGTGTAGTTAATTTATGTACTGGGTATATCAAGCTTTCATATTTTAAGGAAAATAAGTTATTCATTTTAACTGATGAACCACCAGTTTATCTAGTAGAGGAGACTGACGTAGCTAATTTTTTGGCTTAGGTCAAATCAATATAAGGGAATCATTTATCTTTTGGAATTTGATTTTTGAAATGTAGTTTTTAAACTTTTGTACCTTCCGTGTATCCTGTAGTTTGTTACTGATTAATTGCATTCTTGTCTTGTCTAAGAACCCAGTTTCCTTAATGCTTCAACAACTCAGATCCATGTTTAGAAATATGCATTTGACAATACCCTTACAAAAATTAAACCAACTTTAGTTTAATTAATAAAGTTAACTATAATTGATACTTTGAAACCTTGATTTACTATGAAGCTTAACTCTAGATTTAGAGTCTTAATACTTCTCACATTACATAACAATGATGAATATTGAGAATAATAATAATAACAAGTATTAAGCCCTTTTAAGGATTCTGGGTGTGTCCACAAATTAAACCCAAAAGATCCGTCGAAAATTATGAAATATAAATTTCTATCCATAAATCAAAATTTACTTAAAAAAAAAAAAAAAAAAAAAAAAAAAAAAAAAAAAAAAAACGCCGTATATAATAATAGTAATAAAATATATCAAATTTAATCCATGTCCTATTTTTTTTAAGTAGAACTTTCCTATTTTCCGAAAGTTTGAATATTCTAAAAATGGTCACGACCATCCAGCCCTCTTTATATAATGAAATATGGAGATAACAAACAGGATTCAAGCTCAAAGTCCATTTAAACAATACAAACCGGGAGCAGCACAAAACGCGGACCTCCAAAAACATCAGTGGTGGATTCAGGTCACATGAAGGAGTAAACAACCCTTGCCGACCGGTAACACCTACCGTGTGCTCCTTGTCATGAAAAATCCGTAGATAATTCACTATGTAAATAATGGCCTAACAATTATTATAAAAAAAGTCAGTCAGCATTTGACTTAGTGATAGGTTGTATTTGCTGACAAGGTCATTGTATCGACCATAGAACTTGCGAAATGATGACTTCAAAGTAAAATGCATGTAAGAATCGGTGAAGATAAAATGTAACAATTAATTCGAATTTTCATGGTAAAATACTTTTTATAGCAAAACTTTCATTTAATATAGAAAAGACTTTAATACTATAGGAAACTAAAGCTTAGCAGAGAGGTTTTATTAAGGTAAGGACGGCATATTTTCCCAACAGGGGATACTTTCTCCTCCTAGGCACCTTATTCCACCTCTGGAATTCCCAGGGGTCCGTGTTTAATGCACTGTTCACACACACACACACACACACACACCCTTGTTTGTAAATCCAGCCAACTGACTACATTTGAAATTTTACCTTCATCTCGCTTCACCGATTTAGAGGCTTGAAAAAGAGAAAGTAAGACCAGAATATACCGAGGTTAACCTTAGGATTTCTCTGTATCTATAGGAATTTTTGATATCTTTTACTTTAAGTATATTGAAATTCGACATGAATCTCACTACATTTTTACACTTATTGAACACACACGTGCAAATCGGTACAGCTAATTCAACCGTCAATTCACTACAAGGTTATAAACACACAGGAAAATCGCTACAGCTAGTGATCATGTTTAATTATTTAATTGCACCGTTTATTTTATTTTATTTACTGGTATAAATGGTGTATGTATGTATGTGCAAGACAGTACACAAGATCAAAGGAAAAGATTGGATATACGGCAAAAATGTATGTTATCAGAGCTGTTCCCATGTTGACATATACATGTATACAGCATGTACAGCGCCGGTCTAACATAAACTCTAATTAACATTAATCTCAGAGTCGATAATTGAAGATATCTTTTAATAATCAAGGACATCATCAATTCATTTTTTATTATTAATAATGGAATGAACGATACTTTCTTTTAATGAAAGAACGGAAAAAATCTTTTTTAAGACAATCTCTAAATTGATTCTTTGCGAGTAAATTTTCCGCCACTGTATTGATAGGCCTATCTTCGATTCAATTGACAAGTGCATCAAATCAATTATTGCTCTCCTTTATTGAATAGTTGCGCGTATAAATCCAGCTGATGAGAGGAATAACTGATCTAATGCTCTCACTCATTCAGAAAATGTATTTCAAGCAGTATCCTAAGAATGTCTTGTATCTTTTCTTTCCATGTAACATCTGTGCAAGATTCGTTAAGCTAAAAACTAGTCCCCTACTGGTAAAAACGGTTCTTTCCTCAACTGTCTGCCTGTCTGTCCCTCTGTAAGTCCTTCCCATGGCACTTGAATTTTCCGCCCTTTTTCTACAGCTTGCAAATATTGAACTGATGTTTGGTATGTGAGTCTACCTTTACTATAAGTTACAGATCAAGTTTGAATTTCCGCTTTCAAGAGTTTTGACGGAATTACGGGCATTTCAATTTTTTAGGAGAACCAGATAACATTTGCCGGTAGGGTGCTAGCATTGCATATGCAATACTCTCAAAATTCTTGTTAAAGTTACGAAAAAAGCTACTCTCTAAGCACCTAAATGGTCACTTTTGCTGATAATGAAGGAAAAAGCAGCATCCGAAGCAATACTGCTATTATCAGCAGTCAATATTAGCTGCTCGGCATTAAGCTAGATAACTTGCGATTTATAAGTTCTTTCAAAAATTAGAGTAGTGGCATGTTTGAAATATATATTCTTTCAGCATCGAATTTTCTTTAAATTTTTCCCAAAAAATCCCTGTGTGAAGAATCGTGTGGTCAGTTAGTAAAAAAACAAACTCGAACGTCAATTCATCATAGTTTCAAAACAGTAAATATTCCGTGATCTGGGTAACCAAAAAAAATAGTGGAATTAATTGTATTAATGATAATTCATTCTCATTAATACCCAATGATAATCGCCCAAGTTCAAGTGCAAGTTCAGTTTATTCACCCAACCCAAAATAATATACTGAAACGCAAAAGAAACGCAACAAGCAGTAATCTACAAATATTTGAATTTTTTATCTTATGATTTTCAAAAATGAATGCAGTCAGGTAAAACTCGATTAAAAAACATCAGAGATTTGATAAAAATGTTAAATGATTATCTTTTAACTTTCGAAAGTAACTCATGACTGTTAAAACACCACCCCCCACCCCACCCCCACCCCGGCCATTCAATTACAGCGTGCAAGACTGCCATGCACAACAATTGCAGCTTGATTTTCACGATGCAATAGGTTCATCAACCTCGAAATCTGAGCGAAGGAAATATTCTTCGCCATTTTTAAATGCATATTTTTCAGATGATGAGGTCGAATTTTCTCTAGCCTAGCGCAGTGTGGTAACACTTGGACATCCGGTCCAAGGACTGTCATTCATGCTAATGATACGTAAGAGCCTGTTGAGGCGTGATGTAGTGCATATTTGCATCTACAACTCTCCATCGCCTTTATTCTAAGATTTTCCAGCTAGAGCAATGGAAATGCGTACTTAAGTCATTTTCAGGAAGCCTTGGCATCGCTTACGGAAAAGACAGGGGAATTTATTTATCGGAATATTGCTGCATTACTTATGATGGACAGACACAAACCCTTAAAACCCCATATTATTGCCAAATGTTTTGTTAAACATGTAATTTTTGATTTCTGTTAAGCGGACTCAAACTTAACTTCCGGTAATGGTTTGAAAATCATTCAACCGTTAAATTACCGATATTTGCAAAGTTGAACATGTCCTTACTTTTTAGATGCAAAATTATATCCATTATATAATATTTCCCCCTAAAATAGGATGTTGCGTTTCTTTTGCGTTTCAGTATAGTACATGGGATACATTTATAACATATAAATAAAATAACATAACATAAAAAATGATTATTCGAGTCTTGTGATTCTTGATTTTTTCATTGGATATATCAATACTTTACTGTACCAAAAATTGGATTTTTCATTTAGTATATATATATATATATATATATATATATATATATATATATATATATATATATATATATATATATATATATATATATATATATATATATATATTTCATATAAACTGTTCAGAGGTACAATATCTATATATACAATGCAAAAACATGATAAAAAATGAATAATGATAATGATAAAAATACTTCGCCGTTCCATTTTTAACCATTTTCAAGAGAAAATTCTTAAAAGATTACATATAGTCATATACCCTAATGTATAGTTAAGAAGGTGCGAAGACTCCCTGACCGCTTGGGAAAGTGTGTTTTAACACCCTTCTGCTCAGATTGACCGGTGGGGGAGACTTTCAATGATTTGAAAATACGCTATCTAACAAGAAACATGTGGTTTAGCTAGAAAATGCTAAAATGCATTCACTAAACGGACAGGGTGTCTCAAGCCGCCTCAATACCCTTGATAGATTCAGGGCAAAGCCCAGATGATGGCGCAGAGGACTAAAGTCCCTGAAAGCTCCGGAATTTTGACGATGCAAAGCCATTTTATTCACAGAAGAAGTTGGAGAATAGATATATTTTTGTTCTTATTCTAGTGAGGCATACTGGGCGACTGAAATTTCTCGGTACTACATTAATAGAGTATTTGAAAATTTTTTAAAGAAGATAAATCAATCATAAGTTAATGAAATACATTATAACGTGTACATAAACAGAAAATTTAAAAGGGTGTTTTAGTGATAACATTTTTGTATCGTGTTCCTACAATGAATTTCAGTATAAATATGAAAGTAAAAATTAAGAGAAAATTCATATACGAAGATGGCTTTCTATGCAAACTTCGTGATAATTATAGTTTTGTCAATGATAAAATATGTACAACCTTTGATTTTGAGTATCCTATGCCCTGAAGGAGTATTAATTTTTTTTTAATCAATTTACTTTGGGGGAGACTAAACGATGTGCATGCTTGAGCATATAAGGAAATATGGAAGCTCTGCCATACCAGCCAAATTAACATACTTTTTATGTTACTTGTGTTAAAGATATATTCAAATAAAGCATGTAAATTGAAATGATAAAAAAAAAACATGTGATAATTGGTTAGAAATTTTAAATATTTCAGCAATATTAATCATGCCATCACATTGTTGGGGCTCGAGTTAAATTCCACTGATGAGAAGAATGACTGAATTTAATTGCTGCTAGCATCAAATCAATTACTGATCTCATCAATTCAAATGATGCGCGCCTTAATTTTTCTAATGTTTGCCAGCATCAATAATTCGCATTAATTCAATTGATGAGAGCAATAATTGATTGGCACTTCAGTTCATATGAGAGCAATGATTGATTTAATGATATATTTCAAGTAATTTAAGATGACTTCACTATTTCGTGTTTAAGAAATACAAGAATACAAGAAAACAATGGATAAATGTATTAAAGAATATTCTTATCTATAACGTCAAAATTTACAGAAAAGTGATATTAAGGAATATTGGAGAATTTTAAATAGTTCGAAGGCTAGATGTAAAACTGAAGTTGATATCAAAGCAATGTACGATTTTTTGAAGAAAAAAAAATAATGAATCTAAAGATGATGAAGGTGATGTAGATGATAATGATGTCAATTTCGATAATAACTCCCCTTTAAATTGTCAAATCTCTGCAGAAGAAATCTTGCAAGCAGTTAACAAACTGAAAAATAATAAAGCTCCAGGGTATGATCAATTCTGTAACGAATATATTAGTACAACAATATCATGTTTTTTGCCACTATATGTTGACCTTTTCAATTTGATTTTTGATACTGGTTTTGTACCTGAGGAATGGCTTATTGGTATCGTTAAGCCAATGTATAAAAACAAGGAAGACCCACCTCTTCCTGAAAACTATAGACCAATAACACTATTAAGCTGTTTAGGAAAAGTATTTACCAGTATTTTATGTGAGCGTTTGGATACTTTTTCTGATGAATTATAGTTGATTACTGAAGCCCAAGCTGGCTTTAGAAAAGGATATGGTACAAAAGATAACATACTGATATTAGATTTTTTGTGTAAATTTGTTTCTTTTAGTAAGAAAAAACTTTATTGTGCATTTATTGACTTTAAACAAGCCTTTGATGCTGCTTGGCGATCGATCTGGTTTGTGGTCCAAAGTGTTTAAAAATGGTATAGATGGTAAATGTCTAAGATTTATCAAAAATATGTACAGTGGTATTAAATCGAAGATATATATTGATCAAAATATCTCTGAAATTTTCATGTGTAACCTTGGGGTAAGACAAGGGGAAAATTTATCCCAATTTCTTTTTACTTAATATATAAACAATTTAGAAAACTATTTATTGCAGAATAATATTGAAGGGGTTACGAGATTTGATGAAAAATTAGAAATTGAAATGCAGATAATGTTTAAACTTTTTAGACCTTTTTATGCTGATGACACAGTTTTATTATCTGATAATCCAGAGGATTTACAAAGATCTTTGAATATTTTCTCTGATTATTGTGACCATTGTAAGCTTCAAGTAAATACAGACAAGAATAAAATAGTAATTTTTCTAGAGGAAGAATACCAAAGAAAATATTTTTGTATAGAGGTGCACCAATTGAAATTGTGAACGAATTTAAATATTTACAATGTAGGTGTTATCATGTCTCGTAGTGGTTTCTTCAGAAGTGCCAAAACACATTTAACTAAACAAGCATCAAAATCCATGTATGGAGTACTTAGAAAAATAAGGTATTTTAATTTACGTATACACTTAAAATTTCTGAAATTTGTTTTACATGTTAAATCCAGCACTCCAAATTGTATGGTATATATATGGGGAAACTGGGCGATACCCTTTAATAATACGTATGAAGGCACGAATGATTACTTATTGGGCTAAACTTTTGATGTCACATGAACGTAAGTTTACATATATAATGTATTGCTTTCTCCATAAATGCTTTTCTGGAGGTTTATTTATGCATCACACATATTAATAAGGTACACTACTAACACAAATGTCGAGTCACTATACTACTAACACACATGTCGAGTCACTATACTACTAACACACATGTCGAGTCACTACACTACTTACACACATGTCGAGTCAGTACACGACTGAAATATACATTAAAAATAACAATATTAAATCACACGCTGAGCTATACCAGAAATACATATAAAATTATACATTCCCAACACATGAGTCACCATACTACATGTACAACTCACATAACAAACAACAAAATTACCACACATAATAAGCTACACTACTAACACACATGTGGAGTCACTACAGAACTAACACACATGTCAAGTAACTACAGAACTAACACACATATCGAGTCACTACACTACTAACACACATGTCGAGTCACTACACTTCTAATATATATTAATTACAACTAACAATATTAAATCACACACAATGAGTTATACCAGTTACACATATAAAATTATACGTTACCAACACATGAGTCAACATACAACATGTACAACTCACATAACAAACTAGAGGTACTGTGAGCACTGAACTCACTAAAGTATACCCCCGCCTCCGATATGATTATAAAGGCAAATTCCATGTTTTGCTCTGAGAGACCCGAAATTAGTGATAGATCAAAAAGTAATATACGAGGTGCACAATGGCACTATGTAATAAAAGATCGGGGGGGGGGGGGGCTAGGGATAAAGTCTACTACATGTATATAACATAAATAATTGTTTAGAGTGGTGAACGAGGTATAAATGTTTTATAAAATACAAAATATTATATATTATCGAAAAATTTTAGTCATATCTAGCTGCAGATATATACATGTAGCTCTCCACTGGTCTGAAAAAAAATTGAATGGTTGTCATATTGACAAGATGAGAAAATCTGGGAATAAAAGGGGAAAATTAGCATTCCCTGGAGGTTAAAAAGGTTTGAGTACAGCCATTTTGAAGCAGTCGGTCGGGAGAGGACAAACAATTTTTTAAAGATGACCTCATCATATTCTGTATGGCCTTGCCATACAGATTTACGTATGAATTGATATTATTTAAATATCAGAAATGAGCGATATTCATAAATCATAGCATGTATATTAATTAAGTTTCTGACTGAAGCATACCTGGGAATACAGAGGGGATACCTTTTATATCAAATTGAGTTTTTAAGTTCGCCCTGGGGCTTACTCTAGGTTGCACACCAGTATCAAATTTCAATAATTATATATTAATTATTACCAAAATTACGAAAATTATAGAAGACATACATGTAACTCGTCGAAAACAAACTCCTCGAGAATTTTTTTTCAGACTTTATAAGACAATGCTTTCTAAGCATACAAAAACTTCCAGACAGGCAAGCGAGTTTATCGAAGTCGAACAGGTGCTTGAAAGTGACGCACAGGACTTAACCAGCCTTCCTTAAATACGGTATACAAAAAAAAAAAAAAAAAAAAAAAAAAAAAAAACTACAGGACTGCTTTGTTCTCAGATCTGGTAAAATTTTCGAGGGAAGTATTGAAAAATAAATGTGCGTTGGCCACGTTTTGACGTAAACCTTTAGTTTTTACGCTATCCAATAAACCCTGTCCATAATTTTCACTTTTTAACAGAAAGATACACTGATCTGAAATACAGAGGGTCGACCTTTTACATCGTGTATATTCCAACATACGGGGTGTATGCTACGTTGTGCACGGGGTATATGCTTTCGGGGCGATAAAAAGGGGGTCAATGTATCCTTTTTGTACATTATCAATATTTCAATTTAATATGGATATATTTCGCCGGAAAGCATATGCATACGGAAGAAAGCATTATCTAAGAAGTATATGGATACCTATGAATCCACTGTACACTTTCTAGTTTTATCAAACACCTCAACACAATTCCGAGGATCAGAGCAAGATTGACGCTACATTGTGTTTATGATCAATTGTACCATTAGTTAGCTGGGTTTTTTTTTCTTTTATTAAAACAGCCCCGTAGTAAGCAAATTCAGTTTGGGGGGCATAGCCATACATTTTCAGTTGACAGTTGAGAGGACACAAGAATTCCTGACAAGCCAAAAAAAAAAAATAAATAAATAAAAATAAAAAAGGGCATCAGACGTTTTTATTGAGGGGCACAAGCAAATAGTATCTATGTTTCCTATAATAATCTATATATCGGCAAAATTATTGGGGGGGGGGGGCACGCCCCCACCCCCGTGCCCCCCGGTTCCTACGGCCATATAAAAGTGTAGGTTATCTGTACATAACAAACAATATTATATGGGGTAACTACTACATATCAGAACAAAGCTTCGCTTTATCACCACTTTCATATTACTGTTAAGTACACGTTATCTGTATAAATGTATGCATAAATTGTCTGTTTATAAAACAGTTCGTATTTAAAGATATTGACGAAAATTCAATGTTGTGCCCGGGATGTATGCAGCATGTTGCACCCGGTTAATCCAGATACCCAAATCGTATTCTGCTGATGTCTGTATCTCAATGATAATGTTCAGAAACCCTACAGGTACAGATACAGGCTTACACATTGAACTAATTTTCAGTTAAAGGGGGGGGGGGGTTGCACATATAAGAAAGTCCTTGGTACGCAAAAAAAAGGATCAACTGATGTTATTTTCGATGGGCCCAACTGTAAATATGCTTTATTTTCTATTCTTGAGTAAATATTTGCAAACTAATAGCCCCTTCCCTCCTCCCCCATGCTTCAAAGAATTAAATCTATTCAACAATACTTTCATTCTGATGTATGTTTTCAACATTGAGTTACCTGTTTAAAGCTTAAGCATTAAATGTATTTATTTCAGTAGTAGATATACATAGAATACATCATTAGGTAAATGCATATTTTACCCTATCCAAAAGTAAATAATTAAAATGTAATTATAAACTGAAAACAAATGCCGATTGTTAAAACAAAATTGAAGAATAGTCATTCGTATATTTTTTTAATCGATTTTCGTATTGAAATCTACACTTGGGATAAGAAATATCTTAAAATATTCTACTAAAAATAGACTATAATAATATAAATTACAATTTTAAAGTATGAATATCATAATAGTACTATAATTTGTTCCTTGGCATAAATTATTAAAATAAAGAATTCAGAGCAATTGATATAAGGCAAATACATGGCCATTACATTGCCATTGCTACCTACCTGCAGGTAGAGGTATGATTACTTCACCGCCCCCCCCCCCCCCTTGTTTTATTACCTGAACACACAGGCAGATTTAACACCTTTAATCGAAGCAAACGCTGGTAAAAAAAAAAAAAACAAAACAACAAACAATAGCACCATAAATGTGACACTTTTTACATTTATTTTTTGGGGCATAAGCAGCACAACTCAAAGCAGCTGAACAGGGAATAGCAAGTCTTGCCTTAGAGATCATATTGAACGACAAGGGTAAACAATTCTTTTTTCAAATGATATAAACCCATTCTCTGAAAATTTATGTGATTGTCAAGGTTTATGCAGGTAGCATTTTGCACTACCTGGACCTTTAAATGTAAGCAGACCTTTTCTTATACGCACTGGACCTTTTCTTTAAAAAGTTATCGTATTAGCCCCCCCCCCCCCCCCCCGATCTTTAAACGAGGCGGAACAAATAATATGCAACACCGGTCAATCGGTAGGGGTTGCTTACTCCTCCATGGCACCTGATCTGTTTTCAGAGGTCTATTTTTGCTCTGCCCATAATCTGTTTTGATTAAATGAATTTTTCAGCATGATTACGGTTCAGGGGGTCGTGACATAAATGTACTTAAGTCCAAGACCATGCTAAAGTAGGACTTAAGTACAGTCTTAAAACTTAAGACCATAACTAGAAGCGTGCTAAGATTTGACAATCTTAGCAAAACTTAGGCAGTCGGTAGAGGTGACTTAAGCATGTTTTAACTTCTTTGAACACATATTTAGAACTATTCAAAGGTTGACTTTCGACGTCAAAACATTCATCTAATCATAGTATACATTAAAGAAAATAATTTTCTCTATTTAATATTGGTATATATAAGAATTTTATTTTTTCGTCGGGGGAAAGGGGAGGAGGATGATATTGATCACTGATTCCAATTTCACTCTCTAAATGACATTCATGTAAAGGCAAAATTTTATTTTTGGGATACGATTGAATGTTAGTGGGACCTAGGTTATAAACACTAAGCATTATAAGTTAATTGTACACAATAATCATGAATTTTTATATTCAAAAATGAGATGATATAGATTTATATAAAAAAAAAAAACACAGAAAAATTGTCGTTGAATTAAAGGGTGCTTACTAGAAAACTAATAAAGAGTGTCTGCTTAAATTAGATTAAACGTAGAATGCAACAAGCATTGATTCAGACAGAGTTCACTAATGTAAGAGAGAGAGAGAGAGAGAGAGAGAGAGAGAGAGAGAGAGAGAGAGAGAGATGTAGGAGGTATACGAAAAATTATCTTCTTTTCCATCCTTGATTAGAATTGTAAATAAGTATATCATAAAACGTCTGCAGTCTTTGCCTGCTGATATGGGCTGATTCATCGGAGTAAAAAGAATTTAATATGTCCCTATTGTTTTATTAAGAGTTTCAATTTCAAGTACATAGACGTTCGGTTATCGTGCAATGTCTGCGAAAGTGACAATTTGAAAGCAAGTGAACCTTTGTCAAAACAAAAGAATAACGACAAACATTGCAGTCTCTAGTGATAAACAATATTCATGCATTTACAGTGAACCACTATTTTGTGTCCGTGCAATATTTATTTTCAAATATTCAGACTAATTTTAAACAGAATATTTTTAATACGAAATCTAATCTAACCTAGCTAAAACCGATAGGTAAGGACGTCAACTTTAATCTATGTGTAATTAAAAACGCAACTAAATCATTTTTTAGAAATACATGTATATATATAAATAAATATGAAAATTATGATGATTCATAAAATATTTTGAACGTAAGTTTGACTTAGCTAAGACCTAGCTAAGTTCATTTTATGTTACGGTTTAAGACAAATTTAAGTAGTACCTAGGCAGGTCTTAAGATTGCGCCTAAAACATACTTATGACCCTACTTAATAGTAAAAAAAAATCCGGAACCTTTCGGAGAGCCGTGGACAAATTTAATTGTAATCTCTTGTTTTATTCTTTACACTTTAATGCTCGTTTTATAAATAGCTTTTTATTTTCTCAATATCGAAACTTGCAGGACGGTCAGGGGTCTTTGAAGCCTTCCATCTTATTCAGAGTTAATAAAGAAACAAAATTATGAATTTCGATACACACCCCATTTCAGGAAACACGACCCCTTATAAGTAAGGACGTTATATACATATATGCATGTGAAGGAAAACTGCTTGTTGGTAAAAGTGTTTAATCTCACCCTTACTCCACCTTTAAGTCCCCCACGAAATATATTTATAATTACATGTACATTTAAATGAAAGTCCAACAAAGTGAAGAGAATTGACCCACTTTATTTTTACATGGTTCTATACGTAGTAGTATAGTCGGTGTTAGAAACATGCATTGCAATTGAATTAAGAAAATTGTAACAATTTTTCATTTAGTCTCAAACTGAACATAATCTGGTATGACTTATTAAGTTATTTAAAGTTATTTAAAAAGTCATACAAGAATTATACATGTGCTACATGTAGTTAAGGCATCGATCGGTGTGTATTATTTCAGAAGCCCTCCGTAAACTTATTTCCGTGATTTTTTTTTTAAATCCAGTTCGACCAATTGGTATAAAACTCGACTCAGCTCAGAGAGACAAGAAGGGCGTTCTAATGAAATTTAAGAAAAAAACAACTACATGAATGGGAGCAATCTATTCAGCTACTCCTGTTTGTATCTTAATCTGTTGTGTAATTTTTATTTTATCTATGTACCAGTGATCCAGATAACATATTTGCGGAATCGTAATACATTTTCCCCCTTTTTTATGCGGAATCGTAATTAAAAAAAATATTCGAGAAATTGTGACTCATTTTTTGCGGAAAGATATTATCAATATGCGAAAACGTGGAACACCGCTTCAAAGTGAAGGATTGGTGATATCCAACAAGAAGACCAAGGACAAAAAGAAAAATATATATATATAATCTCGTTTTCCTACCCATGTTCAAATGGTTGGGGTTTCTCTCTCTTTTTTGTGGCCCGAATGTAGAAAAGATTTTCGAGTTTAGGCAATAGGTTTAGGTTTTTTTCCTGCTTGTCAAACTGTTTTGGAGTCCCCCCCCCCCTTCCCGCGTTAAAATTCGATTTTTAAGCAGCAAAAAGGAAGAAAAAATGACAACACGCCTTATATTAAAATTTCCTATGTACATTAACAACAGTTATTTTCTCGGGAGAATAAAAAAAAACACTAGGGGGCATCCCTGTACCCCTTCGATACTGCATGCTTCAGATCGTAGTATTTCCCGGTTTAATATCAAGGCTAGACCGTGACTGTGACTTCCTGTTCTATTCCTTATTTGGGGGGAGAGGGTAATCTATGTTCAATTTGGAAGACCAATTATAGAATCTGTGCTGTGTGAGTCAATAACCTCTAAAGCATAATCCCCTTTCAATTATTAAATGGATACATTATATATGATATGTTTTAAAACCTATATTCGCTGTAAAGGTCCCTGGTACAGAGCGAGGACAATCTCCCAGCCTGAAAAAACACGATTCTCAATTTTGAAAGTTCTTGAAAAGTTACATTTTTCAAAAAAAAAAATGTATTGTCAATATTATCTTTTACACATTAGCTTCCTTTATTTTACTGAATAACTTATTGATAAATAATTTATTTTTCGCCACGAAGTCTTCTTGTCATTGATGTGTTTCAGTGTGATTAAAATAAAAGAGGTTGTTGAAGCGTATTTTTTTCTATAATGTTCGATTTTCAAATGGAATGGGCTCAGACTCCATTTTTTAAAACTTTAAGTTAATTTTACATTTACTTTTCGGTCATTTAAAGGTTAATGTAGAAAGGGAACTTGTCCCATTCATTTTCAAAAATCATTTTGTGTGGCTCCAAAAAACCAGTTTTCCACTAAATATGCTTTACTTACAACTTTAAAACAAATCATCAACCAATGCCATTTAATAAAATAAATGAATCAAATATGTTGAAAATGCCATTCCTGAAAACTTTATTTTAGAAAAATATAACTTTTCCATGAACTTTAAAGATTGAGAAATTTATTATCTCAGAGCGGGTGATTGTCCCCGCCTTATACGCCCCGTTTCTTTTAAGATGTCTTTTAGGTTTCACAATAATGTGCATTATAAAACCACTATCGTTATTTTGATCTAACTTTACCATGATATTTTACTAGGGATATTTCCTACAGCTGATTGATTGATTGTGTGTATTTTTGTCCCATTCGAGAATTTCCTACAGTTGAAGTCAAGCTTTTATCATTTAAAATTTACAGCATACCACCGACAAACATTTATCTGCTTTTATATGCATTGTACATCAGTTTGCATTGGTCTATAATTCTTACCCAATTTGAGCTTCCCCTTAACTCGTTCTCCCAAGCAGAATAACATGTTATATAGTTTTATCATATCTCTACTGATTTTTTCCCTATAGAACATTAGATGTGACTAATTCCCTAGAAATCGTAATGAATGGATTAGTCCCCGTGCGTTAGTCAAGTGAGCTAATCCCTGCTTCGAAAGCTAATTCCCGGTTATCCGTAATCCTCTAGATTTTACTTTTACATTGGTATGATATGTGAATGGACTAATCCCCGTGTGTTAGTTAGTTAGTGAGCTAATCCCTGCTATGAAATCATGCTATCTGAATCCTCTAACTCTAAATTTTCAGTTTTTATCAGTATAATAAAACAGTTAAAAGTATATCATTGCGGGAGTTAGCAAGATTTCAGTTCCTCTTGACCAGGACTATTTCCCTCGGCTTCGCCTCGGGAAATAGTCTTGGCCTTGGGGAACTGGAATCTTGCTAACTCCCTCAGTGGTATATTTTAACTGTATAAGTATCCACCGTTCTGGTCATGAAAAGCATTTCTAGATATTTAATACTGCAAAAGTTATGTAGTTTTATTCTGCAATCTAACGAAAAAATAAACATATACAAAGAAAATTAAATTTCTGTTTATTTCAAAAATAAAAATCATCACAAATTGTGCTCATTCAAAATTCAGTCAAAATATGATCTATTCATGTAGCTTACATTACATTAGAAATTCAAACACATGCAAGTTTATCAATAGAGGTTGATATAATATTATATTTAGCAAAGTTTTAATAATTATATACACATCATAAAAAAGTGTCTTTTTATATTATGCTCACACATAGCAAGAGGCTACTCTAACTTACACAGTAAGTCAACACTCTTCTAAACTAACTCAACATGAAAACACATAATGAGCTACACTACTTACACACATATTGAGTCACTACATGACTATTACACATAAAAATAACAATATTAGCACACAAAATGAGCTACATGTACACTACCGCAGGTAAAATTCTACATTCCCAACACAAAATGAATCCCATGCTACATGTACAACAAACAAATCAAAATAACAATACAAAATATGTATTACAAATACATGTAACAATATTAAAACACACAATGAGCTATACCAGTAACACACATAAAATTATACATTCCCAACAAATGAGTCACCATACTACATGTACAACTCACATAACAAATAACAAAAGTACCACACATAATAAGCTACACTACTAACACACATGTGGAGTCACTACAGAACTAACACACATGTCAAGTAACTACACTACTTACACACATGTCAAGACACTACACTACTTACACACATGTTGAGTCACTACACTACTGATATAGATACCTTACAAATAACAATTTTAAATCACACGATGAGCAATACAAGTAACACACATAAAATTATACATTCCCAACACACGAGTCACCATACTACATGTACGACTCACATAACAAATAACAAAATTACCACACATAATAAGCTACACTACTAACACACATGTTGATTCACTACACTACTAACACACATGTCTAGTCACTACACTACTTACACACATGTCGAGTCACTACACTTCTAATATATAACTTACAAATAACAGTTTTAAATCGCACGATGAGTTATACAAGTAACACATTTAAAATTATACAATCCCGACACACCAGTCACCATACTACATGTACAACTCACATAACAAATAACAAAATTACCACACATCATAAGCTACACTCATAAAACACATGCCGAGTTACTACACTACTTACACACATGTTGAGTCACTACACTACTTACACACATATCGAGTCACTACACTTCTAATATATACCTTACAAATAACAGTTTTAAATCGCGCAATGAGTTATACAAGTAACACATTAAATATTATACAATCCCGACACACCAGTCACCATACTACATGTACAACTCACATAACAAATAACAAAATTACCACACATCATAAGCTACACTCATAACACACATGTCGAGTCACTACACTACTTACACACATGTCGAGTCACTACACTACTTACACACATGTCGAGAAATTCGCTGGATTAGATGACATTCTGGATTAGACAACATTTAAAACAATTGAGTCTACTGCAGGTGACTTAAAGTTAACATTGTATAAGTCAAGTTTTTGGAGTACACAACATCCGAATAAGACAAGTTTCACTGTATATTACAAATAACAATATAAGAACACATGAGGAGCTTTACCAATTACACACATAAAATCACACATTCCCAACACGTAATGAGTCAACATACTACATGTACAACACACATAACAAATAACAAAATTACCACACATAAAAAGCTACACTACAAACACACATGTCGAGTCACTACACTACTAACACACATGTCGAGTCACTACACTTCTAATACATGTATATACATTACAAATAACAACATTAAATGACATGATGAGCTATACCAGTAACACATAAAACAAGAAGTCTGTGAGCCAATGCTCACTGGTAATACCTCCGCTGTGATTTGAATATACACTATCATGTGTATATTCACAAGTTCAACTATGGACAGATGCATGAATAAACAGGAAGTTGACATCAGATTCATACAAAAATGAATCCCACCATATGACAATTATGCGTCAACAAAGAGTGTGCTAAAATTTCAAGCATCTGCAATGAGTTGTTGCTGAGAAAACTTTGACAAAAATTTGTTCCATATTATACAGACAGACGCACAGTTAAACAGGAAGTTGACATCAAATTCAGAAATGAATCCCATCATATGGCATGCCTAAACAAAGAGTGTGTAAACTTTTATGCATCTGCAATAAGTAGTTGATGAGAAACTGCAACAAATATTTGTTATATATGGTATAGACAGACACACAGATAAACAGGAAGTTGACATCAGACTTGTACAAAAATAAATCCCACGATATGGCATGCCAAAATAAAGAATGTGCTAAAATTTCAAGCATCTGCTCTGAGTAATTGCTGAAAAAACTGCGAAAAAAATTCGTTATGTATGGTACGGACAGACGCACAGATAAAAAGGAAGTTGGCATCAAATTCATACAAAAATGAATCCCACCATATGACATGCCTCAGCAATGAGTGTGCTAAAATTTCAAGCAATAAGTAGTTGCTTAGAAAACTGCGACGAAAATGTGTTATGTGTGGTATGGACAAACACATGGATAAACAGGAAGTTGACATCAGATTTGTATGAAAATGATTCCCACCAAGCCTAAACAAAGAGTATGCTAAAATTTCAAGCATCTGCAATGAGTAGTTGCTGAGAAAACTGTGACCAAAAATTTGTTATGGACAGTCAGACAGACACACACACAGCTAGACAGACAAGGGTAAAACAGTATCTTTTGGAGCAAGAATATAATAATACATTCCCAACACATGAGTCACCATACTACATGTACAACACACATAACAAATAACAAAATTACCACACATAATAAGCTACACTACTAACACACATGTCGAGTCACTACACTACTAACACAGATGTCGAGTCACTACACTAATAAAATATACATTACAAAAAAAATTATTAAAACACACAATGAGCTATACCAGTAACACACATCAAATTAAAATATACTTTCCCAACACATGAGTTGCCATACTACATATACAACAACCATAACAAATAACAAAAATACCACATATAATAAGCTACACTTCAAACACACATGTCGAGTCACTACACTACTAACACACATGTCATGTCACTACACACTAACATACTTGTGGAGTCGCTACAATACTTATATATACACTACAAATAACTATATTAAAACACACACAATGAGTTATACAAGTAACACACATAAAATTATACATTCCCAACACATGAGTCACCATACTACATGTACAACTCACATAACAAATAACAAAATTACCACACATAATAAGCTACACTACTAACACACATGTCGAGTCACTACACTACTAACACACATGTCCAGTCACTTTACTACTAATATATACATTACAAATAACCATTTTAAATCACACGATGAGGCATATCAGTAACATACATAAAATTATACATTCCTAACACATGAGCGTCACCATACTACATACATACACAAAATAACCACACATCATAAGCTACACTCATAACACACATGTCGAGTCACTACACTACTTACACACATGTCGAGTCACTACACTACTAATATATATTACAAAAAACAATATTTACACACATTATGAGTTATACCAGTAACACACATAAAATTATACATTAATTCCCAACACATGAGTCACCATACTATATGTACTATCATACATGTAAAACAAATAACAAAATTACCACACATAACGAGCTATACTACTAACACACATTTCAAGTCACTACACTACCATTCATATAATGTTATATATAAATGAGGTCATATAAGGAGTCAATACATTTACAATAGAGTCAACATGCTCCTAAAACACACTTATATAAGGTCGTTATAGCGCTTGTCACATGTACTAGCACATGAATCACTATTATGACAAAAGAATTCTTTAGATGTACATGTAGTTGTTATTTAATCTTTGTCTAGCTGTTATGATATTTTAACAGCAAATTTTATACTCTTTCCTGCAAATTCAAAGATTGTTCTGCTTTCTGGAGGGGCATTCAAACACTTCAATTGACCATGTTTAAGTCATACTGACTTATTCCACTCCACATTGGCACTCTATGGCTGTTTTTCTTTTGTCCACACATCTTACAAATGGAACTGAAATACATAATTATATAATAGAACCATTAAAGCTTTTACATAAAAATGAAATAAAAATATATCAGTGATCAAGTTTCTAATCTTAATTAAGACACAACACTTCTTTAAAAGCAAAAGGACAAGAATAAATTTAAAATTAAAATTCCTAAAACAGCTAGTTAACATTTTGTGTATTTGATTTGTATTAAATGATTATCCTTTAGAACTTGTTAGCCTTTTGAATTACTGTAAATGTATAATATTTAGCATGTACGATATTTGGCAGAAGTTGATTATTGAGCAAGTTAGCGGAGATTTGATTTAGAGCATTTGTTAATGTTCTTCTTTATATGTATTTGTGCAAGACATTTAGCGTTGTACTTGAATTAGCGGACATTGCTTTCCGACGAAGGCACTAAAAAGAATACACAGCGAAAAGTATATTCACAACTTAACAAACACTTTCTGAAATTTTGGGTTATCCTTTTCTTTTGTCCTTGCCTTTGGTTTCCTGTCAAGCTTTCCAGTTTAAAGTGCCAAACTTTAATCTCATCTTGTTCTATAATTTACATATCAAAAGGTTGGAATCTTTATAGTTAGGACTATATAAGTACTCACAACAGAATACATGCATCTAGACAAATAAGGATTTTTTTCAAAATGAAAACATGTATCCAAGCAAGTCACTTATAAGAATATTATAAATGAAAACATTCAACAAGCTACACAAATTAGATTCATTTTAATTAGCTTTTCCTGTATATTTATCTGTCTCTCATTAGTAACATATATTAATAAATGGAGTAAAATGAAAGATCTAATTTTAATTACACTAAAAGTCTACCAAGTAACAGTAATATGTAATAATTAGTTTTACATGTTTCATAATGTGCATAAGGAGATGGGTGAACAAGGCATGCAAAAAGCCTATAGCTTCAAATGTATAAAAGTCATATTCAAATACTGAGTTTAGTATTTAGAGTAAAGTTCTTCTTATTGAAAGGTATAACATTATATTACAAACAAAACTTTTCTGTGGAAAATTCTTTAAGCAAAAATCATTCTATGATAAAAAAAAAAAAAAAAAGTGGTATTCTAGGGGTTGAAACCCAAGCAATGAAATTAAATCCTGAATATCAGTTTTTTTTTTCTAAGAGACTAACATGCTAACCACTAAACTACATACATGTAGCTCATGACAAAAATGGGCATTTACATATGTAAATCACGTTTAAAAATGTGGCTCTTGACTAAATGGATTTCAAATATATTTCTGAAAGATATGCAGGGTTTGACACTAAGGCACGTCCGACTGACCCAGTCTAGTAAATGCATGGTCCATCATGTTAAATGTTCAATAACTTGCCCGACTGGTTGTGTGGATGAAATAAATGTTAACTCTCATTTCAGTCTATTAAATAAATGCTCTGACTAAAAACTTTTTAAAGAAATTTTCTTAATTTTCAGATTGCAAACACAGCCATTGCTCTGAAAAAGAAAACTTTCCTGCATGACACAATTGCTATTTTTTTTAGACTGGCTGTAATAGACAAGTCACAATCGAAACCTCAGCTTTGTTCAGTATCATTTGGTATAAATATTCATTGAATATTATAGTTTTTAATTTATTTACATGTATATTTACGGTAATAATTTTATTTAAGTTCCTTGAATTAATGTTCTTTAAAGCTTATAACATTCGCATGTTCACTCATTGGGCTGCTACCTATGGGCTCAACAGTCTGTCAAAATGTATACATGAACACATGCGAGAGATACACTGTAGTATGGTTTCAAAACTTTTTTCCCATTATAATAGGAGGTTATAAATAGAAAATTTTCAAGTTTAGTCAGGGCTAGTGAATTTATGGTCAGAGCTAGTAAAAATTATGGGAAGTAGCACGACTGATCTAGTACTCATAAAAGTTAATGTCAAACCATGATATGAATGTTGTTGTGACTAGTGGTGTTCCAATCATCGATTATAATCGAAAATCAGTCGATTGCTGGCATAATCCAAGCACTCGATTACAAATTTTTTATTCTGATTAATCGGGTTATTTATTTTATTTTAAAAGCGTAATAGTTTTTAAGCCAAATATTCCAGCCGCAACTTTTCTATTAACTTATATGCATATCGTAATGGCACAGACAAAGAGACATTGTATTCATACCCGGGTAACAACGCTCATTCCTGGGTATGGACGTACTTTGGATTCTACAAAATGAGCGTAGAACCAGCTTGACTAGATAGAACATTCTGTCGTTAAAATGATATTGTCCTAAGGGCTAGGGGTTGTTCCGAGACACAGTTATTCCAACTACAGCTGGACCACCACAGAAAGTAGTTATTCAACCATTCTTACCATTTAATAAACTAAAATTGACAGACTTTGTAAATGTCCGATTATAATTGATAATTAGTTAGTTACAGTAGCCTGATCATCGATTATGAAATTCTTACCATTTCCCATCACTAGTTGTGACATAAAAGTCTATTTTTAGAAGAGTTGGTCATTTCACCATGTTTTTGTCAAACGAAATAGGAAAAGTTTTAAATATGCTTCGAGTATAATCTTACCAAAATATGGAGTGAAGACCTACTCATATTTAAAAAGTATGATATAGGAGGAAAAAATGACCATTTTTGCCCTCTTTTGGTGTGTATCTGCTATTTCATAGATCAATAATATTAATCGTAAAGTATGATATAGGAGGAAAAAATGACCATTTTTGCCCTCTTTTGGTGTGTATCTGCTATTTCATAGATCAATAATATTAATCGTTATAAGATTGTAGCAAATTGCAAAGATTTTACATAAGGTATACAATAATGTTACATGAAGTATCAAAGAAAATTTTGACATGATTAAGATTTAACTTTTTACATCTTTTTTTGTCACACAATAGGCATTTACTTGCCTTGTTTGCCCATCATCTTTATCAGTAGATAAGGTTTATGATTCAGACAGCATCTGATAATGCAGCAATAAAATGTAAAATGATAGAAATAACTGCACTATGCTCACTTTTTTCCTCCCAGAGCTCTTCTTTTCATCTTCAATTTCTTCCTCTTCATTTCCTCAACTTTTTCTTCTATTGCAAGTTCTGTAAACAAAAAATCCAATTCGATAAACTACTAAACTGACAAAAACTCAATTTGTCAAGTTTCGGATTTTACCAGATTCATGAAAAATCTTGGCATACTGAACCTTTTTAGTGATTTATCTGAGAAAAGAGTGGTTAGTAACTTATTCGTTTTTATGTACCTGCTTGACTTCGACAGAAACGTTTTGGTACTAGAATGTGAAATACATACTTTTGTTATTACCTAAAATATTTCCATGACCTCAAATTCACCTATATTTCTTGCTGCTATTAAAGCCTGGTCAAGAAATAACGTTTCCCCTATAACAGGCATCAATTAACAAGGTTATGATTCAAAGTTTCAAAGTGTGCAGCTTGATTCACACAAAAGAAAAAAAAACATGACTGAACAGATTTACAAGTACTTGCAAAGAAGACTAGAAATGTGTCTTGATCGACATTTTCAGCCTAAGGTAAAGTCAGGGCATAGTCATGTAACATGTAACATTTTTCATGATGAATTACCTATATACAGTCCAATCTCATTATCTTAAACTAGATGACACAAAGTAAAAAAAAAATAAAGATGTTCCTGGGTTCCAGTAAAGAGTACTCAAATACCACTTAATCATACAGTGAAACCTGTGTAATCCGACATGCACTGGGAGACAAATTTTTTGTCGGAATAGATAGGGCGTCGTATTGATCAGTGTAAAAAAACATAGAAAAAAGTAAAATGGGAATGAAATTTAACGTTGGAATTTACAGTGTGACGGATTGCACAGGTGTCAGATTAGACAGTTTTCACTGTACAATCATATAATTATGGAGATAACGAAGCTCAAGAGTCCATAGAAAAAATACAAATCAGGAGCAAACACGGACCACTAAAAACATCAGAGGTGGGATCAGGTGCAATATAGGAGTAAACATCCTCTGCCAATCATTCACATTTGATGTGTGCTCCTTGTCATGATCCGGAAAACGGAAAAGTCTATAGACAATTCAATGTGTAAACAGACAATTCAATGTGTAAATAATGGCCAAACAATTAGTATTAAAAACATCAGTCCGCATTCGACTTACATGTAATGAAAGATTGTTTTTGCTGACAAGGTCATTGTATCGACCATAGCTAATTACACACATGCAAGTCACTACATCCAGTCAAAGTTGATGTTTTGATATTTTTTCTCAAAATATTTATGAAAGAATAAGATAAGTACAGGGTAATTTTGTTGACTTGAAGAAATACATTGATGGGGAAGGGGGGGTATTGTGATAATAATTACCTAGTCCTTTTTCTTTCTGCCTTTTTCTTTATTTCTTTCCCTTTCTCTTCCGTTCCACCCTCTGGCTCATTATCTTCCATCACTTCATCCCTCTCAGAAATGGTTTCCAGTACAGATAAAGTGGTTGATGAATGACTTACTCAAAATTATGGACCCATGATATAGATGTTGTAATAATGTTACATGACACACACTGCAAGTCACTGTGCCCTGTAAAAATTGTTACCTTCTTCATTTATATTTAAGGATCAAGAACTAAATAAGAATTCATTCTTAAGTTTTACAAAAAACTACATAAATCAGGATTTGAGAGGGCTTTGTAAAAATACTGTGAGATACATAATGCAATAACCTTGTCCTTTCTTCACCTTGTCCTCCTTGTTCTTCAGCTTTTTCTCCACTTCCTCATCTTCCTTCATTAAATCTTCCCTAGTAGCTGCTTCTAGTAGAAATAAATACCAATAAAATAAATTAAAAAAAATCTTGACTCGAGAAACAGTAATGGTTACACATATTATAAAAAAAGAACATTCTTAGAATATTTGTGAAGAACTAAATAAGTATTTTAGCTAATTAAAGTAAAAGACATTCCTATCAAATAGAAAACAAGAAGTCTGTGATCGAGCCAATGCTCACTAGTAATTATAATTCCCGCACTGATTTGAATTTGGTACGGACAAGCACAGGGGTAAACAGGAAGTTGACGTCAAATTCATACAAAAATGAATCCCACCATATGGCATGCCTAAACAATTTAAAAGTGTGCTAAACTTTCAAGCATCATCCTTAACAGTTGTTGAGAAAACTGTGATGGAAATTTAGTACGGACAGATGGAGGGATAAACAGGAAGTTAACATGGGATTCCTACAAAAATACATCCTACCATATGGCATGCCTAAACAGAGAGCATGCTAAAATATTAAGCACCTTCGATGAGTAGTTGCTGAGAAAAGTGCAACAGAAATTTGGTAAGGACATGGATATAATAAATATGACTAATTTAAATCATGTTTCTGTCATTCCATGTAAACTTTGATCCTCTTCTGTGGCCCTACGCTACCCCTAGGGTCCATGAATTGAACAAACTTGAATCTACACTACTGGTATTTCAGGAAGCTTTCAAATACATGCAAGTTTCTCAATTAATGCAAAATTGGTTATTTTCACTGGTTTAAATTTTCATGATTTGAGGGGATTTAATTTGTGGTTGAAAAAAAAAAAAAACATATGACACCATATCATAAAATTTCGATATTTGGTTTTACTACAATGTATACTAGTAGCTTAACACTGGAGGGTTTTTTTTTATTTTGCCTACCATGAAATGAGACCTTGATTTTTAAGGTTTCATTTAAAATACATGCATCTTTCACTTATAGAGTCACAGCTTAGTAATCGAACAATCTCATTACCTATTTCAAACATCTTGGATTGACAAGGTGCTAGGAAAAAAGAATTGAACAGGGACCTATTGATTATAATGCGAGTACCGACAACAACTACCGTCTAGGCTACTGTGATTTGTCAGTTTCAGGAATTAAGATAAGGGATATCAATAATGAACACTTAAGTAATTATTGCAAAATATAAAGTCTAAACATTTCGGAAAGACTATGAATTTTAAATTAATTCTACTGATTTAGTTAAAAGTTTTTGTTAGAGACTGATAAAGGAGATTTAAATTTTCAATTCAACTTTCCAGCATCATGTTTTATACAGTGTAAGCATGGCCTGACTAAATATATGCCTGAGATATTTTAATGTCAGGGTTCAACACTAATGTTAGTCCGTTAGTCTGATCAGACTAATACATTTTCATTTGGACTAATAAAATCTGTCGCTAGTAAGTCCCAACAGACCAATAAAAATTTCTGGAAAACAAAATGAATAAATTACGATTTTCAACAACATTTACTAGAAAACCCTGCATGTATTTTTAGCTTTCTAGCATCTTAGCAGGTAGTAAGGTAATTCTGAGTCAAGTTGGCACTTAATTTTACGACTGACTGATGTGAAATTAAACATTTTAGTGATTATGATTTAGTCCTGTACAAACAATTAAGGTGGATTCCGCCCAGTATTTCGTTGGACACCAAGGGTATTCCACCGAATCCACAAATTCCAGGCTCTCAGAGATTCCGCCTAAATTTAAGAGATTCCAGTCATCAAATTCTAGGCTGAATTTAGTTCAGTGGGAAAATAGCTGGAAATTATAAAAAGAAATATTTTGGACAGTTTAAATGGAATCTATATTCAGGCGGAATCCTGTTATTTCAATTCTAGGTGGAATTTCAATTTCCATGCAGGCAGAATGTCAATTTCCAGGCGGAACTAATTACATTTTCGCCTCAAATTTCCAGCTAGTCTCCGCTTGGTTAACACTTGGTTTCTGCTTATATTGCTTAAACATTTATAGTAAGTTTTACGCCTGGAATTTTACTGAGAATTGTCTTGATAATGCCTTTTTCCAGGTGGAACATTTTGTACAGGGTATGATACATAAAGATGTCAAACGTTTTGAGTATAATGAACGAGATCAGGAATATGTTCATACTTCCTGCATGATCACGAGATTTTAAACAAGAGGCCCAGGGGCCATATTGCTCACCTGAGCACTATGGCTAGGAAAAAGCAGAATTCAGTTCAGTCTTGAAAGGTTGAAAAGTTTAAATAAAAAAGTGGTTGGGGGGGGGGGGGGGTCATGAATTGAACAAATTTGAATCTACATTATCTGAGGATGCTTCCATTTAAATATGACCAAACATGACTTTGCTGTTCTTGAGTAGAAGATTTTTAAAGATTTAACCTATGTATTCCTATGTAAAACTTTGATCGCCCATTGTGGACCCACCCGACCCCCAGGGGTCATGATTTGAACAAACTTGAATCTACACTATCTGAGGAGGCTACCATATAAATATGACCAATCATGGCTCTGCTGTTCTTGAGAAGAAGATTTTTAAAGATTATTCCTATATATTCCTATGTAAAACTTTGATCGCCCATTGTGGCCCCACCCGACCCCCAGGGGTCATGATTTGAACAAACTTGAATCTACACTACCTGAGGATGCTTCCACATAAGTTTCATATTTTCAAGCACAGTGGTTCTTGAGAAGAAGATTTTTTAATGATGCCATTAATTTTTCACAAATTCTTAATTATCTCCCCTTGGAAGAAGGCGTGGCCCTTCATTTGAACAAACTTGAATCCCCTTTACCCAAGGATACTTTGTGCCAAGTTTGGTTGAAATTGGCCCAGTGGTTCTTGAGAAGAAGATGAAAATGTGAAAAGTTTACTACAACAACGACAACGACAACAACAACGACAGACAACGGACAAATTTTGATCAGAAAAGCTCACTTGAGCCTTTGGCTCAGGTGAGCTAAAAATCTTTGGAATAAAACACTTCATGTACTTTCAAAAAACTATAAAAAGAACATTGTAATCAGTCTTCGACAAATCCCGGGAGTCCGAAGCCCGGGACCTGGTAAAATTGGAAGGGGGCATGTGGAAATTGCATACTTACAAGCCCAAAGGGCATGTGAATTCTGAGGCCTAAGCCTCCGTATTATCAAATTAAGTAATACCAATAACATTAAATGTACTTAAAAGTATGATTTTTCATCTGAAGTGGAGCACCAAATAAAATTTTAACGATAGTTTATTCTACCACGATTTCCAGGGAACTCTTTTGCAAAAGAAACACAAAAAGTGTACAGGTTGAAAACAATATTAATGGCTAGACAATAGATCGATAGAAATGGATTTCGGATCATTTCCTTGCCATGAAAAGGCAAATAAGAATAAAATTACTTGATAAAATTCTGGGCATGTGAATATTTGTTCGGGCTAGCGTAATAAGTGGTTAAACCTGCCCGAAGGGCATGTACTGAAAAAAAGATTTGGCAAAGACTGCATTGTAATGTTTATTTTTAGATAAATCGTTACAAAACACTGATCTTTCCTTTTTTGACGGACTCATGTGAAGTAGTAAAAGAAAGACATGTTTGTTGAAACGCCCTGTATTAAAGGGATTTCAACGCTTATGTACATGATGTATTTTTTTAATCATTCATCCCACCCCAAAACAAAAAAAGAAGCTTTTTAAAACAATTCTACTTACGCATTAGAAGTACTGCCATCTTTTTTCTCCTGGTGAAGATTCAAAATATAATTAAATGGGTTTGTGTTCACTGGCCAATAGTTTTAAACACCATCTGCAGGAACCTTGAAGTTTTCCTGTATCACCATGAACCTAAAAAAAATCGATGTAATACTTCAGTATCACAAAACATCCATCCTAAAACATTCACAGACAGACATTACACACATACAAACGTTCCACGTTCCATTTATGTTCATTATTTGAAAATAATCATAAATTATGAATTTGCTTCATCTTGCACTGATTTAAGTCCCAACATTGTTTAGTTAAATAAATAATACAGTTAAAAAGCATGTTTTACTGACCATGCTGACAAATAATACATTAGACAAAATTAATACATGTATCGATCATTCTATCAATAAAATATGAAAAATGTTAGTGTGCATGTTCACACACACTTGAATAAGTTGACTGACTGCTTCCAAAGAATGTACATGTCCTCATTCATGTAATCCTGTTCCATGAAAATAGTTTTCATTTATACCCCTTCATAAAATGACACATGCATGTCACTTACATACTGCAAGACCCTGCCGGCCTGTACATTGAGTACACTACTTTCACTTTGAACTTGAACTTGACTGAATACCGATTCCGACCTCGTTTGTGAATTTTTGTGTACATATTGAATCCTTATGTAAAAATATATTCAACTTAGCTTTGAATTAATAAATAATATAAATTGACACATTAATTGAATTTATTCGCTACATACATGTAACTGTAAACAACAGGAGGTATGAGAATTAGCTGTATGTTCATAAGGGGGGGGGGGGTTTACTCCCATATGAAACTGTCTGGGTGGTTTAAACACAGGCACAAATTTAGCTTCCATAAACCTGTAACAGACTAGCATTTCTCTTCCTATATATGTAAAATATGTATAGAAAGCCATGCGAAAAAGTGGTCAAGGCAAGAACAGGCATGGGATAATGACTGAAATATAACATAACACAGTGTAACGTGTTTGGGTCCGTGAATCTGGGTAGATCCTTAATCAAGACAATTAATTAAACAAATGATTAAAAATGATAAGTGACAAAGGATGTGAAAAATAAACGAGTCAATATATACAGATATAAATAATATTAGGATTTCCTATCCTTAACATAAAGTATACAACTATCTTTAAACAATTATTGGTATAGGTCTCGCACAAGTCTGTATCCTATATGTATCAGTACCAGGACAGGTACGGGTCTCAAATCCGGGATAGGTCCTGTACTCAGACAGGTCTGTGTCCTGCATGTATCAGTACCAGGACAGGTACGGATCTTCGAGGTCTCTGTCCTGTACACAGACAGACCTTAATAAAATTCGAGGAAAAGTAATTACAACTTTATTAACCTGAATAATGTAAACCCAGTATACTAGACACCGTATACTGTATTAATTACAAGCCTTATTAACCTCCGCCGTACCTCACTATTGTGCTTTCTACAACTGTCCACACTGCGCTCCAACTGGCAACTGCCAGCTTTCTGCAGAGCGCTCGTAAAAATACCCATGTATACCCGGACTACCCTTGGCCGCTATCGTATCACATTACGATAAAGTCCGGCTGGCGTAATGCATAAAGACATCCCGAGCCCGATCTCTGTCACAACAGTTTTACAAATAAACCCTTCACAGAAAGTTGTGCTAGGTTCCCTACATGAACTCATGGATTCTGAAAAACCTGTACCAGAAACCTGTGCCATTTTCCATATCTGGAGACCCTGATTTGGGAAACCGACCATGTCAAAAAATAACCAAATATGGAGTCATGAGATCTGCATGTGCCTTAATTAATTCATCTAGATCTGGGTTAGGATCTTGGAGAATCCCCTGATGTTGCTGTAGATGCCAAATAGAGACTGAATACAAACTTTACAATGCTTTACATTATTAATTTGATTAGTTTTAGAATTTTTAACGTTTGAAATTAATACATGTATGAGAGTGCCACATTCATTTTTATAGAACTTATCTACACTATCATTTTAACAATTTATAGTAGTTTCTTATTAAGAATCAAATGATTCAATGCACAATTCTATAGTAATTTAACTTAATTAGGCCAAATGAAAAAAATTATGTGTTTCTGGTGACATGCTAAAAAAAATTAGGCTAGGTAAGTAGGGAATAACTTTTTTTTTTACTTTACTGTTAATTTTGTTTACTTGTTTGTTTGTTGTTTAATTCCCTTTCGAGAAATTTTCACTCATATGGAGATGCCACTACTTGTCGGTGGAGGGCTGCAAATTAATAGACCTATACTCCGCTCTCAGTGAGGGATCTTTTTCATGCCAGCACCTACTGCGACATAGGACCTCTGTTTATATGGTCTCATCCGAAGGACCGGTCTTCACGTCCTACAGTGGGATTCGAACCTGCAATCTAAGGATCAACTCCTTACTTCGCGACTCTAGAGCAAACACTCTAACCACTGCGTCACACAAGCAACACTTTTTATTTTGAAAGCATCAATTAATTATTCTGTACATTGTTTTTCTATCATATACATGTACATAAACATACATGTATATGAATAAACAAATAAACATATATATATATATATACTTTATATATATATATATATATATATATATATATATATATATATATATATATATATATATATATATATATATATATATATATATATATATATATATATATAAAGTAGGAGTACTCTTTAAGACTCTTGGATAAACAGGTTTTTACAGTGTACGAGACATGCATTTTATGGACTGCACTATGAGAAAACTTTACTATGAACAAAAGTATGATTCAAAATCTCGATTTGGAATAAAAAGTAGTAGAGTCGGTGGGTAAAATTAGGTCAGCTGGGTTATGGGAAATACATGTTGTTGTTTTTTTTCAGCCTAAGTTTGTTCAATTTGAATTTAATAAAATCATAACTTTCTTTATCATGTGATGACACAAAATGAAATGAGATTGTTAACTTAGGTTAAATCATCATTGATCAACAAAGACTATTTCATGTCTGTCAGCTTGCATTGAAACATCCAAGGATAAAGATTTCAAATGGCTTCTATATTAGACTTACTTACTTAGACTTTTAGTTCAAAAGTGACAAAATCATTCAAGTTGACCTAAGTACAATTCCAAGTGATATACATGTATATTAGTTATGTATCTTTTATAAAGTAAGAAAGACACAAGCTATATTAGCTCAGGATCATGAATCCTTCTAATCTGATTTCCACAAAGGAAGTTATGATCATGCTATGTAAAAAGCCGTGAGATTAAAAATACATGTATATAGTTTGAACCAAATCTGCCTCATTCAAATTTTGTAAGTTAGAAACTGTCTTCTTGGGACAAGTATTCCTTGCCTACACATTGGTTTCTGTGCACAAGAACACCTTGCTTTCAACCTCAGATTCTGTGTCCATATCTTGGGTCTGTGGAGCCCGTAATCTTTTCTAAATTTCATATATGGGTTCCGTGCCTTAACTGTGTCTATATACACTATGTCTATTTCACCTCAAAATTTTGGAAGGACACTATATTGCGACTCGATTTGTTTTAAAATATGCACATTAAGCAAAATAAAAGTTGTGTATTTCATAGATTTCAACAATTGGAAATGATGATATTATTAAATTACAAACTTCAACTCAGCCTGAAAGTACAATTTTTTTAACAAGTAGAATTTCTCTTAGCATGCTTACCAATAGACGTACTCAATATATATGGGGTATACAGTCCACCAATACATTTCCCATAGGCGACAATGTTAACCTTTTCTCACACTGTTTTAAATCCTTGCTTTCATTTAAGGATGGAACAACTCTCAAATAACATCTCAAGGTGGAATGTCAGATTGTTTTCCGGCCAAATGCACACATTCGCAAAAAATAAACATCTGAAAATGAAAGTAATTAAAACAATAAAAGTAGAGCATTAACATTTCCAAAATCTAGGGTGTGCACATATCAAACTATACAATTCCTTTCCTTTAAAGTCGCCTGCGTGGAGCAGTGGTTAGAGCGTCTGCTCTAGAGTCGCGGAGTAAGGAGTTGATTCTTACGTCGCGGGTTCGAATCCCACTGTGGGACGTGGAGACCAGTCCTTCGGATGAGACCGTATAAACCGAGGTCCCATGTCGCAGTAGGTGCTGGCACAAAAAAGATCCCTCACTGCTCAATGGCCATAAATGCCGAGTATAGGACAAAATTTGCAGCTCTCCACCAGCAAGTGGTGGCGTCTCCATATGAGTGAAAAATTCTCGAGAGGGACGTTAAACAACATACAAACAAAACAAACCTTTCCTTTAAAATATATAATGTCGAAATCTTTCCAATGAACAGAGCCAAGGGAAAATTGAATGCACACTTTGGTGCTAATATGGTTGATTTAATGACCATTTTAAATTTTTTTTTACTTCAGTGCAATTATCATGATTATGGTGCATGGCACAAGCCTTCAGCATATGCCAGCGAGTATGTTAATCTTTCTGTACGTCGATGCAAGTTTTTTAAGCTTTGTACATGCTGTAGTGTGGCAAAGCCTTAATTTGAAGAGGTTAGGAGCAACCTTTACATCTTTTGTGTGTGTATGTGAATTTACAAGAGTCTCACTTAGCCTATCTTCTTTTACGTGTTGGTATCACAGCTGTATCACGTATCACGCTCACAAACACCACAGTGAAAGGTTTAAAATATATGCACAACCAAACCTTTGTGAAATATCTGCACTTGACTGATATCACATGCATGACTTAATAATTTTATACGTGACTCGAATGACCTCTGATTTGTTTATCATGTAAATATTTTGAACTTGTCATTTACACCTTTATATAACGTTTCTTACTCTATACTTACCATGAAGGGTATTCACATACTAAAATAAATCACAGAATAACATCGAAGGTATAATCCAATAAGTATTTCTATGTTATTAGGTTCACAATCAAGCATCACGCCACAACAGTTACGATTAAGTAGTAATTCGTTCCGGTGATGACTCGGAATGAAATTTTACACAGAAAAAAAAAAATGTTTATTACTTGAGTAAATTTGAGTAGAATAGGTTCATCAGACAATTTTTTTTACTATAAATAAACATGGTAAATGGAGAGGGGGGAGGGGGGGCATTAACAATGTTCAAATAGATATTTCTATATATAGTCCCTGATTAGACTAAGTGTAAAATTTATGCAGTTCTTTATATATACGATGGACAATGTTTAGCAATTCATGCACCGATCCAGTCCAGTCCACTCATATTTTTTTATTTTATTTTTTTTATTTTTTATTTATTTATTTTTTTTTTTGAGTTTTCAAATTGTAGTTTTTCTCAGAAGGGGGGGGGGGGGGCATGGACAAGTTTGCGTTTTTTAAAATTTATCTATTTATTTTTTAAGTTTTGGGTAAATTTCTCAGTTTTAAATTTTCTCAGCATGGACCCCCCCCCCCCCCCCCGGAAGAATTCCTGGATCATCTCCTTCTGAGGAAACAATAGTGAACATGAATCACTAACTCTAATGAATAAATAAGGTAAAGTCTTGGAAACCACATTTTACAATTACCGTAATCACACCTCATCAAGTCTAGAGACTGTAATTATTTCTCTTACACGGACAGGTAAGCAACTAATGATTAAAGTTTCCAATCTGAATACATGTACAAAAACTTGCAGATTTTCATATTTTGATTAGTTTACCAGCTTTAAGGACACATACAAGAAGAACTGAGCATACTTTATTTTTGGATGAAAGAGAACTCTGATCTTGTCTACATTAGCCGTAGTATTTTAAAAATGCATTTCCCCTTCCGATCAAAACAGTTTATCATACACGTACCTCCATTATAAAGATATCTAATCTTTCTAAATTCTTTTTATACAATACATGTGCAGGTGTTCCATTGTGACATACATCAGGGACATTGTATTAGAAAATATTTAAATGAATTTGTTCATTTCAAATTCTGTAAAATCAGTCGAGAAACATTTAAAATCGAAAAGTGTGATTCTTATATGGTGAGAACGTACTGTTAAATACTTTTGTAATCATACATATTTGAAGCAGTTTTTTTTTAAAATAAAGAATAAATTACAAATGAAGTGCATGTCTTGGACAAAGATAAATAAGATAAATAATTTCTAACTTCATAAAATAATTTATTTAACTTCTGAACTGAAGATGTGTTGATGGCAATATGTTGGACTATAAAGGATAGAGATAATTCCAGTTCAGTTCATAACTAGAACAAAGAACCAGATACGTTTGATATATTACATGAAGTATAATTTTTTATATAAGTTGAACATAATTAATTGATACGAGTGCATGAAATAGAAACATGTCAACATTATGAATAATTCGAGAAAATTCGAACTTAGACTCGATGACGACTGCAAATTATGCTTAACAAATGGATTGGGCCATGTAGTGGATTTAAAGTTATATGGAAATATATTTAAATAATTCTTTAACCTTAAAGTTTTATTTTTGGATTATAACTAAGGGATTTGAACATAAATTTTTCAAGGGCATATAAACAACGAAATCTAAATACTCTATGTTTATCGAGTGATTGATTAATATCTTTGTATATGAAAACGATGTGATGTTTTGTAATTAACGCTTTAATTCACGGTAAAATCAACAGAAAATTAACTTACCTGATGAGATCATTTGTTGCTTTGTAGAAGAATCGAGATCATTACACACCGGAAGTCGGCCATAGTATTAGTCTGCATTGCGCATGCGCTAGAATCAAAACCGAGTAAAGTGTGTAAGGGCCATTTTTTGATCATAAGTCGGTGTGTGAAAATACGGGTGTAAACCGTCAAATGACACCAACTTTTTTTCTCGATTTTTTGGGCATAAATAATCGAGAACTACCCATTTTTCGTAAAACGGCAACTCACTACAGTGATTACTGTAGTGACTTGAAAAACTGTAGTGAGTTGATTGATGTGTCAATAAGTACCTGAGCTGAGTTGAAGGTGTTTACAAACGCACACACACACACACACACACACACACACCCTTGTTTGTAAATCCAGCCAACTGACTACATTTGAAATTTTACCTTCATCTCGCTTCACCGATTTAGAGGCTTGAAAAAGAGAAAGTAAGACCAGAATATACCGAGGTTAACCTTAGGATTTCTCTGTATCTATAGGAATTTTTGATATCTTTTACTTTAAGTATATTGAAATTCGACATGAATCTCACTACATTTTTACACTTATTGAACACACACGTGCAAATCAGTACAGCTAATTCAACCGTCAATTCACTACAAGGTTATAAACACACAGGAAAATCGCTACAGCTAGTGATCATGTTTAATTTTTTAATTGCACCGTTTATTTTATTTTATTTACTGGTATAAATGGTGTATGTATGTACAAGACAGTACACAAGATCAAAGGAAAAGATTGGATATACGGCAAAAATGTATGTTATCAGAGCTGTTCCCATGTTGACATATACATGTATACAGCATGTACAACGCCGGTCTAACATAAACTCTAATTAACATTAATCTCAGAGTCGATAATTGAAGATATCTTTTAATAATCAAGGACATCATCAATTCATTTTTTATTATTAATAATGGAATGAACGATACTTTCTTTTAATGAAAGAACGGAAAAAATCTTTTTTAAAACAATCGCTAAATTGATTCTTTGCGAGTAAATTTTCCGCCACTGTATTGATAGGCCTATCTTCGATTCAATTGATAAGCGCATCAAATCAATTATTGCTCTCCTTTATTGAATAGTTGCGCGTATAAATCCAGCTGATGAGAGGAATAACTGATCTGATGCTCTCACTCATTCAGAAAATGTATTTCAAGCAGTATCCTAAGCATGTCTTGTATCTTTTCTTTCCATGTAACATCTGTGCAAGATTCGTTAAGCTAAAAAACTAGTCCCCTACTGGTAAAAACGGTTCTTTCCTCAACTGTCTGCCTGTCTGTCCCTCTGTAAGTCCTTCCCATGGCACTTGAATTTTCCGCCCTTTTTCTACAGCTTGCGAATATTGAACTGATGTTTGGTATGTGAGTCTACCTTTACTAAGTTACAGATCAAGTTTGAATTTCCGCTTTCAAGAGTTTTGACGGAATTACGGGCATTTCAATTTTTTAGGAGAACCAGATAACATTTGCCGGTAGGGTGCTAGCATTGCATATGCAAAACTCTCAAAATGCTTGTTAAAGTTACGAAAAAAGCTACTCCCTAAGCACCTAAATGGTCACTTTTGCTGATAATGAAGGAAAAAGCAGCATCCGAAGCAATACTGCTATTATCAGCAGTCAATATTAGCTGCTCGGCATTAAGCTAGATAACTTGCGATTTATAAGTTCTTTCAAAATTTAGAGTAGTGGCATGTTTGAAATATATATTCTTTCAGCATCGAATTTTCTTTAAATGTTCCCCCAAAAATCCCTGTGTGAAGAATCGTGTGGTCAGTTAGTAAAAAAAAACAAACTCGAACGTCAATTCATCATAGTTTCAAAACAGTAAATATTCCGTGATCTGGGTAAACAAAAAGTTAGTGGAATTAATTGTATTAATGATAATTCATTCTCATTAATACCCAATGATAATCGCCCAAGTTCAAGTGCAAGTTCAGTTTATTCACCCAACCCAAAATAATAGTAGATGGGATACATTTATAACATATATATATATATATATATATATATATATATATATATATATATATATATATATATATATATATATATATATATATATATTTCATATAAACTGTTCAGAGGTACAATATCTATATATACAATGCAAAAACATGATAAAAAATGAATAATGATAAAAATACTTCGCCGTTCCATTTTTAACCATTTTCAAGAGAAAATTCTTAAAAGATTACATATAGTCATATACCCTAATGTATAGTTAAGAAGATGCGAAGACTCCCTGACCGCTTGGTAAAGTGTGTTTTAACACCCTACTGCTTAGATTGACCGGTGGGGGAGACTTTCAATGATTTGAAAATACGCTATCTAACAAGAAACATGAGGTTTAGCTAGAAAATGCTAAAATGCATTTTCTAAACGGACAGGGTGTCTCAAGCCGCCTCAGTACCCTTGATAGATTCAGGGCAAAGCCCAGATGATGGCGCAGAGGACTAAAGTCCCTGAAAGCTCCGGAATTTTGACGATGCAAAGCCATTTTATTCACAGAAGAAGTTGAAGAATAGATATATTTTTGTTCTTATTCTAGTGAGGCATACTGGGCGACTGAAATTTCATGGTACTACATTAATAGAGTATTTGAAAATTTTTTTAAGAAGATAAATCAATCATAAGTTAATGAAATACATTATAACGTGTACATAAACAGAAAATTTAAAAGGGTGTTTTAGTGATAACATTTTTGTATCGTGTTCCTACAATGAATTTCAGTATAAATATGAAAGTAAAAATTAAGAGAAAATTCATATACGAAGATGGCTTTCTATGCAAACTTCGTGATAATTATAGTTTTGTCAATGATAAAATATGTACAACCTTTGATTTTGAGTATCCTATGCCCTGAAGGAGTATTAATTTTTTTTTTAATCAATTTACTTTGGGGGAGACTAAACGATGTGCATGCTTGAGCATATAAGGAAATATGGAAGCTCTGCCATACCAGCTAAATTAACATACTTTTTATGTTACTTGTGTTAAAGATATATTCAAATAAAGCATGTAAATTGAAATGATAAAAAAAACATGTGATAATTGGTTAGAAATTTTAAATATTTCAGCAATATTAATAATGCCACCACATTGTTGGGGTTCGAGTTAAATTCCACTGATGAGAAGAATGACTGAATTTAATTGCTGCTAGCATCAAATCAATTACTGATCTCATCAATTCAAATGATGCGCGCCTTAATTTTTCTAATGTTTGCCAGCATCAATAATTCGCATTAATTCAATTGATGAGAGCAATAATTGATTGGCACTTCAGTTCATATGAGAGCAATGATTGATTTAATGATATATTTCAAGTAATTTAAGATGACTTCACTATTTCGTGTTTAAGAAATACAAGAATACAAGAAAACAATGGATAAATGTATTAAAGAATATTCTTTGTCTATAACGTCAAAATTAGAAAATTTACAGAAAAGTGATATTAAGGAATATTGGAGAATTTTAAATAGTTCGAAGGCTAGATGTAAAACTGAAGTTGATATCAAAGCAATGTACGATTTTTTGAAGAAAAAAAATAATGAATCTAAAGATGATGAAGGTGATGTAGATGATAATGATGTCAATTTCGATAATAACTCCCCTTTAAATTGTCAAATCTCTGCAGAAGAAATCTTGCAAGCAATTAACAAACTGAAAAATAATAAAGCTCCAGGGTATGATCAATTCTGTAACGAATATATTAGTACAGCAATATCATGTTTTTTGCCACAATTCAATTTGATTTTTGATACTGGTTTTGTACCTGAGGAATGGCTTATTGGTATCGTTAAGCCAATGTATAAAAACAAGGAAGACCCACCTCTTCCTGAAAACTATAGACCAATAACACTATTAAGCTGTTTAGGAAAAGTATTTACCAGTATTTTATGTGAGCGTTTGGATACTTTTTCTGATGAATTATAATTGATTACTGAAGCCCAAGCTGGCTTTAGAAAAGGATATGGTACAAAAGATAACATATTGATATTAGATTTTTTGTGTAAATTTGTTTCTTTTAGTAAGAAAAAACTTTATTGTGCATTTATTGACTTTAAACAAGCCTTTGATGCTGCTTGGCGATCGATCTGGTTTGTGGTCCAAAGTGTTTAAAAGTGGTATAGATGGTAAATGTCTAAGATTTATCAAATATATGTACAGTGGTATTAAATCGAAGATATATATTGATCAAAATACACTGTATCTCTTAATTTTTCATGTGTAACCTTGGGGTAAGACAAGGGGAAAATTTATCCCAATTTCTTTTTACTTTATATATTAACATTTTAGAAAACTATTTATTGCAGAATAATATTGAAGGGGTTACGAGATTTGATGAAAAATTAGAAATTGAAATGCAGATAATGTTTAAACTTTTTAGACTTTTTTATGCTGATGACACAGTTTTATTATCTGATAATCCAGAGGATTTACAAAGATCTTTGAATATTTTCTCTGATTATTGTGACCATTGTAAGCTTCAAGTAAATACAGACAAGAATAAAATAGAAATTTTTCTAGAGGAAGAATACCAAAGAAAATATTTTTGTATAGAGGTGCACCAATTGAAATTGTGAACGAATTTAAATATTTACAATGTAGGTGTTATCATGTCTCGTAGTGGTTTCTTCAGAAGTGCCAAAACACATTTAACTAAACAAACATCAAAAGCCATGTATGGAGTACTTAGAAAAATAAGGTATTTTAATTTACGGTATACACTTAAAATTTCTGAAATTTGTTTTGCATGTTAAATCCAGCACTCCAAATTGTATGGTATATATATGGGGAAACTGGGCGATACCCTTTAATAATACGTATAAAGGCACGAATGATTACTTATTGGGCTAAACTTTTGATGTCACATGAACGTAAGTTTACATATATAATGTATTGCTTTCTCCATAAATGCTTTTCTGAAGGTTTATTTATGCATCACACATATTAATAAGGTACACTACTAACACAAATGTCGAGTCACTATACTACTAACACACATGTCGAGTCACTATACTACTAACACACATGTCGAGTCACTACACGACTGAAATATACATTAAAAATAACAATATTAAATCACACGATGAGCTATACCAGAAACACATATAAAATTATACATTCCCAACACATGAGTCACCATACTACATGTACAACTCACATAACAAACAACAAAATTACCACACATAATAAGCTACACTACTAACACACATGTGGAGTCACTACAGAACTAACACACATGTCAAGTAACTACAGAACTAACACACATGTCGAGTCACTACACTACTAACACACATGTCGAGTCACTACACTTCTAATATATATTAATTACAACTAACAATATTAAATCACACACAATGAGTTATACCAGCTACACATATAAAATCATACGTTACCAACACATGAGTCAACATACAACATGTACAACTCACATAACAAACTAGAGGTACTGTGAGCACTGAACTCACTGAAGGATACCACCGCCTCCGATATGATTATAAAGGCAAAGTCCATGTTTTGCTCTGAGAGACCCGAAATAAGTGACAGATCAAAAAGTAATATACGAGGTGCACAATGGCACTATGTAATAAAAGGTCGGGGGGGGGGGGGTAGGGATAAAGTCTACTACATGTATATAACATAAATAATTGTTTAGAGTGGTGAACGAGGTATAAATGTTTTATAAAATACAAAATATTATATATATATTATCGAAAAATTTTAGTCATATCTAGCTGCAGATATATACATGTAGCTCTCCACTGGTCTGAAAAAATTGAATGGTTGTCATATTGACAAGATGAGAAAATCTGGGAATAAAAGGGGAAAATTAGCATTCCCTGGAGGTTAAAAAAGGTTTGAGTACAGCCATTTTGAAGCAGTCGGTCGGGAGAGGACAAACATTTTTTTAAAGATGACCTCATCATATTCTGTATGGCCTTGCCATACAGGTTTACGTATGAATTGATATTATTTAAATATCAGAAATGAGCGATATTCATAAATCATAGCATGTATATTAATTAAGTTTCTGACTGAAGCATACCTGGGAATACAGAGGGGATACCTTTTATATCAAATTGAGTTTTTAAGTTCGCCCTGGGGCTTACTCTAGGTTGCACACCAGTATCAAATTTCAATAATTATATATTAATTATTACCAAAATTACGAAAATTATAGAAGACATACATGTAACTCGTCGAAAACAAACTCCTCGAGAATTTTTTTTCAGACTTTATAAGACAATGCTTTCTAAGCATACAAAAACTTCCAGACAGGCAAGCGAGTTTATCGAAGTCGAACAGGTGCTTGAAAGTGACGCACAGGACTTAACCAGCCTTCCTTAAATACGGTATACAAAAAAAAAAAAAAAAAAAAAAAAAAAAAAAAAAAAACTACACGACTGCTTTGTTCTCACATCTGGTAAAATTTTCGAGGGAAGTATTGAAAAATAAATGTGCGTTGGCCACGTTTTGACGTAAACCTTTAGTTTTTACGCTATCCAATAAACCCTGTCCATAATTTTCACTTTTTAACAGAAAGATACACTGTATCTGAAATACAGAGGGTCGACCTTTTACATCGTGTATATTCCAACATACGGGGTGTATGCTACGTTGTGCACGGGGTATATGCTTTCGGGGCGATAAAAAGGAGGTCAATGTATCCTTTTTGTACATTATCAATATTTCAATTTATGGATATATTTCGCCGGAAAGCATATGCATACGGAAGAAAGCATTATCTAAGAAGTATATGGATACCTATGAATCCACTGTACACTTTCTAGTTTTATCAAACACCTCAACACAATTCCGAGGATCAGAGCAAGATTGACGCTACATTGTGTTTATGATCAATTGTACCATTAGTTAGCTGGGGTTTTTTTTCTTTTATTAAAACAGCCCCGTAGTAAGCAAATTCAGTTTGGGGGGCATAGCCATACATTTTCAGTTGACAGTTGAGAGGACACAAGAATTCCTGACAAGCAAAAAAAATAAAAAAATAAAAAAGGGCATCAGACGTTTTTATTGAGGGGCACAAGCAAATAGTATCTATGTTTCCTATAATAATCTATATATCGGCAAAATTATTGGGGGGGGCACGCCCCCACCCCCGTGCCCCCCGGTTCCTACGGCCATATAAAAGTGTAGGTTATCTGTACATAACAAACAATATTATATGGGGTAACTACTACATATCAGAACAAAGCTTCGCTTTATCACCACTTTCATATTACTGTTAAGTACACGTTATCTGTATAAATGTATGCATAAATTGTCTGTTTATAAAACAGTTCGTATTTAAAGATATTGACGAAAATTCAATGTTGTGCCCGGGGTGTATGCAGCATGTTGCACCCGGTTAATCCAGATACCCAAATCGTATTCTGCTGATGTCTGTATCTCAATGATAATGTTCAGAAACCCTACAGGTACAGATACAGGCTTACACATTGAACTAATTTTCAGTTAAAGGGGGGGGGGGGGGGGTTGCACATATTAGAAAGTCTTTGGTACGCAAAAAAAAGGATCAACTGATGTTATTTTCGATGGGCCCAACTGTAAATATGCTTTATTTTCTATTCTTGAGTAAATATTTGCAAACTAATAGCCCCTTCCCTCCTCCCCCATGCTTCAAAGAATTAAATCTATTCAACCATACTTTCATTCTGATGTATGTTTTCAACATTGAGTTACCTGTTTAAAGCTTAAGCATTAAATGTATTTATTTCAGTAGTAGATATACATAGAATACATCATTAGGTAAATGCATATTTTACCCTATCCAAAAGTAAATAATTAAAATGTAATTATAAACTGAAAACAAATGGCGATTGTTAAAACAAAATTGAAGAATAGTCATTCGTATATTTTTTTAATCGATTTTCGTATTGAAATCTACACTTGGGATAAGAAATATCTTAAAATATTCTACTAAAAATAGACTATAATAATATAAATTACAATTTTAAAGTATGAATATCATAATAGTACTATAATTTGTTCCTTGGCATAAATTATTAAAATAAAGAATTCAGAGCAATTGATATAAGGCAAATACATGGCCATTACATTGCCATTGCTACCTACCTGCAGGTAGAGGTATGATTACTTCACCCCCCCCCCCCCCCCTTGTTTTATTACCTGAACACACAGGCAGATTTAACACCTTTAATCGAAGCAAACGCTGGTAAAAAAAACCCCCAAACAATAGCACCATAAATGTGACACTTTTTACATTTATTTTTTGGGGCATAAGCAGCACAACTCAAAGCAGCTGAACAGGGAATAGCAAGTCTTGCCTTAGAGATCATATTGAACGACAAGGGTAAACAATTCTTTTTTCAAATGATATAAACCCATTCTCTGAATATTTATGTGATTGTCAAGGTTTATGCAGGTAGCATTTTGCACTACCTGGACCTTTAAATGTAAGCAGACCTATTCTTATACGCGCTGGACCTTTTCTTTAAAAAGTTATCGTATTAGCCCCCCCCCCCCCCCCCCCCGATCTTTAAACGAGGCGGAACAAATAATATGCAACACTGGTCAATCGGTAGGGGTTGCTTACTCCTCCATGGCACCTGATCTGTTTTCAGAGGTCTATTTTTGCTCTGCCCATAATCTGTTTTGATTAAATGAATTTTTCAGCATGATTTCGGTTCAGGGGGTCGTGACATAAATGTACTTAAGTCCAAGACCATGCTAAAGTAGGACTTAAGTACAGTCTTAAAACTTAAGACCATAGCTAGAAGCGTGCTAAGATTTGACAATCTTAGCAAAACTTAGGCAGTCGGTAGAGGTGACTGAAGCATGTTTTAACTTCTTTAAACACATATTTAGAACTATTCAAAGGTTGACTTTCGACGTCAAAACATTCATCTAATCATAGTATACATTAAAGAAAATAATTTTCTCTATTTAATATTGGTATATATAAGAATTTTACTTTTTCGTCGGGGGAAGGGGGAGGGGGGTGATATTGATCACTGATTCCAATTTCACTCTCTAAATGACATTCATGTCAAGGCAAAATTTTATTTTTGGGATACGATTGAATGTTAGTGGGACCTAGGTTATAAACACTAAGCATTATAAGTTAATTGTACACAGTATAATCATGGATTTTTATATTCAAAAATGAGATGATATAGATTTATATAAAAAAAAAAACACAGAAAAATTGTCGTTGAATTAAAGGGTGCTTACTAGAAAACTAATAAAGAGTGTCTGCTTAAATTATATTAAACGTAGAATGCAACAAGCGTGGATTCAGACAGAGTTCACTTATTAATATGAGAGAGAGAGAGAGAGAGAGAGGAGGTATACGAAAAATTATCTTCTTTTCCATCCTTGATTAGAATTGTAAATAAGTATATCATAAAACGTCTGCAGTCTTTGCCTGCTGATATGGGCTGATTCATCGGAGTAAGAAGAATTTAATATGTCCCTATTGTTTTATTAAGAGTTTCAATTTCAAGTACATAGACGTTCGGTTATCGTGCAATGTCTGCGAAAGTGACAATTTGAAAGCAAGTGAACCTTTGTCAAAACAAAAGAATAACGACAAACATTGCAGTCTCTAGTGATAAACAATATTCATGCATTTACAGTGAACCACTATTTTGTGTCCGTGCAATATTTATTTTCAAATATTCAGACTAATTTTAAACAGAATATTTTTAATACGAAATCTAATCTAACCTAGCTAAAACCGATAGGTAAGGACGTAAACTTTAATCTATGTGTAATTAAAAACGCAACTAAATCATTTTTTAGAAATACATGTATATATATAAATAAATATGAAAATTATGATGATTCATAAAATATTTTGAACGTAAGTTTGACTTAGCTAAGACCTAGCTAAGTTCATTTTATGTTACGGTTTAAGACAAATTTAAGTAGTACCTAGGCAGGTCTTAAGATTGCGCCTAAAACATACTTATGTCCCTACTTAATAGTAAAAAAAAAATCCGGAACCTTTCGGAGAGCCGTGGACAAATTTAATTGTAATCTCTTGTTTTATTCTTTACACTTTAATGCTCGTTTTATAAATAGCTTTTTATTTTCTCAATATCGAAACTTGCAGGACGGTCAGGGGTCTTTGAAGCCTTCCATCTTATTCAGAGTTAATAAAGAAACAAAATTATGAATTTCGATACACACCCCATTTCAGGAAACACGACCCCTTATAAGTAAGGGCGTTATATACATATATGCATGTGAAGGAAAACTGCTTGTTGGTGAAAGTGTTTAATCTCACCCTTACTCCACCTTTAAGTCCCCCACGAAATATATTTATAATTACATGTACATTTAAATGAAAGTCCAACAAAGTGAAGAGAATTGACCCACTTTATTTTTACATGGTTCTATACGTAGTAGTATAGTCGGTGTTAGAAACATGCATTGCAATTGAATTAAGAAAATTGTAACAATTTTTCATTTAGTCTCAAACTGAACATAATCTGGTATGACTTATTAAGTTATTTAAAGTTATTTAAAAAGTCATACAAGAATTATACATGTGCTACATGTAGTTAAGGCATCGATCGGTGTGTATTATTTCAGAAGCCCTCCGTAAACTTATATCCGTGATTTTTTTTTTTAAATCCAGTTCGACCAATTGGTAGAAAACTCGACTCAGTTCAGAGAGACAAGAAGGGCGTTCTAATGAAATTTAAGAAAAAAAAAAAACAACTACATGCATGGGAGCAATCTATTCAGCTACTCCTGTTTGTATCTTAATCTGTTGTGTAATTTTTATTTTATCTATGTACCAGTGATCCAGATAACATATTTGCGGAATCGTAATACATTTTCCCCCTTTTTTATGCGGAATCGTAATTAAAAAAAATATTCGAGAAATTGTGACTCATTTTTTGCGGAAAGATATTATCAATATGCGAAAACGTGGAACACCGCTTCAAAGTGAAGGATTGGTGATATCCAACAAGAAGACCAAGGACAAAAAGAAAAAAATATATATATATAATCTCGTTTTCCTACCCATGTTCAAATGGTTGGGGTTTCTCTCTCTTTTTTGTGGCCCGAATGTAGAAAAGATTTTCGAGTTTAGACAATAGGTTTAGGTTTTTTTCCTGCTTGTCAAACTGTTTTGGAGTCCCCCCCCCCCCTCCCGCGTTAAAAATCGATTTTTAAGCAGCAAAAAGGAAGAAAAAATGACAACACGCCTTATATTAAAATTTCCTATGTACATTAACAACAGTTATTTTCTCGGGAGAATAAAAAAACACTAGGGGGCATCCCTGTACCCCTTCGATACTGCATGCTTCAGATCGTAGTATTTCCCGGTTTAATATCAAGGCTAGACCGTGACTGTGACTTCCTGTTCTATTCCTTATTTGGGGGGAGAGGGTAATCTATGTTCAATTTGGAAGACCAATTATAGAATCTGTGCTGTGTGAGTCAATAACCTCTAAAGCATAATCCCCTTTCAATTATTAAATGGATACATTATATATGATATGTTTTAAAACCTATATTCGCTGTAAAGGTCCCTGGTACAGAGCGAGGACAATCTCCCAGCCTGAAAAAACACGATTCTCAATTTTGAAAGTTCTTGAAAAGTTACATTTTTAAAAAAAAAATGTATTGTCAATATCATCTTTTACACATTAGCTTCCTTTATTTTACTGAATAACTTATTGATAAATAATTTATTTTTCGCCACGAAGTCTTCTTGTCATTGATGTGTTTCAGTGTGATTAAAATAAAAGAGGTTGTTGAAGCGTATTTTTTTCTATTATGTTCGATTTTCAAATGGAATGGGCTCAGACTCCATTTTTTAAAACTTTAAGTTAATTTTACGTTTACATTTCGGTCATTTAAAGGTTAATGTAGAAAGGGAACTTGTCCCATTCATTTTCAAAAATCATTTTGTGTGGCTCCAAAAAACCAGTTTTCCACTAAATATGCTTTACTTACAACTTTAAAACAAATCATCAACCAATGCCATTTAATAAAATAAATGAATCAAATATGTTGAAAATGCCATTCCTGAAAACTTTATTTTAGAAAAATATAACTTTTCCATGAACTTTAAAGATTGAGAAATTTATTATATGTCTTTTAGGTTTCACAATAATGTGCATTATAAAGCCACTATCGTTATTCTGATCTAACTTTACCATGATATTTTAGTAGGGATATTTCCTACAGCTGATTGATTGATTGTGTGTATTTTTGTCCCATTCGAGAATTTCCTACAGTTGAAGTCAAGCTTTTATCATTTAAAATTTACAGCATACCACCGACAAACATTTATCTGCTTTTATATACATTGTACATCAGTTTGCATTGGTCTATAATTCTTACCCAATTTGATCTTCCCCTTAACTCGTTCTCCCAAGCAGAATAACATGTTATATAGTTTTATCATATCTCTACTGATTTTTTCCCTATAGAACATTAGATCGTTAGATGTGACTAATTCCCTAGAAATCGTAATGAATGGATTAGTCCCCGTGCGTTAGTCAAGTGAGCTAATCCCTGCTTCGAAAGCTAATTCCCGGTTATCCGTAATCCTCTAGATTTTACTTTTACATTGGTATGATATGTGAATGAACTAATCCCCGTGTGTTAGTTAGTTAGTGAGCTAATCCCTGCTATGAAATCATGCTATCTGAATCCTCTAACTCTAAATTTTAAGTTTTTATCAGTATAATAAAACAGTTAAAAGTATATCATTGCGGGAGTTAGCAAGATTTCAATTCCTCAAGACCAGGACTATTTCCCTCGGCTTCGCCTCGGGAAATAGTCTTGGCCTTGGGGAACTGGAATCTTGCTAACTCCCTCAGTGGTATATTTTAATTGTATAAGTATCCACCGTTCTGGTCATGAAAAGCATTTCTAGATATTTAATACTGCAAAAGTTGTGTAGTTTTATTCTGCAATCTAACGAAAAAATAAACATATACAAAGAAAATTAAATTTCTGTTTATTTCAAAAATAAAAATCATCACAAATTGTGCTCATTCAAAATTCAGTCAAAATATGATCTATTCATGTAGCTTACATTACATTAGAAATTCAAACACATGCAAGTTTATCAATAGAGGTTGATATAATATTATATTTAGCAATGTTTTAATAATTATATACACATCATAAAAAAGTGTCTTTTTATATTATATGCTCACACATAGCAAGAGGCTACTCTAACTTACACAGTAAGTCAACACTCTTCTAAACTAACTCAACATGAAAACACATAATGAGCTACACTACTTACACACATATTGAGTCACTACATGACTATTACACATAAAAATAACAATATTAGCACACAAAATGAGCTACATGTACACTACCGCAGGTAAAATTCTACATTCCCAACACAAAATGAATCCCATGCTACATGTACAACAAACAAATCAAAATAACAATACAAAATATGTATTACAAATACATGTAACAATATTAAAACACATAATGAGCTATACCAGTAACACAAATAAAATTATACATTCCCAACAAATGAGTCACCATACTACATGTACAACTCACATAACAAATAACAAAAGTACCATACATAATAAGCTACACTACTAACACACATGTTGAGTCACTACAGAACTAACACACATGTCAAGTAACTACACTACTTACACACGTCAAGACACTACACTACTTACACACATGTTGAGTCACTACACTACTGATATATACCTTACAAATAACAATTTTAAATCATACGATGAGCAATACAAGTAACACACATAAAATTATACATTCCCAACACACGAGTCACCATACTACATGTATGACTCACATAACAAATAACAAAATTACCACACATAATAAGCTACACTAACACACATGCTGATTCACTACACTACTAACACACATGTCGAGTCACTACACTACTTACACACATGTCGAGTCACTACACTTCTAATATATAACTTACAAATAACAGTTTTAAATCGCACGATGAGTTATACAAGTAACACATTTAAAATTATACAATCCCGACACACCAGTCACCATACTACATGTACAACTCACATAACAAATAACAAAATTACCACACATCATAAGCTACACTCATAAAACACATGCCGAGTCACTACACTACTTACACACATGTTGAGTCACTACACTACTTACACACATATCGAGTCACTACACTTCTAATATATACCTTACAAATAACAGTTTTAAATCGCGCAATGAGTTATACAAGTAACACATTTAATATTATACAATCCCGACACACCAGTCACCATACTACATGTACAACTCACATAACAAATAACAAAATTACCACACATCATAAGCTACACTCATAACACACATGTCGAGTCACTACACTACTTACACACATGTCGAGTCACTACACTACTTACACACATGTCGAGAAATTCGCTGGATTAGACGACATTCCGGATTAGACAACATTTAAAACAATTGAGTCTACTGCAGGTGACTTAAAGTTAACATTGTATAAGTCAAGTTTTTGGAGTACACAACATCCGAATAAGACAAGTTTCACTGTATATTACAAATAACAATATAAGAACACATGAGGAGCTTTACCAATAACACACATAAAATCACATATTCCCAACACGTAATGAGTCAACATACTACATGTACAACACACATAACAAATAACAAAATTACCACACATAAAAAGCTACACTCATAACACACATGTCGAGTCACTACACTACTTACACACATGTCGAGTCACTACACTACTTACACACATGTCGAGAAATTCGCTGGATTAGACGACATTCCGGATTAGACAACATTTAAAACAATTGAGTCTACTGCAGGTGACTTAAAGTTAACATTGTATAAGTCAAGTTTTTGGAGTACACAACATCCGAATAAGACAAGTTTCACTGTATATTACAAATAACAATATAAGAACACATGAGGAGCTTTACCAATAACACACATAAAATCACATATTCCTAACACGTAATGAGTCAACATACTACATGTACAACACACATAACAAATAACAAAATTACCACACATAAAAAGCTACACTACAAACACACATGTCGAGTCACTACACTACTAACACACATGTTGAGTCACTACACTTCTAATATATACATTACAAATAACAACATTAAATCACATGAGCTATACCAGTAACACACATAAAACAAGAAGTCTGTGAGCCAATGCTCACTGGTAATACCTCCGCTGTGATTTGAATATACACTATCATGTGTATATTCACAAGTTCAACTATGGACAGATGCATGAATAAACAGGAAGTTGACATCAGATTCATACAAAAATGAATCCCACCATATGACAATTATGCGTCAACAAAGAGTGTGCTAAAATTTCAAGCATCTGCAATGAGTTGTTGCTGAGAAAACTTTGACAAAAATTTGTTCCATATTATACAGACAGACGCACAGTTAAACAGGAAGTTGACATCAAATTCAGAAATGAATCCCATCATATGGCATGCCTAAACAAAGAGTGTGTAAACTTTCATGCATCTGCAATAAGTAGTTGATGAGAAACTGCAACAAATATTTGTTATATATGGTATAGACAGACACACAGATAAACAGGAAGTTGACATCAGACTTGTACAAAAATAAATCCCACGATATGGCATGCCAAAATAAAGAATGTGCTAAAATTTCAAGCATATGCTGTGAGTAATTGCTGAAAAAACTGCGAAAAAATTCGTTATGTATGGTATGGACAGACGCACAGATAAAAAGGAAGTTAGCATCAAATTCATACAAAAATGAATCCCACCATATGACATGCCTCAGCAATGAGTGTGCTAAAATTTCAAGCAATAAGTAGTTGCTTAGAAAACTGCGACGAAAATGTGTTATGTGTGGTATGGACAGACACATGGATAAACAGGAAGTTGACATCAGATTTGTATGAAAATGATTCCCACCAAGCCTAAACAAAGAGTATGCTAAAATTTCAAGCATCTGCAATGCGTAGTTGCTGAGAAAACTGTGACCAAAAATTTGTTATGGACAGTCAGACAGACACACACACAGCTAGACACACAAGGGTAAAACAGTATCCTTCGGAGCAAGAATATAATAATACATTCCCAACACATGAGTCACCATACTACATGTACAACACACATAACAAATAACAAAATTACCACACATAATAAGCTACATTACTAACACACATGTCGAGTCACTACACTACTAACACACATGTCGAGTCACTACACTAATAAAATATACATTACAAAAAAAATTATTAAAACACACAATGAGCTATACCAGTAACACACATCAAATTAAAATATACTTTCCCAACACATGAGTTGCCATACTACATATACAACAACCATAACAAATAACAAAAATACCACATATAATAAGCTACACTACAAACACACATGTCGAGTCACTACACTACTAACACACATGTCATGTCACTACACACTAACATACTTGTGGAGTCACTACAATACTAATATATAAACTACAAATAACTATATTAAAACACACACAATGAGTTATACAAGTAACACACATAAAATTATACATTCCCAACACATGAGTCACCATACTACATGTACAACTCACATAACAAATAACAAAATTACCACACATAATAAGCTACACTACTAACACACATGTCGAGTCACTACACTACTAACACACATGTCAAGTCACTTTACTACTAATATATACATTACAAATAACCATTTTAAATCACACGATGAGGCATATCAGTAACATACATAAAATTATACATTCCTAACACATGAGTCACCATACTACATACGTACACAAAATAACCACACATCATAAGCTACACTCATAACACACATGTCGAGTCACTACACTACTTACACACATGTCTAGTCACTACACTACTAATATATATTACAAAAAACAATATTTACACACATTATGAGTTATACCAGTAACACACATAAAATTATACATTAATTCCCAACACATGAGTCACCATACTATATGTACTATCATACATGTAAAACAAATAACAAAACTACCACACATAACGAGCTATACTACTAACACACATTTCAAGTCACTACACTACCATTCATATAATGTTATATATAAATGAGGTCATATAAGGAGTCAATACATTTACAATAGAGTCAACATGCTCCTAAAACACACTTATATTAGGTCGTTATAGCACTTGTCACATGTACTAGCACATGAATCACTATTATGACAAAAGAATTCTTTAGATGTACATGTAGTTGTTATTTAATCTTTGTCTAGCTGTTATGATATTTTAACAGCAAATTTTATACTCTTTCTTGCAAATTCAAAGATTGTTCTGCTTTCTGGAGGGGCATTCAAACACTTCAATTGACCATGTTTAAGTCATACTGACTTATTCCACTCCACATTGGCACTCTATGGCTGTTTTTCTTTTGTCCACACATCTTACAAATGGAACTGAAATACATAATTATATAATAGAGCCATTAAAGCTTTTACATAAAAATGAAATAAAAATATATCAGTGATCAAGTTTCCAATCTTAATTAAGACACAACAACACTTCTTTAAAAGCAAAAGGACAAGAATAAATTTTAAAATTAAAATTCCTAAAACAGCTAGTTAACATTTTGTGTATTTGATTTGTATTAAATGATTATCCTTTAGAACTTGTTAGCCTTTTAAATTACTGTAAATGTATAATATTTAGCGTGTACGATATTTGGCAGAAGTTGATTATTGAGCAAGTTAGCGGAGATTTGATTTAGAGCATTTGTTAATGTTCTTCTTTATGTGTATTTGTGCAAGACATGAATTAGCAGACATTGCTTTCCGACAAAGGCACTAAAAAGAATACACAGTCAGCGAAAAGTATATTCACAACTTAACAAACACTTTCTGTAATTTTGGGTTATCCTTTTCTTTTGTCCTTGCCTTTGGTTTCCTATCAAGCTTTCCAGTTTAAAGTGTCAAACTTTAATCTCATCTTGTTCTATAATTTACATATCAAAAGGTTGGAATCTTTATAGTTAGGACTATATATTAAGTACTCACAACAGAATACATGCATCTAGACAAATAAGGATTTTTTTCAATATGAAAACATGTATCCAAGCAAGTCACTTATAAGAATATTATAAATGAAAACATTCAACAAGCTACACAAATTAGATTCATTTAGCTTTTCCTGTATATTTATCTGTCTCTCATTAGTAACATATATTAATAAATGGAGTAAAATGAAAGACCTAATTTTAATTACACTAAAAGTCTACCAAGTAACAGTAATATGTAATAATTAGTTTTACATGTTTCATAATGTGCATAAGGAGATGGGTGAACAAGGCATGCAAAAAGCCTATAGCTTCAAATGTATAAAAGTCATATTCAAATACTGAGTTTAGTATTTAGAGTAAAGTTCTTCTTATTGAAAGGTATAACATTATATTACAAACAAAACTTTTCTGTGGAAAATTCTTTAAGCAAAAATCATTCTATGATAAAAAAAAAAGTGGTATTCTAGGGGTTGAAACCCAAGCAATGAAATTAAATCCTGAATATCAGTTTTTTTTCTAAGAGACTAACATGCTAACCACTAAACTACATACATGTAGCTCATGACAAAAATGGGCATTTACATATGTAAATCACGTTTAAAAATGTGGCTCTTGACTAAATGGATTTCAAATATATTTCTGAAAGATATGCAGGGTTTGACACTAAGGCACGTCCGACTGACCCAGTCTAGTAAATTCATGGTCCGTCATGTTAAATGTTCAATAACTTGCCCGACTGGTTGTGTGGATGAAATAAATGTTAACTCTCATTTCAGTCTTTCAAATAAATGCTCTGACTAAAAACTTTTTAAAGAAATTTTCTTCATTTTCAGATTGCAAACACAGCCATTGCTCTGAAAAAGAAAACTTTCCTGCATGACACAATTGCTATTTTTTTTAGACCGGCTGTAATAGACAAGTCACAATCGAAACCTCAGCTTTGTTCAGTATCATTTGGTATAAATATTCATTGAATATTATAGTTTTTAATTTATTTACATGTATATTTACGGTAATAATTTTATTTAAGTTCCTTGAATTAATGTTCTTTAAAGCTTATAACATTCGCATGTTCACTCATTGGGCTGCTACCTATGGGCTCAACAGTCTGTCAAAATGTATACATGAACACATGCGAGAGATACACTGTAGTATGGTTTCAAAACTTTTTTCCCATTATAATAGGAGATAGAAAATTTTCAAGTTTGGTCAGGGCTAGTGAATTTATGGTCAGAGCTAGTAAAAATTATGGGAAGTAGCACGACTGATCTAGTACTCAAAAAGGTTAATGTCAAACCATGATATGAATGTTGTTGTGACTAGTGGTGTTCCAATCATCGATTATAATCGAAAATCAGTCGATTGCTGGCATAATCCAAGCACTCGATTACAAATTTTTTATTCTGATTAATCGGGTTATTTATTTTATTTTAAAAGCGTAATAGTTTTTAAGCCAAATATTCCAGCCGCAACTTTTCTATTAACTTATATGCATATCGTAATGGCACAGACAAAGAGACATTGTATTCATACCCGGGTAACAACCCTCATTCCTGGGTATGGACGTACTTTGGATTCTACAAAATGAGCGTAGAACCAGCTTGACTAGATAGAACATTCTGTCGTTAAAATGATATTGTCCTAAGGACTAGGGGTTGTTCTGAGACACAGTTATTCCAACTACAGCTGGACCACCACAGAAAGTAGATATTCAACCATTCTTACCATTTAATAAACTAAAATTGACAGACTTTGTAAATGTCCGATTATAATTGATAATTAGTTAGTTACAGTAGCCTGATCATCGATTATGAAATTCTTACCAATTCCCATCACTAGTTGTGACATAAAAGTCTATTTTTAGAAGAGTTGGTCATTTCACCATGTTTTTGTCAAACGAAATAGGAAAAGTTTTAAATATGCTTTGAGTATAATCTTACCAAAATATGGAGTGAAGACCTACTCATATTTAAAAAGTATGATATAGGAGGAAAAAATGACCATTTTTGCCCTCTTTTGGTGTGTATCTGCTATTTCATAGATCAATAATATTAATCGTTATAAGATTGTAGCAAATTGCAAAGATTTTACATAAGGTATACAATAATGTTACATGAAGTATCAAAGAAAATTTTGACATGATTAAGATTTAACTTTTTACATCTTTTTTTGTCACACAATAGGCATTTACTTGCCTTGTTTGCCCATCATCTTTATCAGTAGATAAGGTTTATGATTCAGACGGCATCTGATAATGCAGTAATAAAATGTAAAATGATAGAAATAACTGCACTATGCTCACTTTTTTCCTCCCAGAGCTCTTCTTTTCATCTTCAATTTCTTCCTCTTCATTTCCTCAACTTTTTCTTCTATTGCAAGTTCTGTAAAAAAAAAATCCAATTCGATAAACTACTAAACTGACAAAAACTCAATTTGTCAAGTTTCAGATTTTACCAGATTCATGAAAAATCTTGGCATACTGAACCTTTTTAGTGATTTATCTGAGAAAAGAGTGGTTAGTAACTTATTCGTTTTCATGTACCTGCTTGACTTTGACAGAAACGTTTTGGTACTAGAATGTGAAATACATACTTTTGTTATTACCTAAAATATTTCCATGACCTCAAATTCACCTATATTTCTTGCTGCTATTAAAGCCTGGTCAAGAAATAACGTTTCCCCTATAACAGGCATCAATTAACAAGGTTATGATTCAAAGTTTCAAAGTGTGCAGCTTGATTCACACAAAAGAAAAAAAAACATGACTGAACAGATTTACAAGTACTTGCAAAGAAGACTAGAAATGTGTCTTGATCGACATTTTCAGCCTAAGGTAAACTCAGGGCATAGTCATGTAACATGTAACATTTTTCATGATGAATTACCTATATACAGTCCAATCTCATTATCTTAAACTAGATGACACAAAGTAAAAAAAAATAAAGATGTTCCTGGGTTCCAGTAAAGAGTACTCAAATACCACTTAATCATACAGTGAAACCTGTGTAATCCGACATGCACTGGGAGACAAATTTTTTTGTCGGAATAGATAGGGCGTCGTATTGATCAGTGTAAAAAAACATAGAAAAAAGTAAAATGGGAATGAAATTTAACGTTGGAATTTACAGTGTGACGGATTGCACAGGTGTCAGATTAGACAGTTTTCACTGTACAATCATATTATTATGGAGATAACGAAGCTCAAGAGTCCATAGAAAAAATACAAATCAGGAGCAAACACGGACCACTAAAAACATCAGAGGTGGGATCAGGTGCAATATAGGAGTAAACATCCTCTGCCAATCATTCACATTTGATGTGTGCTCCTTGTCATGATCGGGAAAACGGAAAAGTCTGTAGACAATTCAATGTGTAAACAGACAATTCAATGTGTAAATAATGGCCAAACAATTAGTATTAAAAACATCAGTCCGCATTCGACTTACATGTAATGAAAGATTGTTTTTGCTGACAAGGTCATTGTATCGACCATAGCTAATTACACACATGCAAGTCACTACATCCAGTCAAAGTTGATGTTTTGATATTTTTTCTCAAAATATTTATGAAAGAATAAGATAAGTACACGGTAATTTTGTTGACTTGAAGAAATACATTGATGGGGAAGGGGGGGGGGGGTATTGTGATAATAATTACCTAGTCCTTTTTCATTCTGCCTTTTTCTTTATTTCTTTCCCTTTCTCTTCCGTTCCACCCTCTGGCTCATTATCTTCCATCACTTCATCCCTCTCAGAAATGGTTTCCAGTACAGATAAAGTGGTTGATGAATGACTTACTCAAAATTATGGACCCATGATATAGATGTTGTAATAATGTTACATGACACACACTGCAAGTCACTGTGCCCTGTAAAAATTGTTACCTTCTTCATTTATATTTAAGGATCAAGAACTAAATAAGAATTCATTCTTAAGTTTTACAAAAAAACTATATAAATCAGGATTTGAGAGGGATTTGTAAAAATACTGTGAGATACATAATGTAATAACCTTGTCCTTTCTTCACCTTGTCCTCCTTGTTCTTCAGCTTTTTCTCCACTTCCTCATCTTCCTTCATTAAAACCTCCCTAGTAGCTGCTTCTAGTAGAAATAAATACCAATAAAATAAATTAAAAAAATCTTGACTCAAGAAACAGTAATGGTTACACATATTATAAAAAAAGAACATTCTTAGAATATTTGTGAAGAACTAAATAAGTATTTTAGCTAATTAAAGTAAAAGACATTCCTATCAAATAGAAAACAAGAAGTCTGTGATCGAGCCAATGCTCACTAGTAATTATAATTCCCGCACTGATTTGAATTTGGTACGGACAAGCACAGGGGTAAACAGGAAGTTGACGTCAAATTCATACAAAAATGAATCCCACCATAAGGCATGCCTAAACAATTTAAAAGTGTGCTAAACTTTCAAGCATCATCCTTAACAGTTGTTGAGAAAACTGTGATGGAAATTTAGTATGGACAGATGGAGGGATAAACAGGAAGTTAACATGGGATTCCTACAAAAATACATCCTACCATATGGCATGCCTAAACAGAGAGCGTGCTAAAATATTAAGCACCTTCGATGAGTAGTTGCTGAGAAAAGTGCAACAGAAATTTGGTAAGGACATGGATATAATAAATATGACTAATTTAAATCATGTTTCTGTCATTCCATGTAAACTTTGATCCTCTTCTGTGGCCCTACCCTACCCCTAGGGTCCATGAATTGAACAAACTTGAATCTACACTACTGGTATTTCAGGAAGCTATCAAATACATGCAAGTTTCTCAATTAATGCAAAATTGGTTACTTTCACTGGTTTAAATTTTCATGATTTGAGGGGATTTAATTTGTGGTTGAAAAAAAAAACAAAAACATATGACACCATATCATAAAATTTCGATATTTGGTTTCACTACAATGTATACTAGTAGCTTAACACTGGAGGTTTTTTTTTATTTTGCCTACCATGAAATGAGACCTTGATTTTTAAGGTTTCATTTAAAACACATGCATCTTTCACTTATAGAGTCACAGCTTAGTAATCGAACAATCTCATTACCTATTTCAAACATCTTGGATTGACAAGGTTGACAAGGAACAAGAATTGAACAGGGACCTATTGATTATAATGCAAGTACCGACAACAACTACCGTCTAGGCTACTGTGATTTGTCAGTTTCAGGAATTAAGATAAGGGATATCAATAATGAACACTTAAGTAATTATTGCAAAATATAAAGTCTAAACATTTCGGAAAGACTATGAATTTTAAATTAATTCTACTGATTTAGTTAAAATTTTTTGTTAGAGAATGATAAAGGAGACTTAAATTTTCAATTCAACTTTCCAGCATCATGTTTTATACAGTGTAAGCATGGCCTGACTAAATATATGCCTGAGATATTTTAATGTCAGGGTTCAACACTAATGTTAGTCCCTTAGTCTGATCAGACTAATACATTTTCATTTGGACTAATAAAATCTGTCGCTAGTAAGTCCCAACAGACCAATAAAAATTTCTGGAAAACAAAATGAATAAATTACGATTTTCAACAACATTTACTAGAAAACCCTGCATGTATTTTTAGCTTTCTAGCATCTTAGCAGGTAGTAAGGTAATTCTGAGTCAAGTTGGCACTTAATTTTACGACTGACTGATGTGAAATTAAACATTTTAGTGATTATGATTTAGTCCTGTACAAACAATTAAGGTGGATTCTGCCCAGAATTTCGTTGGACACCAAGGGTATTCCACCGAATCCACAAATTCCAGGCTCTCAGAGATTCCGCCTAAATTTAACAGATTCCAGTCATCAAATTCTAGGCTGAATTTAGTTCAGTGGGAAAATAGCTGGAAATTATAAAAAGAAATATTTTGGACAGTTTAAATGGAATCTATATTCAGGCAGAATCCTGTTATTTCAATTCTAGGTGGAATTTCAATTTCCATGCAGGCAGAGTGTCAATTTCCAGGCGGAACTAATTACATTTTCGCCTCAAATTTCCAGCTAGTCTCCGCTTGGTTAACGCTTGGTTTCTGCTTATATTGCTTTAACATTTATAGTAAGTTTTATGCCTGGAATTTTACTGAGAATTCTGTCTTGATTATGCCTTTTTCCAGGTGGAACATTTTGTACAGGGTATGATACATAAAGATGTCAAACGTTTTGAGTATAATGAACGAGATCAGGAATATGTTCATACTTCCTGCATGATCACGAGATTTTAAACAAGAGGCCCAGGGGCCACATCGCTCACCTGAGCACTATGGCTAGGAAAAAGCAGAATTCAGTTCAGTCTTGAAAGGTTGAAAAGTTTAAATAAAAAAGTGGTTCGGGGGGGGGGGGGGTGTGTCATGAATTGAACAAATTTGAATCTACATTATCTGAGGATGCTTCCATTTAAATATGACCAAACATGACTTTGCTGTTCTTGAGAAGAAGATTTTTAAAGATTTAACCTATGTATTCCTATGTAAAACTTTGATCGCCCATTGTGGCCCCACCCGACCCCCGGGGGTCATGATTTGAACAAACTTGAATCTACACTACCTGAGGATGCTTCCATGTAAATATGACCAATCATGGCTTTGCTGTTCTTGAGAAGAAGATTTTTAAAGATTTTTCCTATATATTCCAATGTAAAACTTTGATTGCCAATTGTGGCCTCACCCGACCCCCAGGGGTCATGATTTGAACAAACTTGAATCTACACTACCTGAGGATGCTTCCATGTAAATATGACCAATCATGGCTTTGCTGTTCTTGAAAAGAAGATTTTTTAAAGATTTTTCCTATATATTCCTATGTAAAACTTTGATCGCCCATTGTGGCCCCACCTGACCCCCGGGGGTCATGATTTGAATAAACTTGAATCTACACTACCTGAGGATGCTTCCATGTAAATATGACCAATCATGGCTTTGCTGTTCTTGAGAAGAAGATTTTTAAAGATTTAACCTATGTATTCCTATGTAAAACTTTGATCGCCCATTGTGGCCCCACCCGACCCCCGGGGGTCATGATTTGAACAAACTTGAATCTACACTACCTGAGGATGCTTCCATGTAAATATGACCAATCATGGCTTTGCTGTTCTTGAGAAGAAGATTTTTAAAGATTTTTCCTATATATTCCAATGTAAAACTTTGATTGCCAATTGTGGCCTCACCCGACCCCCAGGGGTCATGATTTGAACAAACTTGAATCTACACTACCTGAGGATGCTTCCATGTAAATATGACCAATCATGGCTTTGCTGTTCTTGAAAAGAAGATTTTTTAAAGATTTTTCCTATATATTCCTATGTAAAACTTTGATCGCCCATTGTGGCCCCACCTGACCCCCGGGGGTCATGATTTGAATAAACTTGAATCTACACTACCTGAGGATGCTTCCATGTAAATATGACCAATCATGGCTTTGCTGTTCTTGAGAAGAAGATTTTTAAAGATTTTTCCTAAATATTCCTATGTAAAACTTTGATCGCCCATTGTGGCCCCACCCGACCCCCGGGGGTCATGAATTGAACAAATTTGAATCTACACTACCTGAGGATGCTTCCATGTAAATATGACCAATCATGGCTTTGCTGTTCTTGAGAAGAAGATTTTTAAAGATTTTTCCTATATATTCCTATGTAAAACTTTGATCGCCCATTGTGGCCCCACCCAACCCCCGGGGGTCATGATTTGAACAAACTTGAATCTACACTATCTGAGGAGGCTACCATATAAATATGACCAATCATGGCTTCGCTGTTCTTGAGAAGAAGATTTTTAAAGATTATTCCTATATATTCCTATGTAAAACTTTGATCGCCCATTGTGGCCCCACCCGACCCCCAGGGGTCATGATTTGATCAAACTTGAATCTACACTACCTGAGGATGCTTCCACATAAGTTTCATATTTTCAAGCACAGTGGTTCTTGAGAAGAAGATTTTTTAATGATGCCATTAATTTTTCACAAATTCTTAAATATCTCCCCTTGGAAGAAGGCGTGGCCCTTCATTTGAACAAACTTGAATCCCCTTTACCCAAGGATACTTTGTGCCAAGTTTGGTTGAAATTGGCCCAGTGGTTCTTGAGAAGAAGATGAAAATGTGAAAAGTTTACAACAACAACGACAACGACAACAACGACAGACAACGGACAAATTTTGATCAGAAAAGCTCACTTGAGCCTTTGGCTCAGGTGAGCTAAAAATCTTTGGAATAAAACACTTCATGTACTTTCAAAAAACTATAAAAAGTACATTGAAATCAGTCTTCGACAAATCCCGGGAGTCCGAAGCCCGGGACCTGGTAAAATTGGAAGGGGGCATGTGGAAATTGCATACTTACAAGCCCAAAGGGCATGTGAATTCTGAGGCCTAAGCCTCCGTATTATCAAATTAAGTAATACCAATAACATTAAATGTACTTAAAAGTCTGATTTTTCATCTGAAGTGGAGCACCAAATAAAATTTTAACGATAGTTTATTCTACCACGATTTCCAGGGAACTCTTTTGCAAAAGAAACACAAAAAGTGTACTGTGAGGTTGAAAACAATATTAATGGCTAGACAATAGATCGATAGAAATGGATTTCGGATCATTTCCTTGCCATGAAAAGGCAAATAAGAATAAAATTACTTGATAAAATTCTGGGCATGTGAATATTTTGTTCGGGCTAGCGTAATAAGTGGTTAAACCTGCCCGAAGGGCATGTACTGAAAAAAAGATTTAGCAAAGACTGCATTGTAATGTTTATTTTTAGATAAATCGTTACAAAACACTGATCTTTCCTTTTTTGACGGACTCATGTGAAGTAGTAAAAGAAGGACATGTTTGTTGAAACACCCTGTATTAAAGGGACTTCAACGCTTATGTACATGATGTATTTGTTTAATCATTCATCCCACCCCAAAACAAAAAAAAGAAGCTTTTTAAAACAATTCTACTTACGCATTAGAAGTACTGCCATCTTTTTTCTCCTGGTGAAGATTCAAAATATAATTAAATGGGTTTGTGTTCACTGGCCAATAGTTTTAAACACCATCTGCATGAACCTTGAAGTTTTCCTGTATTACCATGAACCTAAAAAAATCGATGTTATACTTCAGTATCACAAAACATCCATCCTAAAACATTCACAGACAGACATTACACACATACAAACATTCCACGTTCCATTTATGTTCATTACAGCATTATTTGAAAATAATCATAAATTATGAATTTGCTTCATCTTGCACTGATTTAAGTCCCAACATTGTTTAGTTAAATAAATAATACAGTTAAAAAGCATGTTTTACTGACCATGCTGACAAATAATACATTAGACAAAATTAATACATGTATCGATCATGCTATCAATAAAATATGAAAAATGTTAGTGTGCATGTTCACACACACATGAATAAGTTGACTGACTGCTTCCAAAGAATGTACATGTCCTCATTCATGTAATTCTGTTCCATGAAAATAGTTTTCATTTATACCCCTTCATAAAATGACACATGCATGTCACTTACATACTGCAAGACCCTGCCGGCCTGTACATTGAGTACACTACTTTCACTTTGAACTTGAACTTGACTGAATACCGATTCCGACCTCGTTTGTGAATTTTTGTGTACATATTGAATCCTTATGTAAAAATATATTCAACTTAGCTTTGAATTAATAAATAATATAAACTGACACATTAATTGAATTTATTCGCTACATACATGTAACTGTAAACAACAGGAGGTATGAGAATTAGCTGTATGTTCATAAGGGGGGGGGGGGGGTTACTCCCATATGAAACTGTCTGGGTGGTTTAAACACAGGCACAAATTTAGCTTCCATAAACCTGTAACAGACTAGCATTTCTCCTCCTGTATATGTAAAATATGTATAGAAAGCCATGCGAAAAAGTGGTCAAGGCAAGAACAGGCATGGGATAATGACTGAAATATAACATGACACAGTTTTACAAATAAACCCTTCACAGAAAGTTGTGCTAGGTTCCCTACATGAACTCATGGATTCTGAAAAACCTGTACCAGAAACCTGTGCCATTTTCCATATCTGGAGACCCTGATTTGGGAAACCGACCATGTCAAAAAAATAACCAAATATGGAGTCATGAGATCTGCATGTGCCTTAATTAATTCATCTAGATCTGGGTTAGGATCTTGGAGAATCCCCCATAGCAAAAAGAAATGGCATTTTTCCATTTTATCTCCATTCATTCAGCATTTTCTAGCCATTTTTCATTTTAAAAACATTTTTCCTACATTTCTCTATCTTTCAATTTTCCAAAACCATTTTTTCAGAACCATTTCGAAACCATTTTTGTTAGAAAATGCTTTTTAAATGGTAAACCTTCACCATTTTTTCTCCATTTACTTGAGTAAATAGAAAAGAAATGCCAGTTTGGTGATCTAACTTGCTTGAGCTTGCCATTTTTCTTCCATTTATTTTCTGAGAAATGGAAAAATGAAGAAATGGTTAGTTTTAGGCATATTCTTAACCCTTAAGATTTGTCAGCACTTAATTGATGCCAGGTGCCAAGTTTGTATAATGGGCCAGAGGCTATCAGATTTCCTCCCCAGCTCTGTGGTGACCGCCTTTCTCAGTTATTTTAAACATTGGACAAAAGCACTTCGACCTAGCTGGTAGTGATGGAGCTTAGATGGCTGAATTATTCTTCAAGGAAGATTGGGGTTTTTAGTATTTTTGATGCTGAAAAAACTGTACATTGATGATCAAAGCAGAATTATAAGATAACGTAACTTCTTGGAGAATGATTATCTGACAGTTTTAATGTTTCTAATATTCGGGGAGTGGTGGAGAAGAAAAACAACACATTTACCATCACTGAAAGGGTATTCTTTTTGAGAAGTAAGTATATATATTCACATATTTTTATTAATGTCAACAACACAAAAATGCTTTTTCTAAAGAAAACATGTACATTAGAAGTGTCCACTGATCATATTGATGCAATAATTAATTTATAAACCAATCTAGTTAAAACTTAGACTGATCGAGGGACACTATTGTAAATTCTTATAAACTTCAATTATTAACTATTTTCTTGCTCACTTTTCTCAGGTAAATGGTTAAATTTCTTCTGCAATCTGTTCAACCTATTAAATCATTTGTTTCTGATGAAATAGTGAATATACAGGCAGGGCAGTACTTGTACATGTATACTTATATTGTTCATGAATACAGACCTCGTAAAAGTTATTAGATTTATGCTACAGGAGTAACGATCAGCTGCAGTAGTGAAAAAAATTTGACAAAACAGTTTTCTGTTCTTTTCTCACTATGCATTTTCTTTAATTTTTAGAATACGTATACTGCTTGCATATGGAACACCAAAATGAACGTGGAAACTGTAAATTGTCAAAGATGCAGACTACCATTATTCAAATCGAATTAGGAGATTAATCCATCAAAATTTCTAGGAATGCAAAACAAAGTTTGTGAAAAAATAAAACATTTGACCTTTGTTTCATGACTGACTCTACTACCAAGAAGATGGATTTTCAAAGCGCTTATTCTGTGGATTTTGAGAACCCAGCTTTTTTCATTTTTCAATTATTGTAAAAATGTTTTTAAAATGGATATTAAATGGTTAAAACAAAAACCATTTATTTTTCATTTTTCTTCTCATTTGCATAAATGGTTTTGGAATGGTTAATTTGCATGTTATAAGGCCCCAAAAAATGGAGTTTGAATGGATGTTAAATGAGGTTTGAATGGAAATAAAATGAAAAATGGTTTTTAAATGATAATCCTTTCTGTTGAGAATTCTTGAAACTGTTGATGATATAAAATGGCTCCCGAATGGTTTTAAAATGGTCAGAAAAGAAATGTCTTTTAAATGGTAATAAAATGGATTTCATTTTGATAAGGGCCCCTGATGTTGCTGTAGATGCCAAATAGAGACTGAATACAAACTTTACAATGCTTTACATTATTAATTTGATTAGTTTTAGAATTTTTAAAGTTTGAAATTAATACATGTATGAGAGTGCCACATTCATTTTTATAGAACTTATCTACACTATCATTTTAACAATTTATAGAAGTTTCTTATTAAGAATCAAATGATTCAATGCACAATTCTATAGTAATTTAACTTAATTAGGCCAAATGAAAAAAATTATGTGTTTCTGGTGACATATGCTAAAAAAAATTAGGCTAGGTAAGTAGGGAATAACTTTTTTTTTACTTTACTGTTAATTTTGTTTACTTGTTTGTTTGTTGTTTAATTCCCTTTCGAGAAATTTTCACTCATATGGAGATGCCACTACTTGTCGGTGGAGGGCTGCAAATTAATAGACCTATACTTCGCTCTCAGTGAGGGATCTTTTTCATGCCAGCACCTACTGCGACATAGGACCTCTGTTTATATGGTCTCATCCGAAGGACCGGTCTTCACGTCCCACAGTGGGATTCGAATCTGCAATCTAAGGATCAACTCCTTACTTCGCGACTCTAGAGCAAACACTCTAACCACTGCGTCACACAAGCAACACTTTTTATTTTGAAAGCATCAATTAATTATTCTGTACATTGTTTTTCTATCATATACATGTACATAAACATACATGTATATGAATAAACAAACATATATATATATATATATATATATATATATATATATATATATATATATATATATATATATATATATATATATAAGTAGGAGTACTCTTTAAGACTCTTGGATAAACAGGTTTTTACAGTGTACGAGACATGCATTTTATGGACTGCACTATGAGAAAACTTTACTATGAACAAAAGTATGATTCAAAATCTCGATTTGGAATAAAAAGTAGTAGAGTCGGTGGGTAAAATTAGGTCAGCTGGGTTATGGGAAATACATGTTGTTGTTTTTTTTCAGCCTAAGTTTGTTCAATTTGAATTTAATAAAATCATAACTTTCTTTATCATGTGATGACACAAAATGAAATGAGATTGTTAACTTACATGTAGGTTAAATCATCATTGATCAACAAAGACTATTTCAATGTCTGTCAGCTTGCATTGAAACATCCAAGGATAAAGATTTCAAATGGCTTCTATATTAGACTTACTTACTTAGACTTTTAGTTCAAAAGTGACAAAATCATTCAAGTTGACCTAAGTACAATTCCAAGTGATATACATGTATATTAGTTATGTATCTTTTATAAAGTAAGAAAGACACAAGCTATATTAGCTCAGGATCATGAATCCTTCTAATCTGATTTGCACAAAGGAAGTTATGATCATGCTATGTAAAATGCCGTGAGATTAAAAATACATGTATATAGTTTGAACCAAATCTGCCTCATTCAAATTTTGTAAGTTAGAAACTGTCTTCTTGGGACAAGTATTCCTTGCCTACACATTGGTTTCTGTGCACAAGAACACCTTGCTTTCAACCTCAGATTCTGTGTCCATATCTTGGGTCTGTGGAGCCCGTACATCTTTTCTAAATTTCATATATGGGTTCCGTGCCTTAACTGTGTCTATATACACTATGTCTATTTCACCTCAAAATTTTGGAAGGACACTATATTGTGACTCGATTTGTTTTAAAATATGCACATTAAGCAAAATAAAAGTTGTGTATTTCATAGATTTCAACAATTGGAAATGATAATATTATTAAATTACAAACTTCAACTCAGCCTGAAAGTACAATTTTTTTAACAAGTAGAATTTCTCTTAGCATGCTTACCAATAGACGTACTCAATATATATGGGGTATACAGTCCACCAATACATTTCCCATAGGCGACAATGTTAACCTTTTCTCACACTGTTTTAAATCCTTGCTTTACATTTAAGGATGGAACAACTCTCAAATAACATCTCAAGGTGGAATGTCAGATTGTTTTCCGGCCAAATGTACACATTCGCAAAAAATAAACATCTGAAAATGAAAGTAATTAAAACAATAAAAGTAGAGCATTAACATTTCCAAAATCTAGGGTGTGCACATATCAAACTATACAATTCCTTTCCTTTAAAGTCACCCGCGTGGCGCAGTGGTTAGAGCGTCTGCTCTAGAGTCGCGGAGTAAGGAGTTGATTCTTACGTCGCGGGTTCGAATCCCACTGTGGGACGTGGAGACCGGTCCTTCGGATGAGACCGTATAAACCGAGGTCCCATGTCGCAGTAGGTGCTGGCACAAAAAAGATCCCTCACTGCTCAATGGCCATAAATGCCGAGTATAGGACAAAATTTGCAGCTCTCCACCGGCAAGTGGTGGCATCTCCATATGAGTGAAAAATTCTCGAGAGGGACGTTAAACAACATACAAACAAAACAAACCTTTCCTTTAAAAGATATAATGTCGAAATCTTTCCAATGAACAGAGCCAAGGGAAAATTGAATGCACACTTTGGTGCTAATATGGTTGATTTAATGACCATTTAAAATTTTTTTTACTTCAGTGCAATTATCATGATTATGGTGCATGGCACAAGCCTTCAGCATATGCCAGCGAGTATGTTAATCTTTCTGTACGTCGATGCAAGTTTTTTAAGCTTTGTACATGCTGTAGTGTGGCAAAGCCTTAATTTGAAGAGGTGTGGAGCAACCTTTACATCTTTTGTGTGTGTATGTGAATTTACAAGAGTCTCACTTAGCCTATCTTCTTTTACGTGTTGGTATCACAGCTGTATCACGTATCACGCTCACAAACACCACATTGAAAGGTTTAAAATATATGCACAACCAAACCTTTGTGAAATATCTGCACTTGACTGATATCACATGCATGACTTAATAATTTCATACGTGACTCGAATGACCTCTGATTTGTTTATCATGTAAATATTTTGAACTTGTCATTTACATCTTTATATAACGTTTCTTACTCTATACTTACCATGAGGGGTATTTACATACTAAAATAAATCACAGAATGACATCGAAGGTATAATCCAATAAGTATTTCTATGTTATTGGGTTCACAATCAAGCATCACGCCACAACAGTTACGATTAAGTAGTAATTCGTTCCGGTGATGACTCGGAATGAAATTTTACACAGAAAAAAAAAAGTTTATTACTTGAGTAAATTTGAGTAGAATAGGTTAATCAGACAATTTTTTTTTACTAGAAATAAACATGGTAAATGGAGAGGGGGGGGGGGGAGGGGGGAGGCATTAACAATGTTCAAATAGATATTTCTATATATAGTCCCTGATTAGACTAAGTGTAAAATTTATGCAGTTCTTTATATATACGATGGACAATGTTTAGCAATTCATGCACCGATCCAGTCCAGTCCATTCATATTTTTTTATTTTTATTTTTTTATTTTTTATTTATTTATTATTATTTTTTTTTTTTTGTTGAGTTTTCAAATTGTAGTTTTTCTCGGGGGGGGGGGGGGGGATGGACAAGTTTGCGTTTTTTAAAATTTATCTATTTATTTTTTAAGTTTTGGGTAAATTTCTCAGTTGGATTTTTTTGGGGGGGGGGGGGGGGGCATGGAACCCCCCCCCCCCGGAAGAATTCCTGGATCATCTCCTTCTGAGGAAACAATAGTGAACATGAATCACTAACTCTAATGAATAAATAAGGTAAAGTCTTGGAAACCACATTTTACAATTACCGTAATCATACCTCATCAAGTCTAGAGACTGTAATTATTTCTCTTACACGGACAGGTAAGCAACTAATGATTAAAGTTTCCAATCTGAATACATGTACAAAAACTTGCAGATTTTCATATTTTGATTAGTTTACCAGCTTTAAGGACACATACAAGAAGAACTGAGCATACTTTATTTTTGGATGAAAGAGAACTCTGATCTTGTCTACATTAGCCGTAGTATTTTAAAAATGCATTTCCCCTTCCGATCAAAACAGTTTATCATACACGTACCTCCATTATAAAGATATCTAATCTTTCTAAATTCTTTTTATACAATACATGTGCAGGTGTTCCATTGTGACATACATCAGGGACATTGTATTAGAAAATATTTAAATGAATTTGTTCATTTGAAATTCTGTAAAATCAGTCGAGAAACATTTAAAATAGAAAAGTGTGATTCTTATATAGTGAGAACGTACTGTTAAATACTTTTGTAATCATACATATTTGAAGCAGTTTTTTTTAAATAAAGAATAAATTACAAATGAAGTGCATGTCTTGGACAAAGATAAATAAGATAAATAATTTCTAACTTCATAAAATAATTTATTTAACTTCTGAACTGAAGATGTGTTGATGGCAATATGTGTGACTATAAAGGATAGAGATAATTCCAGTTCAGTTCATAACTAGAACAAAGAACCAGATACGTTTGATATATTACATGAAGTATAATTTTTTATATAAGTTGAACATAATTAATTGATACGAGTGCATGAAATAGAAACATGTCAACATTATGAATAATTCGAGAAAATTCGAACTTAGACTCGATGACGACTGCAAATTATGCTTAACAAATGGATTGGGCCATGTAGTGGATTTAAAGTTATATGGAAATATATTTAAATAATTCTTTAACCTCAAAGTTTTATTTTGGGGATTATAACTAAGGGATTTGAACATAAAAGTTTTCAAGGGCATATAAACAACGAAATCTAAATACTCTATGTTTATCGAGTGATTGATTAATATCTTTGTATATGGAAACGATGTGATGTTTTGTAATTAACGCTTTAATTCACGGTAAAATCAACAGAAAATTAACTTACCTGATGAGATCATTTGTTGCTTTGTAGAAAAATCGAGATCATTACATACCGGAAGTCGGCCATAGTATTAGTCTGCATTGCGCATGCGCTAGAATCAAAACCGAGTAAAGTGTGTAAGGGCCATTTTTTGATCATAAGTCGGTGTGTGAAAATACGGGTGTAAACCGTCAAATGACACCAACTTTTTTTCTCGATTTTTTGGGCATAAATTATCGAGAACTACCCATTTTTCGTAAAACGGCAACTCACTACAGTGATTACTGTAGTGACTTGAAAAACTGTAGTGAGTTGATTGATGTGTCAATAAGTACCTGAGCTGAGTTGAAGGTGTTTACAAACGCACACACACACACACACACACACACACACACACACACACACACACACACACACACACACACATATATATATATATATATATATATATATATATATATATATATATATATATATATATATATATATATATATATATATATATATATATATCGATCTCTGCTCATTATCTTCAACTTTTTCATTATCGCACTCCCCCAAAAGCCCTATCAAGCTATTCAATCGTTATCAATTTTTTGTGCAAAAATAAAAAAAAAATCGTATCTATTGTCATAATGTTGTTATAAAAAGTAATTTAAATTAAACTTGTAATTTGACTGAACAACCCTGCTGTATCTAAAAAAAAATCCTATTAATATTACTTTGAAATATTCAGAGAATATATTTACAAAATTGACAACAAACACTCTATATCTGTAATTTTTTCATGAAAGGTTTTGTGAAGGGAAGTTGATGATATTAAAGTCGAAGTCATCACGTTTATCATAAAGCTTTTTTGTTAGTTTACCATTAACGTCTTTTTCTAGTAAAATAGCCAAATATGAAACAGATGTGTCAGACTCTGTGGTGTCGTTTATTTCATGTTCACTGTGATATATCGAATCGACATAAGAATGGAAGTAACTATTGTTAATTGATAATACATAGTAGCTCACTGGAATATATCGTATCGACAAAAGAATGAAAATAACCATTGCTAATTGAGAATACGTCGTCGATATATCTAAATGTCGAGTTGAAGGCCACAGCAAGTGTTTTCTTCTTCTCAGGTGAAGTTTTAGAATAAATTCTGCTTCATATGAAAACAAATATAAGTCTGCTAAAAACGGGGCGCAATTGATACCCATAGTAATTCCAACAGATTCTTGGAAGACCTGATCTTCAAAAACTATATAGATATTGTTAATCAGAAACTCAAGCATCTTTTTAATATCAACTTCAGAGTACTTGTGTGTACAACCAGAATGTTTTTTGATAGAATTATGTTGCAAATGACCAATGACAAGGTAAATATATTTATGAGTTCCATTTTAATTGAAAAAGCAGTTCTCTATGATATCAAAAAGCCTGAACTTTAATTTATCGCGGGGAATGGTCGTATAAAGTGTTAAAAAGTCGTACGTTTTGATGTTATTGATTTTGATAAAATTTTGTGATTTCATATTTTCTAAAAGTTTCTAGGAATTTTTAAGTATCCACATCTGATTTACACCTGTTCTGAAATATATTGTTGTACGTTACTCCTGAAGTTTCTCCTTTACTGTTATAAATATTTTAGTGAGGAGTAAAGAAAGAGGCTTGGTAGAACATTTACTGGAACCCGCTATGTTCTTTGTTTGTAAGGTTTTTTATAGAGTTTTGGAATCCAGTATAGGTTTTGTAATTCAAAATCATTTTGATTGTTGGGAATATTAAAAATATTTAAAACTGACATATGGTTTTGAAGAATTTCTTCCCTATAATGGGAGTTATGGGCGTAAGTTGGATTACCACTTGCAGTATTAAATCCTAGTTCCTCTAAAATACGATTCAATAATGGGCCTTACAAATAAAGACAGTGTTGTTACCTGCTTTGTCAGCTGGAACCAGTACATACTGATAGTGTATTCTATTTAATTCTTGTTTTTCTTCTGAATTGAGGAAGACAGAAGGATAGATGTTTTCCATATAGCCCCTCAATCGCTTAATGCGAGATTTCAACATCTATCTGTAATTTTAATCCAATCTGATAAAGTGTTCAAGTGCCTTTGATATTTTTGATACAATATTATCCTGAGTGTTCTTCCAAGGAATGGACGTGTCGCCTCTTTCATAGCATCATTAAAGATGTAAATAAATGTAGGAGTGTTCAGTTGGTGTATACAGGTTATTTTCGCCCGATGTTATTTCTCCATATCACACTTCAAAAAAAAAAAAAAAAAATTGTCCAGTTTTAAATTCGCACCGAACAATAATTTCAAAATTATTCAACAAAATTGGGGTAACCGGAAGTTGGGTGGATTTGGTAAGGACACCAAGACACTGGATGACTACTAAGCAATATGGTAGTCAATCAGGGTATATTATTTGATTTTTTAAGCAGGAGACTGCTCCTGTCGCAATCTCACCGACCACCTTCGGTAACCACCAACTTCATATCTTGACAAAAACGGTGCGCAGTGCACGTCGGGAAATTGGTTTTCGGGCAGGAAGGTCCTTTTAGGGTTTTGTCATGACACCAAGACATTTGTCAATCCAACTGTTTTGGAAAAGATGGCATATTTTATATACTAGTACCAATCAGGCAGATGATCAATTCACAAATAAGAATAAAAAGTGGTGCGTTAGCACTTTTGTCTAGTGTAGTTCATGAATTTGGTTGAAGGGATAAAAACATCAACAGTTATAAAGCCTGTGATAGAACAGCATATATAACAGCTGTATATTGTAAATTGTGACGATCAAATAGAAATATCATTCCCAAACCATTAAAGATATAAAAGAAAAAAAAAAGAATTTACATCATTAGAAATAAATATATAAATAATTATTAATATATTTTTAATTTTTCCCCCCATACTTGCTGAATTTAATAATCTCTCACATTTTCAACTAGAAAGAGATAAAAGTCTGTCTTTTCTGCAATTGTCAGTTTACAACTTTATTTGAAGTCGATCTAAATCGGTAAACAGATTTCGATTATTTTCATGCTGAAACCCTGCCTCTACAAAAAAAAAACATAAGTTTAATTAAATGTTTTGAGTACTTGTTACAAAGTAGTCAAAGTTCAAATTCAAGCAAGTGTAACGCCGGACGGGTGTTTTTCATGGTTTATAACAAACAGTGCACTAAATAGTACAGACGTACCTCTTAAATGTAAAAAAGAACATACATACTGTAAATCGCTACTCTGAACTATTTTGAAAGTAGAACAAAGGTCAAATTCAAGGATCACGAAGTCAGAAACTCTGGAATTTTACAAAAGTCATACCACCAAGATATATATTTGGAAATTTCCAAAAATCTTAGGTGTAACAGACAGACAGACAGCTAGCTAGACAAATAGACAGACAGCTAGCTAGACAGACCCATTGCTAGCTAGACAGCTATACAGGCAGACAGATGGATAAAAAGAAAAAAGGACAGACGCTGGGTAAAGTGATCTTTAAGTGTTGCTGGTCTGTAGGCGATAAACAATTTTTATAGCACCATATAGTTCCTTGTTTTTTTTTATAACCTCACGTATATCTTCTTTTAAACTTCTTTGTGTTTAATAGAGATTGTTCTATCTGACGTATCCGTATACGTATCTTATACGGATACGTGAGAAAGAACAATCTCAAATAGTGAGGGAGTTGAATTATTTACATTAAAATACTTTTAAAATCTTCTTTTATTTATTCATTTATTTATTTATTGAATACTTCAAATATTTTCTTTTTTTTCAGATTGCAATTACAATTGTATTGAGTATAAAGATAATCCAAACATATAACTGATCAAAAGATGCAAAACCACACAGAAGAAACATCATTGACCTCTCAGAGGGTGTTTTCTATTTCAGTTTGTATGTTTATAGGTATTCCTTGTGTATGTATCAACGCATTCGTATTCATTATCTTGATAACAAAAAGAGCCCTAAGACAAAACACGTATCATTTCCTGGTCCTACTGCTATCGATCTGTGACTTTCTCGTTGGACTTGGTTACATTTCATACGCCATCCAAACGAATGTTTCACAAGGGGACAGATTTAACATGGCGATGTGTGTTATCAAAACATTTTTCTCTGTGAATGGTATTTTGTTATCTCTAGTTCAGACATTTCTAATTGGTTTACAAAGATACTTAATTATTTGTCGAACTTCTTGGAGTAATCGTTTGTTTCAAAATGGTAGAAAATACATTGTTTGCATCTCTAGTTGGCTGACAATATTAATCTTTACAGTTGGTTTGATATCCCCTCCAGATGGTCCGATGCCAGCTTGTCAAGTTCAATATATATACAAAAGACATTTTCAAATTTTCATAAATTTTAACAAGTTATTGATAGCATTACTTGTTGTGACAGTCGGATTGTATTGTGTAACGCTACGCTTTGTCATAAAACAGAACAGGGTTGTTGTCCCCAAACCTTTACAGAAGTCAAGTAAAAGCCCTGCCATAGAAATCAAGAACACAAATCAAGGTGAGAGCAGCAAAAATGAAAGTCACAAGAATATTAAGAAATCAGAAATAGAACTTAACGAAGTATCATCTGGAAACAAATTGCAGCAACCACAAGGATCAAAGAGTGAAGGTCACGTACAACAAGTTTCTACTTCCGGTTATCAAAAAATGGCAGTTTTGAAGAGGAAGAAAGTTTTGAATACTGTTGTATTGCTTGGAATTCTCCTGTGCTGCTTAATTATTTTATCTTCCCCACTAATTATTGCCTCAATCTTTTTTGATGAAGTCCCCGATCTCTACCTTTTTGTTGCAGGTTGTTGTTGTGGAATTAATTCTATCATTAATCCTGTGATATATTGCTTAAAAATTGAAAGTGTGCGTTCTGTTGTCAAAGACTTTCTCTGTAGACGTGCTTGAAAGAAAGTAAAACAACAGATATCCTTGTAAGATTTTTATGGGCATTCTGTGTGTTGTTTATACATTTAGTTGTTTTTCTTTTTAATTTGTTTAATAAAGCCTCGATATGTATTACTATTTTTAATTTTGATTTCAGTTTGGAAAAGCATTGCTTCTTAAATAAATTATTTGTACATCTTTAACAGATATAACAAGTCAAAAGCACATTTTTGTAATATTCGTATCTGAAAAAAATTTATGGACAAAAAAGTGAATAAAACAATGTTTTGAGAAACTCAACTGTACTTGAAAGCAAGGGATGTAAAATACATTTATAACTGCTGGAAGACAATAGGATATAATAAATTTTAAATATACTCTTTCTACAGACATCCCAGTTCATAGGACTTGAGACCTTGGTTACATTTTGTTTCATTCGTATAATAAAGAGGAAGGAGTGAAGCGGTTATTTCTCTTCAAAAAATAGAGTTTGTAAGGTTAAAAATCCTTAATTTATTCGAAATTTAATACTCACCAGAAATACCAAAATTCCATATTTGTCAATATTCCCGTGTTTTGCCCCACCTTGTCTCTATGTTTCGTTAACGATTTGTTAGTAGACTATGAAACTATAAATTCGTTAATTGGAAGAGTAATTGTAGAGACCATAAATTACAGACATAGAACTATGGTTTTGTCATATCAAAATTATAATCTCAATCATTGTAATATCATACTAAATGAGATGTCAATTGTCGAATAAAATGGCACATAATATAAGTTTTCTGCCTACATGGAGTTATGTTTGTATTACATAAGGTTGTTAATTTTGGTTATCAATTTTCCTTGAACTATGTTTGATCTATGCATTTATTTACTGTAGGATTTTTATCAATAGATTACTCGGTGATAAGCGGTAAATAAAAAAGTATTTCTTGATTAGGTTGATACGGTGTCCATTTTCGTAGGATATCCAACACTCAATATTCGGCCCAAAGTTTTGCTAAAAACAGAGTCTGGCACATATGTTTCATATCTGGATATATTACTAGAAAAAGACGTTAACGGTAACCTAACAGCAAAACTTTATGATAAACGTGATGACTTCTACTTTTCTATCGCCAACTTCCTTTATTTTTATATCAATATAATATTATCACTTGCACATGGAATTTATGTCTCCCAGTTGATTCGATATGCAAGAGAGCATGCTCTACGTACAAACAATTTCTGAAACGAGACAAGCTATTGACAAACAAGTTGATGGAAAAAAAAACTACAGACAAATAAGTTAACGAAAAAAGAATATGGACAACAGCGTATAGAGTCAACATTTTGCAAATTCTATGCAATGACATAGTCAGCTAATCGTCAGCTAATACAATATACATGTATCATTAAGTCGAATGTTGACTGACTTTTTTCATACAAATTGTTAGGCCATTATTTTCTCAATGAATTGTCTATGGATTATCCGTTTGCCCGATCAGGACAATAAGCACTCGGCGGGTGTGACGGGTAGAACATGTTCTTTTATAACGAATTGAGATATGAACCCGATGTGCAGGTAATAATGGATTTTGCTAAATAAAAAGGAAACTTGACGATAGAAACTTGAATTCATCACGTCTATCATGAAGTGTTGTTGTTAATTTGCCAACAGCCATCATAATCTCTTTCTAGTAATTCATCCAAATATGAAACAGATGTCTCAGACTCTATGGTGCTTTTATTTGAAGTTCCATTTGACATATCAAATCTACATAGAAATGAAAACGAATAAAATTAATTGATAAAACTTCGTCGATATTTCTAAATGTCGAATTGAAGGCCACGGCAAGAGTAGAATAAACATGTAGAGTTTTTGAATAAACTCTGCTTCATAAGAATACAAAATCAGGTCTGATAATACTGAGCCTAATTATAACCCATGGGAATGCAACAATTTGTTGGCAGAGCTGGTATACAAAGCTTACATAGATATTGTCAATGAAAAATCCAAGCATCCTTTTTATATTAATCTCGGAGTACAATATGTAGAATCAGTTTGATTTTTTAACAAATTAAGTTTAAATATCATCACTCATTAAGTATTTAAATTTACACATTCCATTTTTAGTGATTAATAGTTGTCGAATAGCCTGTTAAATAGCCTAGTCTTTAATTAATCGTGGGGAATGATTGTACAAAGTCTTTTACGATTTAATGTTAAACATTTTACATTTAAGCCATGTAGTTTCTGTAAAACAATGTTATTATACAAATGTTGAAATAAATTTACAAAACCGTCTATCTCGATTAGAGAACTGTCAATCTCTATTATTATTACAGAACTGTCAATCTCTATTATAGAAATGCCAATCTCTATTACAGAACCGTCAATTTCTATTACAGAAGCCTCCATCTCTATTACAGAACCGCAAATTTCTATCACAGAACTGCCAATATCCATCACAAAACCGTCAAACTCTATTACAGAACCGTCAATCTTTATCACAGAACTTCCGGTTTGTTCTATTTCAGAACTGCCACACTCTAAGACAAATCCGTCGATCTCTATTACAGAACAGTCAATCTCTATTACAGAACAATCTCTATCAGAAACTGTCAATCTCAATCACGGAAGTGTCAATTTCTATCAGAAACTGCCAATCTCTATCAGAAACTGTCAATCTCAATCACGGAAGTGTCAATCTCTATCAGAAACTGTCAATCTCTCCCAGAACTGTTTATCTCTATCAGTTAACCGTCAATCTCTATCAGAAACTGTCAATCTCTATCACAGAATATTCAATCTCTATTACAGAACCGCCAATCTCTATCACAGAACAGTCAATCTCCATTACAGAACCGCCAATCTCTATTACAGAACAGCCAATCTCTATTACAGACCTGTCAATCTCTATTACAGATCTGTAAAACTCTATTACAGAACCGCCAATCTCTATCACAGAACAGTCAATCTCTATTACAGAACCGCCAATCTCTATTACAGAACAGCCAATCTCTATTACAGACCTGTCAATCTCTATTACAGAACTGTCAAACTCTATTACAGAACCGCCAATCTCTATCACAGAACAGTCAATCTCTATTACAGAACCGCCAATCTCTATTAGAGAACTGTCAATCTCTTTTACAGAACAGTCAATCTCTATTACAGAACCGTCAAACTCTATTACGGAACCGCCAATATCAATTTCAGAACTGCCAGTCTCTATTACATAACCGCTAATCTCTATCACAAACTCCCCAATCTCTATTACAGAACAGTCAAACTCTATCACAGAACAGTCAATCTCTATTGCAGAACAGTCAACCACTATTACAGAACTGTCAATCTCTGTTACAGAACAGTCAATCTCTATCACATAACAGTCAATCTCCATTACAGAACCGCCAATCTCTATTACAGAACAGCCAATCTCTATTACAGACCTGTCAATCTCTATTACAGATCTGTAAAACTCTATTACAGAACCGCCAATCTCTATCACAGAACAGTCAATCTCTATCACAGAACCGCCAATCTCTATTACAGAACAGCCAATCTCTATTACAGACCTGTCAATCTCTATTACAGAACTGTCAAACTCTATTACAGAACCGCCAATCTCTATCACAGAACAGTCAATCTCTATTACAGAACCGCCAATCTCTATTAGAGAACTGTCAATCTCTTTTACAGAACAGTCAATCTCTATTACAGAACCGTCAAACTCTATTACGGAACCGCCAATATCAATTTCAGAACTGCCAGTCTCTATTACATAACCGCTAATCTCTATCACAAACTCCCCAATCTCTATTACAGAACAGTCAAACTCTATCACAGAACAGTCAATCTCTATTGCAGAACAGTCAACCACTATTACAGAACTGTCAATCTCTGTTACAGAACAGTCAATCTCTATCACATAACAGTCAATCTCTATTACAGAACCGCCAATCTCTATTACAGAACCGTCAAACTCTGTAACAGAACAGTCAATCTCTATCAGATAACCCTCAATCTTTATCACAGAACTGCCTGTTTCTATCTCAGAACTGCCAGTCTCTAACACAAAGCCACTAATCTCTATTACAGAACTGTCAATCTCTATAACAGAACTGTCAATCTCTATTACAGAACAGTCAATCTCTATTACAGAACAGCAATTCTTTATCACAGACCGTCAATCTCTACTTGTTTAATGATTTTACCTATTTTTAAAATTATTTTCAAATTTAGTAAGATTACACATTGATTTGTAATCTGATTTAAATAAGAAAAATGACATCTTGACCGATCGAGAGACATGTTTAAATTAAAATGATTTCGTATATATTTTCTTTTTAACTTCAATGTAATAGATTAGATTGTAAGAAAGAGAAATATCGACCTTAGAAAACTCTTTTTATCATTCTATTAATTATGAGTACTTTGAATATGGCATTATTTTCATATTGCAATTTCAACTCTATTGAGATGAAAGATAATCCATCACTGATCAAAGGATGCAGAGCCACACAGAACTCCATTAACTTCTGGTCAGGAAGTTTTCCATTTCAATTCGTCTGTTTATATGAATTCCTTGTATAATGCGCATGCGTATTCATTTTCTTGATACAAAAAGATCCCTTAGACACAACGCATTAAACGTACAAATAATTGATCAAAGGATGCAGAACAAAACAGAGGAAACTTCATTCACCACTAAGGAGATGTTTTCCATTTTAGTTTGTCTATTTATAGGAATACCCTGTGTGTGTATCAATGCATTCGTATTCATAATTTTGATAACAAAAGAACCCTTCGACAAAATACGTATTATTTCCTGGTCCTATTGCTATCAGTTTGTGATTTTCTCGTTGGACTTGGTTATATTTCATACGCCATTCAAACGAATGTTACACAAGGGGACAGATTTAACATGGCAATGTGTGTTATCAAAACATTTTTCTTTGTAAATGGTACTTTATTGTCTCTACTTCAGACATTTTTAATTGGTTTACAAAGATACTTAATTATTTGTCGTACTTCTTGGAGTGATCGCTTGTTTCAAAATAATAGAAAATATATTGTTTGCATCACTAGCTGGCTGATAATATTAATTTTCACGGTTGGTTTGATGTCACCTCCAGATGGTCCGATGCCAGCTTGTCAAGTTCAATATATCTACCAAAGACATTTTCAAATTTTCATCAATTTTAAGAAGTTATTGGTAGCGTTACTTGTTGTGACAGTCGGATTGTATTGTGTAACTTTACGCTATGTTTTTAAACAGAACAGAGTGGTTGTCTCTAAACCTTTACACAAGAATTTTGAAAAGTCGAAAAAGACCTCTGCGAGAGAAGTCAAAAAATCAGGTCAAGGAGATGGCAGCAAAAATGGCATTAAGAAGGATATTCATAAAATAGGAGTAAAATCAAACGAATTATTATCTGAAAACAATTTTCAGCCCTACGGATTAAAGACAGAAAGTAATGCACAACATGAAGCTTCTCCTTCCGGTTATCAACAAATGGCAGTTTTGAAGAGGAAGAAACTTCTCAATACTGTTGTATTGCTTGGCTTTCTCTTGTGCTGCTTAATTGTTTTAACTTCCCCACTAATTATTGCATCAATCTTTATTATGAAGTCCCCATCTTTTTCTTTTTGGTGCAGGTTGTTGTGGAATTAATTCTATCATTAATCCTGTGATATATTGCTTAAAAATTGAAAGTGTGCGCTCTGTTGTCAAGGATTTTCTCTGTAGTTGTGCTTGAATAAAAATCAAATACCTTTAAATAAGCTATGATCATTCTTTGTTTAAACTTATAATATTTTGGTTTTGTCTATTTTCGTTTTAACTTTATTTGAAAAAAACAGTTTGCTATTGAAATAAATTAGTCGTACATCTTAAATAGCCATAATAAGACAAACGCATACATTTTTTAAAATTATATTTGTATTAAAAATCTATGTATATTAAAAAAATGAGTTAAGCGAATGTTGGCAAAGTCAACTGCACAGTAAAGTAGACAACGGGTGCAAAAAAGAATTAGGCGTAAAGACATATAATAATGATGGTAAGATTTTTAATTTTTTGTTCCAGAAAGAAGACCCCTTGAATGAAGAATATATCGTTGTTTTCGTGGAATGTTGCTTTTTTGGTCAGTTTTCAATGTTTTGCTCGTAAAATATGGACTTTGTAAAAAAACGAACCTCAATTGTTCTATGGTTTAAACAGTTTGTCTGGCAAGTAAATATTTCTACATATGGGTCATTGGACATTGATAATGGGGGTTCAGACGTCCCCTCGATTCCAAACATTTTGGAAAAAATAGTGTAATTCTATGATGCATGAAGCATGGAGATATCGAACCATAATCAAACCCAAAAGTCCAAATAATGCAAATCGGGAGCTGAGCAACATGGACCTTTAAAAACATCAGAGGAGGAATCAGGTATCATGGAGGAGTAATCATCCCCTGTCGACCGGTCACACCCGCCGTGTGCTCCGTGTCATGATCGAACAAAACCCGTAAACATATACTTATTTAAAAGGTTTCAATACCTATTTTATAATAAATTTGCTAAATTCATGATTTTGGGCATTGATTGTTATCACACATCTGTTTTGAAAAAAGAAAGAAAGACGGAGAAGGAGCTTGTGTTAGTTGATGAAAATGTAATCCATATATAAAATATACCGTTATTTTTAGCATTCTGTCATATTCTGCAGCTGACTTTCAGCTTTCAGATCGAATGAAAATGAAAAGAAATTATTAGAATTTAACATATCTACCAGCATAGCCGGGGAGGGGGGGGGGGAGTAATTTTATTATAATAGAGACTGGAAAATTAACGTTCAGGACTTCCTCCTTGTCGTCAGTGGTTTGCATGTTTTGTTAATTGGTTAATTTCCTTTTAAAATTTTAGCATAAAAATTGGGCAAGAGACAGATATGAAAAAAACACATCTTTGTTAAATTGAGAATAAATGGAGAACAAACGATTGCAACCATTACAAGCGAAAGACATTGTTAACAACAATGACTGCAACAGTTATTGCCAGATTTGAAAATATAAAAAAAATACATTTTTTGATTGTATTTATATCGGAATAAATTAATTCTGGTGGTAGACCAATATCATCATTATATGATTGATTTGTACTCCGATTAATTTTTGAGATCACTTCATAAGAAACCTTACATAAATTTTGAGTTCATCGATTGATGAACAAAATCAATTTTTATAAGAATAAGAGAAAAAAAAATTTCAAGTTCATGTGTATTTATAGTAGAATGTGTATGGATTCATTTACACAAAAGGTCTTAAATACATGAAAACTTCAAATAGATGAAGTGTCGGAAGTTAGAAGTGTGAAAACATAAAAATTTATCTAGAGGAGAAACTAAAATTAACCAACTTCGTTACTGACATGTGATCAATAAATCATCATTAATTTGACAAAATGACAGAATGCATTAATAGGTAACCTTCATAATGCATTTGGTCTGTAATTTTGTTATCTATTTTTATGATCATGGACTGAGTTTTTCATTTTTATAGTATTTTCTCCAGAACCATACTTAAATAATCAAGAATTGTAAACGAAGGGGTGGTCATTTAAAAAAAAAAAAAAAACTAAGGGCCTTAAAATGGAGGAAGTGTTTAACTAGTGGGCTGGGAAGGGGAGGGGAGGGGGCTAAAGAAAAAACACTGCTGACATATACCCCATATAAATCAAAGTATCTTTTAAATCCAAATATAGAGTTTAAAAAAACTAAAAACAATTTCTTAAAAACAAAGAATATCCGTAGCAGATATGCAAGTTTAAAATCAAGCCAGTTCCAGTACCTCGTCTTGTATGCAGTTATGTATAAAGTACCTCAGTTTTTCGGTTGGGGAGGGGATAGTGGAGAGAGAGGGTATGTTGTTTTTTAACAAGTATATCAGAATAAAGATAAAGGAAAACATTAATGCCAAAATCTAGTAAATTAGTTTAGACAGCTTCTTGGTGCAAAGTCCATTATGCCATCATAATTATAATCTGAAGAGCCAATTGCAAAACATGGCCAAACGCACTAACAGTAAAGATTTTATTCAGTTTGGACTGTAGCTATTGCTATCGAGGTTCAATGTAGAAAAATCATTTAAAACACGATGTCTAGAAAGTTTAAAATATGCATTTTCCAAATATTGACGTTTACGTCGAATATAAAGTTTATATATCTATGATTTTAGATTACCACTCCAACTTTGTTCATTCTAATGATAAAAGCATTCTCGTTCTGCCTGACAATTCTATTTACATCTCACTCCTCGAAGTCCAGAAGAGTTTATGCGATAGAAAGGTATCTGTCGTTTGCTTTCAGTATACTGTTTGTTTATTAATTTGTTTTTCAAAGCAATCAACAGTTTTGTTCTAATTTCAAGAAAACATACATGCAGTTCTGTAAACCAGGTCTTATTGTTATCAGCCAAGTTGTTATATTCAATTTGATTTCTTTTTTTTTTTTTTTTTTGGCGATTCTTCAAAAATGGCTCAAATTTAGAGAACGTCAGGATACATAATTCATAAAATGTTTAAAATATCAAAAAAGATACAGCGTTTCAAGTTTCTATGCAACTTTCTCTACCACTATTTTAAACTGCAATATAAAAGAAATATAGTTCTATTCGAAATATCTTATTGATGTTAAACGCATTTGAGAAAAAGTTTCAATTTCTGTACGCGTGGGACTGCTAAGCCAGTGTATATATATAAAAAAATAACCTCAAAGCTGAAGAAATGCATTTTTGTTTCTTATCATTTCTTTTCAGCAGACACTTTTCAATTCCGATCGATACATTGTGATGTAAAGTATCCTGACTTTGGCTATGAGCTTAACCGAACGAAAGATTCAATGAAGTTATGGTCACTTGCGCATAAACATTTTGACAAAAGACCACATCCAACTGCCAATTATTAATCAAACTTGTAAAAGGGTAGTCTTTAGCTATGTATTTGAAATTAACTTTACATAGGTTGGACCCCTTTATTTATTTAAGGAATAAGAGAAAAGGTATAGGTTGCTAAAATACCATCGAACAGAATTCAGAAGATGACATCAAAATTAGGCCTAAATGTTCTGAAGGCATTGGGAGAAAAGCGGGGGGGGGGGGGGGGTCAAGGGCATGCATGTCCAATAATCAATGCAATTTTAGCTTAAATTTCCATTTTTCTTTTAAAATATATTCTTATGCTACTAGGACGATGGGCATATTTTTTTCTTCAGCTTTTAGTGATATTCCACGTTTCCGATGGCGATTTCACGAGTTTCACACAAAATATAATGTTGCAGAACACACTTTTATAAAAATTTAGAATGATGTGTTCCCAAATTCAGTATTTTTATGCACTTAGAAACGACGGAAAGTTTTACAAACGTCCGCTTGCAGAAAACTCTTTTTTTTTTATTTCTTTATATATGTCCGCTTGCAGTAAACTTTTTTTTTATGTCTGCTTGCAGTAAAATTAGTTAACGGGTTGGAAACTTTATTAACTACAGTGGAAAGTGCAAGTGTACTAGTGAGCTATACAGCGCTTGAGTGGATCCCATGCACAGACGGTCATGAAGAGAACCGCCCATGGGTCGGAGAGAGCAATACAGAAGTACAATTGGTAGCTGAAAGTGTAAATAGAATAATAGAACCTCCGACATGGAAAGCATGGATAAAAGGATATCATCATATGACAAAAATATCAACTGATCACGCGCATTCTATGACGTGTACATCTCGTTCTTTTTTTTCTTCTGGACACTAAAGCGAACAGACGTGCTTTCTGTAAGTACGTAGATTTTATATATTGTAATTTTGAAATATCTGAGTATTTGTGAAATCAATATAGTGTGGTTTATTTTTTCAGTGAACTATTGATACTATTTTACATATGCCAATTGTTTAACAAAAGTTTGAGAAATTAACTTGATCCATGACCTTTGTTTAATATAAAGGTGTAAAATATACAGCAAATACAGTGACAAGATTCACTTTCCGCTTGAACGCACACAATACACATGTAAACAACAGTAAAGACGGGGTCAGGATTTGTCTTTCCAGCTAAAGTGATACAAAATAAGTCATTTGATAAAATAATTTTATTACATAATACAGCAGATTTCGCTGATTTATAAAAATGCGTGACATTATACAGTTATTTAATGTTTAATCAGTCAATAGACCAGAATGTTTTTCTAAGGGTACTGGGAACAGCTCAATGTGTTCTATTTGGCGGAGGCCAACAACCGATGGTAATAGAACACAGTGAGCTTTTTCCAGCACCGAGGGAAAATGTTCTGGTCTAAAGACTGATCAGACATTAAATAAGAGTTTTATTACCTAATATACTTAGTATATGGGCACTGTCTGTGAATATATTGCCGGTTCGAAATTTGCAAACTATTGACAGGCGATCCAGTGGAGCATTCTAAAGTTACTTAAATTGTACAGGGGAGTGAATATACGGTTACTTAAATTGTACAGGGGAGTGAATATACGGTTACTTAAATTGTACAGAGGAGTGAATATACGGTTACTTAAATTGTACAGGGGAGTGAATATACGGAAAAATAGAAATACTACATATAATTATTAAAACAATGAAAAATATTGCATTAGGTAAAATGCTCTTCTATTTTCTCTGTAATTTACACCATTTCATAATCAAAGTGAACATCACCAAATGCAGGTTTGGAAACCAATTATTCCAAGTTGACTTATAGCCCAGTTCTTATACGATCATTTTTTTTATCAAAAAGAAAGAAAGTATAGATAGACAGCTTTGAATTTACCTTAAGCGAAAGCTGTATTTAAATAAAGTCATATTTACTTCCGTATAATTAGAATTTTATATGTTAGATATTGCTTCTAAACTCTAAGACTAACTCATGAGAACGTCTTAGGAACATCAGTTTCTTATGCATGTTTAAATGTAGCATTTCCGAAATAACTTTAACGATTAATATTTACATTTAGTGTAATTTTATTTGTGAAATCCATTAGAAATCTACAACACTCAATATAACACATACGAAACCTTGTCAAGGCGCGGTAGAATACACAATAGGAACTGCATATAAATGCAATGCACTAGCGACCCAAAAATATACATTGTTTTAGCTCAGTTTAACTAAAACAATTACCCTATTAAATTGTTGTAAAAGTATATCCATTGTACCTTTAGAATTAATTTGTCATTTTTTACCTTACAATATTCATCTGCATTATCTAACTGTCCACGTCAAAACGGCTGTTATATCAATACACTTCACCAATTTTTAAAGACCAACGACTTCCAAAAATAAGAATTCAATGCTTATTATTGTTGACTAAAAATTCCAGACGCCTTACAACGAGGTCTAAAAAAGTTATTTATTGGCTGAAGGCATAGACTTAGTTTTAATAGTTCTCATTGTTATGTGTCGATTACAAGACTTGTTTTATTTTTAATTCTAAAACTTTATGTTTAATAATTTCATTAATCATTGCAGATAGCGTTTTATCAGTTATCACTCTTCACATTATGGACATTCTAGGATTCAGCACACAGTGTAAAGTACGGCAATGTTATCATTGTCTAGGGGACACAGAATTCTACTGTAACACTTGTAAAGATCATCTTTGTCTACAGTGTAAAGAAAAACATGCTATTGATTTAGAGACAATTGACCATGTTGTAATTTACTGTGAAAAATATAACTACATCTCAAGACAAGAATCCTGTGTACGACATCCAGAAAGAGTCTATGAAGAGTACTGTCATTCATGTAAACTCCCTGTCTGTCTCCAATGTAAAAACACCTCGTACTGAATATAAGAGCAGAATATCAATCAGGGCGTCGACAAAACAGAGAAATCATTCGGAACATCAGAAGTAAGACTCTCTTTAACGGTTGCTTTCTCCTGGCAAGAATCAAAACTGATATAAAAAAAAATTCACTCAGAAATTGCCAATCAACAATCAGAAATGACAGCAAAAGCCGCGGAAATCAAAAAGCTCACTGACATTGTAATATCTGAGGCTAAAGTCGGGCAAGAAAGTGCGATTATGATTCAAAGTACGCGGGTATGTTAAGGCTACACCCAGAGATATCCAACTTGCCTTTACAATATGACGTCATAGTAAGCTGTATGACGTGATCTTTAGAAATAATGATTTCTTAAAATCTATATTCAAAGTTTAATTTCAGAACCAAGAAATGAATGGAATCATTCAAAAACATAAAATAAACTAAATCTTGTCGTTTTTGGGTGGTATAAGTAGCTAAGTATTTATCACGGGGGTTAAATACCAAACCCATGACGTCATAACTATTGATCAAATATTTGTCGAGTGAAAATGAAACGTGACGAGAATTCATGTAAACAAATATATGAAATGGGAGTTTTAAAGCATATACATTGAATGTTATGTGTGATTCATAAGGAATTAAAGATTAAGAATCAGGTACGCTGATATATTCTTATCATGTTTTCTTATAATGAACAGAGGCAGTGCTTTGAAATCCCGATAAGCCTTTCCTCTGTCGCTCTATAACAACAAAGATGCAAAAGTTCAACACTACGCCGCATACTGTGAAACATAATTTTTGTTTGTATCGAAAGTTTGTATTCTATAGTACTTGGAAAGTGCTGCTAGAATCGTGTGGTTAACATAAATTGATGACAATTCCTGGATCGTATGTATAAAATGTAAAAAGTTTGATAAGGTTTCGTGCGAAACTTTGGAATAATTTTTTCTGTGTTTGGAGAGTAGGATTCTAGCAGCACTTTTCATGGTCCAGTGATGTTTTTACATGATTATTTTCACAAAAAAGAGATGAATTATCCCCGGGGTAGTGTTGAACTTTTCACTTTTTCATTAAGGTAATTTTCCTATTTATAGACGTCACGTGATGACGTCGTAGTGGAGTGCTTCTTTTAGCTTCAGACTCAATGACGTCTATACAATGGATAATAATAGTAAATGTTTTATCTATGGCTTTTCCGATTTATCAATGTTACATTTTACGAAAAAAAGTCTAAATTCGCCGAAATATGATCTGTGTACTGTCTTAACGTACCCGTGTATGAAACAACTCAAGAGAAACATAAAAAGTCAAATTGCAAGCATAGAGAACTATGAACCTAGATGTCAACAGTCAAAAATTAGGCCGGTAAAATTTCTATTATTCCTAAAGAAAATTCATTTCCCGAAGATTAAGGCCACTCCTAAATTTAGACAGCAGGCCCTGCTCTCCCTAACCCATAAAATTAACATGGTGGATGTGATTAATTTATTGAGCGAAATCCAAATCATAGAGACAGGCAAAAGTCAAATAAGAAATGACAGTCTGATGAAACTGATGTCTACACCTGTATTATACAGATCTGTCACAGTGACAGGTGTTTATGAAGGTGTAAGACACATTTCCTGTGTGACGTCAGACCGGGCCTGGATCAGTGATTGGTATGATAATTTCATCTTAACAAACACAAAAGGTGATACCCTAGATAGTATATATGATGGAAATGGAGCACACACAGTGACCATTACAGGTGAACTTATTTATATAGACAAGAAATATAACATAAAACTATATAAAAACGACAGGACAAAATCCGCACTGATAAAGCAGATAGAGCCATGGTATCCATGGTGTGTATACTGCTCCCCTTTCAATGGGGATCTACTGGTCGGGATGTATAGAAATGACCCAGTAGAACCAGCCAAAGCAGCACGATATAGCAACACAGGACAACACATACAGACAATACAACACGACAATACGGGTCAGACACTGTATAGAAGTCCTGGGGACATCACAGAGAACCATAATGGAGATGTTAATGTGTCTGACTCTGGTCGTGATGCTATATTGGTGACAGATCGTGGAGGAAGACATCGTTTCTCCTACACAGGACCATCAGGAGCAGAACTATATCCAACAGGAATCTGTACAGACGTGCTGTCACACATCTTGGTGTGTGATGCTTTCAGCCACACAGTGCAGATGATTGACAAGGACGGAAAATTCCTGTCACTATTTCTGACACCACAACATGGAATAGGTGCACCATGGGTTCTGAGTTATGATAACAAAACCCAGCTTCTCTGAGATGCATTTAGTAACAACAACAGAATTTGTATATACAGATATATAGAGAGGAAGGATAATCTGGTTCATTTAATATGTTCAGAAAATTTATACAGACGCTGTGCTTTCTGTTAGGTTATTGTAATTAGTTTTTATATGTACAAACGTACGCACATGGATTGATTTGAGAGGTTATTATAATTTGTAAATAAAATACATGTACATAATTGTGTTCATATATAAACAGGACTATTTGACAAGTAATTTCATTTAGTTGATAAGATACATGCACGCATACATACTGAAAGGTCAATACTCCTTATAGGCACCCAATCCCTCCTCTGGAATTTCCGGGGATCGATCGATCCGTACTTAATCTGATTTTTATAGATTTTTATTTATTTTTGGTTGATTTTTTTGGGATCACTATTTGTTATCTTCACATTTTTCATAACAATTGTTAATAAGATATAATAAAAGACAGACATAGAGACAAATAAATATCTAACAGCCAACTCTAAGAAAAGTTTTGAAATTAGGTAAGAGAGATGGAAATCACAAATATTCTATTTACTATTAGCACGATAGTTCATGCATTTACTTGCAAAGAAAAAATGGTATCCATGGATAGTAGAAGAATGCAATAGAATCTAGCAATCAAAGAAAATATGGTTTCCTAACCCTCAAAATGAATAATAAAATTGTAATTATTAGAAATAACTATTTATAATTTTATTAATATATAGGCGTTTCTTACAATCCTCCAAAAGAGATTTCAGTTTGTCTTTATTGGGCTAAACTGATCATGCACACAAACTAGAGAGTGGAGAGCAAGGAAATGAACATTTGAAAGATCTCAATCAGTGTCACCCAGGAGTTTGGAGAAGCTGACTTTCCTTAGACACTGCTTTCACAGCCTTAAAGGAAACTGTCATTCTCTGAGGTGACATGGAATCAGCTGCCCTGAGTCGTCCCTGCCACTGCTGTGTTGTGGATTCAAAATAAACAATTCGTTGTGTCTACGAATAGATCCCTGTTTAGGCCATGTGTTAGTGAATGATGGTTATGTATATATATATATATATATATATATATATATATATATATATATATATATATATATATATATATATATATATATATATATATATATATATATATATATAAAATAAAAAATCCAAAAAAAATCACAAAATATTTTTTGCAAGCGCTTTCGCCATGTTAGGCTCTTCAGGCAGTTATACAAATGTCAGGTAGGTTACCTGGTAACGTCCAAAAGCAAAAGTTCATTGTGACGTCATAATAGATCAAGGTAGCGTAAAGTTGCCGTATTAGATAATGTACAAATATTGCATTAACTTAAACACATAATATGCGTAAAATCTTACAGTATGTTATATAATAATGCATCATTTTCGATTAAGCTTTGGTTTAAAGAGTTTAAACAGAAATATCCTTATGGACGCTAAAAGATTCTACCCAATTTTAGAACAATCGGAAAATATGAAAAGTTTAATACAACCAAATGATATTATCAATAGTCGACGACAGGCACCCAATCTTAAAAAATTGTTAACCAAGGCCCGTTTTACTACACAGGAGGAAATTCCAACCATTAAAAAATGCGGAGATCCAAGATGCGGAACGTGTACATATTTAGAAGAGGGAAATAGAATCCAACTTAAATCAGGAATGGAAATTAGAACCAATTCACCAATGAACTGTAAATCCGAAAACGTTATCTACTGTGCAATCTGTCCGACGTGCAAAGAATTCTATATTGGACAAACTGTAAAACTAAATGCCCGGGTTCGTGTACACAAACAACAAATTAAAGACCCTAGTGTGCGTAATACACCATGTTGTGAACATTTTGCAAAATGCGGCAAAGGAATATTTAAGATTTTCCCTTTTTATAAACTTCCCAATGAAAATGAAAATCTACGTTTGGCAAAAGAGGACTACTTTATCAAACTCTTTAAACCACAGCTTAATCGAAAATGATGCATTATTATATAACATATTGTAAGATTTTACGCATATTATGTGTTCAAGTTAATGCAATATTTGTACATTATCTAATACGGCAATTTTACGCTACCTTGATCTATTATGACGTCACAATGAACTTTTGCTTTTGGACGTTACCAGGTAACCTACCTGACATTTGTATAACTGCCTGAAGAGCCTAACATGGCGAAAGCGCTTGCAGAAAATATTTTGTGATTTTTTTGGATTTTTTATTTTTATTTTTAATACACCCAGCAAAACTGTACCGGTTCTTCATTTTGTTTTTGAAATTATATATATATATATATATACTATTATAGATAAATACGGACAAAAACTTACAGAGAAGGAAACCGGATATCTTTTGTCATTTAACATTAAAACCAGCAACTTTTATGGTTTGCCTAAAATACATAAAAGCCAGACTATAAAAGATAGATGCAAAATTTCTGGATCAACGTACATTAGTGTTGCAAATCCAGCTGATCTTACATTAGACCCATAGTTGCGGGACCAACATGTGAAACTCACAGGATAAGTAATCTATTGGATATTCTGTTAAAACCTTATGTTACCAAAGTTCAAAGTTATATCAGAGACACTATAGATTTTCTTAATACAACTCCCGAGAAAATCAACCCTGAATCCATTTTAGTCTCATTTGATGTCACCAACCTCTATTCTAATATTCCGCATGATCTAGGACTGATCGCCATAGAACATTGGATAGACAGATTTCCTAATCTTTTGCATGACCGATTTCCCAAAGATTTTATCTTAAAAAGCCTTCAATTCATCTTGGAAAACAACTTTATACATTTTAATGAAATAATTTACAGACAAAAATTAGGCACGGCTATGGGAACAAAAGTGGCACCTACTTACGCTACACTTGTCCTCGGATTCTTAGAAGAGAAACTATTTTCTACAGTTCAAGAAAGATTCGGTCACAACTTTGAAACTTATATAAAAAAAATCGTGGAGACGCTACTTAGACAACTGTTTCATCATATGGGACAAAGGTGAAGATCAATTAATGGAATTTTTCAATATTCTCAACACTTTGAGCCCTACTTTGAAATTCACCATGGAATCGGATAAAAAAATGTTATCCTTCCTCGACGTTATGGTTATTAAAAAAGAAGACCGTATAATAACGGACGTTTTCTACAGAATAACAGATACAAAGCAATACCTTATATTTGATTCATGTCACACTAGACACACCAGGAATAATATTCCATACAATTTAGCAAGGCGTCTTTGTACAATAATCTCTGATACGGAAATCTTGGACTCTCGTCTCACAGAATTACAAAATCTACTCCTTCAAAGACATTATCCTAAACAACTGATTCAAAACGGAATTAACAAAGCCAAATCTCATGAAAGAAAGGATCTTCTTACAGTGAAAAATAAACCCGTTGATAATGTTATACCATACGTTTCAACGCACAATCCCAGAAATCCGGAAATTTTCAACATAATAAGAAATAACCTGCCTATCTTAGAAGATGACCAAGACATGAAGAAAATATTAGATACTTCACAGATTATCAAACGCAAGCGACAAAGCCCTTCTCTTAAATCTATCCTTACCAGAGCATCTTTTTCCAGTAACAGCCATGAACCAGCCATCATCAATAAATGCAACAATTCCAGATGCAGTACATGTCCATACCTGACGGAAGGATCTACATTTCATTTCAAAACCGGAAGTAAATTTAATATTAAAACCAACATGTCGTGCACTAGTTCCAATCTTATTTATGTGATTACCTGCGCCGGTTGCGGTGAAAATTATATCGGTCAGACAGGAGACACCTTAAGACACAGAATGACCGTACACCGACAGCAAATTAGGGAACCAAAATACCGATGTACCCCCGTCAGTGACCATATTAGAAACTGTGCCAAGAATAAAAGTCCCAACTTTACCGTTTTTCCCTTTTACAAGTTTCGAAGGGATACCACAGAAAAAGAACGTGAAACCAAAGAAAAACTTTTTATTAACAGATATAAACCTGTTTTAAATGCTACATAATTATATTTTGTATCAGATATATACTTTTTCCCGCAATTTATATCTGTATTATTTGTATGGAAAATTTAATTTCCCGTATCAAATTTCTTACGTTATGTCATGACGTCATAATTAACTTTATTAATGCGTAAATTCACATTAGCGCTTTTTGACGTCACAGTAAGAATATTGATTTTGTATTTATGTGTAACTAAGCAATATGTTGTCAAACTCCTGAAGATTGGAAATGAAACCGGTAGAGTTTATTTCGGTGTTGTGATTTTTTTTGATATATATATATATATATATATATATATATATATATATATATATATATATATATATATATATATATATATATATATATATATATATGTCCAACAGAATTTGTCACTCCAAGTCACAGCACGTGTAAGTGAGGTGTAGTATAACTATTCTCATTGTACAAGGAGGGACAACTCCTATTGATTATAAATGCCAGCACAGCGTTGCTGTATTGTTGTTTATAATGGCGATTTACTGATGCTACTCTATTTTTGTGTTAGTCATTGTTTTATTGTTAAAGACTAATTTAATGATGCAGTTCCTTCATGAATGTAATGTTAGACAAAAGGGGAGGATCAAAGATTCTGTGCCCTGCTGTATAGACAGGAGGGGTGGATCAAAGATTGTGTGCCCTGCTGTTTTGACATGAGGGGTGGATCAAAGATCCTGTGCCCTGCTGCATTGGTTTAGGGTATAATCCTTTACTCCTGATGTAGATGGTTTTATTTTCAAGGTCACCAGGGCAAATAAAAAAGCTTCTGCTTTTTGTTTGAGAACACAATTTTTTTCAGAAGTCGTTTTATTGGTTTTGTGATACAATGTGTTTTTTTTTTTTTTTTGGTCTTCGCTTTTCGAAGATTTTATGAACATTTATCTCATGATCATGCATTGATTATTTCATATGTAGATATTTTAACAGATTTTGTAAATATATGTCATTTTGTAAATAGTATGTATAGATAAAGCTATATATAGACTGTTAGTCATATTTACTTCACTGCAAAAGGGACACCAACGCAGTACAGTTAAGGCAACATTTTCTATAAAAAGGCACCAAAAACGAGACACTTAAAGTTCAACCGTCTTATTTTTTAGCATGAAACTCTATCTGAAATATCTTAATGGCTTTATGAAAAGTTTGTCCATCGCTTTTCACATCGGTATTTTATGTCATCATGTGACCCTCTAAAGTCACGTGAGCTCCGATTTTAGGTCAAAATATGAAATGTCAAATTTAACCAAAAAGTGCAAGGGCAAGGCAAACAATATTTGAACTGCACAAGGTTTCATTGTGTCCCTTGGTATCTATCCTATCGAAAAACTGATGCTCATTCAGTCAGATTTCTGAGATATTTAAGTTATCCATTGAAAACAAACACCAGTATTCAAAAATAGGGTATTTTTCATCATTTAATCGGAAATTTTAAATTGCCTAATGAATTACAAAGAAATGAGCATCACTTTCTAAAAACTATACAGTAAAATAAAGAATTTAAAATAAAAACCTACCTCTTGGGTTGTCGCCTTGCCCTTGCACTTTTTGATTAAAAATTGAAATCTTAACACATTCATTCTAAATATAGTTTTCAAACGCATCATTGACCCAGCATGGGAGATAACTCTGTGGTACTTAGTAGAGTTTGTGTACCTCGCAAATTTTAAACAAATACCTACGGACTGCGCTGGGTTTTATTTCACTAAATCAAAACGGTATGCATAAAAAAATCTTTGACTTTACTTTGTTTTGTATATCTTCGTTCTTTTATACGCTACACAAGACGTATTTGACACCTACCGCATTTCCTCCGTTCGCCTAAAATTTGCCGCAACATCCATCATGCAAATAAATTGGAAAATACCCATGGTTAAAAATATTGAAAGAATCAGTCATTTGTAATAAAAATAAAAAATAGACAGCGACTATCAATGATTAAACATTTATTCTTCCTCAGTAGACACACAGAAAAAATATCTCCAACAGAACTTAGTAGTTTTTTTTTTTCCATATGTGATTATTTTAGTTATCAAACCTTCAACTGTTTATGGATTCTAGACTACGTTCAAAGTTTTAAGAACAGAAGGAAGGGATTGGGGTGCTTACTCCAGTATTTAATAACCTGTTTTCCTTTCTACAGATCTACCCCCCCCCCCCCCCTCACCAGTTTGCCTCTGGCTCCTTTGATACCATATACTTACTGGCATGTTAAAAATAAATTATTAAACAGTGTTTACGTCAGGTTTTACTTATTTGGGTATTGTAGCACAAATCATATCGGCGTAGGGGTGGGGGGGGGGGCTTTAGTCTCATGTTTTTGAGTAATTATCAATCAATGCGCAAACAAGATAATCATAGTAAAAACTTTGTAATACAGAAACAGATACTCTGTTAAAGAACAGGTGAACACAATATACATGCTGAAATTTAGATCTTGTTGTACCCCAAAACACAGACAGGCGCATACCAGAATGGAAGTGAAATGTACGCAGAGAACGGCTGGGGTCCGCTTTGAGACCCCCAGTGGGTTCAGATGAGGGCCCAGGGGCGTAGTCCCTGAAGCTCATGGTTTTTATACCAAATATTTCATTCAAAATCATGCCATTTCGATTTTCTTTAGAAAATACAAGACATAGTAATATTGTTTTTAACACAGAGTTAAATACTTCCGTGCAAATTTATTGTACATGTAGAGGCTGAATATTTTTTAAAAAGATATATTGGTATCATCTTTCGGCAACACATATAATTATAATAATTTCAATTTTTAATAAAAATAATATTTCAAATCATATTCTAGTGGATCACAGCATTCAACGGTTGATATTTTCTCAAAGATCTTAAAATAAATTATCAATGTGTTGTAGAAGAATTACAAATTAATAAATGTTTTATTTGGTTTGGCAATGATTTAATAAAACATTACAATTTTTTTTTTTATTATTTTTTTTTTTTTATAAAGACATGGTAATATAGAATTTGAATTTGAATCGAAGTAGTATGAGATAAAATAATTTGAAACAGAAATATTTGCTGGATGGTATTGATATTTTTTCTCTTCTCACAAATCTCTCCCTCCCCCCCCCCATTTTTTTAAATTTGTAAACGATGTGTACGCACCTGCGTATTTGCGTATAAACAGCTACGCGCCTGTCAGAATACATGCAAGTAAAGATACTCAAATCTTAACAGCCTTCAAACTTTCACACAATTGTACTGTTAAAAATTCAAAGTATTAGTTATCTAGAAAATTTATTTAATTAAAAACAGCCTTTCAAATTCAAAAACTAGCTGTGAAGGGATTTCTGAGCAGGTGCAAATATTTCAAACAGTCCACAGTTCAAACAGTTCTTCTGGATGAAATCAATTCTGAAAACAAAATGAAATACCATTATGGAAGGTTCATTGGTGTTTTAAAAAAGTGATACTCAAAACAATGCATTGAGTAACATGGAAAGCATATACATGACTCTACTGTTTTTATTATCAAAACATTTCAATAATCTTGCTAGGAATATGTATGGTTTAGAGCTTATATGGAGCATGCCTTTTTATTTTATTGGTGGAAACACTTGCTGCCTGAATGAATTGTTCAAATTGTTTGGGAGTAGCTACAACACAATATATATGTAATGAGTGAAAAACATAATATACTAGAGATAACATTTAATTCTTTCACCTATACAACATTTTAAAAAAAATATTTAACACTGGCATACTATAGAATTAATGTGAAATGCTTTAGTGTGATCATACCCAGTGGAGAAATTGATGCATCTATTTTGATAGTTCTAGCTGATGTAAATGCTATTTTTAACCATATAAACAGTACATAAATACATGTATATACATATCAGACTGACTTAATGTACATGTAGTCAGACAAATGAAAATTCAAACATTTTATCTTCATTAATGTAGAAATTCTACAAATGTACAGCCTAGTGATATAGATAGTAAAAGTTCTATGATGAATTTAAAATATGAAGCACTGGTAAAAACTGAAATCTTAAAATTCACATATTTTTGATTGCCAGAGGTAAAAATTAAAATTTATAGGGTCTTATACTCTTGTATGTACAGTGCACATACATTGTACACTGTGCAGTTTGACTTCACAAATACACTGTAAGTGTGACAGCATCTAAATTATACTATTTGATATCATGACGTCCTGTGCTTATATTATGTTACATGTTTGTACATGTATGCCAAAGGACAACATCATTGCATATTTAAAAGTGTGCAACTTTCATAATGAGAGTGTTTTTTGTGTATGTGTGTGTGTGGGGGGGGGGGGGGGGGTACACACAAGGCACTGTATTGCAGTTTGTGACGGACTGTAACAATACATCTTATTATACATGTTCAAGGTTATTTTACATCGATGTAAAGAATAGTATGTCTACATGTTAATACCTATGCACATACCCACCTTAATGAACAGAAAGGGACCTAGGGAGGTAGTGCGGATCGTCTCAGTTTTCCATGATTTCCCGAAATAACGTCATCATCTTCTCATCAAAAAGATAAACAAGGCCAAGGTCTCTTATTTTATCCCTATTCTCTTTAAAGATTGCCTGATTGTTGCATTTATCCACTGCATATCTCAGCTGCTGTCTCCACGTTTTTAGATGTAAACAACATTCCGTGTCACCGAGTGCAAGCGCTTGGCTGAAGCCGAATGCAGCCAAACGACACAATAAAAAGAGAATTATTTCGAAGACGTGTTGTTACTATATAAGAGAAAATCACTAATGTTTATTTATTTAAACCTGAAAATACAGACATTCATTACAAATTCTCGCAATCATCATTAAATAGCTTTTTTGAGCTCTATTTCCTTATATGGATCTATCAAGGCGGAGCAACTGTCATGACGTCAAACCTCATTATGACCTCATTACCATATTATCTTCATGTGTAGCCTTAACTGTACTGCGAAGATTTTAATTATTTGGTAACTCAACATTTATTCTTAAAACTTTAAATTTAGATATTTCTTCAATCATCTTAAACGCAGGTAGGTTAAGGCTTCCCGTAGAATATCACAGTGCACTCTGTGCCTTCACATCTCTGAACTACCAAAATATGACGTCATAATGGAAAATGACGTCAAGTCACTGCAAACTTGGGGTGTTATGACGGGGAGAGTGTCATGAACTTTACACTTTATTTCAAACTGCATGTAAAATGCTAGATAGCTATTGCAAAATTCACGTGTAGTTAAAGGTTTTCTAAGTCTTATATGTCCAAATATTTTAAAAATACACCGCCTACCTACCCTTGATTGAAATTCAGCATGTTCAAAATGCTTATGAAAAATATACTTTTGAACTGTTCTCTGTTTTTTACCCGTGGTTGGAGGTAGGATTTATTTTGTTTGTATAAAAGAGTCTGGCGCAGGTGATTAATAAAGATTAATCTAAGAATTTTTGTGGAAATCTGTAAGAAGAGGTTGTTCTCTAACTGAATCTTGCTTGGGAAAAATTTGTGTTGGCTTCGTTTAAATACAGATTACGATATTTTGTGGAAAATACCCTCAAATTTGAAGGTAAGTTGAATTTCTCAGGAAATATTTTGTATCTAAGTAATACTATGACTTTTCCCAAGCACATTTCGGATACACAAGGATACGATGAGTTTACTTATATAACAAAATGTTAATAATTATTGTGTTAATCAGCTGCGCCGAAGCGATTTATATGAAACATTTCAAAAAATTATAAATGACCGTCACGTGATCAACAAAGTCATGTGATATCATAAGAAATATGCTAACATATAGCCGAGGAAACCCTCTATATAAATTGGAAGTACTTAAGTTCAATACTTATAAATTAAAACTAAAACCGACCTCGCAATGACATATTATTATTTGAGCGCATTTTAAAGCTTCGGGAAGCCTTAACATAGCTGCGAATGTCTATTTGGTTTCATATTTGCAGCTAAATGACTGCTTTTACATTATTCTTGACTTGAGTATTTGAGTTTGTGCTACAAGAGGTTTGATATTATTACGTGAAGTCGTGTATTGGACTTTATTCCTGTATACACTTGACAAAAAATGACTTCTTTTTGTTGGACATACATTAATCGGGTAAAACATTCAGTTTCTGTAATCAGTTGATATTTCCACTCTTTATGTTTACAAATACACATGGTATATCCCTGAATCAAGAAGTGCTACGCAAAGATAAATGTTCAAAATAAAACAAAAACAAAATTAAAAAAAAAAACCAAATCTGTAGTCATTCCACAATGCCAGAAAATGATTAATAGTGCTAGATTATTCTGGTTTTGAAACACATTGGTGCAAATATTTGAGTTCTCCTTTTTTTTTTTTTTTTTTTTTTTTTTTTTTTTTTTTTTGTAATAATTCCAAAAAAGTGTCTATTCAATACACAAGTGCTAATTAATCCTGTTTATTTTTAAAATTGTGACATAAATATGAAAAATTAATTTTACCTGAAAGAGGGGTGAGGGTTGGGTCTATAACAATAAGTTTTTCAATATTCTATTTTCTCTTTGTATTGTCCATTTTCTATTTTAAATGTATGAAATAAGTAACGGGTGATGCAACAATAAAAATTATTTTCCAAGGTAGAGGGATCTTTTAGCTTCAGTGTTGGATTACAAATTTATAGGTTGGCCCTTTATATGGCTATTTAGAGACCAGCAAAGAGCATCATTGGATAAATTTAATTAAAACTGTAAACAAAAACACTCCAGATATCTCTTGTGAAATAATGTTTCTCTCAGGAAATAGAAAAAATTTAAATCATGTACAAATGGAAAACTCTTCTCTCATTGTCTTAAACAATTTTATCTAAGACTGTTTTTAACGCTGAAACTGTGATAACGTTCTGTATTAGACATTGAGCCATTTTGTAGTACTCGTGAACACACCGGAGAACTGATGATACACAAATGCAAGCCATAGGCTAACTCTTTATGTTTTGTAAATGATGTTTATTTTTGAGAGGAGTGTGTGTTAGTGCAATAGAAGTAGATGAAATGTTTTTTTTTCTCATAAAAAATCTTAATATTTTGTGAACATGATGTCTATGGTCAGTCAGTTGTACAAATCGACTACAATCCCGTAACTATGTTTTGTATCCCCCTCCCCCTTTCTTTAAAATGGTAGACTGATCATAAATTTTTGATTTATTTTCAAAAGATAGAGTACAAAATCAAGAGTTTTAAAGTATTTACTGTGGTAGAAAAAGATTTATATATGTTGGAATGACAACAGACTGCCTTATGACTTTCTTCAGACCCGGTTTTGTACAGTTGCTCAATAGATTCTGAAAGATAATGATTTGTATGTGCTATATGTTTATGTATATTGTGATAATTATTAATCATTACTAAGTATTTACTAAACTCTCTGAAGAAAGGAATTTAACAAATGTTACTCTTCTGTGAAAAATATTTATTTATATCCAGTGTTTTAGTTATAATGATATAACGTTTTATTTGCACGTGTATGTTTAAAAAAAATGAATATTTTTCTATCACTAAGTTGATTTTCTTTACAAATTTATTGACATTGAGAAACATTTTTTTAATGTATTATAAATTTTTAAAAAGTTTTTTTTAGATTCTTTATTTCTGATAGTAATGGGCTGCAGTTTTGAGATTATTTTTCAGTGGGTTAATACAAAACTGCTAATACAAAACATTAAGAAATCCCAGTCGATTTTCAGACCCTGTGTAACATAATATATATATATAACGTAAGAAATACATGTTACAGAGTAACTTACGTATCCTTTGTCACATGATAACATGTTGATTTCATCATCACTAATGATTGTATGAAGTGATTTCTTGTACTGAGGCTGTCTTATTGTCCAATCATGCGTAACCTGGTGGGCGATTGTCCAATCATGTGTAACCTGGTGGACGGAGTCAATGTTTGTCCTTCATCAGCAGTGTGTAAAAGTTCACATTATCAAACATTTAGGTGATGTAGTTGTACAAAGATCTGAAGTCCTAACAATATTGTAAAACAAGCATTGTATAGCTTTTTTTCCAAATGTTAAAATATACCAAAATAAAAGAAGATGGGTGAACAAGGCGGGCGAAGTGCCTATAGTGCGACAAACATGAAGTGAAAAATAAAATCTCAATTATATCAAAATTTTCTCTGATATTTCATCTAACATTAAAGTATAATTTATGTAAAATCTCTACAATTTACAAAAATCTCACAAAGACTGAAATTATTTGCCTACGAAATAGCATACACACACTAAAGAGGACAAAAAGGATCATTTTCTCACACTTCAACAATTTTTTTTCGATATGAGTGGGTCTTCGCTACATTTTTTTGAAAGTTAATCCTAAATGTTTGCATAATTATATACATTTTTTGGTTTACAAAAACATGGAGCAAAGACCCACTATACCTTAAAAGTACACTTTTATGACAAAGCAGTCGCATCTTTCTGAGAAATACTTGAAGTCCATTAAGTCAAGGGTCATATCACAAACATGATTTAAATGCCACTGTTCTTCAGGAGCTGTGTAGCGTAGTGGTTAGCGTGTTAGTTTCAAAGCAATATGATACTTCGGATTTATATTGTTAAGGGTTCGAGTCCCACGAATACCATTTCATTTTTTTAATAAAAGAATAATTTTTTCCGATATCTTTTTTTCTCAGAAAAGTTTTGCTGATCATAATTTCATAAATTTCAATAATGAGAACTTTACCTTAAATGCTTAATTCACAAATTGAACATTATTTTTTCAATATTTGAAGTTATAGGCATTCTGCACGCCTTGTTCACCCATCTTCTTTAGATTTTGTATGAAACTATCTATTTGAAAGAAGATCTTGTGATGTTTTGGATAAATTCTGTGTGCCCCATTTCTAGTTTTAACCCATTATATTATTTAAAAAAGAGTAACTATCTCTTGCATAAGGAAATGTCTGTAAACCAGGTTATGATGGTTGGACAATATCTTCAGTAGATTTTCTATGTTGCTGTGTCTTATAATTTTACTGTCCCACGGGCCGGTGAACAGTACACATACATGTATGCTTTTTATTAAAGAAAAACATTGTATCATGGGTTTATTTCTGTTAGTGATGTCTTGAAATAAAATCATTTAAATAATTTTAAAAATTTGGTTTGTGAGATTTTTGTTTTCAGCTTAAACTTGCTTAGATCCAGAAGGATAAAACGTATGCTCAACTAAGACGTAAGGTCACCTGCACATTCACAACGTTTTATCCTCCTGCCTCTATGTGAAGATAACGAGCAGTATTCAAGCTCAAAAGGCCATTAAACATTACAAAACAGGAGCAGAGCAAACACGGACCTCCAAAACATCAGAGGTGGGATCAGGTGCCATGGAGGAGTGAGCATCCCCTGCCGACCGGTCACACTCGCCGTGTGCTCCTTGTCATGATCGGGAAATAACGGAAAAATCCGTCGACAATTCAGTGTGTAAATAATGGCCTAACAATTAGTATGAAAAACGTCAGTCAGCATTTGACGCATTGATAAATTGTATTTGCTGACAAGGTCATTGTATCGACCATAGAACTTACGAAATGATGACGTTAAACGAGACTGCTGATATTCTTGTTTCATCAACTTGTTTGTCAATAATTTACCTCGTTTTAGAAATTGTGCATACGTAGAGCATGCTCTTGCGTATCGAATCAACTGAGAGATATAAACCCCGTGTGCAGGCGATGAAGGTATATTGCTGCATAAGTAAGGGAAGTTGACGATTGAAAAGTTAAAGTCATCTCGTTTATCATAAAGATTCAGAGAACCAGAACAGTCACAACTTACAGCGACAATTTGTACCGGGACGAGCCTTTTTTTTCCTCCAGTATAATGATTGACAAAAGGTACAGTCACGTATCTTCACAATTTGTCGTCGGCGACATGTACTGTGAACATTTGTACATTTTGTCGCCGATATATTGTGTTGAAGGATATTTACTTAGGCCAGAGAGAGAGAGAGAGAGATTGACACACACAGCCTCACACATGTACACAGAAGGATCGACGAAGTATGGCAAATAAATAGCTAAACAAGTTGTATTTATCTAGCATAACTCGCAATACTGTAGGAAGAAAAGGTTTTGGTCAGAAAATTGTGTCCAGGATTAGTGTACATCATAAACTATGATATATCCAAGTACTGCAACTCATGAGATATCTGATAAATCAACAAATTATTTTTTCTTACTATATGTACTTGGAAATTGAAAAAAAATATTCAGTAGTAATGATTATTTTGAAATTATTTATTTTTTTGCGTTATTCTTCTACATGTGCCGATATAATTGGTGTCGGGGTTGATATTTTTAGCTCACCTGAGCTAAAAGCTGAAGTGAGCTTTTCTGATCATATTTTGTCTGTTGTCCGTCTCTAAATTTTTCACATTCTGTAAACCATTGGGCCAATTTCAACCAAACTTGCCACAAATCATCCGTTGATAAAGGGGATTCAAGTTAGTTCAAGTGAAGGGCCATGCCCTCTCAAGTTGTTAAAATTAGTTGTTAAAAATTAGTGAAAATTTAGTGACATCTTTTAAAAATCTTCTCAAGAACAACTGTGTCAGAAAAGTTGAAACTTATGTGAAAGATTCATTATAAAGTGTAGATTCATTTTATTAAATCATGTCCCGAGGGGAAAGGGTGGGGCTACAACAGGTGATCAAAGTTTCATAGAATATATAAGAAAAAATTCTTTCAAAATGTTCTTCTTAAGAACTACAGTGTGCTGGGTCAGAAGAGATGATAGGTAAAAACTTCATTACTTAGTGTACGTTAAATTTTGTAGGTGCTGACAAGAAAAAGATCTTTCACTGCTCAATGGCCCTGAGTGCTAACAGCAAGCATAGGTCTAAATTTGCAGCCCTCCACCAACAGGTGGTGGCGTCTCCATATGAGTGGAAATTTCTCTAAAGGGACGTTAAACAACAAAGAAACAAACAAAAACAAAATCAATTGTGTTCAAATCATGACCTCCAGGGGTAGGGTAGGGCTACAATGGGTGATCAAAGTTTTACATAGGATTATATACAGAAAATCTTTAAGGATCTTCTGAAGAAACAAAGGCGGATGAAATATGGCGATTGAAATATAGATAACGAACAGTATTCAAGCTCAAATAAATTCATTTAAACAATACATATCGGGAGCAGAACAAACAAGGACCTCCAAAAACATCACAGGTGGGATCAGGTGCCATGGAGGAGTGAGCATCCCCTGCCGACTGGTCACACCCGCCGCGTGCTCTTTGTCATGATCGAGATAAACGGAAAAAAATCTGTAGACAATTCAGTGTGTAAATAACGGCCTAACAATCAGTATGAAAAACGTCAGTCAGCATTTAATTTGACTTAATGATAAGTTGTATTTGCTTACAAGGTCATTGTATCGACCATAAAACTTGCGATATGATGACTTCAAAGGAGACTATTGATAACCTTGTTTCATCAGCTTGTTTGTCAATAGCTTGCCTCATTTTATAAATTGTTCACAAATAGAGCATCTCTTGCGTATCGAATCAACTTGGAGATAATAACCCTATAAGTTGGTGATAAGGGTATATTGCTACGTAAGTAAGGGAAGTTGACCATTGAAAAATTGAAGTCATCACGTTTATCGATGTTGTTAGGCTACCAACAAAGTCTTTTTCTAGTAAAATATTCAAACATGAAACAGATATTTCAGACTCTATGGTATCTTTTATATCAAATTCACTGTGATATATCGAATCGACATATGAATTGAGGTATCTATTGTTAATTAATGATACGTCATCGATATATCTAAATGTCGAGATGAAGGTCACAGCAAGTGTTTTCTTCTTCTCATGTAGAAATTTTTGAATAAATTCTGCTTCATATGAATACAAAAATAGGTCTGCTAATAAGGGCGCAATTGGAACCATTGGAATTCCAATAGATTGGTGGAAGAGCTGATCTCCAAAAACGACATATATAGATATTGTCAATCAGAAACTCAAGCATCATTTTAATATCAACTTCAGGGTACTTGTGTGTACATTCAGAATTTTTTAACAAAATAATTTCGTAAATGATCTAGTACGTGCACACCGCCCCCGTTTGATTTTTTTGGCTTTTGTAAACTCTGTTTGTTTAACTTGTATATACTCTCAATTTAATCCACAGGGAAAATTTCATAATTAAATAAATTACTTAATATATACAGTAACACATCTTTAAACGGATATGACATTTTTTTTTGGCTTGAAAAAAAAAATCTGAACCGTGCCACCATCCCCCTTACCCGTTCTGAAATTTCTAGATCCAACACTGAGAACAGAAGTAGGCACGTGATTAGTGATGTTACTATAGAAGCATCCTTAGGAAGTGCAGATTCAAGTGTCTTCAAATCATGACCCCCAGGCCATGGGTGGGGCCAGAATGGGAGATCAAAATTTTAGAAAGCAATACATAGGAAAACTCTTTAAAATTATTTAATTCGTTTTTTTTTTGGTTTGTTTGTTTGTTGTTTAACTTCCCTCTCGAGAATTTTTCACTCATATGGAGACACCACCACTTGCCGGTGGAGAGCTGCAAATTTTGTTCTATGCTCGGCACTTACGGCCATTGAGCAGTGAGGAATCTTTTTCGTGCCAACACCTACTTCAACACGGGACCTCGGTTTATACGGTCTCATCCGAAGGACCGGTCTCCACGTCCCACAGTGGGATTCGAACCCGCGACATAAGGATCAGCTCCTTACCTCGCGACTTCTTTAATTCGTTAAAATTAAAAAAAAAAAAACGGCAAAACAATAATTAGTCATATTTATACAGAAGCATTGTCATGCATTGTCGTGCGACATGTACGGATAGACGACAGTATGTGCAGTGAGGGTAGGTACACATTGTCGCCAGCGATACTATGAACAGGACGACAAAATGTCACAATCACGCTGCATGAAATAGCATACAAGCCACTTCAGTGTGATTTATACACCAATTACATTCACAATTCTACCAAAAAAAATCTTGAAGCAACAATATCTGGGGCGACAATATGTGCAGTGATTGAAAGGTACATAATTTCGCCAGCGACAATATGTACACGTGTAACTTTTCAGCTGGCGACATAATGTACCGATGGACGACAGTATGTGCAGTGAACGTAGGTACATATTGTCACCGCGACGACAACATGTACAAAACGACAAATTGTACCGTCACAAGGCTACTGGCAGATAACTAGATGTTATATGGCTTTCCACAACCTCGTTTAAAGACAGCATTTCCAAAAATCTATGGTCGTTATATTAACCTTGTTTGCAATTACAAACTATCATTGGCTCGTATTTTGACTGATATTTTTCAGGCCATTTGTTAGGTCGTTTTATTATCAATTACTAATTTTAACTGGATCACTTCGTTTACCTGATCAATACAGAGGGATTACGGCGGATGTGATCGACAGGGAATACCTACTCCACCTAGGCATATGTGTTCCCAGCTTTGGTGTTTATACAGTTCCGCGTTTTTAACCAGCGAACTTGAAATAAAAGATAACACAGAGTCTGACAAATCTGTTTAATATTTAAATAGTTTACTAGAAAAAGACGTTAATAATAAACTAACAACAAAACTTTATGATAAACGGGATGATTTTAACTTTTCTATCGTCAGCTTCCTTTATTTATGTAGCAATATACCCTTATCACCTGCATAAATAGTTTATGTCTCCATGTGATTCGATACTCAAAAGCATGCTCTACGCACGAATAATTTTAAAATCGAGGCAATCAATTAACAAACAAGTTGATGAAACAAGGATATCAAAAGTCTCATTTGAAATCAACATTTTGCAAGTTTTATGGTCGATACAATGACTTTGTCAGGAAATACAATCTATCATTAAGTTAAATTTTCAAACTAATTGTTCGGCAATTATTTACACACTGAATTTTCTACGCATTTTTTCCGTTTGCCCGATCCCACCTCTGATGCTTTTAGAGGTCCGTGTTTGCTCTGCTGCAGACTTGTATTGTTTCAATGGACTTTTGAGCTTGATTATTGTTTGTTATCTTCATATTTCATTGCATTGCTTATTTGGAGCTTACAGATGATTATTTCTGTTTAGGTCTCTTTTTTTTTACATGATTTCTGAGATCGATCACACTTCTGAACGTCTATGATACATTGTACAAACTGCATAAATAATATTATAAAATGTAAAAGTTTTGTCACATAAGTGCAGTCCAGTTCCAATTGAGCCAAAAGTGGTTTGAGAACCTCATAATATCCAGGTGACCGTTAAGATCCATTGGCCTCTTAAAATAGAGGACAAAAATACGTGGTTAAATTTGACTATGTGGTTAAAATTTAACATGTAAAGATATTTTTATTTTACGAATGATATTAAGCAATACAATATAAACGGACCTATGCATGGAAAGAAAAGAATTGAATTCGAAAAAATGGACATTCTTACTTTTGAAATCTCGAATATACTTCATTTTGGTGTCCTGTACCTAAAAAACATACAGAGTTCAAGAAAACAATTACATCGTTACTCGATAAGTACCTCGGAACCCTAAGACAAAAACTGCTCAGAGAGAAATTCTGTTATTGGAAAATACTCCATGTTTATGGCATGTCTAACGTTGCAATATTCGAACTTTTCTATTTATATCAATGGGTTTTTTTCCAGTTAGTATTGTATATTTTTTCATAATTTGTATTGTATAGTTATTTCTATTTGTATTCTATATTTTACTATTTATATGGCATATTTTCAGTTTGTATTGTAATAATACACCATTTGCATTCTATAATGTTTGAGCTTGTTTTCTTTGTGAAATCCATTAGTTTTCGATAATAAATTGTATTTGTATTTAAAAGAAAAGAAAGCTTTATTCTATAGATATGCTTCTTTAACCAAGAATGAATAGACTTAGTCAGATATGCATGGTTTTTACAAATATGGTCATACACACAGTGTACTTATACAAAAGACACTTAGCTGAGCTTTCAAAAAATGCTTTACAATTTTAGAAGTGTAATAATCTTTACATGTATAAAGATATAAATTTTGTTGGATTAATAAAATGTTGATTGGTTCAAATATCCAGTGCTCTATGGATTAGAGTGAGACTACAGGACCGAGCAATGACCAAGGGATACGAATAATGATACAAGCACCAGTATCAGATTCTAGAACATTCTCCATTAACCTCATCATGTAGTGTTAATTTTGCTTTTTAAAATGAGGTTTGATTTCCTGTACATAACAGTTAATAAGAAAGAAGTGGACGTGAACTGTACATGTGTACGCGTATTTATAATAATTTTGTTTTTATTCTGACTTTTAAAATTTATTATTTACAAAACGTATACGTGAGGAAATAATTATATATATATATATATATATATATATATATATATATATATATATATATATATATATATGACATATGGCTTTAGGAGACCAAGGAGGATATATTTTCTGGCTTAGGGAGACCACTGGATTAAGGCGACCTTTTTCGGTCTCCCTATTATTTTGACCTCATCAGTATTGCAAATTTCTTTTTATAGATAAATAAACAGTCTGCCATTAAATATTATTAATCTTTAACTCTGTTATTTAACATTCAAAAGTTGTCTAATTTCTATCATCTTCCCTAAAAAAGAAAAGAATTTATAACCTACGTATAATTTCAAAGGATAATTTTTCTGCATTTTGGAGACCATGAAAAACATGCAATTAAACAAAAAATCTAGCATATATATTTTTTCCGCTTTTGATTTGTTCAAATGAGTGTTTCTTTAACTTAGTTTTCCATGTTTTATGTTAAAAACCTAAAAAGGAAAAATATTGTAAATTTATGAACCATGTTTTGAATTCTTAGCAAGTGCTTTCCGTCATTTGTTCCGAATGCCATCGGAATGCCCCTTCAGTTTTCAGAAAATGACCTCTGAACACCATGGATGTTGAGAAATTTGGGTAAGTAACTAAAATGATACAGTAATAAGTTGTAATTAAGAATACACAAGACAAACATTCGTTTGGTTTTTTTGTTGTTTTTTTTTTTGCCTAGTAATTTAGCTTTCAAGAGAAAAAGTATGATTTTAAATAATCGTTAGACTATAGTTCGGTATATAAAATCCTGAAGGAAATTCGAAATAAAGTTAAATGATAGGCCCCTATATTTTTTTTAATTCTTTTATGCAAGTCCACAAACAAATTAAATATTTAAAGATTAGGCCGAACGTTGAAAAAATAGTCTCGCAAGTTGACGCAGCTATTTCGAGCTTAAAAATTTAAATTAAACTTTCTGTAAACATCATGCAGGACATGTTCATCATGATATAGTATAAATGAAACAGACCCTGTAAGAAAAAAATAGCTGTAATTTAATAATTGTTTATTAATATAATGTGGTCCTCTGCTAATAGAATATATATGCTGTAAAAAAAATCTGAATCAGGGTGAAGCAGATTTGATACAATACATGGCTGAAGGAAGGGGGGGGGGGGCAGGCCCCCTGTAATTTTGCTGAAATTTAGGTATACTATAGAAAACATTGCTCCTTTATGCTTGGGCCCCCTCAATAATAACCTCTGATGATCTATTTTTCTTTTGCTTTTGGGCCCCCTCAATAATAACCTCTGATAATGTATTTTTCTTTTGCTTATTAAAATTTTTTTTGGTTTGTAGCCTCCCCCAACCTGAAACTGAAAAATGTTGTTTGGTTGTGCTCACCCCCCCCCCTCCAACTAAATTACGTACGGGCCTATTCTCCATCCCTGAGGTTTTCTTTCACCAAAGAAAGATGAATTGGTAACAGTTCAGATATATATAGCAATATTTATGGAAGGGAATATTCTCGTTTAATTATGAAGATGTGACAGTAACTCAGTCAAAGCCACAGTGAGTGTAACATTTATTTAATATTATTGTTAATGTTTACAAATAGTGAAATACTGATACTGTGAAATTTTAATGGATATATAGAAAATATAAAAGTACAAACATTTATTGTAAATCACATACATGAAAAGCTTCTTTTTTTAAGCAATTGGAAATTCTTCATTTTTTCATGAAATTATTTTATTTCGTATGTATGATAATTTATTTCGTATTTTAATTCTGTCAACAAATCATTGTCGCAGCCTAGTTCCCTTCATTATTTTCAGCAGTTCAGTGACAGAGATAAAATAATCATTTGAGGTTTATATCCCCCCCCCCCCCCCCCACCAAATGAAACTGAAAAATGTTTGGTTTTGGTCCCCTTCAACTGAAATTGATTCCTACTTACCATGCTTACAGGCTTAACTATGAAGATGTGACAGGGAGTGTAATAACAATAATTTTTCAGACGGATACATATTAAGCTGATATACGTATCAAATTTTAATGGATAGATAGAAATTAATAAACAATTACAACCATTTATTATAAACTACATAAAGATAATTTTTCAAGCAATTTGAAATTCTTCATTTTTTATGATAATATTTTATTTCGTATATATGTTTATAGGTTTATTCGTATCAACAAATCTGTGTACGAGTTAATAACGCAGCCTGGTTCCCTGCATTTTCAGTGAACCACAGAGAACTAGAATAAGATTGTAGGGAAACAAGCCTTGTTGTTACAAGGTTTGAGGTTTGTTTATTTTATATTTTAATTTACACTTTTAAAAATTATTATTATTATGCAAAAATCTGTGTGCAGATGAATATTTACATTTTAATGTTATAAGTCGTTTTGTGGTTCATATTTGCGGTGACTGTCCCACGTGTGTTTACCTGTTTACATTCACCTACTGACCTAGAGTCTTCAAAATATACCTTCTGTAATCATAACTGTTGTAATCTTGTTTTTATGTTAGTTTACCATATGTAACTTGACTGTTGTATAGATTTATAGCGATCACAGCAAGCTTTTAATATTTAGGTGAAGAGAAATTTCAGACTATCAATCACAGGCACTTGTTTCATATACGGTGCACCCCTACTTATTTTTACCACAAGGTATCTAACTCAATTTCAGGCACCCCCGCTTCAAGCTCGTATTTTGTTCATGTATCATTATCAATCATTAACCTACTTTAAAATGACATCGTTCGCTTCAAGAGACTTTTTTCTTGCATACATGCCAACTTTTGAAAATTCCCATGGGGGATTTTGCGCGTGACGACAATTTTCAAAGCTTTAAATTCGCGACATTTTGTCGTGAAAATAAATGTTTATCCCATTTTTTTTTTATTATTTATAATATCAATATCACTTGTTAATACAATTTAAGAATAAATAATAAAAACAATTTTTTTCCTTCCAAAATTCAATATCTTTTGCTTAAATAGGTACCTCTCTCACTAAAGAAGTGATATCTGTTTAGTTTAACAACATTATGTTTTAAAAAGACACATAATTTGGTGAAAAATGTGAAAACGTACAACTTTCAGTTCAGTAAATTTTGTTGTAAAGTTTTAGAAATATATGAGGTTTTGTTACTGTACAGTTTCTGGGAAACATTTGTAAAATTCTCTATTTACATTTTACACAATTAGAATTTCCTAATTAGACATTAGATTGAAAGAAATATTGAAAAATTACAATGCACTGTGTGTGTGAGGGTGAGAGAGAGAGAAAGATAAGAAAATTTGTTTGTTTTGAAGTGTCATTTTATTCCCTTTTAATAAGTAGACATCATGATGATTAATTTAATCACACACACAAAACAAGTTGAAGAAATAAATTTACTCTTGAGATCATCAATTATTTAAAACAAGGATACCCCTATCCCAAACAAAAATTAAAATTGTTATAAGCATGATGAACTTTTGCATAATATTGGCAGTGTCATGTGGGTATTCCGTTGTCATATTACATTGGGGGGGGGGGGGCGGGGCGGGGGATTCAGTGTACTTGAGGGTATAAGACTTTGTTGTTTCATCTAAATTATTTTCATCTTATTTTAACCGGTAAACTTTACAATATCTTAAAATCAGCAGCTATGCTTTGTTGTTTTCTACTTTCGTTTTTAAAAAACGAAACATGGATTAATTCCGATTTTGTTGTTAGTTTATCATATCACTGTATTCAATTTTTGTTTTTAATAAAATGATATTTAATTATACCCTAAATCTATGTGTTTCACTATATGCATACCCCTTCTGACTGAAAAGTTTAATCCTCTAACTGCTCCAGGCTATGTTACCTGTACCTGGACAGCTGTGTGCGTTCAAGCGAGAAGTGATTTCCTGTAGCTAATTAACACCTCTGCATGCGTTAAATAAACACAGAGACTAATCTGTGTGCATTGAATAAACAAGTCTGATATTCTAATCCCGATTGACAAAATATTGCAGTAGGGAAACTCAGAAAATCGGAAATTTTAGATTGAATATTTTCAAATCGGGATTTTTGGGCAATTTTGCTTTCCCGATCGGGAGAGCGGGATCAAAGGGTAAAATCGGGAGGATCCCGCCTAAATCGGGAAAGTTGGCATGTATGTTCTTGTCAAATAAATCGTTTCAGACATCTCTGGTCGAGTCTCTTTATTGTAAAGCACTCATTTATTCCATGAAAATTACCTCGATACATTTTAAGACTTTAGATTGGATACAACTTCCAGTTGGGGGTAGAATAAAACCAGAGACTTCAGAGTATTCCATTCCGAGGTCTCTGGTTTTATCCTTCATTTATAACCCCAACCGCATTTTTGTATCGAAAATTACCTTGATACATTTTAAGACTTTAGATGGGATACAAATTTCATTTTTTTCACAGGTCACGAGGTTTCAACTTAAAAAATAAAAATTCTCACCGTTAAGATATGTTGGAAATTTTAGCTTGATGTGTTGATAATTTGCCAAATTATTATGTAATATAGGGGACTTTATATGATCACCCGGCGCTGTCGCTTTAGTTCAGTCTTCACAACAATTCTTTTTCAGCACATGCCCTTCGGGCATGTAGACCTATCATTTTTACCCAGCCCATTCAAATTTGTACATGTCCTACTCAAAATTCTTACATTTACCAGTATTGTGCAACAAAAAAAACCCATTAGGTATAAAGGTTTTATATTAATTTTTTCAGTCGTAAACCAACCATGGCCTGTGATTGCCATTTTCTAAAGCGTTTTTGTTCATAAATAACTTTTGAGTTGCATGCTGGTCATTTGTTGGCCGGTTTAGCTGAACTGAATTTCAGAAATGGGATCATGACTGTAGTGCCACAGTATGTGGCATGGATGAACATCTCGTAATTTAGCAAGCAACTTCGAGAAAACAAATAGGTTAAACTAAACACTTCAATGATTAGATTGACAATCATTTGACAGGTCGTATCGAGAATGTAGACAGGCAATCCATCGACATTACATATAGCAACGTTTAAGCGAATAATGGGGGTAGGACAGAGTAAATGGCAAGTAAAGATCGTACAATGAAAGAAGATTCACATATGCCCTCTTCGGACATGTAATTTGGCAATTTTTACATGCCCGGCTGCAAATTTAACAGGTCCCTGGCATTGGACTCCCGGGTTATTTGGAAGACTGTTAGTTTAGTTTCATGAGGTCCGACAACATTGATTCTCAATGTCTGCTCCCTCTACCCCATACACTTATCTTGATAAAATTACATAAATTATATTATTAATTATATAAATTGATATAAATTATATAAACCGGTCTTGTTTATATAATTTTACAATGTCATAAACAGCTGCTTAAGTGCATATAATATTGTACTAAATGGATTTATATATAGGATTAGGGAAAGATCCTCACTTGATTATGGCAGCATATTTAGCCCGTAGGAGTTTATTATCTACCACACATGATCAATGTCACTTTTGGATGTGAATGACTTTTGACACCCTAACTTCAGTTCAAATCAACGTTAACTTTATGTGACGTCTCTCTGAATCTTTTTTGGCATGTAACTTGGGTAAAAACAATTAAGTACTCTTGATGCATTTGATTTCTCTTAGCCCGTTTAAACATATCCAAGGTCTATACCAGTTTTTGCAGGGGCGAAACTATGTAGAAGTTGGAGAAACCCATCCCCTTTTAGACGTATTTGGTTTTCGAGGGGTGAAAATTTTCAATATTACACTCAACTACATGCAATATTGATTATATTATACTGAATGTTTTATACAAATACAAATAATAGTGAACCTTGAGCGCATAAATCTGCGCAGTCACTATTTTTTGGAATATCACCCGTCGTCAAGCAATGTTGACTGTTGTGACACTGGGCGTGGCTTCATTATTCAGCGGATAATAGTGCTTTTTAACAAATGTTTCTTGACGAATCAGATTAATTCATCTAATATACCTGAAAGTACAATATTAATTAATTGTCATCATTTTCCTATATTAGCATTTTTACTGGTAATGGTTTTGAAATGATAGGAACATGCACTGTTCAAAAAGTCTTAAAATGTTGTTTTGGATCAATTTCTTTGTTAAATTACTGTGTTGAACTAAGGCAGGTCAATTAAAGTAACATGATCCTATAGATTCCATGTACATTTAGTACTGTAAAGTAGACAAATTTATTGTTCTCACAAGTAGTTCTCAAACATTGATTTAAGTTGGTCTCCTGAAGGATGTAATAATGCAATTGGTCTGCTTAAGGTATAGTGTATAATATAGACATGCATATTTTATTTTGAATTTGTATTATGTCAATCATTAGAAATATATGGATCTTAATTAAAAAACATTGTTTTCATTAGAATTTAAGATATGTATAATAGGCATATATTCTTCATGCTTTTCCATAGTTAAGTCCTTTTTTACAGGGTCTCTGCTAGTATCATGTGGACCCCAGTGTAACAAATCTATGGAAAGAGAGAAAATCTCAGCTCAAGGGTCAACATGTCTTTATTCCAAGAAAGGTAAATTGATAATTTTTTCTGCTAAAATACTCTTTTATGAAATTATAATATCAATGCAAAAGAGTGAACAAACAATGTACCTAACAACATTTTGAAAATGAAAGTGCAATAACAGTTAATAATCATGATAATTATGATCAATCGAATGAATGTTAATAATCCAATCAAAGTCCTTGTTGTATATCATTTTTGCTAGGGCTGTGTATTGAGCAAAAAAAAAAAAAAAAAAAAAGAAAGACATTTTTTAATGCGATATGCAATATATTGAATTCTTTAACAATTCTATCAAAAAAGTCTTATAAATCATTATGCATGAATTTTATAAAAATAATAATTGTTTTTTTCTCGTTTTTAATTTTTTGTCTCACCGTCTTTAAAAATTACACTTCAAATTCAAACTTTTCTTGACTGTAAAATCAAAATGTTAAGTAAAGTTGTCTATGTATTTTTATGATTTTGTAATAATCATTTAAGATGTGCTACCTCCTTAATGATTATATCATTTTTGATCAGTTTTAATTCAAAACAATTACCGGTAAATATAATCTTTGGTGATTGAAATTCCCAAGTTTTTCACAGAATTACATAAAAAAACTGCCTGCCCAAAATGTATTGGAATTAAGTTATTTTTAGCTCACCTGAGCCAAAGGCTCAAGTGAGCTTTTCTGATCAAAATTTGTCCGTTGTCTGTCGTCGTTGTCGTAAACTTTTCACATTTTCATCTTCTTCTCAAGAACCATTGGGCCAATTTCAACCAAACTTGTCACAAAGCATCCTTGGGTAAAGGGGATTCAAGTTTGTTCAAATGAAGGGCCACACCCTCTTTCAAGGGGAGATAATTAAGAATTAGTGAAAATTTAGTGGTATCTTTTAAAAATCTTCTTCTCAAGAACCACTGGGCTGTAAAAGTTGAAACTTAGGTGAGACCTTCATTACATAGTGTAGATTCAAGTTTGTTCAAATCATGACCCCCTGGGGTAGGGTGGAGCCACAATGGGGGATCAAAGTTTTACATAGGAATATATAGGAATAAATCTTTAAAAATCTTCTTCTCAAGAACAACAAAGCCACGATTAGTCATATTGATATGGAATCATCCTCAGGTAGTGTAGATTCAAGTTTGTTCAAATCATGACCCCTCGGGGTAGGGTGGGGCCACAAGGGGTGATCAAAGTTTTACATAGGAATATACAGAAAAAAAAATTGAAAAATCTTCTTCTCAAGAACAACAAAGCCTTGTTAAGTCATATTGATATGGAAGCATTCTCAGATAGTGTAGATTTAACTTTGTTCAAATCATGACCCCCAGGGTTAGGGTGGTGCCACAATTGAGGATCAAAAACTTCAAATATCTTCTTCTCAAGAACAGCAAAGTCATGTTTTGTCATACTGATATGGAAGCTTCCTCAGGTAGTGTAGATTCAAGTTTGTTCAAATCATGACCCCTGGGGGTAGGGTGGGACCACAATGGGGGATCATAGTTTTCCATAGGAATACATAGGAAAAAACTTCAAAAATCTTCTTCTCAAGAACAGCAAAGTCATGTTTTGTCATACTGATATGGAAGCATCTTCAGGTAGTGTAGATTCAAGTTTGTTCAAATGATGGAGGGGGGGGGGGGGGTTAGGGAGGGTCCACAATGGGGGATCAAATTTTTAACAAGGGAATATATAGGAAAAAAATCTTTAAAAATCTTCTGCTCAAGAACAGTAAAGCCATTTGTAATATTGATATGGAAGCATCCTCAGGTAGTTCAAAATCCAAGCCCCCTCCCCTTTAAACTTTTCAATACTGAAGTGATTTGTGCTTTTTCCTAGCCAATGTGCTCAGGTGAGCGTTGTGGCCCATGGGCCTCTTGTTTTTGATACGATATATTCATTAATCTAGATACGTATCAATATACAGGTAAACTTCGGTATCTCGAACACCGGTATGTCGAATACCACGGATATCTTGAAGTGAATCAACGGTCCCAGCCGTTTTTATTATATTTATGATTTTAAAAAACCCCGGTATCTCAAACATGGAAATCTCGAATACCTCGCTTATCTTGAAGTAGATTTACGGTCCCAAGTGCTATAAACACATGCGTTATCTCGAAGTCCAACAAATTCTCGCTCCACTGAATTCACACCTTAGTACACAATAATCCCATTATGCTAATTTTACGGTCTGTTGAACGTTTCCGTTAGGTCTAGCACAGGCTTCATGGGACCATTGCTGATAATCACACCTTATTAGTCCCAAGCTGTTGTTTTTGGTAGTTAAATTTAATTACGCAGGCCAGGTGATTTGGAGGTGTTAATAAAATGCACTCTCAGAGATACTATGACACGATAATGAAACAGCAGCTTGGGGACGATTACTGTACTAGAAATTTAAATTATCGAAAATACACGCTTATACACATCATTACATATCAAAGTAAACACTGAACACATCAAAGTGATATTGACCTCAAGAAATTAAACAATTAAAGACATTATTTTGAGTATAAAAGTCAGTACCAAAAATCAACTCTTCAGTAAATATCATGTCCGATAAGGCAGTCTAACGAAGGACCCGGTAGCCAACCAGGGGGGATAGTTAGATTATCTGACCGTAGTGGAAAAAGAAAACTTAAAGTTCATACAATCGAAACAAAGTTTGCTTTTGTTTATTCATATTGGCAATTTCAATAAATTATTGTAGAACGATAATTCCTGTTGTTACATTTAGGCATGTGGGTATATGTACATATCCTGTTAAAGTCTTTGTGTATCACATTATATCATGATATACTTCAGACAAATTAGTACACCCGTAGTTTTGAATACAATTCATACATTGATTTCATTTGCCATAATGGTCTCTTTAATATTGCAATAATGCATTTGGTCTTCCTAATGCATGTATAATGCAGGTACTGTATATATTCTATGTCCAGCTTATAGGTGAGTCATAAAAAGATTAGTATTTTGAAACCAGGTTAAAACATCAGAGCATTGATTTGAAATTGTCAATTGATTCTGGCAAAAAGTTGTACCAATTTATAAGCGGGTCAATAGCAAATCCCTCCAAAATAACCTCAAAAAATACAACTGACTTATAGGTGGACCACCTTATAGGCAAGTATATATACGGTATAGTTTTTGTTGAATTTTGCTAACAGCAAAACACTATGAATAATGAATTTTGGAAAAAAAAGATTATTAAGTTTAATGATGCATGTATGTAGTATAGAAATATTGTTCATATGCCTGTACATGGTACAAATATGCATTTTACAGAGTGTACATATGCCAGAATCATATGGACCGCAGACTGGCCCTGGTGATTCCATTAAAAAAAAAGAGGAAAAATCAGTGCTTGTGCTCATTGGTCATTGGACAAAGGTAACTAGATTTATTTCATGAAACTAAACATGTAAATTACTAGGATATTAAAATATCACAATTAAAATACATGTACTGATTTATATATATATATATGGATATCAGTTGGTCTCCTTGATGGAGTTAAATGCATTTGTTATCCCTTTTAAGTGGATCATTTAAATATTATGCAGTTTATTTAGAAGCTCTTTATTATCTGCACTCTTCACTTTTACAGGGTGAATGCCAGAATTTTTTCAAGAACAGTCTGAATCTGACATGGAAAAATGAAGAAAAACAGCCTTCCTGTTTATAAATCTACATTCTGACAAAGGGTAATTTTGTTTAGTTCAATCAGAAGTGCACATTTAATTTCAGTTGCTTTCCTTAATGATATATTATAGCATTTTTATTCCCTTATGAACAATATGTATACTTGTAAAGCATGTATCACAAAATCTTTTGCAAACAAAGTTTTGGGTGTAGAGTGTTTGTTGTTTAACGTCCCTCTTGAGAATTTTTCACTCATATGGAGACGCCACCACTTGTCAGTGGAGAGCTGCAAATTTTTGTCCTATACTCAGCACTTACGGCCATTGAGCATTGAGGGATCTTTATCAAGCCAGCACCTACTGTGACATGGGACCTCGGTTAATACCTCTGTCTCATCTGAAGAACGGGTCTCCACGTCCCACAGTGGGATTCAAACTCGCGATGTAAGGATCAGCTTCTTTCTCCGCAACTCTAGAGTAGACGCTCTAACCACTGCATCTGCTCTACTTTGGCAACTTTGGGAGTATATAAGCATAGGAATCATCATGTCCATCTGTCTGTTCATGTGTTTGGCCACTTTTATGATTAGTTTTTTTGTTCCAATTCTGGCTGAGATAAATTGATTTAAGTCATCTAAATACAAACAAATTAAGGGAAATTACTATGGTATTGGAATGAACTTTTTGGAATACTGTCTAATTGTTCCATTGTAGTTGGTTTCTTTAATGTTGAAGTAATGCATCTGGTCTTCCTAATGCATGGCATACACTGTATGCATGTGTAATGTTAAAGTTGGCTGAATGTAAAACAGTTCTTGCGTTATGACAAAGGTAAATAGATTTAGTTCATGTAACTAAACATGTAAATTATTAGGGTATTAAAATTTTGAATACTGATTTACATGTGGAGAGTAGTTGGTCTCCTTAATGCAGTAATAATACATTTGGTCTCCCTTATGCATACTGTATATTATATAAAGGGGGAGTTTCGATAAGGTCGCTCAGCGGCCCACTTTTTTTCATAAAAATAAATTTCAATTTATTTTTTCAAAACTAGTTTAGAATTCAAGAAAAATATATTAACTTTTGTTATTTACATTTCAGAGGTTAATATGAGATGAATTCACAACGTAGCTGATACATACTTAGATGTACCCTCAGATCCGTTAACATTAGGCTTATGGGAAAATATAAGAGGGTGGCATTTAAAAATCGATGTTTAGAATATGAAGTGCATGAGGGACACTCACCTAATTTTTTTCAGTAATTAGATATACTCTGCACACTAATTTCTTGAAATATGATGAGTGTCGCGTGTGCACCCATACCAAACCATTCTCACAATTTGCTCATGAGCAGTTCACGTGAGGACTAACCAGATTTGCTCACGTGAGTTGCTCATGTGAGTCTCATGTGCAATTTAACATGCAAATTAGGTGAAATGCTCACGTGAGCAAGATTCTGCACATGAACATTTTTTGCTTATGTGAGGAATCATTTTGCTCACCTAGAATATTGCTCACATGAGGCTCATTAGTCTCATGTGCAACAATTGCTCACTTGAACAAACAACAATAGAATAAAATTTAGATTACAAACATAATATATAAATGTTTGTTTAAAATATGATTCGGTCAATAATATTGAACATTTTAAATATTCTTGAGCAACATGTAAATACATGCATAAATGTTCAGTGAACTTCATTTTTCAAACTTAAAATGAAATAAAAATCAAAATTAAATTAAATGAACAACTGGTATATCACTACATTAAACACATTTCTCTGTATTAATCTTAATTTATGTACAAAACACATTATTGTATAAATTATCAAAAAGTTAGATTTCCAGTAGTTTTCCACTAGAACATCCAATGTAAATGTCTATTCAACAGTTAATTTTGGACTGCACTAGATGGATTAAAGTTGTCTCTGATACGTCAGGATATGTAGATTTTTTTCCAATTCCTGAATGCGTGGCAATCATACTTGGGTGTGAAATAAATATTCCTGCAGTCATAAGAATCATAATCATTTCATCAAGTTCCTTTTCCTTGCGAGTGCCAACTTCAGAACTCCATGTATATGTAAGGGGCTGGGGTTAATCTGCAGATCCCTCAATCAGCAACTTTTATCTGCCAAAAATTTGAATTTATAGTTATTATATTTTTCATGGTTCAATTGGTCATGAAAGGCCAGTCAATAAAAATCATATGCATCAATATTAAGCAACTTCTCTTATTATATATAAATTATAGATTACTGCACTGAGCTGTTATGTACACTTTGACCTAATCTAACTTACCATATTTACAGTTCTTAAAAGAATCTATAGAGAATTAATTTGCAATACATAAAGGATTTTATGTTTGATCCTATATTCAGAACTATAATTATATAAACATTAATTACATTCTGTAATGACGTAAATTCATGTTCATATATTAAACTTTGATTACTGATAACATCTAAATTAAGTATTAATTAATAATTAACACACAAACATATTATGTTTTAAAATTAGTATTTATCTGAAATGAGAGGGGGATTATAATTAGCCCGTGCACTTACCCTTTTCTCAGTATACTTTAGTACCCTTTTCTCAGTATACTTTAGTACACGTACCAGCAAATCTTTGAAATTTTCCTATATATATATCACAGTAATTTTTCATTGTGGCTGCATGGTCATTCGTAATTGATCTTTAATATTTCCTCATCTCATGGACATAAGATTTTGTAACTTTTAAAATGTTGACATCCAGTTCAATATGGTGATGACGTGTATTTCCCAAAGCATATTTCACTTCTTTACTGTATAATTCTACCGGTATATACTTTCATGTCCCTCACAAACATTTTGGATTGAAATTTTGAACTGGTCTGAAAGCGCGCACAAATCCTGACTGGCTCCCCTCATTGGATACTGCCCTGGTTTTAAGCAACTGTGGGGGACACAACAGGTTGTTTAGGTAGAGGAAAGCATTTGCAAATTGATGGAATGAAGATTAGAAGCTCAAGAAATTAAGAAATTCCTGCCTCAGGCCCCCAATTATTTGTGATGCTATCATCAGGAAGCATTAATAGTTAACACATGGGCAATTGTAATGAAGGCTTGTAAAAGCTTGGACCACACAGAGTGACAAAGTATTGTATTTCCTTACGTGAGCATTTGAAATGCTCACATGAGGAAATGAGACTTGTAATTCTTTGGTTTTGGTTCTACCTGTAATACTGAATTTTGACTATGTCCAATTTCCTAACCTCTTGCTCATGTGAGAAAACTGAACTTAGAAAAATTACTACCAATGCTATATCTTTATATTAAAGGCTATTCATACGTGAGCAAATGAATAGACTTTTGCTCATGAGCATCCAAGTGAGCATTATTTTTGCACATGTGCATTTTGGTTAGTATTTTCCTCCCTAACAGAGACTAACAATCTGCAAATGAGCAAAATCCAATTCTACCTAATTTGCATACATTTCTTACTAGATTCTCATGTGAGTCTCATGAGCTGCTCATGAGCATTTGTTAGAATGTTTGGTACGGGCACTTCATATCCAAAAAAATGAAAATTGCATAAAATTTGCATATCTAAAATTAGAAGCTCCTGGTTTCTTGATCTGACTCTGTGTTAAAATACTAGGCCAAAAGTAGCATTTTTTTTTAAATCAAAGAAGATTCTCGATTATATTAACAGTGGAAAACATTATCGTATCCTATCTTCATTTCGACAGTTTTTTTTGTTGCCAACATATAACGTTAACGTCACATTTTTAGCTCACCTCCTTGAAGTTGGGGGAGCTTTCGTAATACCGTCGGCATCGGTGTTTCAGGTAAAAGTTTTTGAAGCAGATTTTTTTTTCAAGTATATCTATGCCCTATATTAATCAGAGTCACATGATCCAGCGTGTTTCCTTGTCACCAGTCAGGTTTCAGATGCTGGATTTTTAGTCAAAGAATGTCCAAGTAAATGTTTTAAAAGCAGGTTTAAGTTTTTGGAGCAGAGCAGCTGAAAGCACTTGTTGACCAGACTTGCTTTATGATGCACACTACTATATTGCTTCAGATGCTGGATATGACCTACATTTCATTAATAAGTGAGCAGGTTAAAGATTTTGAAGCTGGTCTCATTTTTATATAACTATAAGCCCCATCGTGACCAAACTTGCATTGATGATGCATCTAGGATTGCACATTACCAGACATTGTTCAGATGCTGCATCTTTCTTACATTTTCCTACTGACTGAACAAAAAATAAGTTTTCGAGCAAGTCCATTCCTTAACGTTATTCATCATGCATAGTTATATTTTTGACTTTCTTGTAAATAGAAATCCACGCTCCGACATGCTAGAGAGGCGCCCATGTATTTATGTGTGGTTGATATAGGAAACGTGGCTTGTTTTAAGTCTGGATGTCTAGGGGCATATGTCTGCTTGATTACGGATTAAACACATATCTTTGGCGTTTTCACATGTATTTCGAACTGCGCTCTGTTCTAGCAAATCATATATAATGAATTCTAGAACTCTCTAAATGAGAAGTGACTAGAAATGGTGTAAAAACTTAAGTATCTCTGGAGATTTGAGAAGCAAGAGGAATTAAGTCCTGGCTGGGATTCTCTCAGTTACGCTGAAAACATAATGCAGATCTATGTGGGCAAATACTTATAAGTTTCATAATGAGAAGGAAAATTTAATGCATTATAGATTTTTCCATCATATTACGTATCATGATAAAATACTTTTGACTGTAATCAATATCATTCATATTATCAAATACATTGCAATATACAGAAGCCAGTAGGTGCAAGGTAAAAAAATATGTTATCTGTCAGCCGCCAGATAAGTTTCTGCCATTGAAATATCTGGCGGCCGCCAGATAAAATTGTAGTGTTTTTGCCAATCAAATTGTAGCACCCAATGATATACCTCAATGCACTTGATTGACAGAGGTACACAGACCAGGTATTTTCGAAGGCGGTGCTTAAAATCTCTGCCTTTAAGGAGGCTGGGAGGTCAACAAATTAACCATCAGATATAACTTAATTTTTTAGATATGATATCTTAAGCTGTCAACTATTATTTGGCAAAGAAAAATTTCATACATTTTTGTTTTAAAATTTGATCATTTTTGTATATCTTTATATGGAGCTCTTCTTCTGAAGGAGATCAATATAGTCTGAAAATGGCCACAACCCCCCAGCCATCTTAACGACATCTACAACTTCTCTTTGAAGTCAAATCTTGGAGTTTCATGCCTTATTAGCAAAGATAAAATCTACACTTCATACAAAAATTCACTTCATAAGGTTTTCACCTCATAACTTTAGATTTATGTTTTATTAGATTACATGTCTACACCGCAAGGAACTTATTTGTCGGATTCTAGTTATTTATGTTGCGGCCAACAGATAAGTTTCTGGTCGCCGCCAGTCATTTATGTGGTGGCCGCAGGAAAACTATTTGGCCGCCGCCAATTTTTCTAGCGGCCGCCGAATAATTATGTGGCGAACGCCAGATAAAATATTTTTCTTACCTTGCACCTACAATGTACTGGCTTACCTAGCAATATGATGCTTTTAAGTAAACTTTTTATTCATGTATGTATTTAAAATATTTTTTAATCTTTTTATTTCAAAACATGTTATTTAATTTCAATTTTATGATACTAAGGTATATTTTTATAAAACATGTAGTTGTATAACCTTATTGATGAAAATGTAGTGCATATACCTGTATATGACGTTTTTACATTCACCTATCTCATGTCTACATATCTTTTCATTTGCATTTTTCGTATGGGAAAATGTTAAATATTGATTATATAGTTTATGTATAAATTGTCGATTAATTATGATGTTAAATCTTTCTATATATTTTATGTTTCATAAGTTAAATCCATCCTCTTTTAAAGAAAAGTAACATTTGACACACCAGAAAAATATCGCACCTTAAAAAAACATTCGCATAAGATAAACACCATTTTCCGTAAAAAAATTGTTGAGATTGGTTAATTTATGTCTTTATTCATATTTATCCTATTTTATTTACGATTTTGACGGTTAAAAAATCCACTTTCCCCCTATGAAAATGTCTACTCCCAAAATATACGAAATGGGGGTATACTTAAATTTTCAATTATCACGTGACCGGAAAATACGTAACATAAATTATTTTCATATTTTTAGGAAGTTTAGAAGTTTTTCTACAAAATATCAAAATTTCATAAAATTTCGTGAGGGGCCGAAAAACGGCCTTATCGAAACTCCCCCTTTAATGACTGACATGTACGAGGGTTGATCCAAAAGTTCATGGAATTTCTTCATATTTTATTTATTTATTAGTGAAAGTGGTTGAATACTGATTTACATGTGGATAGTAGTTGGTCTCTTTAATGCAGTAATAATACATTTGGTCTCCCTTATGCATACTGTATATTATATAAATTTAATGACTGACATGTACGAGGGTTGATCCAAATGTTCGTGGAATTTCTTCTAGTGTTGTACCGATAATCAGAAAACATCGATTGTCGACAAAAAAAATGCTACTGATTCCGATGATCGATTATAGTTTTTCATAATCGATCATCGGAAACATACTTCTAATACAATACATTCCGGAATTATCCATTTCTGGTTTAAAATTTATTTCTTCTTAATGAAAGAAAATGGCATCTGCATCTGATACTAGCCAACTAGCACGAAGCAGAGGTGATTAAGAACCGAAAATGCATATATAGGGCCTAAAAAAAATTATTTTTGTTTCCTGTAATAACCTGACCGACCCATTCAATTTACCCCGGGTAAATTTTTTTTCTGCCAAATCTGTGTTTGCTCTTTGGTTTGATCAATCAGCTGATTCTTTTTATTCAAAAAATATTAATTGTATCTTTTATTTGAGATATAAAATATGCAACTTAGTCAACATTTACCTTAAATATAGAGTGATCAATTCCCCCCACAGCTTTTTGAAGTTCGTTTTCTGCCGCTAGGCAGCCATGTTTGGTGTCCACTGTAAATATTTTTAGGTCTAGAAAGTGTAAAAGAAGCAAAACAACAAAGAAAATAATATATTATGTATTTTATATATTCATGTTAAAGAAATAAATGAAATTATTGTAATAGTCTGCTTTTTGTATACAAAACTATGAAGAAATCCGATTATAATCGGTGAAATCGCATCAGAAGCAGTAACCAATTCCAACCGATGATCGATTATGAAAATTAACCGATGTCTCATCACTAATTTCTTCATATTTTTTTTTATTTATTAGTGAAAGCGGTTGAATACTGATTTACATGTGGAGAGTAGTTGGTCACCTTAATGCAGTAATAATACATTTGGTCTCCCTTATGCGTACTGTATATTATATAAATTTAATGACTGACATGTACGAGGGTTGATCCAAATGCTGATGGAATTTCTTCATATTTTATTTTTTTATTAAGTGAAAGTGGTTGAATACTGATTTACATATGGATAGTGGTTGGTCTCCTTAATGCAGTAATAATACATTTGGTCTCCCTTATGCATACTGTATATTATATAAATTTAATGACTGACATGTACGAGGATTGATCCGAAAGTTCATGGAATTTCTTCTTATTTTATTTATTTATTAGTGAAAGTGGTTGAAAATTACAAATAAAAATATAGACACTTGTTGAATTTTTTTAATAAAAAAATATTTTAAATATTAATGATAGTAACTCTATGGCAGTTGCCATAGCAAAGGATGTTTTAAAATGCAGGGGAGACATTTACTCGTTCATTATCATTTTAATTCTTAATACGTGATATAAGAAAAAACCTGCGCTAAGTGGCAAATAAAATGAGAATTTTGTCATTATTACGATTGCTTGACCACTAATATATCTGTCTGTGAGAGTTTTACTGATTTAACTTGATATTTAGATTATTAGTTGATGATTTCTTGTTCATCTTTTAATTGTTAGAGAACGTCACATTTCAGTCAAGTTATAAGTTTTGTTAAAATCTTAGGAACACTCTGACTTAAAGGGGTATACTACTGATACAGGCGGGAGAAAAATGCATTTAGCAACTGATTTTCCAGTGGCGTGAGAAATTTAAGAACAATAGAACTTCCATGGAGGTTGATTAAAGGTGTGGCTGCTTTTGGAGGGTCTGTTTTTCTCGTAGACAAATTAAGCGTTGATGGATGTTGACCACTGACATACTGTGCTTGACTTTGCTACTGAAATTGGAACATCATATGGAAAGATGGGGAGTATTTTTGAAATATGAGTGTAATATAAAGATAAGTCGATTGGTGGATACCCAGGCTTTTCTTGAGAGAAAAAAAGAGAAAAAGGCAGAATATTCTGTAGAATTACTTAGTTGAATCGAACATGAGGGTGAGATGCTCCTATAACATGACATGACATACTTAACTTGACGTTACGTCGAAGTCTCCCCCGGATTTTACAACTATCAGTGTTCAGAAAGCTCATGTGACCTTATTGGTAATTGGAACGTGGTGAAATTTTCCAGTATTGTTGCATAATGACTCTATATTATAAATATGCCTATTGTTTGCTTTCATCAAATCACAATAAAATTTTAGAAATAATTAAATCCCATGAACTTTTGGATCAACCCTCGTATTAGAAAAAAGATGGATCTAAGATTGAACAGGTTATAATTCACCTGAGTCATTTAAATTACTTATTGCTATCTGTTCTTGTTCAGTCATCATGTGTCAAGTATTGTCTGTAAACTATTGAACATTTTCAGCTTCTTTTCTGGAACCAGTTTCAACTAATTTCTCGGTTGAAGTACTGTATAGGGGATTAATTTCAGGGGTTGTAATTTTCATGTTTTTCTCTCCTCTGACACGATCGCGGTTGTTGAATTCGCAGAATCGGTATATAACTAAGGTTACATGTACCTCCCTTCAATGTCTATATCTGTTTAATCCATAGCATAGCTAGAAGGCATTAATCAGCGTTATGTATTCACTTCACGAACAACAGGGTAGATTTATATATACATCAGCAAGTTCAATAGTTATTTGAATGATTTTTTAAAACCAAAATGTCGATAAAAACATGATAATGCAGGTATCAAATACACATCGTAACATAGTTACGTACGGGTATTCAAAACCCATGACCCTAGTGTTTTGATTGATGAAACATGTAGCGTTGGCTATTAAAACAGTTTTTTTTTTTAAACAAATACAGGTTATTATCTGCTGGGTTATCTAAATTAATGTCAAGCATTTTAATTAAAATAATTGAATGACAAGTACGATTCGTAATTACTGAAATGACCATGCACTGCACATATATTTACCTATAATATCGTAGTCTATTCTCAAATTTCCAAATATAACATGTAGGTTATTGAAAACTTATTCACTGTTTCTTGAATTCACAGATTTATTCACACCATGAATATAGCGAATATTAACACCGCGAGTTATTTTCCCCCTATACAGTATACAGACTTAATATAGAAATGATTTTATCGACTTTCTCAATCTATCATGAATTTAAAAATGTAAATATAAACATTTAATTGTAAATATTAAACATTTAGCATCTCATAACCAGAGTTGGAAATTACTGACTGCCCGAGGCAGTCCGTTTTTCAGGTAGGCAGGGACAAACTTTAGATTAACCTCGGTGGTCGGGGTCATTTAAACAGGTAGTTCCTGTTTTCCTCCTTTTTTTTTCAGGGTATAGTAAGTCTATAGAAATTAAGTAAAATATAGTATATCAAAGGAACACTTCTAGTTAAAAATATGAGATGACCTATAGGACCAATATTGGTTTCTGTCTTTAGAAAAAGCTTACCGATATATGTTCCGGTCACTGACTTTAGGCCACATGTGTGTAGTTTCTTGTTTCTCATGTATTGCTTTAGTTCTACATTAATGGTAATCTAACAACCAAGCTTTAAGATAAACGTGATGACTTTAACTTTTCAATCGTCAACTTCCATTACTTATTCAGCAATATACCTTCATCACCTGCATACGGGGTTTATATCTCTCAGTTGATTCGATACACAAGAGCATCCACTTTTGCCGAATGATACTTCTTGTGCTATTTTACCCGAGAAAAAAATCGAATGAAGTTGTATAGATACCTATATCCATAGTGATCAAACTAAGAAATTTGCATGCTTGCGTTTGAAATAATACAATAACTATTAACATTAGTTCCTTTAAATTTTAAAATGAAAAAAAGTGTATTTAGGTGGCTTTCAATACCAGTACCATTGTCTTGCATGAATGTTAAAAGTGTTTGACACTTTTATTTATGATGACATTTTAACGACACTAAACTCTCCTAACCATCCTGTGTTCCTAAAACCAAATACATACAAACTTCTCTATGTGGCTTGACTTCGATATAATGATACAAAACGTGGTTATGTTTTACAGTGAACATCTTTGAGGAATGTTTACCTGGGTAGAACTCACGTGACTACCAGTATTTTAAATAATTTATTCCACGGGTGGGTTCAACATAGGTCATACAGGTAAATAGCTCTTGCTTGTTATAGGAAAAACATTGAACTTTTCATACATTTTTAATATTTTAAGTACAAGCCTAATCATGTACAAATTTCCTACTTTCACACAAGTTTTATAAATGTATAATGCATTTTTTGTCAATCGCACAAGTTTGTACAATGTTAGGCTGACAATAAGCAAAAGCTTTGAAATGAATGACCGTCCTCGATTTACTATAAAAAATCACGAATGTCGGCTGACCCCTACCACATTGTATGGCTTTGCTCTTTGTATATTCATGAATTTCAGTGATAAAATTTGTTGAATCTTATGGTTTAGATATCAATTAAATGATCTGAGATGGAAAATTATGCTTAATTTAATTCTTCATTTTTTCACATTTTACCGGGGCCCATAAGTGCACTCGTTCTTTAGTGTTTATACAGGTAAAAAGTTTGAAAAAATAAAAATGTGCCAACAAATGGTTTCGAACCAGGACACTAAAAATGTTCATGGTGAGAGTCTGCGGTCTATCGTTCTGGGCTATGCTGACTATGAGGACATTTGTAATAAATATAAACCAGTATGATTGAAATAGGTTTTCACGTTTTTTGTAGTTTTTTTTTCTATGAATTTCGACCCTAGGCACCTCTAAAAGAACCTTGTTTTAAATAATTGCTTACTAGATCAAAATCTATCAAAATTTCATAATTTAATTTAGGGGCAGGCAAAGGGTGATTATATTGCATCCATCGGGTATAATTTTCTTATCAGAAAATTGTAGAGATATGCAAGGTTAATTAATGACAACATTTATTTTTCCTTTTTGCCTAATACTTTTATGATTTTCACTAATAAATTGATTATTGAAAAAAAGCCTTTAATATGACTGCTGATTTTATCTCCATCTGTTAATTTTCAACACCTTTTCTCATGATTATAGTAGATAGAGAACAGATTATGATTTCTAACATTTACTAGCTTTTACAGATCATTTCCTTGAGATAGGTGGAACCAACAGTCAAATACAGACACTTTTTAGAAAAGTAAAAATCTGGCTCAGGTTAAAAAAAAAAAAAAAATCATTTACAGTTTTAACAATTAGTAATTTTACCTTAATTAACTGGAAAAATCTTATTTGACGAAATACAGGTCAAGAATGAAGAGTTTAAAGCCTAGTAGGGATTTTGGTCACGCAGGTAGGTTAGGCTTCCCGTAGAATATCACAGTGCACTCTGTGCCTTCACATCTCTGAACTACCAAAATATGACGTCATAATGGAAAATGACGTCAAGTCACTGAAATCTTGAGGTGTTATGACGGGGAGAGTGTCATGAACACACTTTATTTGAAACTGCATGTAAAATGCTAGGTAGCTATTGCAAAATTCACGGGTCGTTAAAGGTTTTTTTAAGTCGTATATGTCAGAATATTTTAAAAATACACCGCTTACCTACCCTTGATTGAAATTCAGCATGTTCAAAATGCTTATGAAAAATATACTTTTGAAATGTACTCTGTTTTATACCCGTGGTTGGAGGTAGAATTTATTTAGTGTGTATAAAAGAGTCTGGCGCAGGTGAAGAATGAGGATTAATCTGAGAATTTTTGTTGAAATCTGTAAGAAGAGGTTGTTCTCTAACTGAATCTTGCTTGGGAAAAATGTGTGTTGGCTTTGTTTTAATACAGATTACGATATTGTGTGGAAAATACCCTCAAATTTGTAGGTAAGTTGAATTTCTCTGGAAATATTTTGTATCTAAGTAATACTATGACTTTTCCCAAGCACATTTCGGATACACAAGGATACGATGAGCTTATTTTTATAACAAAATGTTAATAATTATTGTGTAAATCAACTGCGCCGAAGCGATTTATATGAAACACTTCAAAAAATTATAAATGACCGTCACGTGATCAGCAAAGTCATGTGATATCATAACAAATATGTTAATACATAGCCGAGGAAATCCTCTATATAAATTGGAAGTACTTAAGTTCAATACTTTTAAATTAAAACTAAAACCAACCTCGCAATGACATATTATGTTTTGAGCCCATTTTAAAGCTTCAGGAAGCCTAAACATAGCTGCGCAATCATTACAGGTAATCTGCAGGCCCTCTCGAGAATTTTACACTCATATGGAGACGCCACCACTTGCCAGTGGAAAGCTGCAAATTCTGTCCTATACTCTGCACTCATGGCCATTGAGCAGTGAGGGGTCTTTTCATGCCAGCACCTACTGTGACACGGGACCTTGGTTTATAAGGTCTCATCCAAAGGACTGGTCTCCATGTCCCACAGTGGGATTCAAACCTGGGACATAAGGATCAACTCCTTACTTCGCGACTCTAGAGCAGACGCTCTAACCATGGCGCCACGCTTGTGACTAGCTCAGTTTTAAAGAAATCATTCAAGATATTTTTTATCAAACTTAATATGCTGATACATATATAATTAGTAAGACCTATTCAACTATTTCAAAAACTTTTGACCTTTCCTGTGACCTTGACCTCACTTTCCTTCAATTTGCATTTTGCATGGTTTTAAAACCATTTAAAATATTGATATCTAAGGCTATGCATCTATACATAATTTGGTGAGAATTTATCATCTATATCCATTTTTTTTAGATTTCAATTTCAATTTTAAAGAAACTTTTCAAGATATTCTCATCAAACTTCATACACTAACACAAAATTTCATGTTGCATTACTATACACTCGGCAGGCATACATGTCCTATGGACATATTTCTAGTGTATTGCTATTTCTGTTGTTTGTTTACTTCCGGTCAGTAAGTGCCCTCTAGGGGCAAGCCCCAGTCCTGTTTTCTTTTCCAGGGTTGCAACAGCGCCCCCTAGAAAAACAAGTTGCACCATCCAATCAAATCGTGTTTTGTGCTGCTTTATGCCAATGAAATTAAGGCTGGACAGCATATGTATTATATTCTGACCAATGGGGTTGCCGTATTTTCAAATAATTAGGATAGACTTACCACTTCAGCATTCCTTTCATCACTGAAGTGATATACATGGTCAAAAATTGACTAACTTTCATTTTTGTGTCAACTGCAGAGCAGAACGACACTTAGAGATCACTTTACCTGGTGTCTGTCTGTCCATCTGTCACACCTTATATCTCCAAAATTTTGAGAGGCAGGGTTTTGATAATTAGCATTTATATATGTTTTTGAGCTCATGATACTATACTTTGAAACTGTATGAAATTCAGTTACCACACAAACTTATATTTAAATACTATGAAAATACATTGGGATCAGTATTCCACAATGAATCATGTTGACTGACAAAGTGACAATTAAAGTAAAGACAGTCTGAAATTCCTTTCCTCCGAGGATTGTTGGAAGCACCTACATGTGTATTAATAAAATGATAAATAGTTATTCCTCATAATTTCAATTAAATTATTCATTTGAGGACTGGGGAACCATATTTTCTTTGATTGCCAGATTCTATCCCAGTCTTTTACTTGTGGATCCTTTTTTTCCTTGCAGGCAAATGCATGAACCTCCATGCTAATATTAAATTAATAGCTGACCACTCTTAGATTTATTTACCTCTTTAATGACGATACCTAGCAGGTGACATATACATTCCTTGAAACACTCTAGTTCCTATTTGATTTTCACTAATATAAAGATTATTGAAAATTAAGACTAAGGTGCTCTATAGTGATCAGTCTATTCATTCATCTGTCTGTCAAATACATATATCCCATGTTCAGAGTACAGGTGACTCTAAATACTTCAAACTTTATATTTTTTAATTAGATACATGTAGCTGCTTTGGAACATCTGAAAGGTCTATTACATTATCACTAGTTTTACTAGTTTTCTTCATGTAAGTTGAATATATTTTAAACTTTTAAATTTTTATTTTTTCCAGGTAAGAAAGAAATTCAGGAGTTCTTAAATTGCCCTTGGAGTTCTTGGATTGCATCAGACTGCTAAAAGACCTCAACAAAAACAGCGTCTTGAAAATAAAAATGAAAATATTCAGTGAAAAAAAAATGATGAAAGAGCCACTAAAAATCTTCAAGCCTTTGAGCTGAAATCTGGAAGTCAATCTGTGGACTTCACTAGTATGTCATAATTACTAAGTCATCATTTGTGTATAATAAATACACTAAACTGTAAACACTTGTTAAAATGTGTATAATTTTTAGATATAATTTGTAGCTCACAGACTTCAATAGTTTCATGTAATGTAAGTAATAATGAAAATTTCCTGTTGTCTAGCTAGATTAGAAACTATTATTGTCCAATTTTGGATATTGTGAAATAATTCATCTAGTATGCATACATGTGTGTACACTTACGTGTAAATTAATTGTTATAGCAAATTCAATCGATCATTAAGTTGAATGTTGACTAATGTTTTTCATCAAAATTGTTTACACTGAATTGTTTGTGGATTTTTCCATTTGCCCAGTCATGTCAAGGAGCACATGGCAGGAAATGCTTTCTCCTCCATTGCACCTGGTGTTTTTAGAGGTCTGTGTTTGCTCTGCTCTAATTATGTATTGTTTCAATGGACTTTAAAGCTTGATCACTGTTGGTAATCTTCATATTTCATATACTATTAGAGTACTTGAAGAAAACTGTAAAGATTTAACATACAGTATAATGCATGTATATTGCACTTTAAGTACAGTGTATGTGGTTAAGAAATGTTAAATCGTCTCATAGTGCATTGAATTTGTTGAAAATTAGAAAATGTGTTGAATTTTTTTTTAAATAATGTTAGATTGCAGATTTTTTAAATCATGCAAGTAAGAAATTGCTAAATATTTATTAGCTTTTCTGGACAGTCTAGATGAGTTCTTATTATATACCTAGCATTGTCATCCCAGTTAAAATTTAAGGAGCAAGGTTCATTCCTAAGCTCTACCTGGACAAACTTGCATGGATTAAAGCACATTAACAGATTTACTTCAGATGCTTGACCTGATCTACATTTTCCTCATGTGTTTTTTTTTTTGTTTTTGTTTGTTTGTTGTTTAACATCCCTCTCAAGAATTTTTCATCCATATGGAGATGCCACTACTTGCTGGTGGAGAGCTGCAAAATTTGACCTATACTTTGCACTCAGGGCCTTGAGCAGTAAGGGATCTTTTTTGTGCCCACATCAACTGCTAGGCGGGACCTCAGTTTATATGGTCTAATCTGAAGGACTGGTCCCCACAACCCCAGTGGATTTGAACCTGAGACTTAAGGATTAAATCCTTACTCGCGACTCTAGATTACAAACTCTCTCCTTTGCACCACATGGGGGACTCCACAAGATTAAGTGTTTTGAGCAGTCCTATTCTCATGTAATTATAAACTCTATGTTGAACAAACCTGCAAAGATGATGTATGTACATGTAAATGTTTCAGGGTACCAATCCTTGATTTGACTTAGATTTTCTGGATTAATGACCAGTTTTTTAAAGAAGGTTCATTCAAAGTAACAATATACTCTTTGGTGATCAGTAAACATAGATGATGTATCCTGCTTCTGATGCTGGATGTAACATACATTTTCAGGGTTATTGAGCAGTTAAATCTAACCCAGACCAACTTGCATAGATTTTGGATCCAGGTGATATACATTACCAGAGTGTTTGTTGAGTGAGACTTTGCCTTACTAGTAGATAACATTTATAGAAGTGAGCTTTGTATTCTTTGATTAGGTATGTTTTTTCTTTGCTCAGGATATATATACCATCAGTGCCAACTACCATACATTTTATATAATAGATGTAGCTGTTGTTCAACTGAATATGATAAAACTGTGGATGAAAATAATTTGATTTTTGTACCTTTGAATGTATTGAATTCATTTGTAAAAGCTGTTATGATACAATGTTTGATATTTTATAAAAGTTTTTAGCATATGCAATCAATAAATGTATCAACATTTTTATTTTATTATACTTTTTACCCTGCAAACTTCTTAAAAACAGAATAGTAATGATCCATTTAGCTGATACTAGGTTAGTGTCACATTGTACTGGTATATCATGTATACTGAACTGTAAATAAGAAACATCTAAATAGGTAAAATCACAGCATGAATCATTGGATTATGTAAGAAGTGCACTATCTTGTGCTTTGGTATGGTATTAATAATAAATGTTAAACTATCATTTTTTTTTTCAAATTAACAAAGGATATGCTTGAGTGACTGTATTTTGACTAGCAGTAAAAATAAAATGATTTTTAAGCATTTGAATTATTTTGATTCATGGTCTCTGCAAGTTTAATGATAGCAAATATGTATATTGAACATGGCATCCACATATTGCTATACTGGATGGGGCATAACTTTTACTGAATCTTAATCACAACCTTGAAATTTTATGTAGTACATGTACTCTTGGTTTCAACTGGTCAAATGTATTCTTAAATCAGAAAGAATTTAAACAAATATAGGCATAGGTCAGAACTTCATCAATTAGTTGGAAAGCGAATGCACTCAGTGACTATATGGTTTAAAAGAAGCTTGGTATAAATAGCAGGAAAAACTACTTGAAGTCCACTGTGAACTTTGTGTCCTCAACAAAACAATATGGAGTATACTATACTTGGTTTAAAGAATAATCTATGTCTGCATTCACTTTTAGGTTAAACTGTTTTGGGCATTGAGAGTTTGTTTGTTGTTTAACGTCCCTCTGGAGAATTTTTCACTCATATGGAGATGCCAACACTTGCTGATGGAGAGCTGCAAATGAGCTATGCTCGGCACTCAGGGCCAATGGGCAGTGAGGGATCTTTTTCATGCCAGCATCTACTGCGACACTGGACCTCTGTTTGTACGAAGGACCGGTCTCTACGTCCCAAAGTGGGATTCAAACATGTGAGAAAATGATCAACTAACTCCACGACTCTAGAGCATTGGCTCTTTCCACTGCACCACGTGGGCGACAGCATTGAGAGTTAAATGTGGATATCAGAACAAGCTACTCTGGGCTTATACTCTCTATATATTGATTGATTGTATGTTGTTTAACATTCCTCTCAAGATTTTTTCACTCAAATGGAGACACCACCACATGCCGGTGGAGATCTGCAAATTTTGTCCTATATCGGCACTTACGGACATTGAGCATCGAGGGATTTTTTTCGTGCCAGCACCTACTGCGACACAGGACCTCGATTTATACGGTCTCATCTGAAGGACCGGTCTCCCCATCCCACAGTGGGATTTGAACCTACGACGTAAGGATCAACTCCTTACTTCGCTACTCTAGAGCAGACGCTCTAACCACTGCGCCACTGGGGCAACTACTCTCTATTTAAGTCACTTGTGCAATGATAAACTTTAGTTTAATTCAACGTTTTGTACTGATCATGTTGAGTCACATTAGCACAAATATCTTTCTGCTGACCTTGACTAATGACCATCCGCAACTATTCTGGTTGGAAACAATATGTTAATTAATGCATAATAAGTGAAATTACTATGAAAGAAAAATGGTCTACTTAAACCACAAGTTATATTTATAAAAAATATACACTGGTCTCCTTAAGTCATATGAGAGAAACATAAAATATTAAGGAGACCATTTTTTTCATATATTTTTAGGAGGCATTTATTATGAAAAAATAAAGCAAGAGTCGACTAAATGGTGTTCTAAAGATCTTTGATCTGGTATTTCTTTTTAGAAAAAAGCAAATTTAAAAAATTTGTATATTGTCTCCTTAAGCCATATATAATGGTCTGGTCTCCCTAGTCCTTAAATCAGAGTTATATATATATATATATATATATATATATATATATATATATATATATATATATATATATATATATATATATATATATATAATTTTACTTTTTTTCATGTTTTTTTTTAAATACTGTGAAATATATAGCGATCAGAAGTAAACATTAAGTATGACAGAACTAAGGAATATCAAAGATATCGACTGTGCTAAAAGTAAAATTCCAATTAATAATCTCCTCCTCTAGTGCTTTGACTTTCGAATTTCAATTAATAATCTCATTCTGTAGTTCTTTTAGTTTATGTTAAAATTAATTATGTTTTCCGTCGACATGCTGACAGAATCATGTTTATGAGTACATTTTGTATACAGATAAGAAACACAAAGTTTTTATCTTTGTTCTTTTTCAGATGACTTCTTAGCAGAAGTCTCTGTTCATAGCGTTTAATAGAGTCTTCATCATCATTTTCCCGGACTGATGAAAGTACACGAATATTTCCTCAATAAGAGTGAAAAAACCAAAAACAAACAAACAATCATACATACAAACAAACAACGGATACCTTCTCCAGTAAAGAAAACAAAATGCTGATTTTCTAGATTTTATAATTTTAATTTTTCAACCATACTGTGTAAAAAGGATAACAGAAGAAAACGCTTATTTAATCAACTATTTGCTTCATCAGTAAGTACACAAGTTTTTATGAAAAATCTACATCTTTTTCACAAATAAATGCCTTTCGAACATTGAACGCCTGAACCCTGTTGCTAATTATTTCCCTACACCTATACATATAGTCTTATAATTATGATACCGTACAATGGCTATTACTTTAGATAGAGGAAATATCATTAAATCATGTATATATATTTTATATAACTATAAATTTGTTATCCAATATGTTTATTCTTAGCATTGTGTAGGGTAATCACATGTTTCACAGTTTCATAAGAAATGATGGACACCACTGCATCAGCAGTATCGTAGGACGTTATTCATTATTAGTTGGATTGAGTTTCACTAATGGACGTGAGACATTTAAATGAAATGTGATAATAACGAACAGTAATTATATTCAAATGTCCAATAAAACAAGAGAAATTGTAAGCAAGCAGAGGTGTGAAAGCAAAGTGGGATCAGGCAACATGACAGTAGCATATCTAAGGGGGAAAATAATCTTTTGATGATGCGAAATGCTGACAAGTTAAAGAGGCTGAACAATTACCATTAATGTACCCATGGTAAGTTTTACATTGTCCGAGTTTGTCTATATATTTTTGGGAAGAAATTCTAACCACAGATATCCCAAAAGGGTGATAAGTATTTTCTATGTTTTCTTATTTATAGATTTTACTTCCTACCTTACATCACTGTTAAATCATCTCAATATACTTTTATTTTTAAAAAGTAAATGTAGAATGGTGATTTTGACATTATTGACAAAACTAAATACTAAAAAATTTGAGCCTTCATATTTCTTAAATAACATACATGTCACAAAAAATGGGAATAATACGTCTGATTAAGAAGACTGGTTAGCTCACAAATTAAACCAAACAGATCGGCCTTAAAATATGAAATATGATTTTTGTAGCCAAATATCATCATTAAGTAAAAAAAAACAAACAAACAATAATATGATATAATTATGACGTACATGTACATGTAGCACAATGTGACCTCTTAATAGGGGATGTTCTAACATGTTTGAGAACCAAACAAGGTGAGGAAACAGTGGTAATGGAAAACAAGAGGCCCATGGGCCACATCGCTCACCTGCGCACACACTGACTAGGAAGTAGCAGAAATCAGTATATTGAAAAGTTTTAAGGGGGGGGGGGCAAACTTAAATTTACACTACCTCAGGATGCTTCTATATCAATATAACTAATCATGGCTTTGCTGTTCTTAAACAGAAGAATTTTAAAGATTTTTTTCCCTATGTATTCCTATGTAAAACTCTGATTGCTCATTGTGGCCCCACCCTATCCATCGTAAATTTGAACAAATTTGAATATACACTACATGTGGGTGCTCCTATAATAATATGACTAATCATGGCTTTGCTGTTCTTGAGCAGAAGATTTTTTCAAGATGATTCCCATATATTCTTATGCAAAACTTTGACCAACCTCTGGGGGTCATGATTTAAATAAACTTGATTCTAAAATACCTAAGGTTGCTTTGTATATATATGACTAATATTAGCTTAGGTATTTTTGAGAAGAAGATTTCAAAAATGTTTCCTATGTAATGTGTATGATCAGGTTCTTGCAAGGGATACATTGGTTTTCCTTTTACTCTTTCTGAATTAATGATTGGACAGCTATGTCTGAGGGTATATCACATTGTACTTAAATTTTCTCTTTCATCTAGAGATGGGGACTGGGTAAGGTACTACTTGCACCGTGTTCCTCCACTAGGTTCCCATTGATAGATAAGAAATTCTTCAGATTTACTACACCCAGAACTTAAGTACTTAACAAAGATTGCATTGAAGTCTATGGAACAAATCTTTAAGCATAAAAATTTAAATAATAAGAATATCATTAAATACTGTAGTGAAAAAATGCACTTAAACACCTAAGAAATAGAATAACAATTGAAAATGCTTTTTTTTTTTACCAGGTAAGATTTTTAAATTTGATTTTTTTTTATTAATTAAAAAAAAAGAGGGAGATAACTCTTACCAAAATTCAAGGTCATAAATTAGGACACATCCAAGCCTTACATGGTAATAGTAATAAATGGGATTTATATCTAAATAATTATATACTGAGTATTCAACACCTACACATGTGTTATGTATTCAATTTCATTGAATCTTTTGCTATTAGGATAGAATAACTTAACTTGTTTATTGCTGATCATCATCCAACTTCTTCAGCTACATTGACTTTCCCAAAGCTTTGCATTATATACCCTTAGACTAGTCCATTCCAAGGGTTGTCAGGTCATTCTACTATTTGAAGCCTTCAATGCGTTTTACTCCAATGCCCGTCGCCCGCGTGGCGCAGTGGTTAGAGCGTCTGCTCTAGAGTCGCGAAGTAAGGAGTTGATCCTTACGTCGCGGGTTCGAATCCCACTGTGGGACGTGGAGACCGGTCCTTCGGATGAGACCGTATAAAACCGAGGTCCCGTGTCGCAGTAGGTGCTGGCACGAAAAAGATCCCTCACTGCTCAATGGCCGTAAGTGCCGAGTATAGGACAAAATTTGCAGCTCTCCACCGGCAAGTGGTGGCGTCTCCATATGAGTGAAAAATTCTCGAGAGGGACGTTAAACAACATACAAACAAACAAACAAACTCCAATGCCCCTTAACCATTAAACCTATGTTTATATGTAAACCTTGACCCACTGTTGTGGACCCGCCCTACCCCCAGGGGTCATGAAATAAACAAACTTGAATCTACACTACCTGAGGATACCTGAGGTATTAATATGTCTAATAATGGCTTAGCTGTTCTTGAAAAGGAGATTTTTAAAGATATTTCTTATATATTCCTATGTAAAACTTTGACCCCCTGTTGTGGCCCCGTCCTACCCCGGGGGTTATGATATGGACAAATTGGAATCTACAGCATGCAATGAAGCTTTCAGGTAAGTTTCATCTTTTCTTGCCAAGTGGTTCTTAAGAAGAAAATTTTTTAAAAATGCCACCAAATTTTCACGAATTCTTAATTATCTCCCCTTGAAAGAAGGCGCGGCACTTCCTGTGAACAAACTTAAATCCCCTTCACCCAAGAATGCTTTGTGGCACGTTTGATTGAAATTGACCCATTGGTTCTTGAGAATAAGTCGAAAATGTGAAAAAATGTTTACAAACGACAGACGGACGCCGGACACTCTTTGATCAGAAATGATCAATTGAGCCTTCGGCTCAGGTGAGCTAAAATGTTCCTTTTTTCAGCTCTTCATTTTTTCGAATTTTCAACATTTCGGCATGGGCATCACTGAAGAGAAATAATTTGTCGAAATGTGCATGTGGTGCATCAAAATTGGTACAGATTTGTAAATTGGTAAGATTTACATTATGACCCCTGGGTCGAGGCCTCTGCTGGTGGACTGTTACTCCGAGCGTCTCTACAGCCTATTATCTAAGAACTTCGGTACTAGCTTGAAAATACGGTAATTTATTGCATTACTGCGGTAAAATTTAGAAATTTATTTCAAAATTAAGGATTATCTCCCTCATACATAGCTCTGATCCTTCCACGTATTTTGCTCCAGTCTTTAGTACCCCTTTTCCAGCTCTTCAAAGTCTTTTTTATTTAAATATTTCGGATTTTTGACGTTTCAGCATGAACATCACTGAAGAGACATAATTTGTTGAAATGCGAATCTTTTGCATTAAAATTTGTGCCGTTGTAACGTAGAATATTGATCCGGGTTGAAAATTGACCAGGAGTTCATTTTTTAAAGCTGAATTGAAAATTGAGATCAAACGTCGTGAAATTCATACCCGGGGTCATCTTTCAACATCTTAGTAATTCATTTTTTTCGGCACTTAAGACATAAACGCGTTGAAAATTGACCCTGTTGAATGTTGACCCCGACCACAGCGTTTTGCCCTGTGTTCGATCTGAAGTTGTTATACATGATTTATATGCACATGTAACTACTAATATATTTATCAGTTTCAAAATTTGAGTTTGAATTCATATTTCATAATTAACAATGTCAAAATATTTAACAACATTTTATCATAATATCAATCTCTAGTAAAGTAATATGCCCAGGGACTCTAGGATAAGTTAAGTTCTTTACATGGAATAAATAATATCAATTAATAAGGTCCCTGGGTCCTATACTGTGTATTTATTATGGAAAAAATTATATAATATTCAGGCAAATTGTCTAGCATGAATATCTCATTTAAGAAGTCATTTTGTCCACTCAGTCATATTTATAATTGATAAAATACAAAGGAAAAGACTGGTAAACTGTATTGGTTTTAAACAACAGTACAAATGACAAACACTGAGAACCTCGGTATACTTGGACACGTGTTTTCTCTTTGTATGAGTATGCATGATTTTGCAGTACTTGCACATCAGACAGTAAATAGATAAACAATCACTGCTGCCGCTGTTATTGTTGTTTACCGAAACGGATAAATCCTTTGTCTTCCTTTTTTTTTTACTTATAAATCTTTCGTTCTTGTCTTGACATTTCTGACAGTTTATCTTGACAATTGTTTTTAATGGACTATTATTACCTTATTTGTGTGAGGAGTTCTTTTAAAGAACATTAACTCTTCCAGGACTAGGGAAGAGTTACAAGACTTTAAAGACTTTTTTGAGTAGAAATGATATCGCTCTACAATGGCTGCGAACTCCCCCCCCCCCCCCCCGCCCGCCCAGTCCTCTTATATTTTCTAAAAGTTCTTTGGAGTTTTTGAGAATCTACAATTTGATTTACACTACTTTTAGTATATGCTTTAGCACAGCAACTGAGGTTTCTCCTTTACAGTAGTTAATATTTTTTCGGGAGTAAGGATTTTTACTGATTCTAGACTATAACAAATAAAAACAAATAACTAAACTGTATGGAAAACGGATGACCTTTTCCATCGTCATTTTCCTTAAATCATGTAGTTAATTCGAACATCAACCACCGAACATGGTGTTTTTGTCCTTTTACTGATTCACTATTCAAGAGCGTGCTCTAAGTACAATCAATGTTTGAGACAAGGCATGCTCCTGACAAAGAACTTGATGTTATAAGTATTTCAAGAACTCCATTAAAAGTCAGCTTTACGCAAAAACTAGGGTCATTATAAGGACTGAGTTTGTATACACATCCTATTTTTGGGTGGTCTATTGCCTGATATGTTTGATATCATTTGTTAGGTTTTTGCTTTCATGCATAATTTGACAGCCGATTACTCCCTCTACCTGATCAATGCATGAGGCTTACGGAGGTTGTGACCGATCAACAGAGGATGCTTACTCCTCCTAGGTACCTGATCAATGCATGAGGCTTACAGAGGTTGTGACCGATCACCAGGGGGATGCTTACTCCTCCTAGGTACCTGATCAATGCATGAGGCTCACGGAGGTTGTGACCGATCAACATGGGATGCTTACTCCTCCTAGGTACCTGATTACATGTTTAACGTTTCCAGTTGTCCGTGTTTTTGCCCTGTTCACGATTGGTATCCTTTACTGAATTTATGTGATCACTGTTCATTATCTTCATCTTTTACATCAGAAAATAATTCTATTGTATGCATGTATGTGATGGCAATAATTATATTGCATATTATATGCCGGGGTTCTACGGTACCGGTGTACTTATTGATGAAGGTTGAAAACAAAACTAAATACCTAGAATTGTAAACAATAAATGTCACTCATCAACAATAAAACATGTGTTTCAATAATGTATCGGCTTGAAATGGTTTTGTTTACTCACTAAATCTTGAAATACACATGAAAACTATCACACCTCCTAACCTTATTTGCATAAATCGGAACTTTTCGGAGATAAACGTCATAAAATATGAACAAAATCCGTAAACGTCCGAACAGCTTTCATTGCGAGAACTCTCGAGAATTAGATGAGACCAACACGCGAGAGGTGAAAATCGAGAGAAATATTCAACTTGAAAAAAGAGGCAAAACTTTATGTTTTCTCGATTTACAAGGTTTTTAAATTGCATAAAGTTGAAAAACAAACGTTTCTTTACATGAAAAGTGAAAGTATGTATGAAGTTTCTCATTCTGCCACGTGCTATTGTACATGAAAGTGTCAAAACAGCACCTCTCGATTTTGTAAACATTTTTCCACGTGCAAGGGAGTAGTTGTGTCGGTAAAGATTCACACACATACACTGGTTTAGGAAACAAAAGCACTCGTAAGTAGAAGTCGATTTATTTTTTCGATTACCTGTAGCACAAAATGGCTAAATATTTAAGGGCAAGTTTGTAAAATGCTGTAAAAGCATGTTTTGAATTGAAGAGAACATGTAGGTGTGCTATAGTCCGTTCCTAAACAAGCTATGTGTATTCAGAGATTGCCCAGTGATCGGTGAGAACCTTGTGTCTCTTTTTCAACATCAAAGAGACTAAGATTTAATTCTATTCATATCATAGTACATGTACATGCACACAAGCTCTGCCGAATTTCCTCTATATATGTATAGGTGTTTACATTTGTTTACATTTTGCACTTTTAATATTGTCAGTTATTTATACCAATTATGCTGTTTTCAATAGAACCTAATGATAAAAATGTTTGCTACTTCTCTTATTTATCACAGAATTCATGATCAGATGATGTCATGCAGTTCTCACATATATCAGACTATACAGACATGAATATTAATTTACACCCAAACTTTACATATGCAGTTTATGATATCTTGGAACATTTCTTGCATGTTTACCACTTTCAACTTATGAATACAATGTACTTTAAGTTAGTTGATTTTTTTCTTATAAGAATATTGTCCATCCAAAACTAACGAATGAAATGGTATAAATATTATACAGTAACATTGCAGGCATCAATCTGTAATATTGAAATAATTTATTTAAGACCTCTGTCAATGTAAACATAATTTACAGTGATGTTTTGCATTTTTGTTTGAGATATATATATATATATAATTTACATATTGTAAATATATTGTTATATGTTAATATTAAAAGTAACTATTTTTTTTTTGCTTTGTCTATTTCAGGTTTAAGTACATGTTGAACAGCCTTCTCCATAAAGCGGTATGAAAAAAAAGCACACAATTAATAATATAAAGTCATAAAGGAAAAAAAATTATTAAATTTAGAAAATCTATATTATGTAGCATAAAAATGAGACATCATTTCAGGGCTAAAAATAATTATTTTCTTTCACTGGTCACTATAGGGCTATCACCTTAAATTTTTTCCTGGTAAACTCAGTACTTCGACTGTCCCACTGAACCAGTAGATTTTAAAAAGACTGGCCCAAAACCATAAAAAAATAATAGTGATATATTTTTCGTTTATATTGCGATACTTAGAAGTTTAACTTAACAAAACAAGAAAAGACAGAACTTTGCCTGGCAAGTTTAGTTACTAGCGCAACCATAAATGAATTTTGTTACATGTATACATAATAAACAATGACCCAATGGACACGTACCCTCACAATGTACTAGCCTAAATTAAAAATTCATTGGCCCCAGTCCAGTGGGCCATTAATTATTTCGAGCCCTTCACTGTAAATTTGTAACTTACTATAATTCAATAAGTTGGCTTTTGCAAAAATCTGTGCTTTTTTTGTATGTTTTTTTTTGTTTTTGTTTTTTTTTTTTTTTTTTTTTTAATGATATGTCCATCTGCACCAGTAATGATCCCACACAAATTACACACACAAGAAAATAATTTTATTTCATTAAAAAAAAATTAAATGGGCTTTACAGATTTATCTTTTTTTGACTTTTTAAGAATGACATGTTGATTGAATTTGAAAATGAACTTCCATGTGCATGGTGCTGTAATGCACATAAATTATAAATGAGAATTTCATTCTAAAAATAATATTAGTTTATTCAGGATATAACTTTGGGCAATACAGCCCATCAGTTTACAAAAATAACATATAATAACATATATTACAAAATTTAAGACTCTCAGTGAGCCTAAATTGGGGTTGAAACCCCTGATCAAGTGTTCCTCAGTCCCAAATATAAAAATAAATAAATCTAATCAAATTATTATTTGGAAAGTATGTATCTTGCAGGATATTCTGAAGACAGCGATGACGTGAAAGTTCAAGATTTGCCTATTGTGAGCATTGTAAGGATAATTTTATAACATTTTATATGTAACATTTATTACATGTATTTAGTTATTATCATGCCTGATTGGATGAAACAAAGATAGGATATTTTAATTTTGCTCAGTTGCACCAATATCTGTTATACATGTGTATCTATGAAAAAAAAAAACTGTGGATAATTTGTCAGACAGAGAGATAGAGAGAGGGAGGGCTTTTGATAATTGAAAATCATGCATCCGTTACTTTTTTTACTTTGTTCAAATGATTTATTCACATTCTGTTTTTTTTTCTTTTTCAGCAGATACCTCGGTAATACAGAATGGGTCAAAAAACGCACAAAGGTTAATCACATCATGCTGCATTACAGTGAATTTATATGCAGAGAAATTTACCATTAAATGAGATTTAAAAAAAAAAAGAAAAAAAAAAAAAGTAAAACACACTTGGCTGTATATTTATGCAAACAATTTTTTTGAACTGCAAATTATACCAATACAATACATGAATCAGCATATTCTGCACACTTAAAATGATTTACATATTTGTATGATTTGCAAGTAGTGCAATGCAATTTGTCAGTATTGTTCATTCATGCAGTTCTCTTTGCGATCTAACTGCAAATACATGCATATATATATATTTTATTTGTACTAATTAAGTTAAGAGGATTGTATTAATTTATTATTCATATTTGTATTTCAGCTGTAACAGAACAATTTATCTGATGCAAGCATCAATCATGAAAATAAGAAAGGAGGTTAGGTCCAAAGAGAAGGTATGTTTATAAGTGGTGATGATATGTTATTGATGTAAATAGATTATAGCAATTAAATAGAAAGAACAATTGTAATTTTGCCAGTCAGAAAAAAACAAAATGAAACATTTTTTTAGCTCAACTGAGTCAAAGGCTCAAGGCATAGGGACTTGAGACAATCTTAGCAAAATCGGGTATATAGTATAAAAGGGCTCCCCTATTATAATATAGCTATATACCTGATTTTGCTAAGATTGTCTCAAGTCCTGGTAGCTCAAGGTAGCTTTTCTGATCAAAATTTGTCCGTTGTCTGTCGTTGTTGTCATTGTAAACTTTTCACATTTTCATCTTCTTCTCAAGAACCACTGGGCCAATTTCAAACAAACTTGGCACAGATTATCCTTGGGTAAAGGGGATTCAACTTTGTTCAAATGAAGGGCCACACCCTCTTTCAAGGGGAGATAACTAAGAAATAGTGAAAATTGGCTGTATTTAAAAATCTTCTTCTCAAGAACCGGAGGGCTAGAAAAAAAAATAATTTAAGTGAAAGCTTCTTGACAAAATATAGATTCAGGTTTGTTCAAATCCCCAGGGGTAGGGTGGGGCCATAATAGCCAATCAAAGTTTTACATAGAAATATATAGGAAAAATTCTTTAAAAAATCTTCTTCTCAAGAACAGTAAAGCCATGATTGGTGATATTTATATGGAAGCATCCTTAGGTAGTGTAGATTCAGATTTGTTCAAATCATGACCCCCAGATGTAGGGTGGGTCCATAATAGCAAATCAAAGTTTTGCATAGAAATATATAGGAAAAATTCTTTAAAAAATCTTCTTCTCAAGAACAGTAAAGCCATGATTGGTGATATTTATATGGAAGCATCCTTAGGTAGTGTAGATTCAGATTTGTTCAAATCATGACCCCCAGGGGTAGGGTGGGTCCATAATAGCCAATCAAAGTTTTGCATAGAAATATATAGGAAAAATTCTTTAAAAAATCTTCTTCTCAAGAACAGTAAAGCCATGATTGGTGATATTTATATGGAAGCATCCTTAGGTAGTGTAGATTCAGATTTGTTCAAATCATGACCCCCAGGGGTAGGGTGGGTCCATAATAGCCAATCAAAGTTTTGCATAGAAACATATAGGAAAAATTCTTTAAAAAATCTTCTTCTCAAGAACAGTAAAGCCATGATTGGTGATATTTATATGGAAGCATCCTTAGGTAGTGTAGATTCAGATTTGTTCAAATCATGACCCCCAGGGGTAGGGTGGGTCCATAATAGCCAATCAAAGTTTTGCATAGAAATATATAGGAAAAATTCTTAAAAAGCATCTTCTTATGAACAGTAAAGCCATGATTGGTGATATTTAAATGGAAGCATTCTTAGGTAGTGTAGATTCAAGTTTGTTCAAATCATGACCCTTGGGAATAAGGTGGGGTCATAATGGCCAATCAAATTTTACATAGAAAAATCTTTAAAAATCTTCTTCTCAAGAACAGCAAAGCCATGATTGGCGATTTTCATATGGAAGCATCCTCAGGTAGTGTAGATTCAATTTTGTTCAAATCATGACCCCCAGAGGTAAGGTGGGTCCACAATGGGGGATCAAAGTTTTACATATGAAAATGGAGGAAAAAATCTTTTTCTCAAGAACAGAAAAACTATGTTTATTCATATTGACATGTAAGCACCCTCATGTAGTGAAGATTCGAATTTTTTTAAAACATGACCCCAGGGGTTAGCGAGGGGCCAAAATGGGGGATCAAGTTTTAAAAAGTAGTATATTGGAAAAAAAGTCTTTAAAAAATCTTTAAAAATCTTCTTCTCAAGAACAGCAAAGTTATATGCTATATGGATATTGAGGCATCCTCAAGTAGTATAAAATTTCCCCCTCCCACCAAGTAAACTTGTCAATACTGAACTGATTTGTGCTTTTTTTCTAGCCGATGTCCTCAGGTGAACCCATGGGCCTGGGCCTCTTGTTAAAGTCTTAATTCTTGTCAAGAACAGACAGGTCATGATAAGTCATTATACTCATATTATCTTGCTAGCATCCTCTGAGATAGTGCAGAGCAGATTCAGATTTGTTCGAACCATATTCCCTGTGGGTAGTGTAGGGCTACAGTGGGGATCAAAGTTTTATTCTGAAATATTTAGGGTAAAAACCTTTTTAAAGTCAGGCCCACCATAAATCATATTATTATGCATGAATAAATTCATCTTAGTAAGGAATCCCATAATCTAGGGTTAAGGATAGGCCATAATTAGGGGTAAAATATTTATCTGTAAATATTTAAGGAGGGGGGATCTTATGTAAATATTGGAAAATCCTTTTTATTCATTTCATGGATCTTAGGGTAAGAGGGGGCTAAAATAAGTTTTCATAATTTTATTTTCAATTTTAAGGAGACTTAATTTTGTTTTTTTATCTTTCTGTCTATCAATTAATCTTTAAACATCAAACTAGTTGCAACTTAAAATAGCTGGTTATAAATCATCAACAGAGCTCACAAACTGTATGTGGTTAAAATATCTACAAATATCAGAGAAAGGAAAACAATATTTTGGGGCATAGAAAAGGGGCTTAACTCTTATCATTACAACACATGTGAAAAATATGTGTTGTTGAGAAACATTTGAATATAGTGCCGTCTAATTATATACAGCTAAACTTCAGTATCTTAAAATCAAACAATGTCGACTACCTGGGGTATGTTGACATTCATCAGTATTACCTAGATAAATGATTTGCTAACACTTGCATTGGAAATGCATATGATTTATTTATATTTAATTGGTTCATTTTGTACAAATCTTTTTCTCATGCATATTGTTGATGAACATTATCATACCTCTACTGATTTTTTCCCTATAGAACATTAGATCGTTAGATGTGACTATTTCCCTAGAAATCGTTAAGAATGGACTAATCCCCATGTGTTAGTCAAGTGAGCTAATCTCTGCTTCGAAAGCTAATTCCCGGCTATCCGTAATCCTCTAGGTTTTACTTTAACATTGGTATGATATGTGAATGGACTTATCCTCATGTGTTAGTTCAGTAAGCTAATTGATATCCCTGCTTTGAAATCATGCTATCTGAATCCTCTAAATTTTACGTTTGTATCGGTATAATAAAACAGTTAAAAGTATATCATTGAGGGAGTTAGCAAAATTCCAGTTCCCCTCGACCAGGACTATTTCCCTCGGCTTCGCCTTGGGAAGTAGTGCTGGCCTTGGGGAACTGGAATCTTGCTGACTCCCTCAATGATATACTTTAACTGTATAATAATAAATTGATTTTGCATCCATATATGGCATATACTACTATTCCAATAACAGCATGTCACTTTGTTTGATAAAGCATGCAGTTTCACATGTTGACCACCATATTTTTCATTGATTGGACATTTAATTTCAATGATAATAAATACTATTTTGCACATGAACAGAGAAGCCAACAATGGTTTTGACTGACCATGTGTTGTTGCTTATTACATATGCTGTCATTGTAAACAATCATTCGGTGCAACTGCTCAGTATTATCAGTTTATTGCTGGATTCTCTATTTCATATGCAAAGTAGTATTCATTTCATTGAAATTTAACATCCAGTCAATGAGAAATATGGTGTTCAACATGTGAAACTTAAGCATGCTTGATCTAACAAAGGGGCATGCTGTTATTGATATGATAGTATGATTTTTTTATATATACTCAGTTTAGGGTTAAACTTTGGTATCTCGAACACTGAGTGATATCTTGATCACTATGGAGATGTCAAAGTCATTTTGAAGTCCCTTGAACCACATTTTTCTTCTTTGTATCTTACTCTCAAGCTCTCAACCCCTTGAATATCTCAAAGTTTTTCATTGTTCCCATTGAGTTCAAGATAATAAGGTTTGACTGTATTATACTGATTCAAATTAATGGATGATGCATTATAAATAAAGCAATCTTATATATTATTGCATTTATATTTTCCAGGCAATGTAAGAAATGATTGCTGAATTCCTGAGGATTGGGATGAATCTTTTCTATTCTTACTAACTGTCCAAACATCATTTGAGGATCCCTTCCTAAGAAAGGAAGAATTTGCCTATTCAGAGCTCGAGAGTCCATAGTTTACAAAATATTATGTAACATAAAACTAGCATCTTCATATTTTATTTAATTATAAAACAGTAGTAGAATATGTTTGAAAAAAGGAGGGGGGTTATAACAAGCTCTCACTGGTACTGCATGTCTAATATACATGTATTACATATTTTAATTACACATGTATTTCAAAACAGATTATCAGTAAATGAAAGAAACACAATGTTAATCTTTCAGTGGCTTTTATTTAGATTTATCATTTTAAAAAATGGAACTTGAATCTGTTTAAATATGAAGGGAAAAAAACTAGAATTCAGTAGGTACATGTACATGTATTTAGTTCTTTTTATTATAAGTTGTTTAAAATTTAGGGAGCTTGTGAAGGATATCTAAATATTTTTTTTTAAATTTTTTTTTCATAGTTAAACAATTTAATTTTTATTATAACATATGCTCTGTAATTTACAACTTCATTTGTCGTACAACATTCCATTGTCTGTCTACCTGTAGGAGTTCATTTCTTGTAAATAAAGATGGATACATGATGTTTGTTCACATTGCCATTTTTTTTATACACGAGTCCTGAGTTATAAATTTTGTACATACCTGTATGTACATTTTTTGTTAAATAATTTAACTTTAACCAAATATTAACTGAATGTAATTTTGTAGGTAGATACCTTCCAGAAATATTTACATCTACCAGGTACATGTGAAATCAAATACTGTATACTTGAAAATCAGGATATTTATTAAATGGAAATCAAGTTGCACATTCATTTATTGTGAAATTAGACAGACTGTGTTGTTATATTTATACTAACTCAACATAAACATTGATTGGATGTGATCCTGGTTAATTAAATAAAGGATGTGAAACCATAATAATTTCTTCTTCTTTTTTTTTAACAATTAATTACACTTTTCAAATTTCAGACTTGATGTATCTAAATTGATAAAAGAAATTGACTATACCATTAAAAATTCTTGAGTTGTCTCTCTTTGTGGAAATAATTATCTGTTGCAATGAATGCTCCCTTGGGTTCATGACCCTGAATATTGATAAGGTTGGGAGGTGTGACTATACCGCGCGTAAGTTGCTAGTGTCAAGGGACGTTACTCTGATACCGGTGTATATGTATGGTGCTCTACCGGCGTTACAATTAAGCAAAATTTTGTAATAAAATTCAGTGAACAAATTAAGTTATTTAAAATGTTAATCATTTTGAGATTAATTATCTTTGAAGTGCATTTTTTTCAGAAAGTTAAGAGGAAAAACAATATTCTGATAAAAAAAATCATTTGTGAAATACTTTATTTCACAAATTCAAGAAACTGATTTTTTTTTTCATAATTATGAAACACTGAAAAGAACCTCATTCTTTCATATCCTTTACTTAACAGCAGAGTAGTAAATGGGGTAAATGTCCACACAATAACTCTTTTCCAATTTAACAAAAAGTAATCATTCTTGGCTCTTTTGGCTCACACAGTCTACATACACATCATCATAATTTCCAATTTCCAAATGTTAAATTTCACCATAATCAATACAAATTGCACCCCATTTCACTTTTGGATATTATTTTTAATGTTACTTATCTATTGTCATTTAGTATTTGCTCCATAATCTTGGAATTTTTGTTTGAACTTGGAGGTAAAGCTCTTGATGCTGAATTTTCATTTGTTGCTTGACACTCCTTTAAAAGTAGCATTATGTGCCTTTTTGAATTTTCAGACTTTTTCTATTGTATTTTTATTTTTAATTCTTTTGATTTTTTTTCCTGCACCCTTAAAACAGAAAATAATTATTTTTTTCATCAGATAACAAATAATGAAAATGTAATTGGAGAATAAGTCAGGTTAAAAAAAAAATCTTCATGCTTATCTGCAGTCATCTAATTTAAAATATTTTTTAACTCTTTCATTGGGTTAAATAAATCTTGCTGAAACTGCGTTCCATACATAACTTTTCCACAGTGGTCACATGACATATGACCCCTAAACCAGACGGCAACAAATTTGCCAATCAGTTGTAAAATGCGCCTATAAATTGACCGTTTGTTACATTTTTACAATGCAGGGTATGAGGACTGTTACAGGTAGAGTTTAAAAATGTGTCCATCCAATGTAACTTTTGATAACTTACCAGACTTTGCAACATTTTATGATCTAAAGCAATAGTAATGACAACGAGGTATCACCAATCTTTTTCTAAAAATATCTGGCCGCTAGGTGTCGCCTAAAGCGAGTGAATTTATAGATAAAGGGATACCCCGGTACCGTAGAACCACCGGTATCGTAGGAATGGAGTATATATTTTATTATAATAAAAGTTTTTTTTAATCGTATGTGTATATTTTTATGACGAAGTTATATTCTCAATAAAATGTACATCTTTCAAATTAATGCTTTTCGAACATTTCCGTGCAAATAATGATACCGTGCAATGATGAATACTTCAGATACAGATAATTTTTCATAAAAGCATTCATAAAATCGTGTATATAGATTTTTTCCTAATTATAATTGTAATACCTAGATCATGAGTACTTTTTAGCATTCTAGGTACGCACCAATTATATGCCTCATTAATGATTAAAGATGGAGCAGTTCCCGATGACCAATGGTCACGACTGTAACGTTATATCATATGACTATTTGTTATTATTTCAACTGAGTTTCACTGTTGACCTTGAGACATTTATATGAGAGTAACATATTTAAGGAGCAAATTCTCTTTTAATAATGCTTAATGCTGACAACTCTAAGGGACTGCACAACAAAATTACAAGTTGTAAGTTTTAAGTTATGTTGTCCATTTTGTTGTCTGTGTACATATTTGTTTTGATGAAAATCTTACTAGAAACAAATCATTACTAGGTGAAAAGTATATTTTCTATTTATCAAATTTTGCTTTCGGCCTTATATCATTGTTACATCACCTCAACACTTATTTAATGAAGAAGAGATGAACACGGTTATGAAAGGCCGTGTAGTTAATTTATGTACTGGGTATATCAAGCTTTCATATTTTAAGGAAAATAAGTTATTCATTTTAACTGATGAACCACCAGTTTATCTAGTAGAGGAGACTGACGTAGCTAATTTTTTGGCTTAGGTCAAATCAATATAAGGGAATCATTTATCTTTTGGAATTTGATTTTTGAAATGTAGTTTTTAAACTTTTGTACCTTCCGTGTATCCTGTAGTTTGTTACTGATTAATTGCATTCTTGTCTTGTCTAAGAACCCAGTTTCCTTAATGCTTCAACAACTCAGATCCATGTTTAGAAATATGCATTTGACAATACCCTTACAAAAATTAAACCAACTTTAGTTTAATTAATAAAGTTAACTATAATTGATACTTTGAAACCTTGATTTACTATGAAGCTTAACTCTAGATTTAGAGTCTTAATACTTCTCACATTACATAACAATGATGAATATTGAGAATAATAATAATAACAAGTATTAAGCCCTTTTAAGGATTCTGGGTGTGTCCACAAATTAAACCCAAAAGATCCGTCGAAAATTATGAAATATAAATTTCTATCCATAGATCAAAATTTACAAAAAAAAAAACAAAAAAAAAAAAAAAAAAAAAACGCCGTATATAATAATAGTAATAAAATATATCAAATTTAATCCATGTCCTATTTTTTTTTAAGTAGAACTTTCCTATTTTCCGAAAGTTTGAATATTCTAAAAATGGCCACGACCATCCAGCCCTCTTTATATAATGAAATATGGAGATAACAAACAGTATTCAAGCTCAAAGTCCATTTAAACAATACAAACCGGGAGCAGCGCAAAACGCGGACCTCCAAAAACATCAGTGGTGGATTCAGGTCACATGAAGGAGTAAACAACCCTTGCCGACCGGTAACACCCACCGTGTGCTCCTTGTCATGAAAAATCCGTAGATAATTCACCATGTAAATAATGGCCTAACAATTATTATAAAAAAAGTCAGTCAGCATTTGACTTAGTGATAGGTTGTATTTGCTGACAAGGTCATTGTATCGACCATAGAACTTGCGAAATGATGACTTCAAAGTAAAATGCATGTAAGAATCGGTGAAGATAAAATGTAACAATTAATTCGAATTTTCATGGTAAAATACTTTTTATAGTAAAACTTTCATTTAATATAGAAAAGACTTTAATACTATAAGAAACTAAAGCTTAGCAGAGAGGTTTTATTAAGGTAAGGACGGCATATTTTCCCAACAGGGGATACTTTCTCCTCCTAGGCACCTTATTCCACCTCTGGAATTCCCAGGGGTCCGTATTTAATGCACTGTTCACACACACACACACACACACACACACACACACACACACACACATATATATATATATATATATATATATATATATATATATATATATATATATATATATATATATATATATATATATATATCGATCTCTGCTCATTATCTTCAACTTTTTCATTATCGCACTCCCCCAAAAGCCCTATCAAGCTATTCAATCGTTATCAATTTTTTGGGCAAAAATAAAAAAAAAATCGTATCTATTGTCATAATGTTATTATAAAAAGTAATTTAAATTAAACTTGTAATTTGACTGAAAAACCCTGCTGTATCTAAAAAAAAATCCTATTAATATTACTTTGAAATATTCAGAGAATATATTTACAAAATTGACAACAAACACTCTATATCTGTAATTTTTTCATGAAAGGTTTTGTGAAGGGAAGTTGATGATATTAGAGTCGAAGTCATCACGTTTATCATAAAGCTTTTTTGTTAGTTTACCATTAACGTCTTTTTCTAGTAAATAGCCAAATATGAAACAGATGTGTCAGACTCTGTGGTGTCGTTTATTTCATGTTCACTGTGATATATCGAATCGACATAAGAAAGGAAGTAACTATTGTTAATTGATAATACATCGTAGCTCACTGGAATATATCGTATCGACAAAAGAATGAAAATAACCATTGCTAATTGAGAATACGTCGTCGATATATCTAAATGTCGAGTTGAAGGCCACAGCAAGTGTTTTCTTCTTCTCAGGTGAAGTTTTAGAATAAATTCTGCTTCATATGAAAACAAATATAAGTCTGCTAAAAACGGGGCGCAATTGATACCCATAGTAATTCCAACAGATTCTTGGAAGACCTGATCTTCAAAAACTATATAGATATTGTTAATCAGAAACTCAAGCATCTTTTTAATATCAACTTCAGAGTACTTGTGTGTACAACCAGAATGTTTTTTGATAGAATTATGTTGCAAATGATCAATGACAAGGTAAGTATATTTATGAGTTCCATTTTAATTGAAAAAGTAGTTCTCTATGATATCAAAAAGCCTGAACTTTAATTTATCGCGGGGAATGGTCGTATAAAGTGTTAAAAAGTCGTACGTTTTGATATTATTGATTTTGGTAAAATTTTGTGATTTCATATTTTCTAAAAGTTCCTAGGAGTTTTTAAGTATCCACATCTGATTTACACCTGTTCTGAAATATATTGTTGTACATTACTCCTGAAGTTTCTCCTTTACTGTTATAAATATTTTAGTGAGGAGTAAAGAAAGAGGCCTGGTAGAACATTTACTGGAACCCGCTATGTTCTTTGTTTGTAAGGTTTTTTAAAGAGTTTTGGAATCCAGTATAGGTTTTGTAATTCAAAATCATTTTGATTGTTGGGAATATTAAAAATATTTAAAACTGACATATGGTTTTGAAGAATTTCTTCCCTATAATGGGAGTTATGGGCGTAAGTTGGATTACCACTTGCAGTATTAAATCCTAGTTCCTCTAAAATACGATTCAATAATGGGCCTTACAAATAAAGACAGTGTTGTTACCTGCTTTGTCAGCTGGGACCAGTACATACTGATAGTGTATTCTATTTAATTCTTGTTTTTCTTCTGAATTGAGGAAGACAGAAGGATAGATGTTTTCCATATAGCCCCTCAATCGCTTAATGCGAGATTTCAACATCTATCTGTAATTTTAATCCAATCTGATAAAGTGTTCAAGTGCCTTTGATATTTTTGATACAATATTATCCTGAGTGTTCTTCCAAGGAATGGACGTGTCGCCTCTTTCATAGCATCATTAAAGATGTAAATAAATGTAGGAGTGTTCAGTTGGTGTATACAGGTTATTTTCGCCCGATGTTATTTCTCCATATCACACTTCAAAAAAATTGTCCAGTTTTAAATTCGCACCGAACAATAATTTCAAAATTATTCAACAAAATTGGGGTAACCGGAAGTTGGGTGGATTTGGTAAGGACACCAAGACACTGGATGACTACTAAGCAATATGGTAGTCAATCAGGGTATATTATTTGATTTTTTAAGCGGGAGACTGCTCCCGTCGCAATCTCACCGACCACCTTCGGTAACCACCAACTTCATATCTTGACAAAAACGGTGCGCAGTGCACGTCGGGAAATTGGTTTTCGGGCAGGAAGGTCCTTTTAGGGTTTTGTCATGACACCAAGACATTTGTCAATCCAACTGTTTTGGAAAAGATGGCATATTTTATATACTAGTACCAATCAGGCAGATGATCAATTCACAAATAAGAATAAAAAGTGGTGCGTTAGCAATTTTGTCTAGTGTAGTTAATGAATTTGGTTGAAGGGATAAAAACATCAACAGTTATAAAGCCTGTGATAGAACAGCATATATAACAGCTGTATATTGTAAATTGTGACGATCAAATAGAAATATCATTCCCAAACCATTAAAGATATAAAAGAAAAAAAAAGAATTTACATCATTAGAAATAAATATATAAATAATAATTAATATATTTTTAATTTTCCCCCCCATACTTGCTGAATTTAATAATCTCTCACATTTTCAACTAGAAAGAGATAAAAGTCTGTCTTTTCTGCAATTGTCAGTTTACAACTTTATTTGAAGTCGATCTAAATCGGTAAACAGATTTCGATTATTTTCATGCTGAAACCCTGCCTCTACAAAAAAACATAAGTTTAATTAAATTTTTTGAGTACTTGTTACAAAGTAGTCAAAGTTCAAATTCAAGCAAGTGTAATGCCGGACGGGTGTTTTTCATGGTTTATAACAAACAGTGCACTAAATAGTACAGACGTACCTCTTAAATGTAAAAAAGAACATACATACTGTATATCGCTACTCTGAACTATTTTAAAAGTAGAACAAAGGTCAAATTCAAGGATCACGAGGTCAGAAACTCTGGAATTTTACAAAAGTCATACCGCCAAGATATATATTTGGAAATTTCCAAAAATCTTAGGTGTAACAGACAGACAGACAGCTAGCTAGACAAATAGACAGACAGCTAGCTAGACAGATCCATTGCTAGCTAGACAGCTATACAGGCAGACTGATGGATAAAAAGAAAAAAGGACAGACGCTGGGTAAAGTGATCTTTAAGTGTTGCTGGTCTGTAGGCGATAAACAATTTTTATAGCACCATATAGTTCCTTGTTTTTTTTATAACCTCACGTATATCTTCTTTTAAACTTCTTTGTGTTTAATAGAGATTGTTCTATCTGACGTATCCGTATACGTATCTTATACGGATACGTGAGAAAGAACAATCTCAAATAGTGAGGGAGTTGAATTATTTACATTAAAATACTTTTAAAATCTTCTTTTATTTATTCATTTATTTATTTATTGAATACTTCAAATATTTTCTTTTTTTTCAGATTGCAATTACAATTGTATTGAGTATAAAGATAATCCAAACATATAACTGATCAAAAGATGCAAAACCACACAGAAGAAACATCATTGACCTCTCAGAGGGTGTTTTCTATTTCAGTTTGTCTGTTTATAGGTATTCCTTGTGTATGTATCAACGCATTCGTATTCATTATCTTGATAACAAAAAGAGCCCTAAGACAAAACACGTATCATTTCCTGGTCCTACTGCTATCGATCTGTGACTTTCTCGTTGGACTTGGTTACATTTCATACGCCATCCAAACGAATGTTTCACAAGGGGACAGATTTAACATGGCGATGTGTGTTATCAAAACATTTTTCTCTGTGAATGGTATTTTGTTATCTCTAGTTCAGACATTTCTAATTGGTTTACAAAGATACTTAATTATTTGTCGAACTTCTTGGAGTAATCGTTCGTTTCAAAATGGTAGAAAATACATTGTTTGCATCTCTAGTTGGCTGACAATATTAATCTTTACAGTTGGTTTGATATCCCCTCCAGATGGTCCGATGCCAGCTTGTCAAGTTCAATATATATACAAAAGACATTTTCAAATTTTCATAAATTTTAACAAGTTATTGATAGCATTACTTGTTGTGACAGTCGGATTGTATTGTGTAACGCTACGCTTTGTCATAAAACAGAACAGGGTTGTTGTCCCCAAACCTTTACAGAAGTCAAGTAAAAGCCCTGCCATAGAAATCAAGAACACAAATCAAGGTGAGAGCAGCAAAAATGAAAGTCACAAGAATATTAAGAAATCAGAAATAGAACTTAACGAAGTATCATCTGGAAACAAATTGCAGCAACCACAAGGATCAAAGAGTGAAGGTCACGTACAACAAGTTTCTACTTCCGGTTATCAAAAAATGGCAGTTTTGAAGAGGAAGAAAGTTTTGAATACTGTTGTATTGCTTGGAATTCTCCTGTGCTGCTTAATTATTTTATCTTCCCCACTAATTATTGCCTCAATCTTTTTTGATGAAGTCCCCGGTCTCTACCTTTTTGTTGCAGGTTGTTGTTGTGGAATTAATTCTATCATTAATCCTGTGATATATTGCTTAAAAATTGAAAGTGTGCGTTCTGTTGTCAAAGACTTTCTCTGTAGACGTGCTTGAAAGAAAGAAAAACAACAGATATCCTTGTATGATTTTTATGGGCATTTTGTGTGTTGTTTATACATTTAGTTGTTTTTCTTTTTAATTTGTTTAATAAAGCCTCGATATGTATTACTATTTTTAATTTTGATTTCAGTTTGGAAAAGCATTGCTTCTTAAATAAATTATTTGTACATCTTTAACAGATATAATAAGTCAAAAGCACATTTTTGTAATATTCGTATCTGAAAAAAAATTATGGACAAAAAAGTGAATAAAACAATGTTTTGAGAAACTCAACTGTACTTGAAAGCAAGGGATGTAAAATACATATATAACTGCTGGAAGACAATAGGATATAATAAATTTTAAATATACTCTTTCTACAGACATCCCAGTTCTTAGGACTTGAGACCTTGGTTACATTTTGTTTCATTCGTATAATAAAGAGGAAGGAGTGAAGCGGTTATTTCTCTTCAAAAAATAGAGTTTGTAAGGTTAAAAATCCTTAATTTATTCGAAATTTAATACTCACCAGAAATACCAAAATTCCATATTTGTCAATATTCCCGTGTTTTGCCCCACTTTGTCTCTATGTTTCGTTAACGATTTGTTAGTAGACTATGAAACTATAAATTCGTTAATTGGAAGAGTAATTGTAGAGACCATAAATTACAGACATAGAACTATGGTTTTGTCATATCAAAATTATAATCTCAATCATCGTAATATCATACTAAATGAGATGTCAATTGTCGAATAAAATGGCACATAATATAAGTTTTCTGCCTACATGGAGTTATGTATGTATTACATAAGGTTGTTAATTTTGGTTATCAATTTTCCTTGAACTATGTTTGATCTATGCATTTATTTACTGTAGGATTTTTGTCAATAGATTACTCGGTGATAAGCGGTAAATAAAAAAGTATTTCTTGATTAGGTTGATACGGTGTCCATTTTCGTAGGATATCCAACACTCAATATTCGGCCCAAATTTTTGCTAAAAACAGAGTCTTGCACATATGTTTCATATCTGGATATATTACTAGAAAAAGACGTTAACGGTAACCTAACAGCAAAACTTTATGATAAACGTGATGACTTCTACTTTTCTATCGCCAACTTCCTTTATTTTTATATCAATATAATATTATCACTTGTACATGGAATTTATGTCTCCCATTTGATTCGATATGCAAGAGAGCATGCTCTACGTACAAACAATTTCTGAAACGAGACAAGCTATTGACAAACAAGTTGATGGAAAAAAACTACTGACAAATAAGTTAACGAAAAAAGAATATGGACAACAGCGTATAGAGTCAACATTTTGCAAATGCTATGCAATGACATAGTCAGCTAATCGTCAGCTAATACAATATACATGTATCATTAAGTCGAATGTTGACTGACTTTTTTCATACAAATTGTTAGGCCATTATTTTCTCAATGAATTGTCTATGGATTATCCGTTTGCCCGATCAGGACAATAAGCACTCGGCGGGTGTGACGGGTAGAACATGTTCTTTTATAACGAATTGAGATATGAACCCGATGTGCAGGTAATAATGGATTTTGCTAAATAAAAAGGAAACTTGACGATAGAAACTTGAATTCATCACGTCTATCATGAAGTGTTGTTGTTAATTTGCCAACAGCCATCATAATCTCTTTCTAGTAATCCATCCAAATATGAAACAGATGTCTCAGACTCTATGGTGCTTTTATTTAAAGTTCCATTTGATATATCAAATCTACATAGAAATGAAAACGAATAAAATTAATTGATAAAACTTCGTCGATATTTCTAAATGTCGAATTGAAGGCCACGGAAAGAGTAGAATAAACATGTAGAGTTTTTGAATAAACTCTGCTTCATAAGAATACAAAATCAGGTCTGATAATACTGAGCCTAATTATAACCCATGGGAATGCAACAATTTGTTGGCAGAGCTGGTATACAAAGCTTACATAGATATTGTCAATGAAAAATCCAAGCATCCTTTTTATATTAATCTCGGAGTACAATATGTAGAATCAGTTTGATTTTTTAACAAATTAAGTTTAAATATCATCACTCATTAGGTATTTAAATTTACACATTCCATTTTTAGTGATTAATAGTTGTCGAATAGCCTGTTAAATAGCCTAGTCTTTAATTAATCGTGGGGAATGATTGTACAAAGTGTTGAAAAATCTTTTACGATTTAATGTTAAACATTTTACATTTAAGCCATGTAGCTTCTGTAAAACAATGTTATTATACAAATGTTGAAATAAATTTACAAAACCGTCTATCTCGATTAGAGAACTGTCAATCTCTATTATTATTACAGAACTGTCAATCTCTATTATAGAAATGCCAATCTCTATTACAGAACCGTCAATTTCTATTACAGAAGCCTCCATCTCTATTACAGAACCGCAAATTTCTATCACAGAACTGCCAATATCCATCACAAAACCGTCAAACTCTATTACAGAACCGTCAATCTTTATCACAGAACTTCCGGTTTGTTCTATTTCAGAACTGCCACACTCTAAGACAAATCCGTCGATCTCTATTACAGAACAGTCAATCTCTATTACAGAACAGTCAATCTCTATTACAGAACCGTCAAACTCTATTACGGAACCGCCAATATCAATTTCAGAACTGCCAGTCTCTATTACATAACCGCTAATCTCTATCACAAACTCCCCAATCTCTATTACAGAACAGTCAAACTCTATCACAGAACAGTCAATCTCTATTGCAGAACAGTCAATCTCTATTACAGAACCGCCAATCTTTATTACAGAACAGCCAATCTCTATTACAGAACTGTCAATCTCTATTACAGAACAGTCAATCTCTATCACAGAACAGTCAATTTCTATTACAGAACCGCCAATCTTTATTACAGAACAGCCAATCTCTATTACAGAACAGTCAATCTCTATTACAGAACTACCAATCTCTATTACAGAACCGTCAAACTCTGTAACAGAATTGTCAATCTCTATCACAGAACAGTCAATCTCTATTACAGTACCGCCAATCTCTATTACAGAACTGTCAATCTCTATTACAGAACAGTCAATCTCTATTACAGAATCGCCAATCTCTAGTACAGAACCGTCAAACTCTGTAACAGAACAGTCAATCTCTATCAGATAACCCTCAATCTTTATCACAGAACTGCCTGTTTCTATCTCAGAACTGCCAGTCTCTAACACAAAGCCACCAATCTCTATAACAGAACTGTCAATCTCTATAACAGAACTGTCAATCTCTGTTACAGAACAGTCAATCTCTATTACAGAACAGCAAATCTTTATCACAGACCGTCAATCTCTACTTGTTTAATGATTTTACCTATTTTTAAAATTATTTTCAAATTTAGTAAGATTACACATTGATTTGTAATCTGATTTAAATAAGAAAAATGACATCTTGACCGATCGAGAGACATGTTTAAATTAAAATGATTTCGTATATATTTTCTTTTTAACTTCAATGTAATAGATTAGATTGTAAGAAAGAGAAATATCGACCTTAGAAAACTCTTTTTATCATTCTATTAATTATGAGTACTTTGAATATGGCATTATTTCATATTGCAATTTCAACTCTATTGAGATTAAAGATAATCCATCACTGATCAAAGGATGCAGAGCCACACAGAAGAAACTCCATTAACTTCTCGTAGGATGTTTTCCATTTCAATTCGTCTGTTTATATGAATTCCTTGTATAATGCGCATGCGTATTCATTTTCTTGATACAAAAAGATCCCTTATACACAACGCACCAAACGTACAAATAATTGATCAAAGGATGCAGAACAAAACAGAGGAAACTTCAGTCACCACTAAGGAGATGTTTTCCATTTTAGTTTGTCTATTTATAGGAATACCCTGTGTGTGTATCAATGCATTCGTATTCATAATTTTGATAACAAAAAGAATCCTTCGACAAAATACGTATTATTTCCTGGTCCTATTGCTATCAATTTGTGATTTTCTCGTTGGACTTGGTTATATTTCATACGCCATTCAAACGAATGTTTCACAAGGGGACAGATTTAACATGGCAATGTGCGTTATCAAAACATTTTTCTTTGTAAATGGTACTTTATTGTCTCTACTTCAGACATTTTTAATTGGTTTACAAAGATACTTAATTATTTGTCGTACTTCTTGGGGTGATCGTTTGTTTCAAAATAATAGAAAATATATTGTTTGCATCACTAGCTGGCTGATAATATTAATTTTCACGGTTGGTTTGATGTCACCTCCAGATGGTCCGATGCCAACTTGTCAAGTTCAATATATCTACCAAAGACATTTTCAAATTTTCATCAATTTTAAGAAGTTATTGGTAGCGTTACTTGTTGTGACAGTCGGATTGTATTGTGTAACTTTACGCTATGTTTTTAAACAGAACAGAGTGGTTGTCTCTAAACCTTTACACAAGAATTTTGAAAAGTCGAAAAAGACCTCTGCGAGAGAAGTCAAGAAATCAGGTCAAGGAGATGGCAGCAAAAATGACATTAAGAAGGATATTCATAAAATAGGAGTAAAATCAAACGAATTATCATCTAAAAACAATTTGCAGCCCCATGGATCAAAGAGTGAAAGCAATGCACAACTTGAAGCTTTTCCTTCCGGTTATCAACAAATGGCACTTTTGAAGAGGAAGAAACTTCTCAATACTGTTGTATTGCTTGGCATTCTCTTGTGCTGCTTAATTGTTTTAACCTCCCCACTAATTATTGCCTCAATCTTTTTTGATGAAGTCCCCGATCTTTTTCTTTTTGTTGCAGGTTGTTGTTGTGGAATTAATTCTATCATTAATCCTGTGTTATATTGCTTAAAAATTGAAAGTGTGCGTTCTGTTGTCAAGGATTTTCTCTGTAGTTGCGCTTGAATGAAATTCAAATATCTTTTAAATAAGTTATGATCATTCTTTGTTTAAACTTACGATATTTTGCATTTGTCTATTTTCGTTTTAACTTTATTTGAGAAAACAGTTTGCTATCAAAATAAATTAGTCGTACATCTTAAATAGCCATAATAAGACAAAAGCATACATTTTTTAAAATTATATTTGTATTAAAAATCTATTAATATAAAAAATGAGTAAAGCAACTGGACAGTAAAGTAGGCAACGGGTGCAAAAAAGAATTAGGTGTAAAGACATATAATAGTGATGGTAAGATTTTTAAATTTTTGTTCCAGAAAGATGACCCCTTGAATAAAGAATATATCGTTGTTTTCGTGGAATTTTGCTTTTTTGGGGGGGGTCAGTTATCAATGTTTTGCTCGTAAAATAATGACCTAGTAAAAAACGAACCTCAATTATTCTATGGTTTAAAGAGTTTGTCTGGCAAGTAAATATTTCTATACATGGGTCATTGGACATTGAGAATGGGGGTTCAGACGTCCCCTCGATTCCAAACATTTTGGAAAAAATAGTGTAATTCTATCATGCATGAAGCATGGAGATACTGAACCATAATCAAGCTCAAAAGTCCAAGTAATGCAAATCTGGAGCTGAGCAACATGGACCTTTAAAAACATCAGAGGAGGAATCAGGTGCCATGGAGGAGTAATCATCCCTTGCCGACCGGTCACACCCACCGTGTGCTCCGTGTCATGATCGAACAAAACCCGTAGACATATACTTATTTAAAAGGTTTCAATACCTATTTTATAATAAATTTGCTAAATTCTTGATTTTGGGCATTGATTGTTATCACACATCTGTTTTGAAAAAAGAACGAAAGACGGAGAAGGAGCTTGTGTTAGTTGATGAAAATGTAATCCATATATAAAATATACCGTTATTTTTAGCATTCTCTCATATTCTGCAGCTGACTTTCAGCTTTCAGATCGAATGAAAATGAAAAGAAATTATTAGAATTTAACATATCTACCAGCATAGCCGGGGAAGGGGGGGGGGAGTAATTTATAATAGAGTTTATTATAATAGAGACTGGAAAATTAACGTTCAGGACTTCCTCCTTGTCGTCAGTGGTTTGCATGTTTTGTTAATTGGTTAATTTCCTTTTAAAATTTTAGCATAAAAATTGGGCAAGAGACAGATATGAAAAAAACACATCTTTGTTAAATTGAGAATAAATGGAGAACAAACGATTGCAACCATTACAAGCGAAAGACATTGTTAACAACAATGACTGCAACAGTTATTGCCAGATTTGAAAATATAAAAAAAAATACATTTTTTGATTGTATTTATATCGGAATAAATTAATTCTGGTGGTAGACCAATATCATCATTATATGATTGATTTGTACTCCGATTAATTTTTGAGATCACTTCATAAGAAACCTTACATAAATTTTGAGTTCATCGATTGATGAACAAAATCAATTTTTATAAGAATAAGAGAAAAAAAAAATTCAAGTTCATGTGTATTTATAGTAGAATGTGTATGGATTCATTTACACAAAAGGTCTTAAATACATGAAAACTTCAAATAAATGAAGTGTCGGAAGTTAGAAGTGTGAAAACATAAAAAATTATCTAGAGGAGAAACTAAAATTAACCAACTTCGTTACTGACATGTGATCAATAAATCATCATTAATTTGACAAAATGACAGAATGCATTAATAGGTAACCTTCATAATGCATTTGGTCTGTAATTTTGTTATCTATTTTTATGATCATGGACTGAGTTTTTCATTTTTATAGTATTTTCTCCAGAACCATACTAAAATAATCAAGAATTGTAAACGAAGGGGTGGTCATTTTAAAAAAAAAACAACTAAGGCCCTTAAAATGGAGGAAGTGTTTAACTAGTGGGCTGGGAAGGGGAGGGGAGGGGGCTAAAGAAAAAACACTGCTGACATATACCCCATATAAATCAAAGTATCTTTTAAATCCAAATATAGAGTTTACAAAAAACTAAAAACAATTTCTTAAAAACAAAGAATATCCGTAGCAGATATGCAAGTTTAAAATCAAGCCAGTTCCAGTACCTCGTCTTGTATGCAGTTATGTATAAAGTACCTCAGTTTTTCGGTTGGGGAGGGGATAGAGGAGAGAGAGGGTATGTTGTTTTTTTAACAAGTATATCAGAATAAAGATAAAGGAAAACATTAATGCCAAAATCTAGTAAATTAGTTTAGACAGCCTCTTGGTGCAAGGTCCATTATGCCATCATAATTATAATCTGAAGAGCCAATTGCAAAACATGGCTAAACGCACTAACAGTAAAGATTTTATATAGTTTGGACTGTAGCTATTGCTATCGAGGTTCAATGTAGAAAAATCATTTAAAACACGATGTCTAGAAAGTTTAAAATATGCATTTTCCAAATATTGACGTTTACGTCGAATATAAAGTTTATATATCTATGATTTTAGATTACCACTCCAACTTTGTTCATTCTAATGATAAAAGCATTCTCGTTCTGCCTGAAAATTCTATTTACGTCTCACTCCTCGAAGTCCAGAAGAGTTTATGCGATAGAAAGGTATCTGTCGTTTGCTTTCAGTATACTGTTTGTTTATTAATTTGTTTTTCAAAGCAATCAACAGTTTTGTTCTAAATTCAAGAAAACATACATGCAGTTCTGTAAACCAGGTCTTATTGTTATCAGCCAAGTTGTTATATTCAATTTGATTTCTTTTTTTTTTTTTTTGGCGATTCTTCAAAAATGGCTCAAATTTAGAGAACGTCAGGATACATAATTCATAAAATGTTTAAAATATCAAAAAAGATACAGCGTTTCAAGTTTCTATGCAACTTTCTCTACCACTATTTTAAACTGCAATATAAAAGAAATATAGTTCTATTAGAAATATCTTATTGATGTTAAACGCATTTGAGAAAAAGTTTCAATTTCTGTACGCGTGGGACTGCTAAGCCAGTGTATATATATATATAAAAAAATAACATCAAAGCTGAAGGAATGCATTTTTGTTTCTTATCATTTCTTTTCAGCAGACACTTTTCAATTTCGATCGATACATTGTGATGTAAAGTATCCTGACTTTGGCTATGAGCTTAACCGAACGAAAGATTCAATGAAGTTATGGTCACTTGCGCATAAACATTTTGACAAAAGACCACATCCAACTGCCAATTATTAATCAAACTTGTAAAAGGGTAGTCTTTAGCTATGTATTTGAAATTAACTTTACATAGGTTGGACCCCTTTATTTATTTAAGGAATAAGAGAAAAGGTATAGGTTGCTAAAATACCATCGAACAGAATTCAGAAGATGACATCAAAATTAGGCCTAAATGTTCTGAAGGCATTGGGAGAAAAGCGGGGGGGGGGGGGGGGGGGTCAAGGGCATGCATGCCCAATAATCAATGCAATTTTAGCTTAAATTTCCATTTTTCTTTAAAATATATTCTTATGCTACTAGGACGATGGACATATTTTTTTCTTCAGCTTTTAGTGATATTCCACGTTTCCGATGGCGATTTCACGAGTTTCACACAAAATATAATGTTGCAGAACACACTTTTATAAAAATTTAGAATGATGTGTTCCCAAATTCAGAATTTTTATGCACTTAGAAACGACGGAACGTTTTACAAACGTCCGCTTGCAGAAAACTCTTTTTTTTTTTTTTATTTCTTTATATATGTCCGCTTGCAGTAAACTTTTTTTTATGTCTGCTTGCAGTAAAATTAGTTAACGGGTTGGAAACTTTATTAACTACAGTGGAAAGTGCAAGTGTACTAGTGAGCTATACAGCGCTTGAGTGGATCCCATGCACAGGCGGTCATGAAGAGAACCGCCCATGGGTCGGAGAGAGCAATGCAGAAGTACAATTGGTAGCTGAAAGTGTAAATAGAATAATAGAACCTCCGACATGGAAAGCATGGAAAAAAAATATCGTCATATGACAAAAATATCAACTGATCACGCGCATTCTATGACGTGTACATCTCGTTCTTTTTTTTCTTCTGGACACTAAAGCGAACAGACGTGCTTTCTGTAAGTACGTAGATTTTATATATTGTAATTTTGAAATATCTGAGTATTTGTGAAATCAATATAGTGTGGTTTATTTTTTCAGTGAACTATTGATACTATTTTACATATGCCAATTGTTTAACAAAAGTTTGAGAAATTAACTTAATCCATGACCTTTGTTTAATATAAAGGTGTAAAATATACAGCAAATACAGTGACAAGATTCACTTTCCGCTTGAACGCACACAATACACATGTAAACAACAGTAAAGACGGGGTCAGGATTTGTCTTTCCAGCTAAAGTGATACAAAATAAGTCATTTGATAAAATAATTTTATTACATAATACAGCAGATTTCGCTGATTTATAAAAATGCGTGACATTATACAGTTATTTAATGTTTAATCAGTCAATAGACCAGAATGTTTTTCTAAGGGTACTGGGAACAGCTCAATGTGTTCTATTTGGCTGAGGCCAACAACCGATGGTAATAGAACACAGTGAGCTTTTTCCAGCACCGAGGGAAAATGTTCTGGTCTAAAGACTGATCAGACATTAAATAAGAGTTTTATTACCTAATATACTTAGTATATGGGCACTGTCTGTGAATATATTGCCGGTTCGAAATTTGCAAACTATTGACAGGCGATCCAGTGGAGCACTCTAAAGTTACTTAAATTGTACAGGGGAGTGAATATACGGTTACTTAAATTGTACAGGGGAGTGAATATACGGTTACTTAAATTGTACAGAGGAGTGAATATACGGTTACTTAAATTGTACAGGGGAGTGAATATACGGAAAAATAGAAATACTACATATAATTATTAAAACAATGAAAAATATTGCATTAGGTAAAATGCTCTTCTATTTTCTCTGTAATGTACACCATTTCATAATCAAAGTGAACATCACCAAATGCAGGTTTGGAAACTAATTATTCCAAGTTGACTAAAAGCCCAGTTCTTATACGATCATTTTTTTTCTCAAAAAGAAAGAAAGTATAGATAGACAGCTTTGAATTTACCTTAAGCGAAAGCTGTATTTAAATAAAGTCATATTTACTTCCGTATAATTAGAATTTTATATGTTAGATATTGCTTCTAAACTCTAAGACTAACTCATGAGAACGTCTTAGGAACATCAGTTTCTTATGCATGTTTAAATGTAGCATTTCCGAAATAACTTTAACGATTAATATTTACATTTAGTGTAATTTTATTTGTGAAATCCATTAGAAATCTACAACACTCAATATAACACATACGAAACCTTGTCAAGGCGCGGTAGAATCGAAATAGGAACTGCATATAAATGCAATGCACTAGCGACCCAAAAATATACATTGTTTTAGCTCAGTTTAACTAAAACAATTACCCTATTAAATTGTTGTAAAAGTATATCCATTGTACCTTTAGAATTAATTTGTCATTTTTTACCTTACAATATTCATCTGCATTATCTAACTGTCCACGTTAAAACGGCTGTTATATCAATACACTTCACCAATTTTTAAAGACCAACGACTTCCAAAATTAAGAATTCAATGCTTATTATTGTTGACTAAAAATTCCAGACGCCTTACAACGAGGTCTAAAAAAAGTGATTTATTGGCTGAAGGCATAGACTTAGTTTTAATAGTTCTCATTGGTATGTGTCGATTACAAGACTTGTTTTATTTTTAATTCTAAAACTTTATGTTTAATAATTTCATTAATCATTGCAGATAGCGTTTTATCAGTTATCACTCTTCACATTATGGACATTCTAGGATTCAGCACACAGTGTAAAGTACGTCAATGTTATCATTGTCTAGGGGACACAGAATTCTACTGTAACACTAGTAAAGATCATCTTTGTCTAGAGTGTAAAGAAAAACATGCTATTGATTTAGAGACAATTGACCATGTTGTAATTTACTGTGAAAAATATAACTACATCTCAAGACAAGAGTCTATGAAGAGTACTGTCATTCATGTAAACTCCCTGTCTGTCTCCAATGTAAAAAACACCTCGTACTGAATATAAGAGCAGAATATCAATCAGGGCGTCGACAAAACAGAGAAATCATTCGGAACATCAGAAGTGAGACTCTCTTTAACGGTTGCTTTCTCCTGGCAAGAATCAAAACTGATATAAAAAAAATCACTCAGAAATTCAACAATCAGAAATGACAGCAAAAGCCGCGGAAATCAAAAAGCTCACTGACATTGTAATATCTGAGGCTAAAGTCGGGCAAGAAAGTTCGATTATGAAACAACTCAAGAGAAATATAAAAAGTCAAATTGCAAGCATAGAGAACTATGAACCTAGATGTCAACAGTCAAAAATTAGGCCGGTAAAATTTCTTTTATTCCTAAAGAAAATTCATTTCCCGAAGATTAAGGCCACTCCTAAATTTAGACAGCAGGCCCTGCTCTCCCTAACCCATAAAATTAACATGGTGGATGTGATTAATTTATTGAGCGAAATCCAAATCATAGAGACAGGCAAAAGTCAAATAAGAAATGACAGTCTGATGAAACTGATGTCTACACCTGTATTACACAGATCTGTCACAGTGACAGGTGTTCATGAAGGTGTAAGACACATTTCCTGTGTGACGTCAGACCGGGCCTGGATCAGTGATTGGTATGACAATTTCATCTTAACAAACACAAAAGGTGATACCCTAGATAGTATATATGATGGAAATGGAGCACACACAGTGACCATTACAGGTGAACTTATTTATATAGACAAGAAATATAACATAAAACTATATAAAAACGACAGGACAAAATCCACACTGATAAAGCAGATAGAGCCATGGTATCCATGGTGTGTATACTGCTCCCCTTTCAATGGGGATCTACTGGTCGGGATGTATAGAAATGACCCAGTAGAACCAGCCAAAGCAGCACGATATAGCAACACAGGACAACACATACAGACAATACAACACGACATTACGGGTCAGACACTGTATAGAAGTCCTGGGGACATCACAGAGAACCATAATGGAGATGTTAATGTGTCTGACTCTGGTCGTGATGCTATAGTGGTGACAGATCGTGGAGGAAGACATCGTTTCTCCTACACAGGACCACCAGGAGCAGAACTATATCCAACAGGAATCTGTACAGACGTGCTGTCACACATCTTGGTGTGTGATGCTTTCAGCCACACAGTGCAGATGATTGACAAGGACGGAAAATTCCTGTCACTATTTCTGACACCACAACATGGAATAGGTGCACCATGGGTTCTGAGTTATGATAACAAAACCCAGCTTCTCTGGGGTGCATTTAGTAACAACAACAGAGTTTGTATATACAGATATATAGAGAGGAAGGATAATCTGGTTCATTTAATATATTCAGAAAATTTATACAGACGCTGTGCTTTCTGTTAGGTTATTGTAATTAGTTTTTATATGTACAAACGTACGCACATGGATTGATTTGAGAGGTTATTATAATTTGTAAATAAAATACATGTACATAATTGTGTTCATATATAAACAGGACTATTTGACAAGTAATTTCATTTAGTTGATAAGATACATGCACGCATACATACTGAAAGGTCAATACTCCTTATAGGCACCCAATCCCTCCTCTGGAATTTCCGGGGATCGATCGATCCGTACTTAATCTGATTTTTATAGATTTTTATTTATTTTTGGTTGATTTTTTTGGGATCACTATTTGTTATCTTCACATTTTTCATAACAATTGTTAATAAGATATAATAAAAGACAGACATAGAGACAAATAAATATCTAACAGCCAACTCTAAGAAAAGTTTTGAAATTAGGTAAGAGAGATGGAAATCACAAATATTCTATTTACTATTAGCACGATAGTTCATGCATTTACTTGCAAAGAAAAAATGGTATCCATGGATAGTAGAAGAATGCAATAGAATCTAGCAATCAAAGAAAATATGGTTTCCTAACCCTCAAAATGAATAATTAAATTGTAATTATTAGAAATAACTATTTATAATTTTATTAATATATAGGCGTTTCTTACAATCCCCCAAAAGAGATTTCAGTTTGTCTTTATTGGGCTAAACTGATCATGCACACAAACTAGAGAGTGGAGAGCAAGGAAATGAACATTTGAAAGATCTCAATCAGTGTCACCCAGGAGTTTGGAGAAGCTGACTTTCCTTAGACACTGCTTTCACAGCCTTAAAGGAAACTGTCATTCTCTGAGGTGACATGGAATCAGCTGCCCTGAGTCGTCCCTGCCACTGCTGTGTTGTGGATTCAAAATAAACAATTCGTTGTGTCTACGAATAGATCCCTGTTTAGGCCATGTGTTAGTGAATGATGGTTATGTATATATATATATATATATATATATATATATATATATATATATATATATATATATATATATATATATATATATATATATATATATATATATATATATATATATATATATATATTATATATATATATATATATATATATATATATATATATATATATATATATATATATATATATATATATAAAATAAAAAATCCAAAAAAATCACAAAATATTTTTTGCAAGCGCTTTCGCCATGTTAGGCTCTTCAGGCAGTTATAAAAATGTCAGGTAGGTTACCTGGTAACGTCCAAAAGCAAAAGTTCATTGTGACGTCATAATAGATCAAGGTAGCGTAAAGTTGCCGTATTAGATAATGTACAAATATTGCATTAACTTGAACACATAATATGCGTAAAATCTTACAATATGTTATATAATAATGCATCATTTTCGATTAAGTTTGGTTTAAAGAGTTTAAACAGAAATATCCTTATGGACGCTAAAAGATTCTACCCAATTTTAGAACAATCGGAAAATATGAAAAGTTTAATACAACCAAATGATATTATCAATAGTCGACGACAGGCACCCAATCTTAAAAAATTGTTAACCAAGGCCCGTTTTACTACACAGGAGGAAATTCCAACCATTAAAAAATGCGGAGATCCAAGATGCGGAACGTGTACATATTTAGAAGAGGGAAATAGAATCCAACTTAAATCAGGAATGGAAATTAGAACCAATTCACCAATGAACTGTAAATCCGAAAACGTTATCTACTGTGCAATCTGTCCGACGTGCAAAGAATTCTATATTGGACAAACTGTAAAACTAAATGCCGGGTTCGTGTACACAAACAACAAATTAAAGACCCTAGTGTGCGTAATACACCATGTTGTGAACATTTTGCAAAATGCGGCAAAGGAATATTTAAGATTTTCCCTTTTTATAAACTTCCCAATGAAAATGAAAATCTACGTTTGGCAAAAGAGGACTGCTTTATCAAACTCTTTAAACCACAGCTTAATCGAAAATGATGCATTATTATATAACATATTGTAAGATTTTACGCATATTATGTGTTCAAGTTAATGCAATATTTGTACATTATCTAATACGGCAATTTTACGCTACCTTGATCTATTATGACGTCACAATGAACTTTTGCTTTTGGACGTTACCAGGTAACCTACCTGACATTTGTATAACTGCCTGAAGAGCCTAACATGGCGAAAGCGCTTGCAGAAAATATTTTGTGATTTTTTTTGGATTTTTTATTTTTAACACACCCAGCAAAACTGTACCGGTTCTTCATTTTGTTTTTGAAATTTTATATATATATATATATATATATATATATATATATATATATATATATATATATATATATATATATATATATATATATATATATATATATATATATATATATATATATATATATATATATATACATATATATATATATATATGTCCAACAGAATTTGTCACTCCAAGTCACAGCACGTGTAAGTGATGTGTAGTATAACTATTCTCATTGTACAAGGAGGGACAACTCCTATTGATTATCAATGCCAGCACAGCGTTGCTGTATTGTTGTTTATAATGGCGATTTACTGATGCTACTCTATTTTTGTGTTAGTCTTTGTTTTATTGTTAAAGACTAATTTAATGATGCAGTTCCTTCATGAATGTAATGTTAGACAAAAGGGGAGGATCAAAGATTTTGTGCCCTGCTGTATAGACAGGAGGGGTGGATCAAAGATTTTGTGCCCTGCTGTATAGACAGGAGGGGTGGATCAAAGATCCTGTGCCCTGCTGTATAGACAGGAGGGGAGGATCAAAGATTTTGTGCCCTGCTGTATAGACAGGAGGGGTGGATCAAAGATTTTGTGCCCTGCTGTATAGACAGGAGGGGTGGATCAAAGATTTTGTGCCCTGCTGTTTAGACATGAGGGGTGGATCAAAGATCCTGTGCCCTGCTGCATTGGTTTAGGGTATAATCCTTTACTCCTGATGTAGATGGTTTTATTTTCAAGGTCACCAGGGCACATAAAAAAGCTTCTGCTTTTTGTTTGAGAACACAATTTTTTTCAGAAGTCGTTTTATTGGTTTTGTGATACAATGTGTGTTTTTTTTTTTTGGTCTTCGGTTTTCGAAGATTTTATGAACATTTATCTCATGATCATGCATTGATTATTTCATATGTAGATATTTTAACAGATTTTGTAAATATATGTCATTTTGTAAATAGTATGTATAGATAAAGCTATATATAGACAGTTAGTCATATTTACTTCACTGCAAAAGGGACACCAAGATTTTAATTATTTGGTAACTCAACATTTATTCTTAAAACTTTAAATTTAGATAATTCTTCAATCATCTTAAATGTCTATTTGGTTTCATATTTGCAGCTAAATGACTGCTTTTACATTATTCTTGACTTGAGTATTTGAGTTTGTGCTACAAGAGGTTTGATATTATTACGTGAAGTCGTGTATTGGACTTTATTCCTGTATACACTTGACAAAAAGTGACTTCTTTTTGTTGGACATACATTAATCGGGTAAAACATTCAGTTTCTGTAATCAGTTGATATTTCCACTCTTTATGGTTACAAATACACATGGTATATCCCTGAATCAAGAAATGCTACGCAAAGACAAATGTTCAAAATAAAACAAAAACAAAATTAAAAAAAAACCCAAATCTGTAGTCATTCCACAATGCCAGAAAATGATTAATAGTGCTAGATTATTCTGGTTTTGAAACACATTGGTGCCAATATTTGAGTTCTCCTATTTTTTTTTTCTTTTTTTTTTTTTTTGTAATAATTCCAAAAAAAAGTGTCTATTCAATACACAAGTGCTAATTAATCCTGTTTATTTTTAAAATTGTGACATAAATATGAAAAATTAATTTTACCTGAAAGAGGGGTGAGGGTTGGGTCTATTACAATAAGTTTTTCAATATTCTATTTTCTCTTTGTATTGTCCATTTTCTATTTTAAATGTATGAAATAAGTAACGGGTGATGCAACAATAAAAATTATTTTCAAAGGTAGAGGGATCTTTTAGCTTCAGTGTTGGATTACAAATTTATAGGTTGGCCCTTTATATGGCTATTTAGAGACCAGCAAAGAGCATCATTGGATAAATTTAATTAAAACTGTAAACAAAAACACTCCAGATATCTCTTGCGAAATAATGTTTCTTTCAGGAAATAGAAAAAATTTAAATCATTTACAAATGGAAAACTCTTCCCTCATTGTCTTAAACAATTTTTATCTAAGACTGTTTTTAATGCTGAAACTGTGATAACGTTCTGTATTAGACATTGAGCCATTTTGTAGTACTCGTGAACACACCGGAGAACTGATGATACACAAATGCAAGCCATAGGCTAACTCTTTATGTTTTGTAAATGATGTTTATTTTTGAGAGGAGTGTGTGTTAGTGCAATAGAAGTAGATGAAATGTTTTTTTTTTTCTCATAAAAAATCTTAATATTTTGTGAACATGATTTCTATAGTCAGTCAGTTGTACAAATCGACTACAATCCCGTAACTATGTTTTGTATCCCCCTCCCCCTTTCTTTAAAATGGTAGACTGATCATAAATTTTTGATTTATTTTCAAAAGATAGAGTACAAAATCAAGAGTTTTAAAGTATTTACTGTGGTAGAAAAAGATTTATATATGTTGGAATGACAACAGACTGCCTTATGACTTTCTTCAGACCCGGTTTTGTACAGTTGCTCAATAGATTCTGAAAGATAATGATTTGTATGTGCTATATGTTTATGTATAATGTGATAATTATTAATCATTACTAAGTATTTACTAAACTCTCTGAAGAAAGGAATTTAACAAATGTTACTCTTCTGTGAAAAATATTTATTTTATCCAGTGTTTTAGTTATAATGATATAACGTTTTATTTGCACGTGTATGTTTAAAAAAATGAATATTTTTCTATCACTAAGTTGATTTTCTTTACAAATTTATTGACATTGAGAAACATTTTTTTAATGTATTATAAATTTTTAAAAAGTTTTTTTTAATTTCTTTATTTCTGATAGTAATGGGCTGCAGTTTTGAGATTATTTTTCAGTGGGTTAATACAAAACTGCTAATACAAAACATTAAGAAATCCCAGTCGATTTTTGCTGCTGAGAACACCTGATATCCTTATATTTTCAGACCCTGTGTAACATGATATATATATATAACGTAAGAAATACATGTTACAGAGTAACTTACGTATCCTTTGTCACATGATAACATGTTGATTTCATCATCACTAATGATTGTATGAAGTGATTTCTTGTACTGAGGCTGTCTTATTGTCCAATCATGCGTAACCTGGTGGGCGATTGTCCAATCATGTGTAACCTGGTGGACGGAGTCAATGTTTGTCCTTCATCAGCAGTGTGTAAAAGTTCACATCATCAAACATTTAGGTGATGTAGTTGTACAAAGATCTGAAGTCCTAACAATATTGTAAAACAAGCATTGTATAGCTTTTTTTCCAAATGTTAAAATATACCAAAATAAAAGAAGATGGGTGAACAAGGCGGGCGAAGTGCCTATAGTGCGACAAACATGAAGTGAAAAATAAAATCTCAATTATATCAAAATTTTCTCTGATATTTCATCTAACATTAAAGTATAATTTATGTAAAATCTCTACAATTTACAAAAATCTCACAAAGACTGAAATTATTTGCCTACGAAATAGCATACACACACTAAAGAGGACAAAAAGGATCATTTTCTCACACTTCAACAATTTTTTTCGATATGAGTGGGTCTTCGCTACATTTTTTTTGAAAGTTAATCCTAAAAGTTTGCATAATTATATACATTTTTTGGTTTACAAAAACATGGAGCAAAGACCCACTATACCTTAAAAGTACACTTTTATGACAAAGCAGTCGCATCTTTCTGAGAAATACTTGAAGTCCATTAAGTCAAGGGTCATATCACAAACATGATTTAAATGCCACTGTTCTTCAGGAGCTGTGTAGCGTAGTGGTTAGCGTGTTTGTTTCAAAGCAATATGATACTTCGGATTTATATTGTTAAGGGTTCGAGTCCCACGAATACCATTTCATTTTTTTAATAAAAGAATAATTTTTTCCGATATCTTTTTTTCTAAGAAAAGTTTTGCTGATCATAATTTCATAAATTTCAATAATGAGAACTTTACCTTAAATGCTTAATTCACAAATTGAACATTATTTTTTCAATATTTGAAGTTATAGGCATTCTGCACGCCTTGTTCACCCATCTTCTTTAGATTTTGTATGAAACTATCTATTTGAAAGAAGATCATGTGATGTTTTGGATAAATTCTGTGTGCCGCATTTCTAGTTTTAACCCATTATATTATTTAAAAAAGAGTAACTATCTCTTGCATAAAGAAATGTCTGTAAACCAGGTTATGATGGTTGGACAATATCTTCAGTAGATTTTCTATGTTGCTGTGTCTTATAATTTTACTGTCCCACGGGCCGGTGAACAGTACACACACATGTATGCTTATTATTAAAGATAAACATTGTATCATGGTTTTTTTTTTGTTAGTGATTTCTTGAAATAAAATCATTTAAATAATTTTAAAAATTTGGTTTTTGAGATTTTTGTTTTCAGCTTAAACTTGCTTAGATCCAGAAGGATAAACATACACTCACCTAAGACATAAGGGCACCTGCACATTCACAACGTTTTATCCTCCTGCCTCTTGTATGATGAAATATGTGGAGATAACGAGCAGTATTCAAGCTCAAAAGGCCATTAAACATTTCAAAACAGGAGCAGAGCAAACACGGACCTCCACAACATCAGAGGTGGGATCAGGTGCTATGGAGGAGTGAGCATCCCCTGCCCGACCGGTCACACCCGCCGTGTGCTCCTTGTCATGATCGGAAAATAACGGAAAAATCCGTCGACAATTCAGTGTGTAAATAATGGCCTAACAATTAGTATGAAAAACGTCAGTCAGCATTTGACTCAATGATAAATTGTATTTGCTGACAAGGTCATTGTATCGACCATAGAACTTACGAAATGATGACTTGAAACGAGACTGCCGATGTTCTTGTTTCATCAACTTGTTTGTCAATAATTTACTTCGTTTTAGAAATTGTACATAGGTAGAGCATGCTCTTGCGTATCGAATCAACTGAGAGATATAAACCCCGTAGGTGATGAAGGTATATTGCTGCATAAGTAAGGGAAGTTGACGATTGAAAAGTTATCATAAAGATTCAGAGAACCAGAACAGTCACAACTTACAGCAACAATATGTATCGAGACGAGCCTTTTTTTCCTCCTGTATAATGATTGACAAAAGGTACAGTCACGTATCTTCACAATTTGTCGGCGGCGACATGTACTGTGAACATTTGCACATCTTGTCGCCGATATATTATGTTGAAGGATATTTACTTAGGTCAGAGAGAGAGATTGACACACACACCCTCACCCACACACACACTCACACACACAGAAGGATCGACGAAGTGTGGCAAATAAATAGCTAAACAAGTTGTATATATCTAGCATAACTCGCAATACTGTAGGAAGAAAAGGTTTTGGTCAGAAAATTGTGTCCAGGATTAGTGTACATCATAAACTATGATATATCCAAATACTGCAACTCATGAGATATCTGATAAATCAACATATTATTTTTTTATTATATGTACTTGGAAATTGAAAAAAAAGTGTTCAGTAGTAATGATTGTTTTGAAATTATTTTTTTTTTTTTTTGCGTTATTCTTCTACATGTGCCGATATAATTGGTGTCGGGGTTGATATTTCTAGCTCACCTGAGCTAAAAGCTGAAATGAGCTTTTCTGATCATATTTTGTCTGTTGTCCGTCTCTAAATTTTTCACATTCTGTAAACCATTGGGCCAATTTCAACCAAACTTGCCACAAATCATCCATTGATAAAGGGGATTCAAGTTAGTTAAAGTGAAGGGCCAATTGCCCTCTCAAGTTGTTTAAATTAGTTGTTAAAAATTAGTGAATATTTAGTGACATCTTTTAAAAATCTTCTCAGGAACAACTGTGACAGAAAAGTTGAAACTTATGTGAAAGATTCATTATAAAGTGTAGATTCATTTTATTAAATCATGTCCCTAGGGGGAAGGGTGGGGCTACAATAGGTGATCAAAGTTTCATAGAATATATGGGAAAAATTCTTTCAAAATGTTCTTCTCAAGAACTACTGGGTCAGAAGGGATGATAGGTAAAAACTTCATTACATAGTGTACGTTAAATTTTGTAGGTGCTGACAAGAAAAAGATCTTTCACTGCTCAATGGCCCTGGGTGCTAACAGCAAGCATAGGTCTAAATTTGCAGCCCTCCACCGACAGGTGGTGGGGTCTCCATATGAGTGAAATTTTCTCTAAAGGGACGTTAAACAACAAAGAAACAAACAAAAACAAAATCAGTTGTGTTCAAATCATGACCTCAAGTGGTAGGGTAGGGCCACAATGGGTGATCAAAGTTTTACATAGGAATATATACAGAAAATCGTTAAGGATCTTCTCAAGAAACAAAGGCGGATGAAATATGGAGATTGAAATATATGGAGATAGCGAACAGTATTCCAGCTCAAATTAAGTTCAATTAAACAATACATATTGGGAGCAGAGCAAACAGGGACCTCCAAAAACATTAGAGGTTGGATCAGATGCCATGGAGGAGTGAGCATCCCCTGCCGATCGACCGGTCACACCCGCCGTGTGCTTCTTGTCATGATCGAGAAAAACGGAAAAAATCTGAAGACAATTCAGTGTGTAAATAACGACCTAACAATCAGTATGAAAAACGTCAGTCAGCATTTGACTTAATAATAAGTTGTATTTGCTGACAAGGTCATTGTATCGACCATAAAACTTGCGAATTGATGACTTCATATGAGACTATTGATAACCTTGTTTCATCAATTTGTTTGTCAATAGCTTGCCTCATTTTAGAAATTGTTCATACATATAGTATGCTCTTAAGTATCGAATCAACTGGGAGACAAAAACCCCATAAGCAGGTGATAAGGGTATATTGCTTCGTAAGTAAGGGAAGTTGACGACTAAAAAATAGAAGTCATCACCCGTTTATCATAAAGCTTTTTTGGTAGGTTACCATTAAATTCTTTTTTTCTAGTAAAATATCCAAATATGAAATAGATAATTCAAATTCTATGGTATCTTTTATTTCATGCTCACTGTTATATATCGAATTGACATATGAATGGAGGTAGCTATTGTTAATTGATAAAATGTCGTCGATATATCTGAATGTCGAGTTGAAGGCCACAGCAAGTGTTTCCTTCTTTTTATGTAGAAGTTTTAGAGTAAATTCTGCTTCATATGAATACAAAAATAGGTCTGCTAATAAGGGGGCGCAATTTGGTACCCATGGAAATTCCTTCAGATTGTTGGAAGAGCTGATCTCCAAAAACTACACGGATATATCAATAAGAAACTCAAGCATCTTTTTCTTATCAACTTCAGAGTATGTGTACAATCAGAATGTTTTTGACAAAATAATTTCGCAAATGATCTAGTACCTGTGCACTACCCCCGTTTGATTTTTTGGCTTTTTTTAATTCTGCTTGTTTAACTTGTATATAATCTTAATTTAATCCAAAGGTAAAATTTCATAATTAAATAATTTACTTAACATATACAGTAACACACCTTCAAACGAATATGACAATTTTTTTGCTTGTCAAAAAAAAAAAAAAAAAAAAAAAAAAAAAAAAAAATCTGAACTACGCCACCACCCCCTTACCCGATTAGTGATGTTTGTATGGAAGCATCCTCAGGAAGTGCAGATCCAAGTGTCTTCACTGACCCCCGAGTGATCGACAGGGAATTCCTTCTACACCTAGGCATGTGATCCCAGGTTTGGTGCCCCTTAAGTTCCGCGTTTTTGTCCAGCGAACTTGAAATAAAAAATACCACAGAGACTGACATATATGTTTCATATTTGGATATTTTACTAGAAAAAGATGTTAAGTGTAATCTAACAACCAAGCTCTATGATAAATGTGATTAACTTATTTTTATTGTTAACTTCCTTTATCTATGTAGCAATATACCCTTATCAACTGCATGAAGAGTTTATGTCCCCCGTATGATTCGATACTCAAAAGCATGCTCTACACACGAATAATTTCAAAAACGAGGCAAGCAACTAACCTTGCAGAAATCATTCCTGACTTTGAAATACTTCTCAGGAATTCCTAAGATGTCCCAAGAATTCCTAGGATTTCCTCACAATCTGATTTGAGGAAATCCTAAGATTAATAATCCTGGGATTTGAATTCAGGATTTCCTGGGATCTCCCAGGACTTCTTTGTTAAACATTTCAAATCCAAATCTCGCCAGGACATTTCATTGTAAAGCCAGGAGTTACTTATTTTATGACATTCCCATTTCCTAAGACTTTTGACTTAATGTCAGGACAAATTAAAATTTATTTAAACATGCACATGCTAATAAATGTTATAACATAATGACAGGAATTTATATTGCTTTTAATGAATAATATCCAGAAAATCATAAAAAGAATAAATTTTTAATTCTCACATATTATACTTGAGACATAGAAAGACACTGACCCTAGTACAATTTATTTTTTTCTATCGAATATTTTCTGAAATACCGAAGCTGTCAGGGAAGAGTTATGAATAGGTATTACAGAAAACCATGTTTACAGACAAACAATATTATACCATTTTCAAATCGCACAAGTCTAACATTTCTGAGGTGATCTTTATCCATTAGAATTCAATTGTACTCTCTGTCTTTAGAATGCTTTGTTCATGGGACACTGAGTGCAAGCATAGTTTTCTTCAAAAGCACTGGTCATACAAATTTGGCCATCTTGCAATACAAGTAATAATACGATTTTTGCTTCCCTGTAGAAGTAATATTTTTTCCCCATAATTGTATCACCAAAGATAAGGTGTTCCTCTTTAAGTTGGTTTTCCAATGGCTTTAAATTCAGAAGACCATTAGGGACACAGGAGGATGGAGCAGTAAATTTTCTTCATCTGTCATTTCCAATGTCATTTCACATTTCATTTCGGCTAAACATATCTTGCTCAAATTATGACATAAGAAAAGACTCTCCTATATCTTCTTCATCACCTGCATACGGGGTTTATACCTCTCAGTTGATTTGATACGCAAGAGCATGGTCTACATATGAACAATTTCTAAAACCAGGAACAGCTAGTTTCAAATGTTGAACGGATGTCAGAAAAACAAATCACTGATTTGAGGTGGTTACTAAACAGTAAACTATCATGCCTGGCTAGAAGTATCATTCCTTGTATCTTCTCTTTATCAGTGTCATTTGGTTCATCAAACTGTCGTTGACATCACTATCATTATTATCTTCATCTGAATCTGTATGATTTCACTGTTGTCATCGCCCATAGCAGCCAGAGATACTGTATAAAAGAAAACTAAACATGAGTCATTGAAACAAGAGTTCACTAAATAAAATTTAAATTAATATTATAAAATGCAATTTCCAGACCTAAGAACTATATCGTCTGAATACTCAGAAAACATGACTTTGTATGTGACATCATACTTTCGTCACTTTCTGACTTAAGGGAGCCGACTGGGGTTTCATTGTGTAAAAACTACCATAGAGAAACTCTCTAATTTTATAGCATATGTACCTTACATTGACTTTAGTATACATGCCAAGTTTAGTGAAAATCTACCGTCTGGTTATTTTTGAGGGACCATCTCAAAATACAGGTACATTTACTATAGGATTATATAGGAAAATACCATTTTTTCGCACTTCGGAGCAAATTATACAAATGCTACTATAGACTTTTTGCTCAAATTATATTATTTGATGGGTAATACTATGTTGTACATTTTGTGCAAGAAACACAAAATTCTACCGTCTAGTTTTCAGAGGGGGCATCTCAAAATGTCAAAATTCATGATATTTTCCTGTTTTTATGGAGTACAACAAAACATGACAGATAACACAGATTTACATAAAAAATTACAAAAATGATTGTTAGAATCTCAATTTCCTATGTTCAAAATTTCAAGAGCATGTATTTTATACTTTTTATTTTATGGCATAATTAATGTCCCCGCTTAAAGAAGTTCGGTTATTCATAACGTCAAAAACACACTATTAGGACGTCTATCAACCCATCATTTGAAAAATCGTTTAAAAAATCAGTTATTTAAAAACATAATTAGATTTTTTAACCTGAGATTTCCGAAATTTGTTAATTTTTATAAATTTTGTAAAAATAGTTGCTTTAAAAGAGTAAATACGCTTTATTTTACTATGCTGCGCGAAGTATTGCGCAATGAAATTCCCAGTCGGCCACCTTAATTAAAAACGGTTCGGGTATATCAGATTTTGTCTGAATAATCTGAGAGGCTAGGAATCTTGTTGTATGGAGAATTTGAGAATAATATTATTTCCCATTTTGTTTTTAATACTGACTATCGTTTTTTTTTTTTAAAGATGAACCTAAAATACGCAGTAAAACTAAAAGAGTTTACTGAAAATTTTATCGTCATAAACAGAGATCATAATAACATTTCAGAGGTTTGGAGTTGTAGAATAATTATTAAAAACAATAAAACTGCGCTTGCCCTAACGGTCAGACATATTTATGTTCATTCATCACTAAGCAATACAATACTTACAAATATCGTGACAGGCTTGCAGATGTGAAAAAAAGTCGTTGTTTACTGCACAATGTGACAACAATGTTCTGCTCTACGATCCGCCATGTGTGTTGGACGGTTTCCATACAAATTGTTATTGGCATAAATGTATCATCATCGTAATTGGAAAAGTGTTTGTGCTGTAACACTTTATATCAGTGAAATTGGTTGAGCACGGTCATTTATATTTTATTTTACTAATATGCAGTTCGTTTTGTCACTGTTAAAAAAAATTATGTGTTTCTTTTCACAAGACTCGGTAAAAATGTCGGGCTATTTCTTAATGGTATACAAAATACCCCTACATCGTGTCTGCAGCATTCTCTCGCGTGAACTTCCGAGAACTGGTACAAAAAAGTGATCTTCGATCAATTAGCACACAGTGTATGAAGGGCACACCACCTGTCAACTCAGCTTTGAATATTAATTTGTCATAAAATGTTCGCTAAAAATATACTTTCTTTTTGTAGAAAAAACATAAGTTCTTATTCATCACAAATTATCATTTTCAAGAATAAAATGACAAACCGCATTTTCATGGTATGGTACGAAATCACTTTACACCGTCTTGTAAGCATCTTCTCGCGAGAATTCACCGAGAAGCGCAATATAGGAGTTCAAGGAGCGGCAATGTTTAGATACATAGTGAAAATGTAACGCAATGCCCAACGGATGCCCATCATGGACGCTTATTCTTCACTTAAAGCATGTTCTCTTTCCCAAAAAGCTTGGTCTAGCTAGGCCTACAGTCAAGGGAATGTTGGAAGAAGTATAGATATCCTGGCCAGTAGGGTAAGTGGAGAGTGGTTCTTTGTAATACTTAATACGGTGAAACATTAAAACACAAATATTGTATATAATTTAGTGCAGATGATATTTTGTATATTTCAATATTTATTAATTTTTTAAACAGAAGAAACGAATTGAATATGTGTAAAATACTTTTTGGCATACAGTCAAGTCCATGAAGACCAAACAAACATACACAGTTAAATATTTCCAGGTTTTGCATGTTAAACTTTAGTTAGTGGAAGACTATATAAACAGATATTAAGTATCAGTTAATGTTAAATTTACACTGATGTTTTGACATGGTGTATTTTTTGGAATTATACTCTTTAATAAAGTCTGCATTGTATTGTTAGTTTCTAGTAAGAACCTTGAAGCCTGGCAAGGATCATGAGACTGGAAACTACCATGAGACCACTAAATGAAGAAGGAAGCATCAGGTATTTTGTCATTTTTGTTTAAATTTTCATTTGACAACTTGAAAGTTTATGGAACATTTCAATCTGTGTATCTAGTGGGGAAAACTGAGGCAGATGTCATAGGACGCATTAGATTTACTCGCAAAATTTAACGCTGAAAAACACTAAAAAAAATCAGCAAGAAATATCAATTAACTGTCATTAAAATTTATTTCATGATTACAAAAGTACAAATATATACATGTCAAAAAATTTCATTGGTAACTTTGCAGACTGTTTAACTCAGACTAAGGGAATAAGAAACAAATGACAAGGAGAATAATGCCAAAAAGGTAAGCTGTTCAAATAATGTACGAGTTTAAGAATTTCTGTCTCCCTGGCATTAAGTTGTCCCTAATAAACATGGATTCTTAAAACTTTAAATCATATTTTTTTGGTATCAGTCATTGACTTAAGAATAAATTCATGTAAAAATACAAATGTACATGTCTTCACAATCTTTCAAACAAGACCCAATTTACAAACAAATTACAAAATTTAAATTTTAAATGGTGCATTTGGGTTTCAACACTTACTTGACATAACTTGGTCCTGTTGTCAAATAATTTACAATTTTCTTGAAAGGCAGAAATTGCATCATGATATGAGGTAGTAGAGGCCAGCATCATGCTGATGTTTGTTTAAGTGTATGTGCCAGTGTGAATAAAATAAATCTTTTGAGAAAAATGGTCCATCTCACTTGGTCTAATACATATTTTGATGGACTGGTAGAATCTGAAAGATTGATAGCCTATTTGGCTTCTAAATTTTACAAGTTTAATTTTAATCCCTTAGAAGTAATTACATATTCAGACTAAACAATGGAATACATTAAGTAAAATTTTATTATAGCGAAGACAAATGAAAAATCGAGTGAAGAAAAAGCTTACAAGCCTTCAAGAACAGCAACTAAGGCCACTGAAGAGGAAGAAAAATGTACAGCTAAAGAAGATACGTTAGGGATCAACTAAAGCTGGGTGACTTTAATCGGATTGATGAGGTGCAGGGGATATTAATTTGGGTCTGTTTATCTTTCTGTTAATCAGTCTGTCTGTCTGTATAACACTTGATTTTCTTAATATATCTAGAAAACCTAAAGATATTGCAATGAAATTTTATATCATAACCCCTTTTGACTTATCCCACTGCGGGACATGATTGATCGTCAATACAAATTTAATATTGTTTATAAATTAAACATTACTCCTATAGATTTTGAAGTGAAATGGTCAGAGGTCAATGCCCTTTTTTAAAAATTTTTGTTATGAATTGTTTCTGTTTGGTATCTGAAACTCTTTTTAGTACAGAATACTTTCAGCAGTGAAGAGCCCCCCCCCCCCCCCAGGTTTGGATTAAATATTTTTTGATATTATTGTCATTGTATATCATTAATATTCTACGAGAGTCATTTCAGAATGTATTAACATAGCTTGAAAATAAGAAAATCCGTTTTCCCCCCTTGTGTGTAAATCATTATGTTGAATCATAGTTATATAGATTCTTATAATTTCACTGTAATGTTATAGCAGTAAATTGTAAAGTATTAGTTGTATCGGATACCATCAGCATTTTTTATTATTTTATGTAATATTTTTTTCTGTGTGGCCATGAAAGTTTATAATACATACATTCATTAAATTTTTTTCAGAGATTTTATAATTATGCTTTGTTTTTATGCATAAATTTTAAAATAGATGTCCTAGGATATCCGATATCCTAGGACATTCTAGGAATTCCTGGTTTCCCGGGACAATTTTAAGTCTTGGGATATCCTGGGGAGTCTTGGCTTTTTGATTCCTGGGATTTTTGTAGAACCCTTTTATTGGGACTGTCCAAGGAAATCCCAGGAATTCCTGTTCCAAAAACATCCCAGGATATCTTAGGAACAATCCTGGGATTTTTTCAAGATATCCTAGGAATAAATCTTGAGATTATCTTAGGATTTCTTAGGATATCTCAGGATAATTCTGCAAGGGTAATACACATGTTGATGAAACAAGGATATCAAAAGTCGCATTTGAAATCAACATTTCGCAAGTTCTATGGTCGATAGAATGACCTTGTCAGCAAATACAATCTATCATTAAGTTAAATTTGCAAACTAATTGTTCGGCCATTATTTACACACAGAATTGTCTACGAATTTTTTCGTTTGCCCGATCCCACCTACAATATAAACGGACCTATGCATGGAGAGAAAAGAATTGAATTCGAAAAAAAATAGACATTCTTATTTTTTTTAAATCTCGAATGTACTTCATTTTGGTGTCATGTGCATAAAAAAACACAAGTTCAAGAAAACGATTACATCACAAGATAAGTACCTCGGGACCCTGTGAAGGCAAAAACTGTGTAACGTTTTGGGTTTTATAAGTAAATTTAAATATATACATTTGTGGTATCTCTCTATTATATAAAGATACAGCGAGAAAATATCTTCATACCTGTATGAAGTTTTTCGAAGGTCATAGGTCATTACGTGACCTAATCACACAGCGCAGTAATATCTACATAAAAAGACTTACTCTACTTAGCAAATATAGCATGTTTTTCATGCATAAAAATGTACAAAATACCCAAGTAAAATAATATTCATTTTATTTACAATATAAACGAGTAATTAATACAGTTCTTGATCAATTTTACAAAGAGAATAGAAAACTACGTGTTATAAATTTCATGTCTGATCTGCATAGTCTCAATGTTTACCCTTATTTTTCTTGTAGACCTCTGAATGCTATATTTTTTTTCATTAAACTTTACTCACAATAAATCTGAAAATCTGTTGGAAAATATCAATGTAATGCAATCACGCCACAAACAGCTGACAAACACTGCACTTCGGAACTTCGGTAGGCACACCTCCATCATCGAGATTGTTGTCTTAACAATGTAAGCTGTCGCCTGTGTCTCCGTGTCAACATCATAATAAATATTGTTATGAACCCTGTGACAGTAATAGTTGTTTTTTGATTTATTTATTGTTGATATTGTTGAAATATATAATGCAATATTAATAGGAATAATAATAGCTAATAATTATTCCTGAGATATGAAGAAGTTACAATTGTCATGTGTATTGATGTTTACTTTTGTGCGGTACTGCACTACAGTGCATGTAAACAATGATCGAACAAATCTTGTATCCAGCAAGAAATACAACCCCAAGATGATTCAACAATTAGAGGTGCAGAGACAACTATTTATCAACTTTGTCTATCAGCAACTTGTGTTATACAGAATTACTACACGTAATTACCCAGCTGACAGCCAGCTATAATTATGTCAACACGTGCTCGGCACATCGTCACCTCGGAGAGATGTTCCAGCTTTAAATACCATTTACCATGATTTATAGACATAATAAACAGAATATACACCTTTTAATTACTCACGTATGAAGGTTAAGACATCGTTAAATACTTTGTATAAGCTGCATCAGTCGTTATCTCTAAGCAGAATTCAGCAATGTTTTCATTCGCAGACGGCCATGTTCCTTCATTAATAATAATGAAGGGTCGCGTGATAAACACTATATAAGGCCGATCCCGACCTGAAATCATCACTTCGGTCACATAGCAAAATGAGTCAGCAACAACTCTTCCAGCCAGACCACCCGGCTCCGAAGGTGAATATTTTGCACCTTCTCTATTAGTTACATAGATTTTAACATACATACATTCCATTCATGATCTATTGATGTTTACTAGGAACACCATCACCACCTTCTGTATCATATTCAGCATCCCTAAGTACTCACCTTCCTTAGAAGGTGCAACTAGAGAGAGTTCAACACCTTCCATCACCTTTTATCACCTTCTACTAGAATTATAACTGCAATTATATAGCCTTTATATTATCTACACTATATGTACATGTACCTTGGTTAGGTACCATAGTTGAGTACACCTTCAGTTGATAGGTCACCTTCTACACCTTCTCTGTACCAAGTGTACCTTCTAGTTATCAACAGAGATTATCACCTTCTCAGAACTTCTACACCTTCTTATGAATAGCCAGGCATCACCCCGAGAAAATATCAACACCTAGAGACCTGTACTACATTAAAGAGCGCGTTTGACTTTGTGCTTTTTAACTTAATAAATTCATAGATATTTTTAATCATCTTTGTCATTACTTGATTTCTGACAGGTACAGGAGGGCTCACAAACTTTGAAACGTCTGCAACCTTTACTCATAAAATAGTGGGTCATTATAATACTACTGGTTTTAGCAGGTGTATGCGTTTCAATATGCCTTATTGAAATAGTAGATTTTATGTTTCTGATCAAATTTTAAACTTGATTCCAAGTTAACTGGTCCGGACAAGTGTCTCCATCCATCCCTTTCCAACCGAAACTCCTCCAACTTTTTATTATCAAACATCGGACGTGTTTCTTGTTGTTTTGTTTTTTTAACATCGAAGATGGGTTCCCACGAATACAAAAATTCTCAGACACCAATATGCTCACTATAATTGATCACAAATAGCCTTTCACAGAACATTCCCTTCAAAACAGAATCCTTTGCCAGATGAATTTGAAGCGTAAACGCTTTTCAAGCTGATTTACACCTTGCGTAATTTGTCAAAATCTACGACGAACAGTTAGTGCAATATTTATATTCGATTATATTCGATTGTCCGTCTCAAATGTATATATAAGTAATAAATAACAAGTTTAAAAACTTCACTGGGAAATGAAGTGGGTCGGTACGTGATCAAATCTTCTGAGAAGGCCTTCGGCCTTCACAGGATTTGATCACGTGACCGACCCACTTCATTTCCCAGAGAAATTTTTAAACTTGTTATTTATTTCTTAAATAAATTCGCTGCCACCAATATTGTAACGTGTAATTTTACATCAACTCGGTACCTATGAGGCACGTTACAATAGTTGGGTTCGAAGTTACCTAGTTTTAATAAAGAAAAGAAATATATATAAACAGTTAATACATATATTTATTATAGCATCAATACATATATTTATTATAGCATCAAAGACAATAAAGTTCAATAAATAATTAAGATGTCTCTTCAATGTTAAGTATACTGCCGAACTTCCACGGAGCTCGGTGCTCGGTGCTACTTGGAGTTCGGTGCTACGTGTACACGGTGCTCGGTGCTTCTCGGTGTTCGGTGCTACTCGGTTTCCGGTGCTACTAAGTGTTCTGTACTACTTCTCGATTTCCGGAGCTTCAAGATGTTCGGTGCTATCTGCTGCTACTACTAAGTGCAACCATACAGGCACAATCAGGAACTCTGATACTGTAATCAGAACTATATCTGAAATCCAAATTTCTACTTCTTAATAACAAAAACTCCACCCCATCCTATGCTAGCATGTCATGTATACATAGGTAATCCCAACCATCAATTTTAAGCTCTGCAACCGTCATAAAATTGTCTAATATCCTAGTCGTTGCTCGGGGCTACTCGGTGCTCGGGACTACTCGGTGCGACCAGGTGCACGGTGCTACCCGGTGCTCGGTGTCGCCGGTGCCAAACTGCACCGTAAGTTAACTTTAGCTAAATTTCTCAATAGAAATGGAATAATTTATTCTAAATTCATCATCGTAAACTTGCACAGTAAATAATAATAAATTTTTACTAATAAATAACACAAACTTTGGTTCAGAATCCCGCACCGAGTAGTCAATATTTGAATACTTTAAAACTTTTAAATTGCTTTTTCTAAATAGGCTAAAAACCTCTAAAACAAACTTTTCTAACTTAACTAAAATATGAAATTACCTTAATCTTGTCTGGCACCGACTGACACCGATCTAGATGTTCTTTCTAAATTCTCTGCAAGGGATCTGACAACGCTGCTTCGAGTTTGCTGCTTTTATACTGTGACGCAGTGATGCAGCGACTACGTCATATGTAAAATGAAAAACTCCAAAAACAATACTTTTATCAATAAACTAGGATAACCAACCTACTAATGATACTCCAAAAGATCTATTTTATATATCTATAGTTTTATAATTATTTTAAGCTTATCATTTCTGGAGTTATATCTTCAGAAACTATTCATCTGCTAACAATCCGGATATATTCATCTCTACCATAAAGTTTCCGCAATTACTGAATCTTATGCATTTCCAGTTGTCATATAACGAAATCCCGGTAATAAATAAATCTTTTAATGTTGAGTAAGTCACTACAAGACTTCTAATCAATCATAATAATTCTAAAGACACTAGAATGGAACATATGCTTAAATATGTAATGAAGGTAAACGTAATCCATGTAATAAAAATTAAGCACAGACGTTTGTTGTACCAAGGGTAAACATGCATCTTAGTTCTATAGCGAAAACATAACTATGAAACATACATTCTAAGCAACACTAAAGGTTTGCTATGCAGGCGCAACAACTGCTCAGAGAGAAATTCTGTTATTGGGAAATACTCAATGTTTATGGCATGTCTAACGTTGCAATATATTCGATCTTTTCTATTTATATCAATGATTTTTCAATTTGTATTGTATTTTTCACAATTTGTATTATAGGAACGGCTTCACTTTACCGGTCCCCAGAAAAACGCGCTAAAATATAGTGTCGCCGTAGGCGATTTCAATATATATGAGATCGCGTGAGCGATCGAAAAAAATTAAAATATGAGGTTTTAAGCCTGTTTGATCCCAAAATTGAATTCTACGGTTAAAAGTTTAGTTTAAAAACGAAGTTTTTAACCTCGTTCTCTGAAAAAAAGTATTAAATATTGTTCTGTTCAGTGAAAAGGAGACAAAAAATAATTGTGAACGAAGCGCGTGCGGCGCATGCTTAGTGCCGTTTCTTTCGTACTTAGCCATTTTTTCATGTAAACAAACCAACGAGATGTCGTTGAAGCTGAATTAAGATCTTGCAAAAAATACAGAGGCAATTGAATTTCTTAATTAATCTAAAAGAACAAGACACTAACCCTAATCTCTCGGATGGTATGCGAGGACTAACTCAAATCTCCCAGGCGGATGCTACAAGCATTGCTAGACCTTGCTAGACTAATTCATGTGCGAGGACTAACCCTAATCTCTTGGATGGATGCGAGACTAACCCTAATCAGTCGAAAACTTATGCAAGGACTAACCCTAATCTTTCAGATGGGTGCAAGACTAACCCTAACCAGTCGAAAATGTGCAAAACCAACGTCTGATAATCTTTCCTTGTATAAAGATATAAAATTTGTTGGATTAATAAAATCTTGATTGGTCCAAATATCCAGTGCTCTAGGGATTAGAGTGAGACTACGGGAACGAGCTGTGACCAAGGTATGCAATTAACCACACAAGCACCAGTGTCAGAATCTACAACACCATATTCTCCATTCTCATCATGTAGTGTTAATTTTGCTTTTCAAAATGAGGTTTGATTTCATGTACATAAAAGTTAATAAGAAAGAAGTGGACGTGTGCTGTACATGTGTACGCGTATTTGTAATAATTTTATTTTTATTCCAACTTTTAAAATTTATTAATTACTAAACGTATACGCGAAGAAATATGTTTTTTCCTTCATAATTTTACTTTCTTTTATTCATGTTTCGTAAATACTGTGAAATATATTGCGATCAGAAGTAAACATTAAGTATGACAGAGCTAAGGGATATCAAAGATATCGACTATGCTAAAAGTCTGATTCCAATTAATAATCTTATTTTGTAGTCCTTTGACTTTCGATTAATAACCTCATTCTATAGTTCTTTGGATCTTTATTTATGTTAAAAGTAGTTATTCTGTTTTCCGTCGACATGCACTATAATTAAAATTTGCTTTTTGTTTTTCTGCTACTCAGTGGCTGCACTCATGCTGATAGAATCAATTTCGAATAATCTGTATATGAATACAATTACTGCAGCTGACAGAATCAACTTCAAAATACATTGTATATGACTATATTTTTATCTATCTTTTATACAGATAGGAAACAAAGTTTTTACCTTTGTTCTTTTTCAGATGACTTCTTTGCAGCAGTCTGTCTGTTCATAGCGTTTAATAATGGAGTCTTTATTTTTCCCGGACTGATGAAAGTACACAAATATCTCCTCAATAAGTGTTAAAAACCAAAAACAAACATACAAACAAACAACCAAACAAACAAACAACGGATACCTTCTCCAGTAAAGAAAACAAAATGCTGATTTTCTAGATTTTATAAATTTAATTTTCAACCATACTGTGTAAAAAGGTTAACCTAAGAAACCGCTTATTTAATCAAATATTTTGCTTCACCATTAAGTGCACAAGTTTTTATGAAAAGATCTACATCTTTTTCACAAATAAATGCCTTTCGAACATTGAACGTTTGAACCTTGTTGCGCACTATTTCCCTACATATATACATATAGTCTTATAATTATGATACCGTACAATGACTATTACTTAAGATGTAGACAATATCATTAAATCATGTATATATAGTTTATATTACAATAAATTTGTTATCCATTATGTTCATTCCTAGCATTGTTTAGGATTATAGATATGCAGTAATCACATGGTATCACAGTTGGATAAGGAGCAATTCCTAAGAAATGATGGTCACCACTGCATCAGAAGTATCGTATGACTTTATTCATTATTAGTTGGATTGAGTTTCACTAATGGACCTGAGACATTTAAATGAAATGTGATAATAACGAACGTAATCATATTCAAATGTCCAATAAACAATAGAAATACTGTGAGCGAGCAGAGGTGTGAAAACATCGTGGGATTAGGCAACATGACAGTAAAAAAAATTCAAATTCTTCTGATGATGCGAAATGCTGACAACTTAAAGAGGCTGAACAATTACCATTAACGTACCCGTGGTAAGTTTTATATTGTCCGAGTTTGCCTATATATTTTTGGGAAGAAATTCTAACCACAGATATCCCAAAAGGGTGATAAGTATTTTCTATGTTTTCTTATTAGTAAATTTTACTTCCTACCTTACACCATTTTTACATCATCTCAATACTTTCATTTTAAAAAAAAAGTAAATGTAAAATGGAGATTTTGTCATTATTAGCAAAACTTAATACTAGAAATTTGAGCCTTCATATTTCTTAAATAACATACATGTCACAAAAATGGGAATAATAAGTCCGATTAAGAAGACCGAGTGGCTCATAAATTATACCAAACAGATCGGCCTTAAAATATGAAATATGATTTTCCATATATATCATCAAAGAAAAAACAATGATATAATTATGACGCACATGTACATGTAGCACTATGTGACGTCTTAATAGGGGATGTTCTAACATGTTTGAGAACCAAACAAGGTGAGGAAACAGTTGTCATGGAAAACAAGAGGCCCATGGACCACATCGCTCACCTGAGCAAACAGTGGTTAGGAAGAGGCAGAAATCAGTTCAGTATATTGAAAAGTTTTAAGGGGAGACAAACTTATATTTACACTACCTCAGGATGCTTCTATATCAATATTACTAATCATGGCTTTGCTGTTCTTAAACAGAAGAATTTTAAAGATTTTTTTCCTATGTATTCCTATGTAAAACTCTGATTGGTCATTGTGGCCCCACCCTACCCACCGTAAATTTGAACAAATTTGAATCTACACTACATGTGGATGCTCCTATAATAATGTGACTAATCATGGCTTCGCTGTTCTTGAGCAGAAGATTTTTTCAAGGCGATTCCTATATATTCTTGAGCAAAACTTTGACCCTCTGTTGTGCTCCAACCCCTGGGGGTCATGATTTGAACAAACTTGATTCTACAATACCTAAGGTTGCTTCTGTATATATATGACTAATAATGGCTTAGGTGTTCTTGAGAAGAAGATTTCAAAGATATTTCTTATGTAACGTGTATGATCAGGTTCTTACAAGGGATATATAGTTTTCCTTTTACTATGTCTGAGTTCATGATTGGGCAGCTATGTCTGAGGGTATATCACATTGTACTTAAATTTTCTCTTTCATCTAGAGACGGGGACTGGGTAAGGTAATACTTGCATCCCCGTTTCTCCCCTAGGTTCCCATTGATAGATAAGAACTTTCGTCAGATTTACTACACCAAGAACTTAAGTACTTAACAAAGATTGCATTGAAGTCTATGGAGCTAATTTTTAAAAATAAAAATTCAAATGATAAAAATATTGATCAAAACTGTAGTGAAAAAATGCACTAAAACACATTAGAAATAGAACGACAATTGAAAATGCTTTTTTTAAAACCAGGTTAGATTTTTAAAATAGATTTTTTTTTATTAATCGAAAACAGAGGGAGATAACTCTAACCAAAATTCAAGGTCATAAATTAGGACACATCCCACCCTTACATGCTAAAAGTAATAATTGGGAATAATGTTTAAATATACTGAGTATTCAACACCTACTCATCTGTTATGTATTCCATTTCATTGAATATTTTGCTATTAGGATGGAATACCTTAACTTCTTTATTGCTGATTTATAATCCAACTTTTTCAGCTACCTTCTGAATGCCTGACTTTCCCAAAGCTTTGCCTTATAATCCCTATGGCTAGTCCATTCCAAGGGTTGTCAGGTCATTCAACCATTTGAAGTTTTCATTGCGTTTTACTCCAATGCCCCTAACCATTAAACCTATATATTCATATGTAAACCTTGACCCACTGCTGTGGCTCCGCCCAACGCCCAGGGGTCATGATATGAACAAACTTGAATCTACACTACCTGAGGATACTTCTGTATTAATATGTCTAATAATGGCTTAGCTGTTCTTCAAAAGAAGATTTTTAAAGATATTTCCTATGGTAAACTTTGACCCCCCCCCCCCCTGTTGTGGTTCTGCCCTACCCCAAGGGGTCATGATTGGAACAAACATGAATCTACACTGCTTGAGGATACTTCTGTATTAATATGTCCAATAATGGCTTAGCAGTTCTTCAAAAGAAGATTTTAAAGATATTTCCTATATATTCCTATATAAACTTTGACACCCCTGTTGTGGCCTTGACACCCCTGTTGTGGCCCTTTCCCTCCCCCTGGGGTCATGGTTGAAACAAACTTGAATCTACACTACCTGAAAATACTTCAATAATAATATGACTAATCATGGCTTAGCTGTTCTTGAGAAGAAGATTTTTAAAGATATTTCTTATATATTCCTATTTAAAACTTTGACCCCCTCTTGTGGCCCCGCCCTACCCCCGGGGGTTATGATATGAACAAATTGGAATCTACAGTATGTAATGAAGCTTTCACATAAGTTTCATCTTTTCTAGCCCAGTGATTCTTGAGAAGAAGATTTTTAAAAGATGCCACCAAATTTTCACGAATTCTTAATTATCCTCCCTGGAAAGAAGGCGCGACCCCGACCACAACGTTTTGCCCTTTGTTCAATCTTATATGCACATGTAGCTACTAATATATTTATCAGTTTCAAAATTTGAATTTCTTCTTGCATAATAATAAGATCGGACTAAAATCAGGAAACCTATAGCATCCCGAAAATACAGCTTTTGTTCAGTACATCTTATATTTTATTTCATGGTTGTCTTTGACAAAAATTATTAAAGAAGAACTAAGTATTGTACTAGAATAACCATCTAAAGATCTACATACACAAGTACACTGAAGTTCATAATAAAATATGCTTCAGTTTCTGATTGACATTACTATGTAGTTTTTGGCGATCAAGTCTTCCAACAATTTGTTGGAATTCCCATGGGTCCTAATTACGCCCCGTATTAATATTTTTGTATTCATATGACGCTGAATTTATTCAAAAACGTCTACATGAAAAGAAAAACTCCCTATCTGGGCCTTCAGGTCAACATTTATTTATATGTACTTGTATGTAGAATCAGAGTGATTTTTAAAAAAGAATTTTGTTGATGACCACTCAAATGATAAGACCAACCATAAGATATACAGCCCAGTAGCGAAGTACTTCGGTATTAGCTTGAAAATACGGATATATATTTAATTGCTGTGATAAAATTAAGAAATTTATTTCAAAATTGAGGATTATCTCCTTTATGCATAGCTCTGATCCTTCGATGTTTTTGGCTCTTGTCTTAGACATCCCCCTTTTCAGCTCTTCAATTTTTTTTTTGAATTTAATATTTCAGATTTCCAACGTTTCGGCAAGAGCATCACTGAAGAGACATAATTTGTCGAAATGCGCATCTGGTGCATCAAAATTGGTATCCTATAAAATTTACATGTTGACCCCTGGGTCGATGCCTCTGCTGGTGGGCTATTAGTCCCAGGAGTCTCTACAGCCCTGTAGCGAAGTATTCGGTATTAGCTTGAAAATACGGATATATATTTAATTGCTGTGATAAAATTTAGAAATTAATTTCAAAATGAGCGATTATCTCCCTCATGCATATCTCTGATCCTTCGATATTTTGGCTCTTGTCTTTGACACGCCCCTTTTTAGCTCTTCAAAGTTTTTTCTCTTTAATTTAATATAAATAAAATCTAACAACCAAGCTTTATGATAAACGTGATGACTTTAACTTTTCAATCGTCAACTTCCCTTACTTATGCAGCAATAAACCTTTTTCACCTGCATACGGGGTTTATAATCTCTTAGTTGATTCCATACGCAAGAGCATGCTCTACGTATGAACAATTTCTAAAACGAGGTAAGTAATTGACAAACAAGTTGATGAAACAAGAATATCAGCAGTCTCGTTTAAAGTCATCATTTCGTAAGTTCTATGGTCGATACAATGACCTTGTCAGCAAATACAATTTATCATTAAGTTAAATGCTGACTGACCTTTTTTTTTATACAATTGTTAGGCCATTGTTTACACACTGAATTGTCGACGGCTTTTTCCGTTGTTACCCGATCATGACAAGGAGCACACGGCGGGTGTGACCGGTCGGCAGGGGATGCTCTCTTTTCCATGGCACCTGATCCCACCTCTGATGTTTTGGAGGTCGGTGTTTACTCTGCTCCAAAAATTGGATTGTTTAATTGACTTTTGAGCTTGAATACTGTTCGTTATCTCCGTACATTTCATATTTCAGATTTCCTACGTTTCGGCATGAGCATCACTGAATAGACATAATTTGTCGAAATGCGCATCTGGTGCAGCAAAATTGGTATCCTATAAAATTTACATATGAAAATTTCCGAGTTGCATTTTTGTTGAGAAATAAGTTGTTTATGATATCAAAACGCCTGGATTTTGATTTTTCGTAAGGAATGGTTGTGAAAAGTGTAGAAAAGTCATACCTTTTGATGTTACTGACTTCTAAAAAAATATTATTTTAAGGAGGCTGGAGGTCCAAACATTTCTCTTTTTTTTTTAAAATTCATCAAATAAGCAAAAATGCCTATAATCATCAGGTACAGTGTAGTGTAAAAGACAACTTCACAATCAACCTTACTTTTAGAATTTATTGCACGTTAGTATACCACACATCATGTCGACATGAAACAGAACCAAAAAAAAAAAAAAGAAAAGAAAAAGAAAAAAAAAATTGAAACACATATAGAGAGCGGAAAGTGGCTAAAACATAACAATTACATCAGATGAAATGAATTCAAAACCAAAACGTAGTAACAATGAATGTCAGATAAACATGATAATCTGATGAAAATACACACTTCTCATAAGTGTACATAATTATTCAAATTAAAAAAAAGGAACTACAAGATTTTATCCAAGTGTTACATAATAAACATGACAATCTGATGAAAATACACACTTCTCATAAGTGTACATAATTATTCAAATAAAAAAAAAGTAACCACAAGATTTTATCCAAGTGTTACATAATAAACATGACAATCTGATGAAAATACACACTTCACATAAGTGTACATAATTATTCAAATTAAAAAAAAGTAACCACAAGATCTTATCCAAGTGTTACATAATAAACATGACAATCTGATGAAGATACACACTTCTCATAAGTGTACATAATTATTCAAATTAAAAAAAAGTAACCACAAGATTTTATCCAAGTGTTACATAATAAACATGACAATCTGATGAAAATACACACTTCTCATAAGTGTACATAATTATTCAAATTAAAAAAAAGTAATCACAAGATTTTATCCAAGTGTTACATAATAAACATGACAATCTGATGAAAATACCCATTTCTCATAAGTGTTCATAATTATTCAAATTAAAAAAAAGGTAACCACAAGATTTTATCCAAGTGTTACATAATAAACATGACAATCTAATGAAAATACACACTTCACATAAGTGTACATAATTATTCAAATTAAAAAAAAAGTAACCACAAGATTTTATCCAAGTGTTACATAATAAACATGACAATCTGATGAAAATACACACTTCACATAAGTGTACATAATTATTCAAATTAAAAAAAAGTAACCACAAGATTTTATCCAAGTGTTACATAATAATGATCTATGTGTGTATGATATAAACCATACAAAAAAGGAGAAAAATTCTGCTGGAGAATTTTTAGAAATGGAAATGAAAACTGTCAAATTCCAACAAAATGTATGGTATATTTCTACAGTATATATGTAGTATATAACTACCTCCCTTTGCAGGTCTTGAAAATTATTTTTAAAAAGCTGAAATAATTTAAGGAAAACAATTGTTAACTCCAGTTTACAATTAATTTGCTTTTTAAATAATGATTCAATATCCTGATACGCATTCCTTTCTCGGGACATATTCAAATGTTGAAAACAGACCACAATCAGCGAACTGCATTTTTGTAAGTCATGAATTCAGACAAAACTTCTGAAGCGACTAAATGAAAAGAGAGGTGATATTCATAATTTTGGATCTTCTGTACCCTTAGGTACTGAAAACTTAGGGCTATTAATCATTGGGAGTAATTTTTTCATTAAAAAGTAATTCTTCCAAAATTAAAGTTGTAAATAGTCTTTTAGATGCAATTGTTGGTGGCAAGTACTGCATCCTCAGAATAAATGTTACTCCAAAAATACTAATGCTACCTCAACCACCTGTCAGCTTTGTTTCACTTGATTTTCCGAGAATTTTCTGAAAATAAGATATAAATGCTTATAAACTGATAACAAGTACAACATTCTTTATGTATTTAAAATATCAAGCCATATCATATGTAATTAATGATTCACTCAGTTTCTGGAATTATGAAAATTAGAGTCTAATTAACAATGTCAAAATATTTAACAACATTTTATCATCATATCTGTCTCTAGTGAGGTAATATGTCCAGGGACTCTACGATAAGTCAACTTTTTTACATGGAATAAATAATATCAATTAATAAGGTCCCAGGGTCCTATACCTTGTATTTATTATGGAAAAAATTATATAATATTCAAGCAAATTGTCTAGTATGAATATCTCATTTAAGAAGTCATTTTGTCTACTCAGTCATATTTATAAATATATGCATTTGTGTTATCTCTCTATTATATAAACATACAGAGAGCAAATATCTTCATACCTGTATGAAGTTTTTCGAAGGTCATAGGTCATTACGTGACCTAATCACACAGCGCAGTAATATCTACATAAAAAGACTTACTCTACTTAGCAATACAGCAGTTTTTCATGCATAAAAATGTACAAAATACGTAGTAAAATAATAATCATTTTCTTTACAATGTAAACGAGTAATTAATACAGTTCTTGATCGATTTTACATAGAGAATAGAAAACTACGTGTTATAAATTTCATGTCTGATCTGCATAGTCTCAACGTTTACCCTTATTTTTCTTGTAGACCTCTGAATGCTATATTTTTTTTCATTAAACTTTACTCACAATAAATCTGAAAATCTGTTGGAAAATATCAATGTAATACAATCACGCCACAAACAGCTGACAAACACTGCACTTCGGAAGTGCGGTAAGCACACCTCCATCATCGAGATCGTTGTCCTAACAATGTAAGCTGTCGCCTGTGAATCCGTGTCAACATCATAATAAATATGCCTTATTGAAATCGTAGATTTTATGTTTCTGATCAAATTTTAAATTTGATTCCAAGTTAACTGGTCGGAACAAGTGTCTCCATCCATCCCTTTCCAACCGAAATTCCTCCAACTCTTTAATATCAAATATCGGACATGTTTCTTGTGTTTTTTTAACATTGAATATGGGTTCTCAAGAATACAAAAAATTCCTAGACACCAATATGCTCACTATAATTGATCACAAGTAGCCTTTCACAGAATATTCCCTTCAAAATAGAATCCTTGGCCAGATGAATTTGAAGCGTAACCGCTTTTCAAGCTGATTTACACCTTGCGTAATTTGTCAAAATCTACGACGAACAGTTAGTGCAATATTCATATTCGATTGTCCGTCTCAAATGTATATATAAGTAATAAATAACAAGTTTAAAAACTTCACTGGGAAATGAAGTGGGTCGGTACGTGATCAAATCTTCTGAGAAGGCCTTCGGCCTTCACAGGATTTGATCACGTGACCGACCCACTTCATTTCCCAGAGAAGTTTTTAAACTTGTTATTTTTTTCTTAATTAATAAAATGCAAAAGAAAAGACTGGTAAACTGTATGGGTTTTAAACAACAGTATAAATGACATACAATGAGAAACTCGGTATACTTGGACACGTGTTTTCTCTTTGGAGAAGTATGCATGGTTTTGCAGTACATGCACTTCAGACAGTAAATAGATAAACAATCACTGCTGCCGCTGTTATTGTTGTTTACCGAAACGGATAAATCCTTTGTCTGTTTTTTTTTTACTTATAAACCGCTCATTCTTGTCTTGACGTTTCTGACAGTTTATCTTGACAATTGTTTTCATGGACTATTATTACCTTATTTGTGTGAAGAGTTCATTTAAAGAACAGTAACTCTTCCAGGACTAGGGAAGAGTTACAAGACTTTAATGTGGAAATTTTTTTGGTCCCCCCCCCCCCCCGGCCAGTCCTCTTATATTTTCTAAAAGTTCTTTGGAGTTTTTGAGAATCTACAATTTGATTTACACTACTTCTAGTATATGCTGTAGCACAACAACTGAGGTTTCACCTTTACAGTACCTAATATTTTTGTGGGGAGTAAGGATTTTTTTACTGATTCTAGACTATAATGGCCAACAAATTACTAAACTGTATGGAAAACGGATGACCTTTTCCATCGTCAACTTTCCTTAAATTATGTAGTTATATTCGAGCATCGACCATCGAACATCGTTTTTGTCCCCTAACTCATTCACTATGCAAGAGCCTACTCTGAGTACGATCAATGTTTAAGACAAGGCATGCTCCTGACAAAGAAGTTGATGTTATAAGTATTTCAAGAACCCCATTAAAAGTCAGCTTTACACAAATGCTAGGGTCATTATAAGGACTGAGGTCCTTACGGAGGTTGTGACCGATCAACAGGGGATGCTTACTCCTCCTAGGCACCTGATCAATGCATAAGGCTTACGGAGGTTGTGACCGATCAACAGGGGATGCTTACTCCTCCTAGGTACCTGATCAATGCATAAGGCTTACGGTGGTTGTGACCGATCAACAGGGGATGCTTACTCCTCCTAGGCACCTGATCAATGCATAAGTCCTACGGAGGTTGTGACCGATCAACAGGGGATGCTTACTCCTCCTAGGTACCTGATCAATGCATAAGGCTTACGGAGGTTGTGACCGATCAACAGGGGATGCTTACTCCTCCTAGGCACCTGATTACATGTTTGGCGTTTCCAGTGGTCCTCTTTTTTGTCCTGTTCACGATTGGTATTCGTTACTGAATTTATATGATCACTGTTCATTATCTTTATCTTTTACATCAGAAAACAATTCTATTGTATGCATGTATGTGATGGCAATAATTATATTGCATATTATTTATTTTATATATAATAAAAGTTTTTTTTTTTTTTTTTTTTTTTTTTTTTTTTTTTTTTTTTTTTAAAAAAAGCGTATGTGTATATTTTTATGGCGAAGTTAAATTCTCAATAAAATGTACATCTTTCAAATTAATGCTTTTCGAACATTTTCGTGCAAAATAATGATACCGTGCAATGATGAATACTTCAGATACAGATAATATTTCATATAAGCATTCATAAAATCGTGTATATAGATTTGTTTTATAATTATAATTATACCTAGATTATTAGTATTTTTTTAGCATTCTAGGTACGCACCAATCATATGCCTCATTAATGATTAAAGATAGAGCAATTCCTGATGACCAATGGTCACGACTTTAGCATTATATCATATGCCTATTTATTATTAGTTGAACCGAGTTTCACTGTTGACCTTTGGACATTTATATAAGAATAACATATTTAAGGAGCAAATTCTCTTTTAATACTGCCTAATGCTGACAACTCTAAGGGACTGCACAACTGCCAGAAAAGTTATTCCTTGTAAGTTTTAAATTATGTTGTCTGTCTAAATATTTCTTTTGAAGAAAATCTAACTAGAAAAAAATCATCACTAGGTGATAAGTATATTTTCTATTTTTCTATTTGTCAACTTTTGCTCTCAGCCTTATGTCATTGTTACATCACCTCAACGTTTCCTAAATGAAGTTTAGATGAACACGGCTATGAAAGGTCGTATAGTTAATTTATGTACTGGGTATATCAAGCTTCCATATTTTAAGGACCCTCTCTACACCAGTGCAAAATGTTTTTTGGACATCGAGAAAATTATATTGAATAAAGGTGTGAACATTGAGCTTATCTATTTAATTTTTAATATATGGTAAGTGGCATTTACCCCCAGAAAAAAATGTTCAAACACAGTACAGTATCAGTGAACAGAAATCACTGTTTTTTACTTCCATGGAGAAAATATAGGTAAATAATGTGTTAAATTAATTTATCTTGGCCTATAAAATGTTAAAAACACTTGAATTGATTAGAAATTGAGTAATATACAGTAAATTTCTATTTATTGGAATTTAGATCTAAGGGCAGATCACTCTAACTGCAGAAAAATACCACAGAATCAGAACTCTTTATTGTGCAGTGTAGAGAGGGTTCTTTAAGTAAAATAAGGTACTAATCTTAACTGATGAACCGCCACTTTACCTAGTCGAGAAGACTAAAGTAACTAATTTTTTGGTTTAGTTCAAATCAACATTAGAGAATCATTAATCTTTCGCAATTTGATTTTTGAAATGTAGTTTTTAAAATACCTTCTTTGTATACTGTAGTTTGTTACTGATTAATTACATTCTTGTCTAAGAATCCAGTTTCCTTAATGCTTCAACAACTCAGATCCATGTTTAAAAATAAGCATTTGACAATACCCTTACAAAAATTAAACCACCTTTATTTAGTTTACTTAATAAAGTTAACTATAATGAATACTTTGAAACTTTGATTTACTATGAAGCTTAACTCTAGATTTAGAGTCTTAATACTTCTTAAGTGAGTGTCTCAGAGAAAACCATGCAAAACAGTCCACAAGCAGGGTTTATTTATTAATATCAATTTTTGTGTGCGATATAGTATTGATATACCATTAAAGAACTAAGTACGTTACGTATTATTCGAAGGCCCACAATTTTTCGTATTTTGATATACAAGTTTGCAAAAATATAACTACTATGTACATGTAGAAGAAGATTGGTAGTTTTGATACATGCATAACAAAATTTCGCAAGTACGTTGATTAGAGGTATTCACAGGATTTAAAAATCCGTTATTTCCGGAAATTGCTATTTTTCCACTATTTTTACAACAAATTCCCAAAATTGAAGTAGTGCACACTCCTCGAGCAAAATAAAACATATATATTTGAAAATGATTTGATAAAAGACAAGCAAAAATAATGGTAAGAATTTGCTCGAGGAATGTGCAGTATGTTAATTTTGACATTTCATGACTATTTCCGGTGGCGGATACCAAGTTAGTCGAGAGGCGAGTTCTTATCTAGGAGCAATAATAATGGTGAATTTCGTGTAATAATGTTAAAGAAATAAATTTATCATTGATTGACCATATTTATATTGCTCATACAAATATATTTGTCATGAAAATAGCATAAAAACTAAAAAAATGTTTTATAGAAATGACAAATTACGATATTTTTCTTAAACAACTAAGCCTTACACTTGCTAAATGTTGCCAGCAAGAAGGGAAGAGATCAATTTAATATACTAAAGCAATAAAATAAAAATGTTCAGCTGACAAATGAAATCACTAAAAGTATTATTGCAGAAAAGAAAATGCTTAAATCCTAGCCTTTATTTCATCTTGCTACTGAAACGGCCTAGTTGACGTCTGCATGTATGTAAATAAATTACGCAATAAACTCAACGATGACGTCACAATAAGTTCCCTTGCAACACATTTTTTTTTTTTTTTTTGGAAAGGGGGGGGGGATAAATTCCCAATCTTTTGGATGCTGTTGGTCAGGACTGATCAGATTAATTAATATTCTGAAGTCTTGTATTTTCAGTCATTTATACAAATGCACGGTTGATGTTTCAATATATTTTTAGATTTTATAATACACGCACAATATAAGCGTGTTGCATCTGCATCTGTATATTGTAGACATTGCCGTTAATATTATGCAAAGCAATATAAAAAACAAAGGCTCATATTTCACCTAGTAAAAGAGCCACAGCGCATTTGATAGGCATTTTCGCCTACTATACTGGTGATTCCTTAAATTCATTGTTTAACCAAAATTTTGTCATACAATCTTAGTTTATACATGCGTAAAACCATACCACACATTAATGATATTTCAATATTATTAGTTTCCTCATATGATAAATTTGAAAATTATCCAGTTTGTATGGAGTATATAGTAAATATTGAGGTATCCACCTAAAGATGACAAACTGTTGTCAAAGACCACCCTTAACCAGAAAAAAAAAACTTTTGAAGGATTTTATTCGGATATAACTGCACTTCTAATTTTGGTTAAAAGGTGGTCTTCATATTGAAAATATATATTCAATTTTTCTTCTCATATAATCGTAAGATTTAGCAATCTGTCTTAAATTTATTCATTCAACGTCATTGACTTCGTTGGCGCAATGGTATGATTGCTGGAATGTAAATATGGTGATAGCGAGTTCAAGTCCCACATTTTTCCATTTATGCTTTCTTAAATTTGTTTTTCTTTGTGTATCTTTTCTACGTTTTTCTTTATTACGTTTTATGATATACATAAATTCAGAAAGTTATAATATACACAATATACACTTTGAAAGTAACTCGGGAAAAACAGTCCTAAACTATTTTATTAAAGTTTCAAATTCATAGCTACTTGTTTTATTTTTATTGATTTTATAAATCTTTTGTCTCAGAATTTGAGTACTGAACAAATTAAATGATTGTCATTTGACATATGTGCAACTACGAATTCAAAATATAACACTCGTCCTCAAATCATATTACATAGTTTGATCTTGAATTGAAAAGGTATATCTATAAATAGAATCAGGTGATTTCCTTTTACATTCTTGAGTCAGCCGTGTCGTCTGAGAGGCAGCTATGACTCTTTATTTTTTACCCGTATATTCTACTTAAGATCATTCCACATATACCAGAGTTGTAATTTCTTATCTGTCGAGGATCCAGTGAAGTTAAAAGAAGACTGGAATGAGAAAGCGACAGAAAGGTCCAAAAAGGAATTTCGGACAAAAAAAAAAAAAAATAAATAAAAAGCTGTATCGGATGATGGGTTCACTTTTCACAATGTTACCTGTATAGAAAATTCTTTCACCCCATTACGACAGTGTTAGTGTATCACACAATATAAGTACTGTGGAACAAAATTATTTGTCAGTGTGGACAAGTCTGAAAACAAGTTATTTATCAGGCACGAAGAATCAGGGACGCAGGACCCCCTCCCACTTTTTTCCGAATTTTGAAATGTTCATTAAAAGGCTACCCCCCCCCCCCCCCCCATTTGCTGTAGCATAGGTAAAGTTTAGGAATTTAGTGTATTGGGGGAAAATTGGTTGTGAAAAAAAAATGAAAAAAAGTTTGAACCTACCGTGACACGGGGCCTCGGTTTTTAGGTCTCATCCGAAAGACCCGCAACTTTCACTTCAAAGTGCCGAACGCTTGACGAAGGAACAGTTGCTACCTATTTTTTATCGACTTAGGTCGGTCGCAGCCGTGATTTGAACACACGACCTTCCGATCACGGCGCGAGAGCTCTACCTGAAATGGATTGAAAGTGCCTATATTCATTCTCTCCATAGGTTTGGTATCAAAGGCTCACAATACTTACTTAAAGATAGGCATTCATATTGAGCAAAACTTCAAGCAACAAAGTCGAAACTTCAAGCAACAGTAGTTATTTATAATTATATTTACGTATTTAAAAAAAAGATCGTAAAAGTGTTCTTCAAAATAGTAAATGTTTATACATGTTTATTTTTTTTTAATTTATTCATTTTTTTTTTTTTTTTTTTTTTTTTTTTTTTTTTTGGAGAAGCTATACTAAGTTGGTGAAAAAAGCCTCAATAAGTTGCTAAAGAAAATTCGATAGAAGGTTGCCCATGCCAACTATCCAAGAGAAGTGCTACAGCTTGTTTAGGGGGGGGGGGGGTTACTTGATTCGTGCATTTGAACAGAACCATCTGGAGACATATAAAATTATTAATCGAATGACAGTACTTTTTCAGTTTTTTTTTTTTGGAAACTTTTTCAGATGACAAGACAGAAACGTTTTAAACACACTTTGCTTAGATAAATTCGTGAATGGCGTCGCGAGAATGGGCTGGGGAATTTGCCCTTTCAATGTTATCTATTAATTAAAATTTCAAATACTTTTCGAAAATATCTTTAATGCTTTCTCATAAACTTTTATAGGGAATCTGACATTTATAAAATAGTGTTAAAAGTTTTAATGCAATCTTAAAAACAAACCAAGTAATTCGCATTAAAAATAGTCTAGCTTTTAAAAATCAAACTCTTGCTTGAATTAGAATAATCGGATACTTATAATAAACGTACTATTAAATATACGTTACGCATTTCTCTCTCACTCTGCCCCCCCCCTCTCTCTCTCGTTTTAAAATCATATAAATTAATCTTTTATTTGTACGTATATTGTCGGACCCAAAAACCAAACTGTTTGTCTAACTCTGGGGCCTTTATTTAACCGTTCGATGGGTCAACAAAACGCATTTTGCCCGAGAACCTAGTCAATAAATGTTTTGTTATACCTTTGTATCTTGTGCAGGCTTCCATGATGTAAATTTACTTAAATCACACTGCGGTTAAAATTGGTCAATTTCGTCACTGTCGAACACCAACGATTGCAAATGAAATTTAACTGATCCCGCCCACAATATTAACGTAAGCGGTCCAATTTCTCATCGACAGGTCAAATATCTTACTCCGCGGCCAAACATCGATTTTTTTTATGACCGATCAGTACAACATTAGGAATGCGTATAGATTTATATAGAAACCAATTTTAAAGGTATATATAACAAAATTTTGTGTTGTACTCTGGAAATCTTCAGAATAAACTCTGAAATATTGTAGGAAGCAAATATCAAAAGCGATCTGTGCATATGTGTACAAATGATAGAGGCTGTATTCGAATGATTAAAATTCTGTATCAGACAAGGGCGGTCAGTGAGAAAATGGATTATCTGTAAAAATCTGAACAGAAGCTTTGAGTTGCTAAAGTCATGGAAAGTGAGAGGCGCTTCACAGTTGCTGATCTTGTAAATGCACAGTTACGCGGTAAAATAAAAAAGAAATAAAACATGGACAAACAAAATTAAATTATACTGGTACGATTGTTAGCAATATAAAATAAAATTGATGGAGAAACGTTTTTAATAAGTGGCTATTGGACCAACTGAGTGAAATGTAAAGGGAGATTTTTTTTTTTTTTTTTTTGAAAACACCATGACGCAATGTTTTTTGACGTTATAATGTAGCTCCAGAAATATCAAACATGCTGATTTTAAAAATTAAGTCAATTGATTTCTGTTAAATCGAATGGAATGAAACTTCAAATAAATATTTTATATGAGAAAATGTGTTCTTTTTTAATATTTCTTGAAAGTAATATAACAAACTTTCCAACAACCCTCGTATTTGCGTAGCGTCGCTAGGTTGACGTCATAACGTCATAGTGTTATTTTCCAAAGAAACTATCTATATTCAGATAGCGTTGTAGGAAAATTGAGTTGAGATAATTACAAAAATTAAGCTGAATTAAAAAGATGACATCTTAGGCATGTTTCAAAAATATCTTCATCAGATTTGGGGACAGGGCCGATTTTGGTCCGTAACGTACTTTCTTCTTTGCCACATATATTTTTGTCATTGTTGCCTTAGTTCATGACTAAGAGGCATGTTACTAAAAATAGAACATGTAATCAAACTAGGAGCTTAAAATCATGGAATCTAGACATATTTGAGGAAGTCTCAACAAATTATGACATTTCATGCATTGAAATTAATTGATAGGCATAAAATTATGTTGCCTAAAATATCAGTCAGGATAGTAAAATTTATTCAGTACTTATCCAGTTTAAGTACAAAAAGGTCACAAATCTTCCAAAGTTCACATTTCCAAAAAATTCAAATATTTATGAACTTTCAAAGTATTTTTAGAGTCTGTAAACACTGCAATTTGTTTTATTGTAATTACATCTGTAAGTACAGACCATAAGTAGGAAAATATAAAAAAATCTATCCTTGGACTCTTTCATATAGGGCAGATATGAGGTCACGAACAATGCTATGTTTTGACGTATTGCAAATCATAATAAAAATTGTTAAAATAGCTCATATCTAGTATATCATAATTTAACTGGAAATGTTTCAGCATGTCACTTTATAATATTTCAAAACAAACAGAACAACTATAACACAATTCTACATAAAACGAACATAAAAACATTTTAATGCAGAACATATATGTTGTCACCGATAACGATATTATCTTGATATGTTTTTTTCTTTAAAAACATCAAATGACTGTTTTTCATTGAACTTAGTTTTACAGAAAAAAGTTTTATTTTGTGGTATTAATAAATATTCTATGTAAAAAGGCAAAGTGTTTAAAAATATTAAGAAATTCATTTTTGTCATTGAAATATAAAGAACATGTTGCCATGGAAATACCATATTCTTGGAGTTTTATCAATTTCTTTGAAAAGGATGAAAACTACTTTAATCAATTCATTAATCTTCGATCAGAAAATCATGAAAACAAGTCCAATATTTACAAACATTTAAAATAAAACATTGGTGTACATATACAGAAAAAAATATGTAAATGTTGCCATGGAAACATCATACAATTTACATTTTTTTTTTCAATTTTTCTGAAACAACCTCCCTGATATTGCTTATATTCAGGCAAGGTAGGCATTCAATACTCTGAGAATACTTCAAATCTTTACTTTTGCTAATACATATATAATCTAACTAAAAAGGACTATTATTTGTGTTATGAATTAGAAACAAAAGAACATGTTATACTAACATAACATGTAAGCTACCATAAAAATGTTTACCATGGTTACCAAACAAAGCAAAATATCCAGTGTTTAAATTAGAAATATATATTTGCTAATATATTCATATGCTAAGTGCATTTCATGAAATGCTGGAATTGTAACTTGTATCTTTAGAAATATCTTTAACTTTTTAGAATAAAATTGCAGAAAATAAACTTTTCACACCTACATGTTTATCAAATAGGTTGCTTTGGATACACAAAATAACGTATTTACAACATTTAACACACATAGCTGATACAGTCTGGTGATGTTCTTCTGCCTTGAGATTCATGACAATTTCTTGGAGATGTTCATCATTCACAATGCTTTAAAATAAACTTTTCACACCTACATGTTTATCAAATAGGTTGCTATGGATACACAACATTATGTATTTACAACATTTAACACATTTTCATGCATAGCTGATACAGTCTGGTGATGTTTTTCTGCCTTGAGATTCATGACAATTTCTTGGAGATGTTCATCATTCACAATGCTTTCTGTATCTGCAAATTCAACTGAAAGACTGTTGAACTGACAATTGGATTTCTTTAGCATGTTTAAGGATACTTAACTGATTTGATTTCTTTTCACTGTAAAGGCAAACAATTTTTATGGTCTTTCTCTATAGTAAATACACACAGATACACTGTACACAAAACTTAAGACAATGATATTAAAGTGTCACCTGATAAGAAATTAGCTGATCCAAATGCATACAAATGAACATGGTAATAAATTAATTGAAATAATATACACTAAATAAAATACTAAGTATATATGCTTAAGTTTATATGTAAATGATTTTTGGCAGTATCAGATACTTACAGGAAATCTCAAACTCCATGTCTGTGGTTATACCCCCTGTGAAAGTGAATTGAATTAATCATGTTAATATACATATGAATACAGTATACTGGTAGGAAAAAATTATAAATTCTATTAATTCTATTTTTTCTGTAATCAGATATGACTTTGGATAAGAATGAATTTAATTAAAATAGACCACATAACTTTTACAAACTCATGGTCAATTGTCATAAGTCAAATTAGACACAGATTAGTGTATAAAGGGAAATTTTCATCCCCGTTTTATTTTCGCCCCTTTTGCCCTACTCACGCCAGGTGGGCAAATTTAAAACGGGGCGAATTAAAAAACACAGTATAATTTCTTAAACAGAATTGTGACTGGCCGAATTTAAAACGGGGCAAAATTGTTTGCAAGTGTAAAAGGGTGAAAATAACACAGGGCAAAAATAACCCTGTATACAATATATGTTAAGCCGTACATGCACTTCATATTCTTATTAATGATTATTATTAATATTGTGAATTAACAATTTAATACAATCTGACTTATTGAGGCATTATAGAGTTAAGTAACCACTATGAACATGTTGATGGCTTTTTTTACATTTGTAAGAAATTGTTCTATTTTTATTTAAGTGTACGTACAGTCTTTTATGTAAATGTCAAATGCCATTTCTTCATTTTCAACAACTGGCTTATTGACCAAGAAGGACTGTAGACATTCACCTAATAATGTGAAGCAAATTCATTCAGTTTCATTACATTTATGCTATAAATTTACTTTATAAGTGGTTTTATTTCAAAGAGATAGAATGATAAATGGATCAGTGGACTGGTTACTGTGTAATGTCAGCTTCTGAATTTGCTAGAAATACTTTCTTATATGATTTAAACAAAGGATCTTTAATATTTAAAAGTAAATTTTCATTGGAATACAATTGGATGTCCAAAATAAAGTCATGCACTTAGAAAATAATTTCAGGTAAGAATGGCAAGAATGATGATAACACAATAGTCACATACATTATCAAAGTAAAAAATAAAACATATTTTACCTTGAATTTTTGATTGCGTGCATTTGCTTCTATGGAGAGTCCTACAAATTTGTTCACACCAATCTGAAAGTAAAATAATGTGATCTTCTAAACAAATACTTCTTTTTTTAATATAAAAATTAAATTTGTCAGGGATGGCACAAGTTGCATGTGTAATAATGTACTAAACTAGAATGGTATTGCATAACATATTACATGCAGCACTGGAGTTTCAGAATTGAATTTCATGAGTTTTACAACAAATGTACAAGTACTTTTCACCTAACAAAGGATTTTGTCTTATATACATGTAATAAAATTATTAAGCATGTTGCAAAGTCCTTGCTCATTCTCAATTTTTTTCTCAAAATTTCAACACTTTGAATCTGAAAATTGCTTCCATGTATCCTTTTGCATACTAGCTAGCTAATGTATACTTAACAAATATTATAATTACCAATTTCTTCCACAAACTGTACATTGTAAGAGTGAGAAACATCTTATGCTCCATTGAGCACCTCTTGCAATTGCTACAAGACAAGTAATTGAAATAAATGATGCACATTTTGTCAAAGTACAAGTACACTGTTATAGAACTTATGGCATATACACATCATTATGGAATTCATTTTCTTTAAATTTCCTATGCTTAATAATATATTGAATAAATAAACAAATTGTAAATAATAGTGTACCTGTTGTACTTAAACTGTTTTGAGATATAATAATTTTTTTCTATAGCTTTCTGTGATTGCCTTAATTTAGGTTACAAACAAAATTAAATGCAGATTTCCAATAATAGGCCTAAATGACCCCCCTTTTTTCATTTTTTTTTTAAATTATGATAGTTTGTGTAATTTTCAAATAAGATCCTAACAGACCATGTAAGTCTTTCTACTTGCATGCAGTGACCTGTTTGCATTTCTCAAATCACTCCATGTATACATATGTTCTTTAAACTTAACTTGAATTTATATTTAAGTTTATTCTACTGGAATAAATATTTCCTTCGTACACATAATTCAATACAACTTTTTTTTATAATCATTTTACTGAAAATTTGATAACTACTAACTAGGTTTATAATAATTATAACCAACCTGACCCTACTGGAAATATTTGTCTTGTATTTAACCAGAGTTCTTTACACATTGTTGGACTGGCTCCTCTGTCTGCTTTCATCTTTCCCTGATGACCAGGATAGGAACAGGTTCTCTTGGGTCTTTTCCATTGTGCCCCAACTCTTCACGGTGCTTTATACATATTCTCATTGAAAGAACGGTTCTATCAACCGTGAAATACCCACTTCGATATGATATTAATATATACTCAGGACATACGTGAGCATCATATACATGCTTGTCTATTATTTCCGCACCTTGTAGAGAATATAGATGCCTGAAGATATCTCTATCACATTCATAAACATAAAAAGTGTTTGCAAAATTACAATCTGATTCTCCATTATGAAAGTCACACACAGCAGGGCATTTGGTTGGCAGTGCTTGTAAATGAACATCAATTTCCATCTATAAATACATCAAATTAATCAGAAAAATCTTGGAAGTCATTTTGATTAAAAAGATCAGACCACAAAGATCAAAAAAGTTGCATCAAGCCCATTCTGATAAATCATGTTTTGACCTCTAATTGACTTCTCTTCTCTTTTCTACCTCCTTTGCCTGGAGATTGCATTTAAGGGGTGGTAAATCTTCTAAATCATTTTTCATGGAAACAAAACTTATCTACAGGATTTAGACATGGAAGATATTGATCTATCTAGTATTTGTGACCAGAAAATATATTTTTAAAATTAATTCAAAATTTCAAAAGCATTTTAAGGTCTCGATGTCTAAAATATGAATAAATTCAAGAATGACCTAGAATAGTTATTATGTTTATTTCATATATGTATAGATCAATGTTTTATCAATTATGCAGTAAACTTTGAGAGTCCAAAGATGGATTTTCTTTCAGTTTCCATTTAGGTCCTCTAATTCTATAATCATGTGAAATAGACAAGATGCAAGCGTTTACAGGTATATTTATACCTTACTCAAAGTTAGCATTTTCTTTAATATCTGGCAGTGGTATCGATATGCCAGTATTCTGAAATTTGCTTGATCTTTATAAAAGCAGTACTATCAATTCAACTTTGTTTTACTGGAAATATAGGACATAGATAACTTATATATAAATAAAAAGTTTGTATGAATTGTTCTCTTATTTTTGTATTTTGGTACTCAAAATGTATCGTTTTTGGTATCTTTTTTTTTACAATTTTCAAAGGATATTTGGGCCAATATTTAAAGTAGGTCAAAGCTAAAAATAGAAGAACATTGAGGGGCAATTGAATTCAAAATTTAGACTTTCATGGGAGGTTCTTCCAGTTTTATACCAGTTTTAAAATATCTGAGATGTAAGCTTGTGGACCATTTTTGCTATTTTGCATGGTTTTCTCTGAGACGCTCACTTAAATTACATAGTAATGATGAACATTTTGAGAATAATAATAACAAGTAATAAGCCTTTTTAAGGAAAATGAGTGGATTCACAAATTAAACCCAAAAGATCCGTCTAAAAATATGAAATATAATTTTCTATCCATAGATCATTATCTAGTAAAAAAAAATAAATAGATAAACTCCATATGGAATAAAAGTGCTAAAATATATAATATTTAAGCCATGTCCTATATTTTATGTAGAGCTCTCCTATTTTCAGAACGTTTGAATAGTGTTACAATGGGCCACGACCATCCAGCCCTCTTTATATAATGAAATATGGAGATAACGAACAATATTCAAGCTCAAAGTCCATTTGAACAATACAAACCGGGAGCAGCGCAAACACAGACCTTCAAAAACACCAAAGGTGGGATCAGGTGCCATAAAGGAGTGAACATCTCCTGCTGACCGGTCACACCCGCCGTGTGCTCCTTGTCATGATTGCAAAAAAAAAAAAAAAAAAAAAAAACTCAGAAAAATCCGTAGACAATTCAGTGTGTAAATAATGGCCTAAAAATTATTATGAAAAACGTCAATAGCATTTAACTTCGTGATATGTTGTATTTGCTGACAAGGTCATTGTATCGACCATAGAACTTCGAAATGATGACTTCAAAGTAAAACGCATGTAAGAATCGGTTAAGATAAAATCTAACAATTAATTCGAAATTCATGGTAAAATACTTTGATTTATTATAGTAAAACTTTCATTTATTATAGAAAAGACTTTAATACTGGAGTAAACCAAAAATAAGCAGAGGAGAATTCTTTGTTAAGTTAAAGACGATATTTTTCCCCTATAAGGGATCCTACCAGACAAGACACAGTTAGCGACAAAAATGATATCCACAATTTCTGCTTTATAGTCGGATTTGAACCGTCAATCTCTTTTACATGTGTGTCATTCTCAAATGGAAATGGACAGAATTGAATATAAAAAGTAATCGTGCAGAATAACATATGGACGTCAACGATCATAAAGGAGAATTTAAGCATGACACACGAAAAAATTGGTTAAGGTCAAAGAATTCCCTTGAATATTAAGAAGGTTTCACTACAAAGACATTTTTGTGAAGTGTAACGATTGCAGAAATTAAATTAAATAGGGTTTGAGTCACCCAACAAAACTGCGAAATTCATATGTGAATTAATAAAAGTAAGGGGTTTCATTTTAAGGACACTTGCTACAAACAAAAAACTGGATGCATGTACCTGTATATATTTTCTTTTTTCTTTTCTTTTCTTTTCTTTTTTTTTTTTTTTTTTTTTTTGGTTGTAAGTGACACATCTATTAAATATTCTGAAATCTTTGTCAGATTAAGGCATTGTAAATTTCTCACTTTGTTTTTATATTAAATTTGACTACGGAATATTCCGTATATTCCGTCTACCTGATCAATGCATAGGGTTCAGGCGTGTGTGACCAGTTGACAGGTGTCTTTGTTTAATGCAATGTTCACAGATTTGTATTGCTTACATCCATAAATATTATATATATATATATATATATATATATATATATATATATATATATATATATATATATATATATATGCCCCAAAGCCCTTTCAAACTATACAATCTTTATCACTTTATTGGCCAAAACTAAAAAAAATCGGAAAAAGTAATCTTTTTCCGATTAAATTTCGTATTTATTGTCATAATATTGTTATTATTATAAGTTTGTAGCAGGCGGCCTTAAGTCAGTTAAAAACTTAAAAACTTAAAAATCATTGTAATTTTATTGAACATTCCTGCTGTATCTAAAAAATCCTATTTATATTACTTTGATATTTTCAGAAAAAATATTTACAAAATTGACAACAAATACTCTATATCTGTAATATTTGTGCATTTTTTTTTTCAATTTAAAAATATTTGGGTTTAACATTATTCAATTGAGATGTTGGGATAACGAACGATGTTCATTTAATCAATACAAATTGGAAGCAGAGCAAACACGGACCTAATACATCAGAGGGGGGATCAGGTGCCATGAGGAGTGAGCATCCCCTGCCGACCGGTCACACCCGCCCTGTGCTTTTTGTCATGATCGAGAAAACCGGGAAAATCCGTAAACAATTAAGTTTGTAAATATTTGCCTACAATGCAGGAAACTAATTTTGTTACAGCATCGATGCTGATTTGAATGCTTCCTTTGCTTGCTGATTTGAATGCTTCCTTTGCTTGCTGATTTAATGCTAGTTATCCTTATCCTGATGCTGTTTTATAATTAGGTCAATGCTACCGGAAGTAGCATCATGCTACCGGAAGTAGATAATGAATTTCAGCATTGCCGTTTAAAGCAATAAAAGTGCCTTTTACAATTATTTGATCATAATATCTCACTATGTATCAATAATGTGAATACTTTAACCAATATTCTTTCTGTCTTTTTTAATTTTTTACTGAATTAAAACTCATTGATTTTCAGATGCTAGTAGGATAATGCTGATTTTATGTAGGTCAATGTTGGTTTTATCCTTTGCTTGCTGATGCTGATCCTGGTAATGCTGTTTTTCAAATGCTGATGCTGATGCTATCTCGATCCTGATGCTACTAATGCTTATGCTGATGCTGGTTTATGTAACAAAATTAGTTCCCTGCACTGTACCAATTAGTATGGAAGCATTTGAATTAATGATAGATTGTATTTGCTGACAAGGTCGTTGTGTCGACCATAAAACTTGCAAAATGATGACTTTAAAAGAGACTGTTGATTTTCTTGTTTCATCAACTTTTTTGTCAATAGCTTGCCTCATTTTAGAAATTGTTCGTACGTAGAGCATGCTCATGCACAGGTGATAAGGGTATATTGCTGCATAAGAAAGGGAATTGACGATATAAAAGTCGAAGTCTTCACGTTTATCATAAAGCTTTGTTGAAATATATGGAGGTAACGAACAGTATTCAAGCTCAAAAGTCCAATAAACAATACAAATAGGAGCAGAGCAAACACGGACCTCCAAAACATCAGAGGTGGGATCAGGTGCTATGGAGGACTGAGCATACCCTGCCGACCGGTCGCACCCGCTCCTTGTAATGATCGGGAAATAACGGTAAAATCCGTCAACAATTCAGTGTGTAAATAATGGCCTAACAATTAGTATGAAAACCGTCAGTCAGCATTTGACTCAATGATAAATTGTATTTGCTGACAAGGTCATTGTATCGACCATAGAACTTACGAAATGATGACTTTAATTGAGACTGCTGATATTCTTGTTTCATTAACTTGTTTGTCAATAATTTACCTGTTTTAGAAATTGTACATACTTAGAGCATGCTTTTGCGTATCGAATCAACTGAGAGATATAAACCCCGTATGCAGGTGATGAAGGTATATTGCTGCATTAGTAAGTGAATTTGACGATTGAAAAGTTAAAGTCATCACGTTTATCATATAGCTTGGGTGTCAGATTACCATTAACGACTCTTTCAAGTAAAATATCCAAATATGAAACAGATGTGTCAGACTCTGTGGTATCTTTTATCTCAAGCTCACCGGGATATGTCGTAAGAATGGAAGTTACAAGGTCTGTTAAAAACGGGGCACAATCGCTACCCATGGGAATACCAACAGATTCTTGGAAGACCTGATCTTCAAAAACTATATTGTCAATCAGAAACTCAAGCATCTATTTAATATCAACTTCAGAGTACTTATGTGTAAAACCAGATTTTTTTTTTTTTTTTTTTTTTTTTTCAAAATAATGTTGCAAATGACCTGTGACAAATTTAGTATATTTATGAGTTCCATTTTAATTGAAAAAGTAGCTGTCTATGATATCAAAAAGCCTGAACTTTAATTTATCGCGGGGAATGGTTGTAAAAAGTTTTGAAAAGTCGTACGTGTTGACGTTATTGATTTTGGTAAAATTTTGTGATTTCATATTTTCTAAAAGTTCTTTGGAGTTTTTAAGTATTCAAATCTGATTTGCACTACTTCTGAAATATACTGTTGCTCAGTACTCCTGAAGTTTCTCCTTTACTATTGTAAATATTTTAGTGAGGAGTAAAGAAAGAGGCTTGGGAGAATATTTTCCAAGGAATGGACGTGTCGCCTCTTTCATAGCATCATAAAAGATGCAAATAAATCTGAGTGTTCAGCTGGTGGATACAGTTATTTTCGTCCCATGTCATTTCTTCATATCACACTTCCAAAAAAATTGTCCAGTTTTAAATTCGTCCACTTGAAGCGAAGGCGGAAAAGGCGAAAATAAAATGCGATTGGCGTTTACCTGTTAACAGAATCTATTTCCTACACATATTATAGTTCATGCATTTTGTTGAAGGGACAAAAAAATCAACAGTTATAAAGCCTGGGATAGAACAGCATTTATAACATGAATTGTGACTATCAAATAGAAATATCACTTCCAAACCCTCAAAGATATAAGAGAAAAAAACAAGAATTGACATTATTAGAATAAATACATAAATTATTATTGATATATTTTTTAAAAATATTTTCCCCATACTTGTTTAATTAAATAATCCCTCACATTTTAACTAGAGAGAGATTAAAATCCGTCTTTACTGCAATTGTCAGTTTACAACTTTATTTGAAGTCGATTTAAATCAGTAAACAGATTTCGATTATTTTCATGGTATTTAAAAAAAACCCCAGTTTTTGTAGTAACTGTCTATCAAACAGTTTAAAAGTACATCGTCATGAGCTCATAAACATTTGATATATATGTTAGTTATTGAAACCCTGCCTCTACAAAAAGACACAAGATTAATTAAACGTTTGGAGTACTTGTTACAAAGTAGTCAAAGTTCAAATTTAAGCAATTGAAACGCCGGTATTTTTCATGGTTTATAACAAACAGTGCTCAAGCTAAATAGTACAGACGTACCTCTTAAATGTGAAAAAGAACATACATACATGTGTACTGTATATCGGTACTCTGAACTACTTTGAAAGTAGATGGAAGGTCAAATTCAAGGATCACGAGGTCAGAAACCTTGGAATTTTACAAAAATCATACTGTCAAGATATATATGTGCAAATTACAATTTCAAATGATTTGGGGTGTAACAGACAGAAAACAGCTAGCTAGACAGATAGACAGATGGGTAGTTAGACAGACACACTGCTAGCTAGACAGTTAGACAGGCAGACAGATGGATAAACAGACAAAAAGACAAACGCTGAGTAAAGTGATCTTTTAGTGTTGCTGGTCTGTTGCTAACCCCTCGTATATATTCTTATAAACTTTTTTGTTTTTAATAGCAAGGGAGTGGAATTATTGACATTAAAATACTTTAAAATCTTCTTTTATTTATTTATTTTTAAATACTTCAAATATTTTCTTTTTTCAGATTGCAATAACTATTGTATTGAGCATAAAGATAATCCAAACATATAACTGATCAAAAGATGCAAAACCACACAGAAGAAACTTCATTGACCTCTCGGAGGATGTTTTCCATTTCAATTTGTCTGTTTATAGGTATTCCTTGTGTATGTATCAACGCATTCGTATTCATTATCTTGATAACAAAAAGAGCCCTAAGACAAAACACGTATCATTTCCTGGTCCTATTGCTATCGATCTGTGACTTCCTCGTTGGACTGGGTTACATTTCATACGCAATCCAAACGAATGTTTCACAAGGGGACAGATTTAACATGGCAATGTGTGTTATCAAAACATTTTTCTTTGTAAATGGTACATTATTGTCTCTACTTCAGACATTTCTAATTGGTTTACAAAGATACTTAATTATTTGTCGAACTTCTTGGAGTGATCGTTTGTTTCAGAATGGTAGAAAATACATTGTTTGCATCTCTAGTTGGCTGACAATACTAATCTTTACGGTTGGTTTGATGTCACCTCCAGATGGTCCGATGAAAACTTGTCAAGTTCAATATATCTACCAAAGACATTTTCAAATTTTTATCAATTTCAACAAGTTATTGGTAGCGTTACTTGTTGTGACAGTCGGATTGTATTGTGTAACGCTACGCTATGTCATAAAACAGAACAGGGTTGTTGTCCCCAAACCTTTACAGAAGTCAAGTAAAAGCCCTGCAAGAGAAATCAAGAACACAGATCAAGGTGAGAGCAGCAAAAATGAAAGTCACAATAATATTAAGAAATCAGAAATAAAACTTAACGAAGTATCATCTGGAAACAAATTGCAGCAACCGCAAGGATCAAAGAGTGAAGGTCATGCACAACTTGCAGCTTCTACTTCCGGGTATCAAAAAATGGCAGTTTTGAAGAGGAAAAAAGTTTTGAATACTGTAGTATTGCTTGGCATTCTCCTGTGCTGCTTAATTATTTTAACTTCCCCACTAATAATGGCCTCAATCTTTTTTGATGAAGTCCCCGATCTTTACCTTTTTGTTGCAGGTTGTTGTTGTGGAATTAATTCTATCATTAATCCTGTGTTATATTGCTTAAAAATTGAAAGTGTGCGTTCTGTTGTCAAAGACTTTCTCTGTAGATGTGCTTGAAGGAAAGAAAAACAACAAATATCCCTTTATAATTTTTAGAGCATTCTGTGTGTTGTTTATAGTTGTTTTTCTTTGATTTGTTTGCTATAATAAAGTCTCGATATGTTTTAATATTTTTTATTTTTATTTCAGTTTGGAAAAACATTGCTTCTGAAATAAAGCATTTGTACAATGTACATCTTAAACAGATATAATAAGTCAAAAGCGCATTTTTGTAATATTCGTATCTGAAATAAATTTATAGACAAAAAAGTGTTTTGACAAACTCAACTGTACTTCAAAGCAAGGAGTGCAAAATACATTTATAACTGCTGGAAGACAATAAGATATAATAAATTTTAAAAATACTCTTTCTACAGACATCCCAGTTCTTGGGGCTTGAAACCTTGGTTACATTTTGTTTCATTCGTGCAAAAAAGAGGAAGGAGTGAAGCGGTTATTTCTCTTAAAAAATAGTTTTTAAGGTTATGAATCCTTAATTTCTTCGAATTTTTATACTCTTCAGAAATACCAAATTCCATATTTGTCAACATTCCCGTGTTTTGAGCCACCTTGTCTCTAAGTTTCGTTTACGATTTTTTTGTAGCTGAAACTATAAATTCGTTAATTGGAAGAGTAATTGTAGCGACCATAAATTACAGACATAGAATTATGGTTTCGTCATATAAAATTATAATTTCAATTATCGTAATATTATACTAAATAAGATGTCAATTGATGAATATATTGACACATAATATGAATTTACTGCCTACATGAAGTTATGTTTGTATTACATAAGGTTGTTAATTTTTCCTTGTACTGGGTTTGATCTATACATTTATTTACTGTAGAATTTTTATCAATAGATGACTCGGTGATACGCGGTAAATCAACAAGACGGTAAATCAACCTGAGCACTGTGGCTAGGAAAAAAAGCAAAGATCAGTTCAGTATTGAAAAGCTTTAATGCATAAGTGGTCCCGATCTACCCCTAAAAGGCGGGGTGGGGGTGGGTGGGTTATGATTTAAACAAAATTGAATCTACACTTACTAAAGATGCTTACATATTTCTTTGTCTAACAGTGACTTTTCCCCTTTCATTATGGTCCCATCCTAGCCTTGGGTGGTCATGGTTTGAACAAATCTGAATCTACGCTTTCTGAGGATGCTTCTATATAAATATAACCAATCATAGCCTTGCTGTTCTTGAGAAGAAGATCTTTTAAAAAATTCCAATGTATTTCTTTGCATAACTTGAGAAGAAGATCTTTTAAAAAATTCCAATGTATTTCTTTGCATAACTTTAATCATCAATTGTGGCCCCATCCTATTCCCAGGGGGCCATGATTTTTATCATACATGAATCTACACTACCTTAGGATTCTTCCAAATAGTTAAAAACCAATCATGGTTTTTCTGTTCCAGAGAAGATTTTTCCTATATATTCCTATGTAAAACTTTGATCGTCCATTTTGGCCTTACCTACTCCCAGGGGTCATGATTTGAACAAACTTGAATATACTCCACTTGAGGATGATTCCACATGAGTTTCATCTTTCCTGGTCCAGTGGTTCTTGAGAAGAACGCAGCTGTTAAGGCTTCCCGGAGTTTTGAAATGCGCTCACAAAATATTGTATTGCGAGGTCGGTTTTTGTTAAATTTACAAGTATTGTACTCTTAGTACTTCCAATTTATATAGAGGGTTCCCTCGACTATTTGTTATGATATCACATGACTTTGTTGATCACGTGACGGTCATTTATAGTTTTTTAAAGTGTTTCATATAAATCGCTTCGGCAATTATTAACAATTTGTTATATAAATAAATTCCTCGTATCCTTGTGTACCCTAAATATGCTTGGGAAAAGTCATAGTATTACTTGGGTACAAAATATTTCGTGAAAAAATCAACTTACCTACAAATTTGAGGGTATTTTCCACATAATATCGTAATCTGTATTAAAACAAAGCCTTCACACATTTTTCCCGAGCAAGATTCAGTTAGAGAACAACTTCTTCTTACAGATTTCCACAATAAAAAATAAATAAAAAATAAAACTCAGATTAATCCTCATTAATCACCTGCACCTGCACCATTTGAACAAACTTGAATCCCCCTTACCCAAGGATACTTTGTCCCAAGTTTGGTTGAAATTTGCCCAGTAGTTCTGACGAAGAAGATGAAATTGTGAAAAGTTCACAAAGACGACGACGACAACAACGACAACGAATACAGACAACGGACAAATTTCGATCAGAAAAGCTCACTTGAGCCTTCGGCTCAGGTGAGCTAAGAAGTATTTCTTGATTAGGTTTATACGGTCTCAATTTTCGGAGGATATCCAACACTCAATACTCGGCCCAAATTTTTACTACACTCTTATATGGAAACTTGCAATGCCTCGAGGAATTGCTTAATGCTCCAATTCTGTCGAAAACACATTTTCAATTTTCAAACACCTTATATCTACCTTTAGTGGAGAAGTGTATATATCATTCTACAGGTAAATCTGCACTTAAAGAAGACTTCAAACATTATTCTATAGACTTTATGTGGAGATTTGAGATCATGTGGAGACGTTTTTCAATTTACAAAAAAAAAAAAAAAAAAAAAAAAAAAAACCACGGAGGATGACACATCAGTTTCATATTTAAATAATTTGACAGAAAAGACATTAACGGTAACCTAACAGCAAAACTTTATGATATACCTGATGACTTCAACTTTTCTATCGTCAACTTCGGATTTATATAGCAATATACTATTATCACTTGCATATGGAATTCATGTCTCCAAGTTGATTCTACGTACAAACAGTTTCTGAAACGAGGCAAGCTATTGACAAATAAGTGAATGAAAAAAGAATATGAACAGCCGCGTATAGAGTCAACATGTTGCAAATTCTATGCAATGCCCTTGTCAGCTAATACAATATATCATTAAGTCGAATGCTGATTTTTTTCATACAAATTGTTAGGTCATTATTTTCTCAATGAATTATCTACAGATTTTCCGTTTGCCCGATCAGGACAATAAGCACTCGGCGGGTGTGACGGATAGAAAATATTCATTTATACCGAATCGAGATATGAACCCGATGTGCAGGTAATAATGGATTTTGCTACATAAAAAGGAAAGTTGACGATAGAAATTTGAATTCATCACGTCTATCATGAAGTGTTGTTGTTAATTTGCCAACAGCCATCATAATCTCTTTTTAGTAATCCATCCAAATATGAAACAGATGTGTCAGATGTCAGACTCTATGGTGCTTTTATTTGAAGTTCTATTTGACATATTAAATCTACATAGAAATGAAAATGAATAAAATTAATTGATAAAACTTCGTCGATATGTCTAAATGTCGAATTGAAGGCCACAACAAGAGTAGAGTAAACATGTAGAGTTTTTGAATAAAATCTGCTTCATAAGAATACAAAATCATGTCTGATAATACTGAGCCTAATTATAACCCATGGGAATGCAACAATTTGTTGGCAGAGCTGGTATCCAAAGCTTACATAGATATTATCAATTAATGAACAATCCAAGCATCCTTTTAATATTTATCTCGGCGTACAATGTGTAGAATCAGTTTGATTTTTAACAAATTAAGTTTAAATATCATCACTCATTAGGTATTTAAGTTTACATATTCCATTTTAGTGATTAATAGTTGTCGAATAGCCTGTTAAATAGCCTAGTCTTTAATTAATCGCGGGGAATGATTGTACAAAGTGTTGAAAAGTCGTTTATGATTTAATGCTAAACATTTTACATTTTAGGCATGACTTATTGTTATTATACAAATGTTGAAATAAATTTACAGAACCGTCTATCTCGATTAGAGAACTGTCAATCTCTATTATAGAAATGCCAAATTCTATTACAGAACCGTTAATTTTCTATTACAGAAGCCTCCATCTCTATTACGGAACCGCAAATTTCCATCACAGACCTGCCAATATTCATCACAAAACCGTCAATCTCTATTACAGAACCGTCAATCTTTATCACAGAACTTCCGGTTTCTATTTCAGAACTGCCACACTCTCCGTCGATCTCTATTACAGAACTGTCAATCTCTATTACAGACCTGTCAATCTCTATCAGAAACTGTCAATATCTATCACAGAAGTGTCAATCTCTATCAGAAACTGTCAATCTCTGCCAGAACTGTCTATCTCTATCAGAAACTGTCAATCTCTATCACAGAACAGTCAATCTCTATAACAGAACCGCCAATCTCTATCACAGAACAGTCAATCTCTATTGAAACACCGTTATTCTCTATAACAGAACAGTCAATCTCTATCACAGAACAGTCAATCTCTATCACAGAACAGTCAATCTCTATTACAAAACCGCCAATCTCTATTACAGAACAGCCAATTTCTATTACAGACCTGTCAATCTCTATTACAGAACTGTCAATATCTATTACAGAACTGTCATTCTCTATTACAGAACAGTCAATCTCTCTTACAGAACTACCAATCTCTATTACAGAACCGTCAAACTCTATTACAGAACAGTCAATCTCTATCAGATAACCCTCAATCTTTATCACAGAACTGCCTGTTTCTATCTCAGAACTACCAGTCTCTAACACAAAGCCACCAATCTCTATTACAGAACTGTCAATCTCTATAACAGGACTGTCAATCTCTATTACAGAACAGTCAATCTCTATTACAGAACAGCAATTCTTTATCACAGACCGTCAATCTCTACTTGTTTATTGTTTTTACCTATTTTTAAAATTATTTTCAAATTTAGTAAGATTAAATATTGATTTGTAATCTGATTTAAATAAGAAAAATGACATCTTGACCGATCGAGAGACATGTTTAAATTAAAATGATTTCGTATATATTTTCTTTTTAACTTCAATGTAATAGATTAGATTGTAAGAAAGAGAAATATCGACCTTAGAAAACTCTTTTTATCATTCTATTAATTATGAGTACTTTGAATATGGCATTTTTTTCATATTGCAATTTCAACTCTATTGAGATTAAAGATAATCCATCACTGATCAAAGGTTGCAGAGCCACACAGAAGAAACTCCATTAACTTCTCGTAGAATGTTTTCCATTTCAATTCGTCTGTTTATATGAATTCCTTGTATAATGCGCATGCGTATTCATTTTCTTGATACAAAAAGATCCCTTATACACAACGCACCAAACGTACAAATAATTGATCAAAGGATGCAGAACAAAACAGAGGAAACTTCATTCACCACTAAGGAGATGTTTTCTATTCTAGTTTGTCTATTTATAGGAATACCCTGTGTGTGTATCAATGCATTCGTATTCATAATTTTGATAACAAAAAGAACCCTTCGACAAAATACGTATTATTTCCTGGTCCTATTGCTATCAATTTGTGATTTTCTCGTTGGACTTGGTTATATTTCATACGCCATTCAAACGAATGTTTCACAAGGGGACAGATTTAACATGGCAATGTGCGTTATCAAAACATTTTTCTTTGTAAATGGTACTTTATTGTCTCTACTTCAGACATTTTTAATTGGTTTACAAAGATACTTAATTATTTGTCGTACTTCTTGGGGTGATCGTTTGTTTCAAAATAATAGAAAATATATTGTTTGCATCACTAGCTGGCTGATAATATTAATTTTCACGGTTGGTTTGATGTCACCTCCAGATGGTCCAATGCCAACTTGTCAAGTTCAATATATCTACCAAAGACATTTTCAAATTTTCATCAATTTTAACAAGTTATTGGTAGCGTTACTTGTTGTGACAGTCGGATTGTATTGTGTAACTTTACGCTATGTTTTTAAACAGAACAGAGTGGTTGTCTCTAAACCTTTACACAAGAATTTTGAAAAGTCGAAAAAGACCTCTGCGAGAGAAGTCAAGAAATCAGGTCAAGGAGATGGCAGCAAAAATGACATTAAGAAGGATATTCATAAAATAGGAGTAAAATCAAACGAATTATCATCTAAAAACAATTTGCAGCCCCATGGATCAAAGAGTGAAAGCAATGCACAACTTGAAGCTTTTCCTTCCGGTTATCAACAAATGGCACTTTTGAAGAGGAAGAAACTTCTCAATACTGTTGTATTGCTTGGCATTCTCTTGTGCTGCTTAATTGTTTTAACCTCCCCACTAATTATTGCCTCAATCTTTTTTGATGAAGTCCCCGATCTTTTTCTTTTTGTTGCAGGTTGTTGTTGTGGAATTAATTCTATCATTAATCCTGTGTTATATTGCTTAAAAATTGAAAGTGTGCGTTCTGTTGTCAAGGATTTTCTCTGTAGTTGCGCTTGAATGAAAATCAAATATCTTTTAAATAAGTTATGATCATTCTTTGTTTAAACTTACGATATTTTGCATTTGTCTATTTTCGTTTTAACTTTATTTGAGAAAACAGTTTGCTATCAAAATAAATTAGTCGTACATCTTAAATAGCCATAATAAGACAAAAGCATACATTTTTTAAAATTATATTTGTATTAAAAATCTATTAATATAAAAAATGAGTAAAGCAACTGCACAGAAAAGTAGGCAACGGGTGCAGAAAAGAATTAGGTGTAAAGACATATAATAATGATGGTAAGATTTTTAAATTTTTGTTCCAGAAAGATAACCCCTTGAATAAAGAATATATCGTTGTTTTCGTGGAATTTTGCTTTTTTTTGGGGTCAGTTATCAATGTTTTGCTCGTAAAATAATGACCTAGTAAAAAACGAACCTCAATTATTCTATGGTTTGAACAGTTTGTCTGGCAAGTAAATATTTCTATACATGGGTCATTGGATATTGAGAATGGGGGTTCAGACGTCCCCTCGATTCCAAACATTTTGGAAAAAATAGTGTAATTCTATCATGCATGAAGCATGGAGATACTGAACCATAATCAAGCTCAAAAGTCCAAGTAATGCAAATCTGGAGCTGAGCAACATGGACCTTTAAAAACATCAGAGGAGGAATCAGGTGCCATGGAGGAGTAATCATCCCCTGCCGACCGGTCACACCCACCGTGTGCTCCGTGTCATGATCGAACTAAATCCCTAGACATATACGTATTTAAAACGTTTCATTACCTTCTTTATAATAAATTTGCTAAATGCTTGATTTTGGGCATTGATTGTTATCACACATCTGCTTTGAAAAAAGAAAGAAAGACGGAGAAGGAGCTTGTGTTAGTTGATGAAAATGTAATCCATATATAAAATATCCCGTTATTTTTAGCATTCTGTCATACTCTGCTGCTGACTTTCAGCTTTCAGATCAAATGAAAATGAAAAGAAATTATTAGGTTTTAACATATCTAGCATACCCGGGGAGGGGGGGGGGGTAATTTTATTATAATAGAGACTAGGAAATTAACGTTCAGGACTTCCTCCTTGTTATCAGTGGTTTGCATGTTTTGTTAATTGGTTAATTTCTTTCTTAAATTTTAGCATAAGAATTGGACAAGAGACAGATAAGAAACAAATCTATTTTTGTTAAATTGAGAATAAATGGAGAACAAATGATTGCAACCATTACAGACAAAAGACATTGTTAACAACAATGACTGCAACAGTTATTGCCAGTTTTGAAAATATAAAGAAAATACATTTTTTGATTTTATTTATATCGGAATAAATTAATTCTGGTGGTAGAGCAATATCATCATTATATGATTGGTTTGACTCAGATTAAATTTTTAGATAACTTCCTAAGAAACCTTACATACATTTTGAGTTTATCGATTGATTAACAAAATCAATTTTATAAGAATGATAAAAAATATCAAGTTCATGTGTACTTATAGTAGAATGTGTATGGATTCATTTACGCAAAAGGTCTTAAATAAATGAAAACTTCAAATAAATGAAGTGTCGGAAGTTAGAATTATGAATACAAAAATTTATCTAGAGGAGAAACTAAAATGAACCAAATTCGTTACTGAATGTGATCAATAAATCATCATTAATTTGACAAGATGACAGAATGCATTAATAGGTAACCTACATAATGCATTTGGTCCGTCATTTTGTTATCTATTTTTATGATCAATGATTGGATTTTTCATTTTTATAGTATTTTCTCCAGCACCATACGTAAATAATTGAGAATTGTAAACGAAGGGGTGGTCATTTTAAAGAACGAAGGCCCTTAAAAGGGAGGAAGTGTTTAACTAGGGGGCTGGGAAGGGGAGGGGGCTAAAGAAACACACTGCTGACATATACCCCATATATATCAAAGCATCTTTTAAATCCAAAAAGAGAGTTTAAAAACTGTAAACAATTTCCTAAAAACAAAGAATGACCGTAGCAGATATGCAAGTTTTAAATCAAGCCAGTTCCAGTAGCTCGTCTTGTATGCAGTTATGTATAAAGTACAGTACAGGCAACGCGGATCCCTTATTTCCCGCGCCCCGTCGCGGTATAAACACAACGCGGGATTTGGCCAGGTGAGACAGGTAAACCGCGTTCCCTCCGCGGGAAATTCATCACCTACCTGTCCCCGCCGCGGTTAAATCATCGATCAACTAGTATCGTAAACAAACGGGAGTTATCTCCCCGAACGAGAATGTGCGAAATTTTCATGTAGTAACAAAGAATAACTACAGAGTATGTTTATTTATGGAAGTATTTTCTTTTGTTTTGCAACGATGAATAGAAAATAATAAACATACTCCTAGAAAGAATTTGTAAAGCAGAAGATATTATAAACTTTTTTAGATTTGTATTTAAAACTATTTGCATGTATCAATGCTAAGGCGACATCTTTCGTTTAAATAGAATTATAAGCTGTGTTATTTGAGAGTTTAGCATGAAACAATATTAAATGATGGGTTTATTAGCTCTAAAAAAAAGTCTTTTCAAATTATATGCGAATTGCAATAATGATGTACACGTGCTAAACAATAATCAGTGCGAATTCCGATTGACAATTTTCAACATTCCTATGAAATTAAAAAGGCACATCTTTATATTGTTTATGTTTTTGTATTTTTACCAAATTTAGAACACTATAATTCATTAAATTAATTTCGCTTTATTGTACGAATGTGCAAGCATTTTTCTGAAAATGTCAAATTACTGGAAAGCTGTAATATTCGAAGTCTCGAGTTTGCAGTTAGTGGGCACGTAAACGGTATACAAGCTATCAATAAAAAAAAAAAAACTATCATCCTTTCTTCACCTTGATGTTTAATTCTTTGGTAAACGATGATTTTTTTTTTTAAATTAATCATTTCTCCATTTACATGTTCAATAAAATAACATAGGATGTGCATGCATGGTGATGAACTCCAGAGAACAAATATAAGAAGGGAGATATTATACACTCACAACACTTTTATTTTCAATAATATTCAAGGAAAAAATCAAATGCTAACGTATACTTTGACAAATTTTGTTTCTTTGTGTATTAAGTATTAGCCGCGATCATTTCCTGTGTATAGGGATTAGCAGACCCAGAGCAGGAAACGGCATGCCCTGGGGGTTTCACACCTGTGAGTGTCCTAGGGTACCTGAGGTAAATCTCTCCGAATGCGCACATCGTTGTCTAGCCATACGACATACCAGTCCATTCAATGTCTCGTTATTTCTTTATCTTCAACGAAGAAATTTGAGACAATATGTTCACAGTTGCTTTTTTTTAAACCCTAACTGTGTGTATATTAAAAATCAAGCTTTTTAAACAAATTAATAGAGATGAAAAAAATAAAATAAATCAAATCAAATTATGTTTTAATAAGTACATGTATTTTGTTTACGTCTCAGTTTATACGTTTATACATGTACCTGTACATGTAAGTATAATTTGAATTAATTTCAACCAAAAAAAAAGGAAGAGAGAGAGAAAACATGTACGGCACGTGCATCGTTTTTCCTGAAATCAGCTTATTGATTTATCGATTTATAATTATAATTTAAATGAAATTGCTTGTGAATCAAATTTTGTTCGGTTTCAAAATAGTCGTTTCTGTGAACAGATAGGTATTACTGTAGCTGATTTATCGGTTTATTGACCAGTAAGCACTTTGTCTAATTCTGCCAGTTAATGAAGAACACGGGAACAGTGATAGCCACAGACACTAATTTAACTAAACTAACTGCTTGATAAGAGATTGATTCCAAGACACTTATTTACAAGGTCGCCAACATTCTTCATGATGTAAGATTACGCAATCTGACAGTATTACAGGTATTTCGTAAGGGTATAGGCCAGTTACACAGACACCTGAAAACTTGTAGCCTACCGCTGATTATAATTAGTTCATCTACTATGCTGTATGTTCAAATTATTTTTAGGCTCATATAAACAGCTTATAAAAGAGCCGTCCTTTCTGATTTGACGATACATGTACGTGAAATTTGTTGAAGAGCCGCATGATTATATTAATTTCAAAAAGAAAGGAAATAGAAATACAGTCAAATACTATCTATGAAGTTATTCTGAATAGAATGTAATGATTTTATTTACATGTACAACAATAACCAAAAAAAAAAAAAGATCATGTTGATATTTCTTCTTTTTAGCGCATATTTGTCAGAAGTTAATTGTGCAACATATTCCTAAATGTACACGTGTTTATTCTTTAATATCATACTGTTACCATCTCTATCTAGCATCGTTTTTCATGCTTATACTTATAACAGATACGTATACAGGGGCATTTTTTCTTCAAGAAACCAATGACCGTGATAGAATCTCGCAGAAAAATAAACGCATAGCTACATGTAACCAAGAACACAACCACACTGGCACTGGCAAATCGTGAACACTGTATTTAATGCATTTTAACAGAAATGATACGGCATTTTTAAAAAATCTATTTTACTGTGCACTATTTAGCAATTTCATGATCATTTATGTTGGAATTATTGATTTTAAAAAATATATACGATATTTCAGTTGACGATATTTCATCAAATTTTACCACAAGCACTGGCATTATACGTTCTTTTTTTAAACTTGAGAATTAATTAATTTTGAATCACTTTTAAAAAAAGGTAGATAAAAAATAATTACACAAGTATTATTATACTATTTGATAATACTTAAAAATTGAATTAAAATTCATTTAATTAATGCAGGCCGTAACCTTTAATGGCTTACACCCCCCTTTTTTGACGCTATTAAAAATCGACAACACTTTACAGGTAACAACATCTAAGATAAAGAATAACGGTAGCTGGCCCCGCCGCGGTGTACACACGGTCGCAGGTAGTACCGCGATCAAAACCCGCGACGGTGTAACGCGGAAAGGATTAACACACCGCCGAGGGAACGCGGTCTAATACGGGATCCGCGTTGCCTGTACTGTACCTATTGGCATAAGTTTTTCGGTTGGGGAGGGGATAGAGGAGAGGGAGTATGTTGTTTTCTTAACAAGTATATCAGAATAAAGATAAAGGAAAACTTAATGCCAAAATCTAGTAAATTAGTTTAGACAGCCTCTTGGTGCAAAGTCCATTATGTCATCATAATTACAATCTGGATAGTCAACATGTCTGAACACACTAACAGTAAAGATTTTATTCAGTTTGAACTGTAGCTATTGCTATCGAGGTTCAATGTAGAAAAAATCATTTAAAACACGATGTCTAGAAAGTTTAAAATATGCATTTTCCAAATATTGACGTTTACGTCGAAAATAAAGTTTATATATCTATGATTATAGATTACCGCTCCAACTTTGTTCATTCTAATGATAAAAGCATTCTCGTTCTGCCTGAAAATTCTATTTACGTCTCACTCCTCGAAGTCCAGAAGAGTTTATGCGATAGAAAGGTATCTGTCGTTTGCTTTCAGTATACTGTTTGTTTATTAATTTGTTTTTCAAAGCAATCAACAGTTTTGTTCTAATTCCAAGAAAACATACACGCAGTTCTGTGAACAAGGTTTTATTGTTATCAGCCAAGTTGTTATGTTTAATTTGATTTCTTTTTTGCGATTATTCAAAAATGGTTCAAATTTAGAGAACGTCAGGATACATAATTCATAAAATGTTTAAAATATCAAAAAGATACAGGGTTTCAAGTTCCTATACAACTTTTTCTACCACTATTTTAACTGCAATATAAAAGAAATATAGTTCTATTAGAAATATCTTATTGATGTTAACGCATTTGAGAAAAGTTTCAATATCTGTACTTCGCGTGGGACTGCTTAGCCAGTGTAAAAAAAAATAACCTCAAAGCTGAATAAATGCATTTTTCTTTCTTATCATTTCTTTTCTGCAGACACTTTTCAATTTCAATCGATACCTTGTGATGTAAAGTATCCTGACTTTGGCTATGAGCTAAACCGAAGCAAAGATTCAATGAAGCTATAGTCACTTGCGCATAAACATTTTGACAAAAGACCACATCCAACTGCCAATTATTAATCAAACTTGTAAAAGGGTATCCTTTAGCTATGTATTTGAAATTAACTTTACATAGGTTGGACCCCTTTATTTATTTAAGGAATAAGAGAAAAGGTATAGGTTGCTAAAATACCATCAAACAGAATTCAGAAGATGAAATCAAAATTAGGCCTAAATGTTCTGAAGGCATTGGGAGAAGGGGGAGAGCAAGGGCATGCATGTCCAATAATCAATGCAATTTAGCTTAAATTTCCATTTTTCTTTAAAATATATTCTAATGCTACTAGGACGATGGACATAATTTTTTTTTCAGACTTTTAGTAATATTCCACTTGATTTATATATAAAAAACGTTTCCGATAGTGATTTCACGAGTTTCACACAAAATATAATGCTGCAGAACACACTTTTATAAAAATTTAGAATGATGTGTTCCCAACAAAATTCAGTATTTTTATGCACTTAGAAACGACGGAACGTTTTACAAATGTCCGCTTGCAGAAAACTCTTTTTTTATTTCTTTACATATGCATGTTCGCTTGCAGTAAACTTTTTTTGTGACTGCTTACAGTAAAATTAGTAAACGTTATTAACTACAGTGGAAAGTACAAGTGTACTAGTGAGCTATACAGCGCTTGAGTGGATTTCATGAACAGACGGTCATGAAGAGAACTGCCCATGGGTCGGAGAGAGCAATGCGGAAGTTAAAGCGGTAGCTGAAAGTGTGAGTAGAATATTAGATCCTCCCACTTGGAAAGCGTGGAAAAAGGATATCGTCATGTTGCAAAAATATCAACTGATCACGCACATTCTATGACGTGTACATCTCGTTCTTTTTTCTGTCTGAACACTAAAGCGAACATACTTGCTTTCCGTAAGTACGTAGATTCTATATATTGTTATTTTGAAATATCTAAGTACATTGTGATTTCAATACAGTGTGGATCATTTTTTCAGTGATGTATTGATACTATTTTACATCTGCCCATTGTTTAACAAAAGTTTGAGAAATTAACTTGATCCGGGATCTTTGTTTAATATAAAGATGTGAAATGTACAGCAAACACAGTGACAAGATTCACTTTCTGCTTGAACGCACACAATACATATGGAAACCACAGTAAAGATGGGGTCAGGATTTGTCCTTCCAGCTAAAGTGATACAAATTAGTTCATTTGATGAAATAATTCTATTACTAAATACAGCAGCTTTCGCTGATTTATAAAAATATCTGACATTATACAGTTATTTAATGTCTAATCAGTCAATAGACCAGAATGTTTTTCTAAAGGTACTGGGAACAGCTCAATGTGTTCTCTTTGGCTGAGGCCAACAACCGATGGTAATAGAACACAACAGCTGTTTCTAGCATCGAAGGAAAATGTTCTGTTCTAAAGACTGATCAGACAGACATTAAATAAGAGTTTTATTACCTAATATACTTAGTATATGCGCACTGTCTGTGAATATTTTGCCGGTTCGAAATTTGTAAACTATGGACAGGCGATCCAGTGGATCACTCTAAAATTACTTGAATTATACAGGGGAGTGAATATAAGGTTACTTAAATTGTACAGGGGAGTGAATATACGGTTACTTAAATTGTACAGGGGAGTGAATGTACGGATAAAATAGAAATACTACATATAATTATTAAAACAACAGAATATGTTGCATTTGGTAAAATGCTCTTCTATTTTCTCTTTAATGTACACCATTTCATAATCAAAGTGAACAACACGAAATGCTTAAAAGGTTTTGAAACTAATTATTCCAAGTTGACTTATAGCCCAGATCATTTTTGTTCACAAAAAGAAAGAAAGTATAGATAGACAGCTTTGAATTTACCTTAAGCGAAAGCTGTATTCAAATAAAGTCATATTTACTTCCGTATAATTAGAATTTTATATGTTAGATATTGCTTCTAAACTCTAAGACTAACTCATAAGAACGTCTTAGGAACATCAGTTTCTTATGCATCTTTAAATGTAGCATTTCCTAAATAACTTTAACGATTAATATTTACATTTAGTGTGATTTTCTTTGTGAAATCTATTAGAAATCTATAACACTCAATACAACACACACGAAACCTTGTCAAGGCGCGGTAGAATACACAAAAGGAACTCGTATAAGTGCAATGAACTAGCGACCCAAAAATATACATTGTTTAAGCTCAATTTAACTAAAACAAATACCCTATTAAATTGTTGTAAAAGTATATACTTTGTACCTTTGGAATCAATTTGTCATTTTTTACCTTACAATAATCATTTGCATTATCTAACTTTCCACGTCAAAACGACTGCTATATCAATACGCTTCACCAATTTTTAAAGACGCATAATTTATTTTAAAGATAAATGAAATTAACATTAATAATGGGAGAAAATTAGAGAATGTCAATATAAGCATTGAAATTCTTATTTTTTTTTCCGTGCCGTCAAATTATCATAGTCAATTTGTCGGCGCGGCCATGTGCTGTTACAGGACCAACTACTTCCAAAAAATAAGAATTCAATGCTTATATTATTGTTGACTAAAATATTCCAAAGGCCTTACAACGAGGTCTAAAAAAGTGATTTATTAGCTTAAGGCTTAGACTTAGTTTTAATAGTTCTCATTGGTGTGTGTCGATTACAAAACTTGTTTTTTTACCTCTATAACTTTATGTTTAATAATTTCATTAATCATTGCAGATTGCATTTTTATCAGTTGTCACTCTTCATGGACATTCTAGGATTCAGCACCCAGTGTAAATTACGTCAATGTTATCATTGTCTAGGGGACACAGAATTCTACTGTAACACTTGTAAAGATCATCTTTGTCTACAGTGTAAAGAAAAACATGTTATTGATTTAGATACAAATGACCATGATGTTGTAGTTTACTGTGAAAAATATAACTACATCTCAAAACAAGAGCCCTGTGTGAGACATCCAGAAAGAGTCTATGATAAGTACTGTCATTCATGTAAACTCCCTGTCCGTCTTCAATGTAAAGAACACAAAAAACACCTGGTATTCAATATCAGAGCACAATATCAATCAGGGCGTCGACAAAACAGAGAAATCATTCGAAACATCAGAAGTGAGTAATCTCTTTAACAGTTGCTTTCTCTTGGCAAGAATCAAAACTGATCTAAAAAAAAATCACTCAGAAATTGCCAATCGTCAATCAGAAATGACAGTAAAAGCCGCGGAAATCAAGAAGCTCACTGACATTGTAATATCTGAGGCTAAAGTCGGACAAGAAAGTTCGATTATGATTCAAAGTATGAAACAACTCAAGAGAAACATAAAAAGTAAAATTGCAAGCATAGAGAACTATGAACCTAGATGTCAACAGTCAAAAATTAGGCCAGTAAAATTTCTTTTATCCCTAAAGAAAATTCATTTCCCGAAGATTAAGGCCACTTCTAAATTTAGACAGCAAGCCCTGCTCTCCCTAACCAATGAAATTAACATGGTGGATGTGATTAAGTTATTGAGCGAAATCCGAATCATAGAAACAGGCAAAAGACAAATAAGAAATGACAGTCTGATGAAACTGATGTCTACACCTGTATTACACAGATCTATCACAGTGACAGGTGTTTATGAAGGTGTAAGACACATTTCCTGTGTGACGTCAGACCGGGCTTGGATCAGTGATTGGTATGACAATTTCATCTTAACAAACACAAAAGGTGATACCCTAGATAGTATATATGATGGAAATGGAGCACACACAGTGACCATTACAGGGGAACTTATTTATATAGACAAGAAATGTAACATCAAACTATATAAAAATGACAGGGCAAAATCGACACTGATAAAGCAGATAGTGCCATGGTATCCATGGTGTGTATACTGCTCCCCTTTCAATGGAGATCTACTGGTCGGGATGTTTAGAAATGATCCAGTAGAACCAGCCAAAGTAGCACGATATAACAACACAGGACAACACATACAGACAATACAACACGACAATACGGGTCAGACACTTTATAGGAGTCCTGGGGACATCACACCGAACCGCAATGGAGATGTTGTTGTGTCGATTATGACCGTGTAGTGGTGACAGATTGTAGAGGAAGACATCGTTTCTCCTACACAGGACCGCTATCAGGAGCAGAACTATATCCAACAGGAATCTGTACAGACGCGCTGTCACACATCTTGGTGTGTGATCTTTTCAGCCCCACAGTGCAGATGATTGACAAGAACGGATACTCCCTTACAAAAATTTACTGTAGTTAACTATAGTTTACTATAGTTAACTATAGTGAAAACTTTGATACTTTGATTTACTATGAAACTTTACTCTGGAACTTTTTTTGAGATTTTAAAGCTTAAAATCTCTAAAATTCGATAACAGTAATGTAAAATTTGGAAATAATGTGTGAATATACAAATAATATTTCAATTTAATATAAAAAAATGAGAACGTATGAATTGAAAAACAAAAAATATAACGATCTGAAATCCATAGTAAAAATACTTTGATTTACAATATTGAAAAAACTTTGATACTATAGTAAACTATAGTTAACTATAGTACTTTTTTGTTAGGGCTTCCTGTCACTATTTCTGACACCACAACATGGAATAGGTGCACCATGGGTTCTGAGTTATGATAACAAAACCCAGCTTCTCTGGGACGCATTTAGTAACAACAACAGAATTTGTATATACAGATATATAGAAAGGAAGGATTAACTGACATATGATTATAAGTAGCTCATTTAATATGTTCAAAAAATTTATACAGACGATGTGCTTTCTGTCAGGTTATTGAGTTAGTTTTTATATGTACATACATATGCACATGGATTGATTTGAGAGGTTATTATAATTTGTAAATAAAATACATGTACACATTTGTGTTCATATATAAACAGGACTATTTGACAAGTAATTTTATTTAGTTGATAAGATACATGCACACATACATACTGAGAGGTCAATACTCCTTATAGACACCTAATCCGCCTCTGGAGTTTCCGGGGATCGATCGATCCATACTTTATGTAATTTTTATAGATTTGTATTTATTTTGGTTGATATTTTTGAGATCGACCTGTGTTCTTTATCTTCACTTTTTTCATTACAATTGATAATAAGATATAACAAAAGACAGACATAGAGACAAATAAATATCTAACAGCCAATTGTAAGAAAAGTTTTGAAATTAGGTAAGAGAGATGGAAATCACAAATATTCTATATACTATTAGCACGACAGTTCATGTATTTGCTTGCAAAGAAAAAATGGTATCCATGGATAGTAAAAGAATATTAATGCAATAAAATTTAACAATCAAAGAAAAATTGAATTCCTAACCCTCGAAATGAATAATTTAATTGTAATTATTAGAAATAACTATTAATATTTTATTAATAGGCGTTTCTTACAATCCCTCAAAAGAGATTTCAGTTTTTCTTTATTGTAATCGATACGTTGTGGAAAACCGATCCCGATGTATTTTCATAGTATTAAAATATAAGTTTGTGTGGTAACTGAATATAATATAGTTTAAAGTATCGTATCTTGAGCTCAAGGTGTTTTCAACAATACTCCATAACAGATTTTAGTCTGTCTTTACTGCGATTGCCAGTTTACATGATCCATTGTGGAAAACCGATCTCGATGTATTTCGTGTTTCCTCTGCTCCCGCCATGTATTGTTTGAAAGGACTTTTGAGCATGAACACTTTTCATTATCTCCATATTTCATTGCAATACCTTTTTTGTGTCAACAAAAACAATAACATAAATTTTACATTGGTTTAACTTGGCTTTTAATTAGAGGCGTGATTATTCAAGAGTGCGATATTTTACAAAATCAAGCAGACACATGTAGAAGAGAGTTGTATCTTGGTAGGCTTGAGAAGATAATCCTCATCTACCAAGCAAAATAGGTTAAGACTTCCTTTTGGCATCCGGTGTGGGTTGTCTCCTAGAATTATACAACAGTACGTTAATAAAATACTTATTGTCATACCTGTTTCAAAATTAGTATTCATACTTAGTTATTGAGTAAACAAAGGCACACGAAAGACACAAAAATGTCGTTACAATTTTCTCAATTTTAAACAGATATTCAATAGTTTTAAAGCATATTTTTAAAATTCATTTGTATTAGATGCATCTTGTGTATAAAGAGCTCTGATAATGAAAAAATTAAGATAACAAACAGCATGATTTTGAAAATTATTTTGAATGACCCTGTCAGCAAATAAAATCTATCATTAAGTCAAATGCTGACGTCTTTCATACTAATTGTTAGACCATTACTGGAGTATTTACACACTGATTTGTCGACGGATTTTTTCCGTTATTTTTCTATCATGACAATTTAATTAGGAGCACACGGCGGATGTGACCTCTCGACAGAGGAAACTCAATCCTCCATGGCACCTGATTCCACCTCTGATGTTTGCTCTGATCCTGATTTGTATCAATGAACTTTTGAGCTTGAATACTGTTCGATATCTCCATATATTTCATTGTACTTTCTATATGAATTGAAAACTTTTGGAAAGATGTTGATCCACATCCTCTTGTGGCCACATTTCATTTCCATGAAATTAACAATTTTGGAAGAGGCAACCATGCTCATCATAACTCATCGTCACTATGTACTTAATTTATTTAATATCCAGGAGCATAGAAGAAGATTTTCACAGAATTATTGCAATTTTACTATATAATCAATAGAGCCCCGCCCTAACACCTGAACCCCTGACCCAGGAGCCATAAAATTCACAATTTCTGAAAAGGCAGCTATGCTCATCATAACTATGTTCTTAGTTAGTTTATTTAATATCCATGAGCAGAGAAGAAGATTTTCAAAGAATTAATGCATTCTCACTATATAGTCAATTAAGAGCCTCTCCCTAACACCAGAACCCCTGACCCTGGGGCCATGAAATTCACAATTTTGGAATAGGCACTCTTGCTCATCATAACTATAAACTTAGTTACTTTATTTAATACCCAGGAGCAGAGAAGAAGATTTTCAAAGAATTAATGCATTCTCACTAAATAGTCAATAGAGCCCCGCCCTAACACCAGAACCCCTGACCCTGGGGCCATGAAATTCACAATTTTGGAATATGCACTCTTGCTCATCATAACTATGAACTTAGTTACTTTGTTTAATACCCAGGAGCAGAGAAGAAAATTTTCAAAGAATTAATGCATCTTCACTATAAAATCAATAGAGCCCCGCCCTGACACCAGAACCCCTGACCCTGGTGCCATGAATTTCACAATTTGGTAGAGGGTTCAATGCTTATTACAATGATGCCAACAGAAGATTTTTAAAAATTGCATTATTTTTGGTGTTTTAGCGCCACCCCTGAGGCTCCACGGGGAGGGACCATGAAATTCACAATTTTTGTTCCCATTCACCCATAGATGCTATATGCCAAAATTGGTTGAAATTGGTTGAGCGGTTTCAGAGATGCTAAAATGTTCAAACGTACGACGCACGCCGACGGACGAGAACAGACAGCAATAGGTCACCTGAGTGACTCAGGTGACCTTCAAAAGTTAGTATAATACCTGGCAACATTCTCATTGGCTCGGCTTATATATTCAGTTTACAAATTGAAATCAGCACCTCGCTCGAAATAAATATATGTTATTGAATTTTATTTAATTGTGTACAATAAACAATATATTGAATCTTTAAAAAAAACTTTGAGTAAAATATTATATTCAAGCGCCTCCATGTTATGAACATGCAAGAATTCAGCACCCAGTGCAGAGTACGACATTGTCATCAATGTCAGATGGACACAAAATTCTACTGTAGTACGTGTAAGCATAACCTGTGTCTACATGTTGTTGATCTTGTTACAATGTACCATGATGTTGAGAAATATGAATATATCCTCAGACAAGAGATCTGTGTACGACATCCTAAAGGAGTCTATGAGAGGTACTGTCAATCATGTGAACTTATGCTTAAAATGTAAAGAACACAGAAAACACCAAATACTGGACATTAGAGTAGCATATAAAACAAACCGCCATGAAAAAAAGAGAAATCATTCATAATATTAGAAGCGACACTCTATATAGGAGCTGTTTTCTTCTGGAAGAAATTAAAACTGATGTAAAAAAAAATTGTCACACAGAAATCTGCAGGCTTCAATCAGAGATGTCAAGAAAAGTGAAGAGACTAAAGGATACTTTTGAAACCGTGATAAGTGATTTAAAAAGCAAATATGAAAAAATTAGGATTCAAAAAAATCAACAACAGGCGAAAAGAATTAAAAGACACGTTGTCAGCATAGAGAACTACGAACACAGATCTAAACAGTTAGCAAACAGACGAGTGCAATTCCTGATCCCACCTCTGATGTTTGGAGGTCCGTGTTTGCTCTGCTCCTATTTTGTATTGTATAATGGACTTTTAAGCTTGAATACTGTTCGTTATCTCCATATATTTCGCTCTTATTCCAAAAGGAAACCCTTGACACCAAGATAAAGGACACGCCTGGATTAAGACAACACGCCTTATTCTATCTGACTGAGGAAGTCAACATGTTGGATATGATTAAGTTACTGAGTGAAATACAAATCAAAGAGACAGGAAAAAGGCAAATACGAAATGACTGTGTGCTGAAAATTTTGTCTACACCTGTTTTATAGAGATCTGTCACATTGACATGTGTTAATCATGTAGTACACATCTCTGGGACATCAGACCGGATATGGATCAATGGTTGGAAAGACATTCTTTTCTTGACAGAGAAGGTGACACACTATTTCGTCTAACATATATATATGGTGAATGGGGATTCCACACTATGAACCTTACCTATGAACTTATTTATATAGATAGAAGTTATAACATTGAAAAACTAGCTAAAGATAACATAACAAAGTCTTCACTGATAAAGTACACAGAACCATGGAAACCACATTGTATCTACTGCTCTCCCTGTAATGGAGATCTACTGGTTGGGATGTGGAATATTTACACAAAGGCAGCCAAGGTAACTCGGTATAACGATACAGGAGAAGACACACAGACAATACAACGCAATAAAAAAGGCCAGACATTATACAGTATACCTATCTACATCACAGAGAACCACAAGGGAGATGTTGTTGTGTCTGACAAGGGTCGTGTTGCTGTGGTGACAGAGCGCGGAGGGAGACATCGTTTCTCCTACAAGGGACCTACAGGATCATATCTCTGCCCACGTGGAGTCTGTGTAGACGCACTGTCACACATCCTGGTTTGTAGTGGTTACAATCAATCAGTACAGATGATTGACAAGGATGGTAGCATTGGTAGGTTCCTTTCACTTTTACTGACAGAACAACAAGGGAAAGCTAATACACTGGGTCTGAGATATGATGAGAAAGAACATCTTCTGTGGGTTGGATCATACAACAGTAGAGTGACTGTCTACAGATACATAGAGAGATAAGACTATATATAACCTGTACTTTTTATTAATGTGATCCATGTATACATACTTACTCACAAGGGACTGTCTGAAAGACCATCGTTTTAAGATAATTATATTAGATTAAGGAACATATAGGCAAACAACAATCTGATCAATGTAATTACTTAATTAGATACACATTTATGTACACAGAGGACTGGCTGAAGTGTCATTTAAATAAGTTAATTAGATACATGTACCTAGAGTCATAGGCCATTGTTATTAGTAAATTAAATGCAAACGGATCATTTCAGTAAGTAAATTGGACAAAAACAGAGAAAGGGGTATATAGGCTACCGGTATGTAAACTAGGTACGGTATCTATAAAAATGATACATAGAGAATAACACATACCTTTTTCGTTATACTCCTCTGACCCTTTGGCTGATACGGAGTTCGATATTGAAAAAGGGTACGTTTAAATACATTTCTTAATACTTAGTAATAGCATACCAATTCAAAGATAATTCAAGTACACATAAATTTGCAAGAAAACTAATTCCAATTACAAATTTGATAAATGAAGTATGAAGCTAACGAAGAGTACTCATGCTCGAAATTCCGTGCAGTCAAAAATTAACAACATTAGAAAGAAATCATATCATCAATCGCATGTACTTTGCATAGGAAAGAAAGTTTTTCTTAAGAATTGATTGTGACCTAACAATAATATTTGTATCAGCACCTACGTACGGATCCATAATACATAGTCGAGCCATACATTACGAATCTGTAAAGCATGGAACCTGATGAAGACATTGTGAAGACTTTGTAAAGCCTGGTATATTGATTGATTGTATGCTGTTTTACGTCCCATTCGAGAATATTTCACTCATATAGAGACGTCACCATATACCGGTGAAGGGCTTCAAATTTTGACCTTTACTCGGCACTAAGGCTCATTGAGCAGTGAGGGTTCTTTATCGTTCCAACGTCTGCCGTGACACGGGGCCTCTATTTTTAAGGTCTCATCCGAAGGACCCGCAACTTTCACTTCAAAGTGCCGAGCGCATGGCGAAAGAACAGCTGCTACCCATTTTTTTATCGACCTAGGTCAGTCGCGGCCGAGATTCGAACTCACGACCTCCCGTAACGGAGCGAGAGCTCTACCGACTGAGCTACCGTGAAAGGTCAAAGTCAGGTATAATACACCAAAAAAAAAAAAAAAACTGCATTTAATACTAAGTATGTAATAAGTGTTTTTTTTTTTTTTAAATTTCAGTTAGATATTCATAAGTTGGTCCTCATTGTGATTATGTTAAAAAAGAACGTGTACATAAAAGAAACATATGTCAAGTATTTATGCAGGCTTGAAATTCAATAAAAAATGGGCATGTCCATGTATCATTGAGACTCTTACGTAGAAAATGACTGATTTTTTTTTATCAGGGCCCTGCTGTATATCTCCTGCTTCTCTGATGTGACATCAGTTCTCTGATGTGACATTAGATACGTCAGGAATTAAATTTTAAAAATGTAGGAGTGGTAAAAATGGGAATTTCTCTTTTTTTTTAATCCTGCTGTTTCTGTGGTACTTGTTGCAATTAAAGTTATCTGCCTTTTGATCTTAATAACTAAATCAAAATTTACTGGGCATTCATTCATTTGTAATTAATTTACAATTCTTTATATTTTAGTTAGCAAGATAAATAGATTGAAAACTTTATTTGCAGATAATACACAGTGAAAAGACTTGCACAAGAGCTTTTTTTCCAGTAAAAATGGAACTTGTAAATTTACTTACCTTGTCATTGGCCATTTACAACATTATTTTGTTAAAAAACATTCTGATTGTACACAAGTGCTTTGAAATTGACATAAGAAAAATGCTTTAGTTTGTTATTGACAATATCTATGTAGTCTTTTTCGAAACCAGGTCTTCTAACAATCTGTCAGAATTCCCATGGGTACCAATTGTGCTTGGTTATTAACAGACCTAATTTTGAATTCATTTGAAGCTGAATTTATTCAAAATCTTATACGAGGAGAAGAAAACACTTGCTGTGGCCTTCCACTCAACCTTCAGATAAATCGACGACGTATTATAAATTAACAATAGTTACTTCCATTCATATGTCGATTCGATATACTGTATACAGGGTTATTTTCGCCTCGTGTTATTTTCGCCCTTTCACACTTGCAAACAATTTTGCCCCGTTTTAAATTCGCCCAGTCACAGTTCTTTTTAAGAAATTTTACTGTGTTCTTTGAATTCACCCTGTTTTAAATTCACCCAAATGAGAGCAGGGCGAAAGGGGCGAAAATAAAACGGAGGCGAAAATTTCCCTGTATACAGTATCTCAGTGAGATTGAAATAAAAGATACCACAGAGTCAGACACATCTGTTTTATATTTGGATATCTTACTAGAAAAATTCGTTAATGGTAACCTAATAACCAAGATTTATGATAAACGTGAGGACTTTTACTTTTCAAACTTCAACTTCCCTTACTTATGCAGCAATACACCATTATCCCCTGCATATGGCGTTTATGTGTCTCAGTTGATTCGATACCAAGAGCATGCTCTACGTAGGAACAATTTCTAATACGAAGCAAGCTATTGACGAAAAAAAAAATGATGACACAAGAATATATCAACAGTCTAGTTTAGGTTTTCATGTCGTAGGTTCTATGGTCAATACAATAACCTTGTCAGCAATTACAATCAATCAGTAAGTCAAATGCACAGGTGCGATTTTTTTCAGTGACTTATTAAATTATTCTCCAAACCGAAGACATATTGAAGGACTACGAAAACCGGAAAAAGCTATTTTTGAGAAGGAATAAATATTTATCTATTCACAACGAGTAAGTGTCTCTTTAGAACGGGTTGGTATCTCATTATAACGGATGAGTTATCTTGTTATAACGAGTTATTTATCTTTTAACAACAAGTTTATTATCTCCTCATAAGGAATTAGTATATCGTTAGTACAATGCATCGTGATATATCGTGTAAATTTCTAGTAATAACGAAATAGTATCTAGTTATAACAAGTTAGTTATCTAGTTTTATTATACCTCTTCCGCTGCACCTAGGGATATATTCCTGGCCTTGGGGAACTGGGATCTTGCTTACTCCCTCAATGATATACTTTTACTGTATAATGAAAGATTAAGTTTGTATCTTGTTATACCGAGTTTGTTTGTCGTTATAACGAGTTAATTATATCGTATTGACGTGATTATTGTCTCGATATAAAGAGTTAGTTATCTCGGTTTAGTGAGTTGGTATCTCGTTATAACGAATAAGTTATCCTGTTTTATTACACCTCTACTAATTTTTCCCTTTACAAAATTAGATCGTTAGATGTAAATAATTTTCTGTGAAAGGACTAATCCCCGGGCGTTAGTGAAGTGAGCTAATCCCTGCTGCTTTGAAAGTTAATTCTCGGTTATCCGTAATCCTCTAAATTTACTTAAGGAACAGTTTTCAAACTCAAAAGTCCACTCAAACAATATTATCTAAAAATCAGGAGAAGAGCAAACGCGAACCTCTCAAACATCAGAGGTGGGATCAGGTACCATGAAGGAGTGAGCATCCCCTGTCGACCGGTCAAACCACCGTGTGCTCCTTGTCATAAACGGGAAATAACGGAAAAAAACCCATCTACAATTCAGCATGTAAACAATGGTCTAAAACTTTGTATGTAAAACGTCAGTCAGCATTTGACTGAATGATGGATTGTTTTTGCTGACAAGGTCGACCATATCAACCATAGACGAGAATATTCTTGTTTCATCAACTTGTGTGTCAATAACTTACCTCATTTTAAAAATTGTTAAAGACAGGAAACTCGTCGATCAACGGGGCTTGGAAGTTATTACACGTCACTGGATAACGATTAAGGTGCTTATTGGTATCATTTAAACATTCTACTGGGAATAAATACCAGTGACATAACTTATAATATGTTATTTACGTCTTTGTGATTCATTTTTAAAGTTTTTTTTCCAATACATATACCTTCATTATTTTCTGCTCGGGATCGAAATGCGCTACACTTGTCTTCATGAGAAGATCGATGAACGATAATGAAAATGATCGCTGAACCATCAACATGGAAAAAAAAATGGCTAAACCTAAACGAGTTAGAGCCATTTGCCAAATTCGTCAATGTTGCCTAGTATCTCATAATATGGAGTTATTAGCCGCTAAAATATGAAGCCCGCTTTTATAAGTACGCATACAGTATTTTACAAAACAACAGTCACAAAGAGCTTCAGTATACAGGTATTACAAAAAATTACATTTTCACTATTTATATCTAATAACCTGTATATTCTGTATTATTCATTATTTGTAAGGAAATGATTTTTTTTTGGTATATTTCAGGCTAGTTGATAATTTCTGGGGAGGCCAGTTTTCAAAACAATACGGAATCAGAGAATGTGAGATATATCTGTGGTAAAGGTGAATAACTTTAAAATCTTATATGAAACCTATTCTTAAATAACCTTTAAATTAATTTGTTTTATTTATTCAGTATTTTTTAATTTATGATGCAAGTGCAAGTAGTGTGAATATTGTAAATAATAAAAAATAGTTTTTTAACTTTCAACTCTAATTTTAAAATTTGTCTTGTTTTTGAGAGAACTTTGGACAATTTGTTGGGCTAACTGAAGACCTTAGTTTGAATTTTAGTCGTAAAATGGGTTAATTTTGTAGCCCTAACCACCGCACAAAGATCTGGGAATAGTGGAGACAGCAGAAATTTAAATTTAGGGATCAATGGTCAATTCTACTGTAGCAAATGTAACTACACATACTTGAAAATTTGTAAAAGTTGAGTCAATGACTCTACTACGATATTCTAATTGAAGTTTGTCTTAAGGTTTTTTTTTTATTTCTGTATGGAACAATCTTTCATTTGTATAAAATGATTTTAAAAATCTTTATTCTTTAACAAAACATACAAGAAGCTGAAGGTATCAAAGAACAAAAACAATTTAAAAAAACCCTGAATCCCCAACTAAGAAGAAAACTAAGACAACCTGCCCCCTCCCACAAAAAAGATTCTTAAGCGTATAACATCATGTCCGTTTCTTAGTCAAATCAACTTGAAGGAATCGTCATCTATTTTAGATAGTTATCATGACAGAAAAAGCAAGAATTTGACCAAAATAGAAGAAATAGTCGAATAATTAATTTGTACTTAACCGTCATCCTTATAGCACGGGATCCCACCTCTGATGAATTGTCTAGTGATTTTCCCGTTCGCCCGATCATGACAAGGAGCACACGGAGGAGTGACCTGTCGATAGGGGATGCTTTCGTGTCCATGGCACTTGATCCCACCTCTGATATGTAGAAGTTCATGTTTGTTCTGCTCCCGATTTGTATTGTTTCAATAGAATTTTTGAGCTTGATTACTGTTCATTATCTCCATACTTTACGCAACATTTCATTTTATTCACATATACGAATTTTTATTTTGTCAATCTTTCCACAAAAATTTTCGTTAAATCATCATATTTAGCACGCATCTATAACATTTTTAAATTCAAAGGAAGATCTTTTGTCTGCATTGACAATGACCCTTGCAGAGTATTTAAAAAGAAAATGAATTCTTCTAAACGCACTTATCATAAAAGATAAGTCAATATACCTTTCTTATTTTAGCTCTTTACTGATATAGACTTAACCCTCGTCCATCCGACCGTCCGTCTGTACAATTCTCAGTCTCTCCATAAGCTATAATAAAAATCAAAAATACAATGCCTCTCGTAGGTTTGTCCAATTTCAAACGAAGTTGACGATACTGGCTTCGGGGCCACCGACATTTTAAAATTTCAGATTTGAGAAAATCTCACCGTTGGTGGCCCCGAATCCTGTTGACTATAAATATATGAAAAAGTTGACAAATTGCGATGTTAAAAAAAAAGACAATACCTTATGGTGTCCATTTTATCATATTGCTTTTCGAAAAATACATCATGATCTTAATTTTAAACTTCTTTGGATGACCATTGTATAGTTTTCATCAAATATGTTATTGTTCCATTTGCAAACGAAATGTGCTGAAAAAACTAGTTTTATATTAATACGATACATACATAAAGTAAAACAGGAAGTACATGCTGAAGGTCACGTGTCAAAAAAACAATATCAATATTGTATAAAGTTAAATTATTAAACAAATGTTTATTTTGAAATTGCTTTCCCTCTTTAATATTGTTTAGAATACTTGATTTATTTAATGTCAGCAAATTGTGTCTCTCCGTAGTCCCGCCAGTCACTATGAGCACCCTTGGATGCAAGTACGACAAGAACACGTGTAAACATGACCTGTGTCTACAGTGTAAAGAGAGACATGTTATTGATCTAAATACCATATACCATGAAGTTGTGATTTACCGCGAGAAATATGAATACATGCCAAAACAAGAGCCTTGTATGAGACATCCAAAGAAAATCTATGAACTTTTTTGTCACTCATGTGAACTTCATGTGTGTAACCAATGTAAAGTACACAGAAATCTTCAAATGTAAATCAGATGTCAACAAAGGTCCACAGACTAAAGGACCTCATAGACACTTAGATATGTGATGTTTTACATTATATGACTCGTAGATTCGTAGATTACCAGAACAGAAAAGAACAGTTATCAGACACCTTGCCAGCATAGAGGTCTTTGAACACAGATCTGAGCAGTCAGCAAATAGACCAGTAAAATTCCTCTTATTTCTAAAGAATACATGCGTATCACAGATAAAGGACATCCCTTATCTTTCACAACACGTTAGGCTAATTAGTGAAATTCAGATCCTAGAGACAAGAAAAAGAAAATTAACAAATGAATGTCTGCTGAAACTGATGTCTAAGCCCATGTTGCTCAGATCTATTACAGTGAATGATGTTAGTAGCGTAGATCACATTGCCCGTGTGTCATCAGACCGGTTCTGGATCAGCAATAATAAACACAATCTTGACAAACTTAACAGGTAACACACTGCTTCATCTGACAGATGGATTCAGAATGGATGGATAGCACACACGGAAAACAATACCGGTGATCTTATTTACATAGACAGAGATGGTAACATTAACAAACTATATAAAGATAACAGATCAAAGCTTACCTTGATGAAGAAAACAGATTTTTGGATACTGCGCTGTGTTTACTGCTCCCCTACCAATGGAGTTCTTTTGGTTGGTATGTATAATTATGATACCAAAACAGGCAAGGTAGCACTGTATAAGGACACAGGACAACAGATACATACCATACAATACGACATTACAGGTCTGGAACTATATGGTCTACCTAGATACATAACTGAGAATTGTAATGGGGATATCATTGTGTCTCTCTGTATTGATGATGGTACTAATCGTGGTGAAGTAGTCGTAACAGAACGTGGAGGAAGACATCGCTTCTCCTATACAGGACCTCCATCAGGATCAGAACTTGATCCATATGGAATCTGTACAGATGCATTGTCACACATCCTTGTGTGTGATCCATGCACCCAGGCAGTACACATGATATACAAAGACGGCTACTTCCTGTCACTGATACCAACATTAGTGATAGATAGACCATGGAGCCTGAGTTATGATGTAAAAACTCATCTTCTTTGGGTCGGATCATTAAATGACAGGATTTGTGTCTACAGATACATAGATAGGCAAACTCTTTGATTGATAATTTTAATCAGTTATATGTGCAAACTATCTGACAGATCATTAAATTTAGTTAATTAGATAAATATACTTACATGTATACATGATGTTATATTGATTTTTATCCCTATTATTGTCTATAGAATTCGGAATTGAAGGAAGCAGAATAGATCAAAGTTCTACAAAAAAAAAATAATAAAAAGATTTAGATTATTATTCCTTTAACATCTGCTTATGTAACTTAAAAGTAAATAAAATAGTATTTTCTTCCTCAAGACTCAAGAGGCTAACTGTACAACTTAAACAAACCTTTTGTGGCGTGAAAACATTTATAACATTTTAAATATTTCTTTAAGTGACATTTATAAGTTAGAAAATTCATAGCTTTTCCGTTGCCATTATTTTAGCTTTCTATTTTCATTTAATTGCGGCTCAAATTCATCAGCCTATATCATCAGCTGATGCATATTTCTGATGCAAATGTTATTTTCAAATCTATGTAACGATGACATGTAACATCGAATTCTTTAAATAGTAATAAAATTCTTTAAATATTAATATAATTCTTTAAATAGTAATATAATTTCTAACAAAATTTTTATCTGCATTGGCGCCAAATATAATTATATGACACCGTAAACAAATTTTAATAACAAAGAAAAAAAAACCTTTCATCATCGTTTTAACAAATATCATCAAGTTAAGATATTAGGTTTTGGTGAAGGTACTCATCATTTTCCCCTCTAAACCGTCATCCCATCGACATTCTTCTCCTACTGTATCCCCTCTGTCACTTTATGACCAAAAATTTAATTAGGTGAGTTCAACACAAAACTGAATATACAGAAAATCGGGCAAAGCCGATTAAAAACAAAGAAACTAACTTTAGATCATCCGACTGCCTCATTTTCCAAGACATTGCTTCTTAATTAATTCTATAATAATCTCAAATATATTACTGTATACAGGGAAATTTTCGCCCCCCGTTTTATTTTCGCCCCTTTCGCCCTTGTCACAAGTGGGCGAATTTAAAACGGGGCGAATTCAAAGAACACAGTATAATTCCTTTAACAAAACCGTGACTGGGCGAATTTAAAACGGGGCAAAATTGTTCGCAAGTATAAAAGGGCGAAAATAACACGGGGCGAAAATAACCCTGTATACAGTATATAATTAGTAAAATTACATCCAGATTTTGTTTCTCTCTCTCCATTCATTCCAAAATGAATAATACAGGTACACTGCCTAAAACATAAAATTAGAAAACCAATATTTTAATATTCTCTTCATTTTTCATAAAGAACAGAAAATTAAAAAAAACAAAACAAAACAAAACAAACAAACAAACGTAGAGCCCATGGTCTGCAATGCTCAACTGACTGAGCCCATGGTCTGCAATGCTCAACTAAGTCACTTTGGCCTGCTTTTCTTCATAAACGTATTTCTCCGCTTTGTTTTCATTTTTTGTAAAATAGTGCTTGCCCATTATGGCGCTACTATAAACCCGGTGGTCATAACTTGAACAAATTTAAATTTAAAATCTTTAAAAATGAAATTTGAAGACAACGAATAGTAATCATGCTTGAAAGTCCACTGAAACAAAACAAACCAGGAGCAGAGAAGACACGGACCTCAAAAAAAAAAAAAAAAAAAAAAAAAAAAAACACATCAGAGGTGGGATCAGGTGCGATGTAGTGCCGTGGAGAAGTAAGCATCTTCTGATGACCTGTCACGAAATAAAGGTTAGTGAAACGTAAAATGTAAACGAAAATCTGTAAAATATTTATTGTAGAGTTGACTTACTACAATACAATTGCACTGGACTGTATAATATATGGCAATTATTCGGAATTGAGACTTTGTAGTTATAAATGTTGACAGGATGTTGTGTCTCAATTCAATAGAGTAATTATGAACTTTGCGTATGGTAGAATCATGTTCCTGAAACATGCCATCTTCTGATCCGCTACTCTCCTTACAAACCCTTGGCATATAGTGCTGTCAACGGGAATGTTTACGTCACGTGATCTCGAATCTTATCACATACGCACAGATTGCGTCATCCATAGAAATAAAAAGCAAATTTAAACATTAAAGTTTTTAGAGAATAATTAACAAGAAGGTATCGAGCGATGTTTACTTGTTAATTAGGGTGCAAATCTCTATCTGTAATATAGATTCCAGGTCACATTATTTTCGGCCACAGCAGCGGCCGATCTGTTTGTGATTGTGTTAGAATGTGCACATGGAGAAATGAGACGTTATTTTTTTTTTATTGCTTCTTTGGAATAATTCCTTATTGATAATAAACAGAAAAATTAAGAATGAGAGCCTTAAAAATTTGCTTAAAACTAAGTCTAAATATTTCTTATTAGGTTGCAATTTGTTTTTCATTTCTCGTCAGATATTTTTTAATTTAATGATTTTACAAAAAGTTGTTTCATGAACCGCTCCCTAACATGGGCGTGCGTAAGATATAAAAAGAAAACGTATCGAGCTTTGTGACGGTACTTATTGTCGTTTTGTACATACTGTCGTCGGCGACAATATGTACATACCCTCACTGCACATATTGTCGTCCATCGGTACATATTGTCGCCGGATGAAAAGTTTCACATGTACATATTGTCGCTGGCGACATTATGTGCCTCACCCTCACTGTACATATTGTCGCCCCACAAAAATTGTTGCTTAGAGATTTCTTTTGTTGCTTCTTAGTAGTTTTGTGAATGTAATTGGTGTGTGAATCACACTGATGTGTCGCGTATGCTATTTCACGCAGCTTGATTGTAACGTTACATTTTGTCGTCCTGTTCATATTGTCGCCTGCGATAATGTGTACCTACCCTCACTGCGCATATTGTCGTCCATCAGAACATGTCGCATGGCAATGCAAGGTAATGCTCCATATAAATATGACTAATGATTGCTTTGCTGTTTTTGAGAAGATAAGTTTTAAAGAGTTTTCCAATATATTCCTATGTAACACTTTGGTCGCCTATTGTGGCCCCACCCTAGGCCCGGTTTGTTTTGAAGATACTTGAATCTGCGCTACCTGAGGATGCTTCCATATCAATATGACTAATCATGGCTTTGTAGTCTTTGTTGGCCTACTGTTGTTCTTCAGTGGTGGATCCAGAACGAAAGGAGGGGAGTGCGGTTCAGATTTTTTTTGACAAGCAAAAAAAGTCATTTTTTGTAAAGGTGTGTTACTGTATAAGTTAAGTAAATTATTTAATTATGAAATTTTACCTGTGGACTAAATTGAGATTATATACAAGTTAAACAAATAGAATTTAGTAAACCAAAAAAAAAAATTTTTTTAATCAAACCACGTGGGGGAGGATGGAACGGAGCTACATTTGTCTGGTTTTTGAGAAGATTTTGAAAAGTTTTCTGCATATATTCCTATGTAAAACTTTTATCACCGATTGTAGCCCCACCCTCCCCTTGGGGTCATGATTTGAACAAAATTGATTTTGTTTTTGTTTGTTTGTTTGTTGTTATAATGTCCATCTCGAGAATTTTTCATTTGTAAGTAGACGTCACCACTTACAGGTGGAGGGCTGAAAATTTAGACCTATATTTTGCACTGAGGGTCATTGAGCAGTGAGGGATCTTTTTCGTGCCAGCAAGTCAAAATTGAACGTACGCTATGTAATGAAGCTTTCACATAATTATCATCTCTTCTGACCCAGTAGTTCTTGAAAAAAAGATTTTTTTAAATATTCTATGAAAAAAATTGATCACCTATTGTAGCCACACTCTTCCCCAGAGGGACATAATCTGAATAAAACTGAATCTACTGTTCATAATGAAGATTTCACATAAGTTTCAAATTTTCTGACACAGTGGTTTTTGGGAAGATTTTTAAAAAGATGTCACTCAATTTTCACTAATTCTTAAAGGGCTTGACCCTTCATTTGAACAAACATTAATACCCTTTTTCCAAGGATGCTTTGTGGCAAGTTTGGTTGAAATTGACCCAGTAGTTCTTGAGAAGAAGCTGAAATTGTGAAAAGTTTACAGACAGAGGGACGGTCAGACAAAATAAGATCAGAAAAACTCACTTAAACTTCCAGTTTAGGTGATCTAATAATGTCAAGCCCAAGACCAATTATATCGGCACATGATTGTGTATAAGAATAACGCAAAAATGATTTCCAAATAATCTTTACTACTGAACAAAAACCAGTGGCGGATCCAGAAGTCCACGTGGGGGGGGGGGGGTTGAGGCCCGTAGGGCCGAAGGGGGAGGGCATGGGAGGGGGTGTCCCCCTCCCATAGGTGGGGGTTCGGGGGACCTCCCCCGAGAAATTTTCTTTAAAAATGGCTCCAAATGGTGCATTTTCCAGCATTTTAGATTGAATTATTTAGTTTTTGGTCACTTTTTTCCTAGTTGTTTTTCAAGACCGACCTACCCAAATTTTCAAGAAATTGAACAAAAAATTTTGGGATTATTTTTAATTTCCATGTTAACTTGAAAAATGAGACTTTTCTAAAGAAAAAATTAAATGTAAAATCTGATAAAATTAGAAATGTCGCCATTTGCTATATAATATCCAATTCTTCATTTTAAAATGCACGTCCAACACACTGTCGAATGTGAAGCTTTGTCTACCAAAATACAACTGCATGCTGTGCAATTTTCCAACACTTAGAACATTCGAATTCTGTGTAGAGACCCTAATTACTCTTTTCAACTACTTGACTATACTGTTCATATAATTTGCAATATATAAACATAATGATATTTCATATTGAAGAATAAATATAAATTATTTTGGAAAATAATTGGAATTATTGCTTATTCATGGGGGGGGGGGGGGTAATTATAATTTCTAACATAAATGCACTCTTTAATTCTATTTTTTTTTTAACCCACTTACCTGCCCAATGTTTGAAAAAAAAGTCTTGAAAAACAATCAATAAAAAAGTGGCCAATTCTTGTTTTGACAGGACCTCTAATTTATACGTATTAGTTTTACCACAATTCATTATACAAAGTTGTAACCATTAGTTGGGTTTTATTCAACATTATTCAACTATAATTTTAAAAAAAATCCAGATCTTTTGCTTTTTAAAATTGCATTTTAACTTCCATCTACAAAAGGAATACTTTCAATGTGCTTTTTGGTACAGGTCACAACGTATTTCAGCTAGTATATGTCCCTGATGTATTAATTAATTTTTTTCTATTAAATAATAATCAAAGTTTATTCACGTAGTTCAATAAAATAACATTCAATTATCGAAGAAAGAAGAAAATTCTCGAAACAATATTTCTTTAGCCAAAACAAAACCGTAATAACTAAGTGCAGTTTTGGTTGTTAGTGTATGACGTTGCGTCATCACTACATGTAGCTGCACGGACTATCATGATCTCTGCATGTACAGTACTGTTGATTACTTGTATATTGTGTGCGCTCAAGCGGAAAGGGATTTCGCATGGTGACTGTATATTTCACCTCTTTGTGTAAAACAATGGGCTTGGATAGAGTCGCATTTATGCAATATATTTGTTAAAATGACACTTGTAAAAAAAAAAAATTTTTGATCGGGCGGGGGGGTTTTCCCGAATCCCCCCCCCCCAAACCTCCCTGAATCCGCCACTGAAAAACTAATGCATGTATTCAATCTCCAAGTATATATTACAAGAAAAAAGAATAGGCTGATTTATCAGATATCTCAAGAATTACGGTATCTTTGCATATCATAGTGATGTACATCAATCCTGGACACAATCTTCTGACCAAAAAGTTTTCTCTCTACAGTATTGCGAGTAATGCTGTCTGTCTCCCTCCGTGCTTGTGTGTGTGTTTGTCAATCTCTCTTTCTTTTATCAAGTAAATATTCGACAAAACAATATATCGACGACAATATATGCCGACCTTGACTGTACATATTGTCGCCGACGACAATATGTGCTGGTGCTTGACTGTACATTTTGTCGTCCATTATGCAGGAGGAAAATAAGGCTCGTCTCGGTACATATTGTCACCGGCGACAATATGTACCGATGGACGACAATATGTGCAGTGAGGGTAGGTACATATTGTCGCCGACGACAATATGTACAAAACGACAATATGTACCGTCACAAGCTTCCGGATATGAATTATAGTGCCTAAAATAATTAATGAATTGGAATAACAACTGAATTTTGTTTTGAATTTACACTCCAGTTGCCGATTTGATGCTTTGCATCAATTTAACTTGTTTGCACTTCAAGATTGGATGATACCATAACTATTTATAGAATGGCATGCTATCTTACGGATTGTTGTTTAGTTTGTGTTTTTCACTCTCAAGACTAAAGAGTCAAGATTTATCCCGAATGCAGATATCTTCATTTACAAAAAACAATTGCTGATTGGTTGATCTATATCAATCAACTCCAATCATGACTCGAGAAAAAAATCCCAACTTTTGACAGCACCATAGGCCAAGGGATTATGAGGAGAGTAGCGGATCAGAAACCCTTGGCTAGCGAAGATGGAGACATGCAGAATTATTTTGGTAGTATTAACCATCCAAATTTGAATTACTTTTAACACCTATTTTCTATAGCTATAAAACATGAAACAAAGTAATATTAACCATCCAAGTATGAATTAGTTTTAACACCTATTCTTTAAATCTCTAAAAACATTATACAAAGTAATATTAACAATCCAAGTTTGAATTAGTTATAATATTGGTGATTCTGCTTTGCTGAATAATTTCAAACCTTCAAGGTGATTTTTAAACTCAGTAAAACTTTGCTGAGTAGAATCCAACCTAAAAATTTTGATTTTAAAGGGGAAAATAATATTGAAAGGGTGTCAAGTACAACAGTATTCTCAATGTCAGAGGGACAAGGAATTCTACGGTTACACATGTAAATATGGCAATCTGACAAGCAAAAAATCTGACAAGCCAACAGCCCCCACCCCCACCCCCCCACCCCCCACCCCCCACACACACACGCACAAATTAATTAACTTCCAAATTCTAGAATTTGCCAGTGTCCAACCTGGCCAAAAGAAAAAGAAAGTGCGTATGTATGGGGGGGGGGGGGGCGTCCAGCATCAAAACCAGCGTCTAAAGGAAAATTTACTAAGCAAAACACTATACTCAGAAAAATTGGGGGACCAGGATCCCCCCATATCTGACCCCCCCCCCCCCCCCCGCGTTCTACGGGTCTGCATGGAATGTCGGATGTGCAATCTCATCAACCTTGTTTCTCGCTTGTTTGTTAGACAATAAAAGCTATGATTATTTGTAGTATCAGAACGTAAGTTTAAGAGTCAGCACACGTGTTTTACATATTTAAACTCTTTTCATAAGACGTACGTTAGCCCACTCTCTACCATCGGCTTATACATTCACCTCTGTCGTTGGCTCGCGTATATCACAGTTATTAGCACGGAAAATAGTGCGGTTGTTTCAATTCATTATTATAAATAAATACCTGCGCTAATATTTGTCTTTTTATGTAGATATTTCCTAAATAGATCTAGAACTAATTGTTTAATTTGAAACAATCAATGGAATATCATGTTTTCTACTTTATGTCAAAAATTTTGACGCGAGCCCATTGCAGAGGGGTCTGAGAGAGGAACGAACGACCACTTTGCATAGGAGATTGACGTTTGCCTTGTCAAAGAAGATGTGAATTTAGTGTGTATTGAACCTTGAAATATATTTAATGGGTAAAGGAGAAATAACATTACTAATTATCAAATCTTTAAAGTCTACATGAAAAGGGTAAAGAGAACGAATAGTGATTGATCTAAAAAAAAGAATCTACAAATGATACAAATCTGTGAACAGAGCATAAAACATGGACTCTGGAAATTCTTGAGGTTGGATCAGGTGCCTTGGAGGAGTTCATTGTTGAGCGGTCAAATCCGGCCTCAGTCATATGTATTAATCAGGTGATCCATGACAATTCAAGTCTTCAATGTAATATATACGTTAAATTAGATGTTCAAGGATTATACCAAAATGTTACCTGCCCTCTAGATGAATGATGTCACTTAAGGTTATGTTACATAAGTAAATGGATATTATTTTCACCTTTTGACACAAGATGAGGATGGGACATATACTTTTTTTTCATTCAGTAATGTATGAGAACTAATATTTCAACCAAAAAAAAAAAAATTACTGCACCCCCTCGCCCGGTGTCGCATAATATTTGGTCCGCCTCGTTTAAAGGTCCGGGGGAACCTAATACGATAACATATAAGGTCCGGCCTGCCTCTATAATAAAAGGTCCGCCTTCGGTTTAATATGCAGATTTCTCTCCTTTATTGATTCGAAATTAATTTGCTTAATTAATCTTTTTAAATTATTTAAGGTATAGTTGTTATAATAGTGTTCCTCCCAGCAAAATGGAGTTTCAGGGACGTACATGCACATTGTATACATGTATATAGTAACAGGATCAAGTCTTGCGATATCTCGCTAGTTGCTGGATTTCGTTAGTCAATTTTAATTACTTATATTTCTAATGCTATCAAATATTTCAGTATAAAACCTCAAATTATCTATCAAAAAATTATTCAAAATTTGATGTTAGCACTGATTAACTGTTAGCTCCTTATCTTAGTACATACCTCCCAGGTAGTGCACAAAACAAAAAATATAAGAATGCAAAAGATCTCTTGATCGAGTTACCTTATGGGAAAATCATGTACGACTTGTGTCTTTTATAGTTTAAGTGATATCAATATTATTGCAAAATAAAGAAAAAATACATATATATATATATATATATAATACGTATACCTTCACTGGCACATTGTTCAGTATACAGTGTTCGTAAGTCCAACAATGATCATTTCATTACAGTCTCTTTCCTAACAACGTTCGACTTCCACTTCCCAAAAAGAATTTTCATATCTTTCGAAAGATATTTCGTTATATTATTAATAATAATAATGCATAATTCTTACGATTCATATTGTAGCTAACTATAAAATAATTGGAGGGTCACTGTGACAGGGACTTGTGTTACGGTGTACTAGCCTATACCCCGTTGTTGTTAAAACAACATGTCTGTGCATTGGGGGTAGGCCTTTTATCTCACTTGACGAAACTTGAAGTCGCATATCCCCTGTGTTTTTCTAACCATCGTTTCTTATCCAGTTAAAGACTAACGACTATATCATTCTACTTAAATTGATATTACCTCGGGATTAACACTGGTTAAGGAAGATGTGCATTAATTGGCAAAATCAAACCAAAGTCAATCAAGTTGAAAATTTTAAGCAATAACCCCCCCCCCCCCACACACACACACACAAAGAAAAGATTAAAAATGGTCTTGTTGTATTTTTGGTGGGTGGGGTATAGCAAAATTATGCTGATACATGTCCAATAGTTTAAAAAGTACCGATGTTATAGACTTTCCTCCCGCATTAATATTTTTCCCGGAAAAACGAGCTTGGGTTTAAAGACCCCCCTTATTTTTTTTATTTCCGGAATTTTTTTTAAATATTGTTCATTTCATTTCCTATATTTTGTAGTTTTCATTTCTGACATTTTAAGTTTTCATCTCTGATATTTATCATAAAGTACTTTTCCGGCAATGAAAACAGAATTGAAATTTCCCTTATAAAAAAAATTAATGAATAAATCAAGAATAATTCATGGCCGTAGGAACCAGGGAGGGGGGGAGTGCGGGGGGGGGGGTGGCGTCCCCCCCCCCCCCCCCAATAATTTTGACGATATATAGATTACTATAGTAAACATAGATACTATATGCTTGTGTCCCCTCAATGAAAACGTCAGATGACCTTTTTTTTTTTTTTTTTTTTTTTAGGAAATTTTTGATAGTGCCCCCTCAACTGTCAACTGAAAATATATGGCTATGCCCCCCCCCCCCCAAACTGAAATTGCTTCCTACGGGCTTGTGATTCATTGATTTCCAAATAATAAGTTCTGCTTATATTTAAAAGAATCTTATGATGATTTTATCCTCGGACACATGTAAGTGTTGTGAATTTTTGTTCATCTTTTCAAATCAAGATAATCAGATTGAATTTGAGATCAGAAAGGTTAAGATAGAATTTATGACATACAGAAACTATGTTTGAGGGAATAAAGTAATCATAGTTGAGGGGATTCTGTTTTTAGGTGCTTTCAAAGTCATATAATTCAGTGGGCATTAAAATTTGGTGATCAAATATTGAAATTATTTATTGCATTTTATTACTAGACTTTATATTTTTACTAGACTTAGTGTTGCATGTATTGTAATGTTTTTAATCGGAAAAATGGGATTTGACAAAAATGTTATATTGAATATTTATATCCTGTTAAAATTCTATTTCCGCCTGCTTGGATAACATTAAATTGCCAGAAAGGGGCTTTAAAAAATCCGGAAACGTAAAAAAAAAAAAAATGAATGTCGGAAATGAAAATTAAAACAAAAATGTGAAAAATGAAAACAAAAAATGTCGGAAATGCAATGCAAAATTCCGGAAATGACATGCAGCGAGCTTGGAAGAAACAACCCCGGTTTAATTATCCACCATAGGAAATACGCTTCAGTACAGAATTTTCTCCTTTTCCACCTTCTGACTAGGGAGAATCTTTTCCACTCATACTATTTACAGAGGGGTTTTACAAAGCAACTTGACATGTAATAAAAATGAAAGTGTCTGTTGAAATCGTGACTGATATAAAAATTCATAAAGCACCACCAAGTCGTGTTTTTTGTTAATATTTTTTATATTTATTTTGATTTTGAGTTTGGTTTAAATTAGATTTTCTACGACTTTTATTTCTTTTTTATTTATGTGTGTGTGATTGAAAGGGGGGGGGGGGAGTAATAGTTCTCTTGTTGCACGTCATCAACATTACTAATTAAATAATAATATATATCCTTGGTCCGTTCAGACAGATGTTTATGGTTGCATATAGATATACAATATATAGACACATCTCCTGCAAATGTACATAGAATGCATAATTAATTGACATTAAAGTTTTGTCTTTTTGTCAGCATAAATGAAAAAAAAGTGCACTACTACATGTAGTATATGCAATTCTTATGCACAATTAGGCCATTCCAAGAGTTTTCTAAGTTAATTTAGGGTCCATCCTAAAATTAAAAACCTAATTATCTTTTTACCCTGGAAAAAAAGAACCAACAAAGAAAAAAAAAACAATAGGAACTTACAGCATTTCCATAATGTTTGCTTTGTAACAGTGAGATACATGTATCTGGGAAAAAAGAAAAACAGAGGGCGGACCTTTTATTATACTGCGTTTTAAGGTCCGCCCTGCCATTTTAACGAGTTTTTCCGCTACAAAAAATTTTAATAAAGCCTGTTCAAAAATTAATATTTGCCTTGTAATAGTAAGATATCTGGAAAAAAAGAAAGAGGGTGGACCTTTTATTATACTGCGTTTTAAGGTCCGCCCTGCCATTTTAACGAGTCTTTCCGCTACGAAAAATTTTAATAAAGCCTGTTCAAAAATTAATATTTGCCTTGTAATAGTAAGATATCTGAAAAAAAAAACAAAAAAAAGAGGGCGGACTTTTTATTATACTGAGTTTTAAGGTCCGCCCTGTCATTTTGACTAGTTTTTATGTTACGGAAATAAATCCTGTCCAAAATGTTTGCTTTCTAACAGTGAGACATCTGAAATATAGAGGGCAAACCTTTTATTATTCTGCGTTTTAAGGTCCGCTCTGCCTCTTTCTCTATTCTTATGCTACGAAAATAAACCCTTTTCAAAATTTTCGCCTTGTAATATTAGATATCTGAATTATAGAGGGCGGACCTTTTTTTATACTGCGTTTTAAGGTCCGCCCTGCCTCTTTCTCTAGTTTTTATGCTACATGTACGAAAATAAACCCTGTTCAAAATTTTCGCCTTGTAATATTAGATATCTTAATTATAGAGGGCGGACCTTTTTTTATACTGCGTTTTAAGGTCCGCTCTGCCTCTGTCTCTAGTTTTTATGCTACATGTACGAAAATAAACCCTGTTCAAAATTTTCGCCTTGTTATAGTATGATATCTGAAATACAGAGGGCGGACCTTTTATTATACTGCGTTTTAAGGTTCGTCCTGCCATTTTGATTAGTTTTTATGTTACGGAAATAAATCCTGTCCAAAATGTTTGCTTTCTAACAGTGAGACATCTGAAATATAGAGGGCAGACCTTTTATTATTCTGCGTTTTAAGGTCCGCTCTGCCTCTTTCTCTATTCTTATGCTACGAAAATAAACCCTTTTCAAAATTTTCGCCTTGTAATATTAGATATCTGAATTATAGAGGGCGGACCTTTTTTTATACTGCGTTTTAAGGTCCGCCCTGCCTCTTTCTCTAGTTTTTATGCTACGAAAATAAACCCTGTTCAAAATTTTCGCCTTGTAATAGTAAATTATCTGAAATATAGAGGGCGGACCTTTTATTATACTGCGTTTTAAGGTCCGCTCTGCCTCTTTCTCTAGTTTTTATGCTACGAAAATAAACCCTGTTAAAATTTTTCGCCTTGTAATAGTATGATATCTGGAATACAAAGGGCGGACGTTTTATCATACTGCGTTTTAAGGTCCGCCCTGCCGTTTTGACTAGTTTTTATGTTACAGAAGTAAATCCTGTCCAAAATGTTTGCTTTCTAACAGTAAGACATCTGAAATACAGAGGGCGGACCTTTTATTATACTGCGTTTTAAGGTCCGCGACAATTTTAAGTTTTCCATCATGCAAATTGTTCAATAAATCACTTCAAAATTCACAGTTTCCTACGGAATGGAAACAAGCAAACGTCACGCCTGTTTACAAACAAGAGGCCCATGGGTCACATCGCTCACCTGAGCACATTGGCTAGACTAAGGCACAAATCAGTTCAGTAATGAACGGGAGGGGGGGGGGGGAGGGCTTGAATTTTAAACTACCTGATGATGCTTCCATGTCAATATAACAAATGAATTTGTTGTCCTTGAGAAGATTTTAAAAGAATTTTCCCATTTCTTTCTTTGTAAAAATTTGATCCCCCATTGTAGCTCCTCCCTATCTCTGGGGTCATCATTTGAACAAAATTGAATCTACATTACCTGAGGATGCTTCCATATCAATAAGACTAACATAGCTTTTCTGTTCTTGAGAAGAAATTTTTATTCTATATGTTCTTATGTAAAACTTTCGATCCCCCATTGGTCCCCACCCTACCCTGGGGGTCATGATTTGAACAAACTTGAATCTACACTACCTGAGGATGCTTCCATATAAATATGACTCTTCATGGCTTTACTGTTCTTGAGAAGAAGATTTTTAAACTTTTTTCCTATATATTTCTATGTAAAACTTTGATCCTCCATTGTGGCCCCGCCCTACCCCCGGGGGTCATGATTTGAACAAACTTGAATCTACACTTCCTGAGGATGCTTACATATAAATATGACTCTTCATGGCTTTACTGTTCTTGAAAAGAAGATTTTTAAAGATTTTTCCTATATATTTCTATGTAAAACTTTGATCCTCCATTGTGGCCCCGCCCTACCCCCGGGGGTCATGATTTGAACAAAATTGAATCTACACTTCCTGAGGATGCTTCCATATAAATATGACTCTTCAAGGCTTTACTGTTCTTGAAAAGAAGATTTTTAAAGATTTTTCCTATATATTTCTATGTAAAACTTTGATCCTCCATTGTGGTCCCGCCCTACCCCCGGGGGTCATGATTTGAACAAACTTGAATCTACACTACCTGAGGATGCTTCCATATAAATATGACTCTTCATGGCTTTACTGTTCTTGAGAAGAAGATTTTTAAAGATTTTTCCTATATATTCCTATGTAAAACTTTGATCCTCCATTGTGGCCCCGCCCTACCCCCGGGGGTCATGATTTGAACAAACTTGAATCTACACTACCTGGGGATGCTTCCATATGAGTTTCATCTTTCCTGGCCCTGTGGTTCTTGAGAAGAAGATTTTTAAAAGATACTATTCATTTTTCACTAATTCTTAATTATCTCCCCTTGAAAGAGGGCGTGATCCTTCATTTGAACAAACTTGAATCCCCCTCACCCAAGGATGCTTTGTGGCAAGTTTGGTTGAAATTGGCCCTGTGGTTCTTGAGAAGAAGTTGAAAATGTGAAAAGTTTACAGACAGACGTACAGACGGACTACAGACAAAATGTGATCAGAAAAGCTCACTTGAGCTTTCAGCTCAGGTGAGCTAAAAAGGTAAACGTAATGATAGTAACAATTATAGACCAATCTCATTATTGTGTATTACTGGAAAGGTCATGGAAAGATGTGTTCACAATCATATTTATAGTTACTTTGTAGAAACAAAATTCTTTTGTAATAATCAGTCAGGTTTTATCTTCGTTGACTCAACAGTTAATCAATTATTAGACATATCTAACGATATTGGTAGAGCATTAGACTCGGGGAAGGAGGTGCATGCTGTGTTTTGTGATATAAGCAAAGCTTTTGACATGGTTTGGCATAAGGGTTTGCTTTATATACTTCAACAAGCTGGGATAGGAGGAAAACTTTACCATTGGTTCGAAAATTATCTTCAAGGTCGTAAACAAAGAGTTGTAATAAGCTCATCAGCTTCGGGTTGGTGCAATATTGAGGCTTGCGTGCCCCAGGGCTCAATATTGGGCCCACTTTTATTTCTTGTTTATATAAATGATATAGTGTTTGACATAAGATCCATTATCAAATTATTTGCGGATGACACCACCTTATACATTATTGTTGAAAATCCAATTCAATTCAATTCAATTTATTCACTCAAAAACCATGTAAATGGTTACATGAGGTACATAAACATATAAAACATATATACATATAATACAGTGGGTCAAGCAAAAGGTGAGATTAATTAAGCTAGCTAGGGAGAACAGACCATACTATTAATCTTAGTAATAAATGTACATAATTTTTTCAAAGAATCAGCATCATTTTGGCACATAACTTCACAAAACTTCATAGTGTTTGGCTTAGAACAAAATTTTGGGTTCAAAAAAATTTTCCTCGCTTGATTTAAAGCACTACATTCTAAAATATAATGATATTCATCTCCTATCTGATTACTATCACATAAGCTACAGAATCTTTCACTTCTTTGAGTACCATTCCATCTACCTGTTTCAATTGGAAATTGGTGGTTTGTGGTTCTAAATTTAACTAAAGTTTTTCTAAATTTACATGATAACAGTGTTAAATATTTTTCGCACTCAAAATTGGTTTTAAAAATTCTATAATTTAAACTTTTTGGAGATTCTTGAACTTCACTATTCCACTTTTGAATATACTGATCTTTTAATCTTTGTTTGACTGTAGCAGTTATCCATTCTACATCATAGAAATATTGCTCATACCAAATATTTGATAAACCACATCTTTCAAAAATATTGTGTACAAATGAAATCCAGGAGTTTATCATTTCTCCTTTATCATATTGTTTACGTAAATACATATATACAATTCTGCACAATTTGTTTTCTTTCCCATACACAAGTTTTGCCCAATATTTTACCATTCTTGAGTAAATATTTATATATAATGGAAACCGTCCAGTTTCTCCATAAATCATATTACTTGGAGTGGTACTTTTTAAATTCAATATATGTTCAGAAAACGTAAATGTACTCGTTCAATAATATCAATATTTTCATAACCCCATATTTCACAGCCATATAACAATACTGGTAAAACTACTTTATCAAACAGATCCAATTGACATTCGAAGGGTAGATTAAATTGTCTAATTTTACGTATCACACCATACATTGCCTTTTGTGCTTGTTCACATAGGTGTTTTCTTGCTTTACATAATGAGCCTGTACGAGAAAATACAATCCCCAAATAATTAAAATCTTTGACTACTTCTATGAGACTGCCGTTATATGTAAAAATATTTTTTGGTTGTCTACCCTTTGAGAAAATAAGTATCTTTGTTTTCTTAATATTCACACACAATTTCCATTTTTCACAATATACGTAAAATTCATTTAATGCTCTTTGAAGATCGTCAGCAGTTTCCGCAAGTATTACAGTATCGCCGGCATAAAATAAGATAAACAATTTCATAAACAAAAACAGCTCATCCTCTATACCTTTGCTAATGCTAGACAAACCGACAATATTCTTTTCTATCAAAAAATCTTCCAAGTCATTAATATACAATGAGAGTAAGAAGGGCGATAAGTTTTCCCCTTGTCGTACACCAACATTACAGTTAAAAAATTCTGATGACACACCATTCATCTGTATTTTAGATTTGATACCATTATACATATTTCTAATAAAAGTAAAACATTTACCGTTAACCCCACTTCTGAAAAGTTTACACCAAAGACCATCTCGCCATACTGTATCAAATGCTTGTTTGAAATCTATAAATGCACAAAACAGTTTTCTTCTGCTGTTAATTAGTGTCTGTGATAAGAATTGTAATAATAGGATATTGTCCAAAGTAGAGTAACCTTTTCTGAACCCAGTCTGGCTTTCTTTAATGAGTGTGACATCTTCTGCATAATTCTCTAGCCGATTACTTAAGATTCTCGTAAAAAGTTTACCCAGACGGCTTAAAAGGGTAATCGGGCGATAATCTCAGGATGGGTTGGGTCACCCTTATTTTTGTAGATTGGTTTCAGAATACCAATTAACCAATTTTCTGGTACAATACCAGTTTCGAAAATAAGATTAAAAAGATTTTCATAAATTGGTAACAGGTTTGGTAAGGTTGTTCTTATATGCTCATTTAGAATATTATCGAAGCCCGGGGCCTTACTATTCTTCAAATCATTAACAGACGAGGAGATTTCTTCTCTAGTAATTGGGTAGTCTAGCAGCTCATTACTATTGTTATCATCTACATGTAAATAGCCCATCCAGTTAACCTCATTATATTCAATATTACTAGTTTCATTCATGTCTCTAAAATAACTAAACATCGAGTCTATATCCGTAGAGCATTTATCTGATCTCTTAGTCCGGCTATCGCAAGTACGACTTTAAATAGTGACCTCGACAAAATCCACAAATGGTCTAATCAATGGTTAGTTACATTTAATCCTCAGGAAACTGAAAGATTAACAATTAGTACCAAACGTAACCGAACTCCACATCCAGACCTGTATTTGAATGGAAAAAAGATAAGTGAAGTGTCACATCATAAACGCTTAGGATTTCATTTAATTTTCAGATAACGGTCAATGGTCATATTATGTTAATATTGCCGTGGCGAAAGCGTCGTCTGGGTTACATATTCTAAGACGACTCAGATTTTTATTAGACAGAAAATGCTTAGAAAAACTATACTTTTCATTTGTAAGGCCAGTTATTAGATGTAGTTTGGGACAATATCCCAAATGACTTAGCTGATAAACTCGAAAAAATTAATACTGAGGCAGCTCGCATAGTCTCAGGTGCGACAAAACTCGTAAGTTTAAATGATCTTTATCGAGAAGTTGGGTGGGATACTTTGCACAATCGAAGACAAAAACACAAAATAATCAAATTTCACACCATGATCCATAGAAGTGCTCCAGATTATTTATCTTCTTTAATCCCTTCAAGAATCAATGAAACACATCATTATCCTACAAGAAGATCACACTGCATTACTCAACGAAAGTTTAATACAAACCACTATGCACAATCTTTTCTACCGTCCACTACTAAGCTTTGGAATGATCTTCCGATGAATGACCAAGAGAATCCTTCAGTATCTAATTTAAAACGAGTGCTTAACACAAACTGTTACAAAACCCCTAGACACTTTCTATTTGGTAAGCGCACGGAACAAATTTTACACACACGACTTAGACTCAGTTGTAGTACACTTAATTCGCATTTATTTGCAAAACATATAATAGATAATCCTAATTGTGCTTGTGGAAAAATTGAAACAACAACACACTTTTTATTAGAATGTCCTCTATACACTGACGCAAGGAAAAAATTCATTGACCCATTAGGACCAGTCACTTTAAAGATTCTCTTATTTGGAGATCCAGCTAGAAATTATTCCTTTAATACAAACATTTTTAAACATGTACATCAATTTATCTCTGCTTCTAAAAGGTTTGTAACTTGAATCTTACTCTGTGGCCGTATTGTTGATATTGTTAATTTTGCATTGTATGACTGTTTATTCCTCTGTTACTTTTAATGTTAATTTATGTTATAATTATAGGGATGTCAATTTTGTCAATAATTCATATTCGAATTTTCAATGAAAGTATTCGAATATATTCGAATATTCGATAAAATAAATAAAATCTGTTTTATTTTAAATGTGCATCATCCTACTCTCATGAAAGGTATGTATGTATGAAATAAATAATTGATTTAAATGTAGAAAAGTATAATTTTAACAAATGAAACATGTGTTTTTATAGTAGCTCCAACTGAGGAACCAGTCGTCTTACAAAAGACATGATAGTCGTAACGGTATACTGTTCAGATTTCAACACGTGTAATAAATTACACTTATCTGCTTTATAAGAGATATACAATGTAAACAAATACTTCCATAGACAATTTTCCTAGGTAATTAAATAATTTCCCGATAATGAATATAAAAGTCAGGATTATGTACAACCCGAGATAATCAAGTAATTTACACATTTATTCTGAAATTAAGCCCTTTACAAATTTAATTACAGACTAATTCTATCGGACATTCATTCAATGATCAATTTATTTATACTCTTCACGCCTTTTAGACATTCTAAGATTTCATTTTGTTGTCCTCGATTATGAAAGTACGTTTTGTATTATACATAAAGCATTATTGTGCAATTCTTTAACACCTTACTCAAAACAAAATAAATGTAATTTAGTAGATCTATAAGGTAAGAAAGTAGTGAAAGAAATCAGGCGATCGAAATTGATCGGTAGTTAATTAAACAGGGATAATTCCAGCTCGGTTCTAATCAATTGTCAATCACAGTACTTCTTTTCATGAAATCTGAAAAACACCGAATATTCGAATCTTAAGAATATCAACTCATCGAATGAATATTCGAATGTTCGAATATTCGTTGCCATCCCTAGTTATGATATATATCTCTCTCTCTATATTTTTTTTTTTCATTTTTTGTTAAATTTTTGCTTTCATTTCATCTTTATTTTTTCAGTTATTGTTCCTATTATACCTGTCATTCAACAAGGGCAAATATTCTTTTTTTATAGTTGAAAGTTAATTTAAGGAAACAGATTAATATAAGTTGTAACAACTTGTTTCCGAATCCTGTGAGTATTATTTATTGTGTACACATGATGTATAATTTAAATGAAATAAAGTTTAAACTAATCTTAAAAATAAGAAAGGAGGTCATCAACACTACGTACATAATGTATGTGGTAAATGCCTTGTGTGACAAGTAAAAAGAAATTTACATGTATAATACACCAGATTAGATTAATTGAAGTTGGTGTTTATTTACTATGTACTTGATACGCAAGGAACAGATGGAAATAAAAAGAAGGTGTTATTGTCACCCCCTCCCCATCTTCCTCACCTGAGATGCATTGGATTACCGGAAATTTCTCCAGCCAATAACGAAAATATTCATATAACATGCGCGGATCTAGAGGGGGATCGAAGGGTCCGGACCCCCCCCCCCCCTCCCGGAATTTGCAGATTTGCAGAGCTATTAAAAGTATATACTGAAGTAAATGAAAAATGACTTTGGACCCCCTTAGAAAACGTGGACCCCACCATCACCACCACGAAATAGGTGTTTTTTACGTTTTGGAAAAGTATTTTACGTTTTTTTTTCCTTCTTTTTTTTTGCTTGTTAAGAAATTTTTAGGTTTAGAAATTTAGAAATTTTTTTGACTGGGATGGACCCCCACCCCCACCCCCCCCCCACCCCCTGGAAAAAATTTCTGTATAATCATTATTCAAAACTGTATTAGGTAATACCCGAAACAATGTGCATTGTATAGCATTAATGAAAATCGAACTTCAAAAATTTTGTCATGACTACATGAGACAGATTGTATTATTTCCTCCATGGTTACCACGGAGAATGACTGAGGGCTTCGAAAAGGATAATTTAAGGACATTGGCAAAGTCCCTGGCTTTCGTATAGAATTATTCAAGAACTCTTGAGCAGGTGTAGTCGTACTAATAAACAATACACTCTATTGGTTTTCACCGCGTAGAAAATTCTACACGGGAGATCACTCTCAATCATGCTCCAGACAGCTCAATATTACTCCATATCATTATTCGTAGGGAAAGTAGTCCCGGAGAGTATGGAGTATGACTCTCAGTCATACTCCATACAGTGTCAGTTCTCCGGGACTACTTGGTATGGAGTTGTAGCGTAACGTAATACTGAGTTGTCTGGAGCCTGGACTCTCATGATCAGTCATACAGTTTTATAAGTGGAAAAACCCATGAATCGCCTTTTTTCTCCGGATAACGGTGAGTTGCCACTTTCCATAAATGAATAAAATAAATAATCAGCGCTTTTTAAAAGAAATATATTTTTGATTTAAAATTAGACTGAAACGCTTCTAGTCGACAACACGAAAATGTACATATCATGTACATGTAGCTTGAAATGGGAAATATGACGCACGCTTGACAACGTCCCCAGAAACATTCAGTCGGTATATTTCTGGTGCAGTTGGGGAGGGATGGGGTAGGGTTATTGCACAAATTAATGTAGAAAATACAGATTCCTTGATACGCAAAAAAGGAAGAGGATCAAAAAATAGAAATTCCTTGATACGCAAAAAAAAAGGAAGAGGATCAACTGATGTCCCCCCCCCCCTTCCCCCGTTCAAACAAGCGTGAGATACATAAATGGCTTGTATAAAGAACTGGACATTCAACTTTGCCCAGAATGCTTCATGTTGGTAATAAAAGAAAATATTTTACAATAATGATTTCAAAATTTAATCGGTCATGCAATACAGCCTGCTAGATTATCCCACAGTCTAGCTATAGTCACACTAAAATGTGTAATTTCTTTTTCTTTCTTTTTTTTTTCTTTTGGCAAAAAAAAAAAAAAAAATAACAAACTTTATTTCATATGTAGTTCATTTTGACGAGGAAGAGTGATATTTTCATAAGAAAAGATTAAATCCATACCATGATTATACTTTAAATCTGATGTATACGTTTTCAACATTGAGTTACCTGTTTTAAGCTTTAACATTACATGTATTTTGTTTCTGCAGTAAATATAGATCGAATACAACATTAGGCTATATATTACTCAGTCTCTATCCACAAATAAAGGGCAAAAATATGATTATAAACTGAAAACAAGTTAATTGTTAAAACTAAAGGGAAGTATATACATACTTTTATTTTTTTATCGGTCTTTGTATCAAACTCTACACTTGGAATAAGAAATTTCTTTAAATATTGTAATAAAAATAGACTATATATAATTATATAGCTCACAATTTTGATGTGTATGCATGAATATCATAATAGTATTATAATTTAACACAATTTATTACGCAGCACAGTTAAGGCTACAAAAAGGAGGCGGGGCCTAATTTTTACGGGAAATATTATCTATGACATCACACGAAACTATCAATCCTTAAAAATACCAAAATATGAAGTGATTTGCGATTTTAAAACTGTGAAAGATAATTAAACTACATCAAAACTTACTATTACATGCGTTTTTGTCGTTAGTTAATTCCCACATAGCAAGATTTACACAAGTCACTGATCGCACTGCACTTGTCGATATGACGTCATTCTGTAAAACTTGACGCAGTTTGTATGCATGCAGTGAGAGGCGAATCAAGTAATATTTTCACAACGAAGAAATATATTTATAATTAAATAAAATATTATTTGCAGATTTTTGAGAGGCCATTAATTTAGATATAATGTCCATTTTCTCATGATTTTGTTCATATATTTTCCGTACATTTCCTACTAAACGGATACTGCCGTATATTTGTATGCAGGTACATTGGAGGATAACCTAAGGGCCTTAATAAATCGATCTAGTGCAAGGGCATACCCTCAATGGATCATGACAAGTTTTTAATCATAATTATTAAACTCTAGTAGTATTAAGCTATTTGAAAAGTGCTGCGATCCTGTTGAAATCTTGAAACTGAATTAATTATTTCCTATATTTAATGAACCTGACCAGCAAAAAATTCGGTATGCATTCATACAAATATGATTTTAACAATGAAATAGTAGAATCTATACAGGATCGCAGCACTTTTCACAAACTACAATGGGTGTTGAAACTATTTAAAAATGAAACTTCGAATTTTAACTTGGTTATGCCCTTGCACTATTGAAATTTATAGGTGACCTTAATACTGCAAGTATATATGCAAAAATCACGTGACTGCCACATCACGTGACAAGTCTAAATAGAAAACCTAATCGTCCTCAATATGTAGTTAGTAACCATAATTACATTTGTCCGATATTAGTAAAGTACAAAAAAGAATCGCCACCCTGAAAAAGAATATATTATGTAGCATGAACAATGGACGATATTTGGCTCTAAATTCGCTCTTGAGTACATCTGGGAGGACAAATAAAGAATTCTGTAGATACGTTTTTTTCTTAGATTTCTTTATGTGTATTTGAATAGGACAAAAAAATGTTTGAATAGATAATCAAGTCAAAAATAAATATTTTATTAATGTTTAAAATATGTGTCACGTAACACATGACAGACATACAACGTAACATGACAGACGTATGATAAAACGTGACATGATTAAATTACATTTCTGATGCTTAGCAATACAAATAATCCGTAAAAAATAAAATTAAACAATTTCTTAAATAATGCAAAATTTTTTTCACTCTTACATGTAAGAAAAAAGATTTTTAAGCTACTTTTGATGCACAAACTGATGATCGTAACACTGACAGACTCCTTTACTTAGCCAGCCAAATAAACCATAAACTTTCATTATTTTATCAAAAAGATAATGTTGCCGTAAGAAATGGACATTATTCAAATTTTGATTCCTTATAGATTTTAAATTTGAATTTTTAAAAAATAAATCTCTGCTATACGCTTTGTAATATACAAACTTTCCACCATGTCTGTCATGTTACGATATTTCTTGAGCAATACCTGTTTGAAACGAGCCAATAAAATTTATCATTCAAAGCTTATCTTTTATTTTTGGAATTTATAATACACAAGACATCATTTTTTATGAAAATACTAATGAAATTTAAAAAAATAAATTATTTCATATAGATCAAACCTATATCGTAACATGTACCATGTGTACGGATGCACGTAACCCTGACAGACTCGTTTTAAAAACTGCAAGAAAACAACTACAGAATTGTATTGTTTAAGTTATAAAGACAGATTGTGCCTTATGATACACTAATATTCTTAAATAAAAATACTTTTTGGTTTAATTCACGGAACGTATAAATCTGAATGCACCTGTTTGATTCACGTAACATGAACAGACATTCGTTTTGTCCGTCACCGTTACGATAGTATTCAGGCAATGTCTGTCAATCGGTACGTTATGTAAGAAATGTCAAATTTTAAGTGTTTATGTAGTGATGAAGAGCGTGCAAGTTCATATTTCTTTTTAAAAAATCCAAAATACACCTACTAGCTAACAATATCTGATAATATGTGTTTAATATCTAGGATAAAGACAACTTATATTTTCATGAACGTAACATACTTTGTGTAACGTAACACTTGACAGACAAACGTTCGTGGCTTCTCGGGCTCTCTCTGTAGCTCTTCTTATCGAAATGTAAACACATTTGCATAGAACACTGGAGAAAATTTTAATATTCATAACCTTTAAGTCAAATGTATAAGAAGAAGCATCTCCAAGCTCCATTCTTAAAATAGAACGTAACGCCCACTTGCCATGACAGACACCGGAAGCATCCCACAGATTTCTTAATTTCTAAGCACACGTGCTTTTCTGTTGAATCTGCGATCACTTAATTGATAAACAGGTAAATTTTCTATCAGTAGACAAGAAAGATAAAATAGTTTGCATAAACAATGGCCCATTTTATAACAATGTACCCGGTGTATTGAGTCTGACAGACGTTACGTTCAAAATATGAGAAGAAATAAATTCCAATTTTTCTTTTATTTTAGACATAATGTGCATTAAAATACTTTTGTATGTTAATTTTATCCTTCCTAAACAGTAGTGAATGAAGATATTCTGTGTACAAGGTATTATCACCGTATATTTGACTTTTATTTTGACATGGTTGAAAATGTCCCCCTACACATGCGTAATTCTAGTGGAATTATCAAATTCATTTCAAGAAAAAAAAGTAAGTTGATGAAAAAATCTGCTTATTTTATCTTTTTTATATATTTGCAATATACTTTTCAATATAAAACATTTCTTATTTCATTTTTTTAAATAATTTATTTTATATTCCTCTTGTTAAAATCATAGGTCAAGATGTACTCAATAGCGAATTTAGAGCCATTTCCGTTGCGCACCTTAACTGTACTACGTAAACATGGTAAAATAGAGAATTCATATCTATTGATTTAAAGCAAACAAATGACCATTACATTGTCATTGCTATCTGCCGCGGGCTTACCTGCGGGTACCTGTTAGGTATACGAATACTTCACACCCCCATCGTTTTATTGCCTATACACACCGGCAGATTTCACACCTTTAATCGTCCTAATTTACACAAAGCAAATGCTGGGGAAAAACAAACACAAGCCCAATAAATGGGACATTTTTTTAAGAAAAAAAATCATTGCCCTAAACGGCATTGCTAAAAGCACACTAAGCAAGGAGTAGCAATTCCTGCCCTAAGCATGCTAAGAGATATATTGTACAAAAAAATAAACACAACAGCTAGGGTTAATCCTTCTTTCTTCATATGATGTAAACAAACTCTCTTTAATTTTATGTGTTTAAGTCAAGATTAAAACATTTTGCACCACCCGGAGCTTTTAACTTCGGCGGACCTTTTCTTATACGGGCCGGACCTTTTCTTATAAATGGCGGACCTTATATGTTATCGTATTAGCCCCCCCCCCCTCCCCCCGGACCTTTAAACGAAGCGGACCAAATATTATGCGACACCGGTGATAAATGTTGTCTGGTCCCTTAAGATAAAGGTTTGATTTATGTAAAACAATTCATTTTTGAAATTTTATACATTCTGTATATAAGTACATGTAATACTATCGTGAGTATATTTTATACTGCCATTCATAAAGGAAATGCCCTGAATTACAAATTTAACAAGCTTTGATCAGACAAGTAATGCTCAAGAAATATCATACGTAACATTCAGACACGTAGAGTTTTGTTGGTTGCAAAGCACACAGCAAGGATTTGATTTTATTTGTATTTTTTATTCAAAGGTAAGTAGACTGTGTCAGAATTTGATTGTCTATTTTAAAAGTCAACATTGTCTTTTTAATAAAAAAAATGAAAGTTTTTAGTTGAGTTTCCTGGTTAAGGAGTCTGTCAGTGTCACGATCATCAGTTTATGCATTATAATAGGGAAAAAAATTCTCTATCTCTCTCTGTCTCTCTGTATATATATATATATATATATATATATATATATATATATATATATATATATATATATATATATATATATATATATATATATAAAACATCCTCTGTTTTACAAAACGTTAGACATGTAATTTAGTCACGTCATGTTACATCAAATATATTTGTTTTTGTCATTTGACCAACATTTAAAACATAATTAAAATATTTATTTGTGACTTTATTATCTATTCAGACTGTTTTAGTGTCAAAAATTGACACACGCATGAAGAAATCGATGAACTGAGTCAAATAAACATCGGGATCGAAATACAAAAAATATTTTCAGAACGACAACTCGGACTGACGTTGCCGGGTTGAAGATATGGAATGGAGTATTTATAAGCTACAAAGTTATTGTAGAAAGTATTTATAAGCCTACAAAGTCATTGTAGAAAGCAATAATTTAGGAGCTACTACAGGTATTAAGTTATTTTTTCCCCTTTCGTTTTCAATTGTTTATGATAACATGAACACGGAAGTTATTTGATTTTGTAATTAAACTTGGCAAAGCAGTACAGTTAAGGCGCCCAATGGAAATATTAACACTAGTTTGTGATTAAAAAATGCATTCTTAGTCGCGATGGCATTTCTTTATAGTACTTTACTAATATCTGACCACAGGAGTTCGCAATTTTATCAATGAAGTCAATAAAAATCACTCGATTGACCAAGCTATGAGCTATGCGTTAGCAGGAATGCAACGCGTTTTTGGAGAAATCAACCAATTTGCTTTTACCCACCGCTTATTCAATACAACTCATTAGCATTCACGTCAAACAACATTTCTCTACTTAACTTTGCTTTCTAACCCTTCTCGAATGCTGTCAATACCCACTTTTTTTTCGATTTCGCTTAAACATTCGTTTTACCGAGAAGCCATTGCGTGACGTCACATCAAACCCGAACCCGACAGATAATTATTCGATAGTCTTAAATTAAAAAAAAAATAAATGGTTGTCAATTATTGTACATATTATATTTTATAATTAAATGGATGAATCATAATACTTAATATCCTCCGATTATTTTTATATGGCGAGAAACCATGTCCAGTTGTTAAAAAACAAAGGGCGATAATTTCAGTTGCATGTGCGCGCAAATTGAAATATTGAGTAAGTAAAAAGAAATTTGTCGTGTCCAACAACTTTGCTGATACAATTTGGTAAGTTAGTGATAATATAAACCAACAGGAAATAATTAAAAGTTTATTCTCTATCTTTTTTTATTTAATAATTATCTGTTCAGGTTTGGGTTTGATGTGACGTCACGCAATGGCTTCTCGGTAAAACGAATGTTTATGCGAAATCGAAGAAAGTGGGTATTGACAGCATTCGAGAAGGGTTAGAGAATAAATTGTAGGAGAGAAATGTTGTTTGACATGAATGCTAACGAGTTGTATTGAATAAACGGTGGGTAAAAGCAATTTGGTCGATTTCTCCAAAAACGCGTTGTATTCCTGTTCGCTATGCTTACGCATAGCTCATGGCTTGGTCAATCGCAGTGATTCATTTTGAAAATGGTTATCATGGGTCCAAAGGACCCCTCTTAATGACAACAATGAGTCCCGTGCCAAAATCAATGCGTCCAAATCCAAGGGTACTGTATATTAGATGTTACAGAGGAAATTCTGGTGAAATAAAAAAGGGTATTGCACAAAAGTACAAATGTTTTATTGTACCTGTGAGTGATTTATACTTCTACTATCAATTGTCCAAGATTGTACGTGATTTTGTGTCATAAAAATAATATATTGTCCACTGTGCACGTTGGTTCTATTTTTAGATCGTACATGTGTACGATCTCACACATTGTATCAGTCATCAAATGCACAGAAGCAGAATGAAGTAAAAAAAAGTTTAAGAAGAAATGACAAATAGTCAGAAATAGAAATGATTAAATTATATATTTCTTAGCTTATAAGGAAAAATCGAGAAAAAAAAACAATGATACAGGTTACAGCTTAAATACAAAGGTCTAGTATTCGCTTCAGAAACGTTCCACGGTATAGTCATAATTATCAGTGATAATCGAACGATGCTAACTCTCAAATATATATTTTCTGATAATTGCTTTTAACTGCAGTTATGAAATCTGACCTGTTGTTGGCAACCTTATACCTGTTAAAATCGTTCATGCATATCGCTTAGCACGTGGATATGATGCAATCGGTCAAGTTTTGAATCAGATCATACCGAAATAATTTTAAATAGTACATGGCCTTCTATAAATTTATTGGGTCCATTGGGATGCACATTTATTGAAATAATGCGTCCTGGGCAAAATTTGTGCGTAATTTACGCAGGACGCACACCAAAATGAATCACTGCAATCGAGTGATTTTTATTGACTTTATTGATAAAATTGCGAACTCCTGTGATCTGACAAATGTAACTATGGTTATTAACCAGGTCTGGGCGGCCTCCGTTTTTGAAGGTTAGCTATACTCAATATGGCGACCAAATTTTTTACCATATATGGAAACCGCATTGCATTGTGGGATAGTTTAACCTCCGAATATTAACTTCAAATCTGTGTCCAAGCACCTTTAAGGAATGTTTTTAAGTTTTGTGTGAGTTATTGGGGTGTCCCTTACAGAAATTTCTGATAAGTGACTTATAAGTGCTTTATTCTTTTATTTGTATGTTGTTTATCTGGACTTCTACTTCACTGATACATTTAACTTATAAGTGACTGATAAGTGACTCATTAGGGTTTTATATGCAAATGAGGTGCTTGACCTATAAGTGACTTATAAGCCAAGTATCAGCCACTTTTGCTTTATGCAAGTATAGTCACTTATAAGTGACTTATAAGTCAAGTACTAGCCCTTCATACTTTATCAAGTATGAGTCACTTATAAGTTACGTATAAGTGAAGTACAGCACTGCCTTTAAGATCTTAATTTAGAACAGAACTTCCAATCATGAAGGGGTTGCATGATGTTCAAAGTTTTTTTTTACATATACATAGCATCTGCACTTAAGATGAAATAATCAAGTTATCATATTAAGAAAAAAAAATTCCCTCTCATATGACATTTTTTATGATGCAAACTTTATATATTATTTCAGTTCACAAACAAAAATGTTGGACAAAAAGAAATCAATTAAGATAATTAATGACCTTGAGGCTTCTTCAAAATTATAAATCTGAAAGCAACTGAGTCAATTGATTCAAAATTTCAGGCAAAGGAAGTTAAAATAAAAAGATGATGTGAATAGAACCTACTTGTTTTACCTGATATGAAGGCATACTCAAAATAAATTTGAAATCTCTAACAACATCTTTTCACAGAGACTAACTTAGTTTCAAATTCTTGTCGTTTATCTCTGCAGAGACAGTTTCTGATTGGTTAGCCTGAATACCCACAATGCAACTCAAGAGAAGTCTAGTATAATGTAAAAAGTTTAAGTCCACACTTATTCTGGTTAATTACATTCTGATCTTCACTTATAATTGAAGTATAAGTGAAATATTCACTGATATGTGGCTAATCTTCACTTATAAGTGAAGTATTAACAAAATCTGTTCCTCTCTTATACTTACTTTGACTTATAGTACACTTATAAGTAAATTTCAAAACTTGTAGGTGACTTATAAGTGAAGTATAAAACACTTATAAGTTTCTATCGGTTTTTTTCTGTAAAGGGTAAATCACACAGACTTGTCACGTAGGCATATTTCATAGAACGCGCTAGCGCTTCATGAAAAATATGCCTACGTGCAACTCTGTGTGATTTACACACCAATAATTTACACTAAACTTAAAAACATTCCTTATATTTACACTTTACATGTTTAAAGGCACCAAAACTATACTCAATGTTTGAATTTCTTGCTGCCCTATATCGTCATATTTTTATTAACGTCTCTGTAGTTCATTGTGACGTCACTTTAGCGCGAGTTTCTCCGTGCATATTTCTACACGTGAGTATACACGAAAATGACATTCAAATAAATTTCACAGTTGGCTTAGAAAAACACAGCAAATGTAAAAATATTGTAATAACAGATGAATAACAACAAGTTCAGACACTGGCCAGGAAGAAAATGTAACACAAAACAATATATGTTTCTGTGGCATATAGTAAAAATAAAATGTTTTAAAAATTAAACAAAATGTAGTTAGAATTTAAAGTGTAAACAATTTATCACATGTATCGTTTCAGGGTCTTATACCATCTACAGAAGTAAACAGACATTAATGCAGCAAGATCAGATGAGTCCTCTGAGTGGGGAGTTTTGCATCAAGATTTTTTGTTTACAGGGATTGACATTAACGGTTAATTCTCAGTTCGGGCAAGTGAAACTGTCGATATACTTGTCCGATCGGGCAAGTGAATTTTTCTCATAGAAATGTACATATTTATTTAGTTTACATTAATTTATAAATAAGACAATAAACATGATAAATTGAACACTTGATTTCCGCCATGTACCTGACTGACAATGTTCTTGCATTCGGAATTCCTTAGTTGCGTTTCTAGATTATACCGTTCGGGTTTGTTATTGTTTTCTTTCATAGTAAATAAGCTCTACATCTAACAACTTTGTTAACTCTTATTAGGAAATTAGATTATTTATTTACTCACAGAATATAACACGATGTAAGATGTATCTTTCATAGCAACTATCATCCTTTAGCGTTGCTTCATAGTTATATCTGAAAATCATGACTCACTAAAGAAACCTACCGAATATAATTCTTAAAAACATGAATTTTATTACCGGTAAAAGGAAACGGAGGGTTATTGCTGCATTGCAGTGTGTGCTAACAGATTAAATTTACAAGGACAAAGGTTTACATTTATGTACAAATGCAACATCGAAATTTTTTCAGGTAGTTCAACTTACCAAATTGACAGTAGTGTATTTGATCACATTTTTACTTATCAAAACATTTACAGTAAAAATAATTTTCTTCTTCAGTTCTTTCCAAATTTTGGACAACCAAGTTTTGCATTCGGACAAGTCACAGTTTGCGATCACTTGCTCGAAGGGCAAGTGAATTTGAAAGTTAATGTCTATCCCGGGTTTAGAGAATTTCATATACTGTTACTTTGTTTAATTTAGTGTCTGTATTGCCTCAAAGGTGGTCGAACATGCATTCTATATTCTTACTCGTATTTGATTTGGCGGTGAGGAAGCAGCATTTCCAGTTGAACACCGTAACATAAGCCTGCTATTGCTCTATGAGCAATGAGCCCGGCTAAAAATTGAGTCTAATACTAGTATTACAAAATAAACAGTCCAAATAAATATGATTTTGAGAAGCATACAATGAAGATTAGCTACTCCATTAAATTGTCAGTCTTGCATGATCATGATGTGTGCCAAGAATGTACAAGAAAAAGTGTCATTTCTTAATTTGTTTGTGTTAATTTTGACAGCTTCTACAGGATGTGATGTACAACGTGTGAAAGGATTAAGAAGATATTATCATCATACAGGTGTTCATTTTTACCTCTATATTTTATAGGTTTGTGACTTTATATTTGAGAAAATAAATTAAGAGATGTATTATAGTTTTAAGAGTATCAGACTACTTTTATACAGGCATCATGAAATATATGCATGAATAAACCCAAATGTGCCTTATAATAACATTGTGTCATGGATGCGATGTTTTCCATTTGAAGTTGCCTATATGTTAAATGTAGTTAAAATGAAAGGGGGTGGAGCTTAAGCATGCGATAACTTCCAATGTGATAACTTGTTATCACATGCTTTTAAAATAAAAACAAATTGCAAACAATTTATTTCTCTTTAGCAACCAAAAAAAAAAGTTGACACATGTACTGTCATGTATGATTAAAAACAAACATTAAAAAAGTTTTCCTGCAATATGTCACAAGTATGTTTTGTCTCAAAAATTGAACGAAATTTTACAGTTTTCAAACTGAAAACTTGTTGGTCAAATCCGCCATTGCCCTGTTGTCAATTTTTTTTTTTTTTGATGAATTGCTGCAAGACTCCAGACCTACAAAAACTTTCTCCAGCATATTTTCAGTACACATAGTTTCTTGGTTATCATTTTCGTCATATGGTGTTCCCGTTTTCATTGCTTTCGGCGCCAGAGGATCCAGTAATTTACTGACGTTCTCAGCTACCTCTGGACATGATCGTTTGTACTTCCGCACTGCTCTCTCCGACCTATGACCGGTTCTCTACATGATCACCTGTTCATCCATTCCAGCGCTGTATAACTGGCCAGCACAGGTGCGCTTGACACTGTGGTTAGTAAAGTTTCCAACGAGGCCCCCCTTTTTACAGATGATTTTCATGAAGCTCTTAATTTTGTTTACACCAACAACTTGTGCACCATATCAAATAGGGTTCTCTGCAAGTGGACGTCTGTAAAACTCTCCATCGTTTTCGAGTGCATTAAGGTACTGATGGAAATAGTTGGCTATGCATTGATCTCCTTAAAAAAAGTAACAAAAATAAATTTATATTCATCATTGTAGATTGTAGTTTTAAACGTTAAAATTAAAATGTTTATATCAATGTAAAGGAGAAAATATGTTTTATCTGACATACCTGGTTGACAATAGTGAAGAATATCCTTACTCTACAGAGTTAGGTTGGCAAGTCCTCCCATAAAAGTCTTGTTCAAACCGCCGAAAAAATGGATGTATTTACCTCGCCCATCCTCACCAATGTGACGTTTGCACATGTCAAGTCTCTGTGCTCATCAAATCCCCGCATCCCGAATAGTTTACACCTATAAAAAACACTGTGTATTGTAGCGTTTCTGCAGACTTGTTTCCCAGTACTTCTATTTCCCAAAGCAGTTCTTTGTCTTCTTGAGTTATTGGATCTGCCTGTTTGACTTCAGTTCCTAGCCTTTTGACAAAAGGGATTTCATTTGAGCATCCAGAATTTTTCTAAAATCTGCAAATTTCAAGTCTGAAAAAAGTTAACGTCATGTCTCTTGTTGTCTCGTAAATACCTTAATAATCCACAAACTAAATAGTAGACCGACTTAGGTGGGTATTCACTTCCATCTTGTGAGCGTCACATTCAAAATGTGTCAATGAATAGCTCATGGTAGAAACATTTATGTGTAGAAGTTCCGGTACTGCAAGTTCAAGAGGCAGATTTTTGTTTTTCTCTTGGCGAAAACTCCGAATGCCCAACAAGTATTTCTCTTTGTATTTTGATTTTCTTGACTAGAAATCAACTTCTCAAATTTCGGAATCAGAAATTCCCCCGAAACGCTTGGCTGACTCATCACTGTTCGTTTTAAATTTACCAAATCTATCAGCACCTCCGTCCAAATTAAAATCTCCAAACAAGTCAACATCAAGGTTCAGCACTTTGGGACCTGCCAGCGGCGAAATACAGAGGTTCATATGAAACTCATTTCCAAAACTGATTTCATGCATACCGTCAATGAGTTCCTCTTCTTTCTCAATTGCATCACAAATCTGTGAAAGTGTGATATCTTCCTCAATTATTTGCAAAAAGTCAAGCTCATCAACATTAAAAGTACCGATTGTGTCATCCATCCTCTCGCTCTGTTTTACTGGAAATGTTGTCTGCACATTAGTTGCACTATACCACAATGCTTTGCTATGGTGGGCGGAGTTTATCAAAGAAAACTCTAGACCTTTCTAGCTAGCGATTAACTTTTTTCCACAGTTATCACTCGTATACTGTTCTCTAAATATCACTTATTTGTACCTTTAATACATTGAAGCTGTGCAGATATATTGTCTAATTGTACTGTGTTTATATTGACAGATTTCCCAGGATGTGCTGTTTATCTGTGTAAAGCTGAAGAAGATGAAGAAATCACTATTTTACAGGTTTAACTGAATTTCCTTTTTGAATATAAATGGGTTTGTATTGTTAAGGAATCGACAAAATTCAAATTAAAGTATGTAATTGTTTTAAGATAAGACTAAGCATTCTGCGGAGAATTCTTAGAATGAAAAGCCTTTTAAGAAGAAAAATGTATGTTATTAGGTCACCTGTGTCATTCAGGTGATCTATTGCTGTCTATTTTTGTCCGTCATTGTGCATTGTGTATTAACATTTAAACATTTTAAGCTTCTTCTCTGAAACCACTGAACCAATTTCAGCCAATTTTAGCAAATGGCATCTGTGTGTAAAGAGGAACAAAATTTGTAAATTTCATTATCCCTGGGGCCTGAAGGTTGGGGCTAAAGCCACCAAAATTGATGCAACCTTAAAAAGTCTTCAAAAATTGTCAAACTCCTGGTCCCAGGCTCAGGGGTTCTGGCCTTTTGGGGGTGTATTGATAATATATGTTCATGGGTATTAAGCTGTCAAAGTATGTGCATGATTATGATAAGCATTAATGCCTCTTCCAAATTTTTGAAATTCATGGCTTCTTGGTTAGGAGTTCTGGTGTTAGGATCTGTTGATCATATATAATAAAAATGCATAAATTATCTTTAAATCTTCCTCTCTGTCCTTGGGTATTTAGCAAATTAAGTAAGTGCATTGTTATTTTGAGCAAGGATGCCTCTTTGAAAATTGTGAAATTCATGGCCCCCAGGGGCAGGGGCTCTGGTCTTGTGGGCGGTGGGGGGGGGCTATATTGATTTTCACTATAGTATCGATACAGCACAAGCTCTCTCTCTCCCCCCCTCCAACACACACACAACATGACCAGAACCCCTGACCAAGGGGCAATAAATTTCATAATTTTGGAAGAAGCATCCTTGCTCAACATAACCATGCACTTAATTTGTTCGCTAAATCTTCCAAAATTGTGAAATTCGTGGGCCCTGGGTCAGGGGTTCTGTGTTAGGGTGGGGCTCTGTTGATCATTTAGTAAAAATGCATGTATTCTTTAAAAATCTTCTCTGCCTCTGGCTATTTAACAAGAAAAGAAAGTGCATGGTGATGTTGATTAAGAATGCCTCTTCCAAAATTATCAAATTCATTAGGGGCGGTATCGATTCACCGCTGTATTTTTTCTCAGTTTGATACACGGTACAAAATCTCCATTTTTCGGTTCGGTTCATTTTTTGGTTGGGATCGTTATTCAGTCAGGTTTGGTATAAGTAAAAACATGCTACTCGGCATAATTTAGTTTTAAAAACATAATTTTTTTAGGAGTGGTAGTTTGTGAAATAATCTTTAACAGTCAAATCATCCTAATTAATTTCTTCTAGTCAATTTGCACGTAGATTCAGTGACAGGATTTAGTGAAACAAAACAATTTGTGAATTTGTTTCCTAGCTTTTATCAAAATGTATCGTATCGAAAATAGGCGTACCGAGACAAAATTATACAATACGTATCGTATCATGAAGGGGGCATATCATTTCACCCCTAAAATTCATGGCCCCAGGGCCATGGGTTCTGGTGTTAGGGCAGGGCCGTATTGATCTCGAGCCATGGGTTCTGGTGTTAGGGCAGGGCTGTATTGATCTCGGGGCCATGGGTTCTGGTGTTAGGGCAGGGCTGCATTGATCTCGGGGCCAGGGGTTCTGGTGTTAGGGCAGGGCTGTATTGATCTCGGGGCCAGGGGTTCTGGTGTTAGGGCAGGGCTGTATTGATCTCGGGGTCAGGGGTTCTGGTGTTAGGGCAGGGCTGTATTGATCTCGGGGTCAGGGGTTCCGGTGTTAGGGTGAGGCTGTATTGATCTCGGGGTCAGAGGTTCTGGTGTTAGGGCAGGGCTGTATTGATCTCGGGGCCAGGGGTTCTGGTGTTAGGGCAGGGCTGTATTGATCTCGGGGTCAGAGGTTCTGGTGTTAGGGCAGGGCTGTATTGATCTTGGGGTCAGGGGTTCTGGTGTTAGGGCAGGGCTGTATTGATCATGTAGTAAAAAGCTTAATTCTTCCAAAATCTTCTCTGCTCCTGGGTATTGAGCAATCAAAGTTAGTGCATGATTATGATGAGCAAGAATGATTCTTCCAAAATTGAATTCATAGCTCCTGGGTCAGGGCTTCTGGTGTTAGGGCGGGGTTCTATTGATTATATAGTATAATTTCTTTGAAAATCTTAGTTATAATGAGCAAGGGTGTTTTTACCAGGTTTGTGAAATTCTTGACCATTGGATCATGTATTCTGGTGCTTGGCAGGACTCTATTAATTTTGTAATGAAATATAGAGATAAAGAACAGTTATCAAGGTCAGAAGTTCATTGGAACAATACAAATTGGGAGCAGAGCAAACATGGAACTCTAAAATCATCAGAGGTGTTAGGGCAGGGCTCTATTTATCCTATTATCCTATTTCTCTTGATTTTGGGCAATATATCTTTATCTCTCAGTTTATTCTCTTTTATTTTATACTTCAGTGGATCCTTTATAGTGTTGTTATTATACTCAGGTAACCTGTAAGGTCCTTAGGCCTCTTGATTAATTTAAAATCACTTAAGTCATTCAAGAGCTGTACTGCCATCAATTTTCTTTCAATGTTGTTTTATCCTTGGAAGTTATATCTTTCTATTATGTACCTTAGAAAATAAACTTCAAACACATGTCTTTGTATGCCAGATTGATAAATACATTAATTAACTAATGCCTTACTGTTTTTTGACAGATTCCACATGATGTAAAGTACAACTTTAGAAAAGAAGAGGATATCAACATTGTGCAGGTTTTTATAATCCCTTTATATATGAGTTATAAGATTTAATTAATAATTGGAAATCGCCTTGTCCTTCCATGCATCTGGGCAATCTTGTTCAGGCTATAAATTTGTTATGGAGAAAGACTGAGAGCTCTCACTTGGTACAGCAATTGCTAATGTCACGAGGGTTTGTTTTGACTTTGACCCAAGGTCATTCCGGTTAGTTCAAGGTCACTGACAAAAAAAAAATATTAAATTTTTGTTCAGGCTTTAACTTTGTAATGGAGAATCACTGAAAGCTCATTTTTGGTACAGGGATTTTTAATGATCCAAGAGTGTATCATGACCTTAATGCAAGGTCATTCCAGCAAGTTTAAGGTCACTGGCAAAAAAAAATTAAAAAGTCTTGTCTGGGCTTTACTGTGACTTTGTAATGGAGAATCCCTAGAAGCTCATACTTGTTGAAGAGATTGCCTTTGATCTGAGGGTGTGTCATGACCTTGAGCCAAGGTCATTCTGTCAAGTTTAAGGTCACATATAAAAAGTGTAAAATGTATAACAGATCTATAATTTTATAATGGAGAAGCATGTCCATATTTCTCTGAAAGATAACTAATGACCAGAGGATGTATCATTTTTATAACCAAGGTCTTTATGGCAAGTTCAAGGTCACATTTACAAAATTTGAATGATCCCTTTAAACAAAAAATCGGCAGGGGGTATTATTTTGTGAGCTTGCTCACAGTACCTCTAGTTAAGACACACTTTAATGGCTTACAGTGAATATTTCATGCACTACTTGTCATATTAGTCTTTTAACCCCCACAGCAGACTAAGATTGAGAGCAGAAGGAATATCATATTTTTGACCCAAGGTCATTGTGTTAAGTTCAAGGTCACTGGCAGAAAAAGTGTCAAATTCATTTCAGGTCTTTGATTTTTCAATAGAGAAACATTGGATGTCCATATTTGATTATGAACAGAGAATGTGTAATTTTTTTTTAAACCAAGGTCATTTTTGCAAGTCCAAGATCACATTTAGAAAATTGTATATATAGGAAATTTAAGAAAACAAAAACAAAAAAACAAACAAAAACATTGCAAAGGTGGGGTTGAGCTTCTGTACTTCCTGTAATCTCTTTAAAAACCACTCAACTTAGAAGTTAAACTTAGAAGGTAAAATTTATATGAACGCTTCCTGATATAGTGCAGATTTAATTTTGTTCAAGCCATGGCCCCTGGGAGTGGGGTGGTCCCAAAGTAGGAGATCAAAGTTTTATATAGGAATATATAGAAAAAAAAAATCTTTAAAAATCTTCATCTTAAGGGAAATAAAGCCACAATCATGTTAATATGCATACATCGTGTAGCTTTAAATTTATTCAAATCAGAGCCCCCAGGGGTAGGGTGGGGCCACAATAGGAAATCAAAGTTTTACATGGGAATATATAGGAAATTAGGGCTGCCGTAACACTTGTCTCATGTTTCAATACACATGTATTATTGGGTGGGACATTCATGTTATACAGACATATTACACATGTATTATTGGGTGGGACATTCATGTTGTACAGACATATTACACATGTATTATTGGGTGGGACATTCATATTCTACAGACATATTACACATGTATTATTGGATGAGACATTCATGCTCTATAGACATATTACACATGTATTATTGGGTGGGACATTCATGTTCTACAGACATATTACACATGTATTATTGGGTGGGACATTCATGTTGTACAGACATATTACACATGTATTATTGGGTGGGACATTCATATTCTACAGACATATTACACATGTATTATTGGATGGGACATTCATGCTCTATAGACATATTACACATGTATTATTGGGTGGGACATTCATGTTCTACAGACATATTACACATGTATTATTGGGTGAGGCATTCATGTTCTACAGACATACTACACATTTATTATTGGGTGGGACATTCTTATTCTACAGATGTATTACACATGTATTATTAGGTGTGATAATTACTTTCTACAGACATATTACACATGTATTATTGGGTGGGACATTCATGTTCTACAGACATATTACACATGTATTATTGGGTGGGGCATTCATGTTGTACAGACACATTACACATGTATTATTGGGTGAGGCATTCATGTCCAACAGACATATTACACATGTATCATTGGGTGAGGCATTCATGTTCTACAGACACATTACACATGCATTATTGGGTGGGGCATTCATGTTCTACAGACATATTACACATGTATTATTGGATGAGACATTCATGTTCTATAGACATATTACACATGTATCATTGGGTGGGGCATTCATGTTCTATAGACATATTACACATGTACCACTGGGTGAGGTGTTATTATTTGTACTTTTATACCAACAGTGTCTTACAAGCTCAAAGACATAATATACCTGTATATAGTTAAATGTTCTGAATTTTCTTTTGACAGATTTCACAGGATGTGTTGAGCAGTTATTAAGAGGATGAAAAAAATCACCCCCTGACAGGTTTTCTTAATTTTCTTCACATGAAAAAGTTCATAAGTTCATAAACTATAAAGTAAATGCATTCAGTACATTTAGTTATTAGGTCACCTGAGTCACTCAGGTGACCTATTGCTATCGATCCATTTTCATCCATCGGTGTGTGTCGTGTGTTAACATTTGAACATTTTTAGCTTCTTCTCTGAAACCGCTTGACCAATTTCAACCAAATTTTGCATATAGCATCTATGGGTGAAGGGGAACAAAAGTTTTGAATTTCAGGGTCCCTGCCCCCATGGGGCCTGAAGGGTGGGGTTAAAACCACCAAAAATAATGCAATCTTTAAAAATCTTCTTCTTTACTTCTGGACATCAAGCAGTCAAACTGTTGGCATGATTGTAATGAGCATTGAGCCCTCTACCAAAATTGTGAAATTCATGGCTCCAGGGTCAGGGGTTCTGGTGCTAGGGTGGGGCTATATAGATCATATAGTGAAAGTGCATTATTTCTTTGAAAATCTTCTTCTCTTCTCCTGGGCATTAAATAAAGTAACTAACTACATAATTATGAAGAGCAAGAGTGCCTCTTCCAAAATTGTGAAATTCTATTGATTATAATAAAAGTGAAAATGCATTGATTCTTTGAAAATCTTCTTCTCTGCTACTGGAGATTATTTAAACAAACTAAGTCCATGATTATGATAGGCAAGGATGCCTCTTCCAAAATTTTGAAATGTATGGCCTCAGGTTTGAGGGTTCTTGTGGAAGGGGGGCGGGGGGCTCTATTGATTATATAGTGAAAAGCATTAATTCTATTAATTAATCATTAATTAATCCTGTCTGCTCCTTAGTGTTGAGCTGATAAATAAATTGCTTAGCTATGATGAAAAAGGGAGCTTCGAACAGAATTTTTAAATCTTATGGTCCTAGGGTCAGGGGTTCTGGCATAACGGGAGGGGGGGGGGGGGGGCTCTTGATAATATAGTGGAAAAGTGTTAATTCTTTGAAGTCCATAGTTATGATGATGAGGGTAACTCTTCCAAATTTGTAAATTTCTTGACCCTTGGTCTTGAGCTCACATTTGATCTCAGTCTCACTTTTCTACTATTAATTCCTTTGGTAAAAGTGAGACTCAGAGACTGAGATCAAAAGTGAGCTCGTCTACGTTTTATGGCCCCGGAGCCTGGTGTTAGGGTAAGGCTTTGTTGAATCTGTAGTGAAAATGCATTGTACCTGTAAAAATTCTTCTCTGCTTCCGGGCATATCGGAAGCAAACTGAGTAAAAGTTTTAATGATATAAGTAAGGGTATTTTTACCAGATTTTTGAACATCTGGACCATTTGGTTAATGGTTAAGCATTCTGGGGTCAATGTTAGAGGTCTTAATTATATGGGTTTGAAAATAGTACAGAAGCACTAATAGTTTGTTAATAGTCTGCATGGTGATAGTGTTAAGTGGGGGACAGATTAGAACTTAATTTATGAGATGATACTGAATACTAGACTAATTATTTTGTTGATCCTGATCTTCCTACTTCTCTTGCTTTAGGGCAACAATGCTTCATCTATCAGTGTATTTAACTTCTAAATTGTTGTATTATACTCAGGTGACCGTTAAGGACTTTGTTTTTTTTTTTTTAAGAATGGCTAAAAACAATCAAGGTAAAGCAAACAATGGATCAAGATTAAAGCTATAAAGATTTAAATTGTTATTTCAAAAAGTAGACACAATTTTGTCATGATTGAATAAAAGAAGATAAATAAAGTATAAACTTTTCTTTTTATAGACGTGATACAGTCCCTGAAACGTTCTACTTTCCCATTTTTCCGTTCGCTCACCGTTCGTTCACCGTTCGTTCAGCGTGCGTTCACCGTTCGTTCAGCGTGCGTTCACCGTTCGCTCTCCGTTCACAGTTTTGCGTTCAGCGTTCACCGTGCGCTCGCGTTCACCGTTCACAAAGCGTTCAGCGTTCGCTCTTCGTTCCGTTCACTTTGCGTTCACCTTGCGTTCAGCGTTCACCTATCGTTCAGTTTTCATTGTCATTCGGAACTCCGAAGTGAAAGGACTTATCTTTTTGTAGGGAAGGAGTTACAGGTTTTTTAATTTAATAACTAACATATCGTGTTTGAAGAATCATTATTTCATGTTGAAAAATATCTACGATATATATTTTTATTATTCTAACTTAGCTCTTAGGTTATTTATTAAATTACTCTGGAAAATAAATGTTGTTATAAGCACATTCTGTACCTATGTAGAAAGATGCTGAAATATTAAATTTAACTAAGGGAAATGTGCAAATACTTCAAGCACTGCAACATTTTGTTGTTTTGTTAAAGACGACAAATCGTTAATGGTGATATAATTATCCAAGTCAAATAATTACGCAGCAAAATTACGAAAATATTTATTTCTAACACGTTTTTTTTTTTCAATTACTACAAAAAATATGATAGAACTAGTTCTGAGAGTTATACATAGTACTGCGGATATCCTGTTAATTTATTATCTTTGGAGCGAACTGAATTGATAGTGTGGTTAAAGGAAATATTTATTTGAAATGTACTGCAGTACAGAATTTTCTCTACTATAATATGTAAAGTCTATAGTTATAGAGAAAAAAAATCTTTCTTCACCGTAACTTTATATGTTTGCAATTCGATATGATTAATACCCCCCCTTTTCCCCCCTAGATTGGTCACTTAGTCAGTACTGTATTTCCAGAATATTTTAATTAACATTAAAAAAAAAAAGTTATGGTCTTTTTTAGAACAAAAATTTCAGTCTCAAAACAAACATGCATCTAAAAAAGTCACAAAACAATAGTAGTTCAAAATGTACACGTGTCGGCGGTGGCAGAGAGTATGTTTCAAATTCAAGTGTTAATGCCCAATGTATTTTATTCATTTATTATTCAAATGTTGGGATCAAATCTAGAAATGATAAAAATAGATGTTATAACTTGTTGAAAATACTCGCACTTCGTCTTCGATGTGACGAAACTTTCACACCTGCACAGTGTCGAATGATTTTGAATGACAGGACAAGCACGTGGACTTCGTGTGAACTTAAAGCTTGAAAATAAAAACGAGTATGACTGTCAAACAAATGGATATGATTTGTTGATAAAAAAAAAAGTTACATTCACTGTCTGATATATTTAGAAAAAATATCAGAGTTTTTGTTTGATATAGGTACAAACATTTAGTGAAGCCTAAAAGGAGGGGGGGGCTAAAACGGAATCTCTCTCTCTCTCTCTCTCTCTCTCTCTCTCTCTCATTTGTCTGTTTAATAAAAACTATAACAGCATATTACTTAAATATCAAGTTCTGAAAATTGAATTTATAACAAATAATATGAATATGTATCTTTGTATTATCTTGTCCGAGTATAACCACGGCCATCTACAAATACATGTAGAAGTCAGCTCAATAAATCATCATGAAAAATAGAAATGACACATAATATATTATTGTATTAAAAATTTAAAATACGAGCGTTTAAATGCAAAACGTCCACTGACCTTTGTAATTATTTTTTTTTCATTACTTTACACGAAATCGGCCTAACACGGAGAGATATGAATGGATGTTACAACCGCTTTAATTCATTCTATAAGTCAGAAGTTTTCTCTGATTTGTTTATACTTCATCGTTCGGCAACAATTGCAATGTTTTAATGCAATAAAAATCGTGTGATTAAAAACTTAATGTGCATGCATCGTCTTTCTTAGGACAATTTTGGAGAATTTATTTTATTGACTTATTTATTCATTCATTTATTGGTTTACTTATTATGTTCCCCAAACGAAGTTTGGGAACATATTGTTTTTACTCGGTTTCTTATTATTATTAAGGTCTTCCGTCTCCACGGAAGACCTTATAGTGATTCTATTGTTTCTTATTATTATTATTATTATTATTATTATTCTTTTTTTTTTTTAGACAAAATTTTGTGCACGCGATAGCTCGAAAACTATTCAATAAATTTCCTTGAAATTTTCAGGGATAAAAGGTCTTTATATGAATTTTATATAAAATTCCGTTTTTTGGTAAACTCGGTTCCAGTGCCAAGTTATGGACAATTTTCTGATTTTAAAATGCAATTTTGTCCGCGAGTGTTCTCGAGAATGGCTTAAGATATTAACTGGAGACTTGTTAGAGATGATAGAACTTGACTTTTAGATTGGAGAGGGCACCTTTTCGTCTGTCGTCGGCACTTCCGGTCGCTTACGGAAGTGATCAAAGAAATCGTTAAATTTCAACCTTCCTTTTTAAAATCAATTCTTACATCATTTTATTGCATCTCTTTTGTAGTTTTGAAATATGTTGGTCCCACCGGAAACAAAAACGTCAACTTCCGGTTATAAGAGAAAAACGACATAATTTGAGTATTTTTCTTTCCCATTAATATCTATTGTAGATAAAGTATTTGGAATGAATTTTAAACATGTTATTCAGACAGATAATGTCTAGAGTAATCTCAAATATCTTTCAAAAATTCACTTCCGGTCGCGTGTTTTTCTGTCCTCAAAATGAGAAGTTGTCTGAGCAAGATCTCGGAAACGGTAAGAGATTAAGACACCAGACTTATATGAGTAACAGACCTTAAGATGTAGCAAAAACCATTTGGGTTCAGAGCGTCAACCGTCACTTCCGGTCGTAACAGGAAGTGATCAAAGAAATCGAAAATTTCAACTTTTCTTTTTTATTTAAAGATTGCATCACTTTATTGCATCTTTTTCGCAGATTCGAAAGATGTTGGTCCCACCGGAAACAAAAACGACAACTTCCGGTTATAAGAGAAAAACTACAAAATTTGAGTATTTTACTTTCCTATAAATATTCTTTATAGATAACGTATTGGAAATGAATTTTAAATATGTTATTCAGACTGCAAAGGTCTAGAGTAAACTTAAATATCTTTCAGAAATTCACTTCCGGTCGCGTGTTTTTCTGTCCTCAAAATGAAAAATTGTCTGAGCGAGATCTCAAAAACAGGTAAAAGATTAAAACACCAAATTCTTATGAGTAGCAGACCTTGAGGAGTAGGCAAAACCATTTTGGTAAACGCGTCCGTCGTAACTTCCGGTCGTCACAGGAAGTGATCAAAGAAATCAAAAATTTTAACTTTTCTTTTTTAAATTAAAGTTTGCATCACTTTATTGCATCTCTTTCGCTGTTTTGAAACATGTTAGATTCCACCGGAAACAAAAACGTCAACTTCCGGTTTTAGGTGATAAGCTACGTTACTTCGATATTTAACCTTCTCATAAATATTGCTTATCGATAAAGTACTTGAAATGTTTTTATGCATTTTGTAGATACTGCAAATGTATAGAAAAACGTCAGAGATTTTTTATAAAATGCACTTCCGGTCGCGTGTTTACCTGTCCTCAGAATTAGAAATTGCTCGGCAACAGTAAACGACTGAAGTCTAAAACTTTCAGAACTGATAGTCATTCATCAGTTTATTTGAATCGCGAGGAAATCTTGTATCGCCGTTACTTCTGGTCGTGACAGGAAGTGATGCAAAAAAGTGAATGGTTAATGGTTAGCACGTTGGATTTTCACCCTGACAACCAGGGTTAAATCTCCAAAGTGTCTGAATTTCTTTTATCACCTTTTCAGCTTGAATTTACATTTTTACTTTCAAAATCGGACGGAAGACCTCTCATTGCTCGCAATGAGTTTCTAGTTATTATTATTATTCTTTTTTATTCTTATTTCATCTCCGGTACTTTTTTGTCCGCGAGTGTTCTCGGAAACTGCACATCCAATTGAGTTAAAACCTTTTTAGGGTTACTAGGTATGTTATGTAGATTTGCGGAACGAAGGTCATTTTGCGCGCACGTGCACGCACGTGCGTGCGCGTGCAATGCGTAAAATGACCAATATACATGATATAGCTGTAACTTTTATATTTTTTGATGAAATGCTTTGATACTCAGAATATAAGGATATATTAAAAGTGTAGACAAGATGACATGGTCAACATGCACATGCACGCACGTGCGCGCACGCGCAAATCGTAAAATGACCAATTTACTTGATATAGTCGTAACTTTTATATTTTTTGATGAAATGATTTGATACTCAAAATATTTATATATATTAAAAGTGTAGACAAGATGACATGGTCATCATGCACATGCATGCACGTGCGCGCGCGTGCAATGTGTTAAATGACCAATATATTTAATATAGTCGTAATTTTTATATTTTTTGATGAAAAGCTTTGATATTAAGAATATACAGATATATTAAAAGTGTAGACAAGATGATGTGGATATCATGCACATGCGCGCGCGTGCAATGTGTTAAATGACCAATATACTTAATATAGCCGTAACTTTTATATTTTTTATGAAAAGCTTTGATACTAAGAATAAACAGACATATTAAAAGTGTAGACAAGATGGCATGGTCATTATGAACATGCATGCTGGTGCGCGTGTGCGCAATGCTAAGATGACCAGTATACTTGATATAGCCGGAACTTATATATTTTTGATAAAATGTTTTGATACTGAGAATATAAAGATACATTAATAGTATAGATGGGATGACATGGTCATACTGCACATGCATGCACGTGCGCGTGCGTGAAATGCAAAAAACGACAAATATACTTCATTGCCTTATTTAATGAAGCTTACAGAAAATAAAACACCAAAAGGGAGTTGGGGAGCGTTTGGGGAACATCTGTAACGGTCCCCGTTACAATTATAACTAGTTTATTTTATTTTTTTTTAAAAATTTTTTAATTTTATTTTCTATTTTTTTTTTTGGCTCCTGACATTATAATACAATAAAATAGTTTCAATGCAAGGAAAAGATCAGAGGCATTCCGAATATATCGTTCATCTTGCGTTCTCCGTTCGTTCACCGTTCACTTTGCGTTCGCGTTTGCGCTCCGTTCGCGTTCTGCGTTCGCTCACCGTTCAGCGTTCACACATCGTTCACCAAGTTGCGTTCAGCGTTCACACATCGTTCACTCACCGTTCGCTCTGCGTTCGTTCAGCGTTCGTTCACCGTTCGTTCAGCGTTCGCTCACCGTTCAAGTGGGAAAGTAGAACGTTTCAGGGACTGTATATGATAATTTTCTTTGTTTTCTCTACCCAGAACACAGACACGAGGTGAAAAATTACCAGATACAAGAAATCAGTGGTATACATTTCTCTGTTACTTTATTAGTTTTTATTACTGTGTGAAAACACACTGTAATCATCAATATATAGAGTGTCATAGTAGAACATCTCTATCTTACACTGTTTTAATGTTATAACTTATGAATTAGTATTTGTAAGAAAGCAGTGTGGTATACATCATGATTATTCTTTTGTTAATTATAAAGTTTACACACTGGATTGTAAATACAACGTCATAGAATGTCATCTATGAGAATCTGAAAAGTTTTCCAGTATTACACAATTGATGTGGTTTTAATTTCTAATTTATATTTCTGTGTTAGACAGGTTTGATTGAGGACACTTGGAGGCTGCTCATCATTGAGACATAGTAAGCAATCAGCACCCAGTGTCAAGGTATTTAGGTTTATCTGGGACTTAATTCTATTCAATTCTATAAATTCTTTAAACCAAAACATTTTTATATGAGTATTTTATAAAGAGAGCCCTGTTATTGATGTCAATAATTCTAACACAATGTTGTAATTTACAGAGAGATCTCCCTGACTGAGGAAATCAACACGGGATTCTGTTATAAAACCACAGGATAAAGATGAAATAAATGTCTGCTGTCAATGATGTATAGATTAGTGTTACAGAAATCTGTCACAGTGACAGGTGTTAGGGATTGTCGTCACATTACCCGTGTATCACCAGACCGGGTCTGGATCAGTGATTGGAGTAACAATCTCATCTTGACAAACACAGCAGGTGATAAACTACATCATCTGACTGATATAGATAGTGATTATGGAGTACACACAGTGACTAGGGACGGTGATTTAATTTATATAGACAGTCACGGTAACATCAACAAACTGTCTACAGAGAACACAGTACAGACTACATTAATAAAGTACACAGCACCATGGGAACCACGGTGTGTCTACAGCTCCCCCTCCACTGGAGACCTGCTGGTCGGGATGCTTAATACTGATACAGATACAGGCCAGGTAAACCGTTACAATAACACAGGACAACACATACAGACCATACAGTACGACAACAACACAGGTCAGGGACTGTATAGTGATCCTATCTACATCACAGAGAACCGCAATGGAGATGTTATTGTGTCTGACTATATTGCGTATAGCCGTGATGCTGTAGTGGTGACAGATCAGGGAGGTAGACATCGTTTCTCCTACACAGGACCTCAATCAGGATCACGACTGTCACCACGTGGAATCTGTACTGACGCGCTGTCACACATCCTGGTGTGTGATCCTAACACCCACACAGTACAGATGATTGATAAAGACGGACAATTCCTGTCATTGATACAGACATCAGAACACGGGATATACACACCATGGAGCCTGAGTTATGATGACATCACTAACCTTCTCTGGGTGGGATCACGGTACAACAACACAGTGTACATATACAAACTTATCAATGGAGGGGATAATCTGACCGGTAAGTAATACATAAGTATAATTATATGTTTTGTTGTACAATGTTTAGTGTGTACAATATATTATAGTTATTGTTTATGTGTAATTACAAGACATTAAGGAATAATCAAACTGATAGTTTGAAGTGTAATTACATTACATGGTTAATTTAATTATACGTGTAATTACATTACATGGTTAATTTAATTATACCTTGTTGCATTAAGTCACAAGAAATGTTTTTAAGATTAGGATATTAATTGATAAGTTGTAATTAATGACTAATAAGTATATAACTTTCAGATAATATATTTAAGATTTAATTGGGTTATTTCAATATATTTCCATTTCTATTTGTTTTCTCTGTCATAACTCCTTGAAAGTTAGGGGAGTTGATTTCTTGATCATTCTAACGGAATGCAAATTTCGCCAAGCGAAAGGTCAGGAGCTAAGAAGGCCTAATATGCATGTAATTCTCGTGCGGCTGTCTTTGTGTTTGACGTCAGTGGGCGGGGACTATTGAAATTGACATGTGAGGCCTCGTGTAATTTAAATCTGTTAGTCTACATTTTTAAAATCTAAATTTACAATTTTATTTCACAATGAAATGGAAATATAAGGAATCACTGTCTAGTTAGTAGAGTATGCCAGAGACATCAACAATAGTTGGAAATGTAGGATAATTTATGCATAAAACTATCGTTGATGCCCGGGCATACTCTACTAACTAGACAGTGATTCCTTAAATATGTACTTAGTTTAGTTGTTAACTCTGTCGTCTTTAACAAACTACTCCAGATTTTGTACAGATAAGACTTGACATAGCTTCTGTCCTACATCTTGTATAATGTAGTATAGAGTGTTAAGTTCCCTGACTGGTTAATGATTTGTTGTATAACTCTCATTGGTTCTGTCTTTTATTTGGGTGGACATGATTTTATAGTCCTCTGCTTAAGTCAGGAAATGAATACATTGGGTGGTTTGCAGGTTAACTTAATAGGTCACTAAAAATGTCATGAAATGGAAAAAATGATTGTAAAATGGGTGTGGTGTGTATGTGTGTGTGTGTGTGTGGGGGGGGGAATTAGGGGAGTTTGGAGGGGGCAATGTCCTAGTTCTTATCAATAGTTGATATATATATGGTTCTTTCAATACTCCATTCAAACAAAATTCCATCACATTGACTACAAACATTTTGTACAATGTTGACAGTTAGATATAGACACCATTGATATTAACACAGCTCTGTCTAGGAATGTTGTGTATTTCTATAACAGGTGTTCAGTAAATCTACACTGTGTACTGGGTTGACATTTTACATGTATATTACATGGAATTCTTACAGATTAAAAGTGAAACCAAAGTCAGAATTATAGAGTCATATCAGCCTACCTCCCCCCCCCCCCCCCCCAAACACACACAAGAATTTTTTTTCAGGGAAGGGTGGGGGGAGGGTGTTTCACTATATCATGCTACTTAATCATTTTCTTTCAGAACTCTTTAGCTCACCTGAGCTTTTCTGATCACCGTTGTCCGTCGTCCTTCCTTCTAGCTGTCAGTCTGTCTGTAAACTTTTCACATTTTCAACTTCTCAAGAACCACTGGGCCAATTTTAACCAAACTTGGTACAAAGCATCCTTGGGTGCAGGGGGGGGGGGTAAATTGTTGAAATGAAGAGCCAAGCCCCCTTCCAAGGGGAGATAATCAAGAAAAGACAAAAATAGGGTGGGGTCATTAAAATATCTTCTCAAGAACCACTGGGCCAGAAAAGCTGAAACTTAAATGGAAGCATATTGGGGTAGTGTAGATTCTAAATTGTTCAAATCATGACCTCTGGGGGTAGGGCGAACCACAATAGGGAATTCAAGTTTTACATGGAAATATGTCGAAAAAATATTTAAAAATCTTCTTCTCATGAACCACCGGGCCAGAAAGGCTGAAACTTATGTGGAAGCATCCTTTGGAAGTGTAGATTGTTAAGTGTTCAAATCATGACCCCTGGGGGTAGGGCGGGGCTACAATAGGGAATCCAAGGTTTACATTGAAATGTGTAGAAAAAATCTTTAAAAAATCTTCTCAAGAACCACAGGGCCAGAAAAACTGAAACTTATGTGGAAGCATCCTGGGGAAGTGTAGATTCTAAATTGTTTAAATCATGACCCCCAAGGGTATGGCGGGGCCACATTAGGGAATCCAAGTTTTACATTGAAATATGTCAAAAAAATCTTTAAAAATCTTCTCCTCAAGAACCACAGGACTAGAAAAACTGAAACCTATGTGGAAGCATCCTGGGGTAGTGTAGATTTTAAATTGTTCAAATCATGACCCCTGGGGGTAGGGCGTGGCCACAGTAGGGAATCCAAGTGTTACATTGAAATATGTCGAAAAAATCTTTAAAAATCTTCTTCTCTAAAGCCACAGGGCCAGAAAAGTTGAAACTTACGTGGAAGCATTCTGGGGTAGTGTAGATTCTAAATTGTTCAAATCATGACCCCTGGGGGTAGGGTGGGGCCCCAATAAGTACTACAAGGGGGGAAATCAGGTGAAAAACAGCAAGGCCAAAGTTACTCAGGTTAGCATTGTGGCCCTTGGGCCTCTTGTTTAATGTACAAACCTTTTTGTTCTGTATTTGTTATGTTGAAAAGTAAATTTATAACTTCCTCAAGAACCAATGAAAAATAATTTCAATTTTCTTTTAAAATCATGGAAAATAAGGTGTACAATTTCGGGTTGGCTCATATTCAGTGAAATTGAATAGTTCCAAGTATCGTGCTACGTCGACCATAAGAATGATCTAGGGGTCAAAAATATGACATAAATCACTGTTTTCTCTCCTCACCTTTATCATGTTTATTAGTGTCAACTTGTTGTTATAAACATTTTTATGTTCTTGGACAATGGTTTATTGTTATTAAAACTTCTGAAGGTTTGTTAGATTATGCATAGTGAAATTTCTTATTTCATGACTAAAAAAATAATAATGTTTTTTCTGCTACATAAATAGTATTTTCTATATTTGTAGACATTTAGACACAGGAATTTCTTATTTTCTACAAAAGAAATAAATATATTGAAATACCAAAAATGTATGTGAATGATCTATTTTCTATGACTGCATCATTTCACTTTCAAGTTAAAATGAAATTGAAGTAAATGTTTAATTTCATACCTTGTTCTTAGCTCTTGAGGTAAATCATATGACCAAATCAACAAAAATAAACAGATAATATTGTGGAACTCATTTAGAAAAATAAGATTTGAAAATAATAGAATAACATATTTTTTCTGAAATACCTACATCATTACCTTGTGCGTTAACACCAAATTTCAAATTCTGCTTAATGCATGTGTTCTGGATATCTATTCTAAGAACATGTTTTTGTTTAGATCCAGGCAGTGATGATTTAAATAAAGTTGATGAGTTAAAGAAGTTTCTGAGGAAGGAGAAGACAACTGTTTCCCATGCCAGAGGAATACTTGTTGGATGTGCTGAAGCTGGAAAAACAACACTGCTGAAGCAATTACAAGGGCAACTCCAAAATGTCAGCAAAGTTATAAAGTCCACCAGGGGACTGGAAGTCTATCAACATCTCTTCATTGTTAGAGATGGAATTCTGGAAGGTAAAAATAATTTCTGATACATATTCATAGGACAATGACAGACGCAGACCACTTTTCCATCAGAAAAGCCTACTGAGTTTTTGGCTCAGGTGAGCTTGACCTCAAATTTGTGTTTGGCTAAATTTCAAAGAAGGTATTCAAGATATTTATGCCCCCCTTCGAAGAAGGGAGGGCATAGTGCTTTGCTGCTTTCTGTCTGTCGGTCTTTCTGTCTTTTGGTCCACCAACCATTTCCGTTCATTTTCTTAGCAGAGGTTGCACAAACTGAAATGAAATTTTGTATACAGATTAATCATAAGAATATCTAGATCAAGTCCTATGTTAGTATATATGTCGGGGGGGGGGGGGGGGGGAGTGTTTCACAAACATCTCTTGCTTTATCAAACTTCGTATGCTTATATTGGTGAGAGTTATTCAATTGCATCAAGGTTTTTGACCTTGGCCTTTCAATTTACCTTGACCTCATTTTTCTCAATTTGTTAGCTTAGTTTCAAGGAAACAAAGATATTTCATCAAACTTCATATTTTGATACGTATAATGTAGAACTATTGTAGTGCATCAACATTTTTACCTTGACCTTTCCTTTGACCTTGACATCACTTTTCTCAATTTTGTGTTTAACTCAGTTTTAAAGAAATTTTTCCAAATATTTTTTAGCTCACCTGAGCTAGAAGCACAAGTGTGCTTTTCTGATCACATTTTGTCCGTCGTCCATCTGTCTTTCTGTCCGCCCTGTCGTCTGTAAACTTTTCATGTTTTCGACTTCTCCAGAACCGCTGGGCCAATTTGAACCAGACTTGCCACAAAGGATCCTTGGGTGAAGGGGATTCAAATTTGTTCAAATGAAGGGCCACATCCTCTTTCAAGGGGAGATAATTAAGAATTAGTGGAAATTTAATGGAATCTTTTAAAAATCTTCTTCTCAAGAACCACTGGGCCAAAAAAATTGAAACTTATATGAAACCTTCTTTACATAGCATAGATTCGTCATATCATGACCCCCCAGATTTAGGGTGGGGCAAAAATGAGGGATCAAAGTTTTACATAGGAATACATAGGGGAAAAAAATTAAGAACAGTAAAGCCATGTTTAGTCATATTGATATGAAAACATTCTCAGGAAGTTTAGATTCAAGGTTGTTCAAATGATGACCCCCTGGGGTAGGGCCACAATGCACTATCGGAGTTTAACATATGGATGTATACAAAAAATTCTCTGAAATATTTTTCTCAAGAACAGCAAAGCCATGGTTAGTCACATTGATATGGAAGTATCTTGAGGTAGTGTTGATTCAAGTTAGTTCAAAATATGACCCTGAGGGGGTAGGGTGGGGCTAATCTATAAAAATCTTTACACTGGGGGGTAGGGTGGGGTAACAGTAGGGATAAAGGTTTTACATAGGAATATATAATAGAAAAAATCTGCTGATAAAGAGCAACAGGGCCATATTGACTCATGTGAGCATTATGGTCCATGGGCCTCTTGTTATGTAAGCTTATGCACTGATGCATTTTTTGGTGAAAGTTTATCGACAGTGTCCAATTTTTAGCCCACCTGAGCTGAAAGCTCAAGTGAGCTTTTCTGATCACCTGTTGCCCGTTGTCTGTCAGCTGTCCATCCGTCCATCAGTAAACTTTTCATATTTTCAACTTCCTCTTGAAAACCACATGGCCAATTTTAACCAAAGTTGCTACAGAGCATCCTTTGGTGAAGTTGAGTTTAAATTATTAAAATAAAGTGCCGAGCCCCCTTACAAGGAGAGATAATTAAGAGAAGACAAAAATAGGGTGGGTCCTTAAAAAAATTTCTTCTCAAGAATCACTGGGCCAGAAAAGCTGAAACTTATTTGGAAGCATCCTTTATAGTGTAGATTCTAAATTTTTGAAATCTTGACCCCTGGGGTAGGTTGGGGTCACAATAGGGAGTCAAAGTTTTACATTAAAATAAAATGGAAAAATCTTTAAAAATCTTCTTCTCCAGAACCACTGGGCCAGAAAAGCAGAATCTTACGTAGAAGCATAATGGGGTAGTGTAGATTCTAAATTGTTGAATTCATGACCCCCTGGGGTAGGGTGGGGCCACAATAAGTATTACAAGAGTGAAAATCTGGTGAAGATCAGCAGGGCCATAGTTACTCAGATGAGTGTTGTGGCCTCTGTTTGTTTGTTTTTTTTTACCTTGACCTTCTGAATGACTTTACTATTTATTGTGTATTAAACTCAGTTTTAAAGAAACTATTCAAGATATTTTCATCATGTTGATCAAACTTCAAACACTAATATAAATTTTCGCGTTGATTAACTAGTGAATCCTGGACAGGGCATTCATGTCCTATGGACATATTTCTAGCTTCTACAATGTTTGATCTTGAGCAGCCAATCAGAGAGCAAGGAATTATTCAATCGTTTAAAAAAGAATTTTATCAGTAGAGTGTTTGGTGTCAGTCCTCAATTGTGATAAAATAGACAAATGTAATTACTCTATGATGGGTTTTAAAATGAATACATTTACCAAATAACAATATTCTTCTTTTACAGTGACTGATGATGACTCACCATTGAAGACATTTATCAGGATAAACGCTGCAGATTTGAAACCAGACCCGAGCAGTGCAGTTGACATCTCTGATACAAATGTAAAAGAAGACAATTTGGAACTAGGAAGTACTGATAAAAACACTGAAGTTGTTAATAGCCGAGAAGAAAAGAATGTAGAGTTGTCTAGCCCACCAACTAAACGCAAAAAAGAAGAGAATTCAGTAGAAACAATGGCCAGTCTTCTCTCCTCAGAAGCTCCAGCTATGGTGAAAGATGAACTTTTTCAGAAAATCTTGTCTGATAAGGAGAAGTTACCAACAGTAAGCATGCTGGATTTTGCTGGCCAGTTAGCGTATTATGCCTGTCACCAAATTTACGTAACACCAAAAGCCTTCTTCATCCTTGTCTTGGACATGACTAAGAGGTTTGAAGATGTTGTCGATAAAGAGATAGACAATCAAGAAGGATCAGTCTTCTCCGTGTGGACATACAAAGGTATGAAACATGCAATATGTCAGATTTTATTTTTTATAAGGTAAAACCATTATGCAACTTATTGTAGTTTTGTACACCAATGACAAACTTCCAGTTTTCACTTTGTCTAATAGATCGAAATACTCAAAGACACATTCTTTAGGATTTATCTTAAATTGGGATTTATATCAATTGAATTTGGGATGGTGGATCTAATTCTGCAAAGCAAGAGATTATTTGTTTACTGGTAATTCTTGGATTGTCTATAAGTACAAACTTCTACAGTTGTAGTTTAATTTCGATCAGACATGCATCAATTCTGTTGACATTTTCTTCCAAAAATGAATGTGGAGTCATATTCCAGCATTTAGGAGTTGTATGTTAGGGCATAATGTATGACATTATTAGCCCACCTGAGCTGAAGGTTCAAGTGAGCTTTTTTGATCGAAATTTTTCTGTTGTCTCAGTTGTCTGTAATTGTTGTTGTTGTTGTCATCATAAACTTTTTAGGTCACTTGAGTCACTCAGGTACCTATTGCTATCCGTTTCTGTCCGTCAGCGTGCGTCGTGCGATGTGCGTTAACATTTGAACATTTTTAGCTTCTTCTCTGAAACCGCTCAACCAATTTCAACCAAATTTGGCATATAGCATCTATGGGTGAAGGGGAACAAAAATTTTGAATTTCATGGTCCCTGCCCCCCTCGGGTCTGAGGGGTGGGGCTAAAACCACCAAAATTAATGCAATCTTTAAAAATCTTCTTCTTTACTCCTGGACATCAAGCAGTCAAACTGTTGGCATCATTGTAATAAGCATTGAGTCCTCTACCAAAATTGATGGCCCCAGGGTCAGGGGTTTTGGTGCTAGGGCGGGGCTATATAGATCATATAGTGAAAGTGCATTATTTCTTTGAAAATCATCTTCTCTGCTCCTGGGTATTAAATAAACTAACTAAGTATATAGTTATGATGAGTAAGAGTGCCTCCTCCAAAATTGTGAAATTCATGGCCCCAGGATCAGGGATTCTGGTGTTAGGGTGGGGTTCTATTGATTATATAGTGAAAATGCATTAATTCTTTGAAAATCTAATTCTCTGCTCCTGGGTATTAAATAAACTAACTAAGTATATAGTTATAATGAGTAAGAGTGCCTCTTCCAAAATTATGAAATTCATGGCCCCAGGGGCAGGGGTTCTGTTGTTAGGGCGGGGCTCTATAGATTATATAGTGAAAAAGCATTAATTCTTTGAAAATCTTCTTCTCTGCTCCTTGGTATTAAATTCAGTAACTAAGTACATAGTTATGATGAGCAAGAGTGCCTCTTTCAAAATTGTGAATTTCATGGCCCCAGGGTCAGGGGTTCTGGTGTTAGGGCGGGACTCTATTGATTATATAGTGAAAATGCATTAATTCATTGAAAATCTCCTTCTCTGCTCCTGGGTATTAGATAAACTAACTAAGTACATAGTTATGATGAGCAAGAGTGCCTCTTCCAAAATTATGAATTTCATGGCCCCTGGGTCAGGTGTTCTGGTGTTAGGGTGGGGCTCTATTGATTATATAGTGAAAAAGCATTAATTCTTTGAAAATCTTCTTCTCTACTCCTGGGTATTATTGAAACACATTAAATACATAGTTATGATAATCAAGGATGCCTCTTCCAAAATTGTGAAATTCGTGGCCCCTGGATCAGGGGTTCTGGTGTTAGGGTGGAGCTCTATTGATAATAAAGTGAAAATGTTTTAATTCTTTAAAAATCTTTTTCTCTGCACCTGGGTATTATTTAAACAAACAAAGTACATTGTTATGATAAGCAAGGATGCCTCTTCCAAAATTGTGAAATTCATGGCCCTGGGGACAGGAGTTCTGGTGCTAGGGCTGGGCTATATAGATCCTATAGTGAAGGTGAATTATTTCTTTGAAAATCTTCTTCTCTGCCCCTGGGTATTGTTTAAACAGACTGAGTACATTGTTATGGTATGCAAGGATGCCTCTTCCAAAATTGTGAATTTTATGACCCCAGGTTTAAGGGTTCTGGTGAGGAGGGGGGGGGGGCTTCTATTGATTATAAAGTGAAAAAGCAAAATTTCTTTGAAAATATTCTTTTCTGCTTCTGGTTAAAAAAGCAAAGAAGCTAACTGTATAGTTATGATGAGCAGGAGTGCTTCTTTCAGAGTAGTGAATTTCATGACCCCTGGGTCAGATGTGCTGGTGTGAGGGTGGGGCTCTTGATAATATAGCGAAAATGCATTAATTCTATTAAATAATCCTGTTTGCTCCTTAGTGTTAAGCAGATAAGCAAAGTGATTAGTTAAGATGAGCAAACTTATGGTCCCGGGGTCGGAAGCTCTGGTGTTTTGTTTTTTTTTTTTTTTTTGGGGGGGGGGGGGGGGGCTCTATAGATAATATAGTGAATCTGTAGTAAAAATGCATCATTTCTTTAAAAATCTTCTCCGCACCTGGGCATATCTGAGGCAAATAGAGTAAAAAATTTTATAAGGAAGGGAATTTTTACCAGATTTTTGAACATCTGGACCATTTGGTCAAGTGTTCTGGCCATGGCCAGGGCTCTATTACATGTAGTTTGTATTCTACTGAGAGGAGTTATTCCCCTTTGCCATTTACTTTTGATAATTTATCACTGTAAATAATGTACTTGAAAGGTAAATAGAATATGAGAATTATGCAAAAACTTTTATTGTATAATACAAAAAGTACTTTCATTGTTTTGATGATCAGATAGACTTGTAGGTAGTAGATAAATAAAAATGAGACAAAAATAACTTGTCTTATCAAATGTTCATCAAAAACCAAGAGAGGCCAATGTAAGAGATTTCAACTAGGGATTAAAATAGTACAGAAGCATTGATAATTTGTTTATATACTGTATGGTGATAGTGATAAATGGGGAACAGATTAGAACCTAATTTATGAACTGTTTATGAATATTAAGACCAATTATTTTGTCGATCATGATCACCCTATTTTTTTTTCTTTTGGGCAACAAAGCTTCACCTTTCAGTTCATTTTATACTCTATGCATAATGCAAATTATTGTATCATACTCAGGTGACCGTTAAGGCCCTTGGGCCTCTTGTTACAATTTCATCTTCCTCTCAAGAACCACCGAGCCAATTTCAACCAAACTTGCCAAAAAGTGTCTGTGAGTCAAGGGGATTCAAAGTTGTTCAAATGAAGGGCCTTGTCTTCTTCCAAAGGGAGATAATTACAAATTAATAAAGGGATACAAAGTTGTTCAAATGAAGGGCCTTGTCTTCTTCCAAGGGAGATAATTATAAATTAATAAAGATTTATGGCACTTTTTAAAAATCTTCTCCAGAACCACTTAGCCAGGAAAGATGAAACTTATGTGGAAGTATCCTCGGGAAGTGATGTAGATTCAAGTTTGTTCATATCATGACCCCCAGGGTAGGAAGGGGGCACAATGGACAATCATTTTTTTTTACATAGGAAAAATCTTCAACAATCTTCTACACTAGAACCTTTGGGCCAGAAAATTATGTGGAAACATTCTCACTAGGGTAGATTCAAGTGTGTTCAAATCATGATCCCCATGGGTAGGGTGGGTCCACAATGGGCAATCAAGATTTTACATCTATAGGAATATGTACGAAAATCTTCTACACCAGAACCACTGGGTCAAGAAAGATGAAACTTAGGTGGAAACATCTTCAGGTAGTTTAGATTAAGGTTTGGTCAAATCATAACCCCCCGGGGTAGGGCGGGGCCACAATGGACAATCAAAGTTTTACATAGGAATACAATAGAAAACTCTTTAAAATCTTCTTCTCAAGAACAGCATAGCCATGATTGGTCATATTTAAATGTAGTGTAGATTCAAGTTTGTTCAAATCATAACAACGAGGGGTCGGGTGGGGCCACCATGGGCGATCAAAGTTTTGCAAAGGGATATATAGGAGAAACTCTTAAAAAATCTTCTTCTCAAGATCTTCTCAAGAACAGCAAAGTCATGACTAGACAAATTTAAATGGAAGAATCCCCAGCTAGTGAAGAATCAAGTTTGTTCAAAACATGACCCTCGGGGTTAGGGTGGGGCCACATTGGATGATAAATTTTTTTCTTAAGAATACATAGGAAAGATCTTTAAAATTCTTCTCAAGGACAACATAGCCATAATTGATCATAATGATATAAAAGCATCATGTAATGTAGTTTCAAATTTGTTTAATAATGAACACCCTCCCAGTAGAATAGAGGGACCATAACAGGGGATGATAGTTATACAAAGGAATACAAGTATCAAGGAGATATCTGTAAAAAAGTGTTCTTAAAAACAGCAAAGCCATTATGTGTGATATTATTTCAAGCATCCTTAGGAAGTGCAGATTAAAGTTAGTTCAAATCATATCCCAACCCCTTTTATATTTAAACTGTTAAATACTGAACTGATTTCGCCTTTTTTCAAGCCACGGTTCTCAGGTGAACAATGTGACCCCTGGGCTCCTTGTTGTTCACACTCTTTTTTAGATCAGATGAGTTTACTCATGTGACCTATTGCTATCTGTTTTCATCCGTCGTTGTGCGTCGTCCCTCGTGCGTTAACATTTAAACATTTTTAGCTTCTTCTCTGAAACCGCTGAACCAATTTCAACCAATTTTGGCACATAGCATCAATAGGTAAAAAGGAACAAAATTTATGAAATTCATGGCCCCTGCCTGCCTGAGGCCTGAGATGTGTGGTTAGTAGCATCAAAATTAGTGCAATCTTTAAAAATCTTCTTCTTTACTCCTAGACATCAAGCAGCCAAACTGTTAGCATGATTGTAATAAGCATTAAACCCTCTTCCAAAATTGTGAAATTCTTGGCCCCAGAGACAGGGGTTCTGGTGCTCGGGTGTTGCTCTGTTGAATATATAGTGAAAATGCATTATTTCTTAAAAAATATTTTTCTTTGCTCCTGGGTATTAAGCAAACAAACTAAATGCATAGTTATGATGAGCAAAGGTGCCTCTTCCAAAATTGTGAATTTCATAGACCCTATGTCAGGATTTCTGATGTTAAGGCAGGGCTCTAATGATTATATAGTGAAAGGCATTAGTTCTTTGAAAACCTTCTCCTCTGCTCCTGGGTATTAAATCAATAACTATATACATAGTTATGATGAGGAAGGGTGCCTCTTCCAAAATTGTGAATTTCATGGTCCCTGGGTCAGAGGTTTTGGTGTTAGGGTGGGGCTCTATTGATTATATAGTGAAAATGTGTTCATTCTTTGAAAATCTTCTCCTCTGCTCCTGGGTATTATGCCGATGATCTAAATGTATAGTTATAATGAGCAAGGGTGCTTATTTTATAATTATGAATTTCAAGACCCTTGGATCGGGGTACCAGGGGTGGGGGGTATGATTATATACTGAAAATGAATTAATGCTTTGAAATTTCTTCTTTGGTATTAATCAAACATTTATGAAGAGGAAGGGTGCCTTTCCAATACTGTGAAATGTATGGCCCCAGGTGCAGGGTTCCTGTGGAGTGGGGTACTACTGATTATATAGTGGAAAATGCATTTTTCTTTCTTCCTTTGCTCTGCCTCTGGGTATTAAGTAATCAATTAAAGCATGCTAAGTTTATAGTTATGATGAGCAATGGTGGCTCTTTCAAAATTGTGAACTTCATTGCCTCTTGTTTAAATTCAATTGTAGTATGCGCTAACACAAAAAATCACTGCTCAATGGCCCTGAGTGCCTAGTTTAGGTCTAAATTTGCAGCCGTCCAGACAGTGGTGGCGTCTCCATATGAGTGAAAAATTCTCGAGAGGGAAGTAAACATCAACAAACAAACAAATGATATGCCAAGTTCTCATTCCTATATTATATCAATGAAAGAGATTTCATGCAACATGAAAAGTTCAAAATGTGGAGAATTTAGAATCTACGTTAGTCACTACCTCAGGAAACTTTCAAACAATTTTCATTTCTCTGGAACAATGACTCTAGTTTTACCTTTATTATTTCCCCCTTGAAAGGTTACTTTGCCCTTTTTTGAAAAAAAAAAATCTTTACCAAAGGATGCTTTTTGCAAACTTAGTTAATATTTGCTCAGTGGTACTAAAGGAGTTGAAAACGTTAAAATTTTAATGAGGGACAGACAGATAGACAGATAGACCGATAGACAGATAGACCGATAGACAGATAGACCGATAGACAGATGTATAGACGTGCCTTTTTTTCTAGTACATGTATGATGCTATATTTATTCGTTTAGACTTCTCTTTTTTTTTCTTTTAGACTACTTGAAGTTTTGGATTACTTCAATCAAGACATTTGGAGGCAGAAAGGCACCACTGTTTCTTGTTGCCACACACACGGAAACAAAATCTACAGATGTAAGTTTTCAGGCTTATAGAAATGTGAAGTAGAAAAAAAAATAGATTCACATATCTAGAGAATGCACAAGTACAGCTATACTTCAAGAATACAAAAGAAAAGATTTTAAGCCTATAAGGGTATAAGATTGGTTTTAATCTTTACAAAATGAATTGGTTTCTATTCAGGTTTCCTGACATAATATAGGTCCTAATTTTTTGTTTTAAATCTTGCCCCCTTGGGGTGGAATGAGGCCGCAAAAGGGCTTCAAAGTTTTACATAGAATTTATACATGAAAACTTTCTTATAGTTAACATGGTTCAGGGTCCTCCACACACCCCCAGCTTATATTCTTATATTACTGAGCATTACTTATAACAGGCATATCTACAGTACAGGCCATGGGAAAACACACTGTGTGAAATGCTCGGTGTTACACTGTGTAGCACAGTGTGTGTGGATTTGAATTACACAGATAGGCACACTGTGCCGCACCGTATCTAGAAAAATCCCAGCTAATGCACCCCGTGTTGCACTGTGCCCAGAAAATTCCCTCTGTACTGCACCGTGTCCATATTACAGAGAAAATCGTTTGGTTCTGATAAAATATTTTAAGATTTTAAAACAATTATCACATTGATTTTTATGTAAAATTATCGTTTGCTAATCTAGAAGACATTGACATATGCTCTCAATCGTATTAATGATACATGTAGTCGGATTAAATATTAGTACCAAAAAAAGTAAATGGAGTTGAATTTACCGTGCGCCCAGAAGTTCATATTTCGTAAAATTATTTAGTTACTTTTTAAAATTATTACTTGGATTGAAATTTGTAATGTCTGAAGAATTTAATCCCACGTGCTCACATAACAAAGAAATAGCATGATCCATTGAGCTGCATTTGTGTTACATGTGTGTCCTCTACAAAAATTTAGACTTTTTCACTTTAAATTTGTATATGACAAATCGTCAGTCTAAATTTTTGTATAGGACATGTGGGTATACGATCCGAGCAGTATTTGTTTTAGTATTCAGTCCAAGCATTTATATTCCAGAGTAAAGCAAATTTATTTTGTTAATCTTATATTATTCTGAATTTATAAGCGAGAATCGAGAGCAAAAACACGAAATTCCTGTGTACAATAATATGCGTATTTCTCGTAACAGAATAAATTCTGTACATAAACTACATGTAGTATAAATTATATTTTAGAAATCATTTCAGTGTAAGTATTCAATACGTTTTTTCCTTAATTACAAAGTATGTAAAGAAACAATGTCCGAGAGAGAGAAAGGAGAGAGAGATGTTCTTAACCCCCTTGCGCATAAATCTGTAAAAAAAAAAAAAAAAAAAAAAAAAAAAAAAAAAATCATTTAATTCTTCGAAGCGTATTTCTCGGAACACACGATTTTTTCTTTTTATTAACGAGTATTTATGTTTAAAATCCCTTCAGTGTAAATATTGTATTTCTTTTTAATTGAAAAGTGTGTAAAGAAACAATGTCAGAGAGAGAGAGAGAGATAGAGAGAGAGAAAGAGAGTTTAACCCCCTTTCACATAAGTGTAAAAAAAATTCTTTGTTTTATTTATTAATAAATTACCAATGTCACAATGAGCCATTCTATAATAATATTTAAATTCCGTAATATTGTTTCATAGTCAACCTAGTTACAACGTGTACAATCAATTTATTCTACTTTACACACGAAATCCTCGTGCTATACCTGTAAATCAAAATCGCACGACGCTATTGGCCCAAAAAGTCTGTTTACGCGGAAAGTCTTCTGATTTTAAACATTCCTATGGTCAGTTCTGAGTTAACACCTTTCTTTAAAAATATATTGGGACACAGCCGGAGGACCAGGGGGCGCTCTGTGTTTATCACACCTTTCAAATTCTTTCGTCCTTGACCACATCAAATGTATGACACACTCAACTGACTTCCAGCCAAATTCAACTACCGGGTTACCCCGCCCCACGTGTACTTTGACTTGATTGCAAACTTACTTTGTAAATTATTCTTTTTCAGACATATTAACATTTTCAGACATATTAACATGTAACATGTTAGGTTGTGGTTGTTCTATTTCACAATAACGTAACATATTAAAAAAATCTACAGACTATCGATTAATTTAGAAGGGGGGGGGGGTAACAAACTACTAGCTCGTAAGAGGCCAGGGATTTTATTAACTACAGAATTTTTTCTTCTCTAAAACCATGATAATAACTTTACATAGACTTTGACCATAAGAGAAGCTTTTTTTTTTTTTTTATACAAATGTACCTGTAAAAACTGACCAGGAATTAAAATATAATTTATATTGATTTCTTAAAAAATCAATTTATTCATAAGTTTTAAGATATTTTTCCCTATCAAGTTTTCATAAATAGCACAAAAAATTTGTTTCTTCCGGGCATATATTATTAAGTTCACAAAATTACCACAAAAGCTGAATTTTATCAATCATCATATTTTTTAAAGAAAGGACTATGTTCTGTAGTGGCCATTATCTGCCCCCAAAATAAAACTTTGATGGAGAACTCTTTAATTATGTTCTTAACCAGGTGGATATTTGCAGACTTGAAAGCATTAAATATTTTTATCAACTATGACATCATTAGTTAGATATGACGTCAATAAAATGACGTAAATTCCAAATTTCAATGATTTTGAGAGAAAATAGTGTATTTTACGTCAGTATTTTGATTGGAAATTATCGAGCGCAGGTCTGCTCAGACTAGATCTTTTGATATAATGTGTAGAATGATAATATTAATGAAATATGTGAATATGGTACATGAGCAAGCCTGCGCTCTATAAATACTATAGTCAAAATTGAACAAACTCTGTGCATTTTGGCCTCTATTTTAAAAATAACGGAAATCCAAATAGTTTGTGACGTCACAGAGACAAGAAAAGCCAACTAATTTTTCCAATTTCATGATATATTGTCTCAATTTGGATTATTTTACACAATATATGCACTTTTTCTCATTTCAAGGGATTTTCAAAATTTGACTATTATGGGGGCAGGAATACGCCCTTACCATATATAGTTCTTTATAAAAGTTACAAAAATAAATAAATCACTTTTTCTCTAAAATACAAAGAGAAAAAATTAGAAAAGACTTCTGATTGTACAGAAGAACCTCTAATGAATTAAATTTCAATAAGAAGTTGAATCTATAAAAGTAATTGATGAAGAAAACTTTGAAATAGAAGTTCCTTTTTAGAGTTTTTATCCTGTAGCCCAGGTCTCAAAAACTTTGGTTAGCATCAGCATTCGTCATGATACCAAAGTTACTCATTATTGGTTACTGAACAGGACAGATATAAATGAGCAAAACTAAAAATGAACACTATTTATCAATAATAATAAACACACAATGAGATAGGTATTATTGAAATGCACAGATCAGTGTGCAAAGGTATTAACTAAATACAACAGACTTTGTTGACAATATCTCAGTGGGTTGATTAACCTGAAAGTATAAATAAACTAAATTGTGTTCACGTAGATAAACTTAATATTTACGAATTATTATGCTACAAAAACACAAAGGTATGCCATTCTTTTATTGAAAATATTCACATTTTTCTTTCAGTCACGCCGTGATCATGCCATGTGTTAATTGTTTATGAATATGGTGTCACTCAGTTAACCATGTTTACTGCGTACTTTTCCCTTGACAAAACATTCATCTCTAAAGCGTTTATAAGACTCTCTTACAGGCGGTGCCAATCAAAACGTCAGTGCACAAACTATATAAAACCGGAAGTAAAAGTATTTTTCTCGACATACGTCACAAGTCACAGGGTGTGGAGGACCCTTAGAATGGTGATTCTAAATTGTTTGAATCATGGCCCAAGGGATTAGATGAGACCACAATGGGGAAGTTTTACATTGGACTATATAAGAAAACATTTAAGAAACCATCTGGTTAAAACTATAATACATGTATACAGAAAAATAATGTTCTTCTGTTCATGTATAAGGTCATGTTAGTCATATTGATATTAAAAAAAATACAATGTTGTGTGGAATCAGAGATCCCATTGAATTCAGATTGGGCCATAACATGAGGTCATAATATAAAAATCTCAGTCTTCTTGAGAAGAGCAAGGCTAAGTTGCTCAGGTTAGCTTTGTGGCCCAAGAGCCTCTTGTATTTTTGTTCTTGTCATTGCAAACCTTTTCATAGATGACTAAAATGCAGCATAATGATTAGTTAATTATAGTCTCGAAAGGTTATTTGATAACTTTCTTTCCTTTTTATTGTAATGGTAGTGTCAAGTCTTGATATGCTTTTATGAAGAACACTTCTTGAAAATGATAAAGATATATCATTGGTGTAATGATCTAAATTTGAATTCAGTTGTTCTGATATGCTACAACTTAACAGCTCATTTTTATTACTGTAGATTTTGTATATGATAACAACCAATTGCAGCTCTTTGAATTCCTTTAAAGAGTACATGTAACACAAAGTGATCGAATTTTTGTCCCCTCAGAGCTATAGTTCCAGTTAATTATACTTGTAACATTGAGGATTAACGATGAGCATACCATGTCAAGAAAGGACATGTCTTTAAGATAACTTAATTAGCATTGATAAAAAAATTAGATAATGTTTAAAAAGGCAAGAACTGGGAAAACGTAAAACTGTAAATATGTAGTACCAGGTGGATTCAAACCATGTCTGTAAAAAGTAACATCATTAATGAGGGTTAGTGGTCTAACCATGCAAATATTAACCAGGTTATCAAAATGAGGTTTTCTTATTTTTTGAGTGTTTCTATTGTGAATTTTGAAAAATTCAAATAAATTTAAAGTTTCTTAGAGTTTTCAGTATAGGAAGGCATTGTATACACATAGCATACAAAAATTTTAACTAAAATCTTTCCATTCAGAGAAGCTACATTTTGACGGCCTTACATCCAAAGTGTCACAGTGTGGATGGCGGCTTCCCAAAATTACAATACAATTTTATAAAAATAGTTTTTATTTACAATATATACATATATATCTGCATGGCTTAATGGCTCAATGGCTTAATGTCTTTATGGCTTTATGGGACTTATAATATAAATTAAAGTTAGATACAGACATAATATACGGTAATATACTTTGTTCATACTTATACAATTTCCTGTACATCCACTTAGGTGCATTTTACTGCATTATACATATATTAAGTTGCATTTTACTGCCCTGTACGTATACTTCATTACTTCAATTATTTACTTTACTTTACAGAACTTTTACGTTCACACATAGACTAAGTGTACTACTTGTAGACAATAACTTTACTTTAAGACGAATTCTATACGCCATACTTTGTACATGCAACACTATGTCTACATTATACATATACTCATACACTTATACTTTTACTTATAATATATATACATTACATGAGCAAATACTACTTTGAATCTAACTAACAAATGAAAATATAGAACAAACTTCTGTGGCCATTTCAGCAATAAAAACCGTCAATAAACCATTTAACTAATAATAATAAATAAAATACACTTACCCAGAATAGGTGGACCTCTGGTCATTAAATATTAAGCAATTATTTGAACATACAGGGGAAAAACTTGAGCTGTCTTACAACACGACTGCTCTGGTCAGTTGCTACGCCCAGTCTGAATAGCACGGGATTTAAATCGCCAAGTAAAACCTGCTGAACAAGCTTAAAAGGATGGAGAACATATTGAGCAATAAATATTAGTTATACAGTAATCTGATAAAAATGTATGGAAACAATTTTGGGCATGAATTGTGACACAAAGTGATATTGTTTTATTCTACAATGGATACCAGATCTACAGTTTTATCTGTAATCAGTTTAAACTAATTACCAATTTTAATTCCAAAATACATGAACTCAGGATTTTCAAATATCAACACACAATTTAGCATTTAGAGTATTAAAAATCATGGCACACAATCATATATTAATATTTCCATGCTTGCTTTGTTTACTTCTTCAGGAAATAGAGAAGTATCTTGAGGAGTTTTGGAATGCTGTACCAGACGAGGACAGAGATTGGTTAAGTGAGTCTCTGAATGATCGGGAATATGCAGTAGGTCTGAGGGAACTTAATGATAATACCAAGGAAATGCTGGAGTCAATGAAAAAGTCCATAGTGGAACTATTTACAAATGAGAACAACACAAAAATCGAATTGCCTTCTTCATGGGCTTTAATGGAGCAGTTATTATATGAAGGAGACTGGAAGGTTTTGTCCCTGAGTGAAATCTGGAAGCTCAACTCATCTCTTCCTGATGAATACCAAATCAAAAGTGTTGAGGAAATGTCAAAATTTTTAAAGTGCTTCCATGACAATGGCCTTCTTTTGTATTTTGAAGAAGAGAAACTGAGGGAACATGCAGTACTAGACATTCAGTGGTTTGCTAATGCTTTCAGTAAGGTAATTGCTGATGAAAACCACATCAATAAAGATTGTAAAAGGAAATTAATCAAAGAGTGGAAATCCTTCAACAAAACAGGGGAACTTAAAGATAAAGTGATAGATGCTTTGTGGAAAGATGAACCCTCGTACTTGAAACACAAAAGTGAAATTATGCCATACATGGAGAAACTTCAAATGCTGGTACCTTTGAATGCATTTGAGGCTGTGTCAGAAGGTGGAATGTCATGGTATGTCCCATGTATGAACAAAAAGCAGTTTAAAGCTGACTTTTGTGAAGATAAATGGGAATGCTCATCCATTTTGTGTTATCGATTCACTTCCTTTGCCATGTTTGTGTTCTACAGACTGGTAGCATTTTGCATGAGTTTTCTAAGATGGAGTGTTGCAAAAGATGAAGATAATGAAGGAAGTCTATGTCTCTATCAAACAGCGGCAGTGTTTGATCACAAGGCACACACTGTTGTTGTTGGCATATGCAATGATGATATTCAGTTGCAAGTGTTCAGAATCAAACCATTAACTGTAGACAAAGAAGTATCAAATGAAATTGGAAATTCCGTTGATAAAACAATAGAAAAACTGACAGAAACATTTATTGACACAAAAATATTCCACAGAGGATACAAATGTCAAAACATTATTTGTAATGAGAAAGATCTATCTTTCACCCTTGCAAGTGAGCTCTCCAAAATCAAGGCTAAAGAAATTCAGTGCAAGTGTAAACTTCGGGAGAAACATGTGATAAATGTACAAAGAACTCTAGGATTCTGGGAAAAGGTAACAATTACTAATCTTTATATCCACAGGCAAACAAAAAAAAAAATGAAGAACAATTAGAGGTTGACCTTTAACTCTAAGGTTACTTATGACCTGAGGGTGCATCATGATTTGGAGATGTTTTAGGTCATTTGGTCAGTAACATTAAAAAAAGTAAAATTCATGTCCATAATTTTTAATGGAGAAATATAGTAAGCTATACTTCATTCTTAGATTGCAGATAATCTAAGGATAAATAATGATATTGATTAAGGCCCCAAGTCTCTTAGCAAACTATATTTTAGGTAACAAGTCTCTCAAACCTGTTGCTATTTGCCTTTGTAGATCACTAAGCATTGTCTGTGAACTTTTGAACATGTTCAGCCTCTTTTCAAGAACTGCTGAACCAGTTTTGGTAGATTACATGTATGGATAGAAAGGAACAAAAATTTGTGAAATCCAGAGGTTGTATCCGATAAAATTGATTCAGTTTTCAAAAATTGTGTGTTCTTCTTGACATCTTAGTCATGTTAATAATAGGAAAACTGTTAGCATGATTATAATATGCAGTGAAATTTTTGCAAAGGTTGTTACATTCATTGCATATTTGTTCAAATAAATATCTTCTTTACTGATGTACACCCAGTAGATGAACTGTTTACATGAATCAATTGAGTTTTCAATCTTTTACCAAAATTATGCAATTAACGGTCCATTGTCTCATGGCTTAGGTCCCAGGGTTTTATAGACTCTGAGCACAACTTGTTTCTTTCAAAATAAATCTTTCATTTCACCTTACTCCTAATGTTCCAAATTAATCATGTTAATGTGATGGTCACCAACTCAGTGGTATCTAGTGGTAAATTAAAATCTTATTAACCTAATTTTCCTTACTTGACCTACAACAGGGCCGTTTTAGATGGTCATCATGTAATTTTAAATACTTTTACAAACTCTACTAAGTCTAGGTTTAGCTTTGCTAAATACATTTGGAATAATCAAATGAACTAAGATTGATTCTGTTTCAAACAACGTTGGCTATTTCCAGCATTTAGTTTTTAGTTTAAGATGGGTTCATCACTATAACTATGGTTTGTTTCAGAGAGAGGCGAGTGATTCCAGTACTCCTGGGGCCTCTGGACAAAACCTAGGAGGCCGATCAAGATTTGCAAAACTTGGAATGGCTACAAACGATGTCTTAAATAAGGCATACAGAGATATTCTAGAATCAGAAATTCCCCCATCTGATATTGAGAACAAGGTGAATTTATTATCAAACAAAAAGAGGATGAATCTGAAGCTGAACCCAGATCAAGAAGATCTTTTGAAAAAAGCAAAAAATTCTAGATATGTGGAATTTGATATTTCATTAACTTACAAGATGATAAGAAACATTTGTTCAACGATCTCTAAACCAACAAAAGGAAAGTGGGGAGAAGAGCCTGCAGCAGGAGAGGTGACAGTGGGTGACGATATCGAGAGAATTAGGTTAATACGAAATAAATTGACTGCACACGTGAATTCAGCCACCACCCCTCAGACAGAATTCGATGACACCTGGTCAACGATGTCAGATATCTGCCAAAGATTGGAAACCTTCACTGGGAAGAAATACTTGGATGATCTTAATTCCATTAAAAAACTGATCTTAAGAAGAGAAGATGAGGATGCTATTATAAAAAATGTCAAAATGCAAGAAATTTGGGAAAGAATCAAATCAAATATACAAGAATTTGAAACAGTGTTCAAGCCTAACGAAGGTGCTACAAATTAGGAGCTAGTAAAATGCAATGTAGAATACTAAAGAATCATTTGTAACCTAAATTCAAACTGTAAACAATTAATTTTTATAAACTTTGTAGAATTGTATGAGGGAGTTAGCCCCCCAACGTCGACAGGTCACATCCGCCTTTTGTATTGATCAAGTAGACGGACAAATTCGTAGTCAAATATAGTGTTAAGTCCCCGATCCTGAGATGTTTCCGTTACGGGTTTTCTTGATATGTATTTTGTTTATGTTTCCGCCCGAGCAGAAATATCGATTTTTAAATGTGCTCGAACATACAAAGCCACAGTAAGTAATTGTTCATCTAAATACATAGAATTTCAAGAAAACTGATGTTAGGAACACATTTGAATAGTTTTATACTTATGATGATGCTAAAATTACATGTTTGAATAATATCTAGTAAAAGACCAGTCTGCTCGGTTGAAGTCGTGTGCAAGACTTTATCAGTCTAGACGAACTCAAAATACAGCGTGAACGGAAGTAAGAAATTGAAACTAAAAAAGACTCCGAAAATATAGAGTCCACACATGCGCACACACAAAAAATGTCGATTTTTCGGCAAAAATCATGGGTCTACAAAAACTGTCTTGGAAAGTATTGCATTTATGTCTGTCCTCTGAAATGCTACATTAAAATCTTTTGAAGAGATCGTATTTGTCAGATTTTAGATTCTATTTGCAAAAAAAAAAGAGATATCTACTTTCAGTTTCAAAGTTGACGATTCAAATCCGATCAATTACAGAGAAAATTATACTTTTGGTAAGTAAATATGCTTTCCTGATGTTACTATAGACCAGATTCACTGTTGAGCTGTGTTGGAAAAATCATGGAAAGAGTTGTGTTTAAATATATTTATAATTATTTTCATGACAACATTTTTTTTTTAAATAGCAGCCTGGTTTTTTAACTGGTCACTCGACGATATACTTATGACAATATTGTTAAAGCTATTGATGATGAAGAATTTCGCTGTATGATATATTGTGATCTTTTTAAAAAGCATTTGCTCGTTTTTGGCATAAAGGTATTTTATTAAAACTTAAAACATATGGGATTAGTGGAAGTTTGTATTAAATGCCCCGTTATTAGCAGATAATTATACTTTGTTTTATTACATTTTGTTTCAGTACAGTTTGCGTTGTCCTCAACGTATAAATTAAGTAACGAAAAATGTAACAACCAAAAATTTGCTTTATTACATTTTGCGTTAATTCCAACGCAAAATGTAATAAAGCAAAATGTAATAAAACTTAAAATCGTGTAATTACATTTTGCATTATTACATTCTGCGTTGATCTCGACGCAAAATGTAATAACACAAAATGTAATATCCCAGTTTATAACATTTTGCGTTGTTAGATCACCTGAGCTGAAAGCTCTTTTCTAATCACCTGTTGTCCGTCGTCCGTCCGTCTGTCCGTCCGTCTGTAAACTTTTCACATTTTCAACTTCTTCTCAAGAACCACTAGGCCAAAGTTGACCAAGTTGGTACAAAGCATCCTTGGGTAAAGGGGAGTTTAAATTGTTACAATAAAGGGCCAATCCCCCTTACAAGGGGAGATAATAAGACAAAAATAGGGTGGGGTCATTAATAAATCTTCTCAAGAACCACTGGGTCAGAAAAGCTGAAACTTAAATGAAAGCATCCTGGGGAAGTGTAGATTCTAAATTGTTCAAATCATGACCCCCGGGGGTAGGGTGGGGCCACAATAGGGAATCAAAGTTTTAAATTGAAATATATATATAGGAAAAATTTTAAAAATCTTCTTCTCAAGAACCATTGTGCAAGAAAAGCTGAAACTTACATGGAAGCATTCTGGGGTAATGCAAATTCTAAATTTTTCAAATCATGACCATCGGGGGTAGGGTGGAGCCATAATACGTACTACAAGGGGAAAATCTTAAGAACAGCAGGGCCAAAGTTACTCAGGTGAGCGTTGTGGCCCATGGCCCTCTTGTTTTTAGATAGGAAGGGGCTATAATGGGGAATCAAAGTTTTATATTGAAATATACAGGGGAAAAATCTTTAAAAATCTTCTCAAGAACCACTGGGTCAGAAAAGCTAAAAGTTACATGGAAGCATTCTGGGATAGTGTAGATTCTAAATTGTTCAAATCATGACTCATGGGGGTAGGGTTGGGCCATAATGGGGAATCAGAGTTTTATATTGAAATATATAGGAAAAATCTTTAACAAATCTTCTTCTCAAGAACCACTGGGTCAAAAAAGCTTAAAGTTACATGGAAGCATTCTGGGATAGTGTTGATTCTAAATTGTTCAAATCATGAACCCCGGGGGTAAGATGGGGCCACAATGGGGAATCAAAGTTTTACATTGAAATATATAGGAAAAATCTTTAAATATCTTCTTCTCAAGAACCATTGGGTCAGAAAAGCTGAAACCTAGAAGGAAGCATTTTGGGGTAGTGTAAATTTTAAATTGGTCAAATCATGACCCCCGGGGATAGGGTGGGGCCATAATACGTACTACAAGGGGAAAATCTTAAGAACAGCAGGACCAAAGTTACTCAGGTGAGCGTTGTGGCCCATGGCCCTCTTGTTTTTAAAGAGCTGGGTACGTTAAGACCGATTTACGGCCCTGTAAAATTGGCAAAAATTAAACGCACGATTACATTCTATCAATTGTATCAATTAACTGTTAAGGTTTCCCTGTGTGTGAAATAGGAATAAATTTTTCTCAACCCACGTGCCCTTTCATTTATATAACGTTCAAAACCGGTCTAATATTCCGGAATTCCCCTATTTTGGACGTTTTCCTCCTCTTCAAGTCTATATTTCGATATGGCCGCATCCGAGTATGTATGCGAAACTTTGCAGAAAGAACAAATACACTACGATTTTTAATATTAAAGAGAAAAAATAACCTTACAAAAGTGCGGCCACATCCGTTTTTACAAAAAATTGAAGCAAAAAATGCTGTATTTTTGGATAGACGTCCCTTTTCTCCACAATAAAATCTATATTTTTAAAGGAATTAATTGTTTAATTCTATATCTGAAGGCTTTATTATTTTTTGTTTTTTAAATTCAATTCTGCATTTGAAAAAAAATAATTTAATACAATTATTTATGCAAAAGAAAACCATATGAACCTTTCTCATTGAAATTTACTATGGGACATTACATGTAAATTAGTGACGCAATGCATTGAAAAAAATGACGTCACAAAGAGCAATCATGTTGAAAATATGTACTTGAAACAATTTCTTCAGTCTTCGCAACTATGATAAATATTCAATCAATATTTACAGCGTGTAAAAGTAATTTAACGACATAAGTTGGGATGGTTCAGACAATCAATTTACATTTAATCCTACATGTACAATGTACCTCCAATTAAAACGCGCGTCTCTTGGACATTGACTTTATTTGACTTAAGAAAAGGTTGTTTTTAACATTTTTATTGAAAATCATCAGCTTTCGTAAGTATGTTTTATTCGTTTTCAATTTATATATGTCTGGGATTCATGAATGTCAAAAGACAATAGCTAACGGTTTTGTTTGTTTGTTTTTTTTTTTTTTTTTTTTTTTTTTTTTTTTTTTTGTTGGGGAGGGGGAGGGGGGGAGGTAGATTGGAAGCTTGACTTACATGTATAGCAGTCACCATTTGAACTTTTCTTTTCAAAACTTGTTATCCTTGTCACTTTATTGTGGCAGATTTTTATTTGACAAAATGAATTATGTCAGAAAAGATTCTAGTGTTTTATCGCATAATCAGGAAGTGTTTTATATATGACTAGATACTTTTAAATCTGCCACTGCCGACCTACATTTACTTATTGAAGGTCACTGGGAATGGAAAAGTTCTTACATGTAGTTACACTTATTAATTGTATATACATTTACCATGCTGATCGGAATATTGACATCAGTGTTTTCAAGTAAAATCGGGTTTAATTTATAATTTACAAGGAATTTTAGATAATTATTTTGACCAAGTTTATAAGGCTTAAAAAACGTATACAGTGGTGTACGCTTTCGGTATTTTCTACAAAAATTTAAGTGAAACATGATACAATCAACCTTTTTTATTGTCTATAAATAAAGATTATCTGTTCCCATGCAGTTCTGTAAGAAATACAAACACGATCTTGCATTACTTGTGGACAAGACACCCCCTTTCCGCTCCGTAATCGATGGTTTAACTCGTTATTTTTTTTTTTTCATAAATTGTTTTCCTTACACATTTTAAGGCATTCCAAGTCTTGAAATGAAAAAAAAAAAGAAAAAAAAAAAGAAGATTACTCTGTAGACATTTATCTGTATAAAAAACGAATGTACATATTAACTACATGTACACTATTGTTAATCTTGAAGTAAGCGAGTATTTTTAAAAGGATTTTATCCAGATTATCCATAAAATGATAGTAATATATTTCATAGGAAATATGTTTAGTATTCCAGTAGATGTTCATCGGGGCTGGAGGAGCGTCCTGTCCAATATCACCTCTGCGAAAACGGTGGTGCACAGTATCGCTAGATTTTAAAGATTCAACGTCCATCTGTGATGATAATCCGTTCCAGAAAAAAAGCAAATTAAAAGAATTTTATCGTTACTACAAGGACAAATGCACAAGGAAATGCCCCAGAGAGTTAATGTATCCAAAGGAAGTGATAAAATTATCATTGTCACCAAAATTTATTATATCAAATACATGTATCTTACCTACGGCTGTGTAACATGTAAACATAGGGAGGAGTTCTAAAGAAAATCTTTATCTATTTTAATGCAGTTTTTGTCTTAGAAGATGACGTGATGTATCGTTTTGCAATTCATGTCAGCAGTTTGTTAGGTATATTTTTTAAGATTTTTTTTTTTTTATCAGACACTAACATGAAAAAGAAACATAATCGGGAATGGCAAGGATAACTCTATAAAGAAGCACTGTGACGTGTTTTGCGTATTGTTCCCACAAGTAACAAAATAACATAAGATTTCGTATAATTTGATAACTGAATTAGAAATAAAATCTTTATGTAGCTTATAAAAAGGGACGTGAAAGTGAATTTTGATTCTTCTGTGTGAGTGTTCTGTTATTCTGCATTTCGATTATTTGTATTTTGTCTCTATGTAAAAGGGGGGGGGGGGGGGCTACTGATAATCATGTTATACATGTACTGTTATGAGTACCAATAAAAAAAAATTATATCAAGAATTTGATTTAAAACTAAATACACCCCTTTCCAATTTCCTTTGGCTCCCCACTGGACTGTGACCGTTGATCGATCTTTTACTGATCGATATCAATGCAAATGTCTGCCGTTTCATGCTGCATTGCTTTGAAGACGACATGCGCATATTTTCATAGCTGACGCGGATAAACTTTATATGCAAATCATACACACAATATTATATCCTTATCTTTATAACTTTTAGTTTTAGGGAATTATGCCCGTTAGAGTGTACTACAGGCTTCTGAATCCCTTCCCGAGAATTCGTGTGCATTTCCTGTCGAATTCACTACGCAGATTTAGGCACATAATTTTCGATTTTGTTAATCAAATTATGAGTATGTACATGCAAAGTGCTGTGTTTGTCTCTAAAATTAAATCATTAGCATTGGCTATATAAAATATTTTTTTCATCGAAAAATTGATCTAAACAAATCGCACACCCTTTTTTAAGCCTTTGGAGATTCACGGTTTTTATTTGAAGCAACATTTTTCAAGGTCTGTAACGCAAGTTATGATAAGGCCATTCCAATTTTTTTTTTCTATGTGCAGTGTACGCGGACAAATTGGTTTTGAGGTTATGAAATTAAAAACAAACACAAATTAAAATTGATAAATACAAAGCTTTGAAACGCAAACACAAAGTTAACTCAAATTAAAATCAACAAATACGAATCTCTGAAATGCATTTTACTCTTTTGGGATTGACATCCCTCTTTTTTAAGTGATGTATTAATTTTTTTATTTCAATAAACTAGTAACTTAACTATAAGTTTTATGGCGAGGAGAGGTTTCAAATGATAATAAGAAATTCTAAAACTGTTCTGAAAATGCTGCGTTTTTCCCCTTTTGGTTTGTGTGTTTTCTCGGATAGGAAGATAGGTTAGAATGGACGCTAAACAAAGAAAAAAACTTGGAATGGCCTCATCAATCAGGACTCTTATATCGGTCTCCTCTTGTGGTTTTAACATAGAAAGTAATTGTATATAAGTATATTGGGGATTGTTCCTGGTTAGGGTATTTTACATGAACCGTGCGGTAAAGCGGATCCACTGGAATGAATAAATAACGATCTATAAAAGAAATCCTAACATCAGAGAAATATTTTTTTAACGCAGTTTAAGACACCTCGTATCCCCGTAATAGTGAGTAATTTATACGTTTACCAAAAAAAAAAAAAAAAAAAGAAAGAAAGAAATACGAAATTAATAGCGCTGCCATTTGTTGGAATGGAAAAGGGGAGTGGTGTTGATGGCTTTTTCATTGCCAAAAATCCAATTTTGACAACTTTATATGGGACGTTCCAAATTTCTTTCTAATACTGATTCATGTATCTTTAAAAATTTTAAAGTAACTTCATAGACAATGCGGAAAATGATTGAAGAAATCATTAGGACATTTTTACATTAAAAAATGATAAATTTGATACGAGCACAATTTTAAAAGAAGTAGTACCTCGTCTCGTCTGTATGGATGAATCAAGCTTCATTACTTGTCTGATGAAATCGTATGTAATAAAATTATATTTTCCTTTAAATTATTATACTCCTTCCAGCTATCAAAGATACATTACGATGAATTGAAATAAAAGTTCAAAATTGTTTTCTGGAACATAAGGCAGGTTAAAGTAAATAGTTTCCGGTTCAGAGAATTTACAGATTTCTTTTAACGTAACGTTATAAATCAGTAACGCCGTGATGACGTTATCACGTCAAAATTTGTAATTTCTAAAGAAAACTCCCCATTTTTCGAGACCTCTGACGGAAAAAACGGTTTGTGATAATTAAAAAAAATAAAATGATTTTGAAAGGACACATCGTAGGCATATTTGTAAAAATGTGAAATCAAATTTGGAGACAGGGCCGCTCTGTTATACTTAACGTACCCAGTTCTTTAGGGTTGTAACAGCGCCGACTGGACATACCATTGCTAACAAAAACAAGCGATTGAGGAGCAATATGAAAACACATCAGTTTGAATGGACTTTTGAGCTTGAATACTGTTCGTTATCTCCATATATTTCATCCAGTTATGAAACACATGTTTCAGAAACTGTGGTGCTTTAAATCCATGTTCAATGGGACATGTCAAATAAATAGATATGAAAATAAATACATTTATAGCTATTTGATAAAACTTTGTCGATATATCGTAATTTCGATGCATGCAAAATACTTCTTTTCATATAGAATTTCAAAATAATTTCTGCTTCAGAATCAGAATTTAATACAAAAACAAAATCAGGTCTGTTAATTACGGAACATAAATATGACTCATGAGAATAGAACAGTTTGTTGGCAGAGCTCGTCTCCAAAGCTTACATCGATACTGTCAATGGAAAATTCAAGCAATTTTTAAAATATTAATCTCGGTTTACTGTTGGAAGAATAAGTATGATACTTAACAAATTAACAATTTAAGTTTTAACATGACTACTTATGAGGTATGTATTTTTACATCTTCCATTTTAAGTAAAGAACTAGTTGTCAATGATGTTAAATAGTCTGGTCTTTAATAAATCGTTGGCAATTATTGTACAAAGTATTGAAAAGTCGTATACAAATTAATGTTCTTGAAAATGGTATAAATTTGTTATGTATATAATATACGAGGGCTGTCCAAAAAGTTCGTGGACAATGGCGTTGTATACCATAATATTAGTTATGGAAATAAAAGTCAGAATGATTAGGTTTTAATTGTTTGAACTTTTTATATTTGTAAAAATCACGGTCATTAAAGGTCGTCGATAGTGCGCACGGAACGGGGTTAAAATGCCATAAACTTTTAAATATAGCTTTCTGATTAAAAAGATTATTTTCTTTTTGAAAGAAGCTAAATCAAAGCTTAATAAAAATTAATTGTGTTCCAAATAAAGCGACTACCGTCATTTTCTGATATCGCTTAGTAAATAGACAGTGAAAACATTAAGCGAAAACCTTAAGAAGTATGTTTCAAAAATTGACAGAAAAAGCGACGTTGGCCATCCGAACGGAACAGCGTCCAATCATACAAATACGTTTTAATATGGTTGCAACGGCGATAGACACAAACTATTTATCAAACAACATAAAACACCGAACATACAAATAAGTGATCAAAGAATACAGAACAAACCAGAGGAAGGATCATTTACTACGACGAAGATACTTTCCATTTTAGTTTGACTGTTTATTACAGACGGAATTCCTTGTGTGTATCAACGGATTCGTATTCATTATTTTAGTAACAAAAAGGACCCTTAGACACAACACGTATTATTTGCTCGTTATTTTGCTGTCAATCTGTGATTTTCTTATTGGACTTGGTTACATTTCGTACGTCATCGAAACAAATGTTTCACAGGGGACGGATTTAACATGGCAGCGTGTGTTAGCAAAACATTTTTGTCTGTAAATGGTATTTTATTGTCTCTACTTTAGACATTTTTAATTGGTTTACTTAATTATTTGTCATACTTCTTGGAGTGATCGTTTGTTTCAAAATAATAGAAAATACATTGTTTGCATCACTAGCTGGCTGATAATATCAATTTTCACGGTTGGTTTGATGTCACCTCTAGATGGTCCTATGCCAACTTGTCAAGTTCAATATATCTACCAAAGACATTTTCAATTTTTCATCAATTTTAATAAGTTATTGGTAGCGTTACTTGTTGTGAGAGTCGGATTGTATTGTGTAACTTTACGCTATGTTTTTAAACAGAACAGAGTGGTAGTCTCCAAACTTTTACACAAGAATTTTGAAAAGTCGAAAAAGGCCTCTGCGAGAGAAGTCAAGAAATCAGGTCAAGGAGATGGCAGCAAAAATGACATTAAGAATAATATTCATACAATGGAGTAAAATCAAACGAATTATCATCTGAAAACAATTTGCAGCCCCACGAATCAAAGAGTGAAAGTAATGCACAACTTGAAGCTTCTCCTTCCGGTTATCAACAAATGGCAGTTTTGAAGAGGAAGAAACTTCTCAATATTATTGTATTGCGTGGCATTCACTTGTGCTGCTTAATTGTTTTAACTGCTGCTTAATTATTTTATCTTCCCCACTAGTTATTGCATCAATCTTTTTTGATGAAGTCCCCCGATCTTTTTCTTTTTGTTGCAGGTTGTTGTTGTGGAATTAATTCTATCATAAATCCTGTGATATATTGCTTAAAAATTGAAAGTGTGCGTTCTGTTGTCAAGGATTTTCTCTGTAGTTGCGCTTGAATAAAAAATAAAAAATAATGACCTTGTAAAAATCGAACCTCAATTATTCTATGGTTTAAACAGTTTGTCTGGCAAGTAAATATTTCTACACATGGGTCATTGGACATTGATAATGGGGGTTCAGACGTCCCCTCGATTCCAACATTTTGGAAAAAATAGTGTAATTCTATCATGCATGAAGCATGGAGATATCGAACCATAATCAAGCCCAGAAGTCCGAATAGTGCAAATCTGGAGCTGAGCAGCATGGACCTTTAAAAACATCAGAGGAGGAGTCAGGTGCCATGGAGGAGTAAGCATCCCCTGTCGACCGATCACACTTGCCATGTGCTCCTTGTCATGATCGAACAAAAATCCGTAGACATATACTTATTTAAAACGTTTCATTACCTTTTTTATAGTAAATTTGCTAAATGCTTGATTTTGGACATTGATTGTTATCACACATCTGCTTTGAAAAAAATAAGAAAGACGGAGAAGGAACCCGTGTTAGTTGATGAAAATGTAATCCATATATAAAATATACCGTTATTTTTAGCATTCTGCCATATTCTACTGCTGACTTTCAGCTTTCAGATTGAATGAAAGTGAAAAGAAATAATTAGAAGTAAATATATCTACATTCATAGCCGGCATTCGGGGTTTTGGAATTCATTATATGTGATTTACTACAGTAGAGCCACTGTTCGAAAAACATGTGTAAACACCAAAGATATGTGTTTAATTCTTAATCCTACCTCAGCATTCAGACTTAAAACAATCCACGTTCCCTACATCAACCACAAGAAGATATATGGGCGCTTCTCTAACATTTTCGAGCTTGGATTTCTATTTACAATTTTTTTTTTGTCTAAAATAACTATGCATGATAAACAACGTTTAGGCATGGACATGCTTCAATACTTTATTTGTTCACCCAGTCGGAAAATGTAAGGAAGATCCAGCATCTGAACTATGTCTGGAAGTGTGCAATCGTAGATGCATGATCAGTGCAAGTTTGGTGACGATAGGGCTTGTACGAGGGATGATCAAAAAGTTCGCGAACTATCTCTATATTTACAAAACCACAAATCAGACTAGAATGAAATTTGGCATACATTTAGTCACACACATGTTCTATAAATAGCATATAATATTTGATGTTTTACTCCATGTTTATGACGTCACAATGTGATAATGACGTCAATATATAGATGACTTGTGACAAAAAATGGTTGACTCAGTCGTACTCGAGCAACGAACGCGCAGGTAGGTTAAGGTAGCTAAGGACACCTGACCCCAAAAAAACCTCCCAATAGAATTTTGCTAAAATTTTCACATGGTGCAAAGGAATGTGTAATGAACATTTAGTGGAAATGTGAACATGGCATTGAGTATGGCACGCCGATTGCTTCAAAATTATTTTCTGCACAACGATCACGATTTTATACACGAGCTTGATGGAAAAATATACACGAGTAAAATAAAAATGCACGTATCGGTAAAAATTGCACATAGTTTGGAAGATTTTAACACAAACATAACGAAAAATACACGAATCCGAAATTTTTTACACGATTAAGGGTTATGAAATGCACAAACGTAAAATCAAAAACTGCACGAGCAGAGGAAACTAAAAATTACACAAACAATTTTACTGCGCATACAGCTGCGCATATCATTATTATGCACATAGAATATTCATTGTGTTCTTGGTTTTCTGTACTCTTTATCTCTTCATGAATGCTGGATGTAATCGAGAGAAAATGGCGTTGACGATAATATGCATGTTTGTTTGCTTCTTTATTTCTTTGCTAAAACTCGATCCGATTTCTAGCTAATGCCAATCTAACGAATGAAATGTTTTCTTGTGAACTGTGTGAAAAAATTTAAAAGATGTTCGGAGATATTATGTTTTTCTAATATTGACCGAGATCCTAGCCAAAATATGGAGATATTATATGATACCGGACATAAATTGTGACTAGAAAGGAATCGCATGTCTGTGTTATAATGCGGGGGAAAAAAAGTACCATTCTATATGTTGCACTCGACTCCGAACTAAAAGTAATACGCTCTATGGCCTTTTAATATTCCCTAACTTATAGATACAACTTTAACGGAAAGTACTTGTATAAAATAAAATTAACACATGCGTAATAAAACGATTAATAAAGTGGATTCTTCATGAAAATGATGGCAGAATTATTGCTGATTATAATCATTAAATTGTAGAATTTATTTTGGTACTTCTCATTTGTACTATAATTATGAATTCATTTGGGCAATTTTTTTTTTTCATTTAGGAATAGGAAATTATTCAGTTGGCTGGATATATTTTTTATTTTCAAAAAGATTAAAAAGTGGGGATTACCTGACCTTAGATATACACAGTATGTTTTAAAGTCAAACATAAAAAAATATTTATTTCTAATTATACATGTATCTTTACTTATGAAATATGAGGATATCAATTTTGGTTGGATATCTGTAGCCTACACTGTTATGAATTCCTTAGATGATATCGCATATTTTCAGTCATAAACTACTCAATAAAAAACAAGACATTCCTAGGGGTAAGCGTTACCCTCATTCGTAATGGCGATTACTTGATAAATGTTTTCACTTTTAATAAAAAGGACCAGATAAAGGGAAAATATATATATTCTATGTACTTTATGTACATGCGGTTTTGTGTTTTGTTACTTAAAATTTGTCCAAATGAAATAACAAAACTCTACTCAAATAATCCTGGCACCGGTAAAACATATCATTAGTGGCGGATCTGGTTCGTGGATTGATTGAGTCGCAACATCTGAATCTATGTATTTATCAAAGTTTCAAATCGTTGGACCATAATGACACATCAGAAATTTTAAAACATAGTGAATTACGTAGAATGTTACAAATAAGAAAATGGGAATGGATATTATAATAAAAAGAAAGAACATAGCACATGTTCTATCACCCTTGAAAAATGCTAATAAATCATGTTCTTTATGGATCTCGAGGTTTGACAAATATTTTCCAAGATAACAAATTCTCTTTACATTTCGAATTCCTATGCATAAAATTTTAATTATTTTCCGAACACTAATTTTTTTGTAATAACACTTTTTTATCCAAATCTATAGTCATTATAAAAAGAACATGACTTTATAGCAATATTGTACATGTGTATCAATGGCATCAACCAGGTGTTTTACTTTGAGCATGACTACGAATAAATATAAGAAAACATATGATGAATAGAAACCTCAAGAAATCTTTGTTTTATTACCGTGTGCAAATTTATTATTGTCAAAATCTGCATTGAAAATAAATATGCATATGTAGCCAAGTCCCAGCTAATAAAGTTCATCTTATATGTCTTCTTGAATTTGGTCTTACAATACCGTTATAGTTCAGTTGAATTGCAATCCAGATTTCGATAGACTATTATATGTACCCTTAAATTCTTAAAAAAATATTTCAGGCACGAAGCATCAGGAGGGGTCCCCACTTTTTTCCAAACATAACCACTTCTATTGTAAATGTCCACTGAAATGCTGGTTGCCCCCCCCCCCCTTTGTTGTAGGATAGTTTAAATCAAAGTAATTCGGTATTATAATGTGTTTCGAAAAGAAATGGAAGGTGGAACCCCCCCCCCCCCCCGAAATAGGATTTTCGAGTTTGGACACTTTGCCCCCCCTTTTTTTTTTGCTTGTCAATGTTTTTTTCAGGTACATGTAGGTTGTCAAAAAAATTTCTGACTGCCCCCCCCCCCCCCCTTCAAAAACCGATACCACGTGCCTGTACGTTATGATTTTTAAATTTTCTTAACTCCTTTATATGCATTTTAACTATTCAAAATAGACTACCGCCGGTGCATTAAAAACAACATAAATAAAGCTTTAATTCACATAAGTAAAACGACTGTATATTTTTTCTACATTTTCATGGAGTTTTATGAAATCACCACACGTTGCTCAAAAGTTAAGACTACATGTACTACTTTGTTACATACATATATCAAAAAGTGAGATATGCGTTTCAATATTAAAATTTAAGCTGCACAATTATTTACTCGATTTTCTTTACTGTTGACTTCCAAAATGTTTTCGGTCAAATTCCACAACCCAGATGATCGCAACATTGCCTCAAAATCTTTGTATGAATTGCTAGTAATCTTTAATCAAAAGGTATTATTGGTGTGTCAAAGAGCTATAAATCGATTAGCGCACAGGTGTTTTTCGTTCCAGAACCAGCAGGGAGGGATCTCTGTATGAAAAGGTCACGCATGCACATCCTTGATTATTACCAAAATTACACACAGTGGGTGGTAGAGGAGAATAGTGTGATTTGTTGTTAACTCTCCTGTATTATATCACATGTTGTTTTTATTTATTTTTATTTAGGCCTATATGTCATTGTTTTAAACTTTCAAAAGAAATTGCTATATAGAGGATTGACATACTTAAGAAATCCAACAATTAAACACACAACTGGTAATATGCATCCCCCTTCTTTACGTTATCTATACATGTATTCTGTGTAGAATGTTTTTTTTTATTCGGGGGTGTTCATATACTACAAGTTTAAGATTGCGTGCCTGTCAATTTATCTACACGTATAACATACGTTGTACATATTCTTGAGAGTCTAGCGGAATTTTAAAAGAATCTTTTTTTAAAAAAGAATACTCGTTACTCCTCCTTTTGTATTTATAATATGTTTCAAGCATCCAAGCCACATTGAGCTGTTCTCTAATGAATATTAATGGAATGTGCGCAATGAGGATGATTTGCATATTATGTCGATGTTGTATTCTCACTCGTGCAGTTTTCGTTTTTACGTTTGTGTAATTTCCTCACTACATCGTGTAAATATTTTGTTAATTGTGCAGTTTTTCTATAGTTTGTGTAAATTTTAATAACTTCGTGTATATTTTCCTCACTTTGTGTAAGTTTTTACTTACTCGTGTAATTTTTGTTTAAGGTCGTGCAGAAAATAATTTTGAAGCAATCGGCGTGCCATAATTGAGGGTAAATTACGGAACCAGGGGGTAATGAGTTACCTCCCCTTTCCAGTCACTCCAAAAATCATAATACAACATATATATTACCCATAAAAAAATTATTATGCAATATGCATTCAATATTTAAAATTATTTTTTAACAATTTTGATACTATAAACTTATTTTAACAATTGATTGTCTGAACAGAGATAAATTAAGAGAATAGTGCTTATAAAACGTTTGAAAAACAACAAATTGAATATTTTCATGCACACAAGTTTGACACTTTTTAAATTCTAAAAAAAAATATGTCCAAAAGAATTTTTATTTTTTATCATTATATGAAAGATTTGTCCAATACTATTCTTCACTAAAAAAAAATCTTGGTCACATTGAGGGCTAATAAAGGTACCAAATGGTTCACAACTAAACCCCCCCCCCCCCCCTTGTTTTCTCGTCCTGAAATAAGAATAATGATCGTAGTGCTATAAAAAAAATTGCAAAGTAAATAGTAAATTAGAAAAAAAAAAAAAACAATTGAAGCAATAAATCAGAAGTACAAAACAATTACTAATAAATGATTAATGAAAATATTTATATGACATTAGGAGAACTCATAGAGTAATGACATGATGAGTTACCTCCCCTCTCCCCTCACTATAAAACTCATAATTTATCCAATATTGAAATAATCCATAAAAAATTAGTTGTTAGATATGTGCTTTATTTTAAAAATTATTCCTAAACAAAATTAAAATATGAATTCATATTTCAACAATAGAATACTTGAATGGAAATGTAATTTAAAAAGAAAACACATACATGTAAAAAAAATCTTCAACCGTAACAATTTTCATTACTTTCATGCAAACAAATTCTATATTTTCTTACATAAAATCTATAAAAAAATCTTCTCAGATTTTTTTAATATTATTATGTTAAAATTTTGCCCAATACTATTCCCCACTCAAAAATATTGCCACATTAAAGGCTAACTAACTAAAGTTACCAAATGGTCCAACTCCCTTCTCATTTTCTAGAAATGAAAATAAGAATCAAATTTGGTGTGCTTCTAAAAAAAATGCAAAACAAGAATGTGACTCAATAAGATATTTAATTGGTTCTACAAAAACCTTATCTTATGTCAATTTTAAATTATATTCCACTTGAATAGAAGTAGGGATTGAATAAAAGTATTTCAGTTTTCCCAATCAAACAAATATGACCATTTTACAGTGCAGGAAACTAATTTTGTTACAGCATCGATGCTGATTTGAATGCTTCCTTTGCTTGCTGATTTGAATGCTTCCTTTGCTTGCTGATTTAATGCTAGTAATCCTTATCCTGATGCTGTTTTATAAATAGGTCAATGCTACCAGAAGTAGCATCATGCTACCGGAAGTAGATAATGAATTTCAGCAATGCCGTTTAAAGCAATAAAAGTGCCTTTTACAATTATTTGATCATAATATCTCACTATGTATCAATAATGTGAATACTTTAACCAATATTCTTTCTTTCTTTTTTAATTTTTTGCTGAATTAAAACTCATTGATTTTCTGATGCTAGTAGGATAATGTTGCTTTTATGTAGGTCAATGCTGGTTTTATCCTTTGGTTGCTGATGCTGATCCTAGTAATGCTGTTTTTTAAATGCTGATCCTGATGCTACTAATGCTTATGCTGGTTTATGTAACAAAATTAGTTCCTTGCACTGTAATGAACTTAAAACTCCCATATTATATGCATTTAATTTTTTTTCATTGCATTGTCAAAAACACCCTAATTACATGTATTAACATGTCAAATATATGCACCTTTGTTTGAAAAAAAAAACATCTTGGGCATGCATACTGAGACAAAAAAAATACATTTTACATAGCTCAATACACATAATTCTTTTGCATAGCATAAAAAGAATATCATTGAAAAAATATGATCAGCAATCTTTCAAACTGAACAAAAGTAATGTCATTCAATCAGACATATACGAGTAGGTAGAATAATAACATTAGTCTAAGGAAAATATATTGTAACAGGGACCTTCATCTGAGACATACATAAATTATATATAAAGATTAAAAACAAAATGACAACATAAGAACAGCACACTACTGCACTTGACTTAAAACTTCATGCAGGACATTTTATATGTTAAATGAAAATGAAGAGTCTACATGAATATGTGAGCAGCTGATTAACAAACATGACACTCACTCACAAAGTAGATTATGCATAATAAAGAATAGGCTATTGTTGAGTGGCCTTTTACCGAACCCAACATAACACTTGCACAGTAGATTATGCATAAATGTTTTGAAAAAGAATAGTCTGCAGCAGCCTATTATCACATCTGACATACATGTAACACTCACAAAGTACATTATACATGAAATTGTTTTTAAAAAGTCTACATGTGGAGCGGTCTATTACCACACACACCAGACATACATGTAACACTCACAAAGTAGATTATACATGAAAAATGAATAAATGTCTATATGTGGAGTGGTCTGTTACCACTTTAGATGTACCAATCAAACAAGAGATAGTATGAAATTGACAAGAAAAGTAGTATGTTAGTTCATTTTCATCAAGTGATTCTTGTTCTGCCTTTTTGGAAGAGATGGGAAGTCATTCTTTAGTAGAGCTGCAGTAGTTGAATCATTATCATCATGAATGGTCTGGACCTCACATTCATATACTTGATAAAATTATCTGAAATATAAAATTTAACATTATTATCTAGAGTCCACATCAAAATATATTCCCCAAAATGTCTATATCCTATATATAGAATTTCAGTGAACCTGTTTATATACATGTAAATGTATAACTTGCAGAAGTTTACACCCCATAAATTGCCAATTTTCTACACTTATCAAATTTGGCATAATAATTTTCAAATGATGATTTTACCAGTATCACTATAATACTAACAGCAAGACCCCTTGGTCTGCTATCCAGCATCAAAACTACATTCCAACTGGTCTGGTTTAGCATTCTTTGTCTCTAGCTGTCCAACAAGATTCCTTGGCCTGGTTGCACAATAGAGGCCGACATCTCTTTTTTTTTTAATGTGGTGACACCATAGGTGGAGTGTTAAAATTGCTGAGAAAATTTACTACATGGGATGGTCCCATACCGGAATGTACCATCAAGTTGGCTGAAAAAAAAAATTGATCAAATAGATCCGACATAAACAAAATTTAATTATGGTTGATTGGAAAATCGGTTTTTAACCAGAAAATCATACACAGAAACTGGACTTATCAAGAGAAATGCCCACACTGCCTGACCAATATTCTAACTATGCAGCAGTAGTAAAATAAAGGATTGAATTTTATCAGACCGGCAAACAACATGCAAACAGTTTCAATATGCACCACCTTGTCAAACTTTTTTGAAGAAAGACAAAGACATTAAAGAAAAACAAAAATAATCTGTCCCCAATCATCTTGGAAATAAAAATAAATAATCTGTCCTTCATTGGCATGTTAATAAATAATCTGACACCCATAGCACCCCCCCCCCCCCGAAAAAAAAATCAAATGGCAGTTCCTTACATGTACTGAGTTTACAAAGGATAAGTTTTTTATTCATGCTGAATTACAATTATAACAGAAGTTTGAAATTGAATGTACATTATGTTGATATTTATTTGACTTACCAAGAGCTACTTTTGAGTTGATATCAAAGGCTTCTCTATCGTATTCCTTTCCTGTGGAAAAGGTGTTGGCACATCCACTAACAGTACAGTACCATCAGTCACATTTAGACCCAATGTATTTGTCATGTTTATACAATAAAGTACCGAGTCAACAACGATTTTAAAGTTGTAAAAAATGCAAACGAATACCTTCATCTTGTGGTTGTAAGCATATAAACAGGACTGCCAAGTTCTTCAGCTCAACAACTCTTCGTCCTTCATTCCATTTGATGTCATTATATGATTTACATCAGCCGTGTCGTCTGCTTTGGAGTAGGGGTCCAAGTCGTTTGCGACATGTATATACGAATATTCCATTTCATAAAAAAAGATTTATAATTAATTGTTGTCCTGTTTGTTGACATGTTATATCTCTCATTCACTCTTATTAACTTGATCTACCTTTACTGCTGAGCTTTCCTGTAACTATTCCTGTAGTAACTATTCCTGTAGTAACTATTCCAGTAGTAACTATTCCAGTAGTAACTATTCCTGTAGTAACTATTCCTGTAGTAACTATTCCAGTAGTAACTATTCCAGTAGTAACTATTCCTGTAGTAACTATTCCTGTAGTAACTATTCCAGTAGTAACTATTCCAGTAGTAACTATTCCAGTAGTAACTATTCCTGTAGTAACTATTCCTGTAGTAACTATTCCAGTAGTAACTATTCCAGTAGTAACTATTCCTGTAGTAACTATTCCTGTAGTAACTATTCCTGTAGTAACTATTCCAGTAGTAACTATTCCAGTAGTAACTATTCCTGTAGTAACTATTCCCATGAACTTTTCTCGGAGCACATTGTTTACAACTGCAGTCCGCCATATTGAAATAGGCGCATTTCCGGAATAAGCGGACCGAAAAATTCTTAATTTAGAATTCACATGTAATGTCACGTGATCGCTATCCGTAGCTACGTTTAGGCTTCCCATAGAATATCACAGTGCACTCTGTGCATTCACTTCTTTGAACTACCAAAATATGACGTCATAATGGAAAATGACGTCAAGTCACTGCCAATTTGAGGTGTTATGACGCGGAGATCGAGTGTCATGAACTTTACACTTTATTTCAAATTGCATGTACAATGCTAGAGAGCTATTACAAAATTCACGGGTCGTTAAAGGTTTTTTAAGTCTTATATGTCCGAATATTTTAAAAATACATCGTTTGATTGAAATTCAGCATGTTCAAATTCTTCGAAAAATATACTTTGAAATGTACTCTGTTTTATACCCGTGGTTGGAAGTTGAATTTATTTTGTGTGTATAAAAGAGTCTGGCGCAGGTGATTAATGAGGATTAATCTGAGATTTTTATGGAAATCTGTAAGAAGATGTTGTTCTCCAACTGAATCTTGCTTAGGAAAAATAAGCAATTGCTTTGTTTTAATACAGATTACGATATTGTGTGGAAAATACCGTCAAATTTGTAGGTAAATTGAATTTCTCACGAAATATTTTGAACCCAAGTAATACTATGACTTTTCCCGAGCACATTTTGGGTACACAAGAATACGTGAGTTTATTTATATAACAAAATGTTAATAATTACTGTGTTAATCGGCTGCTCCAAAGCGATATATGTGAAACACTTCAAAAAAGTATAAATGACTGTCAACAAAGGTCAACAAAGTCATGTGATATAACAAATATGTTAATATATACCCGAGAGAACCCTCTATGTAAATTGGAAGTACTAAAGTACAATACTTACAAATTAAAACCAAAACCGACCTCGCAATGCAATATTATGTTTTGAGCGCATTTTAAAGCTTCGGGAAGCCTTAACATAGCTGCGCGGCTGTAAAGTTTACAATATCTTGGGAATTTTTTTGCAATAGCATATAATAATTTTTACAAGGTTTATAAAGACAAAAAACTTGCCAGAAGTTCAATCACCAATTGAATTGATTGTTTTAGTGAAGGAAGGGAGATGGTTAAAAAAGATGTTTGTTCTGTTGCCCAGTGAAAGCAAGCTGGGGAAGAGATGTATCCTTAGCAATTTATTATGATAGATCGCCAAGTTACAGTTAGGAAAATAGTTGAATATCTTAGCAAAAATATAATTATTAAATCCCTAAAATATCGTTTACTTGAGACTTTAAACATATCAGAAATTATTTTAAAAAAAAGGCGCCCATACATTATCCATAAACGACGCTCTGAAGAAAGATGACTCGGGTTGTGATAGTCACCATGCTCATTCTGGGAAAGGATATCCTTATCTACCCATCCTATTGCCGAGATGTGGGCATTACTGACAAATGAACTGTTCTTGTTAAAAAAAATAACTTCCATGGTTGGAAATATGACTCAGAAATATCTTTTAGCTTCTGTGAACAGAACGCTCGGATCATGTCACGTGACCGCCTGGATCACGTGATTTGCGCATAGGCAGAACGGTTTCAGATGCATATTAAAAAATAACGAACACTGAAACCTTATTTTATTTCTTTTATGGAAGTAATTCAATTAATTGGCGAACGCTAATCACCCATCGTAGTTACATAAGAATGAGACCCACTTCAAAACCTTCAACTCAACATTTTGATATATCAACGAAGTTTTATTAATTAACAATACTTACTTTTATTCATAATTACTTTTATTCGATATATCTTTATGAATTCAAAATAAAACGCGCCACAAAGTCTATCACATCTGTTTTTTATTTTGATATTTACTGATTTAAGACGATATAATGACCAACTTTTAACTAAACTGTTTGAAAAAAAGGGATGATTTCAACTTTTTTATCCCTAACTTTCCTATTTTATGTAGTTTTTTTGGTTAAAGTTTTGGTTTTCCTGTTATCTTCAGCGCATTTTCCAGGTGTATTTATATAGTGCCTTTGTAATTTATTGCATGCAAAGGTGTGAAGTCAGGGCAGGAAATCACTTCTTGCTTGAACATACACAGCCACCTGGCCAGGCAACATGCCTCAGGCGGTTAGGGGATAGGAGACAACATCATTTGACTGCATTGATTATGCAAGAACTAGTCCATTGTCAAAGATAGATTAAGGTGTAAATTATTGCAATAAATAATTTAAAAATGTTTTTTTAACCGAAAGTAAGGAAAAAGAACAGTTGATGAAGAAAAGTGAAAAACAAGACTGCTGCTTTTATTTGAATAAAGTCAACTTACATTGTACCAAAACTGAATGTTATATGAGAAATGGGCTTGGAAACAACAAAATATGAAGTTACCTTCTTTTAATAATGCTGTAACATGTATGTTTGAGGCTCGGGTCAATTAAATGTTTTAAACAGCTGTTAAATGAGGTATATGACATTCTAGTTCAATTATTTCTCACTTGATCAAGTTGAATAGATTATTTTTCAACTAAATAAAATGCCATTTATAACTTTTTTAAAGTACCTCTCCCCCAACATCCCTTAAAAAACTATCATGTTTGTTGTTTGTCATACTCAAATGACACATTTTAATCCAAGCAGGAAAAAAGTATCCACTCCTCGGCTCCAAGCTACTAGTATAAAAAATTCCTGGGCATGCAACAAATAGATTAATACCTATTACTTTTATTTTGAAGTAATATTTCTAATTTCTTGATTTAAAAAAAATCAAATGTATGTATTATTTTTTATTTTATGTGTCTAAATAATTGTCATATTATTGTGTAAATTGTGTTGTTATTCTTATGAATTGAACACAAATTTATGAATCTACTTACCTTTTAATTATATAAATAAGGATTTCATTATAATGATAATTAAAGTACATAAAGTAACTGTTTTTAATATCAAAAACACAGTAGAGAGTGCCCTTATGAAAACTTGTCGCACATAAACTGCCGTTTTGATTTTAAATTCAACAATTAATGAGAAGTCTGATCAGTATGTGCATTTGAATTTTAGCAAATCATGAGAACTTGAATGATGTCTTTGCAAAATTTTAACAGTTTATGGGAACTTTGATGAGTATCTTTTAAATTTTACAAATTAGGAGAACTTTAAACACAATTATATGAGAAATTTGAACACAATTATAAAAGAACTCTGAAAACTGCTTTTGAAAGTTATTTTTGATAATTTCAACTCTTAAGAAACTTAAAAATAACCTAGCCGATTCAATTGTCTGAACTATAAGCTAGGAAGAACACAATAATTCAAACTAAGATTAGAAGCATGCAAAGATTTCCCTGATCAGTAAATAAACTTGCAATCATACTTCCGCCTATCAGTACTCTCAGTACTTTGATTAATTTTTCCAACAGGGCAACGACCATCGTGAGTTTTTAGATTTCATTTTTATTTAATAATTTCGTTTTTATCTAATAATTTCGTTTTGATTTAATAGTTATGCTTTTGTAGTTTCTGTTTTAATTAATAATTCCGTTTCCTATTTAGATTTATTCTTATTTTAGGCTTCCATAGTCATGTATTTAAAATGCGTTAGTTCGTCTCAGTTACACACCAGGAAGTGGTAGTAGACAAACAAGGATAAGTTATTTTTGAAAACGATATAATTTTAAGTTCTATAAGAAAGTGCGGACTGGATTCGGGTTTTAATTTGACACTGAGTATGTTTTGATAGATTAAATTAATACGAGATTTAACCCGGTCAAATGAAGGTTCTAGCTGGTATGTTTGATAAAGATTAACCTATTTCTTTCATACTTCATTGTGGCTAGTTTTTGTATTGAGGCCAGTTTTTATTCTACCGGGATCTGCATGTCCTGATCTCTTCAGATTTTTTTTTAGTAAAGAGCATCAAAGGTAATATACTATTTCTGGATTTGTTTCAAATATCAGCATTTACTTAATTAGATATATTCAGCTCTGAAGTCAATCCCAAAAATGTATATAAATACTTTCTATATTTAAAGGTATGGGATTAAAATTCATCACATAATTGAAGTCAGCATTGTATACCCGAGACGAGGTAAGTAACCTGACCTGATATTTTTACCTGATACTGTATGTGTACTTTAAAAAACGGGCTTCATATTTATACACCTTTGGCGCAAACAACAATTTGCTAATTTATGAATACCGTTAATAAATCATAAATAAATACAAGACATGGCATGGATGTGTACACGCGAATTCATGATTTCGCCAACCACTCAATACCTATTCTAATATAGGATTGACTATATAAATTATTTTGTTCATTGAGAAATGAATCTAAAAAACGAATCGCACACTTTATGAAAGCCGAAGGCTTTCATAAAAAAGTGTGCGATTCGTTTTTTAGATTCATTTCTCAATGAACAAAATATTTTATATAGTCAATGCTTATAATTCAATTTCAGCGAAAAACATGTTTCTTTTCATGTATATACTCATTATTTAGCTAACTCAAAAAATTGTGCACGAAATTTACATGCCGACAGGTGCGTAGAAATATATCGATTGGAAAATTACACGATTCTTGGGAGCGGATCCAAAAGCCTGTAGTACACAAGGCGGGTATAATTTTCTTTTAAATGTTATAAAAATAAAGAATTCCCCGTTGTGTTTTATTGTCTTTATAATGATTTACTAAGTTATCGATAACGTGAGTTATGAAAATTTGCACCTGCAATTTTTAAAAGCGATTACACATAAAGCAGGCAGAAACTTGCTTTGTTGTCAGTAAGCAAACGGTCAACGGTACATGTAACACGTCGAGTGGAGTGCAATGGAATATTAGAAAGAGATATCTTCAGGTTAAAAAAAAATCTAGAAATAAACTTGCTTGTCGATACACCTTAAAATACACGTACAACTTGTGACAATTAACATGGTTAATATCCTGTATAAGTTTGATGTGCAGACGAAATACGTGAGAATGTGATAATAACACTCACATCAGGAAAACTTAGTCTAAGGTCCTTCGTATCATTTAATTTTCATAACCTACATAACAATTTTTTTTCTAGTTTTGGTTTTCAATTTGTACTAAATTCAATGTAAATTCTTTCTTTACAAATAAAAAACGTAAAACACGTGCTTCTTTACAGAGTTATATCCCTTGCCATCCCCGGCATTACCCATAGACAACAATTACCTCGCTTAATAATTTATTTGAATATTTTTCTGTTTTCTTCTCAACAAGAGTTTTGATTGTATATTTTAAAAGTAGAAACATATGATTAAAATTTTTCCTTTAAAGCACACGGAGAGAAACAAAAGATTTACAGAAGCTGAATTCAAATCATGAAAAAAACATTGTCGTACGTTTCAGAGAGTATTAGTTTATAACACAGTCGCGGTTACACAATTCTGGGAATGACAAACACTAACAATAATTGTATCAAAATGAATTATGAAAAGTAGTTCGGTTACAAATAATAACATTACATTCATCGGAAAATGAAAAGAAAAAATTCTCCGTAGAAATACATTAGTTCAAAGTGATGAAAGTAAGGAAAATTGAATTATTAATTGCTTTAATTGCAAAGTTTTGAGTGCGTCAATTTATTTTCATTTATGTACACGCACAGTATTTACACTTTTATCCACAAAATCAACGAATGGACACTTCGTCTTTCATTTCTCATAAAGATGTCTGAGTCTGCCCATAGTCAATTTCCAAACGTTCTCAACAGGATATTAACCTGTCACCCACTTTCAAAATTCTGACCAAGAACAGTCATTCAGACTGCATCTTTAATTTGTTTGTGATATCCGTGAATTAGTGCACATTATATGCGATATATTTGGCTGAAGAAAACTGTTTTTCTGTCATGGTAGAATCAATATTTAATTACTAGTACACCGTATACCCCGGACAACTTGTACCAGGCCCAAAGCTTTTTCTTTACGAGAGAGAAAATGAGAGTCTCTTGATCTTATTTATATGAATTTCAAAAATAAATGTATGGAAAATTAAACTTTAATTAATGTGTTATAGGTTATGGGCTCAATATCAGAAGAAAATGATAAAAAGTATTGATACAAACATTTATGACGAAAATTAAAATAGCGTATGTCATAAACACCAGCTTGCATTTAACTTAAAATTAGCAACCTTATGTATAATATAGAAATTGCCATTAATCTGCTAAGAACTATTACAACCACTTGGCAACAAAAACAAAATCATCAGAAGCTTTTTTATGCAATGTTTATTATATTTTTAATATAAAATCTGTTAGACGTGCTATGGGGTTCTTAAATTTGTTACAGACTTATCTTTATCAAAACTTGTGAAATGTGAACATTACAAAATATAAAGAAATACTTGAAATATGGAAATACTTGAACATCATCTGAATACAATTTAGAAATAGATGTTGAAAAATTATTTTAAAATAATCTTTTTTTATTTACAAATACGATGACAATTTCCACAAATCTCTCTTCTCTTAGAACCAGATGACTATGACCTGTAATTTAGATAAAACTACAAAAAGGTTAAAATGCAGAAGTAAGGAACATTCATGATATTCCATTCTGGAAATGCAATTTCAGTTTTTATTATGCCAAAGTTATCAAAGATTCGGAGGCATATTGTTTTTTCCCTGTCCGTCTGTCAGTCTGTCTCTCTGTCTGACTGTTTGTCCGCAAAAACTTTTACCTTGTCTATAACTTTTGTTTGGTTAGAGCTATGGCTTTCATATTTTAAATGTGTATTCCTTGTGACAAGATCTTTCCTTCGGTACCATAAACATATCTGACCTCTTTATCTTGAATTTGGAACCACTTTTGCAATATTTTCTTTCCATCTCGGTATTGGTAATCTACAAAATAACTTTAAAGTAATTGTACTTTAAACCAACTGTAAACCAACTTTTATTCGCTTGCGAGAAATATCGGCGAGTTTCGCGACTTACGTTGACTCGCGAATAATAATCGCTGCGAACTATTTATTTTGCTTTGTATTTGTAGAGAATGTTTCTCTGTCGCGGATTGATTTCAAACTGACAAATCGCGTATAAAGATGACGCGAATAAAAGTTGGTTTACAGTACTCTGATTCTACACTTAAGTACGCTGAAGTTGATTTTTAAAGGATGCTGGAGATCCTCATTGACATGATCCTCATCCTCATGTAGATCTTCCAACAATCTGTTGGAATGCCGCTGGGCACTAATTCTGCTCCTTTATTAGCCGACCTGTTTTTATATTCCTATGAACCAGAATTTATTCAAAAATTTCCACATGAAAAGGAGAAAACACTTGTTTTGCTGGGGCATCAACCTCGACATTTAGATACAACGACGACGTATTATCGATTAACAATGGTAACTTTCATTCATATGTTTACTCGATATATCAAATTTGAAATAAAAGACCCCACAGAGTTTACCAAATCTATTTCATTTTTGGATGGTTTGCTGACTGTAAACTAGAAAAAAAAACTAACAAGTAAATTGTATGGCAAACGAGATGACTTCAGCTTTTCCATCGTCAGCTTTTCTTACCTATGTAGTAATATTTGTATCCCACAACCACCTACTTATGGTGTTTTCATCTCACAACTTATTAGATACTAACGAGCATGCTGCGAGTGAGAGATAAGTTGATGTTACAGGGATTTCAACAGCCTCGTTTAAAGTCAGCTTTTCGTAAATTCTATGGCCGTTATATTGATCTTGTTAGAAAATATAACCCGTCATTGGGTCGTATGTCAGCAGACATGTTTCATACCAATTGTTAGGTCTTTGTTTTAATACTGACTTTGACAACGGAATGTTCCATCTATCTGATCTATACATATGGCTCACGTCTAGTTGGACCGGTCAACATGGGATGCTTACTACTCCTAAGCACCTGATCCCACCTCTGGATTTGTACTGATTATGGTTTTTTATTAGATAGATCACTGTTCGTTATCTTCACCTCGTCATTATATGAAATACGGAGATAACGAACATTAATATAGAGTCTATGAAGAGTCTCTATATAATATATACAAATGCAAGCAGTTATTAATACTACATATTCACTGGATTTGAAGCCGTATTCACAAGGGGGGGGGGGGGTGTCATTGCGCGTGCAGGGGCATTGTGACGTCACAATCAATACCCCGAATAACGTTGAAAACGACGGTTGCAACTCCCAGAACCAGCTGTGTATTTGAGCAGAAAAAATGTTAGGCTAGTCTATCGCAGGATTATTTTCCAAACATTTCGATGCCGTACACACAGCAAAAGGCAAACATGGAAGTTATAAGTTGTTATCTAGACATCTTCTTTTTATATTTCTTTTCACCAGAAAAATATCAATATTGACCGAAGCTTCGCTTTTTCTGGTGAATAGAAAAAACCCAGTCCATTATTGTATAGTATTCAAGCTTAGAGTCAATTCAAACAATACAAATCGGGAGCAAAGCAAACACGAACTCAGCTATGTTAAGAAAGGAAATGGAAAATGCGATCTTAGTACATTCTTGATATGTATTATTTTAAAAAAAGATTGTATCAAAGTAACTGTAAACATGAAGAAAAGGTAAAATAAGGGTTTGTGGCTTACTCAGTACCAGTTACAACGCATGACTGGTATAAAAACAGAACTGTTTAACTAAATGTAGAAAATGAGGTTAGTGCAAGGGCATACGCATGTTTTTGGAGAAAAAAATTATACATATTAAAAAGGATTTACATCGGCATCCCGAAAAGTGCTGGGAGCTACTTTGAGCTGTTTCGGAAATGCTCGTAATTTTGCCGAAAATGCATATAATAGCTCAAAATTTCCACTTCGTTTAAATTCTGTAATAAATAAAAATAATGTTATGCCGACATAATTAACTCTAAACACTTTTCAAAATATACATGGCATATGCAATTGATATTCCATATTTCAGCTCAAACAGTCTAGTCTATGCCCTTGCACTTTTGAGGTTAATCAGGTATACATATATCATGTTAGCGATATTCTTTACATTCTCTGTCATTGTGCAGCTCCATAGCACCTAGATAAATTAATAATCTATATCATTGTTTTAAATAAATTATTTCCTTTTAATTTTATTGATTATATTTAAACATTGGCGATGGTTTTATATTTATTTAAGCATTTTTGTAATTATTAAACCAATGGATCCACTCCTTTGGATCACTTGTACTGCGTCAATTCAAGGCTAGTGACGTCATTTATGATTATGATTTGCTTCTAATAACTAGGCAGTATTGCTATCAAATGTTGCGATTTTTTTATAAATAATTGATAAAAAAGAAAAGAAAATGCAAGTTGTTATTTATGCATCATCATGTGGTTAAATAGATTTTTGTCGCTTGTTTATTTTTAATGACGTCACAATGAAACTTCTCATACAGTGTATCACAGTGTATCACAGATATGAAGTTGGGTCTTCCTTAATGTAGCTGAGGACCTTCAAAAACATCAAAGGTGGGATCAGGTGCCATGGAGGAGAGAGCACCCCCCTGCCGAAAAAGGTTCCATATGATAATTATACTGTAAAAACACAAATAGCTGTCAAGACACTTAAGCTTTCATTTCACAATATCTTAAAAACACTATGGCCTTCAAATTCAAAATTCTATGTGTGAAAATTTTCATGGTGTTTTTACCTTTTCAAAGCTATATTTTAATGTCGCTATTGTAGGCTACACTTATGTTCTTCGAATACCCTAACTTGTTCTCCTTTAAATCCCTTCATTACTTTCAAATGAAAGTACCATTAGTAACAACACACTATTTGGATATAGCAACAATACGTAGCACCTCTAAATATAAAGAACGGGAATGAGTGATATAATTTATGAAAATAATTATACTAAAGTTATAATCCAACTTTATGCATGTAAATCATTTTAATACAAAAAAATAAATACGACAAACACACTGAATTAATTGTAAACCAAGGTTTTTGGAAACATTTAAACGATCACACAGTGGATCCTGAACATACCCATCTTTAGCGGACTCCGAGCGCCAACGCCCATGTCTTTTAAATATCCTGTCCGGAATTCCACGTACCACAGATGTAGTTGTTCTGGACACCGGAACGCAAACTGTGCAGCCCGTAATCTCTGATGTTAATCACAATGCCTGTAAATGCATCAATGAATATTTCACGAACTCTGGTTTAAGATAATGGTTTTACACAATTACGTAAACTGTATCCTTTCCTGTCTTAGAAATTGCACAGAATACAAAATCCTGAGAATCATTTAGAACTCCAGCTAAACGAAGATATAACTCAAAGTTAGAAACAGGACACATATCCGAAAATGTTCTTGCAATAACAACTCTAGTACCATCTCTATAAATATCAGTCTTACTGGACTCGATGAATATTTCAACATGATCATCAAAAAATTGGTCGTCAGATCTTTTGATATTTATAAGTTCTCTACTACGAAAAAATCCTGCGAATGCTAACAGTATCGTGCTGATAATTCTCTGATTATAAAGAAATTTTTTAACAAATAGTTTCAAATACATATCACATAAATTATCAACAGTAATTGGCTCTTTCTTTGAAATAGGTTTTGCAACTTTACGTTTGGCACCTTCCATAACATTTTTAACAGACTGGTCGTCCGTCTGAGACGTAAAACCAACAAGATTATGAGCCCATTTAATAGCATAAAAAGTGTCAATTATAGGAGATGAAGAATTAGCCTGTTGAGTTAAACATGCTAGATAAATGGATACATGTAAAGTTTTAGAAGAGAAAATATCACTTTCTTCAATTTCTTCATCGAGAGCCCATTTCTTAAATCTCAAAAAACTGTTACAGTATTTGTAGATGGTGGAATCCGCTCGTAAACCTTGAATGATCCCAAGGAGAATATAACTTTTTTACGTAACTTTAAAGGCATTTCATTCAATTCTCTATCAAAAACCTGCAAAAACTTTGTTACTGAACACCAATATGTATTTTGTTTTTACTTTTAAAATCAATATATATGTATTACCATATAAGATTAAATTAATTTTGCATATTAAATATCTTTTGCATATGCAAAAATAATGATAAAATTCAAACTCGCCTAATGACAGTACCACAAATGTGGTGGGATAAATGTCCCTGCATTCAAATTTTCTTATTATTTAAATATAAGCCATATAAAATTTTCAATAAATACTGATCAGCATAAATTCAAACTCGCCAAATGGCAGCGCCACAAATGTGGTGGGATAATTATCCCTTCATTCAAATACTCTTATTATCTAAATACAAGCCATATGCTTAAATGCGTAATACTGAGCAAACGCATCTTTAAATATAATTCAAAATTTTCAAGATCAGAAAAAATCAAACTCGCCAAATGATGTACCAAAAATGGGGTGGGATAAACATCCCTGTAGTTGAAGTTTCATATTCTTTGGAAAAAAAAAACGAGCCACATGACTACAAGAGCTTGGTACTGAGCAACCGCATCTAAAAAATATGATTCAAAATGAATTTCATTAATTGTGTATAAATTATACTCGAAAATCAAAAACAATTGCAAGCATTCTAAATTTTAAATCTTCTTTACCAAAAATATTAGAACCGAGTTTACCACATCTGTAAAACTCCTTTTGTGTTGGAAGATCCTTCCATTCTACAATATGTGACCTGTAAATATCAGATATCAAAATAGGCCAAAGAGCCGATGATTACCATAATGGAACTACTAAAGTTCCATAACCTTTGCATTTAAACAAATTTTCCAAAACTCTAGAACTAAGATAAAATGAAGGCACAATCCAGACAATCCAACCTGTCTAACTGACTGTAAAGGCATCGACTGCATACAAAAATGGATTCCACAATCTGAAACAGAATTTATCTACTTTTGCATTATAGTCACGAGCAAACAAATCTTTATCATAAGGACCCCATTCAATAGCAAGTTTGTCAAAAACATCTTGTACTATACCCCAATCATCAAAGTCAACAATTCTGCTCAAATAATCTGCTTGCTCATTGAGCTCTCGTGGTATCCATTCTATTTCTATATTAAATTCGTTTTGTACACAAATGTAAAAAAATCATAGCAAGATTTTGTAATTAAATTTTCATACTTCCCTTTTCAACAATTGAAACAACATTAGCGTTATCTGTGAACCATTTTATATTCTCACCTTTGAGAAAATGTAAAGAAGAACAAAGAACTCTATTTCTACTGCTGCCAGTTCTCTCCAGGTAGAACTCTTAGTTCTCTCAGATTCTTCCCGAAATATTCTTACCTGTCTGAAGACAGTATCCCCCAAAACCAGTCTCACTTGTATCTGTATGCACAACCAAATTAGAATTTGGCGTTATTTTCATATTTCTACTGTGCAATATATCTAGAGATGACTTACAAAAATTAATCTGATTCTTACTTTCTTCAGAACTGGAGATCATGCTGTTCCAAGTAGGAGCCGATAAAATGTCAATACCTAAACATCAAGTCATTAATTGAGCTACATTACCAATGACTACGGACATAGATATAATTTGTCCAACCAAACTTGCTATGCGTCTTACCTTAACGAGGTTCGCTCCTGAGTTATATCTTAACCTATATTTTAAAAATTCTGCATAATGTTTTAATTCTTGCAATAAAATTGGATTCTACAATGCCAATTACACTATATTCAGTTAAAACTCCATGATTAAATTCCATACCAAAAGCATTATGTGAGGAATTATATTTTGTGGCGGAAGGTTTTTTAGAAGAAAATGATCATTTTTTTCTCTTTTGAAGTATTTAAAGTATGTTAAGTTTGGATTCCTATTTTTACATGCAGTCTACACACAGAGTTATTTTGTGCAGTGAACTGTTTTATACTGGTCCTAAATTATATATTAAATAAACTGTCATGAATTCTATCATCATATTTGATAAATATAGCAAATATATTGTGAAAATCGAGAAAAAAATATCCCTATTTTAAGCTTAAAATTAGCACTATTTTAGTAATATCTAAAAATTAACATCACAGACCCCCACTTTTTATTTTCTTTTCTGAATATATAAGATACTTTTAACCATTCTTCTTAAATTCAGTAAAATGTCATTACTTTCAAATGATTTTTTTTTGCTTGTTAAAGTTCTAATGCCAGAAAAATGAAATTTTTTGAGTGCAAAAAGGTCAAATAATTAAACATGCGGAGTAATTTGAAAAAAAAATTTCATTGTCACAAATTTTAATGTGTCTATTCAAGATGAAATAGGACTGTGTTTGTTCACATAATTTATCTGAATAAAAAATATTGGAGGAAAAACTTTAAAAAATTGATTTATGTGTAAGACATATTTACAGTGCAAAAAGGTCAAACTAAATGCTCTGTAGCGCCAAAAGAAGCGCATTGACCCCCAATTTTTGTTTTGATTTTTAATTAAGCTATGTGTATAAATTCTAGAAATATACTTGATAAAAAATTCTCATTACTTTTGATGGCAGGATCCAACCTCCTTAAACAACTCCAAAATATTCAATAACTTGTGAAGGAAACCACATAGATTTTTCTAACTAAGGTACACAACCTGAACAAACTAAATCATACTGTACCTCTCTGGACATCTTACATGCTTCATTGTACTCACCATGACATCCAAAAACGTCATCTAGATACCTAAGAAAAGTCTTACCTTCTCTACGCCATTTCTTGACTAAAGGTCTTGTAAGTTTAGTGAAAATATAAGGCGCTGAAGTGAGACCAAATGGTAGTACGTTGAAACAGAAAAAGCGAATCTGCGAACTAAATTTCCAAGAAAAACGTAAATACTTCCTGTGATCAGGAAAAATATCGATATGATGATATGCGCGTGTTATATCAAATTTAAAACACCAGCTATCTTTATTCGCGTACAAAAGAGCAGTTCTTACATCATCATATTTCACTTGCTGTTTCCATATATGTTTGTTAACTTCCCTCAGATCTAAAATAAGCCTTCTCTTGCCAATGAAATTGACTGCAACAGAAAGAGGATTAATTACTAAAAATGCTGTATCTTTCTCTGAAATTAAACCATTATCTAGTAAATCTAAAATTGCTCCTTGGACAAATTCATCCTTCTATAAAGCAGAATTTTTATTTCCGGAAAGACTCTGCCGTGGTAAAAAATAAAACGGTATTTTATAACCATCATGAATTGTATCAATAATATACTGACAAGCATCTATATATTTCCAAAATTCAATATTTGTTTTTAATCTCCCTCTAACACAAACTTTGCCACCTTCTTTATACTCATAACTTTCATTGAAATGATCAATAGTGTTTTTCTCATTAAAATACTTATATGTCACAAAAGATGAGCTTTTGGGACTTTCATCCTCTCTTTTTATTCGATTTGAGCTCTGGACAGTCTTTTCGTTGATGGTTTGGGTTTCCGCAGTGGAAACATCCAATGGGAAATCTTGTGGCTGGCATGGTTGGGAAACCATAAGGCGTTGGTCCACGAAAAGGCTATCGTACTTGACAAGGAAAATAAGGAGCAATGCTTCTTTCGCCACTACAGCACCACGACCATAAAAGAGCTACTTTCAGATTTCTGTTTCTCTTTTTGTTTTTCTTTTTCTTTCTTTTCTCTCAAAGCTTTGTTTTCAGCTGTAACCATTCTTTTTTCGTCATCTGAATCGTCTGCCAAAGGATTAGTTACATAGTTTTTAACAGTACTCCAGCCACATGGGGAAGCATCGGTCATTTTGATAAGTTTATTACGTTTCTGACAAGGTCGATAACTTCCGTAATAATCTCCTTACAGTAATCATATTTCATACAATGACTTGTAACATGTCCGCGCTGGCCACGCCCGACACTTCTTCGTTTTTCATATCTTTAACGTGATCTACGTTCCGTTCTAAACTGGTATTTAAACAACTATTCACCTCTTATATAGCCTTGCCAACGAAACCGGCGCACAACAACCACGCGATAATAAACAGGTATTCGAATGAAAACCTTGTAATTGAAAACAGTAATTCATAATAACAACAAGTAGAAAATGATTTCTGTCTAATTCGTTCCTCAAACGAAAAAATCATATTTCATATAATTATAAGGAAAATATGTTAGGAAAAGTCATTACTTTTCACAAAATCAGTATTAATTTCTAAATAAAGACATAATTTTTAAATAAACAAGATGTTTATTTTCAAGCTTATGATGCATTCTCATACAGCTAAATATTTTATTTCTTTAATTTTAGCACGACCCACATTATGAATATTCTAGGATTCAGCACCCAGTGTAAAGTACGACAATGTAATCAATGTCTGAGGGACACAGAATTCCACTGTAACTCGTGTAAACATGACCTGTGTCTACAGTGTAAAGAGAAACATGTTTAAAACTTAGATACCAAATATCATAGCGTTATGTCCTATAGATCTCTTCACGGTGAAAAGAGCTACACTGTGCAATATAAAGTACGACAATGTTCTCACTTAGTACAATGTGTGAATATCACAGAATTCTACTGTAATACGTGTGAACATGACTTGTGTCGACGGTGTTTAGGGAATCATTTTATCGATCCAAATACCACACACCATTATACTGTGTTTTACCGTGAGAAATATAAATACTTCCCCAAACAAGAGACCTGTGTAAGTCATCCAAACAGAATTTACGAAATAGACAAAGGAACACTCAGCACCCGGTGTAAAGTACGACAATGTTCTCAATGTCAGGGGGACACGGAATTCTACTGTAAAACGTGTAAACATGATCTGTGTCTACAGTGTAAAGAGAGGCATGTTATTGATCTCAATACTATGTACCATGATGTTGTGATTTACCGTGAGAAATATGACTACATCCCGAAACAAGAGACCTGTGTGAGACATCAAGACAGAATTTATGAAAAGTTCTGTGACTCTTGTAACTTTCCTATTTGTGTCCAATGTAAAGTACACGAAAAACATCAAATGCTGGATATTAGGAAAGCTTATAAAACATACCGTCAACCGTGCAAAAAAGTCGTTCACAAAATCAGACGAGAGAATCTTTATAACAGCCGTATTCTCCTGGAAAGAATCAAAACTGATATAAAATCTGTTCACATAGATATCTCCAACCGTCGATCAGATATTTCAGCAAGACTAAATGGCATCATTGACGCTGGGATATATGATGTTAAAAACAGATATACAAGTGATGTGATGCAAAAATTACAACGAAAGAATAGAAAAATGAAGAGACATCTTGCCATCATTGAAAATTATGAACACAGATTTAAACAGCTAGCAAACAAAGCAGTCAAATTTCTCTTCTTCTTAAAGAAAACCAAAGTCCCAAAGATGAAAGACACTCCTTATCTTACACAACAAGCATTGCTCTTTCAGACTGAAGAAATCAACATCGTGGATGTGATTAAGTTACTGTGTAAAATTCCAATCATAGAGGCAGGAAAAAGACCAATAGGAAATGAATGTCAGCTGAACCTAATCCCTAAACCTATGCTACAAAAATCTGTCACATTAAAAGGTTTTAATGGTGTTACACATATTTCCCATGCGACATCAGATCGAGTTTGGATAAGTGATGGTGACAATCTTTTCTTGGCAGACGCAAAAGGTAACGATCTACATCATCTGACAGATATAAGACTGGTTAGTTATGGAGCACATACAGTGAACATGACCTGTGATCTTATTTATATAGACATGGATTATAACATTAACAAACTTTCTAAAGGAAACAGAATAAAATCTACACTGATAAAGAGATCAACACCAAGGATACTACTCTGTGTCTACTGCTCCGCTTCCAATGGAGATCTTGTGGTCGGAATGTAGAGTATTGATTCGTGGTCAGGCAAGGTAATTCGATATAATAATGAAGGAAAACTCATACAAACAATACATGACAATTCAGGGAAAGAACTGTATAATCTTCCCAGGTACATTACAGAGAACAGCAATGGAGATGTTATTGTGTCTGATCTGACCGATATTGATATAAATGGTAATGGTCATGGTGCTGTAGTGGTAACAGATCGCAAAGGACGACATCGCTTCTCCTACACAGCATCCCAATCAGAATCAGACCTCCAGCCTCATGGAATCTGTACAGACACATTGTCAAACATTTTGTTGTGTGATTCTAAGACCAACACAATACATTTAATTGATAAGGATGGTCATTTCCTATCACTGATTTTGACACGACCTCAAGGGATAGACAGACCGCGGTGTCTGAGCTATGATCACAAAACTCACCTTCTCTGGGTTGGATCATGCGACAGCAACAGATTGTGTGCATACAGATACATAGAGAGGAAGGACTATCTGACGGATCATAAATAATAATAAATTTTGATACAAAAACAAGTGCACACTTGCATCTAATCATCTGACAGATTTTTGTATCCAGCGTATTAGAGATAGATATTGAAATCTCGCATTAAGGGCTGTTTAATAATTCAGAAGTGAAAAAGGAATTAGATAGATTACACGATCAGTATGTAAAGGTTCCAGATGACAAAGCTGGTAACAACATAATCTTTGTTTGTAAGGCTCATTATTTGAATTGTATTTTAGAGGAACTAGGATTTAATTCTACGGGTGGAAATCCAACTTACACCCATACCTCCCTTTCTAAGGAGGAAATTCTACAAAATCATATGTCCGTTTTAGATATCTTTAATGTTCCCAACAAACAAAATAAATTTGAATTACACTACTCTTACTGGATTCCTAAACTTCATTAAAATCCTTACAAGCAAAGATACATAACGGGTTCTGGTAAATGTTCCACCAAGCCTCTTTCTTTACTCCGCACTAAAATATTTACTGTATTGAAGGAGAAACTTCAGGAGTACTGTACAAATGTATATTCGCGAAGTGGTGTAAATCAGATGTGGAATATTATGTGTTGAAATTCGGAAATTCATCGCATGTGGTTAATTCTGCGGATAATTCTAAACAGCTTAAATTTTTTTAACTATAGCTAGATACATGTACATATACACAAATGTATGGGTACATATAATATAGTTAATGTAATTAGTAAATTATATATATATTCAGCTACACGCAATGACAATAAGCTGTAATTATAATGAAGAGGGTGTATTACATATACTCTACATAAACAGAACTATTTGACAAGGTAGGAAATGTACTTTGTTGGAGAAGAATATAAGAAAAATGTAATTTAATCATGAAACATTGCTTCCCTTGTTTGATCGTTTCATAGGACGTATTGTAAATTATACTTCTGAAGTTTGTGGTTTACTTACAGCATCTAACAGAGAGAAACTTCATCTTGATTTTGTAAACATGTTTAAGGGGTAAAAAGGACAACATGTAATATAACTGTCTTTTCTGAATTAGGATGATATTCTCTGTTTTACCAAAGAATGTATAATATAATTAGGTTTTGGGAAAAACACTTGACAATAAAAATTGTATAATTTTACGAAGTTACAATATTTTATATGAATGTAAAAGATGATCGAACTCGAAATATCTTAAACAATACAAATCTGACAAGAGGGCATAAACACGGACCTTTGAAAATTCCAGGCTTGGGATCAGGTGCCTAGGAGGAGTAAGCATCCCCTGTTGAACGGTAACACTCGCCGTGAGCCCTATGTATTGATCAAGAAAAACAGAAAATCCCGGTGGCAAATTCAGTATAAAAAGAAAGGTCTAACATTTAGCATGAAACAAGTCAGCCAAAACACCACCCAATGAGGTTATATTTGCTAACAAGGTCATTATAACGACCAAATAAATTACGAAATGTTGCCTATAAAAGAGATTGTTAAAATCCCCATAACCTCAACTTATCAGAGAGTAGCATGCCTTGATTTAAAAAATAAATTGTACTCAGAGCAAGCTCTTTAGTAACGAATTAGTTGGGACACCATAAGGCAACGGGATTGTTGAAATGCCTGTAACATCAACTTTGTGTTGAAATAATGGGTCTGAATAAAACTTTGTTATGAAGTAATTCTGATTTTAACAGATGCAGTTTCAGAAAAGAGTTTTATTCCTGTAAAGGATAAATGAAGAATCATAGCCTAAATTTTAACTTGGAAACGTGATTGTTTAAGCAATTTACCCTGAAAGTGTAAATGACAATCTAATACTTTATTGCACATCTACAAGACAATTCTTTTATCTTGCAAAAGTTTAAATGCTACTGCATGAGTTTCAAGAAGATTTCTTGAACCAGGATTTTATAAAATAAAAATGTCGTTTTTGACCCCAGTTTGACCATCAGAGGGTAAAGGAAAATTCTTAAATTACAGGACACTATTAATCACTTTCAAAAATAATTTAGTTCCTGGGTAAAATATATGAGGAGATCCGGGGACCAATTGTCTCTCAAAACATCTATAAACGACCTAGATAACGGATGGAAGTAGAGAGTTAATGCCCTAAAGAATATTCATTTTTATTTTAAACGGGTGCATTTGGCGTTTTAAGGATGTTTTCTATTAAACTATTAATGTAAACTGCATGTATTAAAATTTTCTTTTTTAATTTGACTTCTGCACCAACCCGCTTTCCACTGAAAGTATTGAATAGAACCTAATAGATGTAAATGCATGTAAATGATTTTTTGTTTGCTTGTTTTGTTGTTTGACGTTCTTCTCGAGAGTTTAACTCATAAGGAGACTCCACCAATTGCCGGCGGAGAGCTGCAAATTTTGACCTATGCTCTGCACTCAGGGCAATTGAGCAGTGAGGGACCTTTTTCGTGCCAACACCTACTGCGACACAAGATCTAGGTTTATACGGTCTCTTCTGAAGGTCCGGTCTCCACGTCCCACAGTGGGATTCGAACGCGCGACGTAAGGCTATCTCCTTACTCCTCGACTCTAGAGATCTTACCACTGCGCCACGCGGGCTACGCATGTTTGTTTGCTTTTATTGTTTAACGTCCCTCTCGAGAATTTTTCACTCAAATGGAGACGCCACCACTTGCCGGTGGAGAGCTACAAATTTTGACCTTTACTCGGCACTCAGGGCCCTTGAGCAGTGAGGGATCTTTTTCGTGCCAGCACCTACTGCGACACGGGACCTCGGTTTATACGGTCTCATCCGAAGGACCGGTTTACACGTCCCACAGTGGGATTCGAACCCGCGACTCTAGAGCAAACGCTCTACCCACTGCGCCACGCGGGCGACCGGGCGACGCATGTACATGATAAATTAATTAATAATTAATTCAAGTTATTTAACCAATTTTATAGGTAAATAGACTGTAAATGAAGGATCATGAAGTAAATCAGATCTGCTTTCAAAGAACTTTTTTTTTTAAATCGCAATCAGGAAATTTTACCAAAATCAAAAACATCATAACGTATCTATTTACTTCAAATTACAAAGAGAATCTTATCATTGATATAAAAGTGTTTTGACATATCTAATTATGTAAATCTGGTCATTGTGTAAAGTGTTAATCACTGTTTTAAAAGCGCTTCTGTGCCTTTCAGACATTTCTTTAACTATGCGTGAATGATAATAATGAGTAATAAAATCACATACACACACATACAGACACACACATGCACAAACTCACACAAACACGCGTCCCTTCTTCCACACATAGATTCAATTTAATTTTTAGTATCCACATCTGTTTAACGCCACTTAACGAACATTTCCTTGTAAAGTAATTTTAATGTTCTTCGCTGATCGTTTTATGCATGGGTAAACGATTGCAGTCATTGTAGGTTGTTTTTTTTTTCAATGTTGCAATTGTTAAAATTACAACGAAAAATGAAACTACTTTGTTGCTTAAAAAACACCTGCATCATCTCGGTCACAATAAAGTATCATCTTTCGTAAGCTCTGAGTCGGATTAGCCGAACCGTTTATTTTTTCTTGCAATTGTTTACATACTTTTAAAAAACTTATTGAGAGGAAAATGTAGTCAATGGAATATCGTATTTCAAATTTTAACACCACGTTATATCCTAAGCATTTAAAATTTGCAATTTTGTCTGAGTTATACACAGAGATAAGGAATGCTTGTAAGACACACAGCAGGGTTTTTTTTTTTTTTTTTAGGGAAATCAGTCAAACAACAGAATTCACTGATTTTTTAAGAAGGTAAGAACTTGATTAAATTTATTTTCATTTTGTTTATTTAACTTGGTAATTGTTTTTAATGTGAAGAGGAATGTATTGCCTCGATTAAATATAAACAAGTAATTTAACCAGATTTGGGATTGAATATTTTTCTAAGATTGGTCTACTAGTATTTTTTTCATTCTTATAATTTGCTATTTTTTGAAGATCAAGTTTCCTATATATATATATATATATATATATATATATATATATATATATATATATATATATATATATATATATATATATATATACTTGCAAATGTGTCCCTTTAGGCCTATAAAACATTGTTTGAGGTAATCGTTTTTACATCAAGAGGTCACAAACTAGTTAGTGCACCTGAATTCATTGACCCCCTAAGAACTGGGTCACTTCCTTTTACTACGAACGTAAACAAAACCGGCTGAAATATCAAGAGCCTAGCGTAATTATGAATATTTATGAGATGCCTCTAACGATTAAAAGGAATCCGATGCAATACTTTATTTCCGGAATGTTTAGTATCATCGTCAAAAAGAATAACGATCGATAGCAACATATCAGTTTTTTTCTTTTTAATGTCTTCCACACTGATTTAACCTTATTTATCTTTGCCGATAATAACTGAATTTAATTTTTTTTTTTTTTCACATCAAAAGAATTATTGAAAGCTATTGCTTGGTTTTCATGTGCAGTTGTACATTAAACAAATAATATAAATAAATTCTAAAAAATATATTTATAAATAAATAAATAAATAAATAAATAAATAAATAACAAGGGCACTGAAGAAAAGAAAAAAAAATGTGAATGATAATAAGTAAAAAAAATGAAATTAGATTGTAAATGATGGGAAGATAGATATCAATTTTCTAAACAAAACAACACTAGATAAATTATAACTATATTTAATAAATAATTCTGAAATTAACAGTATTAAAATAAAACAAACAGGAAGCAAATATGAAACATATTTCAGAAAGTCATCTGATCTAATCTGATAACATTAAGTCCAGCATCCATTTTCCTGATATGCCAAGCTACTGTATTGGTATGTTCTACTGAATACAATATATGTGACACACCTGTACCCTAGGCTTTTGAAACACTCTATCATATACAAAAATAACACACCTGCACCCTAGGATTTTGATAAGGTCATCTGGGAACTACATAACAGTGACCCTCCTGTACCCTAGGCTATTGATATGGTCTACTGAGTACTACATGACAGGTAAGAGTCCAGTACCCTAGGCTATTTATCCGGTCTACTGAGTACTACATGACAGGTAAGAGTCCGGTACCCTAGGCTATTGATACGGTCTACTGAGTACTACATGACAGGTTTCTTACCTGTCATGTAGTACTCAGTAGACCGTATCAATAGCCTAGGGTACTGGTCTATTACCTGTCATGTAGTACTCAGTAGACCGTATCAATAGTCTAGGGTTCCTGGTGTCTTACCTGTCATGTAGTACTCAGTAGACCGTATCAATAGCCTAGGGTACTGGACTCTTACCTGTCATGTAGTACTCAGTAGTTCGTATCAATAGCCTAGGGTACTGGAATCTTACCTGTCCTGTAGTACTCAAAAGTTCCAGGTCAATAGCCTTGCTCACTTGTTTTATATCTGTGTAAAAGTTTTTTGTGGATTTTTTTTTTATATCGGTAGCCTTTTAGCCTATTATATATTTTTTCAATGCATGTCATGCATACCTCTTTGTAATAATTCCATCGTTTTCTGCATTCTCACTCAATCGTTTTCTTTTGGCAAAATAATTTAGTTTACACCTGTTGTTTTCAATTAAATTGTACCTGTTTTTGGAAAAGAACAGCATACTTCGAAATATAATGTTAATAATCTTACACACACACACAGATCTATCGTTACGTAATATTATATTGTATACATGTAGGTAGTTATAATCGGTTAATACTTCTCCTTACCATCTCCTTCTAGTTCAAAGTGTCGTTTATTGCTGATTCTCTGTGTGATAAATCTTGTTGTTGTTGTTTTTTCTAAATCTTCAAGAAATGCTTGTATTTCTTGGTAGTTCTTAAACTTTCTGACAGCCGGCATGGTTTTGTTTTGATTAGAAACCGCGCGAAAATGTCAAAGTCATTTCTTACATTATTATATTCGTATGGGAAAAAACTTGGATATAAAATAATGAATTGCTTCTTATTTGTATATAAAACAACAATTTAAACGTTGATTAAACTATTAAAAATGATAATAAAGTTTGTTTTCATTCTTCTTTAATTTATTGCGGATACCGGATCTGTTTGAGCTGACCGAGATATTTTTTCTCGTTATCAATACCTCATGAATATTCATAACTACGCTAGGCTCGTGATATTTAGACACAACCGAAATAAAATGAAAGGCGTTTAAACAAGACACGTATTAAATAAAAATTAATTTTCGCACACAAAATAAGATCTTTTCAAAACATGCTTTTTTAATATTGCACAAAACGTTATCTATTCATTTATCACAATAAACGTCGTCTTTGAACTTTCCCCTTACAAAGCATAACTAGAATAGCTAAATTTGTCAATTTTGATCTCTGTGATGACGACCCGTTGCTATACCTTCTCTTTGATAATGATATCCTGGCCGCATTAGATCTCCCCTTTATGGCTCCAGCCAGCGTTGAAGAGACTGAAGAGGTCGAGAAGGAGCTTAAGATGTCTGATATGGAAAAGCTTCCTAGCCCTGGTATGCCCACCCCCTTCTAAGAGATTTCTAATTCAATGTCTAACTGGAAGATTTAAACAGTTTGAGGACTCCAGACAATCTATATCAAAAAACGAAATACTAAATGGGAATTGAAACTCTTTCAAAGTATATATCTTATGAGTACCTCTAAATTAAAAATAAACAAGAGATGTTAATTATAAACAAAATTAATAAATAAATCAATCAATTCAAACAATGCCGATATCAGTATGTATAGGCAATTGTATGTTTTACAAGTATGTTTAGAGAATAACAATGCATTCACCAACACAAAGGCATACCGTATTTTATCAGCAGATTAAACAGATGGTTCTGAGAAAGAATTAAACGTATAACAACCAAACAATTAATAATTAAAAATGCATTTTAATTTTAAGGGAGCCGACTGGGGTTTTATTGTGTGAAAACTACTATAGAGAAACTCTTTAATTTTATACCATATGTACCTTGACTTCAGTACACTTGCAAAGCTTAGTGAAAATCTACCGTCTGGTTATTTTTTAGGTACCACTCCAAAATACAGGTACATTACTAAAGGATTATATAGGAAAAATCATTTTTTCGCACTTCGGATCAAATTATACAAATGCTACGATAGACTTTTTGCTCAAATTATATTATTTGATGGGTAATATTATATTGTACATTTTGTGCAAGATACACAAAATTCTACCGTCTGGTTTTCAGAGAGAGCATCTCAAAATGTCAAAATCCATGATATTTTCCTGTTTTTATGGAGTACAACAAAACATGACAGATACCACAGATTTACATAAAAAATAAAAAAAATAATTATTAGATTTTCAATTTCCTATGTTTAAAATTTCAAGAGCATATATTTTATACTTTTTATTTTATGCCATAATTAATGACCCCTCTTAAAGAACTACGGTTATTCATAACGTCAAAAACACACTATTACGACGTCTATCTACCCATAATTTAAAAAATCGTTTTAAAAATCAGTTATTTAAAAACGTAATTAGATTTTTAAACCTAAGATTTCTTAAATTTGTTTTTTTTTTATATAAATTATGTAAAAATAGTTGCTTTCAAAGAGTAAATATGCTTTATTTTACTATGCTGCGCGAAGCATTGCGCAATGAAAACCCCAGTCGGCCCCCTTAAAATCAACTAATTAAAAAAAACTAAAGTAGGTATTCAAACTAAGAAACAGAAAGCTACATATAATAAATACAGCCTAAATTAAAAAACAAAAGAACAAATAAAGCACAAAAATTAAGACAATCAAAATCAAAATTTTAAATAAATTCGATTTATGATTTAAAGATTGATTGATTGATTGTATGTTGTTTTACGTCCCATTCGAGAATTTTTCACTCATATAGAGACGTCACCATATACCGGTGAAGGGCTTCAAATTTTGACCTTTACTCGGCACTCAGGGCCATTGAGCAGTGAGGGATCTTTATCGTGCCAACGCCTGCCGTGATACGGGGCCTCGGTTTTTAAGGTCTCATCCGAAGGACCCTCAACTTTCACTTCAAAGTGCCGAGCGCATGGCGAAGGAACAGTCGCGGCCGAGATTCGAACTTACGACCTCCCGATCGCGGAGCGAGCGCTCTACCGACTGAGCTACCGTGAACGGTATTTAAAGATTGACAATTGGAGATCTTTTCGGATGTACTCAATTTCTAAACTGTTATTTGCAGAAAATTTGAGGAAATTTTATTGCAAAGCCAAGCCCCAACTTCACGAAGGGCGGGTGTTAATAGTTGCCTAAGCAAAAGTTTTTATTTTTTTTTTTACGAAAATAGCTTAAAAATCTTCGTGCTGCAATTAATGATTTGGGACATAGTTCGAGATAAGGAATTTAAAGCAGCGAATCACTCTAGATGTCATATGCATTCATCCTGAAGACGTACAACGCATATCTACATATTTTCTTTCTGCTCCATTGATCATCGCTAATATATAGGTATATGGTGACGTCTCTGTATGAGTGAAAAATTCTCGAATTTGACGTAAAAGAACATACAATCAATCAATCAATCAATCCTATTAATTCCTGTCGTTGTCCCTGACATACCCTGTCTACTCCCTGACATCCCCTGTCTTTGCCCCTGTTGTCAATGTTTACCCCCTGATGTCCCCTGACATTCCCTGATGTCCCTTTCAACTCCCTGATGTCCCCTGACTAAGTCCCTGACGACCCTGTCTTCCCCCTTTCTTTCTCTATCATTTCTCTTGGACCAGGAAAGGAGGTTAAAATATGAAATGAAAATAAAAATAAAACATTTTATAGATAGATAGATATAGATAGATACAGACGGATAGACAGACAGACAGCTAGACAGACGGGTGGACGGACGACGGACAACAGGTGATCAGAAAAACTCACTTGAGCTCACGTGCGCTAAAAAGTAAATAAATAAATTAATAAATACATAAATTACAATTAAAAAAAAATCAACAAATAAATCATGACTGAAAATCTAAAAATCCCAAATCTATAAATTCTAAACACAACCTGTTAGAACAACAGCAGTGAACAATACTGACTATCACCCCAAGGGAATTAAAAAACCTGTCTGCGTATGGTCATCAGTCATGTGTCTGCATCAATTGCTCAATGGGGTTTAAGCGGGAAAATAATTAATTCAAGAAAATTGTAAAAATAAATTAACCAACACATATTTCATAATTATAACTGCATATAGAATAAAAGAATAATACATCAATATACATCAAAATATAAAATAATGCTTTTAGCATATAGTTTTTCCGCTTTCTTAACACCCTCGATTCTTTTTTCCTTTTGAAAATATTAATTTATATGTCTGTGATTCGATACTCGTCTTTGTTTCCTTCTCTCACTTCAGACATTGTCAATAGTTTGACAACATATGGCCTTTCTTGAAATTCAGAGATATATTTGCTGCCAAGTTATTCTTTTATAGCTTTTCCTACAAACTCAGGGCTGTCGAGTACCGACTCATTATTTTTGATACACACAGAAGGCTATTCTTTTACGAAAGAATTAATATTACCATTTACTAACTCTTGAATTTTAACAATCTATTTTTTACTTCTTTTTTCTTTATTAAGGGATTCGTAATTTTTGTTCAAAATGCTCGACTTGTTCAGACTAATAATTCTGCACTGGTATTCTTAGCTTTAGATGACTTGTTAGATAATTGGGTTGAATGACATAACCTTGCTATGTGGCCTGGTCTCTTGCAGTAGAAACAAATTAAAACCAGTTGTTGTACATCCTCACAAAACCAGGGGTCCGGAATTTAACCGTTGAGTTTGGACCCCTGACAAATTGTATTCGATATTTTACGGGCTGAGTGCAGCAATATCTTTCGGAGAATTACAAACCCTGATTATTTTTCTTATCTTTCTACCAAACACATTAAACTTTCAGTGATAAACAATTTGTAACAACGATTTTAACTTTAAAATTAACTACATATCAGTATTACATGTAATTAAGAATGAGGAAATCCAACTATATTTTCTATAATTAACCTATTCTGATATATATGTACCAAGAATTTAAAAAAGATACTTTTTTTCTTCAATTTCAACAGATTGTTCTCCTTACGTCGTAAACCGTTCACATCATGGATAAACTAGGAATCAGTTCCCAGTATAAAGCACGACAGTGTTCACAATGTCAGGGGGACACAGAGTTCTACTGTAACATGTGTAAACATGACCTGTGTCTACAGTGTAAAGAGAGACATGTTATTGATCTAGACACGAAACACCATGATGTTGTCATCTATCGTGAGATATGTGAATCCATCACAAAGCAAGAGATCTGTGTGAGACATCCAGACAAAATTTATGAAATGTTCTGTAACTTATGTAAACTTCCTGTTTGTTTCCGATGTAAAGAACATAAACAACACTTATTACATGGATTGAGAACAGCCTATAAAACAAACCGACTACAACAGAAAGGAAACATTTGCCACATCAGAAGTGAAACTCTTTATAACAGCTGCTTTCTCCTGCCAGTAATCAAAACTGACATAGAAACTTGTCTCACAGAAATCTCCAAACGACAATCAGAGTTGTTTATAAAAGCTAATAGATTAAAGAACTTGATTGACACTGTGATGTGCGATGTTAAAATCAGATATACAAGATATATGATGCAAAGAATACAACAACAGAAGAGGAAAATGAACATATATCTTGTCAGCATAGAGAACTATGAACACAGAACTGAATTCTCAGCAAACACACCGGTAAAATTCCTTTTTTTCATCAAAAGACCCCGTGTAACCAAGATAAAGGAAACTCCTAGTCTTTCACAAAACCTCCTGCTTTCCCTGACCGAGGAACTAAACAAACAGGAAGTTATCAATTTACTAAGTGATATTCAAATCATAGAGGCAGGAAAAAGACAAGTAAGAAACGAATACCTGCTGAAACTGATGAAAACAGTCGTGATTTACAGATCCGTTAAAGTGACCGGTGTACGTCAGGTAAGACACATTTCCAGTGTCACATCTGGTAAGTTTTGGATCAATGATGGTGACAATCTCATCTTGACAAATATAGAAGGTAAATTACCTTTAAGTGATGACAATGCCGTTTTAATAAACAGAAAAAATTATGTTCTGCATCAGCTGACAGATATAGTTAGTGGATGGGGAGTACACACAGTGACCATTAACGGTGATCTTATTTATATCGATAGGGATGATAACATTAATAGACTATATAAAGATAATGAAACAAAGTCTACACTGATAAAGAAAACAAAACCATGGAAACCCCGCTGTGTCTATAGCTCTCGGTCCAATGGAGATCTACTGGTCGGGATGTGGAAAACTGATACAGATACCGGCAAGGTAACGCGGTATAACGACAAAGGGCAATGTATACAGACAATACAACAAAACAACACAGGGCAGGGACTGTATAGACATCCTTTCTTCATTACAGAAAATTGCAATGGAGATCTTATTGTGTCTGACTGGAGCCGTGGTGCTGTAGTGGTGACAGAGCATCGAGGAAGATATCGGAACTGCTATACAGGACCCCCATCAGGAACAGGTTTATCCCCACGTGGGGTCTGTACAGACGCGCTGTCAAATATCTTGGTATGCGATGCTATCACCTACACAGTACAAATGATTGACAAAGACGGTAACTTCTTGACCCTGATACTGGAAGAAGAAACAAGGATAGATGGACCACGGGGCCTTACTTATGATGACGAAACTCACCTTTTATGGGTTGGTTTATGGCACAACACAGTGGTTAAATTGAGATATATAGAGAGGCAGGATAATCAAACAGGTAAATGAAATAAGATAATACAATGCATATACATGTGCATGTACGCACACGAGTCTCTGACAGGTTATTGTAATAAGATGATGATACATTTTAATTATGTACACTCACACAAACACATGGACTATCAGACAGGATCTTGTAATAACTTTTTTTCAGTCAAAATATGGCCGAGTGAGAGGTTATATTTGTAAAAACTTCCAACAGATGTAACACATGCTACGGTGTTTTATCACTGGGACACAAAGAGTAGACAAATGAAACGAACTAACTTATTTAATCTCTATAATAGGAAATATGGTCTGTGTAGCTACATTTAGATCGTCCGTCTATAAATAGAAAAAAAACTACACTGCATTCTCATCTTGAAGTGCAGCATTGTGTCAAATGTTTCTCAGAAACGTAAAAAATAGTAGGTCTGAGAATCTCATCAAGATATCCTTGAGTTCTCACATTTCCACTGATATTGCCTAGATGAGTGCACCAATGATATGTCACACCAGCCCAAACCTACAGCATATGGATCGTGTTATCTCTCGTAAACTTACGTTTGCAAATCGCTCTCCTCCACCTCTGTATATACGGAATCGTCCATTATTCAATTTAACATTGAATCAGGATTCGGCAGAAAAACAGACCCTAGACCACTGACATAAATTCCAACGTAAGATAGCTATACTCCAATCCAAATGGACTTTAAGGTGTCTGTTTGGGTACAAGTGATTTCGGCACCTGGTGAATTCGGTACCTAACGAAAAAGTGAATTCGGCACTCAGTGAATTCGGCACCTGGTGAATTCGGCATCGAAATCTGGTGAATTCGGCATCAGAATTTGGTGAATTCGGCACCTATTTGTGTTAATTCGGTAACCATGTAATTTTTGTGAGTGTTTTGGAAGTATTTTTCGTGTGATTAATTGGTTGATTGCTCTTACTGGGAAAAAAGGTGTTTCTATTTTCTTCTTCAGAAAAATGCTCTTTGTAAAGTATAGATCTAATGAGTTAAAGTTCATGTGTGGAAAACTCAATTAGGTATACTGTAAGTTTAAGGCCTTTTCTTTAAAGAAAATTTCGAATAATTCTATCATTTGTACTGAAACGTACAACATTGAATTATCAGTGCATAAATATATACTGTAATCTCTCTCAGTCTCGCTAAATTTTTGCGGGTATAGAAAAGTTGAAGCTACAGAAAGAAGCGTGTAATAATTATCTTAAGTAGAAAATTTTATAATTCTAGTTGTTATCTTTATATTTGATTGTTTTGTATTAAATAATGTGCATTTGAATAAACACAGATCCTGAATTTTGAAACATTTTTTAGTGGAAAATAGAAGAAAATTTAATGGAAGTTTATTTTTAGAATTACCCGTTGTCCTTTGCTTTACCAAAAAATGTATATAACTAAGATTTGAAAAAGCTTCAAAATTGTATTTTTTTTATGCCAGCGTGTTGAAATGCATAAAGCGAAAAATTGAAATATTAGGCAACGAATTTTTGACAAGGGAAGACATAATATTGTTTTTCAAATAGATAATTTTAGCAAATGTCCTTTTTGAAATAGCCCATAATTCACAATTTATTTACAGACACCATACCAACAAAATTGTCTCACTCAAAAAAATCAACAACAACAAAAAAAAAAACAAAACAAAACAAAACAAAACAAAACTCTCCTTACTATATAATCTGGGAATGCATTTCCATTGAAAAAATCTTTTGAACTTTGGGACAACGTTAATAAACATTAGTATAAATCCTTAGAAGAGAATTACAAATTTTATATTGTTGAAAATTTAGAACTGTAAAAATATTTAAATTAAATACCAAATCCGTGCCATACCAAAAATCATAGTATATTTTACTTCATAAACTTAAAATGTACTTATTTGTTTTTTTTAAAATTACCACTGCAGCAATTAGTTGGCGTAAAAGAGTTTTATTTTATTACAATGTTCAACATTCAGGAATAAAATATCGATGGTGATTTAACACGTGCGTTGCATCACATTTACAACCTGAATTACACGACCTCATGTAGATTCCTAACAAGCCTGCTGCTTTGAAAAGAATTTTTATTGTACTGGAGTCGTTATATCAATTTCTTTTCATATAGATATATCAAGTAAAAATATAAAGCATGATGCTGTACAAACAAATCATTAAAAATAAATAAATAAATAAATAAAAATCAATGGAAACTTTTTCGTCTCCGTAACAGTCATTTCCGTAACATGCACACAAATTTATTTTGTACGTTTATAACATTTCATACAAACATAACAAAATTAAAGACAAAAACATATTTTCAGTATTAAGACTAAGAATGTTTTTGCCATGTACAGCTTTTAGACCTGAATCAAAAACGCTCGGAGAATATCACGAAAACGGAAATTTACTCGGAGCTATGTGTATACATGTATATATGCTGTAATTAGATCCTCATTTGAACGATTTAACATTTTTTTCCTTAATATTGAATTAAATTCAATTGACGTTAAAGATCTTACTTTTTTCAATTATGGACTATAAATTTACTACTCTACACCTATTAATACTGATTTACCGTTACGTTGTCATTTCCGTGCACGAAATTTGAAAATAAGTTTGGATTAATTTAAATATCTGTAATATTTGTTTTAGTGAATTATCTTTAAGCAGCTTTCCTTTCATGAACAATTCAAAATAGCAGTAAAATATCTAAATTGAAGTACTAGTAGTAAGGGAGAAATGGGTAAGGTTTTGCCGTAAGACATTTATAATTAAACCAATAATATGCGCATTGTAAGTTCAAACTTGATCATGTTTCTTTAAAACGGTCCTGCTCCAAATATATTCATAGAGCACGTAAAAAAAGGGGGGTGGGGTGGTGGTGGTTGGGGGGGGGGGGGTGCTGCTCTCTCCCGGCCTTCCCATTCCTTTTAAGAGGAGTCTATTGCTGTACATTTTATTGATTTTTTTTTAAATTCAATTTTTGATGTACAGTATGGTCAAACACTCCTAATGTCCAAATAATATACATGTATTGAAAATTAGAACGAAAGTGGAATTGATCACAATTACACCGCCCCGCCCCCCTTTTTATTTCGGAAAAGATTACATATGTCTATTCATATTTGTAATGTTCTTTCCTTTAAATGTATGATATATACTTTACTTATGTTACTTACTAGATAGAATATTAGACAACCGTTTTAGCGTTTGGGGCTGCAGTTTTTTCCCCAAAAGAGGGAGGGGTGGGGGTTCCAAGAACACTCAAAAATTAAAAAAAAATGAGATATACAATTCAACCTAAGGAAATTGATAAGCAAAAGTTTAAAAATTCTCTATCTGAAAAACCTTTCTTCTGTGGCAGAGACAAGGGAGGGGGGTTTGTCTCCTCTTACCTGACAGTGTATAACTATGAAAATCCAAAAGTTTGGGGGGGGGTCAGACACCTCTCCATTCAAGATCTGATGTTTTGAATATTGCCTGTGGTTGTATTTTCTTTAGCTAGAGCGTATGCACTACTGCGCTTCGAGAAAAAAAAAACAAAGGTTATACGTCATCTTTTCTATATATTATTTAAGTCTAAGTAAACATGTAGGCTACAAAAATCCCAAAAGAATCTTTATGCTTTGAAAAGGTTTTGAAGTACTGATGGTAAAAGTTCTTTCATTTCAATAAAAAATTAATTTTCATTTCCTTCATATAGTATGCTAGATGTGTTTCACATGCTGTTTGTGATTTAATGAATCTAATTTAGGTAGCACGATTTTGTTGAATTTCTTTTTCCTTATGGAAAACAAATTATTTTTCAAATAGCGACCGATGCATTATTTTTAGTTTATAACCGTTGCTTATATACCAACTCTGATAGCAACCGTAACTTAAGAAGATCTGGTTTCGTCTAGAAATCTCTTTCAAAATACACTTTTAAAATATTGTTATATAGATTTACGTATATTATAGACTTACACATCTTCACATACCGAAATAAACACAGTCTAATCTGTAAATGCTTAGAAGAATAATGAAAACTTACAATTTGATTAAAATCAGATCTTTGTTACGCTCCAAAATTCTGATGGTCGTCCATCAGAATTTCGGAGCGTAACAAAGATCTGATTTTAGTTAGATTGGAAAACCTGGAGTATACTGACTTGACAGTGCGTACACTCTTGGGAAATGTTTACTTTTTCTAATTTTTAGAAGATTATTCCGCAAAAAAACATTTAGCATCATTTATGGAAATCACTTAAATTACTTATTCCTTGCACAAGGATTAATCGGAGACTTAATCGAATTAGGTCGCATTTTGACAGTTTTATAACTTGTTTCAAGTGTATCCAATATATTTATTTCAGCTAGCAGCCGTTCCTTTTTCGAATAGAAACATTGATCGCATTTTTGTTCAAATAGCAACCATTTAGGAATGAAAGAAAACTGTTTGATGAAGATAATTATCTAAAACATCTTCAAAAAATTATAGTATTTATTATATTCTTAACTATTCAAAAACGGGTGCCAAGAATTGACTAGATGCCGAGTGCACCAGGTACCGAATTGACTAGGTACCGAATTGACCAGGCCGAAATCACTTTACGTGGTGCCGAATTAACCAGGTGCTAATTTTTACACTGTACCAGGTGTCGAATTGACTAGAATTCGTCTGTTTGAGGGGTACACGTACAGCTGGTCGACGTGAAAGTACATATACGGCGTAAAGACGATTTCTGATCGTTTGATCAGACACAGTGATAAATGTAGCCTTTTGGACTTTATTTTGCAGATCCCTTGTCCAAACAGAACGTCCTGGGATATTGAAGTACGTTTGGACGTCCTTCTAGTGGTCTGTCTTGCACTAAGCAAAGGGTTGCCACAGTCCTCTGCCATGGTCTCCCAATGGTGCAGTTGTGAACTCTGAATAATTGAGCTACTTGTTTGGTCGTTTGTCCAGCTTGAATCATTCCTATATCTCTTGATTTGTCATTTGACTTATAGATGGCTGTCGAACGATTGTTTCAGAAAGTGCTTTAAAATTCTGTGTAACAGTTCAATGAGTTATTGCGTTAAATCATTAAAACAATCATGAAAAGCGTACATATTCGACATTACAATTTGCAATTGGCAATCATGATTGTTCTTCGTGTTTGAATTGATATACTTTCTGTTGGTATACAAGATGCGTAAATGAACGCTTATGTGCGATAACGTTTGATCTTGCACTTAAATTTCACAGAAATCAAAAGAAAAGACTCAAAAATTATTATTTATGATTTTTTTTCATTCTATTTTATCACAAAACAAATTCACGGTGGTGCTTATTTATTTAGTAGCATAATAATAATTTTTGTTGATGGGAATGAGCTTTCTAAGGCATGTTTAATAGAAATTTAATCTGTCAAAATGTTTTTGCAAATAAAATATATCATTTAGTCAGTTAAAATTGCTGTATGGGGAAAAAAAACTTTGTGCATATTTGTAACATTGTGACAGAGGTTTCAATGCGTGATTTCCCAGTGATTATTGTACCTGGATAGACCACGATGTAAAGACCCATTATCACAGTTAAGACGACATGCAGGTCTCTCTATTGACATTAAAATAAATACAAAAAATATTAAGATAGGAACAAACATTATTTTTACACAAGTCTTTTCAGAAATAATAAAATTTTTATAGAGTTCTTGTTTTGTTTTGTTTTGTTTTTTTTTTTCAAAAAAAGATATTGTCTACCATCTTTAAAGAAAGACGGTTGTACATTTTGAATACGAGCAGGTTGTACTCGCAGATGAAGTATGATAAATATTTAATCAAATATTTTTCAAATGAATTCACTAGGAACTTTCTGATCTTTTTCTTTCCAAGAATAAATAACGAGATGTAAGATATGAAGATAATAAACAGTGATAAATCATACAAATCCAGTAAACAATAACTGCAATTTGGTTGTTTGTTTTTGAAATGGTACAATGTACATGTACAACATATTGCTTCTTTGTTCTGCAAAACGGTAGTGCGAATTTTTTATTATCTTCATCATGCTTCAAAAATTGTCAAACACTTGATTTCGGCGACATTTTGAGTAAGACGATTTTTCGTAAAAATTGCGACTATGAATGCTATTCATTTAATTTTCTTTGACTGTGTGGACCCAGAGTAAAGGTTCCCAAGAATTAAGCGGTTAATCAAATACTGCAAAAATAACTTGATTGTTATTGAAAAATATTTGAATAGTTGAATATTAATTGACATTCCTAATATTAACTTCAAATATTGCCTTTGATTTCATTCTTGTTTTCAGGTTGTATGCCAGCTCTAAGCAATGGAAAACATGATACATCTCGGATGGAAGTACTGCCAATATAACTTAATAAACGGAGCATTTCCAGGAAAGGTTTCCAAAGAAAACAATTCAACTCTTTTTGTTTTCATGGATAACTGATATGAAATTGAATTATTGTCTACTATATAATAACAGAGTGGTCTTTCTCAAATATCTGGCATCTAGCAATGCTGGTGAATTTCGAATACTATCATCCAAAAAGTATAATTTCATTACTTCTGCCCTTAAAATCCACTAATGGATTGAAACCCTTTTGATAAAACTTTGTTAATCAATTCCAAGTACTAGTATCCTAAAGACATTTTTTTTATATATATTTACCTTTTGTGTCATATATCAGTTCATTGTAAAAAAAAAAAAGTGTTTTAAAAAATGTGATCGGGTACAACGTTTTTACGTAAAAATAGACAGTTAAAATAGTGTTTCAATGAAATTTTTATTACCATTATTATGTAATGCTTTTAAAACAGTACTAATGATATTTTTTTCTTTATTGATCATAGCCAAATTTAAGTATAAATAACACAAACAAACTTTTTTTCAGAAATCAGCAATATTTCTAATAGATTTATATTAAGGTAATGAATAATGTTTGCCAGGTAAAGTTGGAGAATATTTAAAGATTTCGTCACAATGTTAAAAATGGGTGCAAAATTTTGTAAAGAATTACAATGAAAACGACACAAAGTCGCATATTTAAGCACCAATGAAAGCTTACGATTTCTTAATATTTCAGGGATTTATTATTTATATCATTTCCATTCAAAATCGGTCAAAAAATATATATCAATCCATGCATCAAATTTTTGTTTGTCTTATGTGTCCTTAAACTTTTTTTCCTCATGTATTGTTATGGTTATGTGAATGTTGACTGTCTCTATTTCACTGTAAGGCAGTCTGTTCATCTGGGTGGCTCTTTTTTTAAATTGAAAATTCTACTGCTGGTACACTTTTGGTCCTTTTTCTATAAAACTCAGTACACAAAAAGTCGTACGATTCATAATCAAATTATTTGTATTAGATTAACTTTAACTTCAATAAAAGCTCTTGCTTTGGCTACTAAGATCAAATTTTGTATGAAATTCTTCCAAATAAAACTTAGTACACACGTAGACTACAATTAGGTACATTATTTGAAACCCTATTATTATTATTAGTTTCTTGACAAATGCTATTGCCGTGGATGCTAATGGTATTTGGTGTCGTCTCTATATGAGTGAAAAATTCTCGAATGGGACGTAAAACTACATACAATCTATCAATCATTTGACTACAGTAAAATTTGTAAATGTTTAGATTGATTGATTGATACCGTTGAAGGGCTTCAAATTTAGACATTTACTTGACACTCAGGGCCAAAAAGTAGTGGGGTATCTATATCGTGCCATGGCCTGTCGAGACACGGGGCCTCGATTTTTAAGGTCTCATCCGAAGGACCCGCAACTTTCACTTCAAATGCCGAACGCTTGCCGAAGGAACAGCTGCTACCTATTTTCATCGACTTAGGTCAGTCGCGGTCGGGGTTCGAATCCATGACCTTCCGATCACGGAGCGGACGCTCTATTGACCGAGGTAATTAAACATGTATAGGAAATTTCAAGAAACGGAAATGTAAAGGTTTAAAAAAAGTGCTTTAAGTTTAATTACTTCTTTTATTTTAGATAAGTACCATCCTTTAAAGTTAAAGTTGCACAATATTCTTTTGATTCATTCACTGTAAAATCATATTAATTTCCATACGATTTCTTCATATTTTCATTGATTTAAACGCGACACGTGCCTGCCAGCTATACATCTATATCCGATAGGTATAATTAAATTCTTGCAATAAGGCCGACGCGTTGCTTTTACATTTCCATATCAGGCTAGAAATCGTTTATTACAGAACCACTTTCCATTTTTTTTTTCAATGAAATAGCAGCTTAAAAACTTATTGTCTTGACCATGAGAATCAAATAAGTTGGGAAATATAAACAGGATATGCATGTGATAGCGGAATATTACTAAATAAATAAGGAAAGTTGACGATGGAAAATCTGGTTATCTCGTTTGTTATATAATTTAGTTGTAAGTTGGCCATTATTCTTTTAGTTAAGCATCAAATATGAAGCCGATGTTACAGACTATGTGGTGTCTTTTATTTTGAGTTCAGTGAAATAATTCGAGTCGACATGTAAGTGGAAGTAACTACTGTTATTTGATAAAATGTCGTCGATATTATTGCATGAATATCGTCCTGAAGTTGTTTTTAATAAAGCATGCTTCTTATGAATAAAAAGAGCAAAATAATTGCCTAGCGGAATTTCAAAATTGCTTAATAGAAAAAAAAAGTGACAGGAAGATGTTACTAAATGAAATATGAAGACAACGAAGAGAAATTAAGCACAAAATACCATTGGGAAAAAAATGGGAGCAGAGAAAACACGGACCTCTAAATATATCAGAGGTTGTATCAACTGCCATGGAGAAGCCATTTCATATATTTTTTCTGTGGTGATAAAAATTCTACAACGGTAAAAAATTTATTTTTTTTCCACATCTTATTTACACCACTTCTCGATATTTAAGTGAAGAGGAAATAAAGAGGCTTGGCAGAACATTTACTGAAACCTGTTTGCTGTCTTTGTTTGTAAAGATTTTTATGGAGTTTTGGAATCCAGCATACATGTATATATGTAAACAAGCTATGATAAAAGGGAATTAGCAATAAGGCTTGTCTTTACGATTCCTAGCGATATATTCAAATCAAGACGTTTTGATATCATAGACAACTGCTTCTTCAATAAAAAGGGAACTCGAATATTTTCACATCTTGTGAATGGTCATTGGCAAAAATTAAAACTCACTCTGATTGTGTACACAAGTAATCTGAAGTTGATTTTAAAAGGATGCTGAAGTTCCTCATTGACTTTGGAGACCAAGTTTCCCAACAAAATATTGAATTCCAATTGGCACTAATTGTACTCCTTTATTAGCTGACCTAATTCATATTCCTATGAAGCAGAATTTATTCAGAATCTTTTACATGGGAAAAAAACCACTCCCTGTGGCCTTTAATTGGACATTAAGTGATATCAATGATTTTTTTTTCAATTAACAATAGTTATTTTCATTCATATGTTGACTCGGTATATCCCAGTGAACTTGAAATAAAAGATACCACATAGTTTGTCACATCTGTTTCATTTTTGGATGTTTTACAACTAAATTAACAACTAAATTGTATGACAAACAAGGTGTCGAGCTTCACGCAAACAACAAGACCTGTATTGTTCAGGAAACTGAAAAAAAGGTGAAGATAACGAACTGCAATTTTACATGTATAATAACATTAGACAAAAACAGTGTTAAAATACAGCACAGACCCCTAGACACACCAGATGTGACATTAGGTGCACAGGAGGGGTACGTTGTAAAGGAATAAACGGATCAATCCGTTCTCAAGAGGATGAAGTAATGCAAAATATGCACGTTATGACCAGGTGGGGGCTACAGTATTTCACAATAATGAAAAAGCCACATATATCATCTAGGCATTTTGAATTAATTTACTTCTTTTTTTTTATAAATCCTTAAATAACAAGTATTTAGATACCAAAGACTATGTTGTTGTAATTTATTGTGAAATATATGAATACATTCCGAAACAATGGACATTTAAGGGTCAACAAAATATTCTATATAAAATGTTTTGTCAGTCGTGTGAACTTTCTGCATGTTTTCAAGGTAGGAATCACATTAAACATCATTTGCAAACACTGGATATTAGGATAGATAATAAATTAAAACGTCAGCAATATAGAGAAATAATTAACAACATAAGGAGTGAGAGTCTCTAAACAGCCGTTGTCTCCTGGCAGGAAACAAAACTGATTTAAAAGAGATTTAGAAATTTGTCACAGAAATTTTCAACCTTCCATCAGAGATGTCAACAAAAGCCCAAAAACTAAAGAATCTCATTGACACTGTGTTATTTGATGTTTTACATCATAGATTACCAGAACAGAAGAGAAAAATGACCAGGTATCTTGTCAGTGTCAGTATAGAAGACTACCTGAACATTCAGTAAGAAGACCAACAAAATTCCTCTCAGGAGAAAGAAAACCCGTGACTCACATATAAAGGGCAATATAACACAACACGCCATGTTCTCTCAGACTGCGAAAATCAATTCCAACATGGATGATGTGACCAAGTTACGGACAAAAGTGCATGGAATATATGGAGATAACGAACAATATTCAAGCTCAAAAGTCCATTCAAAAATACAAATCATGAGCAGAACAAACACGGACCTCTAAAATCTCAGAGGTGGGATCAGGTACCATGGTGGAGTAAGCATCCCCTGTCAACCGGTCACACACCCCCGTGTGCTCCTTGTCATGATCAAGAAAAATGAGAAAAATCTATTGACAATTCAGTGTGTAAATAATGAAATAACTGTTAGTGTGAAAAATGTCAGTCAGTATTTGACTTAAAGAAAGTTTGCATTAGCTGACAAGGTCATTGTATACACCATAGAACTTAGGAAATGATGACTTTAAACGAGGCTGTTGATATTCTTGTTCCATTAACTTGATTGTAAATAACTTCCCTCGTTTTAGAAACTGCTCAAACATAGAGCATATTCTTGCTTATCGAATCAACTGAGAGCCATAAACCCCATATGCAGGTGATAAAGGTATATTGCTGCATAAGTAAGGGAAGATGAAGATTGAAAAGTTAAAATCTTCACTTTTATCATAAAGCTTGGTTGTTAGATTACCATTAACTTTTTTTTCCTAATAAAATATCCAAATATGAAACAGATGTGTTAGACGCTGCGCTATCTTTTATTTCAAGCTCACTGGGATATATCATGTCGACATATAAATGGAAATAACTATTGTTAGTTGATAATACGTTGTCGATATATCTAAATGTTGAGTTGAAGGCGACAGCAAATGTTTTCTACTTTTCATATAAAAGATTTTGAATAAATTCTGCTTCATATGAAAACATAAAAGGTCTGCTAATAACAGGGCGCATTTGATAAACATGGAAATCCCCACACATTGTTGGTAGAACTGATCTCTAAAATCCACATAGATATTGTCAATCAAAAACCCAAGCATCTTTATAATATCAGTTTCAGAGTACTTGTGTGTACAATCAGAATGTTTTTGTTTTTTTTACAAAATAATTTTGCAGATGGCCAATGACATGATAAGTAAATTAACGAGTTCCATTTTCATTGAAAAGCAGTTGTCAATGATGTCAAAAAGCCTGGATTTTAATTTATCGTCGGGAATGATTGTTTATAGAGTTAAAAAGTCGTAAGTTTTTATGTAATTGATTTTGGTTAAATTTTGTGATTTCAAATTTTTCAAAAGTACCGTGGAATTTTTAAGTATCCAGGTGTGATTTACACCACTTCTCGAATATATTGTTGCACAGTACTCCTGAAGTTTCTCCTTCACCGCTGTTTAAGGAGGATTAAAGAAAGAGGCTTGGTAGAACATTTACTGGAACCCTCTATGTATCTTTGTTTGTAAGGATTTTATGAAGTTTCGGAATCCAATATAGATATGGTAATTCAAATTCATCTTGTTTGGAATATAAAAAAATATATAAAACACATATATTTGATTTTGAAGAATTTCCTCCTTAGAAAGGGAGCTATGGGTATGAGTTGAATTACCACCAGTAGAATAAAATCCCAGTTCCTCTAAAATACAATAAAATAATGAGCCTTACAAACAAAGACAATGTTGTTACCTTCTTTATAAGCTGGGACCAGTACATACTGATCGTGTGATCTATTTAATTCTTTTTTCACTTCTGAAACACAGAAGGATAAATGGTTTTCATATTGCCCGTCAATTGCCTAATGCGAGGTTTAAACATATATCTGATATATTAAATCCATACTGACAGAGTGTCAAGGTCGTTTTTTCATGTCTGGCCCATTGCCTTGCGTAATCTTCCTCAGAATTCATATTATTTATGAAATTATGACGCCAGTTAAAAGAACGGGGTTTCCGAAATTTTGGCCCTTTTTAAATAAGTGATTTAAGGTTTTCATTATTAGCTATGTTTACATCACCAGTAATGACGTGTCCAGCAGGACTATAATTGTAGGGTGAAGAAGAACATGAAATCGTTGAAGGATTATGTTTCAGATGCTCGATATCTAGGCACTGTAGAGTTTTTTTTTTTTTTTTTTTTTTTTTTTTTTTTTTTTTTTTTGCATAATTAAAAAGTTTGGAAACAATTGTCAATGTGTATTCGAAGAGAATTACAGGGTGTTGTCTTCAGTTTGAAATATTGGGGAATACAGGACTGGAACCGTTTGTGATTAAGAATATTACTTATATTAACCGGGTCCATTCCTTGTTGGCAAATTGAGGTTTACGAAAAAATGGGGCACATTGAGAATTTTTGGGGTGGTATTTTAGCTGTGATTTATCATCTTGCAAAAGATGTAATGCTACTGCATAAATTGAAAGAAAAGAACTTGGAACCAAATTTTTATAAATAATTTTTTTTATCCCAATTTGACCATCAGGGTGAAAATAAAAATTCTGAATTTACAGGACACCATTTACATGTATCACTTTCAAAAATGATTTGGTTACTGTATAGGGGGAAAATAACTCGCGGTGTTAGTATTCACTATATTCACGGTGTTAATAAATCCGTGAATTCAAGAAACAGTGAATAAGTTTTCAATAACTTCCAATTTTTATTTGGAAATTTGAGAATATACTACGATAGGTATATATACGTGCAGTGCATGGGCCTTCAGTTATTACAAGTAGTACTTGTCATTCAATTATTTTAATTATCACTCTTAACTTTAATTCAAATCAGCAGATAATAACATGTATTTGTTAAAAAGCTGTTTTAATAGCCAACGCTACATGTTTTATCAATCAAAACACGTGGGCCAGGGTTTGATTACCCGTATTTAACTAATTATTAACTAATGTTACCACGTGTATTTGTTACCTGCAATATCATGCGTATTAGTTTTTATCGACATTTTGGTTTAAAAAAATCACTCTAATAACTATCGAACTTGCTGAAGATGTGGAAGGATATTACTTCGTCGACCTACATTAACATATTTATTACCATCCAGTGTTTTTTTTTTTTTTTTCGCCGCGATGTTTTATCCCTACGGAAAGAAGATCTTGACGTGTATTTGCACCCATCGTAATAGCATATAGGAAAGTCATTCGACGTTTATAGTCAAGGACATTTAATCACCGCACTTGTTTAAATTAATCGTCAATTAATTATTAGATCTTAGTTCTTGAAGTGAATACATAACACTGATCATGCTATGGATTAAACGGATATAGACAAGGGAGATAACTTTTATTATGTAAAATATATAATTCCGCCAATTTAACAAACCGCGATCGTGTCAGAGGAGAGAAAAACGTGAAAATTACAACCCGTGAAATTAATCCCCTATACAGTATATGGTCAAATGTATGAGACCTGTTTTTTACAACGTCTGTAAATGACCTTGATCACAGATGTAAGATGAAAGTTAAATTTAAGAAGATTCCTATTTGTTTTATAGGAATACATTTGGCGTTTAAGAATGTTTTTCTATTAAATTCATGTAAACTAAAGGTATTGATTTTGGGGGGGGGGGGGGGGATTTTGCACCAGCCTGTCTTCCACTAAAATATATTTGATAGAACCTTTGATAGAACCTTACGGCTGTAAAAAGGCATATAAATTTTAAATTCAATGATAACAAGGGCACCGAAAAGCTGAGTATCCCCTCGCAAAGAACATGTCTATATATAGGACACTTCCGTTTCGCACTAGGACAAACTAACACACACAAACACTCACGAGCGCGTTACTATCCCTTGCGAGAGGATAATTAAAAATATCAAAATACTAAAAGTACTGATGGGAGTTGATTTTAATGGCCGTTTCGTTAAATTCGATGTATGTAACTTTTCAGATTATGTACAACATTAATGCTTCATTAATAATTGGTAGAAATTGCATGGTGTGAAAATTTTCAATTATTTAATTGGTGGAAATGCTGTTCGAGGCAAGGGAGATAATTTTCTGATCTAATTTTCGTAATACTTAACAATTTTTCAAGATTTTCAATCGTAAAAAAAATATTAACAAACGAAAACGGAGGAAAATTACCGTAATTAATTATAAATAACACGTTAGTTTTTATAGCAATTACTAAAAACGTTTCTATATATTTTCATTGTAAATTAAACAAGAAGGACCTTTATTGCATGTAAGCTTTACAGTTTGTTCTTTGTTTTGCTTTGTCTTTTTAATCTCGGCAGCAGAGTCGGAGGTTACGGAGAAAGCCGAGCGAGCGTCTGATTGAACTTTCACATGGTGGGGCTACTGAAGTCAGTAAAAAGCTATTGAAGAAATACAAAGACAAGAAATGCTCAAGAATAATACGGCCTGATAGGAGTAGGTCAGTTTACTGTTTAAAGTTTGTTGCTGAAGACGGCCAAACTTTTTGAAAAAGCTCTACTTGTTTGGTATTTAAGAAACAAATGACTAAGACAATTTCAGGATTTACAGAGTCAAAAAGGTAAGGTTTGTCCATAAATTTTGAATATGCGAAAACGTGTTAGATTTACCATTTTCTGACAGATTCCGTCCTCATCTTAGGTGAAGGTATGGAACTTGTTCTCTCGGTTTCTAAGATAATAATATAAGATAGTTCTTTTTGAAGTTGAAATCACATTGAAGACAAAATTTAGAAAAAAAAAATTGAATGACACACCCAGTTGGAAAATGGTCTGGGGAACTGCAAGGATGGAACTTAACTATTGACATAACATGATGAGAATATCATCAAACGGTCACGTCACCATTAATGTATGAATAAAGTGGACAGCATTTCTCCATATTATGTACTTTAATGTAAGTTAAGGACGAATGCAACGCATAAATGGCTTCATTTCTGGTGAAACTCTCGACTCTTCCGGTGAAAACACTATTTTCCTTGTGGCAAATCCAACAGGAACCTAAAAATAGAACTTTTTTGTTTTTAATAGATAGGTCTTTAAACGCTTCAAACGACGGTACTATCGACCCAGAATTAAGAGCTGAAATGATTAGTATAAAAATAACCGGTTAGTAACTGACAGTTCAAGCCATTCGACATGACCATTTGTACATGTATGAAAGTAATGAAGGTAAGAATATTTCTTTATACATTTACAATACGCCCAATCTATTCTTATTGAAGTCATCTGAATGCCACATAGTTGTATTCAATGTCATCTAGCAATTATATATTGAAATGAATATTTAAACTTTAAGATGAAAATATTTTAAGATCACAAAAAATATGATTTATATAAAGCACCAGCTGATTTAGGACCTATCGTATAAAGAGAGATAACTCTTCCAACCAGATATTTTGAACCAACATTTTTATTCTATTCTGGATTAAATTTGCTTTCAATTTGACATCTGCATGATATTAATGTGTATTTTTTATCTGTATATTTTGGTACAGATTGGATGTTAAAAAAGCACTTTTTTTGAAAACAATAAAATATATATAATTACACTGAACATTATTTTGTTGTATTTTAACTCATACATGATAATCAGGAATGTTTTAAGTGAAAAAGAAATGAATTTTAAGAAAGTTAATTGAAAATTGAAGAAATTGAAATTCTTTTGAAAAATAACTAAAAATTCGTTAAGGATAAAGGAAAAATATCTGCTTTCTGGAAATGTCGTAGATGGTTCTATACAATGAAAATGAATTGGTATGCCAAATATCTACAGGTGTGTTATTCTACCTTAAGGAGGTTCGATCCTGAGCTTTTGAGCAGATTTTGGTCTGGACCTTTTTTTTCTAAAATTTTGCATCATTTTTAAGTTCTAACATTAAATCTGGATTCTACAATGCAAATAAAACTATATCCAATGAAAAAACCACGATTGAATTCCATTGAAAAAGGATTAAGTAAGGAACTATATTTTGTGGCGGAAGGTTTTTTAGAAGAAAATGATCATTTTTTTCCTTTTGAAATATATACAGTGCTGTTAAGTTTAGATTCCTATTTTTCCATGCTGGTTGCAAACAGAGCTGTTTTTGCAGTGAAATGTTTTATGCTGGTTCTGAAATATCTATCAAACTATTTCTTTTGAATTCTTTCATTATATTGTGACAAATATAGTAAATATATTCTGAAAGTCCAGGAAAAAATTGGGCCAATTTTAAAATAAAATTAACACTTTTCTAGTAATATTTAAAAATTAACATCATAGTCCCCCACTTTTGTTTTTCTTTTCTTAATATATAAGATAACTTTGATCAATCTGCTTAAATTCAGCAAAAGTTTAAGACTTTCAAATAATTTTCTTGCTTGTTAAATTTTTAATGCCAGAAAAATCACATTTTGTGAGTGCAGAAAGGTCAAATAATTGATTATGCGAAGCAATTTGAAACTTTTCCTTAGTCACAATTTTGATGTGTCTTTTTTTAAATAGACTAATAGTTTATTTTGCCCCATGATATATTTGGATAAAAACATTGGAGGAAAAACATCAAAGATGTGATTTTTGATTAAGACACAAATTTCAATGCAAAAAGGTCATATTTAATGTACTGTAACGCCAAAAGAAGCATATTGACCTCCATTTTTTGTTTTGATTTTTAAATAAGCTATGTGTGTAGAAACTAAAAATATACTTGACAAAAAAAGATTAAGACTTTAAATATCAGGATCCAACCTCGTTAATGCATCTATATTGGTGATGAGAAAATTCGTGGAGCTACAGCAGGAAGGAAGATTTTCTCAAATAGTGACTTGGATTCACAAAATACATCTTGTAAATGTGAAAAAGACTTACCTAAATGTTCAAGCCCATACCAATAATTTATAACTGATAGTATAATATCTAAGTGAAGGGGAAATCTATCCAATTCAGGCAGTACAGCAAAATAAGTTGCGGATTTATGCACACCAAATGTTGATTTACAAACATTTCAAATGATTTTTGTCACAGACTGCAGTAAATCCTGTCAATAGTTCAGCCAGGAATGTTTTTTTAGTTAATGGGTTAGAAGCCAAACATTTTATATGTATACGATAAAATAGGTTTAATAGTATGGTCAAAAATGTGAATAGTGGTTAAAGTCTGGATTCAGTGAAATGAATTTTCCCCCGTTTAAAAAAAAATATTTTATTGCTTTTTGATAAAGTTGCTTTTGGGCAAAGGGGAAGGAACCTGAGCATCAGAATGCTGCACACTATATGATGTAACAGTGTATTTAAAAATAGACTTCGTTTGTTTTTGACAAATTCATCAAGCCTTCTTGCCTTGCATAATTCATTTTTAAATTACATTTTTCGGACAAATTTTCCTAAACTCTAATTAAGATTCAGCGAGATAATATATAAACCACAAAGCAACTTATTTAGTCTTTGTTCCTAAAATGTGTACAAATTATGCAGTTTTGTGTTAGAGGGAAATGGGCTACCTCAACATCAACTCCACCCCAAAAATTCTCAATGTGCCCCCAATTTGCAAAACACATTGGATCCACTCTGAACCCTAGTATTTCAACAGTCAACAAGTTATATTGAGACAATTACAAGTACAACTTTATAATATAATTAGCAAGCATTATAAATTAGGCATCTAAAAAATACTGTGTATACTTTCATTAATTATCATTCCGGGCACAAAAGTAAAAAGCTGCTAAAGTTGAAGTTGAGTTTGTCCCTGCAGTAGGTCACTTCTGCTGCAGTGGGGAGATCTTATCTGCGGCTTTAGAACTTTACACATATTAGATATTCGGAAGCACACAATGCCCGCTGTGATTATCCGTCACGCTCACAAATATTCGTAAACATCACAGCTAGACGTTGCAGTTTTGTTCTCTGTATGCCACCATGCATTTAAATGTATATCTGATTTTTAATCCCATTGTTATTGAACTAGTATATTGTCTACGTATGGTAGTACATGTAATACGTTTTCATGCACTTTCAAATGAATAGCAAGAATAACTTCAGATTTTTTCTACATACTGAAATTATGACGTATCTAAGCTATTTTAGGAGCGAATTTCCTGTCTTAAAATTAGAATACATGCACGATGTAAGAACACATATCGGAATCGGCATGAATATTGAAGTAAAAATGCATATAATGAAAATAAAATGACATAACAAAATTGACCACAGAGCGATTGTAGACTATTGTCAAGAATTATAATTTCTTCAAAGAAAGTTAAATGAGAAGCTTTTTTCTTATTCGCAATATACTCATTTCCCTTGTCGGCTGTTTGTCAGTTGCATTTTCCTGACGCGCTGACTATGAGGAGTTGATTAAATCAACTCCCAAAATTCAACAGTTAATTAAACAGTTTTATAAGTAAATAGAACGTAAATGAAATATTTTCCAATAGTTTTATAACCTTATAAGAGTCCTGTTGAATTTTTAAAGGTTATGTTGTATAAATAAAAAGAATGGTTATACCCTCTATATAAGTTCTTATATATCTCTATACGAAAAGAGTCTAGCATTTTGACTGTTACGTTGACTATTGGACTGGAACTGTTAAAATCGACTGTTAAAAAAGACCATTGACCGACGTGACGTCATATTGCGCTAAAACGAGTTATCTTTCCTGTCGTTTGGTAAAAAAAAAAGTGGCGGATGAACTCTTCGGAATTGCCTCGGAAGAGGAAACTCAGGCTATTTTAGAAAGTTGGGACAGTAAAAACACAAAAAATGTAGTGAAAACGGCAGAAAACATTCTTAATGATTATCTTCTGACATTTGACTTATCCCTTCACCTGTTGAGAGAAAAACCATGCAGCGATTTCGTGGAAATTGTCAGAAAGTTCTACTGTTCCGCGAGGAAGAAAGAAGGTAACCTGTACGCCAAAAAATCCATGTTTTCCATCCAATATGGTCTACAGAAATCGTTTGAAAAATCACATCCTGTTCACATCAACGATTCGAGGTTCAAGTCGGCGAATAACGTTTTTCAAATGGTTCAAATCAAAAAAGAGGGCTTAGGTGAAGAGCAGCACAAGGAAGTATTAAACGAATAAGACTTGGAAACATTGTACAGCAGTGGCGTTTTTAGCTGTGATACACCCAAATCACTTCAACAAAAAGATTTCTTTGAAATCATGTTGTACTTCTCAAATCGTGGGAGAGAAAATCTCCGAAACATGAGGAAAACATTATGTAACCCGGGAGGATCATGATGCCGGCCATATGTTGCCTGTACTACTTCCAGCTAAACGAAAAAAAAAACACCAGGGACAGAATTCGACTGATGACGACCAGGATGGTGGAAGGATGTATGAAAAACCTAGTAAGTGCATAACATAAGCTCTAATTTTGCAATGATTATGTATTTAATATGTGCATGTCATGCTTATTTGAAGATTTTCAAACATGTATCTTTTTTGCAAAATTTATATATTTTTCTGCCCCTAATATAACCCGAATTACATTACAAAATACAGAATGAAAATATATTTTCATGCACATGAATTCATATTGTTGTAATTTGTTTTTAATGATAGCATGATAGTCATGAGCTTTGAAAAGTACCTTGCTAAGCTAAGCATGGCGTATGATTCTCTATGGCAACGACCAAGGATAAATGCAACTGATCAATCCCCTGTATGGTATGACAACATGGTTGTTGAGAAAATCACATAAGGAAGTCTGATGCAGAGGATCAGCAAAGATGCAGGGCTTTCATGTGTATACACCAATCACTGCATTAGAGCTACCTGTATAACCATGCTAGATGATTGTGGGTATGAGTCTCGGCACATAATTGGTATATCTAAGCACAGGTCTGAAAGTAGTTTGAAACACTATTCCACAAAAATTAAGTGATTCCAAGCATTCATAATGTAAACGCCACAAGATCTGTGTTCTCTTTCCATGGCTGTAACATTACTTTTTACACTGAATTATTTACATCACATGCAAATGAAGTTAAATCTGTGATGAAAAAATGTTGTTGTTTTTTTTTAAATGGGTTTTAACTGAATATAAACACATTGGCAATTTTGCTTTTTTTTCAAAATCAATTGTATAATAATAATAAAATGCCATATCTAATTTTTATGTGCTGTTGAAATTAATTGTTACAAGATGTGATTGTTGAAAGTTTTCATTATCCTTGATCTAAATTTACCTGGAGATTAGGAATTTAGACATGTTTATTCACTGAAATATTTTATAAACTTCAAAATTAATTGTATAGTTTATTGTTATCAAAGTACATTGTATATGCATTTGTTTATTCATTTCTTTAAAAAGTTGATATTGTTAAAGTAAATCATGATGTCTTATCAATAAAGACTTGTTAAATTTGTTATGTATCGCAGATCTAAATGCATTAAATAAAATCTGATCTTCTTCAAATATTTATTCAATTTCCTGAATTATTACTATAAACCATACTGATATACGAGGGTCGTTCAATAAATAATGCAACAAACAGTATATCAAAGTAAATGTAGATCTATTTAATTGTATTTTTTCACAGCTGAAACCTTCAATTAAAAAGCTTCTAATCACAGAAAACCCCATAATTTATTCTATTGTCCTCGCAAAGAATTTCACTTTCAAAGTATGAATGGTCACTACACTGAACTGAAAACTGTTTAAAATGATCTCTGCCAAGAAGATGAAAATGAGAGCGTATGTGAAAACTGTGCTTCTTTATATAAATCGCCGAAGAACTCATATTAAAGATATGATTTTTATATGTAGAAAGAATAGTCCTTAACTCTGTATAGTTTTCAGATTGATTCAAAACTTTAAAAATTTAAAAGGAGAGTTAAAATATGAAATTAAAACTGGTCGATTGAAATTTGTAGGGGCATCAAAAATTATCGATGAAATGTGCAACATGATAACTGAAAATGTCAGATTTACAGAAACCTTTCCATCGTCATAACATTTTATAATTCTGACGACGGAAATGAATATGATAATATTTCTATCAGATATGTGCCTTATTTTCTTAAATTGCCTAGCAGAAAAATACGCATTAAATATGCCAACGGTCTACTTAAAAACAATATTTTAAAAAAATAAAAGATTTGTGAAATTTGCGTGATGGATGACGAAACATGGGTGCACTTTTTATAGCCAAAAAGGAAGATCAATAATAAAATGTGGACTCAAAGAAAAAAAACTATCGTTCTTATTATTGTAAAGAGAAACAAGGGCTTCAAGCATGTTTAATTACGAAGGGCGTTCAATAAATAATGTCACCGCTGTTAAAAAATTGCACAAAAAATATTTTTTATATTTTTTTTAAATGGTTCCCTTCAAAATATTCTCCTTTGACAGACACACATAATTTCAACCGTTTTATCCAGGCTTTGAATGCATTCATTTAATGTTTTTTGGGTATGGTATTCATGAACTGATAAATGGCAGAACCCAAAGCATTCCTTGAAGCATATCTTCTTCCTGACAAGTGCTTTTTCAATTTTGGAAAAAAGGAAAAAGTCACAGGGAGACAAATCGGGTGAATAGGGAGGGTGGGGTAAAACATGAACCTTTTCTTTTTCCAAAATGAACTCACAATGTGGGATTTATGTACTGGGGCGTTGTCATGAAGAAGTCGAATGTTGCGAATTCCAGACTTTGGTCTCTTCCTTTCGTAGTGTTTCTTAACTTTCTTTAGCACATTATTTTTATATACGTGTCCGGTGATTGATCTGCCTTTTGGAATAGCAACCTGAACTACAGGACCTTCACTATTAAAGAAAATTGCATATGATACTGTCTTAGTACTTTGACATCGTTTTGCAATAAGAGGGAGTTTTGCCTTTTTAGTCAACCACATCTTGTTATCAATTTTACTCTGGGGTTCAAAATAATGTATCCATGTTTCATCACCTGTAACTATTTCCAAAAAACGTCGTGCATCGCAGTTTTGTAGATTTTAAGTAATTTCTTAGACATTTCAACACTCAATTGTTTTTGTTTTTCAGTTAAAAGATGGGGTATCCATCGTGCACTAACCTTTCTGAAGCCAAGGTGTTTCTTTAAAATTTTAAAAACTGTCCCCGATGAAATTCCTACTAAATTTGCTATCTGTTTAATGGTTAATCGACCATCATTAGTGATTATATTGGTTATTTTTGCAAGTATTGCATCAGTTGAAGCCGTTCGAGGTGGTCCAGGACGTTGCCTATCCTTTAGGTCTGTTTGGCAGTTTTTAAATTTGCTCACCCACCTGTAAACTTGTCTCAATGACATACAATCGTTACCATATATATAACATAATTCTTTGAAAATTTCCTTTGAGTCTTTACCTAGTCTGACACATGCTTTAATGTAGCCTCTTATTTCAGCCTTATTGAAAGATGACTTACCAGTCATATTTTCATAGAGTGTCTCGAGTAGGGGTAATATATCAGTTTCCCAAGGGAGTATTCGATGAGGAAACGTGGTCAGATAAACGGCCATAAAAAGATTATGAACCGAATCATGCGTGAAAAAAATCTAAAGATAAATTGAGCCTTGTGTTTTATGGAATCTGATTGTTGACATTTTTTATTGAACACCCCTCGTAGTTTTATTTTTTCCCAAGAGGTCCAGTAAAACATGTAGATACACCCAAAGGAAGGACCATCAATGGTAATTTTTATGTTAAAATTGCACTGAGGAAATATAAACATATTTCCTGCAAACGAAGTCCAAATACCGCCCAAGGGTAATTTTCTTGACCTAGCAACACTGCTGGAAATAATCACAGAAAAATAAATGAAATTCTGAAGAAAAGAAATTTTACAGAGCTTTGTCATCCCCTATATTCGCTAGATCTCAGCCACTGTGAGACCTTTAATTCTAAAAATGCATGAAAACAATCAAAGGAAGATTGTATATTATTAGATATGTCATTGAAAGTGATATTCATCAGTGTCTTTGGGGCATCCCTAAAGATGGTTATGATGTTGTTTTCTGGTCATGGGTACAAAGACTTGAGACATATGTAAAGGCTAACAGGGAATGCTTTGAGTGATTGAAAATGATTAGAATATGTATAACGCACTTTTCTTACTTTTCGATGACCTATTGCATTATTTATTGAACGACTCTCGTAAGTTTACTATGTGGGTATAACAAAACAGTTGTTGATAGGGGTTGAGGGCAACAGCTGATCTATCGGACCGGTGTGCTAACTGTTGCCGCGGCCTTGGGCCTTGGGCAACAGTTTGCACACCAGTCCGACAGATCAACGGTTGCCCTCAACCCCAGTCAACAACTGCATACTGCATGTTTTACACAAATTGTATTTTAGAGGAACTGGGATTTAATTCTACAAGTGGTGATCCAACTTATATCCATAGCTCCCTTTCTAAGGAGGAAATTCTTCAAAATCCTATGTCAGTTTTGAATATTTTGAATATTCCCAACAACCAAAATGATTTTGAATTACCATATCTATATTGGATTTCGAAAAAAACCCTAACAAACAAAGATACATAGAGGGTTCCAGTATATATTCCACCAAGCCTCTTTCTTTACTCCTCACTAAGATATTAACAGTAGTGAAGGAGAAACTTCAAGAGTACTGTGCAGAGTATAACATTTTTTTATTATTTTGGGAGCGAAATGCTTCATACTTTTGTTAATATCCTAAGACAAATTTTTATTGTATCTATTGAAGAGAATTTTAACTTTTATTGCTGGGAATTAACTTCCGTAACGATTAACTTCTGTAACGATATTTTTCCCGAAAATTTAATTTAAATTCGGATTCATGCGAGACTTCATGAATCATACTTTAGCGTTCTTTACTGAACATCAGAAACGAAAAATTGGTCAAATTCAGCTTTATTAAAAAAAAGTAATAAGGCTTGATCAAGCATTAACTTCCGTAACATTACCTTAAAATCAATGGTATCTTGAAATTATTGTAAAAAGTTAACGATACTAGATTTGTTGACAATTCTTTGTTTTCAAGTTCACTGTTATGTTTAGAGAATTGTTTATATCTTTAGAGAATTATGATCTTCATTGTGCTATTTGAAACAATTATTTTTTCATGTTTATACTCTGAAGTGGTCCATTTATCGTAGAATGATATAACTATTCCCGGCGATAAATTAAAGCCAGACTTTCTGACATCGTTGACAACTGTTTTTTTTCAATAAAAGTTGAACTCGTAAATTTACTTACCTTGTCATTGGTCATTTGCAAAATTACTTTGTTAAAAACAATCTGATTGTATACACAAATAATCTGAAGTTGACATTAAAAAGATGCTCGAGTTTCTGATTGTCAATATCTATGTGGTTTTTGGAGACCAGGTCTTCCAACAATCTATTGGAATTTCCGTGGGTACCAATTGCGCCCCGTTATTAGCAGATCTATTTTTGTATTAATATGAAGCAGATTTTGTTCAAAATTTTTACGTGAAAAGAAGAAAACACTTGCTGTGGCCTTCAGCTCGACATTTAGATATATTGACGACTTATTGTCATTAACAATGTGTATTTCCGTTCTTATGTAGACACGATATATCCCGGTGAATTTGAAATAAAAGATACCACAGAGCCTGACACATCTGTTTCATGTTTGGATATTTTATTAGAAAAAGACGTTAATAGTAATCTAACAACAAAGGTTATGATAAACGCGATGACTTTAACTTTTCCATCGTCAACTTCCCTTACTTATGCAGCAATATACCCTTATCACCTGCATACGGAGTTTATATCTTTCAGTTGATTCGATACGCCAGAACATGCTCTACGTACGTATGAATAATTTCTAAAACGAGGTAAGTTATTGACAAACATGCTGATGAAACAAGAATATCATCAATCTCAGTCATCATTTCGTAAGTTCTATGGTCGATACAATGACCTTGTCAGCAAATGCAATCTATCTTTAAGTCAAATGCTGTCCCATTATTTTTTTTTTCATACTAATTGCTAGTCCATTATTTACACACTGAATTGTCGACGGATTTTTCCGTTATTTCCCGATCATGACAAGGAGCACGCGGCGCGTGTGACCGGTCGGCAGGGGATGTACACTCCTCCATGGCACCTGATCCCTCCTCTGATGTCTAAGAGGTCCGTGTTTGCTCTGCTCTTAGTTTTTAATGTTTAATGGACTTTTGAGCTCGAATACTGTTCGTTATCTCTACAAAATTTACGAAACACTGCGCAATTTGAAGGAAATGCAACAGAGTTGTCAGTTTTTGTTTGTTTTGTTATTTTAACATCCCTCTTGAGAAGTCTTCACTCATATGGAGACGCCACCACTTGCCGGTAGACAGCTGCAAATTTATACCTATACTCGGCACTCAGGGCCAGTGAGCAGTGAGGGATCTTTTTCGTACCAGCAGCTCCTGCGACACGTGACCTCAATTTATACGGTCTCATTAGAAGAACTAGTCTCCACATCCCTCAGTGGATTCAAACTCCCGATGTTATGACACAGATTGCATGAAAAAATAAACGCAACAAAGACATGAGGTAGTAATAATTTACTGGATGTGTAAATATACACGACACTTTATCTGACAGGTCATTTACATTATTTACGAAGATAGATGTACACATACAAACACCACGACTTCTTATTAGTAACGTGTACTTAGGTATTATTGATTATTCAAAGATGCAGGACTTTCTGACAAGTAATTGTAATGTAAAAGGTGAAGATAACAAACAATGATCAATAAAGTATAAAGATAGCGAACCGTTTTCAACCCACAATTTCCCAGAAAAAGTGGGAATAGAGCAAACCCCTGAAAAAGAGCAAACCTCTAAAGTCATAAGAGGTGGAATCAGGTGGTATGGATGGTATTTATGCTTTTGGCATTGAATATCACTAACACAAACCAGACAGGGAAGTCACCCAAAAAACACAAAGATTAACTGTCGTAAACACATTTTTTACATATAAAAAGCGATCAGAAAATGCCTTTTTACTGCCTTACGGGGCAAGTACAAAACACCAAATTTTGCATCTTCGTCAATATAAAAAAAAATGTGTTTCCTGCCTGGTCTCTGCATGGGGCTGGCTTTGTGTGACCGGGCGTCGGGGGGTGGGGGTGCTTGCTTCTCCTGGGCGCCTAGGGGTCCGTGTATTGTGCTCTCTTCGCGTATTTGTATTGTTTACAGATTTTGTGAGATCGATCACTGTTCGTTATCATTACCTTTTACTTATCCTTATCTTTAGTTTAAGAGGTGGCACATGGGCAAACAAATTCATGATCTCTATAACAATTAAACATATGTAACAATGTTCCTTGAGTTTGTTCTGAAAATAGATGGTGAAGATAACGAACAGTGATCGATTTCAAAACTAATATGGTTCTTCTAAATAAAATACATGTACTCTCTCAAAAGGTATTTCGTCAAGGATTTTCAGTATGGATTGAAAATAAAAACTCTTGAAAGATTTCTTTGCAGTTCTTCTCTCTTTTCCCATTGATTCATCGCACTGATTTTTTTTAGTCAGCCACTAATTTCTGTAATTCACTTTGACAGTTGCGTAACTCTGTAATATCATCTGCTAATATTTTCGCAATGTCCGCTCCCATTGCCTCATAAAACTTTTCTTGATGGGATTCCCTTGGTTTTAGTACAGGCTGAAGCTTGTCTTTTGTATATAACTTAAGAAGGTCATAAACAAATGAATTCAATGCATAATATTGTAAATATATCTACACATAAGGAAAGAGGTGAAACTTCTAAAATTATTGGGAAAAGTCAAAACTCCCCATTCTGGCGTAATTTTAACTCCCTTATTTGGACATTCCATAAAAAAATGATTAAAATTTCACAGAACGTACTGAATGATGGAAAAATTTCAAAATGTACGAAGCAATTTTGTATTCCACTTAAAAGAATAAATGCAAATATAGGATGACAGACTTCATAGTAAAAGACTTTTTTTCTCAGTTCGACATTTAAAAAAATCCTCTCGAGTGTCCTTGTTCTTGTTCTTCTTTCAACTACAGTTCCACTGGATACCTCATTACTGGTGATGTCAATATAGTTGAAAATGAAGATCTTAAAGCGATAAAATAGGTTCTATATACAGCAAGCCCCAATCTTTCACATACAGAGCTTCACTTTTCTTCTGTTCGTTATACATTTCATAGAATTCTGTCGAAGACTTTGAAACGAAAAATCAGAAACTTTGTCAGAATGGATTAAATATTCAGAAATATTTTAAAAAATCGTATATCAAACAATTAGAACCTTTACATGTTATCAAACAATTAGAACCATTGCATACATTATACAATTAATTACCCCTTATGAGGTCAACATGGTGAAATAAGGACCCGAGACCTGGCCCACGAGGTGACCTGACCTGACCAAGGCCGCGTAGCCAGGTCCTTATTTCATCATCTTGAACTCATAAGGGGTAATCAATTGTTTTATTATACCGATATCAGTAAAGACAATTTTTGTAGGCTCAATTACTAAAATAATCAAGTGTGTATTAGACCTACGAACTGTTATTATCAGTGTTCCATCGGGATCGGGATTCACTAGTGAATTATATTTCGCCTGCGTCTTGTACGTTTTTGCACCGCCGACTGACTAAAACGCTCTGTGATTGTCCTTAACATTCATTTTCATAAATTCACAAATACCATTCCCGAGTTTAATGACAATCTGGTGCAGACTTTTACTGTATAAAAGAGCCGAGTCTGCATTCGTTGAATTTGACACTGTAACGAAAGTTTCAATGAAAATTATAAATTTTATGACGCATCTAAAGGCCAATCGTATTCAGTATCATAAAAAGACTATGCATATTTCTTTTATCGGCATGTTTTGTAATGAACAATCATTACTGTATGCAAAAATTTTTAATTTGAGTGGAATTCAAATTAACAGGTCATTTTAATTATTTATAATGACCGGATCATTATACACCACGTGCAATGATTCCTAGGTCATTATTGCTGTAAACGATACGTTTTGGAGTCATTAAGTATAAAACCCTTCCAACAAGCCAATCAAACCTTAGTATTCCTAATAGAGGTATGATAAAATTTGTTATGGTTCCACCCGACAATACTTGTAACAATGCTTGTAACAAAATTGTTTTTGTTTGCTAGGCTCATTATTATAACTGTACATGTATTTTAGAAGAACTTGGTTTAAATTTAACCTTTGTAAATCCATCTTATACTTGCAATCATTTTCTAAAGACGAATTCTTCAAAATTCTCAGTTTTTAAACTTTTAACATTCCAGTCAACCAAGGTGAGTTCGATCTACTCTACCTCTGTTGGATTCCTTAACTTCATAAAAATTCTTGCAAGGATACATTGCACGGTTCAGCGAATGCTCTACTAAGCCATAACTTACTACTCTTTACAACAATAATATCTGATGTTAAGGAGGAATATCAGACGTACTGTGTTACAGCATATTCCAGAAGTGGTGTAATTAAGATGTAATTCTGAAAAACACCAAAGAATTTTGGAAAATTTATAATCGACAAATTTTTCATGTTTGTAACATCAAAACTTTTCTACACGACTTTTCTACACTTTATGCAACCGTTCCTCAGGACAAATTAAAAAAAAAAAATGACTTTTTGGTATCATAGACAATTGCTTCTGCAATAAAAATGGAAGTCGGAAATTTTCCTATGTTGTGATTGGTCATCAACAAAATTACTTCGTTAAAATCACTCTATTCTACACACAAATACTCTGAAGTTGATATTTTAAGGATCTTGGAGTTCCTCATTGACAACATTTATATAGTCCTCGGAGACAAGCCCTCTAAACAAAATATTGGAATTCCGAAAGGTACTTATTGTGCTCCTTTATAAGCTGAATTGTTTTCATATTGTATTGCTATGGAACAGAATTTATTCAGAAAACTTTTGCATAAGAAGAAAACACTTGCAGTCGCCTTCAGCTCGACAATTAATACATCGACAATGTATTATCAACTACCAATAGTAACTTTCATTCATATGTCGATTCGATATATCCAATGAACTTTGATTAAAAAACACCAAAGAGTCAAAATGTATTCACATTTTTTTAGTTCCTGTGTTTTATTTGTAAGAACCTTAACTTTTAATGTTCTTGTCGGTTCTATGTAAATGTTCTCTTTTCGCGTCTGACTGACGGAACGCAATGAGTCGTAATTTCCCGATTGGTATCTGTTGTTTACCATTTGATGTTGATTTTATGATCGGCAGTCATCTCTTGTGCTTCCCCAAAACTCGGAGACGCGACAGCTAGTTTTCATAGTTTATTTACAGGGAATAAACCGTAGATTCCTCAGCTATTTAAATAAAAAACAAAACAAAAACAAAAACATACATTTGTTGCATCACAAACTATCATAAGTCTGGAAGTACACGATTGATAAGTAATGATCTCGTTTGGAAAGAAAACGTTTACATGATTGGATATGTAAACCATCAGCAAAATAAATTCACAACGTGCAGAGCTCATAGTGAGGACATAGTACATGTATATCTAACATAAACAGTAAAAGAAAATCCGGGTTTTTTTCCGGAGCGGATAACCGATCAACTTTTCTTGTTATATATAAAGTATAAATACTTCCCTCAGACCATGATATAGGTATCAATTCAGTTTTGAAAAAAAGGTAAAAAAAAAAAATTTTGTTTGTTTGAAAATTCATCATTATTTTAATACAAGTTCATTCCCACAAGCTTTATTGTTTTTCATGGACTTCATCTTCCATTCATCTTATGTAATTTCACTTTCTCAGATTTTTCCGATTCAGATTATTGCTTATATCCTCTCATCTGCAAATACTCAATAAAGTTTCCTATAGTCATTGTAACTGCAAACTAACCTCAATCCGGGTCAATTCGTACAAACAGTGTTTGGTTTTGTATTTTCTAAAATTTCCATGCTGCAAAGCCTGTAAGAAGAGATATTTCAATCAACTGGATTTTTGGTAAATATTTCATCAAGTACATTTTCTTTAAAAAAAAAAAGAAGCTTTGAAAGTCTTGCAGGTGTTACAATTCTTATAAAAACTGCTGAAGGAAATTGAAAGAAGAAATTAGGTAACTATTAGAAAACGAAAGTAGAAGTAGATGGATAAAACCCAGTTTTAATGATTTTTTTTACAGCATGTTGGTTAGACACAGATCTATTTATTTATTTTTTATACCCAGGACGTCTTCACATAAAAAGATTTTATTTTTTCCAGAGTTTGTATTTTGATATTCCTATGAGATGTACAGACATTAAGGACATAACAAAAAAAGGAGAGGAACATGGAGGCCTATTTTTGCTTAAACTTTTTGTTTAACGATACTAAAGTGTAAGAGAATGCGATACATAGTGGTGTTTTATTATTTACAGATGATAGAAATGTTCCTCATTTTATCAAGACCAAAAGACCCAATACTGTTTTGAAAAAAAATTCTGTAATATAATTTGATGCTACAACCCTAGTGACATTGAACCTTAATGCGTACAAATTGGTGAATTTTTTTTTTTAGCTTTTCAAGCCTTTTTAGTGAGCTTTTGACTGATATTATTAACTTATACATAACAGTAAAATTACTTAACAGAAAAACAATAGAACATGCAGGGCTATAAACATAGAATTACATCACAACAATACAGCACACAGGACATTAAGAAGGCATATCAGATAAGGATACATATATAAGACACACATGTACAGACACGCAAACAAAGATTACATATCTTGCCTAGTGGAGCAAGCTGTGCATCCACAGTCCTTGTCAATCCTGTCACTCCAGTAGGCCATCATGGATTTAAACTGTAAAAAGTTTGTTTGACATTTAAAATTTTCAGGTAGGGAGTTCAATAGAATTGGTGCTGCATTTCTAAAAGACATTTTACCATAAAAAAGTTCTAACTTTGGGTATTTCTTAAATATTTGAATATCCAAAATTGTACTTTACTCTCTTAAAACTTACAATTTCATTGCACAGGAATTCGGCACTATTAATCATAAACAGTGGTTTCTTAGTAAATGTTTTCCTACTCAAGGCATTTGACTGAAATTTAGACGAAAAGTCTGCAAACAGTTTCTTTAACGCTTTTCAATAATACTAAAATTTCATCTTACAAAGTATTTATCAAAGTGTCAAATCCTTACGCTAAGAGGCCAAAGTATTATCATCTGCATAATTATATAAAGACCCATTCTTTATGAAATGAAAAAAAAATTATAAAAGCATTGAAAAGTAATGGTCCGAGAATTAACCTTTTGATACTCCTTTTTTATACCCACCAAACTACTGACAACTCCCTTAAGTATCATATGCTGAAAACGTTCATACAAGTAGCTATTTAGAATAGAAACAAAATTTAGAGATAGACAGTAAGCAGTTTACTTAATAGCTTATCATATGGCTGATAATCAAAAGCCTTAAAGAGATCCATCAAAATAACAGCCACATGTGCGAGGGTTGTCCGGTAAAAATGTCTAGAGTGAAAAATAATCATCACTGCGTTCGAAAATTTTCACTCCAATTTCACTTGTATACTAAAGATCTAGTGATATTTATATATTTTATATATTCTACTGTAGTCATTTAAAGTCTCTAATGTCGTCATCATTACATCTAAATCAAATTGAACTGTTCTCCGATGCGCCCTAACATCCTAACATCATCAAACGACGCCATTTTATTGTATGTTTTGTATTTACCACTTTCCCATTTCAAATGCTCGGGAAACTGCCAAAAATTCAGCAAAATGAAGTAAATGCCTTGAAATTTTCCAACTGACGACAAAATAAATACTGGATTAAAAATATGAAAAATTTTACCTCAACCTTGTCTAATACTTCCATATTTTATTTTCTAATGAAACCCTGATTTTTTATCGTGCACCGTAGGGCCTTGTGTCCTGTGCACATTCAAGTATAACAAAATCTTTATTTCTGTTTATATTTTATAAGAAAAAAGGAAGATGTATTTATATATGATAATTATATAAATATTTATTGAAAATTTCAGCTTAGTGTGCTCACTATTTTTTTTTTTTTTTTTTTTTTGAAGGGGGGGGGAGGGTAGCGCTTTGTCAACGATTTTACCGGACAACCTTCGTAAATCCTGATCTAGATCTAGATCTAGCCATTTTCCGACATTCTAAGATTCTGTAGTGTAGTTTAGTATTAGTGTAGTGTAGTTTGGCATCCATGACCTTTTCTTAATGCACAGAGAGTATTGTTTAAATTATCTTTCAAAATAGTCAGAGTTGTACAAAACTTTTTCAAAAACACTTGACACTTATTGAATCTAGAAATTAAGTGCATCTTCAAATGATAACATTTAATAAAGCAAGCTTTAACATGAAATATATGGAGATAACGAACAGTATTCAAGCTCAAAAGTCCATTATACAATACAAAATAGGAACAGAGCAAACACGGACCTCCAAACATCAGAGGTGGGATCAGATGCCATGGAGGAGTGAGCATCCCCTGCCCACCGGTCACACCTGCCGTGTGCTCCTTGTCATGATCGGGAAATAACGGAAAAATCCGTCGACAATTCAGTGTGTAAATAATGGCCTAACAATTAGTATGAAAAACGTCAGTCAGCATTTGACTTAATGATAAATTGTATTTGCTGACAAGGTCATTGTATCGACCATAGAACTTACGAAATGATGACTGTAAACGAGACAGCTGATATTCTTGTTTCATCAACTTATTTGTCAAAAATTTACCTCGTTTTAGAAATTGTACATACGTAGAGCATGCTCTTGCGTATCGAATCAACTGAGAGATATATACCCCGTATGCAGGTGATGAAGGTATATTGCTGCATAAGTAAGGGAAGTTGACGATTGAAAAGTTAAAGTCATCACGTTTATCATAAAGGTTGGTTGTTAGATTACCATTAACGTCTTTTTCAAGTAAAATATCCAAATATGAAACAGATGTGTTAGACTCTGTGGTATCTTTTATCTCAAGTTCACCAGGATATATCGTATCGACATAAGAATGAAAATAACCATTGTTAATTGACAGTACGTAGTCGATATATCTAAATGTCGAGTTGAACGCCACAGCAAGTGTTTTCTTCTTTTCACGTACAAGATTTTGGACAAATTCTGCTTCATATGAATACAAAAATAGATCTGCTAATAACGGGGCGCAATTGGTACCCATAGGTATTCCAATAGATTGTTGGAAGACCTGGTCTCCAAAAACCACATAGATATTGTCAATCAGAAACTCAAGCATCTTTTTAATGTCAACTTCAGAGTACTTGTGTGTACAATCAGAATGTTTTTTAACAAAATAATTTTGCAAATGACCAATGACAAGGTAAGTATATTTACGAGTTCCATTTTTATTGAAAAAGGAGCTGTCAATGATATCAAAAAGCCTGGACTTTAATTTATCGTGGGGAATGGTTGTGTATAAAGTTGAAAAGTTTTTAAGCTGTTGATTTTGGTAAAATCATGTGATTTCAAATTTTCCAAAAGTTCCTTGGAATTTTTAAGTATCCACATCTGATTTACATCACTTCTCGAATATATTGTTGTACAGTACTCTTGAAGTTTCTCCTTCACCACTGTTAATATCTTAGTGAGGAGTAAAGATAGAGGCTTGGTTGAACATTTACTGGAACCCGCTATGTATCTTTGTTTGTAAGGATTTTTATGAAGTTTCGGAATCCAATATAAATATGGTAATTTGAATTCATTTTGGTTGTTTGGAATATTAAAAATATTCAAAACTGACATATGATTTTGAAGAATTTCTTCCTTAGAAAGGGAACTATGAGTGTAAGTTGGATTACCACTTGTAGAATTAAATCCAAGTTCCTCTAAAATACATTTAATATAATGAGCCTTACAAACAAAGACAATGTTGTTACCTGCTTTGTCAGCAGGGACCAGTACGTACTGATCATGTAATCTATCTAATTTTTTTTTCACTTCTGGATTATTGAATACAGAAGGATAGATGGTTTTCATATTGCCTCTCAATCTATTAATGCGCGATTTTAACATACATCTGATACATTTAATCCATTCTGACAAAGTGTCAAGGTCTTCTTTTTCATGTTTAGCCCATCGCCTGGCGTAGTCCTCTACAGAATCCATAATATTTATGAAATTCTTACGCCAGTTGAAGGATCTGGGTTCCCTAAATTTAGGACCTTTTAAAATTAGTGATCTAAGATCCTCATTATTAACTATATTTACGTCATCAGTAATAACGTGTCCAGCAGGACTATAGTTATAGGGCGAAGAAGAACATGAACACGATGGAGGATTATGTTTCAGATATTCGATATCCAGGCCCTGTAAAGTTTTCTTGTAATTAAAAAGTTTGGAAGCAATAGTCGATGTATATTTGTAGGAAATACAAGGTGTAGTCTTTAACTTGAAATATGGTGGAATACAAGACTGGACCTTTTTGTGATTTAGGATATTACTTATATTAACCGCGTCAATTCCTTTGTTGGCATATTGAAGTTTAAGGAAAAAACGGATTGTTTTAGCTGCATTTCCTTCAGTAAAACGCGGGGGTTTAAAAAGCCTATGATTGGCAATATCCATAACTACAGATCCGAGCCTATATTCTGGTGTCGAGGAATCAAAAAATGGACTTTCCTTGACCTTTTCAACAAGACTATTTAAAAATTTCAAAGGGACAGAGTAAAGTTTGGTGCGAATATGATGTAACCCTAACTGTTGATTTACGTAAGGTAGTAATGAATCAAAAGAGACATCGTGTATTAAAGTTTTATTGTAAGACCGATGCCCATGACTACGCTTACGTCTCTGTGTATGGTTAAAAAGTCCCATCACATTTACATTGTTACACTGTGGACTGGAAAGATTTCCAACACTATCGACATTGTCATTACATCCATAGGGATAGGCTGTCCCTAGCTTTCTGATCCAAAATTCTTCTCGTTGTCCACGGAAAGGTGTACTCAGTGATGGACTGTTTGTGTGGTGGTAAATCTTTTCCAGAATTCTAACTTTCATTGACAAAATAGAATGATCAGGTAAATTAAAATGTTTGTATAAAAGTTGTGAAATCTATGACCTTTTACATTCATTGTATCAAATAATCGGTTTATTCCTAAACTTATTTATGACATGTGTATTCAATTTAAGAAAAGAACATAATATCTAATGTACTGGTCATCTCGTTTGTCAGACAATTTAGTTGGTAGCTGGCTTTTGTCGTCTATAATCAGTAAAACATTAAAAAATGAAACAGATGTGACAGATTCTTAGGAGTCTTTTATTTCAAGTTCATTGGGATATCTCGAATCATCATATAAATGGAAATAACGTATGACATTTTTTGAGCAATATTATACCATCTTCTTGTTTCAGTTGGGAGCTTAGATTGATTGATTGATTGATTGTTGTTTAACGTCCCATTCGAGAATTTTTCACTTGAGCAGTGAAGGTTCTTATCGTGCCAACGCCTACCATCGGTTTTTAAGGTCTCATCCGAAAGATCCGTGACTTTTGCGAAGGAACAAATACTACCTATGTTTACGTCTTAAGTTTGACGCGGCGCGGCGAACGAGAATCGAACCCAGGTCCTCCGATCACCAAGCGAACGCCCTATCACTAGACTACCGTGACCGGTTTGGAAGCTTAGAAATTTCCAGTTCTAAAAACAATGCTTCGCACAAAAATCAAAAGGTAAATTCAACATGTATACTGTGTATATCGCAACAGTAAATTAATTTTTAAACAATCTATGATTTAGATTTTTTGGTGAATTATACAAGTCCTTAGACAAGGATTGTTTAAAATCTACAAAGACATTGCATTGTTTTCTCTAATAATGAAATATTTTTTGGAAGTTTTTTTTATCTGCATTACTCCCCTTGATATATTTTCATATTGTTCAATTTAACAGTACATGCAAACATTTCTTAAGATATTGCTGATTTACTGCCCTTACATGTACATATATTAGTTAAAACTTAAAACCACTTTCCATCTCTATCATCAAAGAAAAACTAACACAGTTCTTGCTTAAGAGAGATTAATGTATTTAAGTTTTGAGTTTCTGTTTGTGGTGACTTGATGTAGACAAAATTTAATTCGGCCGCCGGGTCCTTTTCCAAAAATCAATAACAACACCTTTTGGGAACATCAGTGCTAGGAGATATATGAAGTTTGGGCATTGGATAATCTAAAAACAGCAAAACCCACTCCCCAAAAGCTTCTTTATCTATCCCAGCCTTCAGAGTATAAACGTGTTGATCTACTGGATTAAGTACTTTTTAAAGAAAATAGTTCTTGATTCTGTATATAGCAGTTAAAACGTATGAACCATGAGAATATTCTGTCCACTTGATCAATACAAAGGACTCAGGGCGGATGTGACCGGTCAACACGGGATTCTTACTCCTGATGCGTTTGGAAATTAAATATGTTAGGCGGATCCAATTTTATCGCAGAAAATTTAAGAATACTATTGATAAGCAAATTTTTAACGAATAACCAATTTTTTAAAAAAATTAGTTGATAGTCGTTATGATCGAACGATAGTCGAGTACTTGAACATTCGTATAAGGTCTTATTATACGATTGTACCAGATTTGAGGTTTAAGAATGTTTTAATTACTTATTAAGCTTATATTTTTAGACTAAAACAATTCATTAAATGTGATAGAATTTGGTCTTTACAAATAATATTTGGGAATATACATTTTCCTTTCATCTTTTGACTTATTACAGCATAAAATACAGTGAAATTCGACATCTATATCATTTTCACATTAAAACATATTTTGTTAACAATACCTTCTTATCCTCCATTGCAATTGGTAGTTCATGATTTGATGTTCTGAATCTATCTAGAATTTGTTTCTTTTGATTACTTAAAACACTTTTACATAAAACTGACATCCAAAAATTAAATTTGTGAATAGATTATATATCACACATTTTGTAGAATTATTGCATTTTGATCCCCAATTTTTCTTGAATTTGATCTAGTAATTTTTAATCTAAACTTTTAATTAGCAAAGCATTACTGAATAATTAGTTTTGATCCCAAATATTACCATACTCAAAATCGCTTAGTAATTTGTTCAATAATATTCAACAATATTGCGATTGATTTCCATGTAAACATTTAAACCAATAAGCAATAATTCTTGCTTTTGCTATGTACATCCCCCCAATTCATCATAAATCATAAAACTGGGAGTACGTGATTTTAATTGAAAAAGCGTTTTACAGCATTTAAGATCTCCTCTTTTTATAATTTCAACAATACCATAACCCCATACCTCACAACCATATTACAAAATTGGAAACAATGAAACAAATACAATTGATCATGAAGAGAAAACTATAATTGGTTATCTTTTAAAAATAAAATACCATACATAACTTTAGTCGCTCTTTTACTGGCATATTGTTTTGTCTTAAAAATTGACTCAGCCGATGAGAATATTTGAAATGTCAAAAATTTCATTTTTTTGTATTTGTAATTTTAAAAAGAAAGTTACCGGTATATGGTATTGGTCCCTTTGAAAACAAATCATAATTTATTTCAATATTAATCTCAAATTTCCATTAGCTTTAGATGCCGGTGGACGGTAAACAACACAGAGACAAACACGATTGTCCAATGAAATTGACAGTACATTACAAGTGCTCAAAATGAGTGAAATGAAAATCAGTAGTCTTAGGTTTGATGTTAATATGCTTTTTGTGAATAACTGCTAATCCACCTCCTCGGTGATCTCTCCTTGAATTTGGTAAAACATGATACCCCTCACGTGTAAGTTCGGATAAAATGACGTTGTCAGAATTTCTACCAGGTCATGTCTCTGTAAGAGATAGAAGGTCAATATCATTTGAGACAATATAATCATTGATTACAATTGTTTTGCTTACAGCAGATCGGCAATTCATAGTAACAAAGGGATATGTACCCATCACATACAGGGTTTTTAGTCTTAGGTACTGACCTCAAGTTTGTTGCATTCAAATTCCTGACAGAGTTAAACCTTGATACCGGTGGTCGTTTTGTAATACAGGTTGATATATGACAAGGGTAATTTAAATCAGAATTAAGGCTAAAAACAATTAAGTTGTGAAAGTTTGTGTTATTTGAAGATAGCCGGGCTCAACTACTTGTACGTTACACGCGGCGAACGAGAATCAAGCAGGTTTCTAAGAATTTAAGGTTTATTACAGAGATTCCTGCGTTCACTTCGGAATCAGTAGGCCCGGATACGATTCTCTTTCGCCGCATGTAACGTGGTTGAGCCCGACTATCTTCATATAAAACATAAGACAATTCAAATTTATAGGATTTTGTTTTTACAAAAGAAAGTTTTATATATCTACATCAGAAAACTCACATTCACACACACTTGCACACTGTTCTCAATTAAATGCACCTAACTGAAGAATGGTTGGTGTAGCCACTACCCTCCATCTGAGAATTTTTGAGGCACGATAACTTGGCAAATATATGGTGGAATATTTCTGCTCCCTATATGCAAGATAAATTATGTTAACATGAAACATAATAATGCAGACACGCGACTTATTTATGCCATTGTGCAAAAAAATTATGTTGACATGCAATTTACCGATGTCTTTAGAGAATCTAATTTTAACGTTGGTAAAGTAACATGTACATACTAACGCAATAATATGACATAATACAAACTAGATGCAACAGAATTATGTTAGCATGCGATTTACTTCTGTTAACATGCGCGATAATTATGTCAACATGCGACTTACTTATGTCAACATGCAAGATAATTATGTTAACATGCAATTTATTATCTTGCATGTTGACATAAACATCTTGCATGATTAAAATGTAGCTAGCATGTTGACATACATAGGTCGAATGTTGACATATGTAAGTTGCATGATAACATAAATAAATCGTAAGTTGACATAAATATCTTGCATGTTAACATAATTATCTTGCAATGTTAACAAAGTTATGTGCATCTTGCCTGTATGATGTCGTATAATGGCGTTAGTAAGTAATATTAAATATCAAAATTAGTTTCTCTAAAAAGATTGGTAACTTGCATGTCAACATAATTATTATGCATGTAGACATAATTATCTTGCATTTTAACATAATTTGTCTTGCATGTAGGGGCAGAATTATGCCACCATACAAATATGCATGAATTCATAGCCTTCCATGCCCTTACTTTGTTATTTGATATCATTTCCTTTTTTCGTTATGATTTAGAGATTGAAGGAAATTTCCAACATTGGTACAGCATTACCAATGAAACAATGCAAGAGACAGTTCAGGGAGATGTTGTTTGACAAGCCCCTTAGGTTAAAACCCGGTCAAAATTATTTATTTTTCCTGAATTCGTGTTTATTTACCCAATTCCTTTCACTGACAGCCAGAAAGGAGGTTTTAATTGTCGGTTGTGGAAAGCATCCAAGGAGTTCCGATCTCTTGATTTTTCGTTACGCTGGACAGACATTCATTTTATCCATACTTTATTTCTCTCATTAGATGATTATGTGAAAACATAGAGTTACATGTATACAATCAAGGTTAATCACATAATAAGATTAATATAATAATTATAAATACAATCAACAAAATAGCATACAAAACACATGTAAATGGCAAAACGAGTAAGGTGAAATGGAAATAAGGAAATATATAAATTAGGCAAATACTAAATAGATACTATTGATATATTCACAAACGTGTAAATTGAAGGCCACTGATAACTGTGAATGTGGTTGGTTTGCAAATTTGCTTCTGAAATTGGATAGCTCGGTTGTATCACGTGGCAACATTTCCTATGTATCGCAAGTTGGTCACATTTAGCTGTAGGAGATCTTTTCCAGATAGTAAATGAACGGAATTATGTCCAAAAAGAAAAAGAAATATCTTGCCATCTGTCATTGTACCAATTTCTTCAGAGAGGAGTAAATCAAAATTAGTGGAAATGTCATCCCACTAGCAATTACGTAAATCCGATGTCTGTGAGCAAGAGCAGGTGATGTGCATAATTATAAGTATATCTAGAAAGAGTTTACGACAGAATCTGCAGATGTTTGGAGTAGGTTCAGGAGGGCTAATGAGATTACAAAAAAATTACATAACAGAATTTCGTACAAGCCCGAAGGAACTGACCATATGAAACAGGGGTTCTGATTTTGGGATATAGACAGGAAACGGCGAAGAACATTGTCGTTTAACATTTTATTGTTTCGCTGTGTTTTTTGGTCTTTAGACACTGAAGATCTCACAATCTTTTTACAGAACTGTTGTAATCGAAATGGTTTATTTATGAGCCAGGTTTGCAGATATTCGGTAAGATTATAAGTAGATAAAAATGGTGATAACATTCATGAAACCATGTCGTTTGCAGGAAATGCTTTCCAAAAGCAAATATAAACGTGTCAAGAAGACTTTCTTTGGAGACAGCAATGACCCATGCAACAAAGTCCCCCAAGAAAAAGCTGTGTACGGATGTCTACTTTCGATTCAGTTGGTAGAACATTGAAAAGACTTTCACAGATATCGGATCTTGTCCTATTGGAAGGTTCTGAGAATTTTTACATATAAAATGTTCAAAAACATTCAGGCGTTGGTAATCAGTTGTAGATAGGTTGTTCCATAGTTCACAACCATAGAGAACTGTGGGCAGTACAAATGACTTATTAAGATGTGATAAGGTGAGAGGATTAAGGATTGATTGATTGATTGTATATTGTTTTACGTCCCATTCGAGAATTTTTCACTCATATAGAGACGTCACCATATAGCGGTGAAGGGCTTCAAATTTTAACCTTTACTCGGCACTCAGGGCCATTGAGCAGTGTAGGAATCTTTATCGTGCCAACGCCTGCCGTGACACGGGGCCTCGGTTTTTAAGGTCTCATCCGAAGGACCCGCAACTTTCACTTCAGAGTGCCGAGCGCATGGCGAAGGAACAGTTGCTACCTATTTTTTATCGACTTAGGTCAGTCGCGGCCGAGATTCGAACTCACGACCTCCCGATCACGGGAGGATTATGGAAGATCGATCCAATATCGTTAAGTGCATATGATTTTTGCCCCTTGCGACATGCTGACGGAATTCTATCCGAAACTTTGAGTTTGTTGTTGATAATAATCCTTAGGTGATTATATGTTTTGGAGCAAGGTGTCACTTACCCTAACAAAAATTTACTACAGTCAACTATAGTTTACTATAGTTAACTAATTATAAAGTAAAAACTTTGATACTTTGATTTACTATGGAACTTTACTTTTGAACGTTTTTTGAGAATTCAAAGCCAAAAATCTCTTAAATTCGATAAGAGTGATATAATTTTTTGGAAATAATATGTGAATATACAAATAATAGCTCCATCTAATACGAAAAATGTGAATGTATGAATTGCAAAAAAAATAATAATCTGAAATCCAAAGTAAAAATACTTTGATTTACTATAGTAAAAAAAACTTTGATACTATATTAATCTATTGTTAACTACATGTATACTAAACTAATGTTAAAAATAGTTAACTATAGTATTTTTTGTTATGGTAGTTTCCAAACAAAATCTTGATCTATTTTGTAACCTTTGGTATGGATTTGTACACGATTTTTGAGCATTGAAGGAAAAGTGTCATTTTCTAAATATTCATATAAAATATCAAACATATTTTTCTAGGGCAGTTTGGGTTATCCTGATACATGAAATATCATCTTCTAGTGAGGGACAATTACTAATTGTGTTAAATATCCCGGTATTTATGCTAGATTTTTCGAGATTGACAACAAGTTCATTAATAAATACAAAATAAAAGAAGGAATGACAAAACTCCAACTTGTCGTACACCGTGTAGAACTGGAAACTAATTAGATTGTTTACAACGATTGTGCTAGATGTATCTTTATGACAATCATTCATAATCTACCAAAGTTTACCCGAAATACCTAATTCATACCATTTAACAAGGAGAACATGTCTCCATACCGCGTCGAAAGGTTTCGAACGGTCTATTAAGCTAATGAAGACATTGCTGCTTGTTCAATGTTATGAAAAATGGTCTTCTCTTGTGTTAAAAGAAGCGGTTAAGCAACCCAGTATTTTTGAAAACATTGCTGTTGTTTGCAGGGAAAATTGTCAGGGTTAGTAATAAAACAAGAAATTCTTGACATTTTCAAAAATTTTCAAGAAGCATGATAACAAGGCAATGGGCCTATAGCTAACACATAATGTTTTTGGTTTTTCTCCCCTTTCTCCCCTTTAAATTGAAGCACGAAGAATCCTTGTATCTGGTATTTTTCCAAGGTATATAATGGAGTTAAAGAGTTCCGGGAGCTTTACGGCGTTTAAGATTGTTTAAGACTACTAATATGTCAGCGGTAGAAATTTGGCCGCCCGGAAGGTCATTTCGCGATTGGAGACACTGTTTATTGATGTTGAAGTATTTTTGATTCGATATGAGAGTAAAAGCTTTCATCAAATGACCAAGTTTTGGACAAAGTATATGTTTTCAAAGTAGGTGGCAAATGCATGTGCGACACCTGATGAATCTCGAAAAGACATTCCGTTTTAAATTTTTTTGGATGTGTACGAGAGGTTTTAACCTTTTGTTTTTAACTAGCTTAAAAGAACGTATATCACATTCTGCCGCTTCATCGGCCGTAAATTTCCATTTGGAACGTATGTAATTTCAGTCTGAGTCTATCGGATGTAGTTGCTAAACTTCTCCGTCCACCCTGGTCAAGTATGTGGATTGTAACCTGCCCGAGGAATGCATTTATTTGAATTGCTGACAATAATAAGTTTTGTCAGTTCGATTTATCTGAATCACATCAATATGTGCGTAGTGATTTCTTTTGGAAATGTATTAAAACAATGAAAACATGTGTTGATATCGCAAAGTACTCTTTGCACGTGAAAAATCTCAAAACGATTGCTCTTAAGATAATCTGATTAGGACCTAACATGTAAAACAACATACTAAAGGTAGCTCAAGCCCTCATTCAGGAACGAAATAATGCATCCACTGTTGTGAATGGACTGATTACAAGAACATCATTTTCGGATTCCAAATTGTGTGCCTTACTAGGTGAAACCGTAAACTCGTCACGGAAACGCGAAATGGACAAAGGATTATACTGGAGCCGGATCAAAAAGGCAAAACAGAAGAAAAGTGTCGATCATTAAAGCACGATAGAGATTCGTGTATTGTAAGTGTAGATGATAGAAAAAGTATAATCAGAACCAAAACAAAGGAGCCATATTTAGAGGAATGACATGTAAGAAGGCCGCAGGGTTTTACCTTATCCAGAATTGACAAAACATTAACAAGTTTTGGTATTCAATACTATATTTGACACAGTGGTGCAAAAACGTTTCTGACCTAAATACAAAGGAAGTTTTCTCACGGCAAAGCTCAAATGAGCCCACACAATATGCAAAACTTATTGAAGACGTCCACTTCTGACCGTTGGGTGTAAGATGTAGGCGTCGGTGAGCGAACGTCAATAGGAAGAAAAATGCGTGTCTTCGTCAACACCAGTAGCTGCAATAATGTAGCCCTCTCCGATTTTTTTAGTCTGATATTTTCAGGAGAGGGCTACAATTCCACTGCATCTCCGTAATGGTGCAAATATATTTTTTAGGTACGGGCGATTGGAGGCAAAATAAATTGTTTTTACATTCAACTTACTTCCAATAAGACGGAATTTTTATTCACTATCAACATCATAGCCCTTTATACGCGAAAACCAAGTAAAATAAATCTGCGTGTTTTCCAGTCGTTCACCTCAGCAACCATGACAGTTCTCGCTTGATGTACTGAGATTTGCGCTTGAAATTTAGAATCAATTGATAAGATAAATGTCGGTGTTGATAAATGTTCGTGTTGTATGTTATCACTAAACATCGATAAATAAAAGCATTCCATGTGATATTTTTATCATAAACAGTGATATTAATGCTTATAATAAGGAAAATCCGTACAGATCCGCTCCCCCAGATCCCAAATTCTCATTGGTTGTCCCAAAATAAAATCGATCAAGGTCAGTAAACATGGCGGATAAATTCAAGTTGTGATGTTGACATACACGAAAAATAACCGATATAAGGATTGTTCTGTATATTTTTGGATCAATTCATGTCTTGCATAACTACATTTTATGAGTTCATGTAAGATATGTTAATAAAATACCCACTTACTGATAATTTGAGCCGAAATCTGTGCGGTAGTGAATCAATCCCGCACTTGCACCATTACGGAGATCCTAAGGAGTTGTATCCCTCTCCCCCCCCCCCCAAAAAAAAAAAAAAAAAAAAAAAAAAAAATTGGAGAGGGCTACATTATTGCAGCTACAGCACCAGGAGTCTGGGAACAGGAAGTCTAAAACTGGAGTGGACATATACTGACTCTAACCAGGATAAATAATATAAAAGGAGCATTGGTCTTCATGGTCATATGAGCTGATGAGGATTATACAACCTTAACAGTCATAAGTATATACAACCTTGTAATGGACCAATGAAATGACAATTTTAGAATAAACAGGGATCAACTAAACAATTAATCTTGTAATCTGCAAACACTCATAAAGTTTGTGTTATTTACTTGTCTATATATACACTTATCACCATCACCTAGCCAATAACTCATTATAGTGTTTGAGCATAATAAACAATTAAATAACACTGCAGAACCAATGTGCTTATGGTCTTTTCTTCTTTTTGAATAATATTTATGCACAAAATAAAGTTTTTTTTCCTCTCGTTTTTATTGTCTATTGTTTGCAAGTCTAGTTGACCATTAAGAACTAAATAGGTGCTTTTTATATTATACATTATTAAGATTCTCGTTTGATTCTTTCATTTTATTGACTTATCAAATGTATTATTTACAGTAATTTAATATCCTAAATGAGTGGAGAAGAGGAAAAACTTCTCTTAAATTCGAATACAAATTTCCATATATGATTAATAGAGACATACCCACGAGCTTACTAACCCTTGAGTTAGTGGTCAATTGGTGAACTTCACAAATCTGGAAGAAGTGCATGTAACCTTGCTTATTATAACATGCATTTAGTTAATCTGCTACATACATAGGACCAGAGAAAGGAATAAATGCATTTTCACAATACAATCAATAGAATACCCTCCCTAACACAAGAACCTCTTACACAAGGGCTTTGAATTTCACGGTTTTGAAAGAGGCACCCTTGCTGATCACAACCTTGCACTTAGTTCATTTCCAATAAAGAAAGAAGACTTTAAGATAGCAATGCATTTTCACTAATTAATCAATAGATAGTCGCCGTAGCAAGAGAACCCCTGATACAGTGCAGGAAACTAATTTTGTTACAGCATCAATGCTGATTTGAATGCTTCCTTTGCTTGCTGATTTAATGCTAGTAATCCTTATCCTGATGCTGTTTTATAATTAGATCAATGCTACCGGAAGTAGCATCATGCTACCGGAAGTAGATAATGAATTTCAGCATTGCCGTTTAAAGCAATAAAAGTGCCTTTTACAATTATTTGATCATAATATCTCACTATGTATCATTAATGTGAATACTTTAACCAATATTCTTTCTTTCTTTTTTAATTTTTTTACTGAATTAAAACTCATTGATTTTCTGATGCTAGTAGGATAACGCTGATTTTACAGTGCAGGAAACTAATTTTGTTACAGCATCGATGCTGATTTGAATGCTTCCTTTGCTTGCTGATTTAATGCTAGTAATCCTTATCCTGATGCTGTTTTATAATTAGGTCAATGCTACCGGAAGTAGCATCATGCTACCGGAAGTAGATAATGAATTTCAGCATTGCCGTTTAAAGCAATAAAAGTGCCTTTTACAATTATTTGATCATAATATCTCACTATGTATCAATAATGTGAACACTTTAACCAATATTCTTTCTTTCTTTTTTAATTTTTTACTGAATTAAAACTCATTGATTTTCTGATGCTAGTAGGATAATGCTGATTTTATGTAGGTCAATGCTGGTTTTATCCTTTGCTTGCTGATGCTGATCCTGGTAATGCTGTTTTTTAAATGCTGATGCTGATGCTAGCTCGATCCTGATGCTACTAATGCTTATGCTGATGCTGGTTTATGTAACAAAATTAGTTCCCTGCACTGTATGTAGGTCAATGCTGGTTTTATCCTTTGCTTGCTGATGCTGATCCTGGTAATGCTGTTTTTTAAATGCTGATGCTGATGCTAGCTCGATCCTGATGCTACTACTGCTTATGCTGATGCTGGTTTATGTAACAAAATTAGTTCCCTGCACTGTAAAAGGACCATGAATTTCATAATTTTGAAAGAAATGCCATTGCTCAACAGGATAATGAACTTAATTTATCTGCTTATTACCTAGAGACAGTCCATTTTAACTAAATAATCAATATAGCCCAGCCCTAACACCAGAACCCCTATCTAGGAGCCAAGCAAGTCACGATTTTCAATAGAAAAAGCACTTTTACTCATCATTTCCTGAAACATTTAGTTTGTTTGCAAAATATAGTGGGAGAGATGTGGCTTATAGAGCCCCATTCTTTCTCCGGAACCCTCACGACTGACGACTAAAGACGAACGACGCTCGGCGACGAACAAAACTAGATTGCGAAGGAAGTATTTTCCATTCACCGATAAATGATGAGCATAAAATCTTTTCATTGTATATTCCTAACAAACTATGGTATTTTAGCATGGCAAGCCCGTAGCAACGGTTTCAAAAGGGGGGGGGGGGGCAACATTAAAAAGAATCTGACAAGCAAAAAATCTGACAAGCCAACAACCCCCACCCTCCACCCCACCCCACCTATCCACCCACACACAAATTAATTAACTGTCCAAATTCTAGAATTTGCCAGTGTCCAACCTAACCAAAACAAAAAGAAAGTACGTATGTATTGAAGGGGGGGGGGTCTAGCATCTAAACCAGCGTCTAAAGGAAAGTTTACTCTAGCAAAACACTATACTCAGAAAAAGTAGGGGACCAGGATTCCCCCATCCCTGACACCCCCCTCCCGCGTTCTACGGGCCTGCGTCAGATGTGCAATTTCATCAACCTTGTTTTTCGCTTGTTTGTTAGACAATAAAAGCTATGATTATTTGTAGTATCAGTACTTAAGTTCAAGAGTCAGAACACATATTTTACATATTTAAACTCTTTTCATAAGACCTACGTTAGCATTGTCAAAGAAGATGTGAATGTAGTGTATATTGAATCTTGAAATATATTTAATGGGTAAAGTAGAAATAACATTACTAATTATCAAATCTTTAAAGTCTACATGAAAGGGGTGGAGAGAACGAATAGTGATTGATCAAAAAACAGTCTACAAACGATACAAATCTGTGAACAGAGCATAAAACATGGACTCTGGAAATTCTTGAGGTTGGATCAGGTGCCTTGGAGGAGTTCCATATTGACCGGTCAAATCTGGCCTCAGTCATATGTATTAATCAGGTGACCATGAAAATTCAAGTCTTCAATGTAATATATACGTTAAATTAGATGTTCATGGATTATACCAAAATGTTACCTGCCCTCTAGATGAATGATGTCACTTAAGGTTATGTTACATAAGTAAATGGATATTATTTTCACCTTTTGACACAAAATAGGGATGGGACATACACTTTTTTTCATTTCGTAATGTATGGGACCTGATATCTCAAAAAAAAAAAAAAAAAAAAAAAAAAAAAAAAAAAAAAAAATTCACTGCAAACCCCTCCCCCGGTGATAAAATTTCTGTTGTCTGGCCCCTTAAGATAGAGGTTTGATTTATGTAAAAACAATTCATTTTTGAAATGTTATACATTCTGTATATAAGTAATACTATCGTGCGTATATTTTATACTGCCATTGATAAAGGATATGCCTTAAATTACAAATTTTACAAGCTCTGATCAAAGAAACAATTGCTCAAGAAGTATCATACGTAACATGCAGACATGTAGAGTTTTGTTGGTTACAAAGCATATAACACGGGTTTGTTTTTACTATTATTTTTTTTAAATCAAAGGTAAGATATTTTAGACTGTCTTAGAATTTGATTAATGTCGATTCTAAAGGCAACATTGTCTTTTTAATAAAATAATGAAAGTTTTTGGTTGAGTTTCCTGGCTAAGGAGTCTATAGGTCGGATCACGATCATCAGTTTATGCATTATATTAGGAAAATTTCTCTCTCTCTCTCTCTCTCTCTCTCTCTCTATATATATATATATATATATTATAAACGTAACATCGTCTGTTTTACAAATCGTTAGACATGTAATTTAGTGACGTCATTTTACATTAAATATATTTGTTTTTGTCATTTGACCAACATTTAAAACATAAGTGAAATATTTATTTGTGACTTTATTATCTATTCAGACTGTTTTAGTGTCAAAAATTGAAATACGCATCAAGAAATCCTTATGCTCAAGGGTGATCTGAGTCAAATAAACATCTAGATAGAATGTACCGTTAAAATGATAAATGTCCTACAGACCTAATTTAACATCGGGATCGAAATACAAAAATATTTTCAGAACGACAACTCGGCGACAACTCGGACTGACGTTGAAGATGGAGTCATGGAGTATTTATAAGCTACAAAGTTATGCTAGAAAGTATTTATAAGCCTACAAAGTCATTGTAGAAAGCAATAATTTAGGAGTTACAGGTATGGAGTTGTTAGTAATCAAATTAAGTTATTTTTTCCCCTTCGTTTTCAATTGTTTATGATAACATGAACAAGGAAGGTATTTGATTTTGTAATTAAACTTGGCAAAGCAGTTCAATTAAGGCGCCCAATAGAAATATTAACACTAGTTTGTGATTAAAAAATGCATTCTTAATCGCGATGGTATTTCTTTATAGTACTTTACTCAAATCTGACAAATGTTACTATGGTTATTATTGCATAGATGACGATTAGATTTTCTATTTAGACTCGTCACATGATGTGGCAGTCACGTGATTTTAGCAGTTATGCTTGCAATATTGAGGTCACATAAATTTCAGTAGTGCAAGAGCATAACCAAGTTTTAATTCAAAGTTAAGTTTATAAATATTTTTAAAACTCGATCATTGAAGTTTGTGAAAAGTGCTGCTATCCTATATTGATTGTACTCTTTCATTGTTAAAATCCTATTTGAATGTCTCAGACAGACTCTGCATGGTGAATTTTGTGTTGGTCAAGTACATTAAATATAGAAATAATTAATCCGTTTTCAAGATTTTAACAGGATTGCAGCACTTTCCATATAGCTTAATATTTCTAAAGTTAATGTGGAAAAGCTTAATATGATCCTTTGAATGTATGCTCTTGCACTAGAACGATTTATGAAGACCCTTACATTACCCTCAAATGTACCTGCAGGCAAATATACGACAGTATTAGTTATTAGGGAAATAAAGAAAAATATATGAGTAAAATCATAAAAATGTAAAAAGACATTGTATCTTAGTTATTTGAGTCTTAAATATCTGCAAATAATATTTTTATTAAAATATAAAATACATTTTTTATTTTAAAAATATTCCTTGATCTGCTTCTCACTGCTTACAAACTACGTCATGTTTTACAAAATTCTGTCACATGGACAGGTTCATAGCGATCAATGACTCGTTTATACTGTGTTATGTGGGATTTAATTAATGACAAAACAGCATGTTATAGTAAGTTTCAATGTAATTTAATTCTCTTGAATGGTTTAAAATAGCAAATAATTTCATCTTCTGATATTTTAAAGAATTTGTAGAATTGTGTGATGTCATAATTAACATTTCCCGTACAAGTTAGGCCCCGCCTCCTTTTTGTAGTCTTAACTGTGCTGCGAAAGTAATATAATGATTATTATTTTTTTTTTTTGGAGGGGGGGGGAGGGGGGTGTTAGTTCAAAAATGTTAAAAATGTTAAAACTTTGATTTTTTTTAAAAAAGCTAGTTTAATATGTTTCAAGACAATGCATATTTTGACCATTGGTTAATTTTTTATTGATAATATTGACATGAAACTCTGAATCAGAGTCCTAAAGTGGCTTCAATGGAATTAATTCACTAAAGTTTGATATTTTATACATTATACTGGCATACAGTCAAATTTCCAGAAGTACAGGTCCAACATGCTAGCTAATTGTACATTCACAGAAATATACAATTTTATTTGATAATTTCAAATCAAATTTCAGTGATGCACCTAAAACATTGTAAACTCCGTAGGGCTGGGATTAATCAGTACAATGCATGATTGTAATACATATCTTCTATGAGATTTTTGAAGTAAAAATATTAAATTTTAATGCCAAATTGAATTTATTAGAAAGTTTAAATTGTTGTTAATTTGGAATTTCTACCTTAATTTGAGGGGAGAAAATCAATTTCTATTCAGGTTGGTCCGTTTTATTAGACCTGGGTTGATGGATATTAAGCCCTGGATATACTCCTAGCACAAGGAACGACAGTGATAAAACTGACGTTACCTGTGTTTGACATTTTTACTTTATCTACACTGAAAAAAAAAATACCACATTCTGTATATTTCTTAGTAAACATTCAGTTTATTTAATTTTAGATGAAACACATCATAGATGTCACGCATATGACTTTAGCAATACACTGAAGAAGCACAAATAATCAAAGCACTTAGAAGTACAGAGAGCTGGGCTCATTTACAGAGTAGTGAACAAAGACCGTTTTACATGGAACATATAAGTTTAAGGAATATTTTTAAGTTTTGTGTGAGTTATTGGTGTGTAAATCACACAGGCTTGTCACATAGGCATAGCTAGCGCTTCAGGAAAAATATGCCTACGTGCAAGTCTGTGATTTACACACCAATAATTCACACTAAACTTAAAAACATTCCTTATATTTACATTTTACATGTTTAAAAGCATATTTGCATAAAATGCATATTTCTACGCGTGAGTAAACACGAAAATGACATTCAAATCAATTTCACAGTTGACTTAGTAGAAAAACACAGCAAATGTAAATACAATGTACATTGTAATAACAGATGAATAACAACAAGTTTTAACACTGGAAGAATATATAACAAAAAAAATATATGTTTCTGTGGCATATAGTATAAATAAAATGTTTAAAAAATTAAATAAAATGTAGTTTAACAGAGTAAACAATTTAGCACCGTCCTGTATCGTTTCGGGGTCTTATACCACTAACAGAAGTAAATTAACATTGATGTAGCCAGATCAGATGAGTCCTCAGTGGGGAGTTTTGCATCAAGATTTTTTGTTTAGAGATTTCATATACTGTTACTTTGTTTAATTTAGTGTTTGTATTGCCTCAAAGGTGGTCGAACATGCATACTGTATTTTTACTCGTAAATTTGATTTGGCGATGAGGAAGCAGCATTTCCAGTTGAACACCACAACATAAGCCGGCTATTGCTCTACGAGCAATGAGCCCGGCTAAAAATTGAGTCTAATACTAGTATTACAAAATAAACAGTCCAAATGAATATGATTCTGAGAAGCATACAATGAAGATTAGCTCCTCCATTAAATTGTCAGTCTTGCATGATCATGATGTGTGCCAAGAACTTTAACACTATCCTGCCTTTACAAGAAAAAGTTGTGTCATTTCTTGATTTGTTTGTGTTAATTTTGACAGCTTCTACAGGATGTGATGTACAACGTGTGAAAGGATTAAGAAGATATTTATCATCATACAGGTGCATGTTCATTTTTACCTTTATATTTTATAGGTTTGTGACTTTATATTTGGAAAAATAAATTAAGAGATGTATTATAGTTTTAAGAGTATCAGACTACTTTTATACGGGGATCATGAAACATATGCATGAATAAACCCAAACGTGCCTTATAATAACATTGTATCATGGATGCGATGTTTTCCATTTGAAGTTGCCTATATGTTAAATGTAGTTAAAATTAAAGAGGGTGGAGCTTAAGCATGCGCTAACTTCCAATGTGATAACTTGTTATCACATGCTTTTAAAATAAAAACAAATTTCAAACAAACAATTTATTTCTCTTTAGCAACCAAAAAAAAAAAAATGTTGACACATGTACTCTCATGTATGATTAAAAACAAATGTTAAAAAAGTTTTCCTGCAATATCTCACAAGTATGTTTTGTCTCAAAAATTGAACGAAATTTTACAGTTTTCAAACTGAAACTTGTTGGTCAAATCCGCCATTGCCCTGTTGTCAATTTTTTTTAACGAATTGCTGCTAGACTCCAAACCTACTAAGCCTTTCTCCAGCGTATTTTCAGCACACATAGTTTCTTGGTCATCATTTTCGTCATATGTATTTCTGTTTTCATTGCTTTCGGCGCTGGAGGATCCAGCATTTTACTGACATTCTCAGCTACCTCTGGACATGATCTTTTGTACTCCCGCACTGCTCTCTCCGACCTATGACCGGTTCTCTACATGATCGCCTGTTCATCCATTCCAGCACTGTATAACTGGCCAGCACAGGTGCGCTTGCCACTGTGGTTAGTAAAGTTTCCAACGAGGCCCCCCTTTTTACAGATGATTTTCATGAAGCTCTTAATTTTGTTTACACCAACAACTTGTGCACCATATCGAGTAGGGTTCCCTGCAAGTGGACGTCTGTAAAACTCTCCATCGTTTCCGAGTGCATTAATTATAAGGTACTGATGGAAATAGTCGGCGAAGCATCGATCTCCTTAAAAAAAGTAACAAAAATAAATTTATATTCATCATTGTAGATTGTAGTTTTAAACATTAAAATTAAAATTAAAATTAAAATTTATATGTAAAGGAAAAAATACGTTTTGTCTCACATACCTGGTTGACATTAGAGAAGAATATCCTTACTTTACAGAGTTAGGTGGGCAAGTCCTCCCTTAAAAGTCTTGTTCGAACCGCTGAAAAAAATGGATGTATTTACCTCACCCATCCTCACCAATGTGACGTTTGCACATGCCAGGTCTCTATGCTCATCAAATCCCCGCAGCCCGAATAGTTTACACATATAAACAAGAGGCCCATGGGCCACAACGCTCACCTGAGTCAATATGACCCTGCTGTTCTTCGTCAGCAGATTTCCTCTCCTATATTTCTCCTATATATTCATATATAAAGCTTTGATCGCCTGTTCTAGGCATACCCTATCCCAAGGTGCCATGTTTTGAATGAAACTGAATATAAACCTTCTGAGGATGCTTCTATCTTCATATAACTAATCATGATTTTGCTGTTCTTTAAAACAGAATTTTAAAAAATATGTCTAACACCCTACCCTGGGGGGGGGGGGGGGTTCAAGTAATGAACAAACTTGAATGTACACTACCTGAGGATGCTTCCATATCAATATGACTGATCATGGCGTTGTTCTTGACAATGAAGAAGATTTTTAAAGATATTTCCTGTATATGTTATTTTGTAAAACTTTGATCCCCCATTATGGCTCTACCTATTACTGGAGGATGCCTTGAACAAGCTTGAATCTACAATATTTGGGGATGATTCCATATCAATATGACTAATTGTGGCTTTGTCGTTCTTGAGAAGAAGATTTTTGAAGATTTTCCCTATATATTCCTATGTAAAAGTTTGATCCCCCATTGTGGCCCCACCCTACCCCTGAGGTAATGATTTGAATAAACTTGAATCTACACAACCTGAGGATGATTCCATATCAATATGACTAATTGTGACTCTGTTGTTCTTGAGAAGATTTTTTTCTATATATTCCTATATAAAACTTTGATCCCTCACTGTGGCCCCACCCTACCCCCAGGGCTCATGATTTGAACAAACTTGAATCTACACTACTTGAGGATGATTCCATATCAATATGACTAATTGTGGCTTTGTTGTTCTTGAGAAGAAGATTTTTAAAGAATTTTCCTATATATTCCTATGTAAAAATTTGATCCCCCATTGTAGCCCCACCCTCCCCCCGGGGGGTCATGATTTGAACAAATTTGAATCTATACTACCTGGGGATGATTCCATATCAATATGACTAATTGTTGCTTTGTTGTTCTTAAGAAGAAGATTTTTAAAGATTTTCCCTATATATTCCTATGTAAAACTTTGATCCCCCATTGTGGCCCCAACCTACCCCTGGGGGTCATGATCTGAACAAAATTGAATCTACACTACCTGAGGATGATTCCATATCAATATGACTAATTGTGGCCTTGTTGTTCTTGAGAAGAAGATTTTTAAAGATTTTCCGTATATATTCCTATGTAAAACTTTGATCACCCATTGTTGCCCCACCCTACCCCCGGGGGTCATGATTTGAACAAACTTGAATCTACACTATGTAATGAAGGTTTCGCATAAGTATAAACTTTTCTGGCTCAATGGTTCTTGAGAAGAAGATTTTTAAAAGATGACACCAAATTTTCACCAATTCTTAATTATCTCACCTTGGAAGAGGGCGTGGCCCTTCATTTGAACAAACTTGAACCCCCTTTACCCAAGGATGCTTTGTGGTAAGTTTGGTTGAAATTGGCCCAGTGGTTCTGGAGAAGAAGTCGAAAATTTTAAAAGTTTACAGACGGACGGACAGACGGACAGACAGAGAGACAGACAGACGGACTACAGACAAAATGTGATCAGAAAAGCTCACTTGAGCTTTCAGCTCAGGTGAGCTAAAAACACTGTGTATTGTAGCGTTTCTGCAGACTTGTTTCCCAGTACTTCTATTTCCCAAAGCAGTTCTTCGTCTTCTGGAGTTATTGAATCTGACTGTTTGACTTTAGTTCCTAGTCCTTTTGACAAGAGGGATTTCATTTGAGCATCCAGGGTTTTTCTAAAATCTGCAAATTTCAAGTCTGAAAAAAAGTTAATGTCATGTCTCTTGTTGTCTCGTAAATACCTAAATAATCCACAAACTAAATAGAAGACTGACTTAGGTGGGTATTCACTTCCGTCCTTCTTGCGAGCGTCACATACAAAATGTGTCAATGAATAGCTCATGGTAGAAACATCCATGAGTAGAAGTTCTGGTACTGCAAGTACAAGAGGCAGATTTTTGTTTTTCTCTTGCCGAAACTCCAAATGCCCATTGCAACGAGTATTTCTCTTTGTATTTTGATTTTCTTGACTAGAAATCAACTTCTCAATTTCGCAATCAGAAATTTCCCCGAAAAACTTGGCTGACACATCACTGTTCGTTTTAAATTTACCAAACCTATCACCACCTCTGTCCAAATTAAAATCTCCAAACACGTCATCATCGAGGTTCAGCACTTCGGGACCTGCCAGCGGCGAAATACCGAGGTTCATATCAAACTCATTTCCAAAACTGATTTCATGCCTACCGTCAATGAGTTCCTCTTCTTCCTCAATTGCATCACAAATCTGTGAAAGTGTGATATCTTCCTCAGTTATTTGCAAAAAGTCAAGCTCATCAAAATTATGAGATTGTGTCGTCCATCCTCTCGCTCTGTTTTACTGGAAATGTCGTCTGCACGCCAGTTGCGCTATACCACAATGCTTTCCGATGGTGGGCGGAGTTTATCAAAGAAAATTCTAGACCTTTCCAGAGATTAACTTATTTCCACAGTTATTACTCGTAACTGTTCTCTAAATATCACTTATTTGTACCTTTAATACATTGAAGCTGTACAGATATATTGTCTAATTGTACTGTGTTTATATTGACAGATTTCCCAGGATATGCTGTTTATCTGAGTAAAGCTGAAGAAGATGAAGAAATCACTATTTTACAGGTTTAACTGAATTTCCTTTCTGAATAGAAATGGGTTTGTATTGTTAAGGAATCAACAAAATTCAAATTAAAGTATGTAATTGTTTTAAGATTAGACTAAGCGTTCTGCAGAGAAATCTTAGAATGAAAAGCCTTTTAAGAAGAAAAAATGTATGTTATTAAGTCACCTGTGTCATTCAGGTGATCTTTTGCTATCTATTTTTGTCCGTTGTTGTGCATCGCGTATTAACATTTGAACATTTTAAGCTTGTTCTCTGAAACCACTGAACCAATTTCAGCCAATTTTAGGAAATTGCATCTATTAGTGAAGAGGAACAAAATTTGTGAATTTCATGATCCCCGGGGCCTGAAGGTTGGTGCTAAATCCTCCAAAATTGATGCAATCTTAAAATGTCTTCAAAAATTGTCAAACTCCTGGTCCCAGGGTCAGGGGTTCTGGCCTTTTAGGGGTGTATTGATAATATATGCTCATGGGTATTTAGCTATGTGCATGATTATGATGAGCATTAATGCCTCTTCCAAATTTTTGAAATTATGGCTTCTTGGTCTGAAGTTCTAGTGTTAGGATCTGTTGATCATATAATATTAAAAATGCATAAATTATCTTAAAATCTCATTCTCTGTCCCTGGGTATTTAGCAAATTATATAAGTACATGGTTATTTTCAGCAAGGATGCCTCTTTGAAAATTGTGAAATTCATGGCCCCCGGGTCAGGGGTTCTGGTCTTGTGTATGTGTGTGTGGGGGGGGGGGGCTTTATTGATTTTCACTATAGTATCAATACAGCCCAAGCCACCCCCCCCCACCCCCACCCCCCCAACAAGACTAGAACCCCTGACCAAGGGGCAATAAATTTCATAATTTTGGAAGGGGCATCCTTGCTCGACATAACCATTCACTTAATTTGTTTGCTAAATCTTCCAAAATTGTGAAATTCGTGGGCCCTGGGTAGGGGGGTTTCAGTGTTAGGGTTGGGCTCTGTTGATCATTTAGTAAAAATGCATATATTTTTTAAAAATGTTCTCTGTCTCTGGCTATTTAACAAGAAAAGAAAGCGCATGGTGATGTTGATTAAGAATGCCTCTTCCAAAATTGTTAAATTCATTAGGAGTGAAACAGTTTATCGCGGTATCGATTCACCGCGGTATTTTTTCTCAATTTGATACACGGTACAAAATCTCCATTTTTCGGTTCGGTTCATTTTTTGGTTGGGATCGTTATTCAGTCAGGTTTGGTATAAGTAAAAACACGCTACTCGGCTTAACGAGGTTGGATCCTGATATTTAAAGTCTTAAACTTTTTTTGTCAAATATATTTTTAGTTTCTACACACATAGCTTAATTAAAAATCAAAACAAAAAATGGGGGTCAATATGCTTCTTTTGGCGCTACAGTACATTTAATATGACCTTTTTGCACTGAAATTTGTGTCTTAATCAAAAATCACCTCTTCGACGTTTTTCCCTCCAATGTTTTTTATCCAAATAAAGCATGGGACAAAATAAACTATTAGTTTATTTAAAAAAAAGACACACTGAAATTGTGACTAAGAAAAAGTTGCAAATTGCTTCGCATAATCAATTATTTGACCTTTCTGCACTCACAAAATGTGATTTTTCTGGCATTAAAAATTTAACAAGCAAAAAAATTATTTTAAAGTCTTAAACTTTTGCTGAATTTAAGCAGATTGATCAAAGTAATCTTATATATTCAGAAAAGAAAAACAAAAGTGGGGGTTTATGATGTAAATTTTTAGATATTACTAAAAAAGTGTTAATTTTATGTTAAAATTGGCTCAATTTTTTCCTGGACTTTCAGAATATATTTACTATACTTGTCACAATATAATGAACGAATTCATGAGAAATAACTTAATAGATATTTCAGAACCAGAATAAAACATTTCACTGCAAAAACAGCTCTGTGTGCAACCAGCATGGAAAAATAGGAATTTAAACTTAAGGACCCTCTCTACATCAGTGCAAAATGTTTTTTTTTTTGGACACTGAGAAAATTATACTGTATACATGTGTAAATATTAAGCTTATCTATTGAATTTTCAATATATGGTACGTGGCATTTACCCCCAGGAAAAATGTTCAAAGACAGCAAAGTTTCAATGAACGGAAATCACTGTAGTTTACTTCAGTGGATAAAATATGTGCAAATGAAGTGTCCAATTAATTTATCTTAGCCTTTTAAAATGTTCAGAATGCTTGAATTGATCACAGATTGAGTAATACATTGAAGATTTTAATTTATTTGAATTCAGATCTAAGGGCAGATCACTCTAACTGCAGAAAAATACCACAGAATCAGAACTCATTAGTGTGCAGTGTAGAGAGGGTTCTTAACAGTACTGTATATACTTCAAAAGGGAAAAATTGATCATTTTCTTCTAAAAAACCTTCCGCCACAAAATATAGTTCCTAGCTTAATCCTATTTGAATGGAATTTAATCGCGGTTTTTTTTTCATTGGATATAGTTTAATTTGCATTGTAGAATCCAGATTTAATGTTAGAACTTAAAAATGATGCAGAATTTTAGAAATAAAGGTCCAGACCAAAATCTGCTCAAAGGCTCGGGATCGAACCTCCTTAATTTAATTTTTTAAAAAGTAAATTTTTTAGGACTGGTAGTTTGTAAAATAATCTTTAACAGTCAAATCATCCTCATTAATTTCTTCTAGTCAATTTGCACGTAGATACAGTGACATGATTTTGTGAAACAAAACATAAGACAATGTTGAATTTGTTTCCTTCTATCAAATTGTATCGTATCGAAAATAGCCCTACGGAGACAAAATTATACGATACGTATCATGACGGAGGCTTATCGTTTCACCCCTAAAATTCATGGCCCCAGGGCCAGGGGTTCTGGTGTTTGGGCAGGGCTGTAATGATTACTGTAAATCTGGAAAATTTTGCTGTAGATAATTTTTAGCAAGTTTGCGCATGCATTGCATTCGCAAAAATATTTTTCTTAAAAATAACTCAACAACAAAAAATGTTTTTATCTAAAGATCACTGGAAGATAACATTGTTATATATATTTTATGTACATTTGTGATTTATGAAAATGTTATGAAAACTTTCAACACTTTGGATGATTTATCTTTTCTAATATTTTTATCTGATTATTAAATGTTGGCGTAGTTTAATATTATATGTTTATTCGTAATTTATTGTATGTACATATGTAACTTACGAACTTTTAAGAAAATTTTAAGAGCTTTTTATATTTTAGTTCAAATGATGATTCGCAAAATTTTTAAACGTAAATTTAATCAACAGACTTTTGACCCAGATTCGCAAAAATAAATTGACGTAAAAATTTCCAGATTTACGGTATGTAGTAAAAAGGTAAATTCTTAAAAAATCTTCTCTGCTCCTGGGTATTAAGCAATCAAAGTTAGTGCATGATTAAGATGAGCAAGAATGATTCTTCCAAAATTGAATTCATAGCTCCTGGGTCAGGGATTCTGGTGTTAGGGCGGGGTTCTATTGATTACATAGTAAAATTTCTTTGAAATACCAGTTTTGTGAAATTCGTGACCATTGGATCATGTATTCTGGTGCTGGGCAGGACTCTATTAATTTTGTAATGAATTATAGAGATAAAGAACAGTAATCAAGCATAAAAGTCCATTGGAACAATACAAATTAGGAACAGAGCAAACACGGAACTCTAAAATCATCAGAGGTGTTAGGCAGGGCTCTATTTATCCTATTATCCTATTTCTCTTGCTTTTTGGGCAATATATCTTTATCTCTCAGTTTATTCTCTTTTATTTTATACTTCAGTGGATCCTTTATAGTGTTGTTATTATACTCAGGTAACCTGTAAGGTCCTTAGGCCTCTTGATTAATTTAAAATCACTTAAGTCATTCAAGAGCTGTACTGCCATCAGCTTTCTGTCAATGTTGTTTTATGTTTTGAAGTTTTATCTTCCTATTATATACCTTAGAAAATAAACTTCAAACACATGTCTTTGTATACCAAATTGATAAGTACATTAATTAACTAATGCCTTACTTTTTTTTGCAGATTCCACATGATGTAAAGTACAACTTTAGAAAAGAAGAGGACATCAACATTGTGCAGGTTTCTATAATCCCTTTATATGGGTTAAGATTTAATTATACCACCAGCTAATGGAGTTTGTTGGGTACCTTGGAATCGCCTTGTACTTCTGTTCATCTGCGTAATCTCGTTCAGGCTATAAATTAGTTAATGAGAAAGTCTACAGAGCTCTCACTTGGTACAGAGATTGCTAATGTCATGAGGGTTTGTTTCGACCTTGACCCAAGGTCATTCTAGCTAGTTCAAGGTCACTGACAAAAGTCATAAAATTTTTGCTCCGGCTTTAAATTTGTAATGGAGAATCACTGAAAGCTCATACTTGGTACAGGGTTTTTTTTATGAGCCAAGAATGCATCATTCCAGCACGTTTAAGGTCACTGGCAAAAAATTAAAAAGTCTTGTCTGGGCTTTACTGTGACTTTGTAATGGAGAATCACTAGAAGCTTATACTTGTTACAGAGATTGCCTATGATCTGAGTGTGTGCCATGACCTTGAGCCAAGGTCATTCTGTCAAGTTCAAGGTCACTTTTAAAAAGTGTTAAATGCATAACAGGTCTATAATTTACTAATGACCAAAGGATGTGTCATTTTTATAACTAAGGTCGTTATGGCAAGTTTAAGGTCACATTTACAAAATTTGAATGATCACTTAAAAAAATCAGCAGGGGTATTATTTTGTGAGCTTGCTCACAGTAAATCTAGTTAAGACACAATTTTATGCCTTACTGTGAATATGTCATGTACTACTTGTCATATTAGTCTTTTAACCCCCACAGCAGACTAAGATTGAGGGCAGGGGTACACAGGGATCATCTTATCCATCTGTCTGTTTAGCTGTCTATCTGTCCATGCAGCTATAACTTTGTAACAGAGAATCATTGGAAGCTTATAATTGGTACAAAGATTGTTTGTGACCTGAGGATATGTCATGATCTTGACCTAAGGTCTGGCAAGTTCAAGGTCACTGTCAAAAAAAAATGTGTGTGTTCCAAAACTTTCTAATGAAGAGATTTTGGAAATTCCTTCTTAGTACAAAAATTCCTTAAGACATGAAGGTGTGTCGTGACCTTGACCCAAAGTCATTTGATCAAAAACAAGGTAGCTTATAGAAATTGTTCATTTATGTCCTGTATTGGATATCTTGTAATGGAAAACATAAGAGGCTCATAGGCTAAGTGGCAGATGATGTTTGACACAAAGATTGATTTATATGATATCAGGGTGTATCAGGAATTGACCCAAGGATATTTTGGTTAGTTCAAGGTCACTGGAAAAAAAAACATTAAATTTGTATCCAATCTATAACTTTCTAAAGAAAAAAACATTGAAAGTTCACATATTACCTGAAAGTGTGTCATAACTAGGGATGTCAATTTTGTCAATAATTCATATTCGAATATTCAGTGAAAGTATTCGAATATATTCGAATATTCGATAAAGTAAATAAAATTTGGTTTATTTCAAATGTACATCGTTCTACTGTCATGGCAGGTTTTGCGTCGGTATTTGGAAGTAAAATTGGATATAGACTTTTGTAGGTGTACAATAAGGAATTCTTCATTTGATATTTGTAAATGTTTAGATTAAATAATTGATTTAAGTGTATACAACCGAAATATAAATTTAACAAATGATATCTATACAAGCTCAAACTGACGAACCAGTCGTTTAACCAGGGGCAAGATTGTCGTTTACTCTTCAGATTTAAAAGCACGTAATAATTATAGTTATCTGCTTATTAAAAGATATAATATAATCTTTGATACAATTTTTTGACAAAATAAACAAACACTTCAATAGACAATTCTTCTAGGTCATTAATTTCCCGATAATGATTTTAAAATTTTAAAATTAATATTTAACCCGAGATAAACAAGTAATTGTGCATTATTCTGAAATTGAGCCCTTTACAATATTACAAGCTGATTCTATCAAAGATGTAATTCAATGATCAATAAAATTTATTTTCATAAGTACATCCTTCACGTCTCTTAGATATTCAAGAAAGTTTCATTTAGTTGTCCTCGATTCTAGATCCGATCATATTAAGCTACTGAAAGTACTTTTTGTATCATACATTAATAGTTCTTGTTTATTTCTTTTATACCTCACTCAAAATGAAATAATTTGGAAGATTTATAAGATAAGAAAGTAGCGAGAGGAATTAGGGGATCGCTAGTAAATAAAACGGGGATAATTCCAGTACTGTTCTAATTAAAATTTATTACTTTTTGTGAAATCTGAAAAACACCGAATTTTCGAATCTCAAATTCATATTCGAATATTAACTCATATTAACATCCCTAGTCATAACTTGACCTTGGCATTCCAGCAAGTTGAAACTTCAACCACAGATTGTTTGTGAGCTGAAGGAATATCAAAGTTTTGACCCAAGGTCATTGTGTTAAGTTCAAGGTCACTCGGAGAAAGTGTAAATTCATGTCAGGTTCATGATTTTTCAACAGAGGAACATTAGATGTCCATATTTGGCTAAGAACAGAGAATGTATAATTTTTTTCAACCAAGGTCATTTTGGCAAGTTCAAGATCACATTTAGAAAATTGTATATAAGCAATTAAAAACAACAAAAGAAAAAAAAAACATTGCAGTGGTGGTGTGGGGGTTCTGTTCTTCCTGTAATCTCTTTGAGATGCACTTAGTCCATAGAAGATAAAATTTATACGAACGCTTCCTGATATAGTGCAGATTTAATTTTGTTCAAACCATGGCCCCTGGGAGTGGGGTGTTCCCAAAGTAGGAGATCAAAGTTTTACATAAGAATGTGTAGAAAAAAAATCTTTAAAAAATCTGCATCTTAAGAGAAATAAAGCCGCTCTTAATCATATGAATATGCATGCATCGTCCGGTAGTGTAGTTTTAAATTTATTCAGATAAGAGTGCCCAGGGGTAGGGTGGGGCCACAGTAGGAAATCAAATTTTTACATGGTAATATATCGGAATATAGGGCTGTTGCAACTCTTGTTTCATGTTTCAATATACATGTATCATTGGATAAGGCATTATTATTTGCACTTATATATCTACAGTGTCTTACAAGCTCAAAGACATTAGGCCAAAATAAAATTAATCAACAGATTCTCAGGCACTGCCGCATCAGGTCAAAAACTGCTGTATTGATCAATTTTATTGACGTATTGAAAAGGGAATAACTCAGTTTTCTATTTTACCAAATTGAAAAATAAAATTGAGTTATTCTCCTTTTCATCCATGCTTAAAGATGGAAGTTTTCTATATTTCTTGTCAATGCAGTTTTTTTTTAATTAACTTTTAAACAAATGTTTGAAATAATATTATTGAAGTTGATTATATATTATATTTAATGTACGAGACCAAAAAAATAAGAATCAGTTCATATCATCATTTTATTGAACAACTGGCATGAAAAAAGAGCTGACACCTGCTTAAAAAAAACTCTGCCTGGCACATTGAATTTTAAAATTTTTGGCCTGAGAAACTATTAACTAATTTTGGGGGCCTTGTGTACCTGTATATAGCTAAATGTTCTGAATTTTCTTTTGACAGATTTCACAGGATGTGCTGAGCAGTTGTTAAGAGGACAAAAAGAATCACCATCTCACAGGTTTTCTTAAATTTCTTCAAATGTAAAAGTTCATAAGTTCATACACTAGAAAGTAAATGCATTCTGACAGTACATTTAGTTATTTTTTTAAGAATGGCTATAAACAATCATGGTAAAGCAAACAATGGATGGAGATTAAAGCTATAAAGATTTAAATTGTTATTTCAAAAAGTAGACAAGTATAATCATTTTTCATAAATGTGATTCATGATCATTTTTCTTGGTTTTCTCTAGCCAGAACACAGGCACAAGACGAAAAGTTACCAGATACAAAAAATCAGTGTGGTATACATTTCTCTGTTACTTTATTAGTTTTTATAACTGTTTGAAAACACACAGTAATCATACATATCTATAAGTACAAACCAGTAGAGCTACAGTCTTGACAGAGACTTCTGGTTATAACTGTGTGAAAACACACAGTAATCATACCTATCTATAAGTACAAACCAGTAGACCTACAGTCTTGGCAGAGACTTCTGGTTATAACTGTGTGAAAACACGCAGTAATTATACCTATCTATGGAGTGTTATAGTAGAACATCTCTATCTAACACTGTTTAATGTTATAAATTATGACACACTGTAATCATCAATATATAGAGTGCTATAGTAGAACATCTCTATCTAACACTGTTTTAATGATATAACTTATGAATTAATATTTGGAAGAAAGCAGTGTTTATCATGATTATTCTTTGTGAATTATAAAGTTTATACACTGCATTGTAAAATACAATATTATAGACTATCATTTATGAGAATCTTTAAAATTTTCCAGTATTTCACAATTGATATGTTTTTAATTTGTAAATATTCCTCTGTTAGACATGTTTGATTGAGCACACTTGGAGGCTGCTATTGATTGAAACATTGTAAGCATTCCATACCCAGTGTAAAGGTATTTATGTTTATCTGGGTCTTATTTCTATTCATTTCTATAAGTTCTTCAAACAAAGACATTGGTACAGGAGTATATTATAAAGAGAGCCCTGTTATTGATGTAGATAATTATAGAACAATGCTGTAATTTACAGAGAAATCTCCCTGACTGAGGAAATCAACACATGGTTCTGTTATAAAACCACAGGATAAAGATGAAATAAATGTCTGCTGTAAATGATGTATAGCTTAGTGTTACAGAAATCTGTCACAGATGTTAGTCATGGTCGTCACATTTCCCATGTATCATCAGACCGGGTCTGGATCAATGATGGTAAAAATCTCTTCTTGACAAACACAGCAGGTGATAAACTACATCATCTTACAGATGTACGTAATGGTTATGGAGTACATACAGTGACAAGTGATGGTGATTTAATTTATATAGACAGTGATTATAAAATCAACAAACTGTCTACAGATCACAAAGTAAAGACTACGTTAATAAAGTACAACACAGAACCATGGAGACCACTGAGTGTCTACAGCTCCCCCTCCACTGGAGACCTGCTGGTCGGGATGTCTGGTATATTTACAGGCCAGGTATTCCGGTATAACTCCACAGGAGAATACATCCACACCATAAAGTACAACACAGGTCAGAGACTGTATGGTGTACCTCACTACATCACAGAGAACCGCAATGGAGATGTTATTGTGTCTGACTTTATTACGTATAACCGTGAGGCCGTAGTGGTGACAGATGATGGTGGGAGATATCGCTTCTCCTACACAGGACCTCCATCAGGATCACGACTAGTACCACGTGGAATCTGTACTGACACGATGTCCCACATCCTGGTGTGTGATCGTAACACCAAATCAGTACACATGATTGATAAAGACGGACAATTCCTGTCATTGATACAGACATCAGAACACGGGATAGACGAACCATGCGGCCTGAGTTATGATGACAACACTAACCTGCTCTGGATTGGATCAGAGAACAAGAACAACAAGACAGTGTACATATGTAGACTTATCAATGGAGGGGATAATCTGACCGGTAAGTAATACACAAGATTAATTATATGTTTTGTTGTACAATGTTTAGTGTGTAAAATATATTATAGTCATTGTTTTATTTGTAGTTACAAGACATTAATGAATATTTATAGTGATGGTTTTAAGTGTAATTACACAACATGGTTAATTTAATTATACCTTGTTGCATTAAGTCACAAGAAATGTTTTAAGATGAGGTTATTAATTTATAAGTTGTAATTAATAACTATATAACTTTCTGATAATATATTTAAGAATAAATTAGGGTTATTTCAATATATTTCCATTTCTATTTGTTTTCTCTGTCATAACTCTTTGAAAGTTAGTTGAGTTGATTTCTTGATCATTCCACTGAAATGAAAATTTCGCCAAACGAAAGGTCAGGTGCTAAGAAGGCCTAATATGCATGCAATTCTCGTGTGGCTATCTTTGTGTTTGACGTCAGTGGGAGGGGACTGTTGAAATTGACATGTGAGGCCTCATGTAATTTAAATCTATTAGTCTACATTTTTAAAATCTAAAATAATTTACAATTATTTTATTTCACAATGAAATGGAAATGTGAGGAATCACTTGTTATGCAAATTATCCCACGTTTCCAACTATCGTTGATGCCCTGGCATACTCTACTAACTAGACAGTGATTCCTTAAATATATACTTAGTTTAGTTGTTAACTTTGTTGTCTTGAACAAACTACTCCAGATTTTGTGCAGATGAGACCTGACATAGATTCTGTCCTACATCATGTATAATGTAGTATAGAGTCTGTATAAAGTGTTCATTTCCCTGGCTGACAAATGATTTGTTGTATAACTCTCATTGGTTCTGTCTTCTATTTGGGTTGACATGATTTTATAGTATAAGTCAGGAAATGAATACATTGGGTGGTTTGCAGATTAACTTAATAGGTCACTAAAAATGTCATGAAATGGAAAAAAAATGGTTGTTAAATGGGTGTGGTGTGTATGTGTGTATGGGGGGGGGGGGGGGGGGGAGGGGAGGGGGATGGAAATTAGGGGAGTTTAGAGGGGGCAATGTCCTAGTTCTTATCAATAGTTGATATATAATTGGTTCTTGTAATACTCCATTCAAACAAAGTTCAATCACAGTTAATACAAACATTTTGTACAATGTTGACAGATATAGCCACCATTGATGTTAACACAACTCCGTCTAGGAATGTTGTGTATTTCTATAGCAGGTGTTCTGTAAATCTACACTGTGTACTGGGTTGACATTTTACAAGTATATTACATGGAATCTTTATAGATTAAAAGTGAAACCACCAAAGTCAGAATTATAGAGTCATATTAGCCTCCCCCCCCCCCACACACACAAGAATTTTTTTTAGGGGAAGGGGGGAGGGTGTTTCACTATATCATATGCTACTTAATCATTTTCTTTCAGTACTTTTTAGCTCACCTGAGCTGAAAGCTCAAGTGAGCTTTTCTGATCACCCGTTGTCCGTCGTCCTTCCTTCTAGGTGTCCTTCTGTCTGTAAACTTCTCACATTTTCAACTTCTTCCCAAGAACCACTGGGCCAATTTTAACCAAACTTGGTACAAAGCATCCTTGGGTGCGGGGAGAGGGGGGGGTTGTTAAATTATTGAAATGAAGAGCCAACCCCATTTCCAAGAGGAGATAATCAAGAAAAGACAAAAATAGGGTGGGGTCATTAAAAAATCTTCTTCTCAAGAACCACTGGGCCAAAAAAGCTGAAACTGAAGTGGAAGCATTCTTGGGTAGTGTAAATTCTAAATTGTTCAAATCATGACCCCTGGGGGTAGGGCGGGGCCACAATAGGGAATCCAAGTTTTACATTGAAATATGTCGAAAAATTCTTTAAAAACCTTCTTCTCAAGAACCACAGGGCTAGAAAAGCTGAAACTTAAGTGGAAGCATCCTGGGGTAGTGTAGGTTCTAAATTGTTCAAATCATGACCCCTTGGGGTAGGGTGGGCCAGAAGAGGGAATTCAAGTTTTACATTGAAATATGTAGAAAAAATCTTTAAAAATCTTCTCATGAACCACTGGGCCAGAAAGGCTGAAACTTATGTGGAAGCATCCTTGGGTAGTGTAGATTCTAAATTGTTCAAATCATGACCCCCTGGGGTATGGCGGGGCCACAATAGGAAATCCAAATTTTACATTGAAATATGTAGAAATAATATTTAAAAATCTTCTTCTCATGAACCACAGGGCCAGAAAATCTGAAACTGTAGTGGAAGCATCCTGGGGTAGTGTAGATTCTAAATTGTTCAAATCATGACCCCCTGGGGGTAGGGTGGGGCCACAATAGGGAATCCAAATTTTACATTGATATATCTAGTAAAAATCTTTAAAAATCTTCTTTTCAAGATCCACAGGGCCAGAAAAGCTGAAACTGAAGTGGAAGCTTAAGCATCCTGAGGTAGCGTAGATTCTAAATTGTTCAAATCATGATCCCCAGGGGTAGGGTGGGGCCACAAAAGGGAATCCAAGTTTTGCATTGAAATATGTAGAAAAAATCTTTAAAAATCTTTTTTTCAAGAACCACAGGGCCAGAAAAGCTAAAACTGAAGTGGAAGCATCCTGGGGTAGTGTAGATTCTAAATTGTTCAAATCATGACCCCTGGGGGTAGGGCGGGGCCACAATAAGTACTACAAGGGGGGAAATCAGGTGAGAAACAGCAAGGCAAAAGTTACTCAGGTGAGCGTTGTAGCCCATGGGCCTCTTGTTTAATGTACAAACCTTTTTGCTCTGTATTTGATATGTTGAAAAGTAAATTTACAACTTCCTCAAGAACCAAATGAAAAATAATTTCAATTTTCTTTTAAAATCATGGAAAATAAGGTGTACAATTTCGGGTTGGCTCATGTTCAGTGAAATTGAATAGTTCCAATGTATCGTGCTACGTCGACCATAAAAATGATCTAGGGGTCAAAAATATGACATAAATCACTGTTTTCTCTCCTCACCTTTTTCATGTTTATTAGTGTCAACTTGTTGTTATAAACATTTTTATGTTCTTGGACAATGGTTTATTGTTATTAAAACTTCTGAAGGTTGGTCAGATGATGCATAGTGAAATTTCTTATTTCATGACTAAAAAAATAATAATGTTTTTTTCTGCTACATATAAATAGTATTTTCTATATTTGTAGACATTTAGACACAGGAATTTCTTATTTTCTACAAAAGAAATAAATATATTGAAATACCAAAAATGTATGGGAATGATCTATTTTCTATGACTGCATCATTTCACTATCAAGTTAAAATGAAATTGAAGTAAATGTTTTATTTCATACCTTGTTCTTAGCTCATGAGGTAAATCATATGACCAAAGCAACAAAAATAAACAGATAATATTGTGGAACTGATTTAGAAAAATAAGATTGAAAATAATAGAATACCATATTTTTTTCTGAAATACCTACATCATTACTTTGTGCAGTAACACAAAATTTCAAATTCTGCTTAATGCATGTGTTCTGGATGTCTATTCTAAGAACATGTTTTTGTTTAGATCCAGGCAGTGATGATTTAAATAAAGTTGATGAGTTAAAGAAGTTTCTGAGGAAGGAGAAGACAGCTCTTTCCCATGCCAGAGGAATACTTGTTGGATGTGCTGAAGCTGGAAAAACAACACTACTGAAGCAACTACAAGGGCAACCCCAAAATGTCAGCAAAGTCACAGAGTCCACCAGGGGACTGGAAGTCTATCAACATCTCTTCACTGTTAGAGATGGAATTCTGGAAGGTAAAAATAAATTTCTGATACATATTGATAGGACAAATGACAATCGCAGACCACTTTTCCATCCGAAAAGCCCACCGAGTTTTTGGGTCAGGTGAGCTTGACCTCAAATTTGTGTTTGGCTAAATTTCAAAGAAGGTATTTAAGATATTTATGCCCCCCTTCGAAGAAGGGAGGGCATATTGCTTTTGCTGATGTCTGTCTGTCGGTCGGTCTGTCTTTCGGTCCACCAACAGTTTCCGTTCATTTTCTTAGCAGAGGTTGCACAAACTGAAAAATAATTTGGTAAACAGATTAATCATAAGATTAATCTAGGTCAAGTTCTGTTTTGGGTACAATCGAGCAATTTTTGCCCCTTGGACTTAGAAAAATTCCAATTATTTTCAGTTTCCGTTCATTTTCTTCGCAGAGGTTGCACTTACTGAAATGAAATTTAGTATACAGATTAATCATAAGAATATCTAGGTCAAGTTCTGTTTTGGGTATGATCAAGCAATTTTTAGCTCACCTGAGCTGAAAGCTCAAGTGAGCTTTTTTGATCACCCATTGTCCGTCGTCCGTCCGTCTGTCCGTCCGTCTGTAAACTTTTCACATTTTCGACTTCTTCTCAAGAACCACTGGGCCAATTTTAACCAAACTTGGCACAAAGCAACCATGGTTGAAGGGGAGTTTAAATTTTTAAAATAAAGGGCCAAGTCCCCTTCAAAGGGGAGATAATCAAGAAAATACAAAAATAGGGTGGGGTCATTAAAAAATCCTCTTCTCAAGAACCACTGGGCCAGAAAAGCTGAAACTTATATGGAAGCATGCTGGGTTAGTGTAGATTCTAAATTGTTCAAATCATGACCCCCGGGGGTAGGACGGGGCCACAATAGGGAATCCAAGTTTTACATTGAAATATATAGGAAAAATCTTTAAAAATCTTCTTCTCAAGAACCACTGAGCCAGAAAAGCTAAAACTTATTTGGAAGCATGCTGGGGTAGTGTAGATTCTAAATTGTTCAAATCATGACCCCCGGGGGTAGGGCGGGGCCACAATAGGGAATCCAAGTTTTACATTGAAATATATAGGAAAAATCTTTAAAAATCTTCTTCTCAAGAACCACTGGGCCAGAAAAGCTGAAACTTACTTGGAAGCATGCTGGGGTAGTGTAGATTCTAAATTGTTCAAATCATGACCCCCGGGCTTAGGGCGGGGCCACAATAGGGAATCCAAGTTTTACATTAAAATATATAGGAAAAATCTTTAAAAATCTTCTTCTCAAGAACCACTGGGCCAGAAAAGCTGAAACTTACTTGGAAGCATGCTGGGGTAGTGTAGATTCCAATTGTTCAAATCATGACCCCAGGGGATAGGGTGGGGCCACAATAAGTACTACTGGGGGGGGGGGAGGGGAGAAATCAGGTGAAAAACAGCAAGGCCAAAGTTACTCAGGTGAGCGCTGTGGCCCATGGGCTCTTGTTGAAAGAGTTATGCCCCTTGGACTTAGAAAAATTCCAATTATTTGCAGTTTCCATTCATTTTCTTCGCAGAGGTTTCACATACTGAAATGAAATTTGGTATACAGATTAATCATAAGAATATCTAGGTCAAGTTTTGTTTTGGGTATATGTCCGGGGGGGGGGGATAAGTGTTTCACAAACATCTCTTGTTTTATCAAACTACGTATGCTTATATTGGTGAGAGTTATTCAATTGCATCAAGGTTTTCGACCTTGGCCTTTCAATTTACCTTGACCTCATTTTTATCAATTTGTTAGCTGAGTTTCAAGGAAACAAAGATATTTCATCAAACTTCATATTTTGATACGTGTAATGTAGAACTATTCTAGTACATCAACATATTTTTACCTTGACCTTTCCTTTGACCTTGACATCACTTATCTCAATTTTGTGTTTAGTTCAGTTTTAAAGAAACTTTTCCAAATATTTTTTAGCTCACCTGAGCTAAAAGCTCAAGTGAGCTTTTGTGATCACATTTTGTCCGTCGTCCGTCTGTCTGTCTGTCCGTCCTTCCGTCTGTAAACTTTTCACATTTTCGTCTTCTCCTCCAGAACCTCTGGGCCAATTTAAACCAGACTTGCCACAAAGGATCCTTGGGTGAAGGGGATTCAAATTTGTTCAAATGAAGGGCCACATCCTCTTTCAAGGGGAGATAATTAAGAATTAGTGGATATTTAGTGGAATCTTTAAAAAATCTTCTTCTCAAGAACCACTGGGCCAAAAAATTGAAACTTACATGAAACCTTCTTCACATAGTGTAGATTAAAATTTGTTCAAAAATTTTTACATAATAATATAAAGGAGACAATCTTTTTCTCAAGAACAGCATAGCCATGATTAGTCATATTAATATGGAAGCATCCTCAGGTAGTGTACATTCAGATTTGTTCAAATCATGACCCCCGGGGATAAGGATGAGCCACATTGGGGAATCAAAATTTTACATAGGAATATATATGAAAAAATCTTTAAAAATCTTCTTCTCAAGAACAGCAAAGCCATGATTAGTCTTATTGATATGGAAGCATTCTCAGGTAGTGTAGATTCAAGTTTGTTCAAATCATGACCCCCGGGAGATAGGGTGGGGTCACAAAGAGGGATCAAAGTTCAATATAGGAATATGGAGGGAAAAATCTTCAAAAATCTCCTCCTCAAGAACAGCAAAGCCATGATTAGTCATTTTGATATGGAAGCATTCTCAGGTAGGGTAGATTCAAGTTTGTCATATCATGACCCCCCGGATTTAGGGTGGGGTCACAAAGAGGGATCAAAGTTTTACATAGGAATACATAGGGAAAGAAACTTCATAAGAACAGCAAAGCCATGATTAGTCATATTGATATCTAAATATTCTCAGGAAGTTTAGATTCAAGGTTGTTCAAATGATGACCCCTTGGGTTAGGGTCGGGCCACAATGCACTATCGGAGTTTAACATATGGATGTATACAAAAAAATTCTCTAAAATATTTTTCTCAAGAACAGCAAAGCCATGTTTGGTCACGTTGATATGTAAGTATCTTGAGGTAGTGTAGATTCAAGTTAGTTCAAAATATGACCCTGAGGGGTAGGGTGGGGCTAATCTATAAAAATCTTTACACTGGGGGGTAGGGTGGGGTCACAATAGAGATAAAAGTTTTATATAGGAATATATAATAGAAAAAATCTGCTGATAAAGAACAACAGGGCCATATTGTCTCATTTGAGCATTATGGCCCATGGGATCTTGTTATGTAAGCTGATGCACTGATGCATTTTTTGGTGAAAATTTATCAACAGTGTCCAATTTTTAGCCCACCTGAGCTGAAAGCTCAAGTGAGCTTTTCTGATCACCTGTTGCCCGTCGTCTGTCAGCTGTCCGTCCATCCATCAGTAAACTTTTCACATTTTCAACTTCTTGAAAACCACTAGGCCAATTTTAACCAAAGTTGCTACAAAGCATCCTTTGGTGAAGTTGAGTTTAAATTATTAAAATAAAGTACCAAGCCCTCTTACAAGGGGATATACTCAAGAGAAGACAAAAATAGGGTGGGTCCTTAAAAAAAATTCTTCTCAAGAATCACTGGGCCAGAAAAGCTGAAAAGTATTTGGAAGCATCCTGGATAGGGTAAATTCTAAATTTTTCAAATCTTGACCCCCGGGGGTAGGTTGGGGCCACAACAGGGAATCAAAGTTTTACATTGAAATATAATGGAAAAATCTTTATAAATCTTCTTCTCCAGAACCACTGGGCCAGAAAAGCAGAATTTTATGTAGAAGCATTTTCGGGTGGTGTAGATTCTAAATTGTTGAATTCATGACCCCCTGGGGTAGGATGGGGCCACAATAAGTATTACAAGGTTGAAAATCTGGTGAAGATCAGCAGGGCCATAGTTACTCAGATGAGCGTTGTGGCCTCTTGTTTTTTTTTTTGTTTTTTTTTTTTTTTTACCTTGACCTTCTGAATGACTTTGACTTTACTATTTATTGTGTATTAAACTCAGTTTTAAAGAAACTATTCAAGATACATTCATCATGTTCATCAAACTTCAAACAGTAATATAAATTTTCGTGTTGATTTACTAGTGAATCCTGGACAGGGCATTCATGTCCTATGGACATATTTCTAGTTTCTACAATGTTTGATCTTGAGCAGCCAATCAGATAGCAAGGAATTATTCAATCATTTATAAAAGAATTTTATTGTTTAAATAATGAATACATATGTACAGACACAAGATATAATATGATCAGTAGAATGTTTGTTGTCAATCCTCAATTGTGATAAAAGAGACATATGTAATTACTCTATGATGTGTTTCAAAATAAAAACAGTACTAAATAACAATATTCCTCTTTTACAGTGACTGATGATGACTCACCATTGAAGATATTTATCAGGATAAACGCTGCAGATTTAAGACCAGACCCAGGCAGTACAGTTGACATCTCCGATACAAATGGGAACGAAGACAATTTAGGAGTAGGAAGTACTGATAAAAACACTGAAGTTGTTTATAGCCGAGAAGAAAAGAAAGAAGAGAATGTAGAGTTGTCTAGCCCACCAACTAAACGCAAAAAAGAAGAGAATTCAGTAGAGACAATGGCCAGTCTTCTCTCCTCAGAAGCTCCAGCTTTGGTGAAAGATGAACTTTTTCAGAAAATCTTGTCTGATAAGGAGAAGTTACCAACAGTAAGTATGCTGGATTTTGCTGGCCAGTTAGCGTATTATGCCTGTCACCAAATTTACGTAACACCAAAAGCCTTCTTCATCCTTGTCTTGGACATGACTAAGAGATTTGAAGATGTTGTCGATAAAGAGATAGATAATCAAGAAGGATCAATCTTCTCTGTGTGGACATACAAAGGTATGAAACATGTAATATGTCGGATTTTATTTTTTACAAGGTAAAACCATTATGCAACTTATTGTAGTTTTGTACACCAATGACAAACTTCCAGTTTTCACTTTGTCTAATAGATCAAAATATTCAAAGACACATCCTTTAGGATTTATCTTAAATTGGGATTTATATCAATTGAATTTGGGATGGTGGATCTAATTCTGCAAAGCAAGGGTTTATTTGTTTACTAGTAATTCTTAGATTATCTAAATGCTACAAACTTCTACAGTTGGAGTTTATTTTCGATCAGACATGCATCAATTCTGTTGACATTTTCTTTCAATTATGAATGTGGAGTCATATTCCAACATTTAGGAGTTATATGTTAGGGCATAATGTATGACATTATTAGCCCACCTGAGCTGAAGGTTCAAGTGAGCTTTTTTGATCGAAATTTTTCTGTTGTCTGTAATTGTTGTTGTTGTTGTTATCATAAACCTTTTACAATTTCATCTTCCTCTCAAGAACCACTAAGCCAATTTCAACCAAACTTGCCACAAAGGGTCTGTGAGTCAAGGGGATTCAAAGTTGTTCAAATGAAGGGCCTTGTCTTCTTCCAAGGGGAGATAATTACAAATTAATAAAGATTTATGGCACTTTTAAAAAATCTTCTCCAGAACCACTGAGCCAGGAAAGACGAAACTTATGTGGAGGCATCCTCGGGAAGTGATGTAGGTTCAAGTTTGTTGATATCATGACCCCAAGGATAGGAAAGGGCCTCAATGGACAATCATTTTTACATAGGAAAAATCTTCAAAATCTTCTACACTAGAACCTTTGGGCCAGGAAAAATGAAAATTATGTGGAAACATTCTCACTAGGGTAGATTCAAGTGTGTTCAAATTATGATCCCCACGGGTAGGGTGGGTCCACAATGGGCAATCAAGATTTTTAATCTAAAGGAATATGTAGGAAAATCTTCTACACCAGAACCACTGGGTCTAGAAAGATGAAACTTAGGTGGAAACATTTTCAGGTAGTTTAGATTAAGGTTTTGGTCAAATCATGACCCCTGGGGGTAGGGCGGGGCCACAATGGACGATCAAAGTTTTACGTAGGAATGCAATAGAAAACTCTTTAAAAATCTTCTTCTCAAGAACAGCAAAGCCATGATTGGTCATATTTATATGTAGTGTAGATTCAAGGTTGTTCAAATCATAACAACCAGGGGTCGGGTGGGGCCACGATGGGCGATCAAAGTTTTGCATAGGGATACATAGGAAAAACTCTTTAAAAATCTTCTTCTCAAGAACAGCAAAGTCATGACTAGACAAATTTAAATGGAAGAATCCCCAGCTAGTGAAGAATCAAGTTTGTTCAAATCATGACCCCTGGGGGTAGGGTGGGGCCACACTGGGTGATAATTTTTTTTCTTAGGAATACATAGGAAAGATCTTTAAAATTCTTCTCAAGAACAACATAGCCATGATTGGTCATAATAATATAAAGGCATCATGTAATGTAGTTTCAAATTTGTTTAATCATGACCACCCTCCCAGTAGAATAGAAGGGCCATAACAGGGGATGATAGTTATACAAAGGAATATCAAGGAGATATCTGTAAAAAAATGTTCTTCTTAAAAACAGCAAAGCCATTATGTGTGATATTATTTCAAGCATCCTTAGGAAGTGCAGATTCAAGTTACTTCAAATCATACCCCAACCCCTTTTATATTTAAACTGTTAAATACTGAACTGATTTCTGCTTTTTTCAAGCCACGGTTCTCAGGTGAGCAATGTGACCCCTGGGCCTCTTGTTGTTCACACTCTTTTTAGGTCACCTGAGTTTACTCATGTGACCTATTGCTATCTGTTTTCATCCGTCGTTGTTCGTCGTCCTTCGTGCGTTAACATTTAAACATATTTAGCTTCTTCTCTGAAACTGCTGAACCAATTTCAACCAATTTTGGCACATAGCATCAATAGGTAAAAAGGAACAAAAGTGATGAAATTCATTGCCCCCCTCCCCCCCCCCCCCCCCCGAGGCCTGAGATGTTTGGTAAATTAATACCATCAAAATTAGTGCAATCTTTAAAAATCTTCTTCTTTACTCCTAGACATCAAGCAGCCAAACTGTTAGCATGATTGTAATAAGCATTGAGCCCTCTTCCAAAATTGTGAAATTCATGACCCCAGAGACAGGGGGTTCTGATGCTCGGGTGTTGCTCTGTTGAATATATAGTGAAAATGCATTATTTCTTTAAAAAAATTCTTCTTTGCTCGTGGGTATTAAGCAAACAAACTAAATACATAGTTATTATGAGCAAAGGTGCCTCTTCCAAAATTGTAAATTTCATAGCCCCTAGGTCAGGGTTTCTGATGTTAAGGCAGGGCTCTAATGATTATATTGTGAAAGGCATTAGTTCTTTGAAAATCTTCTCCTCTGCTTCTGGGTATTAAATCATTAACTATATACATAGTTATGATGAAAAAGTATGCCTCTTCCAAAATTGTGAATTTCATGGTCCCTGGGTCAGAGGTTTTGGTGTTAGGGTGGGGCTCTATTGATTATATAGTGAAAATGCATTAATTCTTTGAAAATCTTCTCCTCTGCTTCTGGGTATTAAATCATTAACTATATACATAGCTATGATGAGGAAGGGTGCCTCTTCTAAAATTGTGAATCTCATGGTCCCTGGGTCAGAGGTTTTGGTGTTAGGGTGGGGCTCTATTGATTATATATATAGTGAAAATGTGTTCATTCTTTGAAAATCTTCTCCTCTGCTCCTGAGTATTATGCCGATGATCTAAATGTATAGTTATAATGAGTAAGGGTGCTTATTTTATAATTATGAATTTCAAGGCCCTTGAATCGGGGTACCGGGGGGGGGGGGGGTATGGTTATATACTGAAAATGAATTAATGCTTTGAAATCTCTTCTTTGGTATTAATCAAACATTTATGAAGAGGAAGGGTGCCTTTCCAATACTGTGAAATGTGTGGCCCCAGATTCAGGGTTCCTGTGGGGTGGGGCACTACTGATTATATAGTGGAAAATGCATTTTCCTTTGTTCCTTTGCTCTGCCTCTGGGTATTAAGTAACCAAATTAAGCATGCTAAGTTTATAGTTATGATGAGCAATGGTGGCTCTTTCAAAATTGTGAACTTCATTGCCTCTTGTTTAAATTCAATTGTTGGATAGTGTTTACATGATACTCAGGTGACCTATAAGGCCCATGGGCCTCTTGTTTAATTAACGATATGTCAAGATCACCTGCGTAGTGCAGTTACTCTAGAGTCGTGGAGTAGGGAATTGAACCCGGGCGTTCGAATCATCCTGCACGATGTTTGATAAGACCCAATAAGTAGAGGTCCCAAGTCGCAGTATGTGCTAGCACAAAAAAAAAAAAAATCACTGCTCAATGGTCCTGAGTGCCTAGTTTTGGTCTAAATTTGCAGACAGTGGTGGCGTCTCCATATGAGTGAAAAATTCTCAAGAGGGAAGTAAACATCAACAAACAAACAAATGATATGCAAAGTTCTCATTCCTATGTTATATGGATGAAAGTTCAAAATGTGGAGAATTTAGAATCTACATTAGCCACTACCTCAGGAAACTTTCAAACAATTTTCATTTTTCTGGAACAATGACTCGAGTTTTACCTTTATTATTTCCCGATTGAGAGGATACTTGGCCCTTTTTTGAAAAAAAAATTCTTTACCAAAGGATGCTTTGTGCAAACTTAGTTAATATTTGCTCAGTGGTACTTAAGTAGTTGAAAATATTAAAATTTTAATGAGGGACAGACAGATGTATAGACCTGCCTTTTTTTCTAGTACATGTATGATGCTATATTTATTCGTTTAGACTTCTCTTCTTTTTTTTCTTTTAGACTACTTGAAGTTTTGGATTACCTCAATCAAGACATTTGGTGGCAGAAAGGTACCACTATTTCTTGTTGCCACACACACGGAAACAAAATCTACAGATGTAAGTATTCAGGCTTATAGAAATGTGAATTAGAAAAAAATAGATTCACATATCTAGAGAATGCTCAAGTACAGCTATACTTCAGGAATACCAAAAAAAAAAAAAAGAAGATTTTAAGCCTAAAAGGGTACAAGTTTTAGATTGGTTTTAGTCTTTACAAAATGAATTGGTTTCTATCCAGGTTTCCTGACATAATATAGGTCCTAATTTTTTTTTTAAATCTTGCCCCTCCCCCGGTTGGAATGAGGCCGCAAAAGGAGTTCAAAGTTTTACATAGAATTTATACATGAAAAATTTCTTATCTTTAAGGGTCCACCAGACACCCCCAGCTTATATTTTCATATTACTGAGCATTACTTATAACAGGCATATCTACAGTACAGGCCATGAGTTTTACCCGTCACATAGTGGAAAACGCACCGTGTGAAATGCTCTGTGCTACACCGTGTACAGTGTGTGTGGATTTGAAATACACAATAGGCACACTGTGCCACACCGTATCTAGAAAAATCCCAGCTAATGCACCCGGTGCCCCACCGTGTCCAGAAAATTCCCTCCGTGCCGCACCGTGTCCATAACATTAAAGAGAAAAAAATCATTTGGTTCTGATAAAATATTTTAAGATTTTAAAACGATTATCACATTGATTTATATGTAAAATTATCGTTTGCTAATCTAGAAGACATTGACCTGTGCTCTTATTTGTACTTATAACACATGCAGTAGGTTTAATATTAGTGACAAAAAAAGTAAATGGAGTTGAATTTCATATTTCGTAAAGTTATTTAGTTACTTTTTAAAATTATTACTTGGATTGAAATTTGCAATGTCTGAATAATTTAATCCCACGTGTTCACATAACAAAGAAATAGCATGATCCATTGAGCTGCATTTGTGTTACATGTGTGTCCTCTACAAAAATTTAGACTTCTTCAATTTAAAGAGCTAGGTTCACTTTATGCATAAAATGGTCCTGTCCTTATATCAATTAATTGACTATCACCATCTGTCCCATTTCATATATCAATATAAAGTAGAGACTTTGTTCCATCATTTTCTATAATAAAATTTCATTTTGAGAATCCAGGTATTGGCTTTGAGAAAATGCAATGTTCTTGAATTTTGCAGAAAACATGCGTATTTGACTATCTTCAGCAAAGAATTAAAATATGAGCACAGCCCACGATCCAAAAACATGTTTCATGATCTTCAGAAACAGATCTTTCTTTATGTATTTGCATATTTTGGATAAGAAGTTGTGCTCTATATGAAATATCGAAAAAATATTTCAACTTTGTGCCATTTTTAAGGAATTTACAGGATATTGGAAACATGACGCATTTTATGACGTCATTATGCATTGACTAGAGAGAAAAATTACGTCACGTTCAATAGATACACAGACACCAAGGGTCCAAGTGATAAATACTGCATTTTCAACCAAAACTGAGCAGTTTTGATTTTTCAGAAATTCTCTGGGCCAAAAAAGGCCCTAAGTCGCTCATGCTCTTTGTATATAACAAATTGTCATTTACAAATTTAAATTGAAAAAGTCTACATTTTTGTATAGGACATCTGGTATACGATCCAAGCAGTATTTGTTTTAGTATTCAGTCCAAGCATTTATATTACAGAGTAAAGCAAATTTATTATGTTAATCTTATATTATTCTGAATTTATAAGCGAGAATCGAGAGCAAAAACACGAAATTCCTGTGTACAATAATGTGCGTATTTCTCACAACAGAATAAATTCTGTACATAACTACATGTAGTATAAATTATGTTTGAGAAATCATTTCAGTGTAAGTATTCAATACGTTTTTTCCTTAATTACAAAGTATGTAAAGAAACAATGTCCAAGAGAGAAAGGAGAGAGAGATGTTCTTAACCCCCTTTCGCATAAATCTGTAAAAAAAAAAAAAAAGAAAAAAGTCATTCAATTCTTCGAAGCGTATTTCTCGTAACAGACGATTTTTTTTCTTTTTATAAACTAGTGTTTATGTTTAAAATATTTAGTGTAAATATTTTATGTTTTTCTTTAATTGAAAAGTGTGTAAAGAAACAATGCCAGAGAGAGAGAGAGAGAGAGAGAGAGAGATTTTGAGATTTTAACCCCCTTTCACATGAGTGTAAAAATTTTTCGTTTTATTTGTTAATAAATTACTAATGTCACAATAAACCCTTCTTTAATACTATTTATATTCCGTAACATTGTTTCATAGTCAACCTAGTTACAACATGTGTACAATCAATTTATTCTACTTTACACACGAAATCCTCGTGCTATACCTGTAAATCAAAATCGCACGACGCTAGATGGCCCAAAAAATCCGTTTAGGTGGAAAGTCTTCTGATTTTAAACATTCCTATGGTCAGTTCTAAGTTAACACCTTTCTTTAGAAATATATTGGGACACAGCCGGAGGGCCAGGGGGCGCTCTGTCTTTATCACACCTTTCAAATTCTTTCGTCATTGACCACATCAAATGTATGACACACTCAACTGACTTCCAGCCAAATTCAACTACCGGGTTACCCCGCCCCGTGTGTACTTTGACTTGATTGCAAACTTACTTTGTAAATTATTCTTTTTCAGACATATTAACATTTTCAGACATATTAACATGTAACCTGTTAGTTTGTGGTTGTTCTATTTCACAATAACGTAACATATTAAAAAAAATCTACAGACTATCGATTAATTTAGAAGAGGGGGAAGGGGGTGGGTGGGTGGAAGGTAACAAACATACTAGCTTGAAAGAGGCCAGGGATTTTATTAACTACATAATTTTTTCTTCTCTAAAACCATGATAATAATTTTACATAGACTTTGACCATAAGAGCTTTTTTTCTATACAAATGTACCTGTAAAAACTGACCAGGAATTAAAATATAATTTAAATTGGTTTCTTAAAAATCAATTTATTCATAAGTTTTAAGATATTTTTCCCTATCAAGTTTTCATCAATAGCACAAAAAAAATTGTTTCTTCCGGGCATATATTATTAAGTTCACAAAAATACCACAAAAACTGAATTTTATCAGTCATCATATTTTTTAAAGAAATTTATAAAAGTTACAAAAATAAATAAATCACATTTTCTCTAAAATGCATAGAGAAAAGATTAGAAACGATTAGAAAAGACTTCTGGTTGTATAGAAGAACCTCTAATGAATTAAATTTCAACAAGAAGTTGAATCTAAATCAAAGTAATTCATGAAGAAAAATTATTTTCAAAATCTGAGAAATAGAAGTTCCTTTTTAGAGTTATCTATCCTGTAGTCCAGGTCTCAAAAACTTTGGTTAACATCAGCATTCGTCATCATACCAAAGTTACTCATTATTGGTTAATGAACTGGACAGATATAAATGAGCAAAACTAGAAATTCACACTATTTATCAATAATTATAAGCACACAATGAGATAGGTATTATTGAAATGCACAGATCAGTGTGCGAAAGTATTAACTAAATACAACAGACTTTGTTGACAATATCTCAGTGGGTTGATTAGCCTGAAAGTATAACTAAACTAAAACGTGTTCACGTAGATATTCCCTAATATTTACGAATTATTATGCTACAAAAACTCAAAGGTATGCCGTTCTTAATTTGAAAATATTCACATTTTTCTTTCAGTCACGCCGTCACCATGCCATGTGTTCATTGTTTATGAATATGGTGTCACTCTCAGTTTACTGCATACTTTGCCATTGACAAAAAATTCATCTCTAAAGCATTTGTAAGACTCTCTTGCAGCAGTGCCAATCAAATCGTCAGTGCACAAACTATATAAAACCGGAAGTAAAAGTATTTTTTCTCGACATATGTCACAAGTCACTGGTTGTGGAGGAACCTTAAAATGTTGATTCTAAATTGTTTGAATCATGGCCCAAGGAATTGGATGAGACCACAATGGGGAAGTTTTACATTGGACTATATAAGAAAACATTTAAGAAACCATCTGGTTAAAACTTTACATAATACATGTATACAGGAAAATAATGTTCTTCTCTTCTTCATGTATAAGGTCATGTTAGTCATATTGATATTAAAAAAACAATACAATGTTGTGTGGAATCAGAGATCCCATTGAATTAGGACGGGGCCATAACATGAGGTCATAATATAAGAATCTCAGTCTTCTTGAGATCAGCAAGGTTAAGTTGCTCAGGTTAGCGTTGTGGCCCAAGAGCCTCTTGTATTTTTGTTCTTGTCGTTTTTTTTTAACCTTTTCATAGATGACTAAAATGCAGCATATTGTTTTCAACAAATTATTAGTTTATTATACTCTCGAAAGGTTATTTGATAATTTTCTTTCCTTTTCATTGTAATGGTAGTGTCAAGTCTTGATACACTTAATACACTTCTTGGAAATGATAAAGATTTATCATTGATGTAATGATCTAAATTTGAATTCAGTTGTTCTGATATGCTACAACTTAACAGCTCATTTTTATTACTGTAGATTTTGTATATAATAGCAACCAATTGCAGCTCTTTGAATTCCTTTAAAGAGTACATGTAACACAAAGTGATTGATTTTTGTCCTCACGGAGCTATAGTTCCAGTTAATTATACTGTCTTGTAACATTGAGGATTAACGATGAGCATACCATGTCAAGAAAGGACATGTCTTTAAGAAAACTTAATTAGCATTGATAAAAAATTAGATAGTGTTTAAAAAGGCAAGAATTTGGGAAAATGTAAAACTGTAAATATGTAGTATGAGGTGGATTCAAACCATGTCTGTAAGAAGTAACATAATAAATGAGGGTTAGTGGTCTAACCATGAAAATATTAACCAGGTTATCAAAATGAGGTTGTCTTATTTTTTGAGTGTTTCTATTGTGAATTTTGAATAATTCAAATAAATTTAAAGTTTCTTAGAGTTTTCAGTATAGGAAGGCATTGTATACACATAGCATACAAAAGTTATAACTAAAATCTTTTCATTCAGAGAAGCTATATTTTGACGGCTTTACATCCGAAGTGATATTGTTATTCTATAATGGATACCAGATCAACAGTTTTATCTGTAATCAATTTAAACTAATTACAAATTTTAATTCCAAAATTTTTCATGATTTTCAAATATCAACACACAATTTAGCATTTACAGTATTAAAATCATAACACACAATTATATATTAATATTTCCATGCTTGCTTTGTTTACTTCTTCAGGAAATAGAGAAGTATTTTGGGGAGTTCTGGAATGCTGTACCAGACGAGGACAGAGATTGGTTAAGCGAGTCTCTGAATGATCGTGAATATGCAGTAGGTCTGAGGGAACTAAATTATAATACCAAGGAAATGCTGGAGTCAATGAAAAAGTCCATAGTGGAACTATTTACAGATGAGAACAATACAAGAATTGAATTGCCTTCTTCATGGGCTTTAATGGAGCAGTTATTATATGAAGGAGACTGGAAGGTTTTGTCCCTGAGTGAAATCTGGAAGCTCAACTCATCTGTTCCCGATGAATACCAAATCAAACGTGTTGAGGAAATGTCAAAATTTTTAAAATGCTTCCATGACAATGGCCTTCTTTTGTATTTTGAAGAGGAGAAATTGAGGGATCATGCTATACTAGACATTCAGTGGTTTGCTAATGCTTTCAGTAAGGTAATTGCTGATGAAAATCACATCAATAAAGATTGTAAAAGGAAATTAATCAAAGAGTGGAAATCCTTTAACAAAACGGGCGAACTTAAAGATAAAGTGATAGATGCTTTGTGGAAAGATGAACCCTCTTACTTGAAACACAAAAGTGAAATTATGCCATACATGGAGAAACTTCAAATGCTGGTACCTTTGAATGCATTTGAGGCTGTGTCAGAAGGTGGAATGTCATGGTATGTCCCATGTATGAACAAAAAGCAGTTTAAAGCTAACTTTTTTGAAGATAAATGGGAATGCTCCTCCATTTTATGCTTTCGGTTCACTTCTTTTGCCATGTTCGTGTTCTACAGACTGGTAGCATACTGCATGAGTTATCTAGGATGGAGTGTTGCAAAAGATGAAGATAATGAAGGAAGTCCATGTCTTTATCAAACAGCGGCAGTGTTTGATCACAATGCACACACTGTTGTTATTGGCATATGCAATGATGATATTCAGTTGCAAGTGTTCAGAATCAAACCATTAACTGTAGACAAAGAAGTATCAAATGAAATTGGAAATTCCGTTGATAAAACAATAGAAAAACTGACAGAAACATTTATAGACACAAAAATATTCCACAGAGGATACAAATGTCAAAACATTATTTGTAATGAGAAAGATATATCTTTCACCCTTGCAAGTGAGCTCTCCAAAATCAAGGCTAAAGAAATTCAGTGCAAGTGTAAACTTCGGGAGAAACATGTGATAAATGTACAAAGAACTCTAGGATTCTGGGAAAAGGTAACAATTACTTATCTTTATATCCCCAGGCAAACAAAAAAATGAAGAACAATTAGAGGTTGACCTTTGACTCAAAGGTTACTTATGACCTGAGGGTGCATCATGATTTGGAGATGTTTTAGGTCATTTGGTCAATAACATAAAAAAAGTAAAATTCATTTCCATAATTTTTAATCGAGAAATATAGTAAGCTATACTTCATTCTTAAATTGCTGATAATCTAAGGATAAATAATGATATTGATTAAGGCCCCAAGTCTCTTAGCAAACCATATTTTAGTTAACAAGTTTCTCAAATCTCTTGCTATTTGCCTTTTTACATCACTAAGCATTGTCTGTGAACTTCTGAACATGTTCAGCCTCTTTTCAAGAACTGCTGAACCAGTTTTGGCAGATTACATGTATGGATAGAACGGAACAAAAATTGTGAAATCCAGAGGGTGGATCCAATAAAATTAATTCAGTTTTCAAAAATTGTGTGTTCTTCTGGACATCTTAGTCATGTTAATAGTAGGAAAACTGTTAGCATGATTATAATATGCAGTGAAGTTTTTACTAAGGTTGTTACATTCATAGAATATTTGTTCAAATAAATATCTTCTTTACTGATGTACACCCAGTAGACGAACTGTTTACATGAATCAAATGAGTTTTCAATCATTTACCAAAATTATGCAATTAACAGTCCACTGGCTCATGGTTTAGGTCCCAGGGTTTTACAGACTCTGAGTACAACTTGTTTCTTTCAAAATAAATCTTTTGTTTCACCTTAATCCTAATGTTCAAAATTAATCATGTTAATGTGATGGTCACCAACTCAGTGATATCTAATGGTAAATTAAAATCTTATGAACCTAATTTTCCTTACTTGACCTACAACAGGGCCGTTTGAGATGGTCATGTAATTTTAAATACTTTTACAAACTCTACTAACTCTAGGTTTAGCTTTGCTAAATACATATGGAATAATCAAATGAACTAAGATTTATTCTGTTTCAAACAACGTTGGCTATTTCCAGCATTTAAGTTTTTAGTCTAAGATGGGTTCATCACTATAACTATGGTTTGTTTCAGGGAGAGGTGAGTGATTCCAGTACTCCTGGGGCCTCTGGACAAAACCTAGGAGGCCAATCTCGATTTGCAAAACTTGGAATGGCTACAAACGATGTCTTAAATAAGGCATACAGAGATATTCTAGAATCAGAAATTTCCCCATCTGATATTGAGAACAAGGTGAATTTATTATCAAACAAAAAGAGGATGAATCTGAAGCTGAACCCAGATCAAGAAGATCTTTTGAAAAAAGCAAAAAATTCTGGATATGTGGAATTTGATATTTCATTAACTTACAAGATGATAAGAAACATTTGTTCGATGATCCCTAAACCAACAAAAGGAAAGTGGGGAGAAGAGCCTGCAGCAGGAGAGGTTACAGTGGGTGACGATATCGAGAGAATTAGGTTAATACGAAATAGATTGACTGCGCACGTGAATTCAGCCTCTACCTCTCAGACAGAATTCGACGATACCTGGTCGACGATGTCAGATATCTGCCAAAGATTGGAAACCTTTACTGGGAAGAAATACTTGGATGATCTTAATTCCATTAAAAAACTGACCTTAAGAAGAGAAGATGAGGATGCTATTATAAAAAATGTCAAAATGCAAGAAATTTGGGAAAGAATCAAATCAAATATGCAAGAATTTGAAACAGTGTTCAAGCCTAACGAAGGTGCTACAAATTAGGAGCTAGTAAAATGCAATGTAGAATACTAAAGAATCATTTGTAACCTAAATTCAAACTGTAAACAATTAATTTTTTTTAAACTTTGTAGAATTAATGAATTTCATTTGAAATTGAGCATCTGGTATTTTCAGGTTAATTTGTCAATTCTAAATTTTTTAAGGATTCTTGTCTGAACATTAAATTCAATCTAGTTACTTCAGAGGCTAATACATTGTAGAAATTCAAATATACTAGTAGTTTGTGCTGGGAAATGTGCCTTGACCTGGTTATTAAATGAAATGGCATTCAAAGATCATGTTGTCCTGAGGGTTGAAATAGGTACATAATATGACATATGAAGACAAGGTTAAGAAATGTAATATTTTTAAAGAAAAAAGCAAAGTTTTACTGAAAATGTGGAAAAGGTCATATATTGCATACAATTGACTTAGTCCAAGATGTGTGTGATAAATCTGTGCCAAATGTGTATCACTCGATTCATATGTTTAGTTTAATTTGATGAACAGTGCATAAAGATCACTGACGTTTTACCATTCCACAAAAAGTTATAAGTCAATATGACTGTATAAAAATTTGAGTTTGATTAAGGCATCAAATGCGGGAAACCTATAGAAATTACATCGTCCGTCTGTCTGTCCTTCTGTCAACCCTCTTGCAATGCAATAACCTAATAGCTTTCATCCCTAAAATTTTCAATCTAACACTAATTTAGAAGAAGGGAAGGAGTTATTACTTGGAGGGGGGGGGGGGGGGGGTATTGGTGTGTCTGTCTTTATAAATGCCTGTCTGATAGTACTGTATTCATGTTTCTTTGTACATCTTTTGTGACCAATAACCCAGAAAACATCATTATCAAAACTACATACAGATGGAGTTAACTCTTAGGGGAAAAATGTGAATCAAGTCGTCGGTCTGCCTTTCTGTAAGCAGTTTTCTTTTGGGTAATATTTCAGTTGTCACCGTAATGCCGTAAAGTTTTGCACACCAAGAGCAGGAAAATGATCCGTTACCTTTGGCAATACATATTATAAAGGCATGAATTTGAGCACACAGCATATATTTATATTTAATAACTAATAAATAATTTAAAATGGATCAAAATGTGAAGAAATATTTTTTTTTAAAAAAGCGTGATGTTTTGCGCCGAAATCGGAGCGAATCATCGTGGCACGAACCATCTCAGGGCGAAACAGAATCGGCACGAAACATACCGGATTCTTAATTTTAAGGAGAATGTTGCCAAATTTATTCATGTACCGTGTATGGAGGAGTTAGACCCCAACGTCGACAGGTCACATCCGCCTTTTGTATTGATCAGGTAGACGAAACAATTCGTAATCAAATATAGTGTAAAGTCCCCGATCCTGAAATGTTTCCGTTACGGGTTTTCTTGATATGTATTTTGTTTATGTTTCCGCCCGAGCAGAAATGTCGATTTTAAATGAGCTTGGACATAAAAAGCCGCACAGGAGTAAGTAAGTGTTCATCTAAATACATAACATTTCAAGAAAACTGATGTTTGGAACATATTTGAATTGTTTTATACTTATGATGATGCTAAAATTACATGTTTGAATAATCTCTAGTAAAACACAAGTTTGCTTGGTTGAAGTCGTGTGCAAGACTTTATCACTCTAGACGAACTCAAAATACAGGTTGAACGGAAGTAAGAAATTGAGACTGAAAAAGACTCCGAAAGTCTAGAGTCCGCGCATGCGCACACACAAAAAAATGTCGATTTTTCGGCAAAAATCATGAGTCTACAAAAACTGTCCGTGCAAAGTTTTGGAAAGTATTGCATTGATGCTTGTCCTCTGAAATGCTACATAAAAATCTTCGGAAGAGATCGTATTTGTCAGATTTTAGATTCTATTTGCAAAAAAAAAGAGATATCTACTTTTAGCTTCAAAGTTGACGATTCAAATCCGATCAATTACAGAGAAAATTGTACTTTTGATAAGTAAATATGCTTTCCTGATATAACTATAGACCAGTTTCACTGTTGAGCTGTGTTGGAAAAATCATGGAAAGAGTTGTGTTTAAATGCGATTTATGTAATAAATTATTTTATGACGACGAGTTTCCATGATTTTCATTTTGTCACCCTTTGGTGAGCCTCACATTTTGTTAAGTCAGTGACCCGTATGTAGCCTCTCTACTTTCCTTTGATTTCATTGGCTAAGAGATAGCGTCCTTTCTGTATTAGCCTAAGCCTGGAGGAGAACAATTATTTTTCTGAATTTTTAGCCAGTTTTTTAGTTACTTTGATACAAGTTTTCGTTACGTCGTTTAAGCGTTTGATATCTGGAACAATTGTGTGAAGATCGGTGGTTTTTGAGAGCTATTTTCCAGGTAAATGCTTACAATTCTGTTTGTTTTGATCTGAGTTCGTTAGTGTGTGACCCGCCATTGTTATGTAAACATTGTATGCTGAGTAAAACGCTGTGCTTTCGTTTTGTGAAATGGCGAAGGTCTTAGTAGTCGGCCACAGTTTTATTCGTCGCCTTGAGCAGTCATTAGGACATAATGCAGGGTGTAGTGATAATTTTGGACTAGATATAAACTTTTGCACGATCAGATTCTACGGAGTCGGTGGGGCTACTCTAGATAAACTCAGTGTCGATGATGCGTTAGTTCACGAGCTCCAGAACTTTCACCCGAGTGTTATTGTACTTCAGCTGGGTGGAAATGATTTGTGTAATAGGACATTAAGACCAGAAGTTTTCGCTTGCAGACTTGTGGAATGGGTCGAATCGATTGTTTACCAATACAGTTTTATTAAGAGAATAGTTGTTTGTGAGCTTTTCAGTCGGTCAAAACCACGAAATGTGACAGTCGAAATGTACTCTTACCGACGTGATATTGTCAATCAAATGTTGAAGGACATGTTAGAAATTCACCCTAAGTTGATATATTGGCGACTTTTACGTTTAATGAACAGTCCATTGGCCATCTACAGTTTAGATGGTGTACATCTGTCTGAAATAGGAAATAGGAAGTTCTATAGGAGCCTAAGACTGGCAATTCTCCAGGCTATAAGGTATTGTAGACATGATAAGTTGCACATGTTGTCTAAAATAGACTAATTTATAAAAACAGCTTTGGTTAGAGAAATTCTGAATGTTGATTCAAGCGCTTTTACTATCATACCGTATGCTATTGTGAGCCTTGTGTAATCAATTAGGATATTGTTAATAGCTGAGTTTTTGTTCATGCTCATCTTTTTATCATTACTCAGATTTCAAATGCTATGGTATTTTGGTTATACAATTAGTGCATTATGGCCTAAAGGGTAGATTGGAGGCATTCTATTTGTTTATGTAGATGGGTTGGACATGTAGTTGTCATTTCAGATTATATGTATATTCATTCTCATTATGATCAATGAATAGTGACATATGACATAAACTAGTAAACACTTTATTTTGTGCTGTAGCATGTTGCAAATTCAACATGTAAAAAATGTATATTGTTTAGAAATATGCATCAATACTTGATGCCCATTTAAAGGTTAAATGACTGCTGGCTGTAGTATGGTTTGTAAGGCGAGCACATAAGTCTCCTGCTTTACTTTAATCATGTTGATATTATATAGATGTATATTCATTATCATATTGATCACGGAATGGTGACATTATTTGACTTTAGCCAGTGAACAGTTTACTTTGTGCAGTGGCATGCTGTAAATTCAGCATGTAAACAATGTATATTATTGTTCAGAAATATACATAAATACTTGATGCCTGTTTAAAGGTTGAATAATTATGCTGGCTGTGGCATGCCTTGTAACTCGAGCATGTATATTGGCATAATCATGTTCATATTATATATATATGTATCTTCATTATCATATTGATCATGGAATGGGGACATTATTTGACATTAGCCAGTGAACAGTTTATTTTGTGCAGTGGCATGCTGTAAATTCAGCATGTAAACAATGTATATTAATGTTCAAAAATATACATCAATTGCAATGCTTGATGCCTGTTTAAAGGTTTAATAATCATGCTGGTTTTGGCATGCTTTGTAACTCAAGCATGTATATTGGCATGTATGAGTTGGTACATGTAATATTTTACAAATTTATAAGGCAGGAAGATTATACCTGTTACATGTATGATTGGTAAGTGCCAAGGAGGATTTAAAAAAAACAAAACAAAAAAAAAAAAAAAAAAAAAAAAAAAAAAAAAAAATTGGCATTTTATCAAAAACCTTTGAAAATTTGGCATGCTAGAAATTTAAGGCATGTATGTTGGCATGCTAATGAATATTCTTAGCATGTATTTGTTTCATTTACATTTTGTTATTTTAGAGCATAATGGGTCCCAAAAAGAAGTACCCTCCTTCAGCAACAGTTGGACAGAGACCAACTAAGAAACAGCGGACATCTGACAGTGCAGTGACAAATGACTCTAGTGTAATTCAAAGTCTGACGCAGTCCATTACAGCAAACATTTTGTCAGAACTCAAGAAAGTTGGAGTCCTACCTACTGTTGGACCGCAAGAGGCTATCACGACACAAGTGCCACATTCACTGCAAGACTCCAATTCAGCTAGAGCAACCTCAGAAGAAAATGTGAGTGAACCTATAGCAGCTCAGCAGGGAACCGCTTACACAGTACCATCATCCCCATCATCAACCCCACAGTCAACTTCAGCTCATGGTGTGACAGCACAAAACACAGCAGTGAATGGAGCACCAATTGAACAGCAGCTACCAGCAGCTACTTTTGTGAATCTTGCACAGCAATTACAGGGTAATGTCGAAAGTACGTCTGAGTACAAACCTCTTGGTAGACCCCTTTACACGTATGTCTCTAGCAAAATCAAAGACAAGATATTGGCAAATGAATTTGTACAGATGGGTGACATTTTAGACCCCCCTACTGATCTGGAATTTGTCGATTTCCACCTGTCAGTTAAAGATAAAGGTAGAGTTGGATTAAGCTCTAATAAAAGAAAAAAATTTATAACCATTGAAGAATGGACTGATGCATTCAACATCTTCAGTTCAGTGGTAAGGCAAGGCAATCCCAATGATAAAGACCTCCCAGAATCTTTGGCAGTGTATATGCACTTAATTCGCTCAATACATAAAGATGGGGGGGACTGGTTTCATTATGATATCACATTTAGAAAGGCCAGGCAAGGGGATATCTCATTATCATGGAGACATGTTGATCAGGTTTTGTATAGTCGGGCTTTAATGAAAAAGTTGGGGGCACCTGTAACGCATACTGCTAAGAACCAGCTTTTTCGTCCCCACTGCTTCAAATTTAATGAAGGAAAGTCATGCACAGGCCTCTGTAAATACCCTCACATCTGTTCTACCTGTTTTAAACCCCACCCCAAAACCCAGTGTTGGAGAAATAGAGAAAAAAGGTCTGCACCTGCTACACAGTCAACTGGGTCCCAGCTTGCAAAGAAAGCCTGAATACTCCGGCAAATTACCAACTCCTATTAACCCTGACAAATTAGCTCAATATTTGGTAGGTTATGATGAATCTAAGACATTGTATTTATTAGATGGTTTTAGAAATGGCTTCAGGTTAGAATATGAAGGGGACAGGGGGTTTCAGTTCAGTTCCAATCTTAAATCAGCACTTGAGAAAAAAGAAATTGTAAGTCAAAAAATTTCTAAAGAGCTCAGTGCAGGTCGCATTGCAGGACCTTTTTCAAAGCCTCCATTTAACTCGTTGAAGATTTCTCCACTAGGTATAGTGCCTAAGAAAACCCCAAATCAATATCGAATGATTCATCACTTATCTTACCCTACCAAAATGGAAGGTTCAGTCAACGCGGGTATATCTGACGAGGCAGCTGCTGTTCAGTATGCAGGTATAAATGATGCTGTAGGGTGTATTAAACAACTTGGGGAAACTTCATTCTGTTGCAAAACAGACATTCGATCAGCATTTAGAATACTGCCTGTATCACCAATGGATTATGAGCTATTGGGTTTTATGTGGGAGGACAAATATTTCTACGATAAGTGTTTGCCAATGGGTTGCAGAACAAGTTGTAAAATTTTCGAGCAGTTTAGTACTGCCATTGAGTGGATCGCTAAGACAAGGTTAGGAATCACAGCTGTAGTTCATATACTGGATGATTTTCTTTTTATTGAGCAATCCAAAGTTTTATGTTTACAAAAATTTAAAAATTTCCTTGAGCTTTGTGTGGACATTGGAATTCCCCTCGCAGCAGAAAAAACTGTTCTTCCTACACAGATTATTGAATTTGTGGGAATAGAGATAGATGTTAGGTTAAGGGAAACCCGCTTGCCCAGAGATAAGATTTTAAAATGTACATATTTGCTTCAAAATTTTCTTCAAAAAGACAGATGTACTGTGAAAGAGATGCAATCACTTATTGGGGTTTTGAATTTCGCTTGTTCAGTTATTTTGCCAGGTCGTGCATTTCTCCGACATTGTATAAATGTGCTGATGAAAGTCTCTGAAAATCAAAGTTTTATAACCATTGATCAGGAATGTAAACAGGATATGTTCTTGTGGTTGACATTTCTTGAAAAGTATAATGGCAAGACTATGTTTTTAGACGAGAAATTTCTGTCTAGCAATATCCTCCAGTTGTATACAGATGCTGCACAGTCAAAAGGCTTTGCAGGAATCTATAAAACCCAATGGTTTTATGGTAGTTTTCCTGAAAACTGGAAGAGCTTAAATATTATGACTTTAGAGTTTTACCCGATAGTCCTCGCAGTTGCTATTTGGGGAAGATTGTTTGCTAATCACTCCATTCTATTCTTTACTGACAACGAAGCATTAGTTTCTGTTATCAATAAGCTAACTAGCAAAGATTCATTAGTGCTACAGATGGTTAGGTATATGGTCATGCAATGCCTGGAGCATAATATTATATTTAAAGCAAAACATATACCTGGTAAACACAATAAGTTGGCAGATAGCCTCTCTCGATTACAGGTTCAAGAATTCAGGAAGTTAGCACCGGATGCACAAGCAGAACCAACCATGGTGCCAGCAGCGTTGATGCCTCAGAACTTCTGGACAACATTGCAAAGCTTACAACTGCAGCTATAGCACCCTCAACAACAGCTACATACAACAGAGCTTGGCGGGTTTTCACATCTTTCTGCATTTCATACAATATACCATGTGTACTGCCTTTGACTTCATCCATAGTTGCTCTTTTTGTAGCACATCTATTTTCTGCATCATTTTCACCAAAATCCATCTCTACTTATCTATCAGCACTAGGGTATGTGCATAAAATTTTGAATTATCAGGATCCTACACAAGCTTTTTTAATACAAAAATTAATTGCTGGAGCTTATCGTTTGGGCAACACATTTGACATTAGATTACCAATTACAAACCATATTTTAGACCAATTGGTATCATGTCTACCACAAGTGGTTTCAGAAGAAAACAATCAGAAAATGTTTCGAGCTTTATTTCTATTTGCTTTTTCGGCATTCGCACGCATTGGAGAATTAGTCGGCTCTGAGGGTCATTATGAAGAAGTCATCCAGCTTTCAGATGTCACTTTTACATGTAAAGCAGGAAAGGCTTATCAGGTCAATGTTTGTTTTAAAACTTTTAAGCACAATTCTTCTGGTGTACCTAAGTTTATTTCATTCTCACATGGAGATTGCAAAATTTCTGCAGTAGAAGCACTTTTACAGTACTTAAATATAAGAAAGAATATTACTGGTCCTTTGTTTCTCTTAGACAACAGCTTACCTCTAACTAGGGTCAAGTTTAACCATACACTTAAAAAATGTTTGCTCTTGTGTGGTTTAGATAGTTCAAAATATAAGGGACACAGCTTCAGAATAGGTGCTGCTACGGCAGCTGCTTTTAAGGGATGTACTGATACACAAATAAGGTCTATGGGACGCTGGCAATCCAATGCATTTCAAAAGTATATAAGATCAAATCATGTGCCCACAAGTGAGTAAACAAATCCATTAGTTTTTTAACCTATCTTTGGTCTTGGCTTTCAACTTATGTTTATAGAATACCTGCTTGGGCCGGTATTCAGTTTGTTGGTATAAACATTTTAACTTAGCTTTAATAACCATGTTTTATAAAATGTTATTATGGTCTACCAACTGATTTACAATATGTTTTGGAATACCTGCTAGGGCTGGTATTCAATTGAGGCGACAGAAACATGTATCGATACCCCCTTGCTTGGCCAAATAGAATTACTTTTATTTCATAGGTACCTGCTGGGGCTGGTATCATATACGATATGTATACATTTTTTATCTGTGATGTTATAGTACTTGTGCCAGTAGTCTGGGTATATCCGAAGTGTTACCTGCTTGGGCCGGTAACATGTTTGATGTACATGTATAGACATTTTCAACAAAGCAAGAGTACTTGTTGGGGCCAGTGCTCATCTGTCATTTTATTTAGATCTCACGTACTAAGAAATTGTTATTTGAAATTTTAGTACGAAGATTATTTTCTTTGATTGTCTTGTTTATGGCATAATGCATATATGCGTATAGTCTTAATCATAGATGTTAATTTCTCTTCTTAAAAACACTTACAAAATGATGTACATGCAGTGGCTCGGTTGGGGTCGTTTCAAAGATCATCATGAGCATGATCTTCTCAACTGGTGGATGATTGACCCCACCTTTGCCAAGGTTAGAAGATTTAAGACAAAAATTACATTGTATACTCTCTGTATTTACCTGTTAAATTCTTGTTTTGATTTTGTATGAAGAAAACTGTATATACATGTTTTTACAATAGTTTTTTGGCAAACAGTAGTTAATATAGAGTTTGTGTTCTGTTATTATTATACTTGTATGTAAGAAATATTTTATATGTGTAAAGAACAATTGTCCATATTTGTTGGAAACCTTTGATGCTTATATTAACTACATTTTTGTTGATTGATCAAAATCTTTATTTTGATCAATAAAATACAACTTCAATATACACATGTGTTTTGTCCCTTTTTTCATAGCAGTTGGGAAAAGAGGAGGCATAAATATATTTATAATCATTTTCATGACAATTTTTTTTTATAAATAGCAGCCTGGTTTTCTAACTGGTCACTCGACGATATACCTAATACAATATTGTTAAAGCTATTGATGATGAAGAATTTTGCTGTATGATATTTTGTGATCTTTATTAAAAAGCATTTGATCGTTTTTGGCATAAAGGTATTTTATTAAAACTTAAAACTTATGAGATTAGTGAAAATTTATTAAATGTCCCGTTATTAGCAGACCTTTTTGTATTCATATGAAGCAGAATGTGTCCAAAATCTTATATGTGAAAAGAAGCACTTGCTGTGGCCTTGAATTCGACATTTAGATATATCGACGACGTATTGTCAATTGACAATGGTTATTTCCATTCTTATGTCAATACGATATATCCCGGTGAGCTTGAGATGATAGATAATACAGAGTCTGACACATCTGTTTCATATTTGGATATTTTATTCGAAAAAGACGTTAATGGTAATCTAACAACCAAGCTTTATGATAAACGTGATCGACTTTAACTTTTCAATCGTCAACTTCCCTTACTTATGCAGCAATATACCTTCATCACCTGCATACAGGATTTATATCTCTCAGTTGATTCGATACGCCAGAACATGCTATACGTATGAACAATTTCTAAAACGAGGTAAATTATTGACAAACAAGTAGATGAAACAAGAATATCAGCAGTCTCGTTTAAAGTCATCATTTCGTAAGTTCTATGGTCGATACAATGACTTTGTCAGCAAATACAATTTATCATTGAGTCAAATGCTGACTGACGTTTTTCATACTAATTGTTAGGCCATTATTTACACACTGTATTGTCGACGGATTTTTCCGTTATTTCCCGATCATGACAAAGAGCACACGGCGGGTGTGAGCGGTCGGCAGGGGATGCTTTCTCCTCCATAGCACCTGATCCCACCTCTGATGTTTTGGAGGTCTGTGTTTTCTCTGCTTCTAAAGGGTGATGTAGCGTAACTTGTTATCAACACCAAAACCCTTACATGCTGGTGGTCCTCAGTGCTCATTTTTAGGACCACTTTTGTTTTTTATAGTTTTGTGAAAGATGTTGCTGATAATATGGTTACTTTTTGTAGACTGATTGCTGATGATAATTCTTTGCAGCATTCGTCTCATAATACGAAAATTATTGAAGGAAACTGAAAGAAAGATTTAAATGCACTGGAACTTTGGTCTAAAAATGGTTATTGAAACTTAATCCCTCTAATGTTTAGTACAAAGAAAAACATAGAATTTCCTAAGCTTCTTTTTCAACAATGCCAACTGGTTTTCGTCTCTGAACAAAAAACACCTCTGTTACAACGCGAAATGTAATAACAACACAAAATGTAATAAACCGGGATTATTGCATTTTGCGTTATTACATTTTGCGTCGAGATCAACGCAGAATGTAATAAGGCAAAATGTAAAAACAGATTTTTAAGGATTATTACATTTTGCGTTATTACAATTTGCGTCGTGATCAACGCAAAATATAATAACGCAAAATGTAATAAAACAATTTTCCAAAGTTCCAATGCATTTTGCGTCGAGATTAAGCAAAATGCAACAACACAAAATGTAATAACACACTTTTGGTCAGTCAGGTTGAGAATAATTTTTAATTGGGTAGTGGCTGAAGAAAATAAACGGAAAGAAAATAAAACAAAAGGAAAAATAAACGTATGCTAATTCTTACATTAGATTTGATTTCATCATATATTGATTTCATTACCCATTTGAAATCATTTGGTTTTCAAACCATAGATGTTGCAAATTAGAAACGTGCGTGCGCAAGTGTGTGTGTTTGTCGGTGGGGGGGGGGTATTTCCTTGTTCAGTGTATCGGTTTGCTTTGTCTTTTTGATAAGCACATGCATGAAATTTAGAAAAGAAATCTATTTATTTTTACTGGCAGATGTTAATATAGCTGGAGGGGGGTTTCTTGACAAGTAAGATTTCATACTGTTTTACAAATCATGTGCATTGCAGACCAGCAAAATACAATTTTCTCTCTCTTCAAATAATAAAATGGATAGTTTCTGCATGCGCATAAAAATAGAATGATCAACATACGAAGTAACCCCTTTCCCCCGCTTTTCCTCGCCAGACACACACACGTGCACTTCTTATTTGCTAAGGAATGTACACATGAGCGTCGTACATGCATATCAAGAGATTTTAATGGACCCAAGGTGCATATTTGGTTATTAAGAATGTCAGTGATGGATATATGATACAGACTGGTTTATAAAACAGACATGCAAATCAAAGTTAAGTTAATGTTTTATTTTATAAGTATTCAGTAAAAATGCTAGAAACAGAGTTAAAAAAAATAAACAATTAGTAATGTCCGTAAAAGCTGTAACGTTTGTCTCATAGTCATAGGTCTGTCTGTCTATTTAGTAAAGCGAGTTTTCCCATTGTTATATGTTTAAATCAATTTTGTGATGTTTTGCGTTAAACACAGTACAAAAAGATAATTATACTTTGTTTTATTACATTTTCTTTCATTACAGTTTGCATTGTTCTCAACGTAAAAATTAAGTAACGAAAAATGTAACAACCAAAAATTTGCTTTATTACATTTTGCGTTAATTCCAACGCAAAACGTAATAAAGCAAAATGTAATAAAACTTAAAAATCGTGTAATTACATTTTGCGTTATTACATTCTACGTTGATCTCGACGCAAAATGTAATATCCCAGTTTATTACATTTTGCGTTGTTAGCTCACCTGAGCTGAAAGCTCAAGTGAGCTTTTCTGATCACCTGTTGTCCATCGTCCGTCCGTCTGTAAACTTTTCACATTTTCAACTTCTTCTCAAGAACCACTGGGTCAATGTTGACCAAAGTTGGTACAAAGCATCCTTGGGTAAAGGGGAGTTTAAATTGTTACAATAAAGGGCCAATCCCCCTTACAAGGGGAGCTAATCAAGAAAAGACAAAAATAGGGTGGGGTCATTAATAAATCTTCTTCTCAAGAACCACTGGGTCAGAAAAGCTGAAATTCAATGAAAGCATCCTGGGGAAGTGTAGATTCTAAATTGTTCAAATCATGACCTCTGAGAGTAGGGATGGGCCACAATGGGGAATTCAAGTTTTAAATTGAAATATATTTGAAAAATCTTTAAAAATCTTCTTCTCAAGAATCACTGGGTCAGAAAAGCTAAAAGTTACATGGAAGCATTCTAGGTTAGTGTAGATTCTAAATTGTTCAAATCATGACCCCTGGGGGTAGGATGTGGCCATAATGGGGAATCCATGTTTTACATTGAAATATATAGGAAAAAAATTTAAAAATCTTCTCAAGAACCACTGGACCAGAAAAGCTGAAACTTACATGGAATCATTCTGGGGTAGTGTTGATTCTAAATTGTTCAAATCATGACCCCCGGGGGTAAGATGGGGCCACAATGGGGAATCAAAGTTTTACATTGAAATATATAGGAAAAATCTTTAAATATCTTCTACTCAAGAACCACTGGGTCAGAAAAGCTGAAACGTAGAAAGAAGCATCCACGGGTAGTGTAGATTTTAAATTGGTCAAATCATGACCCCCGGGGACAGGGTTGGGCCATAATACGTATTACAAGGGGAAGATCTTAAGAACAGCAGGGCCAAAGTTACTTAGGTGAGCGTTGTGGCCCATGGGCCTCTTGTTTTTACATTTAGGGTTGTAACAGCGCCGACTGGACATACCATTGCTAACAAAAACAAGCGATTGAGGAGCAATATGAAAACACACATCAGTTTGAATGGACTTTTGAGCTTGAATACTGTTTGTTATCTCCATATATTTCATCCCGTTATGAAACACTTGTTTCAGAAACTGTGGTGCTATTATTTCAGTTTCAATGGGACATATCAAATAAATAAATATGAAAATGAATACATTTATAGCTATTTGATAAAACTTTGTCGATATATCCTAATTTCGATGCAAGCAAGAGACTTCTTTTCATGTAGAATTTCAAAATAATTTCTGCTTCAGAATCAGAATTTGATACAAAAACAAAATCAGGTCTGTTAATTACGGAACATAATTATGACATATGGGAATAGAACAGTTTGTTGGCAGAGCTGGTCTCCAAAGCTTACATCGATACTGTCAATGGAAAATTCAAGCAATTTTTAAAATAATCTCGGTTTACAGTCGGAAGAATAAGTATGATACTTAAAAAATTAACAAATTAAATTTTCCATTTTAAGTGAAGAACAATGACGTTGTATACCATAATAATATTAGTTATAGAAATAAAAGTCAGAATGATTAGGTTTTAATTGTTTGAACTTATTATATTTGTAAAAATCGCGGACATTAAAGGTCGTCGATAGTGCGCATGACCAGGGTCAAAACGCCATAAACTTTTAAATAAAGCTTTCTGATTAAAATGATTATTTTCTTTTTAAAACAAGTCAAAGCTTAATAAAAATTAAATATGTTCCAAATAAAGCGGCTACCATCATTTTCTTATATCTTTAGTATCGGTTAGTAAATAGACAGTGAGAACATTAAGCGAAAACCTTAAGAAGTATGTTTCAAAAATTGACAGAAAAAGCGACGTTGGCCATCTGAACGGAACAGCGTGCAATCATACAAATACGTTTTAATATGGTTGCAACGACGATAGACACAAACTATTTATTCAACGGATTTGACATGGCAATGTGTGTTATCAAAACATTTTTCTTTGTAAATGGTACTTTATTGTCTCTACTTCATACATTTTTAATTGGTTTACAAAGATACTTAATTATTTGTCATACTTCTTGGAGTGATCGTTTGTTTCAAAATCATAGAAAATATATTGCTAGCATCTCTAGTTGGCTGATAATACTAATTTTCACGGTTGGTTTGATGTCACCTCCAGATGGTCCGATGCAAAATTGTCAAGTTCAATATATCTACCAAAGACATTTTCAAATTTTCATCAATTTGAACAAGTTAGTAGTAGCGTTACTTGTTGTGACAGTCGGATTGTATTGTGTAACTTTACGCTATGTTTTTAAACAGAACAGAGTGGTTGTCTCCAAACCTTTACACAAGAATTTTGAAAAGTCGAAAAGACCTCTGCAAGAGAAGTCAAGAAATCAGGTCAAGGAGATGGCAGCAAAAATGACATTAAGAAGAATATTCATAAAATAGGAGTAAAATCAAATGAATTATCGTCTGAAAACAATTTGCAGCCCCACGGATCAAAGAGTGAATTAAAAGTAATGCACAACTTGAAGCTTTTCCTTCCGGTTATCAACAAATGGCAGTTTTGAAGAGGGGAAACTTCTCAATACTGTTGCATTGCTTGGCATTCTCTTTTGCTGCTTAATTATTTTAACTTCCCCACAAATTATTGCCTCAATCTTTTTTGATGAAGTCCCCGATCTTTTTCTTTTTGTTGCGGGTTGTTGTTGTGGAATTAATTCTATCATTAATCCTGTGATATATTGCTTAAAAATTGAAAGTGTGCGTTCTGTTGTCAAGGATTTTCTCTGTAGTTGCGCTCGAATAAAAAAATCAAATATCTTTTAAATAAGCTACATGTATGATCATTCTTTGTTTAAACTTATGATATTTTGCATTTGTCTCTTTTCGTTTTAACTTTATTTGAGAAAACAGTTTGCTATTGAAATTAATTAGTCGCACATCTTAAATAGCCACAATAAGACAAAAGCATACATTTTTTAAAATTATATTTGTCTTAAAAATCTATTAGTATTAAAAAATGAGTTAAGCGAATGTTGGCAAAGTAAACTGCACAGTAAAGTAGGCAACGGGTGCAAAAATGAATTAGGCGTAAAGACATATAATAATGATGGTAAGATTTTTAAATTTTTGTTCCAGAAAGATGACCCCTTTAAGAATATATCGTTGTTTTAGTGGAATTTTGCTTTTCTTTTTTCTTTTTTTGGTCAGTTTTCAATGTTTAAAAAATAATGACCTTGTAAAAAACGAACCTCAATTATTCCATGGTTTAAACAATTTGTCTGGCAAGTAAATATTTCTACACATGGGTCATTGGACATTGAGAATGTGGGTTCAGACGTCCCTTCGATTCCATACATTTTGAAAAAAAAATAGTGAAATTTTATCATGCATGAAGCATGGAGATATCGAACCGTAATCAAACTCAAAAGTCCAAATAATGCATATCAAGAGCTGAGCAACATGGACCTTTAAAAACATCAGAGGTTGAGTCAGATGTCTTGGAGGAGTAAGCATCTCCTGTCGACCGGTCACACCCGCCGTGTGCTCCTTGTCATAATCGAACAAAAATCCGTAGACATATACTTATTTAAAACGTTTCATTGCCTATTCCCAGCAGGCTTTTCAACAGTGATTCAACGTTGAATCAACGTTGCACTTCGATGTTGAATCAACGTTGAATTTTGGTTGCATATGAAAGTTGAGGCAACGTTGAGACATCAACGTTGTTTCAACGTCAATTTTCAACGTTGAATAGACGTTGAAAATGGGTTGAACTTTGGTTGATTTATAGTTGAATTTTGGTTGCAAATGAAAGTTGAGGCAACGTTCAAACTTCAACGTTGTTTCAACGTTAAACATCAACATTGAAAAAAGGTTGAACATTGGTTGAAATTAGGTTACCTTTTGGTTGAAATTTTTTGGTTGTACAAATGTTGCTATTTGGTTGAAATCACGTTGAAGTCATACTGAGTTTTGCTTTATGAGCAAATACATTTCACATTCTAATAAAAGTTTTTATTCAAGTTGCGATATACATAAGTTGTAATTCAGTATTGAGATTCTGAGTAAAATTATCTTAAACTGTATTTTAAAAACAAAGATAAATCCAGGATCCAATCACCGAATCTCATAAATCACTGTTTAACAAAATTTATCTTCCTAGTGAAAAGGGGGTCACAGTAATCACATTCAGGTTCATCTTATCACGCATCTGTCTAAAACTAAGTTCCACAAAGTGGCGGATCCATTTATTTTAAATCACGCGCATAGTTACGTGTAAGTCCCACAAAATGACTCGTCAGTCGGAAAGAAATGAACAGGAAGCTCCATCCTCTAATGCAAAACCTATTACCAAAAGAAATAATGATATGAAAGTCATTTATATGATAACTTGTTATTTCAAATGATGAAAATATACATTAATAATAAAGAACAGACAAAAGTACATGTTCTTATACTTGGAATTAATGAAAAGAATTATATTGTCTCTTGGTAAAATTCATAACTGTAACAGTATGATTATAAACAATTATTACTGAAGAAGAATGTTAAACACATGGAGGTGTACATAGACAATGTTGCATTCCTTTGTAATTTTCAAGGGCGATGGATCTCATCCAATCAGGGCATCAATTACGTCTCACAACCGCCAGTGGTTGATTTATCCTTAATTACGGCCAACTGCAATTAAATTGTAAACTATATCTTAATTCCATGTGCAAATATATATCAACCAAACATATAAATACACGAACTAAGGATGTGCATTTCACGCAGATTAATTTAAACAATATAAAGTTAGACAACAGGCACTGCCTGTATAAGTCCTCTCCATAATACAAGGTCAATGTCATACATTTACAAGTAAATATTAGTTACATATCATTGAAAAAATAAATATTAACATGTGTATATTCAAAAGAAATTTATAAAAATAAGACAAAATAAATGGTAGAAAATTAATTATGTGAGCTGATGATACAATATGTTTGCAGTTAAACATATATGACTAACAATAATAATACAGGTATAAATGTGAAAGTTAATAAGAACACATTACTAGATACTGGTTCTGTGGTTTGACGATTTAAAAAAAGAAGATAAACAATATCATACAAATCTCTTTGTAGATGTAATAAATTCAAGAACAAGTTTAAATACTGCAATATTTTGGTTGTAAGTAAGGTTATTGTCTCCATTCAAAATAAGTTGTAAGGATAAAGCCATTGGTAATTGATTTGCGTAGTATTAAACATGTTAAAGTTTTGAATGCAGATTACAAATATGCTAACAAAACAAGAATAAAATGATGTATGGGTACTAGAAAATCTAAAATTTCTTTTATATCCAAGAAAAGGAAATTATACTTACTGAGCAGAAGTTGATAACCCAGCCTTAATCCTTGTGCATGGCTTGTAAAATACATAATATGTGAACAGCAAGAAGACGCTCACATCTTGTCCATCAGTTGAATTAAAATTTTGACCTAGATAAGCTGCAAACAACTTCTCTGTATTTCTGCCCAGCAAGAAAATTGCATAACAAGGTTATCATGACACTGAAACTGACCAGCTAAGCTAGAACCAATCCTTATCTGATGCCTTGAAGATAAGTTTGGGGAGTGTAAACTGACCGGGGTTAATTGTTAGTGTGAAAACTGTTAAACCTTTTTGTAACGTACGTGTTTATTTTAATGTTTTTATATTTTGTGATAAGAAAGATTATAGTAATATATCTAATACAGTTTACTTTTTTCCTTTCATATGAATGCAACAAAAGCACAATCTAATTAAAATCAGACTTCTTAGTTCCGCTCCGTATACATTCTGCACAGAGTATACGGCGCGGATCTAAGAAGTCTAATTAGATTACATTAATTTGGAATAAATTATTATTCTATCAGTTGTATAGTAACATGGAATTACAGTGAAGTATTGGATAAAGATGTCATTATTTATAAAAAGCTTATCTTAAGCACAAAATGTTTCTCTTTTTCATTTATGCATAAACACTGCATTCAGAATTAATTTACAAATTAACTTTTTTGAAACATGCAATTACAGTGGAGAGTTGAATATAGACGTCATACTTCATATTAATTCAGATTAAACATTTTATTACAGTACTGTAAGTACAATTCTTTTGAATGAAATCTAAATAAATTAATTCACAATACATTTCATTTATTGTGAATAATCATGATATTTTCTAACAATGCATATATATATAGCAAAAATTACACTGATTTAGCGTTCTATAACCCTTAATTACTATTTTGACCTTGAAAAATAAGGCGCTCATTATCCGTTGTTTCAACATTAAATTTTCCTCACTTTTTCAACGTTGAAAATATGTTGCATCCTCGATGTTGTTTCGACGTAAAAATATTAACGAACATTCCAAGTTGAAAATATGCTGCATTTTAAACATCGCTTCAACCTTAAAATAACAGGAAATATTTAACGTTGAAGATATGTTGAATCTTTAACGTTATATCAACGTTGAAATATCGACGAACATTCAACGTTGAAAATATGGTGCAGCTTTAACGTTGTTTCAACGTTGTAAAATGGTTAAGGATTCAACGTTGAAAATATGTTGCATCTTCAACGTTGTTTCAACGTTGAAATATCGACGAACATTCAACGTTGAAAATATGTTGCATCTTCAACATTGTTTCAACGTTGTAATAAGGTTGAGGATTCAACGTTGAAACAACGTTGAACTATAGTTGTTCAACGTTGCAATCTATATTCCACATACTTTCAACGTTGATACAACGTTGCGTGCCTGCTGGGATTTTATAATAAATTTTCTAAATGCTTGATTTTGGGCATTGTTTGTTATCACACATCTGCTTTGAAAAAAGAAAGAAAGACGGAGAAGGAGCTTGTGTTAGTTGATGAAAATTTAATCCATATATAAAATATACCGTTATTCTGAGCATTCTGTCATATTCTGCAGCTGACTTTCAGCTTTCAGATCGAATGAAAATGAAAAGAAATTATTAGAATTTAACATATCTACTAGCATAGCCGAGGGGAGGGGGGGGGGTAATTTTCATTATAATAGAGACTAGGAAATTAACGTTCAGGACTTCCTCCTTGTAATCAGTGGTTTGCATGTTTTGTTAATTTGTTAATTTCCTTTTAAAATTTTAGCATAAAAATTGGGCAAGAGACAGATATGAAAAAAAGCCATCTTTGCTAAATTGAGAATAAATGGAGAACTAATGATTGCAACCATTACAGACGAAAGACATTGTTAACAGCAACGACTGCAACAGTTATTGCCAGTTTTGAAAATATAAAGAAAATACATTTTTTGATTGTATTTATATCGGGATAAATTAATTCTGGTGGTAGAGCAATATCATCATTATATGATTGATTTTTACTCAGATCAATTTTTGAGATCACTTCATAAGAAACCTTACATACATTTTGAGTTCATCGGTTGATTAACAAAATCAATTTTTATAATAATAAGAGAAAAAAAATCAGGTTCATGTGTATTTATAGTAGAATGTGTATGGATTCATTTACGCAAAAGGTCTAAAATAAATGAAAACTTCAAATAAATGAAGTGTCGGAAGTTAGAATTATGAAAACGTAAAACTTTATCTAGAGGAGAAACTAAAATGAACCAACTTCGTTACTGACATGTGATCAATTAATCATCATTAATTTGACAAGATGACAGAATGTATTAATAGGTGACCTACATAATGCATTTGGTCATTTTGTCACTGTCATTTTGTTATCTATTTTTATGATCATGGACTGAGTTTTTCATTTTCATAGTATTTTCTCCAGAACCATACTTAAATAATCAAGAATTGTAAACGAAGGGGTGGTCATTTAAAAAGAAAATAACTAAGGCCCTTAAATTGGAGGAGGTGTTTAACTAGGGGAATGGGCTAAAGAAGGACACTACTGACACGTATTCCCCTATATATAATCCATTCTCAATGACCGTGTAGTGCAGAGCCGCGCCGCGAGAATTCCATCGGCATCGAAAGCAAGTTTTTTGACTTTCCTAGATAGCCGAGCGGTCTAGCGCGCTGTTCCTGTACTGCTAGGAGACAGATTCCGTAGGTCGAGAGTTCAACCCCGGACTGGGGCGAAAGTGGGTATCCTTCTAAAAGTGAATTTCTTTCTGCTTTATATATATATATATATATATATATATATATATATATATATATATATATATATATATACACATATATATATATATATATATATATATATATATATATATATATATATATATATATATATATATATATATATATATATATATATATATATATATATATATACATATATATATATATATATATATATATATATATATATATATATATATATATATATATATATATATATATATATATATATATGCGTCTTTTTCCATAATATAGAATGATGTATTGCCAACAAAATCCAGTATTTCTAGGCATTTAGAAACGACGGAACCTTTTACATATGTCCGCTTGCAGAAAACTTTTTTTTCTTTACATATGTCCGCTTGCAGTAAACTTTTTTTATGTCTGCTTGTAGTAAAATTAATAAACGGGTTGGAGACTTTATTAACTACAGTGGAAAGTGCAAGTGTACTAGTCAGCTATACAGCGCTTGAGTGGATCCCATGCACAGACAGTTTCCCATGAGAGAACATGATGAGAACTGCCCAGGGGTCGGAGAGAGCAATGCAGAAGCACAATCGGTAGCTGAAAATGTAAATAGAATATTAGAAACTCTGACTTGCAAAGCGTGGAAAAGGGATATCGTCATATCGTTCCGGTCGTGGGACAGACAAAAATATTACAAAAATAACAACTGATCATTCTATGACGTGTACATCTCGTTCTTTTTTCTTCTGGACACTAAAGCGAACAGACGTGCTTTCTGTAAGTAGATTTTATATATTGTAATTTGAAATATCTAAGTATATTGTGATATCAATACAATGTGGTTTATTTTTTCAGTGAACTATCGATACTATTTTACAATTGCCAATTGTTTAACACGAGTTTGAGAAATTAACTTGATCCAGGATCTTTATTTTATATAAAGGTGTGAAATATACAGCAAACACATTGATAATATTCACTTTCCGCTTGAACGCACACAATACACATGTTTGTTTGTATGTTGTTTAACGTCCCTCCCGAGAATTTTTCACTCATATGGAGACGCCACCACTTGCCGGTGGAGAGCTGCAAATTTTGTCCTATACTCGGCACTTACGGCCATTGAGCAGTGAGGGATCTTTTTTCGTGCCAGCACCTACTGCGACACGGGACCTCGGTTTATACGGTCTCATCCGAAGGACCGGTCTCCACGTCCCTCAGTGGGATTCGAACCAGCGACGTAAGGATCAACTCCTTACTTCGCGACTCTAGAGCTAACGCTCTAACCACTGCGCCACGCGGGCGACCAATACACATGTAAACAACAGTAAGTGATACAACAAGATACAAAATAAGTCATTTGATAATTTTTTTATTACTTAATACAGCATATTTCGCTGATTTATGTGACATTATACAGTTATTTAATGTCTAATCAGTCAATAGACCAGAATGTTTTTTTATAAAGGTACTGGGAACAGCTCAATGTGTTCTCTTTGGCTGAGGCCAACAACCGATGGAAATAGAATACAATGAACTTTTTCCAGCACCGAAGGAAAATTTTCTGGTCTAAAGACTGAACAGACATTAAATAAGAGTTTTAGTACCTTATATACTTAGTATATGGGCACTGTCTTTGAATATATTGCCGGTTCGAAATTTGCGAACTACTGACAGGCGATCCAGTGAATCACTCTATAGTTAGTTACTTAAATTGTACAGGGGAGTAGAATATACGGTCACTTAAATTGTACAGGGGAATGAATATACGGTTACTTAAACTGTACAGGAGGGTGGATATACGGATAAAATAGAAATACTACATATAATTATTAAAACAACAAAAAATATTGCATTAGGTAAAATGCTCTTCTATTTTCTCTGTGATGTACACCACTTTTAAATCAAAGTAAACATCAGCAAATGCTTAAAAGGTTTTAAAACTAATTATTTCAAGTTGACTTAAAGCCCAGTTCTTGTACTATCATTTTTTCACAAAAAGAAAGAAAGTATAGGTAGACTAGAACTGCTTTGAATTTACCTAAAGCGAAAGCTGTATTTAAATATAGTCATACTAGTATTTACTTCTGTATAATTAGAATTTTATAGGTTAGATATTGCTTCTAAACTCTAAGACTAACTCAGAAGAACGTCTTAGGAACATCAGTTTTTTATGCATGTTTAAATATAGCATTTCCAGAATAACTTTAACGATCAATATCTACATTTAGTGTAATTTTCTTTGTGAAATCCATTAGAAATCTACAACACTCAATATAACACACACGAAACCTTGTCAAGTCGCGGTAGAATACACAATAGGAACTGCGTATAAGTGCAATGCACTAGCGACCCAAAAATATATATTGTTTTATCTCAGTTTAACTAAAACAATTACCCTTTTAAATTGTTGTAAAAGTATATTCATTGTACCTTTAGAATTAATTTGTCTTTTTCTACCTTACAATATTCATTTGCATTATCTAACTTTCCACGTCAAAACGGCTGTTATATCAATAAACTTCACCAATTTTTAAAGGCGCATAATTTATTATAAATATGAATGAAATTAACATTAATAATGGGAGAAAATTAGAGAATGTAAATATACGCATTGAAATTCTTATTTTTTTTCGTGTCGTCAAATTATCATAGTCAATTTGTCGGCGCGGCCATGTGCTGTTACAAGACCAACGACTTCCAAAAATAAGAATTCAATGCTTATTATTGTTGACTAAAAATTCCAAACGCCTTACAACGAGGTTTAAAAACGTGATTTATTAGCTGAAGGCTTAGACTTAGTTTTAATAGTTCTCATGGGTGTGTGTCGATTACAAGACTTGTTTTTTTTATTCTATAACTGTATGTTTAATATTTTCATAAATCATTGCAGATTGCGTTTTTATACGCTGTCACTCTCCACGTTATGGACATTCTAGGATTCAGCACCCAGTGTAAAGTACGTCAATGTTATCATTGTCTAGGGGACACAGAATTCTACTGTAACACTTGTAAAGATCATCTTTGTCTACAGTGTAAAGAAAAACATATTATTGATTTAGATACAAATGATCATGATGTTGTAATTTACTGTGAAAAATATAACTACATCTCAAAACAATAGCCCTGTGTGAGACATCCAGAAAGAGTCTATGAAAAGTACTGTCATTCATGTAAACTCCCTGTCTGTCTCCACTGTAAAGAACACAAAAAACACTTCGTACTGAATATCAGAGCAGAATATCAATCAGGGCGTCGACAAAACAGAGAAATCATTCGGAACATCAGAAGTGAGACTCTCTTTAATAGTTGCTTTCTCCTGGCAAGAATCAAAACTGATATAAAAAAAATTCACTCAGAAATTGCCAATCGTCAATCAGAAATGACAATAAAAGCCGCGGAAATCAAGAAGCTCACTGACATTGTAATATCTGAGGCTAAAGTCGGACAAGAAAATTCGATTATGATTCAAAGTATGAAACAACTCAAGAGAAACATAAAAAGTAAAATTGCAAGCAAAGAGAATTATGAGCCTAGATGTCAACAGTCAAAAATTAGGCCAGTAAAATTTCTTTTATTCCTAAAGAAAATTCATTTCCCGAAGATTAAGGCCACTTCTAAATTTAGACAGCAGGCCCTGCTCTCCCTAACCAATGAAATTAACATGGTGGATGTGATTAAGTTATTGAGCGAAATCCAAATCATAGAAACAGGTAAAAGACAAATAAGAAATGACAGTCTGATGAAACTGATGTCTACGCCTGTATTACACAGATCTATCACAGTGACAGGTGTTTATGAAGGTGTAAGACACATTTCCTGTGTGACGTCAGACCGGGCTTGGATCAGTGATTGGTATGACAATTTCATCTTAACAAACACAAAAGGTGATACCCTAGATAGTATATATGATGGAAATGGAGCACACACAGTGACCATTACAGGGGAACTTATTTATATAGACAAGAAATGTAACATCAAACTATTTAAAAATGACAGGGCAAAATCCACACTGATAAAGCAGATAGAGCCATGGTATCCATGGTGTGTATACTGCTCCCCTTTCAATGGGGATCTACTGGTCGGGATGTTTAGAAATGATCCAGTAGAACCAGCCAAAGTAGCACGATATAACAACACAGGACAACACATACAGACAATACAACACGACAATACGGGTCAGACACTGTATAGGAGTCCTGGGGACATCACAGAGAACCGCAATGGAGATGTTGTTGTGTCTGATTCTGACCGTGTAGTGGTGACAGATTGTGGAGGAAGACATCGTTTCTCCTACACAGGACCGCAATCAGGAGCAGAACTATATCCAACAGGAATCTGTACAGACGCGCTATCACACATCTTGGTGTGTGATGTTTTCAGCCACACAGTGCAGATGATTGACAAGAACGGATACTTCCTGTCACTATTTCTGACACCACAACATGGAATAGGTACACCATGGGTTCTGAGTTATGATAACAAAACCCAGCTTCTCTGGGGTGCATTTAGTAACAACAACAAATTTGTATATACAGATATATAGAGAGGAAGGATTATCTGACATATGATTATAAGTAGTTCATTTAATATGTGCTTTCTGTCAGGTTATTGAAATTAGTTTTTATATGTACATACATACGCACATGGATTGATTTGAGAGGTTATTATAATTTGTAAATAAATTACATGTACACATTTGTGTCCATATATAAACAGGACTATTTGACAAGTAATTTTATTTAGTTGATAAGATACATGCACGCATACATACTGAGAGGTCAATACTCCTTATAGGCACCTAATCCCGCCTCTGGAGTTTCCGGGGATCGATCGATCCATACTTTATGTAATTTTTATAGATTTGTATTTACTTTTGGTTGATATTTTTGAGATCGATCTCTGTTCTTTATCTTCACTTTTATAATTGATAATAAGATATAACAAAAGACAGACATAGAGACAAATAAATATCTAACAGCCAATTGTAAGAAAAGTTTTGAAATTAGGTAAGAGAGATGGAAATCACAAATATTCTATTTACTATTAGCACGACAGTTCATGCATTTGCTTGCAAAGAAAAAATGGTATCCATGGATAGTAAAAGAATATTAATGCAATAGAATTTAACAATGAAAGAAAAATTGAATTCCTAACCCTCGAAATGAATAATTTAATTGTAATTAGGCCAAACAAAAAAATATGTGTGGTTCCGGTTACACTTCCAAAAAAATTCGGGTAGGTAGGTAGGGATTTTTTTTTTAAACAAAATTTTCTTAATTTTCTTAATTTTTCTAAATAATAGCCTACCTATCACTGCTTTGCAAATGGCATTTAGATGTGATGTGATAATATACTAGTCAATATTGGTAGGGGACACCTACATGCTAGCTCGCTTTGGACTTAATACTATTAAACACTTGCACTATGTTTTGCAAGGAGGCCGTCATTGCTGAAACTAAAACTTAAACCGGAGCCATTGATGGAAATCGGGGAAAATTCCGGAAAAAATATGAAAATTGCCCAAAAAAAGTTTAGGGTCGGGAGGTATAAAATAGGGAAGGTCGGGTAACCGGAACCACACATATTTTTTTATTTGGCCTAATTAGAAATAACTATTTATAATTTTATTAATAGGCGTTTCTTACAATCCCCCAAAAGAGATTTCAGTTTGTCTTTATTGTAATCGATACGTTGTGGAAAACCGATCCCGATGTATTTTCACAAAACCGATCCCGATGTATTTTCATAGTATTAAAATATAATTTTGTGTGCTAACTGAATATAAGACAGTTTAAAGTATCGTATCATGAGCTCAACGTGTTTCCAACAATACTCCAAAAAAGATTTTAGTCTGTCTTTACTGCGATTGATCCATTGTGAAAAAACCGATCTCGATGTATTTCGTGTTTCCTCTGCTCCCGCCATGTATTGTTTGAAAGGACTTTTGAGCATGAACACTTTTCATTATTTCCATATTTCATTGCAATACCTTTTTTGTGTCAACAAAAACAATAACATAAATTTTTCATTTGTTTAACTTGGCTTTAAATTAAAGGCGTGGTTATTCAAGAGTGCGATATTTTACAAAATCAAGCAGACACATGTAGAAGAGAGTTGTAACTTGGTAGGCTTGAGAAGATAATTCCTCATCTACCAAACAAGATAGGTTAAGACCCCTTTTTGGCATCCGGTGTGGGTTGTCTCTTAGAATTATACAACAGTACGTTAATAAAATACTTCTTGTTATACCTGTTTCAAAATTAGTATTCATACTTAGTTATTGAGTAAACAAAGGCACACGAAAGACACAAAAATGTCGTTACAATTTTCTCAATTTTGAACAGATATTCAATAGTTTAAAAGAATATTTTTTCAATTCATTTGTATTAGATGCATCTTGTGTATAAAGAGCTCTGATAATGAAAACATTTAGATAACGAACAGCATGATTTTGAAAATTATTTTGAATGACCCTGTCAGCAAATAAAATCTATCATTAAGTCAAATGCTGACTGACGTTTTTCATACTAATTGTTAGACCATTACTGGAGTATTTACACACTGATTTGTCGACGGATTTTTTTCCGTTATTTTTCTATCATGACAATTTAATTAGGAGCACACGGCGGATGTGACCTCTCGGCAGAGGATACTCAATCCTCCATGGCACCTGATTCCACCTCTGATGTTTGCTCTGCTCCTGATTTGTATGAATGAACTTTTGAGCTTGAATACTGTTCGATATCTCCATATATTTCATTGTACTTTCTAATTGAAAACTTTTTGAAAGATGTTGATCCACATCCTCTTGTGGCCACATTTTATTTCCATGAAATTAACAATTTTGGAAGAGGCAACCATGCTCATCATAACTCATCGTCACTATGTACTTAATTTATTTAATATCCAGGAGCATAGAAGAAGATTTTCAAAGAATTAATGCAATTTTATTACATAATCAATAGAGCCCCGCCCTAACACCTGAACCCCTGACCCAGGAGCCATAAAATTCACAATTTCTGAAAAGGCAGCTATGCTCATCATAACTATTTCTTAGTTAGTTTATTTAATATCCAGGAGCAAAGAAGAAGACTTTCAAAGAATTAATGCATTCTCACTATAAAGTCAATTAAGAGCCCCTCCCTAACACCAGAACCCCTGACCCTGGGGCCATGAAATTCCCAATTTTGGAATAGGCACTCTTGCTCATCATAACTATAAACTTAGTTACTTTATTTAATACCCAGGAGCAGAGAAAAAGATTTTCAAAGAATTAATGCATTTTCACTATGTAATCAATAGAGCTCCGCCCAAACACCAGAACCCCTGACCCTGGGGCCATGAAATTCACAATTTTGGAAGAGACACTCTTGCTTATCATAACTATATACTTAGTTACTTTATTTAATTCTCAGGAGCTGAGAAAAAGATTTTCAAAGAATTAATGCAATATTACTAAATAATCAATAGAGCCCCCTCAACACCTGAACCCTTGTTCCAGGGGCCATAAAATTCTTAGTTAGTTTATTTAATATCACAGAGCAGAGGAAAAGATTTTCAAAGAATTAATGCATTCTCACTAAATAGTCAATAGAGACCCGCCCTAACACCAGAACCCCTGACCCTGGGGCCATGAAATTCACAATTTTGGAAAAAGCACTCTTGCTCATCATAACTATGGACTTAAATACTTTATTTTATACCCAGGAGCAGAGAAGAAAATTTTCAAAGAATTAATGCATCTTCACTATACAATCAATAGAGCCCTGCCCTAACACCAGAACCCCTGACCCTGGGGCCATGAATTTCACAATTTGGTAGAGGGTTCAATGCTTATTACAATGATGCCTACAGTTTGACTGCTTGATGACCAGGAGTAAAGAAGAAGATTTTTAAAAATTGCATTATTTTTGGTGGTTTTAGCCCGACCCCTCAGGCCCCAGGGGGAGGGACCATGAAATTCACAATTTTTGTTCCCATTCACCCATAGATGCTATATGCCAAATTTAGTTGAAATTGGTTGAGCGGTTTCAGAGAAGCTAAAATGTTCAAACGTACGACGCACGCCGACGGACGAGAGCAGACAGCAATAGGTCACCTGAGTGACTCAGGTGACCTTCAAACGTTAGTATAATACCTGGCAACATTCTCATTGGCTCGGCTTATATATTCAGTTTACAAATTGAAATCAGCACCTAGCTCGAAATAAATATATGTTATTGAATTTTATTTAATTGTGTACAATAAACAATATATTGAATTATTTTCAAGATGCTTTGTCTTTAAAAAAAACTTTGAGTAAAATATTTTATTCAAGCGCCTCCATGTTATGAACATGCAAGAATTCAGCACCCAGTGTAAAGTACGACATTGTCATCAATGTCAGATGGACACAAAATTCTACTGTAATACGTGTAAGCATAACCTGTGTCTACATGTTGTTGATCTTGTTACAATGTACCATGATGTTGAGAAATATTAATATATCCTCAGAAATATATCCTCAGACAAGAGATCTGTGTACGACATCCTAAAGGAGTCTATGAGAGGTACTGTTATTCATGTGAACTTATGCTTAAAATGTGAAGAACACAGAAAACACCAAATACTGGACATTAGAGTAGCATATAAAACAAACCGCCATGAAAAAAGAGAAATCATTCATAAAATTAGGAGCGACACTCTATATAAGAGCTGTTTTCTTCTGGAATAAATTAAAACTGATGTAAAAAAAAAATGTCACACAGAAATCTGCAGGCTTCAATCAGAGATGTCAAGAAAATTGAAGAGACTAAAGGATACTTTTGAAACCGTGATAAGTGATTTAAAAAGCAAATATGAAAAAATTAGGAATCAAAAAATTCAACAACAAGCGAAAAGAATTAAAAGACACGTTGTCAGCATAGAGAACTACGAAAACAGATCTAAACAGTTAGCAAACAGACGAGTGCAATTCCTCTTATTCCAAAAGGAAACCCTTGACACCAAGATAAAGGACACGCCTAGATTAAGACAACACGCCTTATTCTATCTGACTGAGGAAGTCAACATGTTGGATATGATTAAGTTACTGAGTGAAATACAAATCAAAGAATCAGGAAAAAGACAAGTACGAAATGATTGAGTACTGAAAGTTTTGTCTACACCTGTTTTACAGAGATCTGTCACATTGACATGTGTTAATCATGTAGTACACATCTCTGGGACATCAGACCGAATATGGATCAATGGTTGGAAAGACATTCTTTTCTTGACAGAGAAGGTGACACACTATTTCGTCTAACGGATATATATGGTGAATGGGGAGTCCACACTATGAACCTTACCTATGAACTTATTTATATAGATAGAAGTTATAACATTAAAAAACTAGCTAAAGATAACATAACAAAGTCTTCACTGATAAAGTACACAGAACCATAGAAACCACATTGTATCTACTGCTCTCCCTGTAATGGAGATCTACTGGTTGGGATGTGGAATATTTACACAAAGGCAGTCAAGGTAACTCGGTATAACGATACAGGAGAAGACACACAGACAATACAACACAATAAAAAAGGCCAGACACTATACAGTATACCTATCTACATCAAAGAGAACCACAATGGAGATGTTGTTGTGTCTGACAGGGGTCGTGTTGCTGTGGTGACAGAGCGCGGAGGGAGACATCGTTTCTCCTACAAGGGACCTAGCTACAGGATCATATCTTTGGCCACGTGGAGTCTGTGTAGACGCACTGTCACACATCCTGGTTTGTAGTGGTTACAATCAATCAGTACAGATGATTGACTAGGATGGTAGGTTCCTTTCACTTTTACTGACAGAACAACAAGGGAAAGCTAATACACTGGGTCTGAGATATGATGAGAAAGAACATCTTCTGTGGATTGGATCATACAACAGTAGAGTGACTGTCTACAGATACATAGATAAGACTATATATAACCTGTACTTTTTATTAATGATCCATGTATACATACTTACACACATGGGAATGTCTGAAAGACCATCGTTTTAAGTTAATTATATTAGATTAAGGTACATATAGGCAAACGACAATCTGATCAATGTAATTACTTAATTAGATACACATTTATGTACACAGAGGACTTGCTGAGGTGTCATTTAAATAAGTTAATTAGATACATGTACCTAGAGTCATAGGCCATTGTTATTAGTTGATTAAATGCAAACGGATCATTTCAATAAGTAAATTGGACAAAAACAGAGAAAAGGGGTAAATAGGCTATATAAACTAGGTATCTATAGAAATGATACATAGAGAATAACACATACCTTTTTTCCTTACACTCCTCTGGCGCTTTGGCTGATACGGAGTTAGATATTGAAAAAGGGTACGTTTAATTACATTTCTAAATACTTAGTAATAGCATACCAATTCAAAAATAATTCAAGTACACATAAATTTGCAAGAAAACTTATTCCAATTACAAATTTGAGAAATGAAGTATGAAGCTAACGAATAGTAGTCATGCTCAAAACTCCGTGCAGTCAAAAATGAACAACATTAGAAAGAAAACATATCATCAATCGCATGTACTTTGCATAGGAAAGAAAGTTTTTCTTAAGAATTTATCGTGCCAACGTCTGCCGTGACACGGGGCCTCGGTTTTTTAGGTCTCATCCGAAGGACCCGCAACTTTCACTTCAAAGTGCCCAGCGCATGGCAAAGCAAGAGTTTCTACCAATTTTTTATCGACTTATGTCAGTCGCGGCCGAGATTCGAACTCACGATCTCCCGATCACGGAGCGAGCGCTCTACCGACTGAGTTACCGTGATAATACAGGTATAATACATAAACAAAAAAAAACTGCATTTAATACTAAATATGTAATAAATGTTGTTTTTAAAATTTCAATTAGATATTCATAAATTGGTCCTCATTGTGATTATGGTAAGAAGGAACGTGTACATAAAAGAAAGATATCACAAGTATTTATGCAGGCTTGAAATTCAATGAAAAATGGGCATGTCCATGTATCATTGAGACTCTTACGTAGAAAATGACTGATTTTTTTTTTTATCAGGGCCCTGCTGTATATCTCTTGCTTCTCTGATGTGACGTCAGATACGTCAGGAATTAATTTTTAAGAATGTAGGAGTGGTAATAATGGGAATTTCTCTTTTTTTTTAATCCTGCTGTTTCTGTGATACTTGTTGCAATTAAAGTAATCTGCCTTTTGATCTAAATAACTAAATCAAAATTTATTGAGCATTCCTCATTTGTAATTAATTTACCATTCTTTATATTTTAATTAGCAAGATAAATAGATTGAAAACTTTATTTGCAGATAATACACAGTGAAAAGGCTTGCACAAGAGCCTTTTTTTTCAATAAAAATGGAACTTGCAAATTTACTTACCTTGTCATTGGTCATTTACAACATTATTTTGTTAAAAAACATTCTGATTGTACACAAGTGCTTTGAAATTGACATAAGAAAAATGCTTTAGTTTATTATTGACAATATCTATGTAGTCTTTTTCGAAACCAGGTCTTCTAACAATCTGTCAGAATTCCCATGGGTACCAATTGTGCTTGGTTATTAACAGACCTAATTTTGAATTCATTTGAAGCTGAATTTATTCAAAATCTTATACGAGAAGAAAACACTTGCTGTGGCCTTCCACTCAACCTTCAGATAAATCAACGACGTATTATAAATTAACAATAGTTACTTCCATTCATATGTCGATTCGATATATCTCAGTGAGATTGAAATAAAAGATACCGAGTTTGTTTGTCGTTATAACGAGTTAATTATATCGTATTGACGTGATTATTGTCTCGATATAAAGAGTTAGTTATCTCGGTTTAGCGAGTTGGTATCTCGTTATAACGAATAAGTTATCCTGTTTTATTACACCTCTACTGATTTTTCCCTTTACAAAATTAGATCGTTAGATGTAAATAATTTTCTGTGAAAGGACTAATCCCCGGGCGTTAGTCAAGTGAGCTAATCCCTGCTGCTTTGAAAGTTAATTCTCGGTTATCCGTAATCCTCTAAATTTACTTAAGGAACAGTTTTCAAACTCAAAAGTCCACTCAAACAATATTATCTCAAAATCAGGAGCAGAGCAAATGCGAACCTCTCAAGTATCAGAGGTGGGATCAGGTGCCATGAAGGAGTGAGCATCCCCTGTCGACCGGTCAAACCATCGTGTGCTCCTTGTCATAAACGAGAAATAACGGAAAAAAACCCATCTACAATTCAGCATGTAAACAATGGTCTAAAACTTTGTATGTAAAACGTCAGTTAGCATTTGACTGAATGATAGATTGTTTTTGCTGACAAGGTCGACCATATCAACCATAGACGAGACTGTTAATATTCTTGTTTCATCAACTTGTGTGTCAAAAACTTACCTCATTTTACAAATTGTTAAAGACAGGAAACTTGTCGATCAATGGGGCTTAGAAGTTATTACACGTCACTGGATAACGATTAAGGTGTTTACTGGTATCATTTAAACATTCTACTGGGAATAAATACCAGTGACATAACTTATAATATGTTATTTACGTCTTTGTGACTCATTTTTAAAGTTTTTTTCCAATACATATACCTTCATTATTTTCTGCTCGGGATCGAGATGCGCTACACTTGTCTTTATGAGAAGATCGATGAAAGATAATGAAAATGATCGATGAACCATCAACATTGAAAAAATGGATAAACCTAAACGAGTTAGAGCCATTTGCCAAATTCGTCAATGTTGCCTAGTATCTCATAATATGGAGTTATTAGCCGCTAAAATATGAAGCCCGCTTTTTTAAGTACGCATACAGTATTTTACAAAACAACAGTCACAAAGAGCTTCAGTATACAGGTATTACAAAAAAATTACATTTTCACTATTTATATCTAATACATGTAACCTGTATATTCTGTATTAGTCATTATTTGTAAGGAAATGATTTTTTTGTATATTTCAGACTAGTTGATAATTTCTGGAGGCCAGTTTCCAAAACAATACGGAATCAGAGAATGCGATAAATATCTGTGGTAAAGGTAAATAACTTTAAAATCTTATATGAAACCTATTCTTAAATAACCTTTGAATTAATTTGTTTTATTTATTCAGTATTTTTTTAATTTATGATGCAAGTGCAAGTAGTGTGAATATTGTAAATAATAGAAATAGTTTTTTAACTTTCAACTCTAATTATCCCCTCGCGCAACTAGTTGCGGAGGGGATATAGTATCGCTACTGTGCGTATGTGTGTGTGTTAGTGTGTTAGTGTGTCCGTTACAGCTTGTGGGCAAGATTTAAAGAGAACCTTTAGACTATCAGTTCTCAGCTTCCACATACTTATGTAACATCGTAAAAGGACGAACCCTATTCATTTTCAAATAAATCGGTGAAATATTTCTCAAAATATTGCGTTTTTACTACCTTCAAACCCTGAAATTTTATGTACGACTTGACAATACTCGCTTCCGCTTAATCAACCTTGGAAAATCCGGGTCGCTTCGATAGACTCGCTTCAGTAAGTTCACCCAACTGTATTAAATTTTTGTGTATTGTCATATTATTGTGCGTATCTTGAGACAGTCTGTATGAATTAAGTTTCATCTCGGATGCTGAGTAATTGAAATAATTTGATGAACGTCGCGGTTTCATTACCAAATTTCCACAGGTGTATGTTTACAACATGGAATTTATTCGTGAGCCACACGTAATTCCTGAAAGCTATAAAGACATTTTGCAAGTTTAGGTCTATGGTTTCAGTGACCTCTCAACAGCGGTATATTGTCATTTTTATTACGAAAAAATATTGTCTCCGTGGGTATTCTCAGATTTTATGCATATAGCATGCAACTTTGAGATATACCTAGGAGTAGGAAGGTAAATTACTGAAACTTAGAGCATACGTGATATGTTTCTGCTAGGAATAAGGGAAACTGCCCAGTTACGTATGCATGTTATCCCCCCCCCCCGATGCTATGCACTTTGGTTTACAAATGACACCCCCCCCCCGATGATTTTGTAAAAAAAAAAAATTAGTGCTGCAACATATTTTATTTCCGTTACCTGATTGTATCTTCATTAACGTCCCTCTTGGGAATTTTTCTCTCGTGTGGAGACATTGCCATTACCGGTGAAGTTCCTGCCGCGAGGGGATGCTCCGCTTAGCGGTGCTCTTGTTTAAAATTTGTCTTGTTTTTGAGAGAATTTTGGACACTTTGTTGGGCTAACTGAAGACCTTAGTTTGAATTTTAGTCATAAAATGGGTTAATTTTGTAGCCCTAACCACCGCTCAAAGATCTGGGAATAGTGGAGACAGCAGAAATTTAAATTTAGGGATCAAAGGTCAATTCTACTGTAGCAAATGTAACTACAAATACTTGAAAATTTGTAAAAGTTGAGTCAATGGCTCTACTACGATATTCTAATAGAAGTTTGTCTTAAGGTTTTTTTATTTCTGTATGGAACAATCTATCATTTGTATAAAATGATTTTGAAAATCTCTATTCTTTAACATATCATACAAGAAACTGAAGGTATCAAAGAACAAAAGCAATTAAAAAACCCTGAATCCCCAACTAAGAAGAAAACTAAGACAATCTGCCCCCTCCCCCAAAAAAGATTCTTAAGCGTATAACATCATGTCCGTTTCTTAGTCAAATCAACTTGAAGGAATCGTCATCTATTTTAGATAGTTATCATGACAGAAAAAGCAAGTATTTGACCAAAATAGAAGAAATAGTCGAATAATTAATTTGTACTTAACCGTCATCCTTATAGCACGGGATCCCACCTCTGATGAATTGTCTAGTGATTTTCCCGTTCATCCGATCATGACAAGGAGCACACGGCGGAGTGACCTGTCGATAGGGGATGCTTTCTTGTCCATGGCACTTGATCCCACCTCTGATATGTAGAAGTTCATGTTTGTTCTGCTCCCGATTTGTATTGTTTCAATAGAACTTTTGAGCTTGATTACTCTTCATTATCTCCATACTTTATGCAACATTTCATTTTATTCACATATACGAATTTTTATTTTGTCCATCTTTCCACAAAAATTTTCGTTAAATCATCATATTTAGCACGCATTTATAATATTTTTAAATTCAAAGGAAGATCTTTTGTCTGCATTGACAATGACCCTTGCAGAGTATTTAAAAAGAAAATGAATTCATCTAAACGCACTTATCATAAAAGATAAGTCAATATACCTTTCTTATTTTAGCTCTTTACTGATATACAGTCCCTGAAACGTTCTACTTTCCCATTTTTCCGTTCGCTCACCGTTCGTTCACCGTTCGTTCAGCGTGCGTTCACCGTTCGTTCACCGTGCGTTCACCGTTCGCTCTCCGTTCACAGTTTTGCGTTCAGCGTTCACCGTGCGCTCGCGTTCACCGTTCACAAAGCGTTCATCGTTCGCTCTTCGTTCGTTCACTTTGCGTTCACCTTGCGTTCTGCGTTCACTTATCGTTCAGTCTTCAGTGTCATTCGGAACTCCGAAGTGAAAGGACTTATCTTTTTTTAAGTAAGGATTTACAGGTTTTGAATATAATAAATAACATACCGTGTTTAAAGAATCATTATTTCATGGAAAAAAAAAAATATCTACAAAATTAATTTTTATTATTCTAACTTAGCTGTTAGGTTATTTATAAAAATTTTCTGGAAAATAAATGTTGCTATAAGTACATGTATGTACATATGTAGAACGATGCTGAAAAATTAAATTTAAATACGGGCAAAATACTGATACTTCAAGCACTGCAACATTCTGTTGTTAAGGACGACAAATCGTTAATAGATAGAAAATAATTTACCAACTGCAGCAAAAAATACGAAAATATTTATTTGTGTCACATTTTTTTAAAATAATACAGAAATACATGTTAGAACTTTTTCTGAGAATGATAAACAGTGCTGCGGATATCCAGTTAATTAAATATTTCTAGAGCGAATTAAATTGATAGTGTGGTTTAAAAAAAATATTTGTTTAAAATGCAATACATTAAAGAGTTTTTTTTTCAACTTTACATATATAAAGTCTTTAATTAGAGAGAGAGAGAGAGATGCCTTTATAACATGATTATCATTTATATAACCAAAGTGATTCTCCAGTAATTATATTTTTCATCGTAACTTTAAATGTTTGTCATTCGATATTATTAAGAACCCCCGGTCATTACTCAACGGCGAAAAATGACCCCCGGTCATTATTCGACGTCGAAAAATGACCCTTTTGCCCATAGAAAGAGTGTCATCACCCTAAAAACCTGCATACCCCACGTGAAGAAAAATGACCCCCGTAGAATAATGACCCCTTGTGAATTAAAGCGGATTAAAGTTGAAACTTTTAGGGGGCAAAATAAAAATAATAAATCAAGAGACCTGTTGGCCAAAATGCTCACTTGAGCTTCATTGCAAATAAATCGATGATATATTGATCTCATTACATTATACAATCATTGCTGTTTCAAGGTCAATTCAATGATTCAGAATCTAGTGGAGTTAAAGATTTATCGAGTCCAAAGGGCGAGGAGAGCATTGTTTTTCGATGGTGGAAAATCACTGATCGTCCTGACAGAAAATACAGCAATAATTGTTTTATTATATGATCCAATGATGAAATTGATACAAACTGATTAAGCAGACATGTCAAGTTTCTTGTTTACGTTTGCTCAAGTCCTAACCAAACACAGTGAAAGAATAGGAGTTAACATAAGCATAACCAGTATTAATTTTGCATTTGAAATCTAGTTTTGGTGCAATGTAAAATAAAATAAATGTAAAAATGTTTAAAAAAAAAATAAATGTCAGGCATAGCATCGAAAGGGAGAATGGCGCAATATAAGAGGCAAAAAATACTTTTAGTTAAAAATATCTTTGATGAACCCCTCAAAAAGTTTATTGATGTAAGTGGGATTTTCTTCTACTCTACTGTATCCAAAAGTTAGGGGTAGGACAACCAGACTTGCAATGACTATTTTCAAGCGAAAAAAAATACGTTCATGGAAATGGAAGGGGGTGGACACCCCGTCCCTGATTCTATGTGCCTGAATGTTATGTTCATCTTGTTCACTCAAGTAGGAGAGATTTTTTAACTATACTGTATAAGAAAGAAGGGGTGGGTACAAGACTTTCAATGAACATTTTCAAATTAGAAATTGCTAAAATTTACATTCAGAAAAGGGGTAACAATCCCTCCCTCTTCTCCGATTCTATGTGCCTGAATATTATGTTCACTTGAGTAGAATTCAGATGCAGGTGAAATAACTTTTCAGAATTGTTTTCAATCTATTTTTAGTTCAATGTAGGAAAAATAAATCCTTATACGTGTATTCACCTTGAAGGTCAATAAAAAAGTCAGTCTTTAATTATAAATTGAAAACATTAATCTATTTCAATATACACTGTATTGAAAATGTTTCCATATCGATTTGACAAATGTATCAGTTTTGAAGTGGATCAAAAAATATTCCTCTTACATGTATATATCCTATTCTCAGGCGATCATGTTACATTGTAACAGACTTGAATGTACATTTTACTGTACGTATTACTTCTATATACTTGAAAAGAAATTCCCATAGAGTAGACCACTGTTTATAAATAAAATTGAATACACATTATAAGATTGTATATATTTCAGACATGCAGAAATTTTATGTCCTTCTTATGTCTGTCACGTCTGCTTCATATTTGGACGTTCTACTGACTATAGACGATAAAGACCAACTAACAACTAAATTGTCTTACAAGCGGGATGACTTCAGCCTTTTCTATTGTCAATTTTCCTTATTTATGAAGTAATATTCTGCAATCATTTGAATATAATGTTTACGTCTACCAACTTTTTCGATACCCAAGAGCACGATTAATTTTTAAATCAAGGCAGGCTACTGACAGACACATGTAAGTTGATGTTACAGGGGTTTCAACAAGCTCGTTTAAAGTCAGCATTTCGTAGATTCAATGGTCGTATCAATGACCCTGTCAACAAATATAACCTATAATTGGGTCAATTGTTTGGCCCTTGTTTTTATACTAAATTCGACATCGGAATGTCCCGTTTACCTGATTTATTCATAGCGCTCACGGGGTGTGACGGGACAACAGGAGATGCTTACTCTTTCTAGGCACCTGATCCCACCTCTGCAATTTTCGGGGGTCCTTTTTTTATGCCCTGTTAATAGAATTGTACTGCTTGTGGATATTATAAAATCATCACTCTTCGTTATCTTCACCTTTTTTTCATTAATATATATATATATATCCCCAGTATGTCGTTCGCACGAGTTATTACGTCATTTTCGATACATTCTACCTCATTTGCACGACTTTTTATGTCATTCAAAATATACATATGTATTACATTGCATAACTTTCCGTATTTATTTCTGAAAACTTATTTCATTCTTTTTTTTCCTTCATTTTTTTTTTAAAAAGTTGATCCTACTCAAAGCATGCTGATTACTTTGGAGACATGTTTACCAATGAAAAGCCAAAACATCCCGCTTGTCTGTTATTTAGCTATGAATGTCTATAATCAGTCAAATATCTAAATATGAAACAAATGGAAGACAGTCATAAAGGGAAATTGCGTTAACAGTTATAACCAATAGTAGCCATTTTACGATTTTCAATATGTGCTGAGAACACAATAGGCTTAAAAGATAGAAATATGCAGGTAAATGTAATTCCATTTTAATTGCGCGTTCGTCCAGTGTTGGTCAAAAAGGGCATAAAGAAGAATATCAAACATTGAGGTTCAAACCTTGGCATCAATCACCCGTTATAAATTTTGTATCATGCACTCTGTTGGAAAGGGGGTCATTTTTCAACGGAGGTCAATTTTTTATAGGACGCACACGTAAAAAAATGACCCTTAGGTCTCTTTTTCTACAAAAAAATAATTTTTTCTACGGCTGGGGGGTCATTTTTGTCGTTGAAATATGACCCCCCGGTCATTATTCTATGGGGGTCATTATTCGTCTTTACACCGGCGGTGATATTTTAAATTGGCAGGGAGTATGTTTCAAATTCAAGCGGCTTAATTATTCCATGTATTTATTCCCAATGTATTTTATTTATTTATTTATTTATTTATTTATTTTTAGAAATGTTGGAATCAGATCTTAAAATGATAAGAAAAAATGTTAAAACTTTTTGGAAATACTAACACTTTGCCTTCAGTGTGACGAGACTTTCACACCTGCACAGTGTCGAATGATTTTGATTGACAGGTCATGCACGTGGACTTCGTGTGAACTTGAAGCAGGAAAATAAAAACCGATTATGACTGAAAAACAAATGGATTTGTTGATTAAAAAATGATTACTTTCACTGCCTGATATATTTAGAAAAAAATTAGAATTTTTGTTTGATATAGGTACAAACATTTGAGGAAAGGGGGCTTAAACTCTCTCTCTCTCTCTCTCTCTCTCTCTCTCTCTCTCTCTCTCTCGTCTGTTTAATAAAAACTATGACAGCATACATATGTATTACTTAAATATCAAGTTGTGAAAATTTAATATATAACAAATAATATGATTGCCTCTTTGTCTCATCTTGTCCGAGTATAATCACGGCCAGGAAATGTCTACATATACATGTAGAAGTCTGCTTAATAAATCATCATAGAAAATAAAACTGACACATAAATATATTATTGCATTAAAATTTTAAAATACGAGTGTATTTATGCAATACGTTATACGTCCACATACCTTGAAAATATTTTTTTTCTTATTATTTTACACGGAATTGCCTTGTATGGTTGTTACAACCTTTGTAATTCATTCGTAGTCCGTAGTTTTCTCTTCTAAAATCCACATTATTTGTAATGGTTTTATATATAAAATAAGAATAAGCATATTTATTTTACAACTAGATTAATTTCATCTGTTATAACACAGCGTTCGGTAACAATTACAATGTTTTACAGCGATAAAAATCGTATTATCAAAAAGTTGAATTTAAACATCGTACATATGTGCAGAAAATATTGTAAGAAACTTAAATTAATAATTTTACTTAATGTGCATGTATCGTCTTTCTTAGGACAATTTTCACTGGTTTGTTTATTATTTATTTATTTTTTTTTTAGCACCAGGCATTAGAATACAATAGAATAGTTTCAATGCAAGGAAAAGATCAGAGGCATTCCGAATAAATCGTTTATCTTGCGTTCACCGTTCGTTCACCGTTCACTTTGCGCTCGCGTTTGCGCTCCGTTCGCGTTCTGCGTTCGCTCACCGTTCAGCGTTCACACATCGTTCACCAAGTTGCGTTCAGCGTTCACACATCGTTCACTCACCGTTCGCTCTGCGTTCGTTCAGCGTTCGTTCACCGTTCGTTCAGCGTTCGCTCACCGTTCAAGTGGGAAAGTAGAACGTTTCAGGGACTGTAGACTTAACCCTCGTCCATCCGACCGTCCGTCTGTACAATTTTCTGTCTCTCCATAAGCTATAATAAAAATCAAAAAAACAATGCCTCTCGTAGTTTTTGTCCAATTTCAAACAAAGTTGACGATACTGGCTTCGGGGCCACCGGCATCTAAAAATCTCAGCTCAAAACTCACCCTCAAATCTTAGATTTCTGCCTCACCTGAGATTTTCCTAAAACGCCGTGCCACCAACATTTCTGAGATTCGTCTCACATAAGCTGAGATTTGAGAAAAATCTTAAACTTATTCTTGTTGTTATATGCGACTTTTTTTTTCTTATAATGCACGAAGTTGTTGAATCAATGATTGAATTCACCTTTCAGATAGTTGTTTATGCAATATTTTGGTGTATAATCGCGAAAACACGCATTCTCCACTTCCTTCGTCTTTTATTTGCTGTTTCCAGTCACTCGACGGAAAGGATTTCATTACTATCTTTGCGACAAGAAATATTCACCGAGTCCCCGTAAAATAATCTCTACAGAAGAAAAACACAAAACATATCCAAACTTTATAGTCTTGGTTCGTCTGTCTACATAAACACACAAAAATATTCACCGAGGCGTCACTTCCGCCATTGTGACGTTACGTGTCGAAAGATTACAAAGAGTAGTTAGGCGGATCAAGACTAGGATAATTATATATTTACAGGCCGATTACACATTTTTTAAATTTTGTTTTGTAAACTATCAGGTATATCTGTTACTTTTTACTCTCCATAGCAAAAATGTTTTAAATATAGGGAGTTTTTATCCCTATTTAGAATAATTTAAAAAAAAAATCATTTAAAGCGATGAAAGAAAATAAATTTTACCGCCGAAATGATGATTTTAATACTGCAAACTCGGCATTTACAGTGATTAAGAAAACAGCGAGTAATTTTTTTTCTAGCTGCATGTTAATTTTCTCACATGACAATTTTCTTGAGTGCTCCGTAAAATTCGTGCATAAGTTGCGACAGAAAAAATGTCCAGGGCTAGTAACATAATTACATTTCAATTCAATATACATGTATGCTTGGTTTTACATGATTGAACCGAATTTATCAAGAAAATTTCGATACAAATTGTTTAATGTCAGGTAATTTCAGGTATACACACCCCTTCCCCCCGAAGAAACAAAAAACCTGAAATTGAACTACGGACATGTATGTAGGGATGAGGCTAAATAACACATCACATTTTCCACGATCCCCTGTGAGAAAATGTCACAGGAAAAATATTCTTCTTTTCAGATATAATACATATAATAATAATTGATTTCAGATATAATAACAACGAATATAGTGAGCAATATTCATTGTTACACTGGACACCTAAATCAATCTAACAATCACTTATCAAGTGACGATTAACTGATTAATTCCTATGAAAGGTTTCACGGTATAATCATGTACTATTTGAAACTTAGGTCCATACTTGTTTTTTAATCTCAAAATGTAACTGGTCGTATTAAAAAAAGTCAGGATTATTCCTACAAATAATTAATATAAACGGTCAGGAATTTTTTTGTGTGCGATGCATAGTGAGTATAAAGCGGATCCCCATACGCGGATATAGAGGGGGAGGTGCCCCCCCCCCCCCCTCCCCGGAATTTGCAGAGTTGTAAAATGTATATACTGAATCAAATAAAAATTGATTTTGTACACATCCCCCTTGAAAACGTGGACCCCACCACTACCACAACGAAATAGGTTTTTTCACGTTTGTGAAACGGATTTTTTTAATTTCTTTTCAAGAAATTTTCGGGGTTTGATACTTTTGGGAAAGCAGTTTTGCTTGTCAAGAAATTTCTGGGTTGGATTTTTTTTAATTGGATGGACCCCCCCCCCCCACACTGAAAAGAATTCCTGGATCCCTATTCTCAATTAAGAATTTTATAGATTTAGTATCTAAAGCATAGCAATATTTTTACACAGAATTTTAGACAGTGATCTTTTAATATTTGTATATAATTTACAGGAATAGGTACGTAAATTGTACAAGTAAAAAATAACTACCGGAGAAAGAACAAAAAAGAGGCCGTGAAGGTTTAATATTATCTAATCATATTTTCTTTTCTGATATACATGTACGAGGGGATATCAAAAAGATCGTGGACTGATGCGATAAAATTAATACTATGTAGTTGTTGATTACATAATTTGTAGGGAACATAAAACAACAATAGTTTAAGAAGTGTTGAAAATTTCAGCTTGATATGTTGATAATTTGCCAATTTATCATTAAATAAAAAGAGCATTATATGATCACCCGGCGCTGTCGCCGTTTATTTTCATGACGTCCGACAACGTCATTATTTCTCCATGCCCGCTCCCTCTGCCTCAATACACTTACCTTGATGAGATTCTCTGGAGTAAGGTAAAGACCTAAACCCGTCTTGTTTATATGACTTTACAATGTTATGAACACCTGATTTCAATGCATTAATATTGTAAATATTAAATCTATACATAGGTAAAAATCCTCGCTTGATTTTGCCAGCATAATTTTCTTGCCGGTGTTCAATGTCAACAAATGATCAACGTCACTTTTCGCTGTGTCTGACTTTGGACACCCTGGCTACAAATCAACAATTAACCGTGTGTCTCTTTTCTTGCTGAATCTGTCTTGGTATTTAAACACAAGTACTTTGGATGTTTTTTATTTCTCTGTAGCCTGTTTAAACACTTTCTAGGTCTATGTCAGATTTTCCAGGGGCTGAAACTTTATAGAATGTTGTAAAATGACACCCTACCCCCTTTCGACGTCATTTTTAACCCCTTTATTGTTTGGACATTCCCTATAAAATTTACGATAAAATTTCATAGAATATACAGAATCAGGTAAAAATTACAACTTTTACGGAAAAATTATGTCTGTCATATCACATGAGTGAATTAATGGGATTTTCGGATGACAAATGCTCATGTTAGAAGAGTTTTTCTCAGTTACACTCAGGTAGAAAATACGTCATGTTCGAGGTTGCGCCGCCTTGACATACCATTGCTTACAAAAACATTTACGATTCACTCAAAAATAAAACTTATGATTTATAGTTTATTTTATGGATAGAAAAGAAGATGCTTATTTAATGTTTAAAAATTCATTGATGTATCTTAAGCGGTTTTAATTTTATGACGCCAGTCCACGAACTTTTTGATAACCCCTCGTATATATATTGTGAATTAATAAATTTGCCTAACCATAAACAGCACTCTTAAATATGAATTTAATTAATAAATGAAAATAATTCTTGTATGAATGAAGATATACATGTTACAATATGTAAAACGTGTCACAAGAATATTGCTTTTATTCTTTTTTTTTCTCTTTTGATAAAGTTTCAAGTGCATTGTTTCAATGCGTGGGCAATATTATGACATTTTTTACATGTGCATAAGACCCCCCCCCCCCCTCCCCCTTAAAACGTATATATCAGGATGATCTTGTTTTGGGAGAAATTAACATGCTCTCTGTGTTTGCACGTTAATTTCATGTATTCATGGATTAAAGTGTGTACTATCATAACATTTGCAACCATTTTACCATAAAATAATTCTGTGGGATTTTATTTGAGACTACTATGTACCAATCTCAAGATTTTCTGAGAAATCGCAGATTTTTTTCTCAGCTGAGTCGGAAAAAACGTTGGTGGTACACACGTTTCAGAGAAATCTCAGATTTTAGAAAAAACTCAAAAGATAAGTCTGAGTTTGAGAAAATATTTATTTGGTGACACAGTTTGGTGAGAAAAACTCAAATTTTCTGAGAAAACTCAGATTTGAGAAAGTCTCACCGTTGGTGGTCCCGAAGTCTGTTGACTATAAATATATGAAAAAGTTGACAAATTGCTTTTCGAAAAATACATCATGTCCTTAAGGACATACGCAACGTAGTTTGAACTTTATTGTCTTTTTCCCTGGAGTTGAAGAGTTCCAATACTTAAAGGAATTGTGTGCTACATTTGTATGTATATATATATACTGTTGTACACTTCTTCTAAAACAAGTTTGGATAAACAAAACATCTAGAATATGTGTTTAGTAATTTTTGTGTATTTTTCTTTGAATTATATAAGGATTTTCATCAATTGATATCTTTTCAAAACCCCTGGTAATGCATGCTGATTTTTTATCGACGAACTCTGATGGCACTATAATCTTAAATTAAGACTATCTTGAAAAATTATCAGTAGGTAAGGTACGTTGCGTATGTCCTTAATTTTAAACTTCTTTGGATGATCATTGTATAACTTTCATCAAATATGTTATTATTCCATTTGCAAACGAAATGTGCTGAAAAAACTAGTTTTATATTTGTACGATACATACATAAAGTAAAACAGGAAGTACATGCTGAAGGTCACGTGTCATAAAAAAATATCAATATTGTATAAAGTTAAATTATTAAACTTAACAAATGTTTATTTTGAAAATGCTTTCCCTCTTTGATATTGTTTAGAATACTTGATTTATTTAATGTCAGCAAATTGTTTCTCTCTCCGTAGTCCCGCCAATCACTATGAGCACCCTTGGATGCAGCACCGAGTGTCAAGTACGACAAGAACGGTGACTTAAACAATCCACATCATGAGTTCAGGATATAACATCCTGTGTAAAGTACGACTGTGTTCTCAGTGTCAGGGAGACACAGAATTCTATTGTTACACGTGTAAACATGACCTGTGTCTACAGTGTAAAGAGAGACATGTTATTGATCTAAATATTACCATATACCATGAAGTTGTGATTTACCGCGAGAAATATGAATACATGCCAAAACAAGAGCCTTGTATGAGACATCCAAAGAAAATCTATGAACTTTTCTGTTACTCATGTGAACTTCCTGCATGTGTGTACCCAATGTAAAGTACTCAGTAAACACAAATTACAGGACACTAGAACAGCATATAAAACAAACCGTCAACAACACAAAGAAGTTTTTCAAAATATGCGAAGTGAGACTCTTTTAATTGCTCTTTTCTCTTGTCAGGAATCAAAGCTGATATGAAAACTTGCTTTACAGAAATCTTCAAATGTAAATCAGATGTCAACAAAGGCCCACAGACTAAAGGACCTCATAGACACTAAGATATGTGATGTTTTACATTATATGACTCGTAGATTACCAGAACAGAAAAGAACAGTTATCAGACACCTTGCCAGCATAGAGGTCTTTGAACACAGATCTGGGCAGTCAGCAAATAGACCAGTAAAATTCCTCTCATTTCTAAAGAATACATGCGTATCACAGATAAAGGACATCCCTTATCTTTCACAACACGTCCTGCTCGATCTCTCTGACAGAGGATATCAACATGAGATATGCATTTAAGCTAATTAGTGAAATCCAGATCCTAGAAACAAGAAAAAGAAAATTAATAAATGAATGTCTGCTGAAACTGATGTCTAAACCCATGTTGCTCAGATCTATCACAGTGAATGATGTTAGTAGCATAGATCACATTTCCCGTGTGTCATCAGACCGGTTCTGGATCAGCAATAATAAACACAATCTTGACAAACTTAACAGGTAACACACTGCTTCATCTGACAGATGGATTCAGAATGGATGGATAGCACACACGGAAAACAATACCGGTGATCTTATTTACATAGACAGAGATGGTAACATTAACAAACTATATAAAGATAACAGAACAAAGCTTACCTTGATGAAGAAAACAGATTTTTGGATACTGCGCTGTGTTTACTGCTCCCCTACCAATGGAGTTCTTTTGGTTGGTATGTATAATTATGATACCAAAACAGGCAAGGTAGCACTGTATAAGGACACAGGACAACAGATACATACCATACAATACGACATTACAGGTCTGGAACTATATGGTCTACCTAGATACATAACTGAGAATTGTAATGGGGATATCATTGTGTCTCTCTGTATTGATGATGGTACTAATCGTGGTGAAGTAGTCGTAACAGAACGTGGAGGAAGACATCGCTTCTCCTATACAGGACCTCCATCAGGATCAGAACTTGATCCATATGGAATCTGTACAGATGCATTGTCACACATCCTTGTGTGTGATCCATGCACCCAGGCAGTACACATGATATACAAAGACGGCTACTTCCTGTCACTGATACCAACATTAGTGATAGATAGACCATGGAGCCTGAGTTATGATGTAAAAACTCATCTTCTTTGGGTCGGATCATTAAATGACAGGATTTGTGTCTACAGATACATAGATAGGCAAACTCTTTGATTGATAATTTTAATCAGTTATATGTGCACATAAATACAGGCAAACTATCTGACAGATCATTAAAGTTAGTTAATTAGATAAATATACTTACATGTATACATGATGTTATATTGATTTTTATCCCTATTATTGTCTATAGAATTCGGAATTGAAGGAAGCAGAATAGATCAAAGTTCTACAAAAAAAAATAATAAAAAGATTTAGATTATTATTCCTTAAACATCTGCTTATGTAACTTAAAAGTAAATAAAATAGTATTTTCTTCCTCAAGACTCAAGAGGCTAACTGTACAACTTAAACAAACCTTTTGTGGCGTGAAAACATTTATAACATTTTAAATATTTCTTTAAGTGACATTTATAAGTTAGAAAATTCATAGCTTTTCCGTTGCCATTATTTTAGCTTTCTATTTTCATTTAATTGCGGCTCAAATTCATCAGCCTATATCATCAGCTGATGCATATTTCTGATGTAAATGTTATTTTCAAATCTATGTAACGATGACATGTAACATCGAATTCTTTAAATAGTAATAAAATTCTTTAAATATTAATATAATTCTTTAAATAGTAATATAATTTCTAACAAAATTTTTATCTGCATTGGCGCCAAATATAATTATATGACACCGTAAACAAATTTTAATAACAAAGAAAAAAAAAACTTTCATCATCGTTTTAACAAATATCATCAAGTTAAGATATTAGGTTTTGGTGAAGGTACTCATCATTTTCCCCTCTAAACCGTCATCCCATCGACATTCTTCTCCTACTGTATCCCCTCTGTCACTTTATGACCAAAAATTTAATTAGGTGAGTTCAACACAAAACTGAATATACAGAAAATCGGGCAAAGCCGATTAAAAACAAAGAAACTAACTTTAGATCATCCGACTGCCTCATTTTCCAAGAAATTGCTTCTTAATTAATTCTATAATAATCTCAAATATATTACTGTATACAGGGAAATTTTCGCCCCCGTTTTATTTTCGCCCCTTTCGCCTTTGTCACAAGTGGGCGAATTTAAAACGGGGCGAATTCAAAGAACACAGTATAATTCCTTTAACAAAACCGTGACTGGGCGAATTTAAAACGGGGCAAAATTGTTCGCAAGTATAAAAGGGCGAAAATAACACGGGGCGAAAATAACCCTGTATACAGTATATAATTAGTAAAATTACATCCAGATTTTTTTCTCTCTCTCCATTCATTCCAAAATGAATAATACAGGTACACTGCCTAAAACATAAAATTAGAAAACCAATATTTTAATATTCTCTTCATTTTTCATAAAGAACAGAAAATTAAAAAAAAACAAAAAAAAAAAAAAACAAACAAACAAACGTAGAGCCCATGGTCTGCAATGCTCAACTGACTGAGCCCATGGTCTGCAATGCTCAACTAAGTCACTTTGGCCTGCTTTTCTTCATAAACGTATTTCTCCGCTTTGTTTTCATTTTTTGTAAAATAGTGCTTGCCCATTATGGCGCTACTATAAACCCGGTGGTCATAACTTGAACAAATTTAAATTTAAAATCTTTAAAAATGAAATTTGAAGACAACGAATAGTAATCATGCTTGAAAGTCCACTGAAACACAACAAACCAGGAGCAGAGAAGACACGGACCTCAAAAAAAAAAAAAAAAAAAAAAAACATCAGAGGTGGGATCAGGTGCGATGTAGTGCCGTGGAGAAGTAAGCATCTTCTGATGACCTGTCATGAAATAAAGGTTAGTGAAACGTAAAATGTAAACGAAAATCTGTAAAATATTTATTGTAGAGTTGACTTACTACAATACAATTGCACTGGACTGTATAATATATGACAATTATTCGGAATTGAGACTTTGTAGTTATAAATGTTGACAGGATGTTGTGTCTCAATTCAATAGAGTAATTATGAACTTTGCGTATGGTAGAATCATGTTCCTGAAACATGCCATCTTCTGATCCGCTACTCTCCTTACAAACCCTTGGCATATAGTGCTGTCAACGGGAATGTTTACGTCACGTGATCTCGAATCTTATCACATACGCACAGATTGCGTCATCCATAGAAATAAAAAGCAAATTTAAACATTAAAGTTTTTAGAGAATAATTAACAAGAAGGTATCGAGCGATGTTTACTTGTTAATTAGGGTGCAAATCTCTATCTGTAATATAGATTCCAGGTCACATTATTTTCGGCCACAGCAGCGGCCGATCTGTTTGTGATTGTGTTAGAATGTGCACATGGAGAAATGAGACGTTATTTTTTTTTTTTATTGCTTCTTTGGAATAATTCCTTATTGATAATAAACAGAAAAATTAAGAATGAGAGCCTTAAAAATTTGCTTAAAACTAAGTCTAAATATTTCTTATTAGGTGGCAATTTGTTTCTCATTTCTCGTCAGATATTTTTTAATTTAATGATTTTACAAAAAGTTGTTTCATGAACCGCTCCCTAACATGGGCCCGCGTAAGATATAAAAAGAAAACGTATCGAGCTTTGTGACGGTACATATTGTCGTTTTGTACATACTGTCGTCGGCGACAATATGTACATACCCTCACTGCACATATTGTCGTCCATCGGTACATATTGTAGCCGGATGAAAAGTTTCACATGTACATATTGTCTCTGGCGACATTATGTGCCTCACCCTCACTGTACATATTGTCGCCCCACAAAAATTGTTGCTTAGAGATTTCTTTTGTTGCTCCTTAGTAGTTTTGTGAATGTAATTGGTGTGTGAATCACACTGATGTGTCGCGTATGCTATTTCACGCAGCTTGATTGTAACGTTACATTTTGTCGTCCTGTTCATATTGTCGCCTGCGATAATGTGTACCTACCCTCACTGCGCATATTGTCGTCCATCAGAACATGTCGCATGGCAATGCAAGGTAATGCTCCATATAAATATGACTAATGATTGCTTTGCTGTTTTTGAGAAGATAAGTTTTAAAGAGTTTTCCAATATATTCCTATGTAACACTTTGGTCGCCTATTGTGGCCCCACCCTAGGCCCGGTTTGTTTTGAAGATACTTGAATCTGCGCTACCTGAGGATGCTTCCATATCAATATGACTAATCATGGCTTTGTAGTCTTTGTTGGCCTACTGTTGTTCTTCAGTGGTGGATCCAGAACGAAAGGGGGGGGGGGGGAGTGCGGTTCAGATTTTTTATGTAAAGGTGTGTTACTGTATAAGTTAAGTAAATTATTTAATTATGAAATTTTACCTGTGGATTAAATTGAGATTATATACAAGTTAAACAAATAGAATTTACCAAAAAAAAATTTTTTTTAATCAAACCACGTGGGGGAGGATGGAACGGAGCTACATTTGTCTGGTTTTTGAGAAGATTTTGAAAAGTTTTCTGCATATATTCCTATGTAAAACTTTTATCACCGATTGTAGCCCCACCCTCCCCTTGGGGTCATGATTTGAACAAAATTGATTTTGTTTTTGTTTGTTTGTTTGTTGTTATAATGTCCATCTCGAGAATTTTTCATTTGTAAGTAGACGTCACCACTTACAGGTGGAGGGCTGAAAATTTAGACCTATATTTTGCACTGAGGGTCATTGAGCAGTGAGGGATCTTTTTCGTGCCAGCAAGTCAAAATTGAACGTACGCTATGTAATGAAGCTTTCACATAATTATCATCTCTTCTGACCCAGTAGTTCTTGAAAAAAAGATTTTTTTTTCAAATATTCTATGAAAAAAATTGATCACCTATTGTAGCCACACTCTTCCCCAGAGGGACATAATCTGAATAAAACTGAATCTACTGTTCATAATGAAGATTTCACATAAGTTTCAACTTTTCTGACACAGTGGTTGTTGGGAAGATTTTTAAAAAGATGTCACTCAATTTTCACTAATTCTTAAAGGGCTTGACCCTTCATTTGAACAAACATTAATACCCTTTATCCAAGGATGCTTTGTGGCAAGTTTGGTTGAAATTGACCCAGTAGTTCTTGAGAAGAAGCTGAAATTGTGAAAAGTTTACAGACAGAGGGACGGTCAGACAAAATAAGATCAGAAAAACTCACTTAAACTTCCAGTTTAGGTGATCTAATAATGTCAAGCCCAAGACCAATTATATCGGCACATGATTGTGTATAAGAATAACGCAAAAATGATTTCCAAATAATCTTTACTATTGAACAAAAACCAGTGGCGGATCCAGAAGTCCACGTGGGGGGGGGGGGGGGTTGAGGCCGAAGGGGGAGGGCATGGGAGGGGGTGTCCCCCTCCCATAGGTGGGGGTTCGGGGGACCTCCCCCGAGAAATTTTCTTTAAAAATGGCTCCAAATGGTGCATTTTCCAGCATTTTAGATTGAATTATTTAGTTTTTGGTCACTTTTTTCCTAGTTGTTTTTCAAGACCGACCTACCCAAATTTTCAAGAAATTGAACAAAAAATTTTGGGATTATTTTTAATTTCCATGTTAACTTGAAAAATGAGACTTTTCTAAAGAAAAAATTAAATGTAAAATCTGATAAAATTAGAAATGTCGCCATTTGCTATATAATATCCAATTCTTCATTTTAAAATGCACGTCCAACACACTGTCGAATGTGAAGCTTTGTCTACCAAAATACAACTGCATGCTGTGCAATTTTCCAACACTTAGAACATTCGAATTCTGTGTAGAGACCCTAATTACTCTTTTCAACTACTTGACTATACTGTTCATATAATTTGCAATATATACACATAATGATATTTCATATTGAAGAATAAATATAAATTATTTTGGAAAATAATTGGAATTATTGCTTATTCATGGGGGGGGGGGGGTAATTATAATTTCTAACATAAATGCACTCTTTAATTCTATTTTTTTTTTAACCCACTTACCTGCCCAATGTTTGAAAAAAAAGTCTTGAAAAACAATCAATAAAAAAGTGGCCAATTCTTGTTTTGACAGGACCTCTAATTTATACGTATTAGTTTTACCACAATTCATTATACAAAGTTGTAACCATTAGTTGGGTTTTATTCAACATTATTCAACTGTAATTTTAAAAAAAATCCAGATCTTTTGCTTTTTAAAATTGCATTTTAACTTCCATCTACAAAAGGAATACTTTCAATGTGCTTTTTGGTACAGGTCACAACGTATTTCAGCTAGTATATGTCCCTGATGTATTAATTAATTTTTTTCTATTAAATAATAATCAAAGTTTATTCACGTAGTTCAATAAAATAACATTCAATTATCGAAGAAAGAAGAAAATTCTCGAAACAATATTTCTTTAGCCAAAACAAAACAGTAATAACTAAGTGCAGTTTTGGTTGTTAGTGTATGACGTTGCGTCATCACTACATGTAGCTGCACGGACTATCATGATCTCTGCATGTACAGTACTGTTGATTACTTGTATATTGTGTGCGCTCAAGCGGAAAGGGATTTCGCATGGTGACTGTATATTTCACCTCTTTGTGTAAAACAATGGGCTTGGATAGAGTCGCATTTATGCAATATATTTGTTAAAATGACACTTGTAAAAAAAAAAATTTTTGATCGGGCGGGGGGGTTTTCCCGAACCCCCCCAAACCTCCCTGAATCCGCCACTGAAAAACTAATGCATGTATTCAATCTCCAAGTATATATTACAAGAAAAAAGAATAGGCTGATTTATCAGATATCTCAAGAATTACGGTATCTTTGCATATCATAGTGATGTACATCAATCCTGGACACAATCTTCTGACCAAAAAGTTTTCTCTCTACAGTATTGCGAGTAATGCTGTCTGTCTCCCTCCGTGCTTGTGTGTGTGTTTGTCAATCTCTCTTTCTTTTATCAAGTAAATATTCGACAAAACAATATATCGACGACAATATATGCCGACCTTGACTGTACATATTGTCGCCGACGACAATATGTGCTGGTGCTTGACTGTACATTTTGTCGTCCATTATGCAGGAGGAAAATAAGGCTCGTCTCGGTACATATTGTCACCGGCGACAATATGTACCGATGGACGACAATATGTGCAGTGAGGGTAGGTACATATTGTCGCCGACGACAATATGTACAAAACGACAATATGTACCGTCACAAGCTTCCGGATATGAATTATAGTGCCTAAAATAATTAATGAATTGGAATAACAACTGAATTTTGTTTTGAATTTACACTCCAGTTGCCGATTTGATGCTTTGCATCAATTTAACTTGTTTGCACTTCAAGATTGGATGATACCATAACTATTTATAGAATGGCATGCTATCTTACGGATTGTTGTTTAGTTTGTGTTTTTCACTCTCAAGACTAAAGAGTCAAGATTTATCCCGAATGCAGATATCTTCATTTACAAAAAACAATTGCTGATTGGTTGATCTATATCAATCAACTCCAATCACGACTCGAGAAAAAAATCCCAACTTTTGACAGCACCATAGGCCAAGGGATTATGAGGAGAGTAGCGGATCAGAAACCCTTGGCTAGCGAAGATGGAGACATGCAGAATTATTTTGGTAGTATTAACCATCCAAATTTGAATTACTTTTAACACCTATTTTCTATAACTATAAAACATGAAACAAAGTAATATTAACCATCCAAGTATGAATTAGTTTTAACACCTATTCTTTAAATCTCTAAAAACATTATACAAAGTAATATTAACAATCCAAGTTTGAATTAGTTATAATATTGGTGATTCTGCTTTGCTGAATAATTTCAAACCTTCAAGGTGATTTTTAAACTCAGTAAAACTTTGCTGAGTAGAATCCAACCTAAAAATTTTGATTTTAAAGGGGAAAATAATATTGAAAGGGTGTCAAGTACAACAGTATTCTCAATGTCAGAGGGACAAGGAATTCTACGGTTACACATGTAAATATGGCAATCTGACAAGCAAAAAATCTGACAAGCCAACAGCCCCCCCCCCCCCCCACACACACACACACGCACAAATTAATTAACTTCCAAATTCTAGAATTTGCCAGTGTCCAACCTAGCCAAACGAAAAAGAAAGTGCGTATGTATGGGGGGCGTCCAGCATCAAAACCAGCGTCTAAAGGAAAATTTACTAAGCAAAACACTATACTCAGAAAAATTGGGGGACCAGGATCCCCCCATATCTGACCCCCCCTCCCCTCCCCCCCCCCCCCCCCCCCTGCGTTCTACGGGTCTGCATGGAATGTCGGATGTGCAATCTCATCAACCTTGTTTCTCGCTTGTTTGTTAGACAATAAAAGCTATGATTATTTGTAGTATCAGAACGTAAGTTTAAGAGTCAGCACACGTGTTTTACATATTTAAACTCTTTTCATAAGACGTACGTTAGCCCACTCTCTACCATCGGCTTATACATTCACCTCTGTCGTTGGCTCGCGTATATCACAGTTATTAGAACGGAAAATAGTGCGGTTGTTTCAATTCATTATTATAAATAAATACCTGCGCTAATATTTGTCTTTTTATGTAGATATTTCCTAAATAGATCTAGAACTAATTGTTTAATTTGAAACAATCAATGGAATATCATGTTTTCTACTTTATGTCAAAAATTTTGACGCGAGCCCATTGCAGAGGGGTCTGAGAGAGGAACGAACGACCACTTTGCATAGGAGATTGACGTTTGCCTTGTCAAAGAAGATGTGAATTTAGTGTGTATTGAACCTTGAAATATATTTAATGGGTAAAGGAGAAATAACATTACTAATTATCAAATCTTTAAAGTCTACATGAAAAGGGTAAAGAGAACGAATAGTGATTGATCTAAAAAAAAGAATCTACAAATGATACAAATCTGTGAACAGAGCATAAAACATGGACTCTGGAAATTCTTGAGGTTGGATCAGGTGCCTTGGAGGAGTTCATTGTTGAGCGGTCAAATCCGGCCTCAGTCATATGTATTAATCAGGTGATCCATGACAATTCAAGTCTTCAATGTAATATATACGTTAAATTAGATGTTCAAGGATTATACCAAAATGTTACCTGCCCTCTAGATGAATGATGTCACTTAAGGTTATGTTACATAAGTAAATGGATATTATTTTCACCTTTTGACACAAGATGAGGATGGGACATATACTTTTTTTTTCATTCAGTAATGTATGGGAACTAATATTTCAACCAAAAAAAAAAAATTACTGCACCCCCTCGCCCGATGTCGCATAATATTTGGTCCGCCTCGTTTAAAGGTCCGGGGGAACCTAATACGATAACATATAAGGTCCGGCCTGCCTCTATAATAAAAGGTCCGCCTTCGGTTTAATATGCAGATTTCTCTCCTTTATTGATTCGAAATTAATTTGCTTAATTAATCTTTTTAAATTATTTAAGGTATAGTTGTTATAATAGTGTTCCTCCCAGCAAAATGGAGTTTCAGGGACGTACATGCACATTGTATACATGTATATAGTAACAGGATCAAGTCTTGCGATATCTCGCTAGTTGCTGGATTTCGTTAGTCAATTTTAATTACTTATATTTCTAATGCTATCAAATATTTCAGTATAAAACCTCAAATTATCTATCAAAAAATTATTCAAAATTTGATGTTAGCACTGATTAACTGTTAGCTCCTTATCTTAGTACATACCTCCCAGGTAGTGCACAAAACAAAAAATATAAGAATGCAAAAGATCTCTTGATCGAGTTACCTTATGGGAAAATCATGTACGACTTGTGTCTTTTATAGTTTAAGTGATATCAATATTATTGCAAAATAAAAAAAAAAATACATATATATATAATACGTATACCTTCACTGGCACATTGTTCAGTATACAGTGTTCGTAAGTCCAACAATGATCATTTCATTACAGTCTCTTTCCTAACAACGTTCGACTTCCACTTCCCAAAAAGAATTTTCATATCTTTCGAAAGATATTTCGTTATATTATTAATAATAATAATGCATAATTCTTACGATTCATATTGTAGCTAACTATAAAATAATTGGAGGGTCACTGTGACAGGGACTTGTGTTACGGTGTACTAGCCTATACCCCGTTGTTGTTAAAACAACATGTCTGTGCATTGGGGGTAGGCCTTTTGTCTCACTTGACGAAACTTGAAGTCGCATATCCCCTGTGTTTTTCTAACCATCGTTTCTTATCCAGTTAAAGACTAACGACTATATCATTCTACTTAAATTGATATTACCTCGGGATTAACACTGGTTAAGGAAGATGTGCATTAATTGGCAAAATCAAACCAAAGTCAATCAAGTTGAAAATTTTAAGCAATAACCCCCCCCCCCCCCACACACACACACACAAAGAAAAGATTAAAAATGGTCTTGTTGTATTTTTGGTGGGTGGGGTATAGCAAAATTATGCTGATACATGTCCAATAGTTTAAAAAGTACCGATGTTATAGACTTTCCTCCCGCATTAATATTTTTCCCGGAAAAACGAGCTTGGGTTTAAAGACCCCCCTTAATTTTTTTTATTTCCGGAATTTTTTTTATATATTGTTCATTTCATTTCCTATATTTTGTAGTTTTCATTTCTGACATTTAAGTTTTCATCTCTGATATTTATCATAAAGTACTTTTCCGGCAATGAAAACAGAATTGAAATTTCCCTTATAAAAAAAAATTAATGAATAAATCAAGAATAATTCATGGCCGTAGGAACCAGGGAGGGGGGGAGTGCGGGGGGGGGGGGGGTGGCGTCCCCCCCAATAATTTTGACGATATATAGATTACTATAGTAAACATAGATACTATATGCTTGTGTCCCCTCAATGAAAACGTCAGATGACCTTTTTTTTTTTTTTTTTTTTTTTTTTTTTTGTCAGGAAATTTTTGATAGTGCCCCCTCAACTGTCAACTGAAAATATATGGCTATGCCCCCCCAAACTGAAATTGCTTCCTACGGGCTTGTGATTCATTGATTTCCAAATAATAAGTTCTGCTTATATTTAAAAGAATCTTATGATGATTTTATCCTCGGACACATGTAAGTGTTGTGAATTTTTGTTCATCTTTTCAAATCAAGATAATCAGATTGAATTTGAGATCAGAAAGGTTAAGATAGAATTTATGACATACAGAAACTATGTTTGAGGGAATAAAGTAATCATAGTTGAGGGGATTCTGTTTTTAGGTGCTTTCAAAGTCATATAATTCAGTGGGCATTAAAATTTGGTGATCAAATATTATTGAAATTATTTATTGCATTTTATTACTAGACTTTATATTTTTACTAGACTTAGTGTTGCATGTATTGTAATGTTTTTAATCGGAAAAATGGGATTTGACATAAATGTTATATTGAATATTTATATCCTGTTAAAATTCTATTTCCGCCTGCTTGGATAACATTAAATTTCCAGAAAGGGGCTTTAAAAAATCCGGAAACGTAAAAAAAAAAAAAAAAAAAAAAATGAATGTCGGAAATGAAAATTAAAACAAAAATGTGAAAAATGAAAACAAAAAATGTCGGAAATGCAATGCAAAATTCCGGAAATGACATGCAGCGAGCTTGGAAGAAACAACCCCGGTTTAATTATCCACCATAGGAAATACGCTTCAGTACAGAATTTTCTCCTTTTCCACCTTCTGACTAGGGAGAATCTTTTCCACTCATACTATTTACAGAGGGGTTTTACAGAGCAACTTGACATGTAATAAAAATGAAAGTGTCTGTTGAAATCGTGACTGATATAAAAATTCATAAAGCACCACCAAGTCGTGTTTTTTGTTAATATTTTTTTATATTTATTTTGATTTTGAGTTTGGTTTAAATTAGATTTTCTACGACTTTTATTTCTTTTTTATTTATGTGTGTGTGATTGGAAGGGGGGGGGGGGGGGTAATAGTTCTCTTGTTGCACGTCATCAACATTACTAATTAAATAATAATATATATCCTTGGTCCGTTCAGACAGATGTTTATGGTTGCATATAGATATACAATATATAGACACATCTCCTGCAAATGTACATAGAATGCATAATTAATTGACATTAAAGTTTTGTCTTTTTGTCAGCATAAATGAAAAAAAAGTGCACTACTACATGTAGTATATGCAATTCTTATGCACAATTAGGCCATTCCAAGAGTTTTCTAAGTTAATTTAGGGTCCATCCTAAAATTAAAAACCTAATTATCTTTTTACCCTGGAAAAAAAGAACCAACAAAGAAAAAAAAAACAATAGGAACTTACAGCATTTCCATAATGTTTGCTTTGTAACAGTGAGATACATGTATCTGGGAAAAAAGAAAAACAGAGGGCGGACCTTTTATTATACTGCGTTTTAAGGTCCGCCCTGCCATTTTAACGAGTTTTTCCGCTACAAAAATTTTAATAAAGCCTGTTCAAAAATTAATATTTGCCTTGTAATAGTAAGATATCTGGAAAAAAAGAAAGAGGGTGGACCTTTTATTATACTGCGTTTTAAGGTCCGCTCTGCCTCTGTCTCTAGTTTTTATGCTACGAAAATAAACCCTGTTCAAAATTTTCGCCTTGTTATAGTATGATATCTGAAATACAGAGGGCGGACCTTTTATTATACTGCGTTTTAAGGTCCGTCCTGCCATTTTGATTAGTTTTTAGCCGGGCGTATTGCTCAAAGAGCAATTGCCGGCTATTGTCAGCCTGTTCAATGCAGGAAGTGTTGACCCCATAGTCGCCAAATTAAAGTTACGTGCAAAAATATAGTACTTACTCTCAACCACTTTTGAGATAATACAAATGCTAAATAAAGCAACAAAAATGAAACGAAGTTTTATCTTTACAAATAAACATCAGTAGTAATGACTTTGAAAACTTCAGTCCAAAGTCAAACACCATAGTTCATCTGCGTAATGTTTTTTTTATAGTCAATGTTGTCGTAGCCTAGTTCTCTACAAAGACGGAGAAAAGCAGGAGAGGGAACCAGATACATTTGGCGGTGCCATGTTAACTCTGACCCTGATAAATTCGGACTGTGGTTTTAGGTCCCAAAAAATAATTGGTTTATCATTTATTTTGATATTTTAAAATAAATTTTTCATTTCATAAGATTTTTAACAATTATTTTCAAATAAGATGTCATTGAACCCTTATTATTATCATTATTATTATTATTATTATTATTATTATTATTATTATTATTATTATTGTTTGTACATATTCTTCTAATGTCTGCAGAGCTCATTATTTAGCTGTTAATACAATGTACAGGTATGGCTCATGTAAAAAAAAAATAATAAAATAAAATCAGCTTTGTAAATAAGCCCGGCTCTCTGTACTCCTGAGTACTTTGATTATGTTACGGAAATAAATCCTGTCCAAAATGTTTGCTTTCTAACAGTGAGACATCTGAAATATAGAGGGCAGACCTTTTATTATTCTGCGTTTTAAGGTCCGCTCTGCCTCTTTCTCTATTCTTATGCTACGAAAATAAACCCTTTTCAAAATTTTCGCCTTGTAATATTAGATATCTGAATTATAGAGGGCGGACCTTTTTTTATACTGCGTTTTAAGGTCCGCCCTGCCTCTTTCTCTAGTTTTTATGCTACGAAAATAAACCCTGTTCAAAATTTTCGCCTTGTAATAGTAAATTATCTGAAATATAGAGGGCGGACCTTTTATTATACTGCGTTTTAAGGTCCGCTCTGCCTCTTTCTCTAGTTTTTATGCTACGAAAATAAACCCTGTTAAAATTTTTCGCCTTGTAATAGTATGATATCTGGAATACAAAAGGCGGACGTTTTATCATACTGCGTTTTAAGGTCCGCCCTGCCGTTTTGACTAGTTTTTATGTTACAGAAGTAAATCCTGTCCAAAATGTTTGCTTTCTAACAGTAAGACATCTGAAATACAGAGGGCGGACCTTTTATTATACTGCGTTTTAAGGTCCGCGACAATTTTAAGTTTTCCATTATGCAAATTGTTCAATAAATCACTTCAAAATTCACAGTTTCCTACGGAATGGAAACAAGCAAACGTCACGTCTGTTTACAAACAAGAGGCCTATGGGCCACATCGCTCACCTGAGCACATTGGCTAGACTAAGGCACAAATCAGTTCAGTAATGAACGGGGGGGGGGGGAGGGCTTGAATTTTAAACTACCTGATGATGCTTCCATGTCAATATAACAAATGAATTTGTTGTCCTTGAGAAGATTTTAAAAGAATTTTCCATTTCTTTCTTTGTAAAAATTTGATCCCCCATTGTAGCTCCTCCCTATCTCTGGGGTCATCATTTGAACAAACTTGAATCTACATTACCTGAGGATGCTTCCATATCAATAAGACTAACATAGCTTTTCTGTTCTTGAGAAGAAATTTTTATTCTATATGTTCTTATGTAAAACTTTCGATCCCCCATTGGTCCCCACCCTACCCTGGGGGTCATGATTTGAACAAACTTGAATCTACACTACCTGAGGATGCTTACATATAAATATGACTCTTCATGGCTTTACTGTTCTTGAGAAGAAGATTTTTAAAGATTTTTCCTATATATTTCTATGTAAAACTTTGATCCTCCATTGTGGCCCCGCCCTACCCCCGGGGGTCATGATTTGAACAAACTTGAATCTACACTTCCTGAGGATGCTTACATATAAATATGACTCTTCATGGCTTTACTGTTCTTGAAAAGAAGACTTTTAAAGATTTTTCCTATATATTTCTATGTAAAACTTTGATCCTCCATTGTGGCCCCGCCCTACCCCCGGGGGTCATGATTTGAACAAAATTGAATCTACACTTCCTGAGGATGCTTCCATATAAATATGACTCTTCATGGCTTTACTGTTCTTGAAAAGAAGATTTTTAAAGATTTTTCCTATATATTTCTATGTAAAACTTTGATCCTCCATTGTGGTCCCGCCCTACCCCCGGGGGTCATGATTTGAACAAAATTGAATCTACACTACCTGAGGATGCTTCCATATAAATATGACTCTTCATGGCTTTACTGTTCTTGAGAAGAAGATTTTTAAAGATTTTTCCTATATATTCCTATGTAAAACTTTGATCCTCCATTGTGGCCCCGCCCTACCCCCGGGGGTCATGATTTGAACAAACTTGAATCTACACTACCTGGGGATGCTTCCATATGAGTTTCATCTTTCCTGGCCCTGTGGTTCTTGAGAAGAAGATTTTAAAAGATACTATTCATTTTTCACTAATTCTTAATTATCTCCCCTTGAAAGAGGGCGTGATCCTTCATTTGAACAAACTTGAATTCCCCTCACCCAAGGATGCTTTGTGGCAAGTTTGGTTGAAATTGGCCCTGTGGTTCTTTAGAAGAAGTTGAAAATGTGAAAAGTTTACAGACAGACGGACAGACGGACTACAGACAAAATGTGATCAGAAAAGCTCACTTGAGCTTTCAGCTCAGGTGAGCTAAAAAGGTAAACGTAATGATAGTAACAATTATAGACCAATCTCATTATTGTGTATTACTGGAAAGGTCATGGAAAGATGTGTTCACAATCATATTTATAGTTACTTTGTAGAAACAAAATTCTTTTGTAATAATCAGTCAGGTTTTATCTTCGTTGACTCAACAGTTAATCAATTATTAGACATATCTAACGATATTGGTAGAGCATTAGACTCGGGGAAGGAGGTGCATGCTGTGTTTTGTGATATAAGCAAAGCTTTTGACATGGTTTGGCATAAGGGTTTGCTTTATATACTTCAACAAGCTGGGATAGGAGGAAAACTTTACCATTGGTTCGAAAATTATCTTCAAGGTCGTAAACAAAGAGTTGTAATAAGCTCATCAGCTTCGGGTTGGTGTAATATTGAGGCTTGCGTGCCCCAGGGCTCAATATTGGGCCCACTTTTATTTCTTGTTTATATAAATGATATAGTGTTTGACATAAGATCCATTATCAAATTATTTGCGGATGACACCACCTTATACATTATTGTTGAAAATCCAATTCAATTCAATTCAATTTATTCACTCAAAAACCATGTAAATGGTTACATGAGGTACATAAACATATAAAACATATATACATATAATACAGTGGGTCAAGCAAAAGGTGAGAATAATTAAGCTAGCTAGGGAGAACAGACCATACTATTAATCTTAGTAATAAATGCACATAATTTTTTCAAAGAATCAGCATCATTTTGGCACATAACTTCACAAAACTTCATAGTGTTTGGCTTAGAACAAAATTTTGGGTTCAAAAAAATTTTCCTCGCTTGATTTAAAGCACTACATTCTAAAATATAATGATATTCATCTCCTATCTGATTACTATCACATAAGCTACAGAATCTTTCACTTCTTTGAGTACCATTCCATCTACCTGTTTCAATTGGAAGGTGGTGGTTTGTGGTTCTAAATTTAACTAAAGTTTTTCTAAATTTACATGATAACAGTGTTAAATATTTTTCGCACTCAAAATTGGTTTTAAAAATTCTATAATTTAAACTTTTTGGAGATTCTTGAACTTCACTATTCCACTTTTGAATATACTGATCTTTTAATCTTTGTTTGACTGTAGCAGTTATCCATTCTACATTATAGAAATATTGCTCATACCAAATATTTGATAAACCACATCTGTCAAAAATATTTTGTACAAATGAAATCCAGGAGTTTATCATTTCTCCTTTATCATATTGTTTACGTAAATACATATATACAATTCTGCACAATTTGTTTTCTTTCCCATACACAAGTTTTGCCCAATATTTTACCATTCTTGAGTAAATATTTATATATAATGGAAACCGTCCAGTTTCTCCATAAATCATATTACTTGGAGTGGTACTTTTTAAATTCAATATATGTTTCAGAAAACGTAAATGTACTTGTTCAATAATATCAATATTTTCATAACCCCATATTTCACAGCCATATAACAATACTGGTAAAACTACTTTATCAAACAGATCCAATTGACATTCGAAGGGTAGATTAAATTGTCTAATTTTACGTATCACACCATACATTGCCTTTTGTGCTTGTTCACATAGGTGTTTTCTTGCTTTACATAATGAGCCTGTACGAGAAAATACAATCCCCAAATAATTAAAATCTTTGACTACTTCTATGAGACTGCCGTTATATGTAAAAATATTTTTTGGTTGTCTACCCTTTGAGAAAATAAGTATCTTTGTTTTCTTAATATTCACACACAATTTCCATTTTTCACAATATACGTAAAATTCATTTAATGCTCTTTGAAGATCGTCAGGAGTTTCCGCAAGTATTACAGTATCGTCGGCATAAAATAAGATAAACAATTTCATAAACAAAAACAGCTCATCCTCTATACCTTTGCTAATGCTAGACAAACCGACAATATTCTTTTCTATCAAAAAATCTTCTAAGTCATTAATATACAATGAGAATAAGAAGGGCGATAAGTTTTCCCCTTGTCGTACACCAACATTACAGTTAAAAAATTCTGATGACACACCATTCATCTGTATTTTAGATTTGATACCATTATACATATTTCTAATAAAAGTAAAACATTTACCGTTAACCCCACTTCTGAAAAGTTTACACCAAAGACCATCTCGCCATACTGTATCAAATGCTTGTTTGAAATCTATAAATGCACAAAACAGTTTTCTTCTGCTGTTAATTAGTGTCTGTGATAAGAATTGTAATAATAGGATATTGTCCAAAGTAGAGTAACCTTTTCTGAACCCAGTCTGGCTTTCTTTAATGAGTGTGACATCTTCTGCATAATTCTCTAGCCGATTACTTAAGATTCTCGTAAAAAGTTTACCCAGACAGCTTAAAAGGGTAATCGGGCGATAATTCTCAGGATGGGTTGGGTCACCCTTATTTTTGTAGATTGGTTTCAGAATACCAATTAACCAATTTTCTGGTACAATACCAGTTTCGAAAATAAGATTAAAAAGATTTTCATAAATTGGTAAAAGGTTTGGTAAGGTTGTTCTTATATGCTCATTTAGAATATTATCGAAGCCCGGGGCCTTACTATTCTTCAAATCATTAACAGACGAGGAGATTTCTTCTCTAGTAATTGGGTAGTCTAGCAGCTCATTACTATTGTTATCATCTACATGTAAATAGTCCATCCAGTTAACCTCATTATATTCAATATTACTAGTTTCATTCATGTCTCTAAAATAACTAAACATCGAGTCTATATCCGTAGAGCATTTATCTGATCTCTTAGTCCGGCTATCGCAAGTACGACTTTAAATAGTGACCTCGACAAAATCCACAAATGGTCTAATCAATGGTTGGTTACATTTAATCCTCAGGAAACTGAAAGATTAACAATTAGTACCAAACGTAACCGAACTCCACATCCAGGCCTGTATTTGAATGGAAAAAAGATAAGTGAAGTGTCACATCATAAACGCTTAGGATTTCATTTAATTTTCAGATAACGGTCAATGGTCATATTATGTTAATATTGCCGTGGTGAAAGCGTCGTCTGGGTTACATATTCTAAGACGACTCAGATTTTTATTAGACAGAAAATGCTTAGAAAAACTATACTTTTCATTTGTAAGGCCAGTTATTAGATGTAGTTTGGGACAATATCCCAAATGACTTAGCTGATAAACTCGAAAAAATTAATACTGAGGCAGCTCGCATAGTCTCAGGTGCGACAAAACTCGTAAGTTTAAATGATCTTTATCGAGAAGTTGGGTGGGATACTTTGCACAATCGAAGACAAAAACACAAAATAATCAAATTTCACACCATGATCCATAGAAGTGCTCCAGATTATTTATCTTCTTTAATCCCTTTAAGAATCAATGAAACACATCATTATCCTACAAGAAGATCACACTGCATTACTCAACGAAAGTTTAATACAAACCACTATGCACAATCTTTTCTACCGTCCACTACTAAGCTTTGGAATGATCTTCCGATGAATGACCAAGAGAATCCTTCAGTATCTAATTTAAAACGAGTGCTTAACACAAACTGTTACAAAACCCCTAGACACTTTCTATTTGGTAAGCGCACGGAACAAATTTTACACACACGACTTAGACTCAGTTGTAGTACACTTAATTCGCATTTATTTGCAAAACATATAATAGATAATCCTAATTGTGCTTGTGGAAAAATTGAAACAACAACACACTTTTTATTAGAATGTCCTCTATACACTGACGCAAGGAAAAAATTCATTGACCCATTAGGACCAGTCACTTTAAAGATTCTCTTATTTGGAGATCCAGCTAGAAATTATTCCTTTAATACAAACATTTTTAAACATGTACATCAATTTATTTCTGCTTCTAAAAGGTTTGTAACTTGAATCTTACTCTGTGGCCGTATTGTTGATATTGTTAATTTTGCATTGTATGACTGTTTATTCCTCTGTTACTTTTAATGTTAATTTATGTTATGATTATAGGGATGTCAATTTTGTCAATAATTCATATTCGAATTTTCAATGAAAGTATTCGAATATATTCGAATATTCGATAAAATAAATAAAATCTGTTTTATTCTAAATGTGCATCATCCTACTCTCATGAAAGGTATGTATGTATGAAATAAATAATTGATTTAAATGTAGAAAAGTATAATTTTAACAAATGAAACATGTGTTTTTATAGTAGCTCCAACTGAGGAACCAGTCGTCTTACAATAGACATGACAGTCGTAACGGTATACTGTTCAGATTTCAACACGTGTAATAAATTACACTTATCTGCTTTATAAGAGATATACAATGTAAACAAATACTTCCATAGACAATTTTCCTAGGTAATTAAATAATTTCCCGATAATGAATATAAAAGTCAGGATTATGTACAACCCGAGATAATCAAGTAATTTACACATTTATTCTGAAATTAAGCCCTTTACAAATTTAATTACAGACTAATTCTATCGGACATTCATTCAATGATCAATTTATTTATACTCTTCACGCCTTTTAGACATTCTAAGATTTCATTTTGTTGTCCTCGATTATGAAAGTACGTTTTGTATTATACATAAAGCATTATTGTGCAATTCTTTAACACCTTACTCAAAACAAAATAAATGTAATTTAGTAGATCTATAAGGTAAGAAAGTAGTGAAAGAAATCAGGCGATCGAAATTGATCGGCAGTTAATTAAACAGGGATAATTCCAGCTCGGTTCTAATCAATTGTCAATCACAGTACTTCTTTTCATGAAATCTGAAAAACACCGAATATTCGAATCTTAAGAATATCAACTCATCGAATGAATATTCGAATGTTCGAATATTCGTTGCCATCCCTAGTTATGATATATCTCTCTCTCTATATATTTTTTTTTCATTTTTTGTTAAATTTTTGCTTTCATTTCATCTTTATTTTTTCAGTTATTGTTCCTATTATACCTGTCATTCAACAAGGGCAAATGTTCTTTTTTATAGTTGAAAGTTAATTTAAGGAAACAGATTAATATAAGTTGTAACAACTTGTTTCCGAATCCTGTGAGTATTATTTATTGTGTACACATGATGTATAATTTAAATGAAATAAAGTTTAAACTAATCTTAAAAATAAGAAAGGAGGTCATCAACACTACGTACATAATGTATGTGGTAAATGCCTTGTGTGACAAGTAAAAAGAAATTTACATGTATAATACACCAGATTAGATTAATTGAAGTTGGTGTTTATTTACTATGTACTTGATACGCAAGGAACAGATGGAAATAAAAAGAAGGTGTTATTGTCACCCCCTCCCCATCTTCCTCACCTGAGATGCATTGGATTACCGGAAATTTCTCCAGCCAATAACGAAAATATTCATATAACATGCGCGGATCTAGAGGGGGATCGAAGGGTCCGGACCCCCCCCCCCTCCCGGAATTTGCAGATTTGCAGAGCTATTAAAAGTATATACTGAAGTAAATGAAAAATGACTTTGGACCCCCTTAGAAAACGTGGACCCCACCATCACCACCACAAAATAGGTGTTTTTTACGTTTTGGAAAAGTATTTTACGTTTTTTTTTTCTTCTTTTTTTTTTTTGCTTGTTAAGAAATTTTTAGGTTTAGAAATTTAGAAATTTTTTTGACTGGGATGGAACCCCCCCCCCCCCCCTGGAAAAAAATTCTGTATAATCATTATTCAAAACTGTATTAGGTAATACCCGAAACAATGTGCATTGTATAGCATTAATGAAAATCGAACTTCAAAAATTTTGTCATGACTACATGAGACAGATTGTATTATTTCCTCCATGGTTACCACGGAGAATGACTGAGGGCTTCGAAAAGGATAATTTAAGGACATTGGCAAAGTCCCTGGCTTTCGTATAGAATTATTCAAGAACTCTTGAGCAGGTGTAGTCGTACTAATAAACAATACACTCTATTGGTTTTCACCGCGTAGAAAATTCTACACGGGAGATCACTCTCAATCATGCTCCAGACAGCTCAATATTACTCCATATCATTATTCGTAGGGAAAGTAGTCCCGGAGAGTATGGAGTATGACTCTCAGTCATACTCCATACAGTGTCAGTTCTCCGGGACTACTTGGTATGGAGTTGTAGCGTAACGTAATACTGAGTTGTCTGGAGCCTGGACTCTCATGATCAGTCATACAGTTTTATAAGTGGAAAAACCCATGAATCGCCTTTTTTCTCCGGATAACGGTGAGTTGCCACTTTCAATAAATGAATAAAATAAATAATCAGCGCTTTTTAAAAGAAATATATTTTTGATTTAAAATTAGACTGAAACGCTTCTAGTCGACAACACGAAAATGTACATATCATGTACATGTAGCTTGAAATGGGAAATATGACGCACGCTTGACAACGTCCCCAGAAACATTCAGTCGGTATATTTCTGGTGCAGTTGGGGAGGGATGGGGTAGGATTATTGCACAAATTAATGTAGAAAATACAGATTCCTTGATACGCAAAAAAGGAAGAGGATCAAAAAATAGAAATTCCTTGATACGCAAAAAAAAAAGGAAGAGGATCAACTGATCCCCCCCCCTTCCCCCGTTCAAACAAGCGTGAGATACATAAATGGCTTGTATAAAGAACTGGACATTCAACTTTGCCCAGAATGCTTCATGTTGGTAATAAAAGAAAATATTTTACAATAATGATTTCAAAATTTAATCGGTCATGCAATACAGCCTGCTAGATTATCCCACAGTCTAGCTATAGTCACACTAAAATGTGTAATTTCTTTTTCTTTCTTTTGGCAAAAAAAAAAAAAATAACAAACTTTATTTCATATGTAGTTCATTTTGACGAGGAAGAGTGATATTTTCATAAGAAAAGATTAAATCCATACCATGATTATACTTTAAATCTGATGTATACGTTTTCAACATTGAGTTACCTGTTTTAAGCTTTAACATTACATGTATTTTGTTTCTGCAGTAAATATAGATCGAATACAACATTAGGCTATATATTACTCAGTCTCTATCCACAAATAAAGGGCAAAAATATGATTATAAACTGAAAACAAGTTAATTGTTAAAACTAAAGGGAAGCATATACATACTTTTATTTTTTTATCGGTCTTTGTATCAAACTCTACACTTGGAATAAGAAATTTCTTTAAATATTGTAATAAAAATAGACTATATATAATTATATAGCTCACAATTTTGATGTGTATGCATGAATATCATAATAGTATTATAATTTAACACAATTTATTACGCAGCACAGTTAAGGCTACAAAAAGGAGGCGGGGCCTAATTTTTACGGGAAATATTATCTATGACATCACACGAAACTATCAATCCTTAAAAATACCAAAATATGAAGTGATTTGCGATTTTAAAACTGTGAAAGATAATTAAACTACATCAAAACTTACTATTACATGCGTTTTTGTCGTTAGTTAATTCCCACATAGCAAGATTTACACAAGTCACTGATCGCACTGCACTTGTCGATATGACGTCATTCTGTAAAACTTGACGCAGTTTGTATGCATGCAGTGAGAGGCGAATCAAGTAATATTTTCACAACGAAGAAATATATTTATAATTAAATAAAATATTATTTGCAGATTTTTGAGAGGCCATTAATTTAGATATAATGTCCATTTTATGATTTTGTTCATATATTTTCCGTACATTTCCTACTAAACGGATACTGCCGTATATTTGTATGCAGGTACATTGGAGGATAACCTAAGGGCCTTAATAAATCGATCTAGTGCAAGGGCATACCCTCAATGGATCATGACAAGTTTTTAAACATAATTATTAAATTCTAGTAGTATTAAGCTATTTGAAAAGTGCTGCGATCCTGTTGAAATCTTGAAACTGAATTAATTATTTCTATATTTAATGAAATTGACCAGCAAAAAATTCGGTATGCATTCATACAAATATGATTTTAACAATGAAATAGTAGAATCTATACAGGATCGCAGCACTTTTCACAAACTACAATGGGTGTTGAAACTATTTAAAAATGAAACTTCGAATTTTAACTTGGTTATGCCCTTGCACTATTGAAATTTATAGGTGACCTTAATACTGCAAGTATATATGCAAAAATCACGTGACTGCCACATCACGTGACAAGTCTAAATAGAAAACCTAATCGTCCTCAATATGTAGTTAGTAACCATAATTACATTTGTCCGATATTAGTAAAGTACAAAAAAGAATCGCCACCCTGAAAAAGAATATATTATGTAGCATGAACAATGGACGATATTTGGCTCTAAATTCGCTCTTGAGTACATCTGGGAGGACAAATAAAGAATTCTGTAGATACGTTTTTTTCTTAGATTTCTTTATGTGTATTTGAATAGGACAAAAAAATGTTTGAATAGATAATCAAGTCAAAAATAAATATTTTATTAATGTTTAAAATATGTGTCACGTAACACATGACAGACATACAACGTAACATGACAGACGTATGATAAAACGTGACATGATTAAATTACATTTCTGATGCTTAGCAATACAAATAATCCGTAAAAAATAAAATTAAACAATTTCTTAAACAATGCAAAATTTTTTTCACTCTTACATGTAAGAAAAAAGATTGTTAAGCTACTTTTGATGCACAAATTGATGATCGTAACACTGACAGACTCCTTTACTTAGCCAGCCAAATAAACCGTAAACTTTCATTATTTTATCAAAAAGATAATGTTGCCGTAAGAAATGGACATTATTCAAATTTTGATTCCTTATAGATTTTAAATTTGAATTTTTAAAAAATAAATCTCTGCTATACGCTTTGTAATATACAAACTTTCCACCATGTCTGTCATGTTACGATATTTCTTGAGCAATACCTGTTTGAAACGAGCCAATAAAATTTATCATTCAAAGCTTATCTTTTATTTTTGGAATTTATAATACACAAGACATCATTTTTTATGAAAATACTAATGAAATTTAAAAAAATAAATTATTTCATATAGATCAAACCTATATCGTAACATGTACCATGTGTAGGATGCACGTAACCCTGACAGACTCGTTTTAAAAACTGCAAGAAAACAACTACAGAATTGTATTGTTTAAGTTATAAAGACAGATTGTGCCTTATGATACACTAATATTCTTAAATAAAAATACTTTTTGGTTTAATTCACGGAACGTATAAATCTGAATGCACCTGTTTGATTCACGTAACATGAACAGACATTCGTTTTGTCCGTCACCGTTACGATAGTATTCAGGCAATGTCTGTCAATCGGTACGTTATGTAAGAAATGTCAAATTTTAAGTGTTTATGTAGTGATGAAGAGCGTGCAAGTTCATATTTCTTTTAAAAAAATCCAAAATACACCTACTAGCTAACAATATCTGATAATATGTGTTTAATATCTAGGATAAAGACAACTTATATTTTCATGAACGTAACATACTTTGTGTAACGTAACACTTGACAGACAAACGTTCGTGGCTTCTCGGGCTCTCTCTGTAGCTCTTCTTATCGAAATGTAAACACATTTGCATAGAACACTGGAGAAAATTTTAATATTCATAACCTTTAAGTCAAATGTATAAGAAGAAGCATCTCCAAGCTCCATTCTTAAAATAGAACGTAACGCCCACTTGCCATGACAGACACCGGAAGCATCCCACAGATTTCTTAATTTCTAAGCACACGTGCTTTTCTGTTGAATCTGCGATCACTTAATTGATAAACAGGTAAATTTTCTATCAGTAGACAAGAAAGATAAAATAGTTTGCATAAACAATGGCCCATTTTATAACAATGTACCCGGTGTATTGAGTCTGACAGACGTTACGTTCAAAATATGAGAAGAAATAAATTCCAATTTTTCTTTTATTTTAGACATAATGTGCATTAAAATACTTTTGTATGTTAATTTTATCCTTCCTAAACAGTAGTGAATGAAGATATTCTGTGTACAAGGTATTATCACCGTATATTTGACTTTTATTTTGACATGGTTGAAAATGTCCCCCTACACATGCGTAATTCTAGTGGAATTATCAAATTCATTTCAAGAAAAAAAAAGTAAGTTGATGAAAAAATCTGCTTATTTTATCTTTTTTATATATTTGCAATATACTTTTCAATATAAAACATTTCTTATTTCATTTTTTTAAATAATTTATTTTATATTCCTCTTGTTAAAATCATAGGTCAAGATGTACTCAATAGCGAATTTAGAGCCATTTCCGTTGCGCACCTTAACTGTACTACGTAAACATGGTAAAATAGAGAATTCATATCTATTGATTTAAAGCAAACAAATGACCATTACATTGTCATTGCTATCTGCCGCGGGCTTACCTGCGGGTACCTATTAGGTATACGAATACTTCACACCCCCATCGTTTTATTGCCTATACACACCGGCAGATTTCACACCTTTAATCGTCCTAATTTACACAAAGCAAATGCTGGGGAAAAACAAACACAAGCCCAATAAATGGGACATTTTTTTAAGAAAAAAAATCATTGCCCTAAACGGCATTGCTAAAAGCACACTAAGCAAGGAGTAGCAATTCCTGCCCTAAGCATGCTAAGAGATATATTGTACAAAAAAATAAACACAACAGCTAGGGTTAATCCTTCTTTCTTCATATGATGTAAACAAACTCTCTTTAATTTTATGTGTTTAAGTCAAGATTAAAACATTTTGCACCACCCGGAGCTTTTAACTTCGGCGGACCTTTTCTTATACGGGCCGGACCTTTTCTTATAAATGGCGGACCTTATATGTTATCGTATTAGCCCCCCCCCCCTCCCCCCGGACCTTTAAACGAAGCGGACCAAATATTATGCGACACCGGTGATAAATGTTGTCTGGTCCCTTAAGATAAAGGTTTGATTTATGTAAAACAATTCATTTTTGAAATTTTATACATTCTGTATATAAGTACATGTAATACTATCGTGAGTATATTTTATACTGCCATTCATAAAGGAAATGCCCTGAATTACAAATTTAACAAGCTTTGATCAGACAAGTAATGCTCAAGAAATATCATACGTAACATTCAGACACGTAGAGTTTTGTTGGTTGCAAAGCATACAGCAAGGATTTGATTTTATTTGTATTTTTTATTCAAAGGTAAGTAGACTGTGTCAGAATTTGATTGTCTATTTTAAAAGTCAACATTGTCTTTTTAATAAAAAAAAATGAAAGTTTTTAGTTGAGTTTCCTGGTTAAGGAGTCTGTCAGTGTCACGATCATCAGTTTATGCATTATAATAGGGAAAAAAATTCTCTATCTCTCTCTGTCTCTCTGTATATATATATATATATATATATATATATATATATATATATATATATATATATATATATATATATATATATATATATATATATATATATATATAATTTAATCACGTCATGTTACATCAAATATATTTGTTTTTGTCATTTGACCAACATTTAAAACATAATTAAAATATTTATTTGTGACTTTATTATCTATTCAGACTGTTTTAGTGTCAAAAATTGACACACGCATGAAGAAATCGATGAACTGAGTCAAATAAACATCGGGATCGAAATACAAAAAATATTTTCAGAACGACAACTCGGACTGACGTTGCCGGGTTGAAGATATGGAATGGAGTATTTATAAGCTACAAAGTTATTGTAGAAAGTATTTATAAGCCTACAAAGTCATTGTAGAAAGCAATAATTTAGGAGCTACTACAGGTATTAAGTTATTTTTTCCCCTTTCGTTTTCAATTGTTTATGATAACATGAACACGGAAGTTATTTGATTTTGTAATTAAACTTGGCAAAGCAGTACAGTTAAGGCGCCCAATGGAAATATTAACACTAGTTTGTGATTAAAAAATGCATTCTTAGTCGCGATGGCATTTCTTTATAGTACTTTACTAATATCTGACCACAGGAGTTCGCAATTTTATCAATGAAGTCAATAAAAATCACTCGATTGACCAAGCTATGAGCTATGCGTTAGCAGGAATGCAACGCGTTTTTGGAGAAATCAACCAATTTGCTTTTACCCACCGCTTATTCAATACAACTCATTAGCATTCACTTCAAACAACATTTCTCTACTTAACTTTGCTTTCTAACCCTTCTCGAATGCTGTCAATACCCACTTTTTTTTCGATTTCGCGTAAACATTCGTTTTACCGAGAAGCCATTGCGTGACGTCACATCAAACCCGAACCCGACAGATAATTATTCGATAGTCTTAAATTAAAAAAAAATTAAATGGTTGTCAATTATTGTACATATTATATTTTATAATTAAATGGATGAATCATAATACTTAATATCCCCCGATTATTTTTATATGGCGAGAAACCATGTCCAGTTGTTAAAAAACAAAGGGCGATAATTTCAGTTGCATGTGCGGGCAAATTGAAATATTGAGTAAGTAAAAAGAAATTTGTCGTGTCCAACAACTTTGCTGATACAATTTGGTAAGTTAGTGATAATATAAACCAACAGGAAATAATTAAAAGTTTATTCTCTATCTTTTTTTATTTAATAATTATCTGTTCAGGTTTGGGTTTGATGTGACGTCACGCAATGGCTTCTCGGTAAAACGAATGTTTATGCGAAATCGAAGAAAGTGGGTATTGACAGCATTCGAGAAGGGTTAGAGAATAAATTTTAGGAGAGAAATGTTGTTTGACATGAATGCTAACGAGTTGTATTGAATAAACGGTGGGTAAAAGCAATTTGGTCGATTTCTCCAAAAACGCGTTGTATTCCTGTTCGCTATGCTTACGCATAGCTCATGGCTTGGTCAATCGCAGTGATTCATTTTGAAAATGGTTATCATGGGTCCAAAGGACCCCTCTTAATGACAACAATGAGTCCCGTGCCAAAATCAATGCGTCCAAATCCAAGGGTACTGTATATTAGATGTTACAGAGGAAATTCTGGTGAAATAAAAAAGGGTATTGCACAAAAGTACAAATGTTTTATTGTATCTGTGAGTGATTTATACTTTTACTATCAATTGTCCAAGATTGTACGTGATTTTGTGTCATAAAAATAATATATTGTCCACTGTGCACGTTGGTTCTATTTTTAGATCGTACATGTGTACGATCTCACACATTGTATCAGTCATCAAATGCACAGAAGCAGAATGAAGTAAAAAAAAAGTTTAAGAAGAAATGACAAATAGTCAGAAATAGAAATGATTAAATTATATATTTCTTAGCTTATAAGGAAAAATCGAGAAAAAAAACAATGATACAGTTTACAGCTTAAATACAAAGGTCTAGTATTCGCTTCAGAAACGTTCCACGGTATAGTCATAATTATCAGTGATAATCGAACGATGCTAACTCTCAAATATATATTTTCTGATAATTGCTTTTAACTGCAGTTATGAAATCTGACCTGTTGTTGGCAACCTTATACCTGTTAAAATCGTTCATGCATATCGCTTAGCACGTGGATATGATGCAATCGGTCAAGTTTTGAATCAGATCATACCGAAATAATTTTAAATAGTACATGGCCTTCTATAAATTTATTGCGTCCATTGGGATGCACATTTATTGAAATAATGCGTCCTGGGCAAAATTTGTGCGTAATTTACGCAGGACGCACACCAAAATGAATCACTGCAATCGAGTGATTTTTATTGACTTTATTGATAAAATTGCGAACTCCTGTGATCTGACAAATGTAACTATGGTTATTAACCAGGTCTGGGCGGCCTCCGTTTTTGGAGGTTAGCTATACTCAATATGGCGACCAAATTTTTTACCATATATGGAAACCGCATTGCATTGTGGGATAGTTTAACCTCCGAATATTAACTTCAAATCTGTGTCCAAGCACCTTTAAGGAATGTTTTTAAGTTTTGTGTGAGTTATTGGGGTGTCCCTTACAGAAATTTCTGATAAGTGACTTATAAGTGCTTTATTCTTTTATTTGTATGTTGTTTATCTGGACTTATACTTCACTGATACATTTAACTTATAAGTGACTGATAAGTGACTCATTAGGATTTTATATGCAAATGAGGTGCTTGACCTATAAGTGACTTATAAGCCAAGTATCAGCCACTTTTGCTTTATGCAAGTATAGTCACTTATAAGTGACTTATAAGTCAAGTATTAGCCCTTCATACTTTATCAAGTATGAGTCACTTATAAGTTACGTATAAGTGAAGTACAGCACTGCCTTTAAGATCTTAATTTAGAACAGAACTTCCAATCATGAAGGGGTTGCATGATGTTCAAAGTTTTTTTTTACATATACATAGCATCTGCACTTAAGATGAAATAATCAAGTTATCATTTTATGGAAAAAAAATTCCCTCTCATATGACATTTTTTATGATGCAAACTTTATATATTATTTCAGTTCACAAACAAAAATGTTGGACAAAAAGAAATCAATTAAGATAATTAATGACCTTGAGGCTTCTTCAAAATTATAAATCTGAAAGCAACTGAGTCAATTGATTCAAAATTTCAGGCAAAGGAAGTTAAAATAAAAAGATGATGTGAATAGAACCTACTTGTTTTACCTGATATGAAGGCATACTCAAAATAAATTTGAAATCTCTAACAACATCTTTTCACAGAGACTAACTTAGTTTCAAATTCTTGTCGTTTATCTCTGCAGAGACAAAGTTTCTGATTGGTTAGCCTGAATACCCACAATGCAACTCAAGAGAAGTCTAGTATAATGTAAAAAGTTTAAGTCCACACTTATTCTGGTTAATTACATTCTGATCTTCACTTATAATTGAAGTATAAGTGAAATATTCACTGATATGTGGCTAATCTTCACTTATAAGTGAAGTATTAACAAAATCTGTTCCTCTCTTATACTTACTTTGACTTATAGTACACTTATAAGTAAATTTCAAAACTTGTAGGTGACTTATAAGTGAAGTATAAAACACTTATAAGTTTCTATCGGTTTTTTTCTGTAAAGGGTAAATCACACAGACTTGTCACGTAGGCATATTTCATAGAACGCGCTAGCGCTTCATGAAAAATATGCCTACGTGCAACTCTGTGTGATTTACACACCAATAATTTACACTAAACTTAAAAACATTCCTTATATTTACACTTTACATGTTTAAAGGCACCAAAACTATACTCAATGTTTGAATTTCTCGCTGCCCTATATCGTCATATTTTTATTAACGTCTCTGTAGTTCATTGTGACGTCACTTTAGCGCGAGTTTCTCCGTGCATATTTCTACGCGTGAGTATACACGAAAATGACATTCAAATAAATTTCACAGTTGGCTTAGAAAAACAAAGCAAATGTAAAAATATTGTAATAACAGATGAATAACAACAAGTTCAGACACTGGCCAGGAAGAAAATGTAACACAAAAAAATATATGTTTCTGTGGCATATAGTAAAAATAAAATGTTTTAAAAATTAAACAAAATGTAGTTAGAATTTAAAGTGTAAACAATTTATCACATGTATCGTTTCAGGGTCTTATACCATCTACAGAAGTAAATAGACATTAATGCAGCAAGATCAGATGAGTCCTCTGAGTGGGGAGTTTTGCATCAAGATTTTTTGTTTACAGGGATTGACATTAACGGTTAATTCTCAGTTCGGGCAAGTGAAACTGTCGATATACTTGTCCGATCGGGCAAGTGAATTTTTCTCATAGAAATGTACATATTTATTTAGTTTACATTAATTTATAAATAAGACAATAAACATGATAAATTGAACACTTGATTTCCGCCATGTACCTGACTGACAATGTTCTTGCATTCGGAATTCCTTAGTTGCGTTTCTAGATTATACCGTTCGGGTTTGTTATTGTTTTCTTTCATAGTAAATAAGCTCTACATCTAACAACTTTGTTAACTCTTATTAGGAAATTAGATTATTTATTTACTCACAGAATATAACACGATGTAAGATGTATCTTTCATAGCAACTATCATCCTTTAGCGTTGCTTCATAGTTATATCTGAAAATCATGACTCACTAAAGAAACCTACCGAATATAATTCTTAAAAACATGAATTTTATTACCGGTAAAAGGAAACGGAGGGTTATTGCTGCATTGCAGTGTGTGCTAACAGATTAAATTTACAAGGACAAAGGTTTACATTTATGTACAAATGCAGCATCGAAATTTTTTCAGGTAGTTCAACTTACCAAATTGACAGTAGTGTATTTGATCACATTTTTTCTTATCAAAACATTTACAGTAAAAATAATTTTCTTCTTCAGTTCTTTCCAAATTTTGGACAACCAAGTTTTGCATTCGGACAAGTCACAGTTTGCGATCACTTGCTCGAAGGGCAAGTGAATTTGAAAGTTAATGTCTATCCCGGGTTTAGAGAATTTCATATACTGTTACTTTGTTTAATTTAGTGTCTGTATTGCCTCAAAGGTGGTCGAACATGCATTCTATATTCTTACTCGTATTTGATTTGGCGGTGAGGAAGCAGCATTTCCAGTTGAACACCGTAACATAAGCCTGCTATTGCTCTATGAGCAATGAGCCCGGCTAAAAATTGAGTCTAATACTAGTATTACAAAATAAACAGTCCAAATGAATATGATTCTGAGAAGCATACAATGAAGATTAGCTACTCCATTAAATTGTCAGTCTTGCATGATCATGATGTGTGCCAAGAATGTACAAGAAAAAGTGTCATTTCTTAATTTGTTTGTGTTAATTTTGACAGCTTCTACAGGATGTGATGTACAACGTGTGAAAGGATTAAGAAGATATTATCATTTTTACCTCTATATTTTATAGGTTTGTGACTTTATATTTGAGAAAATAAATTAAGAGATGTATTATAGTTTTAAGAGTATCAGACTACTTTTATACAGGCATCATGAAATATATGCATGAATAAACCCAAATGTGCCTTATAATAACATTGTGTCATGGATGCGATGTTTTCCATTTGAAGTTGCCTATATGTTAAATGTAGTTAAAATGAAAGGGGGTGGAGCTTAAGCATGCGATAACTTCCAATGTGATAACTTGTTATCACATGCTTTTAAAATAAAAACAAATTGCAAACAATTTATTTCTCTTTAGCAATCAAAAAAAAAGTTGACACATGTACTGTCATGTATGATTAAAAACAAACATTAAAAAAGTTTTCCTGCAATATGTCACAAGTATGTTTTGTCTCAAAAATTGAACGAAATTTTACAGTTTTCAAACTGAAAACTTGTTGGTCAAATCCGCCATTGCCCTGTTGTCAATTTTTTTTTTTGATGAATTGCTGCAAGACTCCAGACCTACAAAAACTTTCTCCAGCATATTTTCAGTACACATAGTTTCTTGGTTATCATTTTCGTCATATGGTGTTCCCGTTTTCATTGCTTTCGGCGCCAGAGGATCCAGTAATTTACTGACATTCTCAGCTACCTCTGGACATGATCGTTTGTACTTCCGCACTGCTCTCTCCAACCTATGACCGGTTCTCTACATGATCACCTGTTCATCCATTCCAGCGCTGTATAACTGGCCAGCACAGGTGCGCTTGACACTGTGGTTAGTAAAGTTTCCAACGAGGCCCCCCTTTTTACAGATGATTTTCATGAAGCTCTTAATTTTGTTTACACCAACAACTTGTGCACCATATCAAATAGGGTTCTCTGCAAGTGGACGTCTGTAAAACTCTCCATCGTTTCCGAGTGCATTAAGGTACTGATGGAAATAGTTGGCTATGCATTGATCTCCTTAAAAAAAGTAACAAAAATAAATTTATATTCATCATTGTAGATTGTAGTTTTAAACGTTAAAATTAAAATGTTTATATCAATGTAAAGGAGAAAATATGTTTTATCTGACATACCTGGTTGACAATAGTGAAGAATATCCTTACTCTACAGAGTTAGGTTGGCAAGTCCTCCCATAAAAGTCTTGTTCAAACCGCCGAAAAAATGGATGTATTTACCTCGCCCATCCTCACCAATGTGACGTTTGCACATGTCAAGTCTCTGTGCTCATCAAATCCCCGCATCCCGAATAGTTTACACCTATAAAAAACACTGTGTATTGTAGCGTTTCTGCAGACTTGTTTCCCAGTACTTCTATTTCCCAAAGCAGTTCTTTGTCTTCTTGAGTTATTGGATCTGCCTGTTTGACTTCAGTTCCTAGCCTTTTGACAAAAGGGATTTCATTTGAGCATCCAGAATTTTTCTAAAATCTGCAAATTTCAAGTCTGAAAAAAGTTAACGTCATGTCTCTTGTTGTCTCGTAAATACCTTAATAATCCACAAACTAAATAGTAGACCGACTTAGGTGGGTATTCACTTCCATCTTGTGAGCGTCACATTCAAAATGTGTCAATGAATAGCTCATGGTAGAAACATTTATGTGTAGAAGTTCCGGTACTGCAAGTTCAAGAGGCAGATTTTTGTTTTTCTCTTGGCGAAAACTCCGAATGCCCAACAAGTATTTCTCTTTGTATTTTGATTTTCTTGACTAGAAATCAACTTCTCAAATTTCGGAATCAGAAATTCCCCCGAAACGCTTGGCTGACTCATCACTGTTCGTTTTAAATTTACCAAATCTATCAGCACCTCCGTCCAAATTAAAATCTCCAAACAAGTCAACATCAAGGTTCAGCACTTTGGGACCTGCCAGCGGCGAAATACAGAGGTTCATATGAAACTCATTTCCAAAACTGATTTCATGCATACCGTCAATGAGTTCCTCTTCTTTCTCAATTGCATCACAAATCTGTGAAAGTGTGATATCTTCCTCAATTATTTGCAAAAAGTCAAGCTCATCAACATTAAAAGTACCGATTGTGTCATCCATCCTCTCGCTCTGTTTTACTGGAAATGTTGTCTGCACACCAGTTGCACTATACCACAATGCTTTGCTATGGTGGGCGGAGTTTATCAAAGAAAATTCTAGACCTTTCTAGCTAGCGATTAAGAGCCATTCTCTGTAATGACTTGAACTTTTATATAGGAGCTGTGGCACGCATAGTCTCAGAATTTCTCCAAACTCTCTATGATAAAAGTCTTTGATACCGTAAATTCAAATCAGGCAAAAATTGGTTGCTACGTGTCATGGTTACCATAGCAACATGTCGTAAAGTTTGAAAAATGGCATTTTTCAACATGTTCAGAGTCCCACAGTTAACGTTTGCAGCAAAGCAAACAAGTGACAATGACTGTTTCTGAAAGTTGAAGGCCTGATGTCTTAAATGCATGATAAACATGTTTGGTAAATCAACTATAACATACGTTACTATGGAAACAAAGTATTCAAAAGTAATAATTTTGTTCATTTAATTTTATAAAGTCATACACTTAATAAGAATAAAAACAATTATAGGTTGAAATGCAAGCAAATAATAGACAAGAGATCTTTGTAACATATACCAAGGACAAAATATGATATTTCTTATAGGTTGGCAATGGTTGCCATGGTTTTAATACCACGAAGGGATTTTAAATTTACTCTCTTAGTGTTTTAATCTTATCCTTTCTTTTAAAAAAGCATATTTCTATATAACTGATGATCAATTTTTAAAGGCCTTGGTGTGACCCTAATTTTCACATTTCAAAAAATTCAATTTCAATTCTTTAAATAGTGCGTTGCTATGGAAATAAGGCGAAAAAACATGCATAAAAATCTGAAAAATACTCTGTTTCCTTGGATACGTACCCTTGTATGTAGATTCCCAAAACTTTTATGATTGATATATGTGAACAACTAACCTGACTTTCAATTTTGACTACCACCCAATCTCTAACTGGATGCAAAAAGCTGGCTCATATGGTCTAATATTGACATAAAATTAACAAAATTGAACATTTTCTCTTCTTGGTAACCATAGCAACAGTGTTGTATTTTTCAACAACCTTTATCAATATTTGATATTCAACTTTAGTTCTACGAGATAAGTACTATTCAAGGTGATTCAAATAATGTGTTTCTTGATTAAAAGGTTAGTAAATTCCTAAGGCAGCAAAAAAATATCACTTTAAACAACTAGTACATTGTTTCCATGGTTACACTGCAAAGTAACAATTCATCTCAATTTTTCTTATGTTGTCGGTGTTGCAAGGTCCTAAGGATGTATATGTGCCAGTCATGAATTTTATTGCTTTTCCTCAAGATAGTAGCATTAACCCAATCATAGCAACAGATTTTGCATGGTGACACTGTGTTACCATGGCAACCATGAAAGTTATTTTTAGAATAATATTGGTAATACCTCATTACATAAGGTTTTTGATTGAGTTTGATCATGTAACATCTATCATTTATGAATATTGAGCGTTTTTGAGCATTTCTCAGAATCTAAAATGTATTCCAAATGTACCCATGGTTACCACTTACTTAGAGATAAATTCTAAATAGTTTCTTTATAGCATAAGTGGCAACAAGGTGTCGTGTTTTTTGGAGAATGGTGTGTTTGTTTTTCTTGGTCTTTATTAAGGCTTAATAAAAATTTAAAGTAGCTGAAAATCTCAATTTTTTCAACTTTTCTGGCTGTTACCATGGCAACCAAGACACATAGCAACGAAATTTTATTTGATATATGTTTCTGGTGTCAAGTTGTAATAATGGGCAAAGTTTCATCAAAATCGGTGACCATGCGTGGCAAAGAAGTTTAAGTGGTTACAGAGAATCGCTATTAACTTTTTTCCACAGTTATCACTATACTGTTCTCTAAATATCACTTATTTGTACCTTTAATACATTGAAGCTGTGCAGATATATTTTCTAATTGTACTGTGTTTATATTGACAGATTTCCCAGGATGTGCTGTTTATCTGTGTAAAGCTGAAGAAGATGAAGAAATCACTATTTTACAGGTTTAACTGAATTTCCTTTTTGAATATAAATGGGTTTGTATTGTTAAGGAATCGACAAAATTCAAATTAAAGTATGTAATTGTTTTAAGATAAGACTAAGCATTCTGCAGAGAATTCTTAGAATGAAAAGCCTTTTAAGAAGAAAAATGTATGTTATTAGGTCACCTGTGTCATTCAGGTGATCTATTGCTGTCTATTTTTGTCCATCATTGTGCATTGTGTATTAACATTTAAACATTTTAAGCTTCTTCTCTGAAACCACTGAACCAGTTTCAGCCAATTTTAGCAAATGGCATCTGTGTGTAAAGAGGAACAAAATTTGTGAATTTCATTATCCCTGGGGCCTGAAGGTTGGGGCTAAAGCCACCAAAATTGATGCAACCTTAAAAAGTCTTCAAAAATTGTCAAACTCCTGGTCCCAGGCTCAGGGGTTCTGGCCTTTTGGGGGTGTATTGATAATATATGTTCATGGGTATTAAGCTGTCAAAGTATGTGCATGATTATGATAAGCATTAATGCCTCTTCCAAATTTTTGAAATTCATGGCTTCTTGGTTAGGAGTTCTGGTGTTAGGATCTGTTGATCATATATAATAAAAATGCATAAATTATCTTTAAATCTTCCTCTCTGTCCTTGGGTATTTAGCAAATTAAGTAAGTGCATTGTTATTTTCAGCAAGGATGCCTCTTTGAAAATTGTGAAATTCATGGCCCCCTCTGGTCTTGTGGGCGGTGGGGGGGGGGGCTATATTGATTTTCACTATAGTATCGATACAGCACAAGCTCTCTCCCCCCCCCTCCAACACACACACAACATGACCAGAACCCCTGACCAAGGGGCAATAAATTTCATAATTTTGGAAGAAGCATCCTTGCTCAACATAACCATGCACTTAATTTGTTCGCTAAATCTTCCAAAATTGTGAAATTCGTGGGCCCTGGGTCAGGGGTTCTGTGTTAGGGTGGGGCTCTGTTGATCATTTAGTAAAAATGCATGTATTCTTTAAAAATCTTCTCTGCCTCTGGCTATTTAACAAGAAAAGAAAGTGCATGGTGATGTTGATTAAGAATGCCTCTTCCAAAATTATCAAATTCATTAGGGGCGGTATCGATTCACCGCTGTATTTTTTCTCAGTTTGATACACGGTACAAAATCTCCATTTTTCGGTTCGGTTCATTTTTTGGTTGGGATCGTTATTCAGTCAGGTTTGGTATAAGTAAAAACATGCTACTCGGCATAATTTAGTTTTAAAAACATAATTTTTTTAGGAGTGGTAGTTTGTGAAATAATCTTTAACAGTCAAATCATCCTAATTAATTTCTTCTAGTCAATTTGCACGTAGATTCAGTGACAGGATTTAGTGAAACAAAACAATTTGTGAATTTGTTTCCTAGCTTTTATCAAAATGTATCGTATCGAAAATAGGCGTACCGAGACAAAATTATACAATACGTATCGTATCATGAAGGGGGCATATCATTTCACCCCTAAAATTCATGGCCCCAGGGCCATGGGTTCTGGTGTTAGGGCAGGGCTGTATTGATCTCGGGGCCATGGGTTCTGGTGTTAGGGCAGGGCTGTATTGATCTCGGGGTCAGGGGTTCTGGTGTTAGGGCAGGGCCGTATTGATCTCGAGCCAGGGGTTCTGGTGTTAGGGCAGGGCTGTATTGATCTCGGGGCCATGGGTTCTGGTGTAAGGGCAGGGCTGTATTGATCTCGGGGCCAGGGGTTCTGGTGTTAGGGCAGGGCTGTATTGATCTCGGGGCCAGGGGTTCTGGTGTTAGAGCAGGGCTGTATTGATCTCTGGGTCAGGGGTTCTGGTGTTAGGGCAGGGCTGTATTGATCTCGGGGTCAGGGGTTCTGGTGTTAGGGTGAGGCTGTATTGATCTCGGGGTCAGAGGTTCTGGTGTTAGGGCAGGGCTGTATTGATCTCGGGGCCAGGGGTTCTGGTGTTAGGGCAGGGCTGTATTGATCTCGGGGTCAGGGGTTCTGGTGTTAGGGCAGGGCTGTATTGATCTTGGGGTCAGGGGTTCTGGTGTTAGGGCAGGGCTGTATTGATCATGTAGTAAAAAGCTTAATTCTTCCAAAATCTTCTCTGCTCCTGGGTATTAAGCAATCAAAGTTAGTGCATGATTATGATGAGCAAGAATGATTCTTCCAAAATTGAATTCATAGCTCCTGGGTCAGGGCTTCTGGTGTTAGGGCGGGGTTCTATTGATTATATAGTATAATTTCTTTGAAAATCTTAGTTGTAATGAGCAAGGGTGTTTTTACCAGATTTGTGAAATTCTTGACCATTGGATCATGTATTCTGGTGCTTGGCAGGACTCTATTAATTTTGTAATGAAATATAGAGATAAAGAACAGTAATCAAGGTCAGAAGTCCATTGGAATAATACAAATTAGGAGCAGAGCAAACAACGGAACTCTAAAATCATCAGAGGTGTTAGGGCAGGGCTCTATTTATCCTATTATCCTATTTCTCTTGATTTTGGGCAATATATCTTTATCTCTCAGTTTATTCTCTTTTATTTTATACTTCAGTGGATCCTTCATAGTGTTGTTATTATACTCAGGTAACCTGTAAGGTCCTTAGGCCTCTTGATTAATTTAAAATCACTTAAGTCATTCAAGAGCTGTACTGCCATCAATTTTCTTTCAATGTTGTTTTATCCTTGGAAGTTATATCTTTCTATTATGTACCTTAGAAAATAAACTTCAAACACATGTCTTTGTATGCCAGATTGATAAGTACATTAATTAACTAATGCCTTACTGTTTTTTGAAAGATTCCACATGATGTAAAGTACAACTTTAGAAAAGAAGAGGATATCAACATTGTGCAGGTTTTTATAATCCCTTTATATATGAGTTATAAGATTTAATTAATAATTGGAAATCGCCTTGTCCTTCCATGCATCTGGGCAATCTTGTTCAGGCTATAAATTTGTTATGGAGAAAGACTGAGAGCTCTCACTTGGTACAGCAATTGCTAATGTCACGAGGGTTTGTTTTGACTTTGACCCAAGGTCATTCCGGTTAGTTCAAGGTCACTGACAAAAAAAAAATATTAAATTTTTGTTCAGGCTTTAACTTTGTAATGGAGAATCACTGAAAGCTCATTTTTGGTACAGGGATTTTTAATGATCCAAGAGTGTATCATGACCCTAATGCAAGGTCATTCCAGCAAGTTTAAGGTCACTGGCAAAAAAAAATTAAAAAGTCTTGTCTGGGCTTTACTGTGACTTTGTAATGGAGAATCCCTAGAAGCTCATACTTGTTGAAGAGATTGCCTATGATCTGAGGGTGTGTCATGACCTTGAGCCAAGGTCATTCTGTCAAGTTTAAGGTCACATATAAAAAGTGTAAAATGTATAACAGATCTATAATTTTCTAATGGAGAAGCATGTCCATATTTCTCTGAAAGATAACTAATGACCAGAGGATGTATCATTTTTATAACCAAGGTCTTTATGGCAAGTTCAAGGTCACATTTACAAAATTTGAATGATCCCTTTAAACAAAAAATCGGCAGGGGGTATTATTTTGTGAGCTTGCTCACAGTACCTCTAGTTAAGACACACTTTAATGCCTTACAGTGAATATTTCATGCACTACTTGTCATATTAGTCTTTTAACCCCCACAGCAGACTAAGATTGAGAGCAGAAGGAATATCATATTTTTGACCCAAGGTCATTGTGTTAAGTTCAAGGTCACTGGCAGAAAAAGTGTCAAATTCATTTCAGGTCTTTGATTTTTCAATAGAGAAACATTGGATGTCCATATTTGATTATGAACAGAGAATGTGTAATTTTTTTTTAAACCAAGGTCATTTTTGCAAGTCCAAGATCACATTTAGAAAATTGTATATATAGGAAATTTAAGAAAACAAAAACAAAAAAACAAACAAAAACATTGCAAAGGTGGGGTGGAGCTTCTGTACTTCCTGTAATCTCTTTAAAAACCACTCAGCTTAGAAGTTAAACTTAGAAGGTGAAATTTATATGAACGCTTCCTGATATAGTGCAGATTAAATTTTGTTCAAACCATGGCCCCTGGGGGTGGGGTGGTCCCAAAGTAGGAGATCAAAGTTTTATATAGGAATATATAGAAAAAAAATCTTTAAAAATCTTCATCTTAAGAGAAATAAAGCCACAAACATGTTAATATGCATGCATCGTCGGGTAGTGTAGCTTTAAATTTATTCAGATCAGAGCCCCCAGGGGTAGGGTGGGGTCACAATAGGAAATCAAAGTTTTACATGGGAATATATAGGAATTTAGGGCTGCTGTAACACTTGTCTCATGTTTCAATACACATTTATTATTGGGTGAGACATTCATGTTCTACAGACATATTACACGTGTATTATTGGGTGAGGCATTCATGTTCAATAGACATATTACACATGTATTATTGGGTGAGGTATTCATGTTCTACAGACATATTACACATGTATTATTGGGTGAGGCATTCATGTTCTACAGACATATTACACATGTATTATTGGGTGAGACATTCATGTTCTAAAGACATATTACACATGTATTATTGGGTGAGACATTCATGTTCTATAGACATATTACACATGTATTATTGGGTGAGACATTCATGTTGTACAGACATATTACACATGTATTATTGGGTGAGGTATTCATGTTTTACAGAAATATTACACATGTACTATTGGGTGAGACATTCATGTTCTACAGACATATTACACATGTATTATTGGGTGAGGCATTCATGTTGTACAGACATATTACACATGTATTATTGGGTGAGACATTCATGTTCTATAGACATATTACACATGTATTATTGGGTGAGACATTCATGTTGTACAGACATATTACCCATGTATTATTGGGTGAGACATTCATGTTGTACAGACATATTACACATGTATTATTGGGTGAGGCATTCATGTTGTACAGACATATTACAAATGTATGATTGGATGGGGCGTTCATGTCCTACAGACATATTACACATGTATTATTGGTTGAGACATTCATGTTTTACAGACATATTACACATGTATCATTGGCTGGGGCAGTCATGTTCTCTAGACATATTACACATGTATCATAGGGTGAGGCGTTATTATTTGTACTTTTATACCAACAGTGTCTTACAAGCTCAAAGACATAATATACCCGTATATAGCTAAATGTTCTGAATTTTCTTTTGACAGATTTCACAGGATGTGTTGAGCAGTTATTAAGAGGACGAAAAAAATCACCCCCTGACAGGTTTTCTTAATTTTCTTCACATGAAAAAGTTCATAAGTTCATAAACTATAAAGTAAATGCATTCAGTACATTTAGTTATTAGGTCACCTGAGTCACTCAGGTGACCTATTGCTATCCGTTTTTGTCCGTCGGTGTGCGTCGTGTGTTAACATTTGAACATTTTTAGCTTCTTCTCTGAACCGCTTGACCAATTTCAACTAAATTTTGCATATAGCATCTATGGGTGAAGGGGAACAAAAATTGTGAATATCAGGGTCCCTGCCCCAAGGGTGGGGCCACCAAAAACCACCAAAAATAATGCAATCTTTAAAAATCTTCTTCTTTACTCCAGGACATCCAGCAGTCAAACTGTTGGCATGATTGTAATGAGCATTGAGCCCTCTACCAAAATTGTGAAATTCATGGCTCCAGGGTCAGGAGTTCTGGTGCTAGGGTGGGGCTATATAGATCATATAGTGAAAGTGCATTATTTCTTTGAAAATCTTCTTCTCTTCTCCTGGGCATTAAATAAAGTAACTAACTACATAGTTATGAAGAGCAAGAGTGCCTCTTCCAAAATTATGAAATTCATGGCCCCTGGATCAGGGGTTCTGGTGTTAGGGTGGGGCTCTATTGATTATATAGTGAAAATGCATTGATTCTTTGAAAATCTTCTTCTCTGCTACTGGAGATTATTTAAACAAACTAAGTCCATGATTATGATAGGCAAGGATGCCTCTTCCAAAATTTGAAATGTATGGCCTCAGGTTTGAGGGTTCTTATGGAAGAGGGGTGGGGGGCTCTATTAATTATATAGTGAAAAGCATTAATTCTATTGATTAATTGTTAATTAATCCTGTCTGCTCCTTAGTGTTGAGCTGATAAATAAATTGCTTAGCTATGATGAAAAAGGGAGCTTCCAACAGAATTCTTAAATCTTATGGTCCTAGGGTCAGGGGTTTTGGCATAACGGGGGGGGGGGGGGGGGCTTTTGATAATATAGTGGAAAAGTGTTAATACTTTGAAGTCCATAGTTGTGATGATGAGGGTAACTCTTCCAAATTTGTGAATTTCTTGACCCTTGGTCTTGAGCTCACATTCGATCTCAGTCTCACTTTTCTACTATTAATTCCTTTGGTAAAAGTGAGACTGAGATCAAAAGTGAGCTCGTCTACGTTTTATGGCCCCGGAGCCTGGTGCTAGGGTAAGGCTTTGTTGAATCTATAGTGAAAATGCATTGTACCTGTAAAAATTCTTCTCTGCTTCCGGGCATATCGGAAGCAAACTGAGTAAAAGTTTTAATGATATAATATAAGTAAGGGTATTTTTACCAGATTTTTGAACATTTGGACCATTTGGTTAATGGTTAAGCATTCTGGGGTCAATGTTAGAGGTCTTAATTATATGGGTTTGAAAATAGTACAGAAGCACTAATAGTTTGTTAATAGTTTGCATGGTGATAGTGTTAAGTGGGGGACAGATTCGAACTTAATTTATGAGATGATACTGAATACTAGACTAATTATTTTGTTGGTCCTGATCTTCCTACTTCTCTTGCTTTAGGACAACAAAGCCTCATCTATCAGTGTATTTAACTTCTAAATTGTTGTATTATACTCAGGTGACCGTTAAGGACTTTGGGCCTCTTGTTTTTTTAAGAATGGCTAAAAACAATCAAGGTAAAGCAAACAATGGATTAAAGCTATAAAGATTTAAATTGTTATTTCAAATAGTAGACACAATTTTGTCATGATTGAATAAAATAAGATAAATAAAGTATGAACTTTTTTATAGACGTGATATATGATAATTTTCTTTGTTTTCTTTGCCCAGAACACAGACACGAGAAGAAAAATTACCAGATACAAGAAATCAGTGTGGTATACATTTCTCTGTTACTTTATTAGTTTATATAACTGTGTGAAAACACACTGTAATCATACCTATCTATAGAGTGTTATAGTAGAACATCTCTATCTTACCCTGTTTTAATGTTATAACTTATGAATTAGTATTTGTAAGAAAGCAGTATTAATCATGATTATTCTTTTGTAAATTATAAAGTTTACACACTATATTGTAAATACAACGTCATAGAATGTCATCTATGAGAATCTGAAAAGTTTTCCAGTATTGCACAATTGATGTGGTTTTAATTTGTAATTTATATTGCTTTGTTAGACAGGTTTGATTGAGGACACTTGGAGGCTGCTACTCATTGAAACATAGTAATCACTCAGCACCCAGTGTAAAGGTATTTAGGTTTATCTGGGACTTAATTCTATTCTATTCTATAAATTCTTTAAACCAAAACATTTTTACATGAGTATTTTATAAAGAGAGACTTGTTATTGATGTCAATAATTCTAACACAATGTTGTAATTTACAGAGAAATCTCCCTGACTGAGGAAATCAACACGGGATTCTGTTATAAAACCACAGGATAAAGATGAAATAAATGTCTGCTGTCAATGATGTATAGAGTAGTGTTGCAGAAATCTGTCAGAGTGACAGGTGTTAGGTGTGGTAGTCACATTACCCGTGTATCGTCAGACCGGGTCTGGATCAGTGATTATATAGGCAATCTCATCTTGACAAACACAGCAGGTGATAAACTACATCATCTGACAGATATAGATAGTGATTATGGAGTACACACAGTGACTAGAGACGGTGATTTAATTTATATAGACAGGGAGTATAATATCAACAAACTGTCTACAGATCACACAGTACAGACTACATTAATAAAGTACAACACAGCACCATGGATACCAGTGAGCGTCTACAGCTCCCCCTCCACTGGAGACCTGCTGGTCGTGATGTATAAATATGATACAAAGACAGGCAAGGTAAACCGTTACAATAACACAGGACAACACATACAGACCATACAGTACGACAACAACACAGGTCAGGGACTGTATAGAGAACCTCTCTACATCACAGAGAACCGCAATGGAGATGTTATTGTGTCTGACATTGGCCGTGATGCTGTAGTGGTGACAGATGGTGTAGGGAGACATCGCTTCTCCTACACAGGACCTCCATCAGGATCACGACTATCACCACGTGGAATCTGTACTGACGCACTGTCACACATCCTGGTGTGTGATTATAGAACCCGCTCAGTACAGATGATTGATAAAGACGGACAATTCCTGTCAGTGATACAGACATCAGAACACGGGATAGACTCACCATGGAGCCTGAGTTATGATGACATCACTAACCTTCTCTGGGTCGGATCTGGGTATAACAACACAGTGTACATATACAGACTTATCAATGGAGGGGATAATCTGACTGGTAAGTAATACAATAGTATAATTATATGTTTTGTTGTAAAATGTTTAGTGTATACAATATATTATAGTCATTGTTTTATTTGTAATTATAAGACATTAAGGAATAATCAAACAGATAGTTTTATGTGTAATTACATGACATGGTTAATTGAATTCTAACTTGTTGCATTAAGTCACAAGAAATGTTTTTAAGATAAGGATATTAATTTATAAGTTGTAATTAATAACTATATAACTTTCAGATAATATGTTTAAGATTTAATTAGGGTTATTTCAATATATTTCCATTTCTATTTGTTTTCTCTGTGATAACTCTTTGAAAGTTAGTGGAGTTGATTTCTTGATCATTCTAACGGAATGCAAATTTCACCAAGCGAAAGGTCAGGAGCTAAGAAGGCCTAATATGCATGTAATTCTCGTGCGGCTGTCTTTGTGTTTGACGTCAGTGAGCGGGGAATATTGAAATTGACATGTGAGGCCTCGTGTAATTTAAATTTATTAGTCTACATTTTTAAAATCTAAATTTACAATTTTATTTCACAATGAAATGGAAATATAAGGAACCACTGTCTAGTTAGTAGAGTATGCCAGAGACATCAACAATAGTTGGAAATGTAGGATAATTTATGCATAAAACTATCGTTGATGCCCGGGCATACTCTACTAACTAGACAGTGATTCCTTAAATATGTACTTAGTTTAGTTGTTAACTCTGTCGTCTTTAACAAACTACTCCAGATTTTGTACAGATAAGACTTGACATAGCTTCTGTCCTACATCTTGTATAATGTAGTATAGAGTGTTAAGTTCCCTGACTGGTTAATGATTTGTTGTTTAACTCTCATTGGTCCTGTCTTTTATTTGGGTGGACATGATTTTATAGTCCTCTGCTTAAGTCAGGAAATGAATACATTGGGTGGTTTGCAGGTTAACTTAATAGGTCACTAAAAATGTCATGAAATGGAAAAAATGATTGTAAAATGGGTGTGGTGTGTATGTGTGTGTGTGTGTGTGGGGGGGGGGGGAATTAGGGGAGTTTGGAGGGGGCAATGTCCTAGTTCTTATCAATAGTTGATATATATATGGTTCTTTCAATACTCCATTCAAACAAAATTCCATCACATTGACTACAAACATTTTGTACAATGTTGACAGTTAGATATAGACACCATTGATATTAACACAGCTCTGTCTAGGAATGTTGTGTATTTCTATAACAGGTGTTCAGTAAATCTACACTGTGTACTGGGTTGACATTTTACATGTATATTACATGGAATTCTTACAGATTAAAAGTGAAACCAAAGTCAGAATTATAGAGTCACATCAGCCTACCTCCCCCTCCCCCCCCCCCCCCCCAAACACACACAAGAATTTTTTTTCAGGGAAGGGTGGGGGGAGGGTGTTTCACTATATCATGCTACTTAATCATTTTCTTTCAGAACTCTTTAGCTCACCTGAGCTTTTCTGATCACCGTTGTCCGTCGTCCTTCCTTCTAGCTGTCAGTCTGTCTGTAAACTTTTCACATTTTCAACTTCTCAAGAACCACTGGGCCAATTTTAACCAAACTTGGTACAAAGCATCCTTGGGTGCAGGGGGGGGGGGGGTAAATTGTTGAAATGAAGAGCCAAGCCCCCTTCCAAGGGGAGATAATCAAGAAAAGACAAAAATAGGGTGGGGTCATTAAAAAATCTTCTCAAGAACCACTGGGCCAGAAAAGCTGAAACTTAAATGGAAGCATATTGGGGTAGTGTAGATTCTAAATTGTTCAAATCATGACCTCTGGGGGTAGGGCGAACCACAATAGGGAATTCAAGTTTTACATGGAAATATGTCGAAAAAATATTTAAAAATCTTCTTCTCATGAACCACCGGGCCAGAAAGGCTGAAACTTATGTGGAAGCATCCTTTGGAAGTGTAGATTGTTAAGTGTTCAAATCATGACCCCTGGGGGTAGGGCGGGGCTACAATAGGGAATCCAAGGTTTACATTGAAATGTGTAGAAAAAATCTTTAAAAAATCTTCTCAAGAACCACAGGGCCAGAAAAACTGAAACTTATGTGGAAGCATCCTGGGGAAGTGTAGATTCTAAATTGTTTAAATCATGACCCCCAAGGGTATGGCGGGGCCACATTAGGGAATCCAAGTTTTACATTGAAATATATCAAAAAAATCTTTAAAAATCTTCTCCTCGAGAACCACAGGGCTAGAAAAACTGAAACCTATGTGGAAGCATCCTGGGGTAGTGTAGTTTTTAAATTGTTCAAATCATGACCCCTGGGGGTAGGGCGTGGCCACAGTAGGGAATCCAAGTGTTACATTGAAATATGTCGAAAAAATCTTTAAAAATCTTCTTCTCTAAAACCACAGGGCCAGAAAAGTTGAAACTTACGTGGAAGCATTCTGGGGTAGTGTAGATTCTAAATTGTTCAAATCATGACCCCTGGGGGTAGGGTGGGGCCCCAATAAGTACTACAAGGGGGGAAATCAGGTGAAAAACAGCAAGGCCAAAGTTACTCAGGTTAGCATTGTGGCCCTTGGGCCTCTTGTTTAATGTACAAACCTTTTTGTTCTGTATTTGTTATGTTGAAAAGTAAATTTATAACTTCCTCAAGAACCAATGAAAAATAATTTCAATTTTCTTTTAAAATCATGGAAAATAAGGTGTACAATTTCGGGTTGGCTCATATTCAGTGAAATTGAATAGTTCCAAGTATCGTGCTACGTCGACCATAAGAATGATCTAGGGGTCAAAAATATGACATAAATCACTGTTTTCTCTCCTCACCTTTATCGTGTTTATTAGTGTCAACTTGTTGTTATAAACATTTTTATGTTCTTGGACAATGGTTTATTGTTATTAAAACTTCTGAAGGTTTGTTAGATTATGGATAGTGAAATTTCTTATTTCATGACTAAAAAAATAATAATGTTTTTTTCTGCTACATAAATAGTATTTTCTATAGTAGACATTTAGACACAGGAATTTCTTATTTTCTACAAAAGAAATAAATATATTGAAATACCAAAAATGTATGTGAATGATCTATTTTCTATGACTGCATCATTTCACTTTCAAGTTAAAATGAAATTGAAGTAAATGTTTAATTTCATACCTTGTTCTTAGCTCATGAGGTAAATCATATGACCAAATCAACAAAAATAAACAGATAATATTGTGGAACTGATTTAGAAAAATAAGATTTGAAAATAATAGAATAACATATTTTTTCTGAAATACCTACATCATTACCTTGTGCGTTAACACCAAATTTCAAATTCTGCTTAATGCATGTGTTCTGGATATCTATTCTAAGAACATGTTTTTGTTTAGATCCAGGCAGTGATGATTTAAATAAAGTTGATGAGTTAAAGAAGTTTCTGAGGAAGGAGAAGACAACTGTTTCCCATGCCAGAGGAATACTTGTTGGATGTGCTGAAGCTGGAAAAACAACACTGCTGAAGCAATTACAAGGGCAACTCCAAAATGTCAGCAAAGTTATAGAGTCCACCAGGGGACTGGAAGTCTATCAACATCTCTTCATTGTTAGAGATGGAATTCTGGAAGGTAAAAATAATTTCTGATACATATTCATAGGACAATGACAGACGCAGACCACTTTTCCATCAGAAAAGCCCACTGAGTTTTTGGCTCAGGTGAGGTTGACCTCAAATTTGTGTTTGGCTAAATTTCAAAGAAGGTATTCAAGATATTTATGCCCCCCTTCGAAGAAGGGAGGGCATAGTGCTTTGCTGCTTTCTGTCTGTCGGTCTTTCTGTCTTTTGGTCCACCAACCATTTCCGTTCATTTTCTTAGCAGAGGTTGCACAAACTGAAATGAAATTTGGTATACAGATTAATCATAAGAATATCTAGGTCAAGTCCTATGTTAGTATATATGTCGGGGGGGGGGGGGGGGGGGGGAGTGTTTCACAAACATCTCTTGCTTTATCAAACTTCGTATGCTTATATTGGTGAGAGTTATTCAATTGCATCAAGGTTTTTGACCTTGGCCTTTCAATTTACCTTGACCTCATTTTTCTCAATTTGTTAGCTTAGTTTCAAGGAAACAAAGATATTTCATCAAACTTCATATTTTGATACGTATAATGTAGAACTATTGTAGTGCATCAACATTTTTACCTTGACCTTTCCTTTGACCTTGACATCACTTTTCTCAATTTTGTGTTTAGCTCAGTTTTAAAGAAATTTTTCCAAATATTTTTTAGCTCACCTGAGCTAAAAGCACAAGTGAGCTTTTCTGATAACATTTTGTCCGTCGTCCATCTGTCTGTCTGTCCGCCCTGTCGTCTGTAATCTTTTCATGTTTTCGACTTCTCCAGAACCGCTGGGCCAATTTGAACCAGACTTGCCACAAAGGATCCTTGGGTGAAGGGGATTCAAATTTGTTCAAATGAAGGGCCACATCCTCTTTCAAGGGGAGATAATTAAGAATTAGTGGAAATTTAGTGGAATCTTTTAAAAATCTTCTTCTCAAGAACCACTGGGCCAAAAAAATTGAAACTTATATGAAACCTTCTTTACATAGCATAGATTCGTCATATCATGACCCCCCAGATTTAGGGTGGGGCAAAAATGAGGGATCAAAGTTTTACATAGGAATACATAGGGGAAAAAAAAATTAAGAACAGTAAAGCCATGTTTAGTCATATTGATATGAAAACATTCTCAGGAAGTTTAGATTCAAGGTTGTTCAAATGATGACCCCCTGGGGTAGGGCCACAATGCACTATCGGAGTTTAACATATGGATGTATACAAAAAATTCTCTGAAATATTTTTCTCAAGAACAGCAAAGCCATGGTTAGTCACATTGATATGGAAGTATCTTGAGGTAGTGTTGATTCAAGTTAGTTCAAAATATGACCCTGAGGGGGTAGGGTGGGGCTAATCTATAAAAATCTTTACACTGGGGGGTAGGGTGGGATAACAATAGGGATAAAGGTTTTACATAGGAATATATAATAGAAAAAATCTGCTGATAAAGAGCAACAGGGCCATATTGACTCATGTGAGCATTATGGTCCATGGGCCTCTTGTTATGTAAGCTTATGCACTGATGCATTTTTTGGTGAAAGTTTATCGACAGTGTCCAATTTTTAGCCCACCTGAGCTGAAAGCTCAAGTTAGCTTTTCTGATCACCTGTTGCCCGTCATCTGTCAGCTGTCCATCCGTCCATCAGTAAAATTTTCACATTTTTAACTTCCTCTTGAAAACCACTAGGCCAATTTTAACCAAAGTTGCTACAGTGCATCCTTTGGTGAAGTTGAGTTTAAATTATTAAAAAAAAAATGCCGATCCCCCTTACAAGGAGAGATAATTAAGAGAAGACAAAAATAGGGTGGGTCCTTAAAAAAATTTCTTCTCAAGAATCACTGGGCCAGAAAAGCTGAAAAGCTGGATAGTGTAGATTCTAAATTTTTCAAATCTTGACCCATGGAATAGGTTGGGGTCACAATAGGGAATCAAAGTTTTACATTGAAATAAAATGGAAAAATCTTTAAAAGTCTTCTTCTCCAGAACCACTGGGCCAGAAAAGCAGAATCTTATGTAGAAGCTTTTTGGGGTAGTGTAGATTCTAAATTGTTGAATTCATGACCCCCTGGGGTAGGTTGGGGCCACAATAAGTATTACAAGGGTGAAAATCTGGTGAAGATCAGCAGGGCCAGAGTTACTCAGATGAGCATTGTGGCCTCTTGTTTTTATTTTACCTTGACCTTCTGAATGACTTTGACTTTACTATTTATTGTGTATTAAATTCAGTTTTAAAGAAACTATTCAAGATATTTTCATCATGTTCATCAAACTTCAATCAGAGACCAAGGAATTGTTTAATCATTTAATGAAGAATTTTATTGTTTAAATAATGAATACAGATGTACAGACACAAGATATAATATGATCAGTAGAATGTTTGTTGTCAATCCTGAATTGTGATAAAAGAGATATATAATTACTCTATGATGCGTGTTCAAAATGAAAACAGTACTAAATAACGACTTTCCTCTTTTACAGTGGCTGATGATGACTCACCATTGAAGACATTTATCAGGATAAACGCTGCAGATTTGAAACCAGACCCAAGCAGTGCAGTTGACACCTCCGATACAAATGGAAAAGAAGAACTAGGAAGTACTGATAAAAACACTGAAGTAGTTTATAGCCGAGAAGAAAAGAAAGAAGAGAATGTGGAAATGTCTTCTTCACCAACTGAGGGCACAGAAGAAGAGAATACAGTAGAGGTAATGGTCAGTCTTCTCTCCTCAGAAGCTCCAGCAATGGTGAAAGATGAAATTTTTCGGAAAATCTTATCTGAAAAAGAGAAGTTACCAACAGTAAGCATGCTGGATTTTGCTGGCCAGTTAGCGTATTATGCCTGTCACCAAATTTACGTAACACCAAAAGCCTTCTTCATCCTTGTCTTGGACATGACTAAGAGATTTGAAGATGTTGTCGATAAAGAGAAAGACAATCAAGAAGGATCAATCTTCTCCGTGTGGACATACAAAGGTATGAAACATGTAATATGTCAGATTTTATTTTTTACAAGGTAAAACTATTATGCAACTTATTGTAGTTTTATAACCAATGACAAACTTCCAGTTTTCATTTTGTCTAATAGATCGAAATATTCAAAGACACGTCATTCTTTAGGATTTATCTAAAATTGGGATTTATATTAATTGAATTTGGGATGGTGTATCTAATTCCGCAAAGCTAGGGTTTATTTGTTTACTGGTAATTCTTGGATTGTCTAAAAGCTACAAACTTCGACAGTTGTAGTTTAATTTCGATCAGACATGCATCAATTCTTCCAATAATGAATGTGGAGTCATATTCCAACATTTAGGAGTTATATGTTAGGGCATAATGTATGACATTATTAGCCCACCTGAGCTGAAGGTTCAAGTGAGCTTTTTTGATTGAAATGTTTCTGTTGTCTGTAATTGTTGTTGTTGTCGTCATTGTAAACTTTTTACAATATCATCTTCCTCTCAAGAACCACTGAGCCAATTTCAACCAAACTTGCCACAAAGTGTTTGTGAGTCAAGGAGATTCAAAGTTGTTCAAATGAAGGGCCTTGTCTTCTTCCAAGGGGAGATAATTACAAATTAATGAAAACTTATGGCACTTTTTATGCCCCTGGATCGAAAGATCCCGGGGGTATATTGTTTTTGTCCTGTCTGTCTGTTTGCCTGTTTATCTGTTTGTCTGTTTGTCCGTTTGTCTGTTTGTCTGTCTGTCTGTTGTCAACTTTAACCTTGCCCATAACTTTTGATTGGTTGGAGCTATGACTTTCATATTTCACATGTGTATTCCTTGTGACAAGACCTTTCTTTGGGTACCATCATATTTGACCTTTTGACCTTGACCTTGGAGTTTGACCTACTTTTGCAAAATTTTATGAGACTTTAACCTTAGCCATAACTTCTGAACAGTTGGTGCTTGGGGTTTCAAACTTCACATGTGTATTCTTTGTGAGAAGGCCTTCCTTTGGATACCAACAACTTTGACCTTTTGACCTTGGAGTTTGACCTACTTTTGAAAAACTTTAACCTTGGCCATAACTTTTGAACAGTTGGTGCTTAGGGTTTCAAACTTCACATGTGTATTCCTTGTGACAAGACCTTCCTCTGGATATCAACCACTTTGACCCTTTGACCTTGACCTAGGAGTTTGACCTACTTTTGAAAAACTTTAACCTTGGCCATAACTTTTGAATGATTGGAGCTAGGGCTTTCATACTTCACATATGTAATCCTTGCGACAAGACCTTCCTTTGGATACCAACCTATTTGACCCTTTGACCTTGACCTAGGAGTTTGACCTACTTTTGAAAAACTTTAACCTTGGCCATAACTTTTGAATCGTTGGTGCTAGGGCTTTCATACTTCACATATGTAATCCTTGTGACAAGATCTTCCTTTGGATACCAACCACTTTGACCTTGACCTTGACGTTTGACTTTTATTCAAAAAACTTTAACCTTGGCCATAACGTCTGAACAGTTGTATCTAGGTCTTTCAAATTTCATAGATGTATTCCTCGAGACAAGACCTTTCTTTGGGTATCAACATTTCTTATCTTTTGGCCTGGATTTTCACTTGCATTTGAAGAAACTTTAACCTTCGCCACAAGCTGCCATACGGGGGCATCAGTGTTTCACAAACACATCTTGTTAAAAATCTTCTCCAGAACCACTGAGCCAGGAAAGACGAAACTTATGTGGAAGCATCCTCGGGAAGTGATGTAGATTCGGTTTGTTCATATCATGACCCCCAGGTTAGGAAGGGGCCACAATGGACAATCATTTTTATGCCCTGGGATCGAAAGATCCTGGGGGTATATTGTTTTTGTCCTGTTTGTCTGTTTGTCTGTTTATCTGTTTGTCTGTCTGTCTGTTGTCAACTTTAACCTTGCCCATAACTTTTGATTGGTTGAAGCTATGACTTTCATATTTCACATGTGTATTCCTTGTGACACGACCTTTCTTTGGGTACCATCATATTTGACCTTTTGACCTTGACCTTGGAGTTTGACCCACTTTTGCAAAATTTTATGAGACTTTAATCTTGGCCATAACTTCTGAACAGTTGCTGCTTGGGGTTTCAAACTTCACATGTGTATTCCATGTGACAAGACCTTCCCCTGGATATCAACTTCTGTGACCCTTTGACCTTGACCTAGGAGTTTGACCTACTTTTGAAAAACTTTAACCTTGGCCATAACTTTTGATTCGTTGATGCTAGGGCTTTCATACTTCACATATGTAATCCTTGTGACATCACCTTCCTTTGAATACCAACCAATTTGACCCTTTGACCTTGACATAGGAGTTTGACCTACTTTTGAAAAACTTTAACCTTGGCCATAATTTTTGAATGGTTGATGCTAGGGCTTTCATACTTTACATATGTAATTCTTGTGACAAGACCTTCCTTTGGATACCAACCACTTTGACCCTTTGACCTTGACATAGGAGTTTGACCTACTTTCGAAAAACTTTAACCTTGGCCATAACTTTTGAATGGTTGATGCTAGGGCTTTCATACTTTACATATTTAATTCTTGTGACAAGACCTTCCTTTGGATACCAACCACTTTGACCCTTTGACCTTGACATAGGAGTTTGACCTACTTTCGAAAAACTTTAACCTTGGCCATAACTTTTGAATGGTTGATGCTAGGGCTTTCATACTTTACATATTTAATTCTTGTGACAAGACCTTCCTTTGGATACCAACCACTTTGACCCTTTGACCTTGACATAGGAGTTTGACCTACTTTCGAAAAACTTTAACCTTGGCCATAACTTTTGAATGGTTGATGCTAGGGCTTTCATACTTTACATATGTAATTCTTGTGACAAGACCTTCCTTTGGATACCAACAACTTTGACCTTGACCTTGATGTTTTACTTACTTTTAAAAAACTTTAACCTTGGCCATAACTTTTGAACAGTTGCAGCTAGGGCTTTCAAATTTAACATTTTTTATCTTTTGGTCTGGATTTTGACTTGCATTTGAGAAACTTTAACCTTTGCCATGAGCTGCCATACGGGGGCATCAGTGTTTCACAAACACATCTTGTTTTTACATAGGAAAAATCTTCAAAAATTTTCTACACTAGAACCTTTGGGCCAGGAAAAAATGAAAATAATGTGGAAACATTCTCACTAGGTAGATTCAAGTGTGTTCAAATCATGACCCCCACAGGTAGTATGGGTCCAAAATGGGCAATCAAGATTTTACATTTATAGGAATAAGTAGGAAAATCTTCTACACCAGAACCACTGGGTCAAGAAAGATGAAACTTAGGTGGAAACATCTTCAGGTAGTTTAGATTAAGACCCCCGGGGGTAGGGCGGTAGGGCGGGGCTACAATAGACGATCAAAGTTTTACATAGGAATACAATAGAAAACTCTTTAAAAATCTTCTTCTCAAGAACAGCAAAGCCATGATTGGTGATATTTATATGTAGTGTAGACTCAAGTTTGTTCAAATCATAACAACCAGGGGTCTGGTGGGGCCATGATGGGCAATCAAAGTTTTGCTTAGGGATACATAGGAAAACTCTTAAAAAATCTTCTTCTCAAGAACAGCAAAGTCATGACTAGACAAATTTAAATGGAAGAATCCCCAGCTATTGAAGAATCAAGTTTGTTCAAATCATGACCCCCGGGGGTAGGGTGGGGCCACATTGGGTGATAACTTTTTTTTCTTAAGAATACATAGGAAAGATCTTTAAAATTCTTTTCAAGAACAACAAAGCCATGATTGGTCATAATAATATAAAAGCACCATGTAATGTAGTTTCAGATTTGTTTAATCATGACCACCCTCCCAGTAGAATAGAGAGGCCATAACAGGGGATGATAGGTATACAAAGGAATATCAAGGAGATATCTGTAAAAAAATGTTCTTCTTAAAAACAGCAAAGTCATTATGTGTGATATTATTTCAAGCATCCTTAGGAAGTGCAGATTCAAGTTAGTTCAAATCATACCCCAACCCCTTTTTATATTTAAACTGTTAAATACTGAACTGATTTCTGCTTTTTTCAAGCCACCGTTCTCAGATGAGTGATGTGACCCATGGGCCTCTTGTTGTTCACACTCTTTTTAGGTCACCTGAGTTTACTCATGTGACCTATTGCTATCTGTTTTCATCCATAGTTGTGCGTCGTCCCTCGTGCGTTAACATTTAAACATTTTCAGCTTCTTCTCTGAAACCGCTGAACCAATTTCAACCAATTTTGGCATATAGCATCAATAGGTAAAAAGGAACAAAATTTATGAAATTCATGGCCCCTGCCCCCTTGAGGCCTGAGATGTGTGGTTAATACCATCAAAATTAGTGCAATCTTTAAAAATCTTCTTCTTTACTCCTAGACATCAAGCAGCCAAACTGTTAGCATGATTGTAATAAGCATTGAGCCCCCATCCAAAATTGTGAAATTCATGACCCCAAAGTCAGGGATTCTTGTGCTTGGGTGTTGCTCTGTTGAATATATAGTGAAAATGCATTATTTCTTTAAAAATCTTCTTCTTTGCTCCTGGGTATTAAGCAAACAAACTAAATGCATAGTTATGATGAGCAAAAGTGCCTCTTCTAAAATTGTGAATTTCATAGCCCCTAGGTCAGGGGTTCTGATGTTAAGGCAGGGCTCTAATAATTATATAGTGAAAGACATTAGTTCTTTGAAAATCTTCTCCTCTGCTCCTGGGTATCAAGCCAATAACTATATACATAGTTATGATGAGGAAGGATGCCTCTTCCAAAATTGTGAATTTCATGGTCCCTGGGTCAGGGGTTTTGGTGTTAGGATGGGGCTCTATTGATTATATAGTGAAAATGTGTTCATTCTTTGAAAATCTTCTCCTCTGCTCCTGGGTATTATGCCGATGATCTGAATGTATAGTTGTGATGAGCAAGGGTGCTTATTTTAGAATTATGAATTTCAAGGCCCTTGGATCAGGGTACCAGTGGGGGAGGGGGTTATGATTATATACTGAAAATGAATTAATGCTTTGAAATATCTTCTTTGGTATTAATCAAACATTTATGAAGAGGAAGGGTGCCTTTTCCAATATTGTGAAATGTGTGGCTCCAGGTGCAGGGTTCCTGTGGGGTGTGGCACTACTGATTATATAGTGGAAAATGCATTTTTCTTTGTTCCTTTGCTCTGCCACTGGGTTTTAAGTAGTCAAACTAAGCATGCTAAGGGTATAGTTATGATGAGCAATGGTGCCTCTTTCAAAATTGTGAATTTCATTGCTTCTTGTTTAAATTCAATTGTTGGATAGTTTTTACATGATACTCAGGTGACCTATAAGACCCATGGGCCTCTTGTTTAATTAACAATATGTCAAGATCACCTGTGTAGCAAACAGTTGCTCCAGAGTCGTGGAGTAGGGAATTAAACCCGGGGAATCGAATCATCCTGCAGGATGTTTGATGAGACCCTATAAACAGAGGTCCCATGTCGCAGTATGTGCTAACACAAAAAAAATCACTGCTCACTGGTCCTGTGTGCCTAGTTTAGGTCTAAATTTGCAGCTGTCCAGACAGTGGTGGCCTCTCCATATGAGTGAAAAATTCTCAAGAGGGAAGCAAACATCAACAAACAAACTAATGATAGCCAAGTTCTCATTCCTATATTATTCATGCAACATGAAAAGTTCAAAATGTGGAGAATTTAGAATCTACATTAGCGACTACCTCAAGAAACTTTCAAACAATTTTCATTTTTCTGGAACAATGACCCGAGTCTTGCCTTTATTAATTTCCCCTTGAAAGGATTCTTGGCCCTTTTTAGAAAATAAAAATTCTTAACTAAAAGATGCTTTTTGCAAACTTAGTTAGTATTTCCACAGTGGTACTAAAGAAGTTGAAAATGTTAAAATTTTAAAGAGGGACAGACAGATAAACAGACTTATAGACCTGCCTTTTTTTTCTAGTGTGATGCTATATTTATTCTCTTTTTTTTTCTTATAGACTACTTGAAGTTTTGGATTACTTCAATCAAGACATTTGGAGGTAAAAAGGCTCCACTGTTTCTTGTTGCCACACACACGGAAACAAAATCTACAGATGTAAGTATTCAAGCTTATAGAAATGTGAATTACCAAAAAAAATAGATTCACATATCTAGAGAAAGCACAAGTACAGCTATACTTCAGGAAAACAAAAGAAAATATTTTAAGACTTTAACGGAAGAAGATTGGTTTTAGTCTTTACAAAATTAATTGGTTTCTATCCAGGTTTCCTGACATCATATAGGTTCTATTTATTTTTTTTTAAATCCTGCGCCCCTGGGGTGGAACGAGGCCGCAAACGGGGTTCAAAGTTTTACATAGAATTAATACATGAAAACTTAATTAGAGTTAAGGGTTCTCCACACACCCCCAGCTTGTATTCTCATATTACTGAGCATTACTTATAACAGTCATTTCTACAGTACAGGCCATGAGTTTTCCCCGTCGCACGGTGGAAAACACACCGTGTGAAATGCTCTGTGTTACATGGTGTAGCACAGTGTGTGTGGATTTGAAATACACAGGTAGGCACACTGTGCTGCAACGTATCTAGAAAAATCCCAGCTAATGCACCTGGTGCCCAACCATGTCCAGAAAATTCCCTCTGTGCTGTGCCGCACCGTGTCTATATCACAGCTAGTGTAGATTTTGTTTGTTCAAATCATGACCCCTGGGGGTAGGGTGGGGCCACAATGGACGATCAAAGTTTTATATAGGAATATATAGGAAAAATATTTAAAAAACTTCTTGAGTATCAAGAACAACAAAGCCATGATTGGTTATATTTATGTGAGAGCATCCTCAGGTAGTGTAGATTCAAATTTGTTCAAATTATGACCCCTGGGTAGGGTGAGGCCACAATGGGTGATCAAATTTTACATAGGAGTATATAGGAAAAATCTTCAAATATCTTCTTCTCAAGAACAACAAAGCCATGATTGGTCATATTTTTATGGAAGCACCCTCAGGTGGTATGGATTCATTTGTTCAAATCATGTCCCCCGGGGGTTGGGTGGGGCCAGAATGGATGATCAAAGTTTTACATAGGATTATATAGGAAAAATCTTCAAAAAATCTTCTTTTCAAGAACAGCAAAGCCATGATTGGTCATATTTATATGAGAGCATCCTCATGTAGTAGATTCAAGTTTGTTCAATTCATGACCCCCCGGGGTAGGATGGGGCCACAATGGATGATCAGTCTTACATAGGAGTATATAGGAAAAAAACTTTAAAAATCTTTTTCTCAAGAACAGCAAAACCATGATTGGTCATTTTTATATGGAAGGATCCTCAGATAGTGAAGATTCAAGTTTGATCAAATCATGACCCCTGGGGTTTGGGTGGGACCACAATGAATGTTTAATCTTGTAGGAAAAGAAGCAACAGTTAGTCAAAGAAATATGTAAGCATCCTGAGTGTAGATTCAATTTTGTTCAAATCATACCCCCACCCCCACCCACCCCCCTTTAGGGGTAGGTTGGGACTACTTATGCATGTAAGCTTTTCAATACTGAACTGATTTTTGCTTTTTTTCTAGCCACAGTGCTCAGGTGAGCGATGTGGCCCATGGCCTCTTGTGTTAAGAAATTTATGAAAGTTATAAAAATTTTTTAAAAAATCACATTTTCTCTAAAATACATAGAGAAAAAATTAGAAAAGACTTCTGATTGTGTAGAAGAACCTCTAATGAATTCAATTTCAATAAGAAGTTGAATCTAAAAAAATTGATGAAGAAAAATTATTTTCAAAATCTGAGAAATAGAAGTTCCTTTTTACAGTTATCTATCCTGTAGCCCAGGTCTCAAAAACTTTGGTTAGCATCAGCATACTTCATCATACCAAAGTTACTCATTATTTGGCTACTGAACTGGACAGATATAAATGAGTAAAACTAGAAATGCACACTATTTATCAATAATGTTAAACACACAGTGAGATAGGTATTATTGAAATGCACAGATCAGTGTGCAAAAGTATTAACTAAATACAACAGACTTTGAACAATATCTATATGGGTTGATTAGCCCGAAAGTATAAATAAACTAAAACGTGTTCAAGAAGATATACCTAATATTTACGAATTATTATTATGCTACAAAAACTCAAGTTCTTTTATTGAAAATATTCACATTTTTCTCTCAGCCACGCCATGATCATGCCATGTGTTCATTGTTTATGAATATGGTGTCACTTAAGCATTGAATCATTATTTTTTGAAAGATATAGTCTCATAACTGCAATGGTGTGTGCAAACAAATTGAGTAATACGCTAATGCCAATCAAAACGTCAGAACTATATAAAACCAGAAGTAAAAGTATTTTTCTAGACATACGTCTCAAGTCACTGGGTGTGGAGGACCCTTAGAATGTTGATTCTAAATTGCTTGAATCATGGCCTAAGGAATTGGATGAGACCACAATGGGGAAGTTTTACATTGGACTATACAAGAAAACATTTGAGAAACCATCTGGTTAAAACTTTACTTAATACATGTATACAGGAAAATGTCCTTCTCTTCTTCATGTATAAGGTCATGTTAGCCATATTGATATTGAAAAAAATACAATGTTGTGTAGAATCAGAGATCCCATTGGATTAGGACGGGGCCATAACATGAGGTCATAATATAAGAATCTCAGTCTTCTTGAGATCAGCAAGGCTAAGTTGCTCAGGTTAGCGTTGTTGCCCAAGAGCCTCTTGTATTTTTGTTCTTGTCGTTTTTTTTTAACCTTTTCATAGATGACTAAAATGCAACATATTGTTTTCAACAAATGATTAGTTTATTATAGTCTCGAAAGGTTTTTTGATAATTTTCTTTCCTTTTCATTGTAATGGTAGTGTCAAGTCTTGATACGCTTTTATGAAGAACACTTCTTGGAAATGATAAAGATTTATCATTGATGTAATGATCTAAATTTGAATTCAGTTGTTCTGATAATATGCTACAACTTAACAGCTCATTTTTTTTACTGTAGATTTTGTATATGATAGCAACCAATTGCAGCTCTTTGAATTCCTTTAAAGAGTACATGTAACACAAAGTGATCGATTTTTGTCCCCTCAGAGCTATAGTTCCAGTTAATTATACTTGTAACATTGAGGATTAACGATGAGCATACAATGTCAAGAAAGGACATGTTTTTAAGATAACTTAATTTGCATTGATAAAAAATTAGTGTTTAAGAGCCATTCTCTGTAACGACTTGAACTTTTATATAGAAGCTGTGGCAGGCATAGTCTCAGAATTTCTCCAAACTCTCTTTGATAAAAGTCTTTGATACCGTAAACTCAAATCAGGCAAAAATTGGTTGCTACGTGACTTGGTTACCATGGCAACATGTCTGAAAGTTTGAAAAATGGCATTTTTCAACATGTTCAGAGTCCCACAGTTAACGTTTGCAGCAAAGCAAACAAGTGGTAATGATTGTTTCTGAAAGTTGAAGGCCTGATGTCTTAAATGCATGATAAACATGTTTGGTAAATCAACTATTACATATGTTACTATGAAAACAAAGTATTCAAAAGTAATAATTTTGCTCATTTAATTTTATAACATCATACACTTAAGAATAAAAAAAATTATAGGTTGAAATACAAGCAAATAATAGACAAAATATCCTTGTAACATATACCATGGAAGAAATATGATATTTCTTATAGGTTGGCAATGGTTGCCATGGTTTTAATACCAAGAAGGGATTTTAAATTTACTCTCTTAGTGATTAAATCTAATCCTATCTTTTTAAAAAGCATATTTCTATATAACTAATGATCAATTTTTAAAGATGTTCATGTGACCCTAATTCTCACATTTCAAAAAATGCAAATTCAATTCTTTAAGTAGAGCGTTGCAATGGAAATAAGCCGAAAAATATGCATAAAAATCTGAAAAATATTCTGTTTCCTTGGATACGTACCCTTGTATGTAGATTCCCAAAGGTTTTATGATTGGTAATTATGAACAACTAAACTGACTTTCAATTTTGACTGCCACCCAATCTCTAACTGGATGCAAAAAGCTGGCACATAGGGTTTAATATTGATATAAAATTAACAAAATCGAACATTTTCCCTTCTTGGTTACCATAGCAACAGTGTTGTATTTTTCAACAAACGTTATCAATATATGATATTCAACTTTAGTTTTACCAGATAATTACTATTCAAGGTGAGTCAAATAATATGTTTCTTGAATAAAAGGTAAGTAAATTCCTAAGGCAGCAAAAAAAATATCACTTTAAACAACGGTGTTGCAATGTCCTAAGGATATATATGTGCCAGTCATGAAATTTATTGTTTTTCCTGAAGATAGTAGCATTAACCCAATCTTAGCAACACATTTTGGATGGTAACACTGTGTTACCATGGCAACCATGAAAGTTATTTTTAGAATAATATTGCCAATACCTAATTACTTAAGGTCAAATTTTTTATTGTTTTTTTCTTAGGTTGTTGATTGAGTTTGATCATTTAACACCTATCATTAGTGAATATTGAGCGTTTTTCTGCATTTTTCAGCATCTAAAATGTATTCCAAATGTGCCCATGGTTACCACTTACTTAGAGATAAATTCTAAATAGTTTTTTATAGCATAAGTGGCAACAAGGTGTCAGGTTTTGGGGAGAATGGTTTGTTTGTTATTCTTATTCTTTATTAAGGTTTAATAAAGATTCAAAGTAGCTGAAAATCTCAATTTTTTCAACTTTTCTGGCTGTTACCATGGCAACCAAGACACATAGCAACGAAATTTTATTTGATATATGTTTCTGGTGTCAAGTTGTAATAATGGGCAAAGTTTCATCAAAATCGGTGACCATGCGTGGCAAAGAAGTTTAAGTGGTTACAGAGAATCGCTATTAAAAAGCAAGAATTTTGGAAAAACTCAAAACTCTAAATATGTAGTATCAGGTGGATTCAAAACATGTCTGTAAAAAGTAACATCATTAATGAGGGTTAGTGGTCTAACCATGCAAATATTAACCAGGTTATCAAAATGAGGCTTTCTTTTTTTTGAGTGTTTCTATTGTGAATGTTGAATATTTCAAATAAATTTAAAGTTTCTTAGAGTTTTCAATATAGGAAGGCATTTTATACACATAGCATACAAAAGTTATAACTAAAATCTTTCCATTCAGAAAAGCTACATTTTTATGGCTTTACATCCAAAGTGATATTGGTATTTAACAATGGATACCAGATCTACAGTTTTATCTGTAATCAGTTTAAACTAATTACCAATTTTAATTCCAAAATACATGAACTCAGGATTTTCAAATATCAACACACAATTTAGCATTTACAGTATTAAAATCATAGCACACAATTATACATTAATATTTCCATGCTTGCTTTGTTTACTTCTTCAGGAAATAGAGAAGTATTTTGGGGAGTTCTGGAATGCTGTACCAGATGAGGACAGAGATTGGTTAAGTGAGTCTCTGAATGATCGGGAATATGCAGTAGGTCTGAGGGAACTTAATGATAATACCAAGGAAATGCTGGAGTCAATGAAAAAGTCCATAGTGGAACTATTTACAGATGAGAACAATACAAAAATTGAATTGCCTTCTTCATGGGCTTTAATGGAGCAGTTATTATATGAAGGATCCTGGAAGGTTTTGTCCCTGGGTGAAATCTGGAAGCTCAACTCATCTCTTCCCGATGAATACCAAATCAAAAGTGGGGAGGAAATGTCTAAGTTTTTAAAGTGCTTCCATGATAATGGCCTTCTTTTGAATTTTGAAGAAGATGAATTGAGGAAACATGTTATTCTAGACATTCAGTGGTTTGCTAATGCTTTTAGTAAGGTAATTGCTGATGAAAACCACATCAATAAAGATTGTAAAAGGAAATTAATCAAAGAGTGGAAATCCTTTAACAAAACAGGGGAACTTAAAAATAAAGTGATAGATGCTTTGTGGAAAGATGAACCCTCGTACTTGAAACACAAAAGTGAAATTATGCCGTACATGGAGAAACTTCAAATGCTGGTACCTTTGAATGCATTTGAGGCTGTATCAGAAGGCGGCATGTCATGGTATGTCCCATGTATGAACAAAAAGCAGTTTAAAGCTGACTTCTGTGAAGATAAATGGGAATGCTCCTCCATTTTATGCTTTCGGTTCACTTCCTTTGCCATGTTCGTGTTCTACAGACTGGTAGCATACTGCATGAGTTTTCTAAGATGGAGTGTTGCAAAAGATGAAGATAATGAGGGAAGTCCATGTCTTTATCAAACAGCGGCAGTGTTTGATCACAATGCACACACTGTTGTTATTGGCATATGCAATGATGACATTCAGTTGCAAGTGTTCAGAATCAAACCATTAACTGTAGACAAAGAAGTATCGAATGAAATTGGAAATTCCGTTGATAAAACAATAGAAAAACTGACAGAAACATTTATTGACACAAAAATATTCCACAGAGGATACAAATGTCAAAACATTATTTGTAATGAGAAAGATATATCTTTTACCCTTGCAAGTGAGCTCTCCAAAATCAAGGCTAAAGAAATTCAGTGCAAGTGTAAACTTCGGGAGAAACATGTGATAAATGTACAAAGAACTCTAGGATTCTGGGAAAAGGTAACAATTATTAATCTTTATATCCCCAGGCAAACAAAAAAATGAACAATTAGAGGTTGACCTTTGACGCCACCTTTTAATGGAGAAATATAGTAAGCTATACTTCATTCTTAGATTGCTGATAATCTAAGGATAAATAATGATATTGATTAATGCCCCAAGTCTCTTAGCAAACCATATTTTAGGTAACAAGTCTCTCAAACCTGTTGCTATTTGCCTTTGTACATCACTAAGCATTGTCTGTGAACTTTTGAACATGTTCAGCCTCTTTTCAAGAACTGCTGAACCAGTTTTGGTAGATTACATGTATGGATAGAACGGAACAAAAATTGTGAAATCCAGAGGGTGGATCCAATAAAATTGATTCAGTTTTCAAAAATTGTGTGTTCCTCTGGACATCTTAGTCATGTTAATAGTAGGAAAACTGTTAGCTTGATTATAATATCCAGTGAAATTTTTGCAAAGTTTGTTACATTCATTGCATATTTGTTAAAATAAATATCTTCTTTACTGATGTACACCCAGTAGACGAACTGTTTAAATGAGTCAAATGAGTTTTCAATCTTTTACCAAAATTATGCAATTTACAGTCCACTGGCTCATGGTTTAGGTCCAAGGGTTTTACAGACTCAGTGATATCTAATGGTGAATTAAAATCTTATTAACCTAATTTTCCTTACTTGACCTACAACAGGGCCGTTTTAGATGGTCATCATGTAATTTTAAATACTTTTACAAACTCTACTAACTCTAGGTTTAGCTTTGCTAAATACATTTGCTAAATACATTTGGATTAATCAAATGAACTAAGATTGATTCTGTTTCAAACAACGTTGGCTATTTTCAGCATTTAGTTTTTAGATTAAGATGGGTTCATCACTATAACTATGGTTTGTTTCAGAGAGAGGCAAGTGATTCCAGTACTCCTGGGGCCTCTGGACAAAACCTAGGAGGCCGATCTCGATTTGCAAAACTTGGAATGGCTACAAACGATGTCTTAAATAAGGCATACAGAGATATTCTAGAATCAGAAATTCCCCCATCTGATATTGAGAACAAGGTGAATTCATTATCAAACAAAAAGAGGATGAATCTGAAGCTGAACCCAGATCAAGAAGATCTTTTGAAAAAAGCAAAAAATTCTGGATATGTGGAATTTGATATTTCATTAACATACAAGATGATAAGAAACATTTGTTCAACGATCCCTAAACCAGCAAAAGGAAAGTGGGGAGAAGAGCCTGCAGCAGGAGAGGTGACAGTGGGTGATGATGTCGAGAGAATTAGGTTAATCCGAAATAGATTGGCTGCACACGTGAGCTCAGCCTCCACCCTTCAGGCAGAATTTGACGACACCTGGTCGATGATGTCAGATATCTGCCAAAGATTGGAAACCTTCACTGGGAAGAAATACTTGGATGATCTTAATTCCATTGAAAAACTGACCTTAAGAAAAGAAGATGAGGATGCTATTATTAAAAATGTCAAAATGCAAGAAATTTGGGAAAGGATCAAATCAAATATGCAAGAATTTGAAACAGTGCTCAAGCCTAATGAAGATGCTACAAATTAGGTGTTAGTAAAATACAATGTAGAATATTAAAGAATCATTTGTAACCTAAATTTGGGTTACTGTAAACAACTAATTTTTTTAAACTTTGTAGAATTAATGAATATCATATGTAATTGAGCATCTGGTATTTTCAGGCTAATTTTTCAAATCTAATTTTTTTAAGGATTCTTGTCTAAACATAAAATTACCGTTCACGGTAGCTCAGTCGGTAGAGCGCTCGCTTCGTGATCGGGAGGTCGTGAGTTCGAATCTCGGCCGCGACAGACCTAAGTCGATAAAAAATAGGTAGCAACTGTTCCCTCGCCATGCACTCGGCACTTTGAAGTGAAAGTTGCGGGTCCTTCGGATGAGACCTTAAAAACCGAGGCCCCGTGTCACGGTAGGCGTTGGCACGATAAAGATCCCTCACTGCTCAATGGCCCTGAATGCCGAGTAAAGGTCAAAATTTGAAGCCCTTCACCGGTATATGGGGACGTCTCTATATGAGTGAAAAATTCTCGAATGGGACGTAAAACAATATACAATCAATCAATCAATCTAAACATGAAATTCAATCAAGGTACTTCAGAGGCTAATACATTGTAAGAATTGAAATATAGTTTGTGCTTGGAAATGTGCCTTGACCTAGTTATTAAATGAAATGACATCCAAAGATCCTATTGTCCTTAGGGTTGAAATAGGTACAGAATATGACATATGAAGACAAGATTAAGAAATGTAATATTCTTAAAGAAAAAAACAAACTTTTGCTGAAAATGTGGAAAAGGTCATATATTGCATACAAGCAACTTAGTCCAAGATGTGTTTGATAAATCTATGCCAATTGTGTATCGACTCATATGCTTAGTTTAAAATGATGAACAGTGCATAAAGATCTCTGACGTTTCCACAACAGGCTATAAGTGAATATGTATAAAAATTTGTGTTTAATTAAGGCCTCATAAATGCGGGAAACCTATAGAAATTACATCGTCCGTCTGTCTGTCCTTCTGTCAACCCTCTTGCGATGCAATATCCTAACGGGTTTCATCCCTATAATTTTCAATCTATCGCTAGTTTAGAAGAAGGGAAGGAGTAATTACTTGGGGGGGGGGGGGGGGGGTATCGGTGTGTCTGTCTTTATAAATGCCTGTCTGTTAGTACTGTATTCATACTCTTTGTACATCTTTTGTGATCAATAACCCAAAAAACATCATTATTTATCAAAACTACATACAAAAGGAGTTATTTCTAAGGGTGAAAATGTGAATAAAGTCGTCGGTCTGCCTTTCTATAAGCAATTTTCTTTGGGTGTAATATTTCAGTTGTCACCGTAATTCCTTCAAGTTTTGTACATCAAGAGCAGGAAAATGATCCGTTACCTTTGGCAATACTTATTATAAAGTCATGAATTTGAGCATACTGCATATATTTAAAGAACTGGGTACGTTGAGACCGATTTATGACCCTTTAAAATCGGCAAAAAATGGAACGCACGATTACCATTTATCAATTGTATTAATTATCTGTTAAGATTTCCCTGTGTGTGAAATAGGAATATTTTCTCAACTCACGTGCCCTTTCATTTATATATAACGTTCAAAACCGGTCTAATATTCCGGAATTCCCCTATTTTGACGTTTTCCTCCTCTTCAAGTCTATATTTCGATATGGCCGCATCCGAGTATGTATGCGAAATTTTGCAGAGAGAATAACTAATAAATGATTTAAAATGGATCAAAATGTGAAGAAATTTAAAAAAGAAAAAAAAGCGAGATGTTTCGCGCCGAAAACGGAGAGAATCAGCGTGGCACGAACCATCTCAGTGAGAAACAGAATTGGCGCGAAAAATCCAGGATTCTTAATTTTAAGGAAAATGTTGCTAAATTTATGCATGTACCGTGTATTGATGAGTTAGCACGCACCGTCGACAGGTCACATCTGCCTTTTGTATTGATCAGGCAGACGGAACAATTGGTAGTCAAATATAGTGTAAAGTCCCCGATCCTGAAATGTTTCCGTTACGAGTTTTCTTGATATGTATTTTGTTTATGTTTCCGCCCGAGCAGAAATGTCGATTTTCAAATGAGCTTGAACATATTAAAGCCGCACAGGAGTAAGTAAGTGTTCATCTAAATACATAAAATTTCAAGAAAACTGATGTTAGGAACATATTTGAATTGTTTTATACCTTATGATGCTGCTAAATTACATGTTTGAATAATCAAAATACAGCGTGAACGGAAGTAAGAAATTGAAACTGAAAAAGTCTCCGAAAATATAGAGTCCACGCATGAGCACACACAAAAAATGTCAATTTTTTCGGCAAAAATCATGGGTCTACAAAAACTGTCCGTGCAAAGTTTTGGAAAGTATTGCATTTATGCCTGTACTCTGAAATGCTACATAAAAATCTTCGGAAGAGATCGTATTTGTCAGATTTTAGATTCTATTTGCAAAAAAAAGAGATATTTACTTTCACAGTTCAAATCCAATCAATTACAGAGAAAATGATACTTTTGAGAAGTAAATAATTATGTTTTCCTGATATCTAACTATAGACCCGTTTCATTGTTGAGCTGTGTCGGTAAAAATGTTCAAAAGGGTTGTGTTTCAATATATTTATAATTATTTTCATGACAACAATTTTTTTTAGCTCACCTGAGCCGAAGGCTCAAGTGAGCTTTTCTGATCGAAATTTGTCCGTTGTCTGTCGTCGTTGTTGTTGTCGTTGGCGTTGTTGTCGTAAACTTTTCACATTTTCATCTTCTTCTCCAGAACTACTGGGCCAATTTCAACCAAACTTGCCACAAAGCATCCATGGGTGAAGGGGATTCAAATTTGTTCAAATGAAGGGCCACGCCCTCTTTCAAGGGGAGATAATAGAGAATTTGTGAAAAATTCATAGCATCTTTTAAAAATCTTCTTCTCAAGAACCACAGGGCCAGGAAAGATGAAACTCATGTGGAAGCATCCTCAGGTAGTGTAGATTCAAGTTTGTTCAAATCATGACCCCCGGGGGTAGGGCGGGGCCACAATGGAGGATCAAAAATTTACATAGCAATATATAGGAAAAACCTTTAAAAATTTTCTTCTCAAGAACAGCAAAGCCATGATAAGTCATATCTATATGTAAGCATCCTCAGGTAGTGTAAATTAAAGTTTGTTCAAATCATGACCCCCGGGGGTAGGGTGGGGCCATAATGGAGGATCAAAGTTTTACATAGCAATATATAGGAAAAACCTTTAAAAATCTTCTTCTCAAGAACAGCAAAGCCATGATGAGTCATATTTATATGGAAGCATCCTCAGGTAGTGTAGATTCAAGTTTGTTCAAATCATGACCCCCGGGGGTAGGGCGGGGCCACAATGGAGGATCAAAGTTTTACATAGAAATATGCAGGAAAAATCTTTAAAAATCTTCTTCTCAAAAACAGCAAAGCCATGATGAGTTATATTTATATGGAAGCATCCTCAGGTAGTGTAGATTCAAATTTGTTCAAATTATGACCCCCGGGTGTAGGGTGGGGCCACAATGGAGGATCGAAGTTTTACATAGCAATATATAGGAAAAACCTTTAAAAATCTTCTTCTCAAGAACAGCAAAGCCACGATGAGTCATATTTATATGTAAGCATCCTCAAGTAGTGTAGATTCAAGTTTGTACAAATCATGACCCCCGGGTGTAGGGCGGGGCCACAATGGAGGATCAAAGTTTTACATAGAAATATATAGGAAAAATCTTTAAAAATTTTCTTCTCAAAAACAGCAAAGCCATGATGAGTCATATTTATATGGAAGCATCCTCAGGTAGTGTAGATTCAAGTTTGTTCAAATCATGACCCCCGGGTGTAGGGCGGGGCCACAATGGAGGATCAAAGTTTTACATAGAAATATATAGGAAAAATCTTTAAAAATTTTCTTCTCAAAAACAGCAAAGCCATGATGAGTCATATTTATATGGAAGCATCCTCAGGTAGTGTAGATTCAAATTTGTTCAAATTATGACCCCCGGGGATAGGGTGGGGCCACAATGGAGGATCAAAGTTTTACTTAGAAATATAAAGGAAAAATCTTTAAAAATCTTCTTCTCAAGAACAGCAAAGCCATGATGAGTCATATTTATAGGGAAGCATCCTAAGGTAGTGTAGATTCAAATTTGTTCAAATCATGACCCCCGGGGTTGGGTGGGGCCACAATGGAGGATCAAAGTTTTACATAGCAATATATAGGAAAAACCTTTAAAAATCTTCTTCTCAAGAACAGCAAAGCCATGAAGAGTCATATTTATATGGAAGCATCCTCAGGTAGTGTAGATTGAAATTTGTTCAAATCATGACCCCTGGGGGTAGGGTGGGGCCACAATGGAGGATCAAATTTTTACATAGAAATATATAGGAAAAACCTTTAAAAATCTTCTTCTCAAGAACAGCAAAGCCCTGATTGATCATATTTATGTGGAAGCATCCTCAGGTAGTGTAGATTGTATTGTTCAAATGATGACCCCTGGGGGGTAGGGTGGGGCAACAATGGAGGATCAAAGTCTTAAATAGAAATATATAGGAAAATATCTTCTTCTGAAGAACTACAAAGCCATGATCATAAGTCATTTTGATAAGGAAGCATCCTCAGGTATAGTGTAAATTCAATTTTGTTCAAAAGATGACCCCCGGGTGGGGCCCAATGGGGGATTGAAAATTTTACATAGGAACATATAGGAAAATATCTTCTTATCAAGAATTGAAAATCATGTTAAGTCATTTTGATATGGAAGCATCCTCAGGTAGTGTAAATTCAATTTTGTTCAAATGATGACCCCCGGGGCAGTGGTGTATCCAGGAATTTCATAAAGGGGGGGGGGCAGTAGAGGCATTGGGTCTGGGGGCTGCATTGAAGCCCCAGTGGGTCTAGAGCAAGGCCCTGGTGAGGGTGGGGGAAGGTGATGAATTCTTACAAAGAAGAGATGTTTTTTCCTTGATTTTAGGATAATGGACATATAAGTTCTATGTAAAAAAATTAAAGCAGGGGGGGGGGGGGGACACACCCGGCTTGCCGGCCCTGGATCCGCCTTTGCAGGGGTAGGGTGGAGCCCAATGGGGGATCGAAAGTTTTACATAAGAACATATAGAAAAAATATTTCTTCTCAAGAACAGAAAAACTATGTTTAGTCATATTGATATGGAAGCATCCTCAGGTAGTGTAGATTCAAGTTTGTTCAAATGATGACCCCTGGGATAGGGAGGAGCCACAATGGGGGATCAAATTTTTACAAAGGAATATATGGGAATTTTTAAAAAAAATCTTTTCAAGTACAACAAAGCCATTTGTTAAATTGACATGGAAGGTTCCGGTTGTTTAAAATTCAAGCCCCCCCCCCCCACCCCCCACCCCAAGGTAATCTTTTCAATACTGAACTGATTTGTACTTTTGCCTAACCAATGTGCTCAGGTGAGCGATGTGGCCCATGGGCCTCTTGTTATAAATAGCAGCCTGGTTTTTTAACTGGTCACTCAACAGTATACCTATGACAATATTGTTAAAGCTATTGATGATAAGGAATTTTGCTGTATGATATTTTGTGATCTTTCAAAAGCATTTGATCGTATTTGGCATAGAGGTATCTTATTTAAACTTGCCGGTAAAACATGGGATTAGTGGAAGTTTGTATTAAATGGCTTGAGAATTATATTGAATGTAGGTATCAAAGGGTGACGTATCATAACTTGTTATAAACACCCAAACCCTTACATGCTGGTGTTCCTCAGGGCTCGGTTTTAGGACCACTTTTGTTTTTATTATTTTTGTGAATGATGTTGCTGATAATATGGTTGCTTTTTGTAAACTATTAGCAGATGATTATTCTTTGCAGCATCCGTCTCATTATATGAAGATTATTGAAAGAGACTTAAACAAAGATTTAAATGCAACGGAACTTGGTCTAAAAATGGTTATTGAAATTTAATTCCTCTAAAAACTAAAGCAGTAATGTTTAGTAGAAAGAAAAACAGAGAATTTCTTAAGCTTCATTTTCAACAATGCCAATTGGTCTTCATCTCTGAATACAAACACCTCGGAGTAATTTTTCACACGACGCTAGCTGGTCACTGCATATTGAAAATCTACTGTCTAATGCCTACAAAAAATTAGGTCTTTTGAAAAAAATAGAATTTAAAGTAAATCGAAAAACTCTCTCACGCTGATTCATTGAGTGCAGCAGAAAATGAACGTCTCTTTTCTTTTGTTCAAACATTTATTAAGCTTTACTAGTAGATTTCCTTGTTAGCATTAATTAATATGTTAGTATATGTATATACACAAAATTACATGTGTCTATATTTATCTGCAAAATCCATCGATTTTATATTTAAAAAACTTTATATTTAACTGTGACAATTTAAATTTGTAATATTCATGTAAGGAGAGGGCTAATAAGTTTTCAGAACTTGTGCCCAATCCCTTTGTAATTATAAATTACAACTAGACTCTTGTTGCCATGGCAACAAAAAGGTCTTCCGTTCCTATATGATACCGTTTGCATTGTTTTTTTTTTTATGTAGAGAAACGTGTATAGTATGTAATAATTAAGTTGTAAAGAATCTAAAATTTGTCATTTCGGTACTTGCAGTCCATTGATTTTTACTGCAAAAATGAGTGTATCTGTTGTCCTCATATATGATATTGTATAATTTTTTTTTATTAGTAGAAGCATATTTAAACTATTTCTAAATTTAAAAGTTAAATGGGGGGGGGATATCAAGAAAACAACCTGTCAGTTCTTATAGAACTTTGATTTTCACTACAAAAATGATAGTATCACGATATGAAGAAAATGACGCATTTCATGACGTCATAATGCATTGGCTAGCCAGAAAATTACGTCATTTTTGATAGATACGCAGTCCTCAAAGGTCTCAGGCCCGTAGGAAGCAATTTCAGTTGGGGGGGGGGGGGGGGGGCACAGCCATACATTTTTTAGTTGGCACTACCAAAAATTTCCTGACAAGCAAAAAAAAAAAAGGTCATCAGGCGTTTTTATTGAGGGGGCACAAGCATATAGTATCTATGCTTACTATAGTAATCTATATATCGGCAAAATTATTGGGGGGGGGGGGGCACGGCCCCCCGTACCCCCCCTCCCCGGTTCCTACAGCCATGGTTCTAAATGATATTTAATGCATGGTCAACTAAAGCCAAGCAGTTTCAGTTTTTCTGAAATTCACAGGGCCAAAAAAGGACCTTAGTGAACCTTGTTCTTTAATATTGAAACCATTATACTAGCGCAATGTACCAGCAATCGTCGAAGTTTATCTTGCACTCATTCCCTGAAGTAACAAGTGTCAGGCAGGTTAATCTTTTTTTCTTATAGTGTGGAATTATAAGATGAAAACTAGCCAGCTAAATTTTGTGCAAGTACTAGTAGATTTACATCGGATTTGTTACTTGAGTTTTAACAATAACTGATAGCAGAGAAAATAGTCTGTTACTGATAAAAACTAAAAAAAACTATTGTGTTTACTTCCTTTATTCTTTATGCATTCAACTTTCTATTCTATGCAATTCCAAATTCAGACATGTCCGTGTTATCTTTTTCTGTACTTCTACACTACTGCATCAGACCATTTGTGAAAGGCGGGTCAAGATAATTATTTCGTGCCAAACGTCACGAGTAAATCTTCGCGCCTTTTCTTTGGAATGTGTCTTCAATTGAATAAGTGTACATGATAGCTTCAATGAAATTTTTAAAAAATATGTTGCTATAGCCTGATTTTCTAGCCTAAGAATGTATATTTATCACACTGTACATATAGCATACCGTATACGGACAAGTAACATAAATGCAACGCTAAGTTTTCTTACACATTTTATATTCCTCTTTACCCCAAAAGTGGATTATTCCAATTAGTAACACATGAATGAAAAGACTGGAATGTTTCGCAACAAAACACGTCTCGCCATATGACGCTCAAGGAATCTGATACCTATTATGTTCAGTAACTTGCATCTATGAAGGAATATTGCCCTACTATAATTAAAGAAAAATATCATTGAAGTTTATTTTTCTCTCATTTGAAATTGCTATAGGTTATTCAATCAACATGAGAAAGTAACAAATTCTACTTTCAAAATACAATTCGGCAACTCGCCAATTTATGATACAATTGCTTAGGTATCTAGCTACATATACATTTGTACCAACATGTTTTCTTCGTTTTGTCATAGCACAATTGCATCCACGCACATCAATTAGTGCAAAATTAAACTGCAAACTCTTTATGAGGGAGTAAAAAGACATGCTGATATTGTGCCGTCAAACACCGCTGCTCTGACGTCGAACGACATAGCCCCCCCCCCCCCTTAAAGATAAAATCCTATATTTGAGCCCCCAAAAGTGAGAAAAATTCGGACATTCTTTGGATTGAATCCGGATCGTCCACGTGAAAATTCAGCTATCAAACATCATCGCTTAAAATTGAAAAATGATAAATATTAAGAGTATGGGTTAATCAATTTTTAAACAAACTACATATTTAGCATTCTTGTAAGATTCTTTATTTAGCCTATCAACATCATAAAAAAATAATGAAAAACAAAAAAGTTAAAAAAAATTACCCTTTTTAAATCACTTCCTGTGACGACCGGAAGTGACGACGACACACGAAATGTTTCCATCACACATCTACAAACCAAATTCTATCATACCTGAAAGTTTCAGACTCCTACCTTTAACAGTTTTTGAGAACATTCATGGACTAGATTTTTAGTGTAAAAAGTGAAAAATCGTAATAATTCCCGACCAGAAGTAAATTTTTCCAAACTTTTTTCAATATTTCAAAATGGCATGAGATAACACATCATTCCTGAAAATTTGGCTGAAAATGAATGAGTAGTTTTTGAGATATCGCGATTTGAAAAGGTCAAAAAAATAAAAATGAAAAATTAATAATAACTAGATGCGTTTCTTGTTGCTAGGGCAACAAGTGGTCTTCCGACCGAACTTTTCTCCATATCGCTATGCTACCTCACTTCATTTAATACTTTATTGAAGGTATTTTTTGTTTGCGTTTATGTAACACAGTCTTTCAACATAGATCATGATTATTAAAGGATTTCTGTAGAATCCCTGTTAAAAAGCTTTAAAAAATAAGCAAAAACTATCATACATGTCTTCACAGAGAAAAATATCATTTACAACTGAAAAAAGAGAGAAACAATCTCCCGCCCAAGCAGGATTCGAACTCGCAACAATACGAGAAAGTTTGAATCGGTCATATCTTTGCAATAAATGCATCAATCAAAATGATAAAAACATACTTAGAACTCTTAGAAGACTCTCTATTAACCCTGTAAATCCCAGAGAAAAATATTGAAAAAAAAGTTGCAAATTTAACATTTTGGAATTCACTTCCGTTTGCGACCGGAAGTACGAACGACGAAAAATAATAGTCGATCACCATATCTACATTTGATGCTCTATCACCTCAGCAAGTTTTATATTCATATCTTATCATATATGTCGGAAGACCTTAATAATAAATTCTAAACTAATTGTTCAGAGAACAATTAGAGGCCTTTCCACCTTTTTAAGTGTTTCCGCGTGTCATTTGGGCTGAAAAAAAAAGGAAAAATGCAAAAAAAAAAAAAAAAAAAAAATGAAAAAAAAGGCTCCTCCAGCTGAAATCGGACTCAAAGCCCTTGGTTTGAAAGGCAGGTGCGCTAACCACTCTGCTACACATTGCGATAAAATTGGTAAGTTAAAAGTTCAAGAGTATAAAATAAATACAAACGTACTTTTTAGAATCGGTAGGGGAAGAAAGAAGTTTCGTAAAAGGAAATAGTTCCCGAACTTGCAAGCAGTATATAAAATAACAAGGGACGGGCTGCGTGAGAAAACGTTAACACTGTTCCCTAATGAAAATGTATTAATGGACTGTAGCCCGATTCATCGACATTGTGAGCATGCTGAATTTTTTGAAAATAGCTTTGTTGTAAGCTTAAAAGATCGGGTTCGGATTTTAACATTTCTGACTGAATATCCTGAAATAAATATGAAACATTAAACAAGCATTTCTTTGGGTTAAATTAAATATGTGTAGCACAAATTAAACTCCCAACATGCATTTTTAGAAGGGAAACACGACAATGAAAGCGAGAATTGTTTTTAATATACCGAAAATCGTTATTTCTGGAAACTGATTAATTCTAAATAAAAATCAAATAAATTCCAAATGTAAAAGAAAGAGAGAATGATTGGTATTAAAATGTCGTATCACATCAGGAGAATCAAATGCACTAACGACATCTGAAGAAATAGCCGATATAAGGTTTAGATCATTTCTTCGTTCACCTGCACTTTAATTTCAAACACAACAGAACTTGTAGTTTTTGCCGTAAAACTTCATGACTTCTATAAACTTACAAGACTCACCGTAAAACTCCCCAGAAAGTTTCTCTGAGGTCTATACTACATTTGTACGAAATATGGTGTCGATCCGAGGTCTGGTTTGAATTTTACAGAAATATCCTACGTTGTTTTTTTTAAAGAAGGGGGGGTGAATTATTTATTTTATGCCTCTTTTAAACTAAGACTTGTAACTACTTCCACATCCGTAAGCCTGATTGTGACCTTTGGGTCAAGTTCAAAGGTCAAGGTCAAAGTCATTACCAAAAAAAGGAAATCTTTACTTTTTATGTTTTTACCTGATACTGGAGCTGGATGCATGTCCTTACTTTTCATTTGACCCAATGTCAAGGTCAAAGTTCAAGGTCATTTGGTGAATTGCTATATTTTACACACGTATAAGGAATTTCTTATGTTTTTAAATGACCTTGACCTTTGACCTTCACCTATATTTTAAGGTCAAAGTCAAATATACTGATGCAGTTGGTCCCATGTCTCTAGGATACACCGTTTTAAAAAAAAGTTCATTAAATGTAAGCAGCGTAAACTTTCAGGGGCAGTAACTCATACAAGGGACCAAAGAATGCTTTCGCAATGATAGAATGAAGAGAGTACTAAATGAGTCAAAGACACTGATGTAGGTTTGGAATCTCTACGGTTTACGGTTTTGGAGGAGTAGCAATAACAAGGTTTTATTGCGAAAGGGGTGACAACTTTTGAATGGGTCAAGCTTTGGGGACAAGAATGAAATCCTTAAAATAGTTTTAGAAGGACATATTATAGATGCAAAGATATTCATTATATGTCGAAAGGTTTTCTACAGAATCTCTGACAAAAAAGCTTTTAAAAATCAGCAAAAACTACCATACATGTTTTCAAAGAGAGAGAAGTCATTAGCAACTGAAAAAAGAGAGAAACAAAGAAAAAAAAATTAACTGCCTCCAGCGGGATTCGAACCCCAGACAGTGGGACAAAGTTTGGATCGGTCATATCTTTGCAATAAATGCACGTATCAAGATATAGAAAACATATTTAGAATTCTTGTAAGACACTCTATAAACCCTGTAAATCCTAAAGATAAATATTGAAAAACAAAAAAGTTGAAAAATTAGACTTTTTGAATTCACTTCCGTTTGCGACCGGAAGTGCCGACGACGAAAAATAAAGGTCGTTCCATATATTGGAATTCGATGTTCTACCTCTTCAGTGAGTTTCAGTTTCATATCTTTAGCCGTTGTCGAGAAAAATGCTGGACAAAATGCCATTTAAAAAATACAAATTTCCCCAAAAATCGCGAACGGAAGTGAATTTAAAAAAAATGAAAAACACGTCTGGAGATATTCACATGATGCATCTTCCCTGAAAAAATCTCTGAAATTTGCCCACTCACAGCTGAGATATCGCCATAACTATGAAAAAAAGAATAATAATAATAATAACTAGATACGATCTCGTTGCGAGCAACGAGAGGTCTTCCGTCCGATTCTGAGAAAAAAAAAGTAAAATCGAGCTGAAAAAAGGAAAAAAATAATTGGACACAAGGGGGATTGAACTCAAGTCGCCAGCATGAAAATCCAACGCGCTAAATACTACGCTATTGGGACAACTGCTCTAAATCTACTTGTATATACTTCTGCAATAGTGCATCTGTCTTAGAATTAAGAAAGGCGGGTCACCATTCATAATTTGGCGCCAAACGCCACGAGTTAATCTTCGCGCCTTTTCTTTGGAATGTTCTATTAAAAAGGTGTGATAGCTTGAATGAAATTAATAAAAGAACGTTCCAATTAGTTACTCTTTCATGAAAGGGTTGGAATGCTCCGCCAAAAAACAAACATAGCTTTACGACGGTCAAGGAATCAGACACCATTTATGTTCAATAACTTGCATCAGATCTTTGAGAAAAAAAATGCATATATATACTTCATTAAGCGATCTTTTAAAATACGGTTTTCTTACCTTTGTCTTTTCTATTAGTTTAATATGACACAAGTGTGCATGGGAAAACAGAGGTCACGTTTTACACTTACTATAGATATTGTCTCTTGAAAAACTATTACTTATAACCATGATTTAATATCTGTTTTTCTATTATGCAAAACAAAAGGTTTTAGATATCGTATTTCATTTGTACATGTAGTCTTCTCTTTTTTTACTTTGAGAACCGGCCAAAACCAATTATAGATGACGTTTGAGAACACATTGGCTTAAAACTGAATTTGACACAGAATTGCAACGTAACTACGACGTGACAATCCATGTATTCTTTAACTTTACTTATAACTATGATTTAAGATCTGTTTTTCCGTGGTGCAAAACAAAAGATAGTAGGTATCTTATTTCATTTGCACATTTAGTCTTTTCTTTTTTTACTTTGAGAACCAGCCAAAACCAATTTTAGTTTGACACAGAAATGCAACGTAAATACTACGTGACAATCAAAACATCCATTTACATTTCATTTATCCTTATGTGACTTTCGTTCAAGCAAACGCTCAGCTGCCTCTTTAACCCCCTACTCGCGAAATGTCGGAGTTGATTGAGACAGCCCCCATTTTGGACCCGCTTCAGATTTTCAAATGTTAATATCTAGAGTTTAGATTTATCAATATTAAAACAAATTATATAGTAAGCATTATAAGAAAGGTCTCTATTAACATTCCAAAAAGAAATGAAAAATTTTAAAAAACAGAAAAGTTAGAAAATTCGACTTTTTAAATTCGCATATGGTAACGACCGGAAGTCCTGACGACGAACGAAAGGCCGCGTCCTGGATAGTACTTAGCACGATCTATAATCCCTGAAAGTTTCACGTTGATATTTGTTACCGTTCTTGAGATTATCCGTGGACAAAATGTCATTTTAATTTCAGAAAATGGTTCGTAACTTGGCACCGGAAGCGAATTTCCAAAAAATCTCTCGGATAAGATAACTTCAGATAACAACACATTGTTTCCGTAAATTTCATGAAAATCCACCCAGTAGTCTCCAAGAAATCGCGTGCACAAAATTAAGTGGGCGGAAAAATAATAATAATAAGAAACAGTAGAATCACTATAAGGTCTTCCGTGAAGACGGAAGACCTTAATAAGAAACAGTAGAATCACTATAAGGTCTTCCGTGAAGACGGAAGACCTTAATAATAGAAAACAGACGGAAAACAATAAGGTCTTCCGAAGGAAGTCGGAAGACCTTAATAATAAGAAGAAGAAACAGTAGAATCACTATAGGTCTTCCGTTGAAAACGGAAGACCTAATAAAATATGTTCAAATCAAGTAAATATGCAAAATAAAAAGGAGATATGTGCAAAATGGAACAGTATATTGTAAGTTAAAAAAATGACTGAATTTTACACAGAAATTATCATTGTGTACGATATCTGAATTGAAAGCGCAAGTTCTCACCATCGTTATTTACCGATTTTTTTTATCACGTACGAACAGACATTATCATGAAAAACATTTATTGAAATGTTATCTATCATTTAAAAAAAAAGAAGAAAATAACTCTTTTAAAAATTAAGGTCACAACAGGTCTTCTAAAAATAAACTTGTTAATATGCTCCGTGGTGAAAAATGCGCATTTTCTGATTAAAATAAATACAATCTGGGTGTTTTCAAAGTAAATTAACGTATCTCAATTGACGGAACGACATAACATTTAAATCAAGGAGACAATATATGAATTAAGAAAATAATTCTTACCGGCAGTATTGAAGTCGATGTCGTATATATCCAAGTCACTATAATGCAAAAGTTGGAAGCGATAAATAAGGCAATATCCACAAAATGATTTGATAAGTGTAATTTTTCATTCAACAAAAATTAAAATAAAGTCACAATGTACTAAATACAGCCATTATGCTGCCGTATATTTGGAGAAAGCGAACGACAATCCATTGTTTACATCGGACGCCATACGCCGCAATGCATGATGGAGCCAAAGACATCGTTTTCGGCGTTCACGCCGTTTTTGGAGTTCGTCAAGACTGTTTATTATCAATGTCAATTATTGTGGGGGGGTTTTTTTAGATCTAGAGGATGGGTCAAAAATTAATTAAACAATGATCCAACACTAGTTATAAAACATGTCAATTAAAATATGATCCATCAATAGCTAGGTTGAATATTTGCAAACTAGGTCATAAAAAAGAACAGTGTATTAAAATTTTCATAACGTCAACTAATTTTAACTAACCGTAGAATTTCTTAAATGCTGACTTTAAACGATGTAAACAGAACAATCCGTAGTGAAATATAACGTACTCGTGCATTTTAAACAATGACCCAACACTAGTTATAAAACATGTCAGTTCGGTGGCACTTCAGAATGAATTAGAAATATGAAAAGGAAGAAGAATGTGTAACAAATTAATTGATGTATGCATATTCCATGTTTTGTTATGCTTTCGTTAAATAATCACATGGAGTTTAAGTTTATCTAAGAGTTTCTAGTCTTCTCTCTTTTTATGTATCAGTTGAAGATGATATATTTAAAATATTATACTTTCATGTAAATTAGTTGAATCTGATTCGTCGAGAAACATCTATTAAAAAACACTTTTACCCGCTGAATAATGAAGCCACACCCTCCAGCGTAGCAACAGTCAACATTGCTTGACGACGGGTGATATTAAAAAAAATAGTGACCGCGCAGAATTTGTATATGTGTTTGTATAAAACATTCAGTATAATATGATAAATATTGCATGTATTTGAGTGTAACATTGAAAATTTTCACCCCTCGAAAACCATTGTAAACTGCGCATCGGTTGACAATAGTTTTCTTGGGTTGAAAATTTTCAATGTTACACTCAACTACATGCAATATTTATATAACAGCTTATAAAAGTTAATACGAAGATATTTTTAACAGACTAATTTCGGGTCAAGCGCACAGGTCAGTGGGTGGTCGGGTCAGCAGGTGCACAGGTAAACAGGTCAGCAGGTGGACAGGTAAACACAAAGTATCTCACAGAGACGCATGGTGATTTTGCTTACACAACACTCTCAAAACCCCTTTCTGAAGGTCATTGATGGTTTAATCCTTGAGTGTGCATTTTCTTTTTCAAAGGATTCAACAGCCTAAAATTTTATGTATTTTTTAATGATATTTTACTTACATGTACATGTTAATAAACATTTAACTTCGTTAATTACTTTTCAATATCTACCTGTATGAATAGAGATTTCTGTTGAGCAAAAGCATTACATAGCATCATGAGCTGTTTCAGGGTTTCATTCTGTATTTCTGTTGGTGTTGGAGATGGCCACTGGTTTTCTAGGGCCTCTGTGATTTTGTGCTGTACAATGTGAAGTATGGCAGAAAGACGCAAAATGTGAGCTGTGACTTTACTAGAAATCTTCAACGTATATTCCAAGTTGCCTACCTGACTTGTCATTTCCATCTTCTCTGTCTTCTTCTATGATAATGAATTGTGTCTTTATTAATTCAATATACATTTACATGCATACTGCCGGAAAGGTCGATTTTTTACTCAAGGTCGATTTGTATTATTTTTCGCATGGTTTATTTTTATCACTTACCAACATAGATAAAAAAAAAAATTACTGCTTAAATTTAAGTAAATAAATAAATCTAAAGCAACTGAAGATTGAGGCAGTTAAATGGTTATTAAGGTCAAGATCTGGTAAATAAAAGGTGCCTACAGGTTTTTCAAATTTGAGAAGCGAGTTCTTTTAATGATCCTTTACATAATAAGGTGTATCGGGACATAATTTTTAGATAAACTCAACGAAAAAACATGTTTTAAGCTGTCATTTTCAATGAAAAATTGAAGAAAGTCAGGTATAAGTTTTGGATTTTTTTTCCATCTTAGAAAAAGAAATGTATCAGTATTGCCCACAATCTCTCGGTAAACGGTTTTCATTATCTTCCTGGCCTTTACTTTAAAATGATATCAAATTGAATATAGGTATTGGGGTTACTTTTGACATGATTTCAAATTGAAGTCCATGAAAATGCTTCATTTTATACAAAATTCTATTACAGCCATAAAGTTTGGGAAAGATTAAGTCTAAATCAATTATGACATCATAATGGATCAACCTTCAAAAGAATAATCTGAACTCATTTTCTAGATATTGGCCTTAACGAGAGATAAAGCTTTTGATTGTACCTTCATAATAGAATGACGCAAAACACAAGCCTTCATGGAGTATTTCAAATATAACAAAATGCAACAAAATAAGACGTAAACATCAAACAAAATGAATAAATTGCATTAGAATGGGAATAACGTTGCCGGTAAAACTCAGTTTGCAGCCGTTAAATCAGCATTAACCGTCACAAAGAAACAAGAAAATAGTTATTCCCTGAATAAATGAATAAATAAATAAATTCGTGACGTTTTACAAGGTGCTTTTAATTTGTTATTAAAATTTTAATTTTCGATATTTATTAAACGATACATCAAAATCCTAAATTGTTCATATATATTATATATGATTTTTTTTTCTTTCTGAAACTAATTTTTCTAAACACTAAGCGCGTTCTTAAAAAATACGAAATAATATTGTTGTGACCTATCTTATTTACTTCGTTTATCTTATTCTTTTCAAATAACTTACTGATACAATTTTTAGAAATACCTTCATCAGATGCATATTTAGAATTCATAAGTTCTGCATAGGAATCAGAAAGCGCCTCGAAGGTTTCCTCCGCCTCCAAGGTTAAACTGTACAGACAAACTTTTACATGTTCATATATGTTTTTGTCATTATATCAACCACTTCTAATAACCCGGTTTCCTTTAGTCTTGGAATCTATGTATTTGTAACCGACGGTGGGTGAAATATAGGCTTGGCAACGAAAAAAAAAATGGAATTGGTTAATGAGATCGTTATCCCCCTAGGCACACCAGTTCCTGCATCAAGGGTCGCGGCTGCATCTATAGGCAACATGAAATTAAAATTTGTCCGGTAACTAAGGTAGACGATCCGCCCTTTCTTTCCCATATCTTACATAGAAGGTCTTGTTCACCTTCACCTTTAGATTGTTTTAGATTTAATCTTACCATAACTGTAGCTCTTTAAAACATCAATTTCTCGCAAAAAATATCTTAAAGTTCTTATTCGGTGACCTTGCCTTTATACAAAGAACTGCTTCTACTTCTCTAAACAATTTTTTTCAAAGCTTTTTAGTAACAGAATGACTCTTTTCTTTTTTTTTTAGAACAAAAGGGGTCAAAATGACGCGAAACTCAGAATGATGACGGAACGTCAAAATCATTTTTACTTGTGACGTAATGAGTTAACATAGGTCCAAAATAGGCCGATGGCTTTTAACGTTTTTGAAAAAAGGCCTATAATGGGCCTGCACCACAAAGAATGTTAAGGTAATTATATAAAGGGCCAGTAAATGAGAAGTGTCTACAGTATACTGAAATTTGAAAAATGAATGAAAAGAGAAAAATAAACAGCAATAAAGATGGAAATTTTTCCATTTCAGACAAATGAAACATATCTAAATAGTCTAAAGTTTCTCATGAAATTGAAATTAATGTTCTTTGCATCCTCTTTCAAATTAAATTAAATTTTAATATGGGTATCAAGATTCAGTTTTACATCATTTAAAATTGAATGCAACGCTTCATTTTCAACATAATTCATTTATTGGCGTTAAGTACGGGGAAGAATATTTATTACAACGACAATTATAAAAAATATATATATGAAAGTTATGTCCCGTTACTTATTTGACTATGGTTAATTTATTTAGCATCATTTAAGACATTCTTTGTCAAATTTGAGAAACCTTTAAGCACATTTCATCTTAAAATTGAATTTTGAGAAGCTTATAGGCACCTTTCACCTTAAATCTGCTTGGGAAGACACGACAACCCTGGATGGATTTTGGTTACCAAAACTTGAAAAAGAAGCGCATTGTTTATACAAATCATCAGATAGTTTTATTTACTATCATGTTTCACGTAAGCGTCTACACCGGAGTCCAATTGATGGAAAACGCTTAAGAGGACGGGGGTGAGGAAGGGGGGGGGGGGGGGCAGGAGTAATTTTGTCTAAATATTAACAGACATCACTGGGCTTCGTAACTTTAGGAAATTTAAACTTTAGCAGGGAAATGATATAATATAATCATTTGTGTAAGTAAAATATCCAATAACGTCTGTAAATTAGGTATGGTAATAATTGTTGTTCTCTTTTACGACAATTTCCAGAGAAAAATATTGCTAGCCATTCGAGCCTAAGCTTTTTTACTAGAATGCACATATTCAAAAATTCTCTGAAGGACATATCATATCATGTTGGTTTTGTAAACATACTAGTATATTATTTTTATCTCGGTTACGATGTTTGTCTAACCTGTTAATTAAAAGGAAACTTAGTCTCTCAATGCCAATACTGCAGTTTTTCAGAAATCAATTATTTTCATAAAATTGATATTAAAGTTCCTGTATTTTAAATCATTAAATTTAAACAATATCTTAAACTAGAAGTTTCTCACGGGATTCACCGAGTTCTTATAGTGTCCTTAGTTTGTTACATTAATCATTAATATTAGCCCTGTTCACAAGGCGAGTTTTACTCATATGCAAATAATTTGTATACGTGTAATTATACTCATGTTAGCATATCTCGCTGTATAAACACACTTGTGCAAAAAAAAAAAAAATGTGCAAAAAAATATCCCTGTAGGCATATTTACACATAGTCAGGGGCAGAGGCAAATCTGTTTGCTCATATGCTCATATGCAAATATTTTGTGCTAGGAGCTTGTGAAGAAGTTTTTCACGCCTCCTACAGATGAAATGATCGGCCTCTTTTTTTACTTCTTAGATTCTCCAACTAGTTTTTCAGAAACTTTATGTTTTCATTTTGAAACTTACTTTATTGTGTTTTTTTCTACTTTTACGCTCAATGAAGGAGCGGATACTTAATATATTTGAGAGAATTCTCTTTCTCATGCATGGAGGCATTCTTATGGCATTAACTGTATAAAGGAAATTTTATATGGATTTACATTTAATTCATAAAATCACACTAGAATGCCTAAACAATTCACTTTTGTACACAGGAGCAAATTTGTTCATGAGTAAATATACCGATGATTATTTACATTTGCAAATATTTTCGTAGATGAACCTATTGAAGAGAAAATATATTCAATTCTGTATGAACTTTTTAGGGGTCAGAGGTCATGGCGTGACCAAATCCACAGAGATGATATCTTGTCTACATATTTCTGTCACGGTGAAACTGGTTTCGGAACTTCTAAGTCATTAAAGCGATGAAAAAGAAAAAAGAAATGAAACATTTATGGTTTTCTTCGTTCAACAAATGATCATAGATCTTTCTTCAGTGTGAAGAATATTTTTAATTAGCCTAAAACCACGCTTACCTTCTAACCCGAAATTCCTTTGAAGTAAACTGAAGACGATACCAGCGTTTTTGGCTTCATATATAAAGAACTAATACAATAATAGTAAGATTATTCTCAGTAGCGATCAATGTTTTTTTGTTTTTGTTTTTTTTTGTTTTTTTATGAACAGATATTTCCTGAACTGAACTGCTAGCTGCTGAACATCAATGTAGGCCCTAAGTATTCAAATGTTGGAGCGAGGCAAACTCTCAAGACCAAACAGCTTCTAGGTCATTGTGCGTCACAACATAGCAATACGGCGGGCCGTTAGTGTAATAAATGGAGTTCTATTCAGAATATTCGTCTCAACTGTAAATAAAAGTAATAAACAACAATGTTAAAAAGTTCATTTCCCAGAGAACTTTTTAACATTGTTATTTACTTCTTAAGTACACTTCTTGCTATGGCTGTGTTTGGATGTCAAAATAAAGCAAAATTGTTACTGGATCCCAATTAAATGTTATTTATTCAAAATAATGAATCGATTGGGTAACAGGCAATGCCTATAAATACCCTCTCTTTACAAGAATCAAAGTTACAAAGTACAATGGACTGAGTGAACATATAATTTATATATATATATATATATATATATATATATATATATATATATATATATATATATATATATATATATATATATATCATAAGGAAATGTATTTAAAAACGTTTTGTTGACCTAATATATTCTTGCACATAATTTGTAATGTTGATGTTCGTTTCATGCGATAACTTCGAACACCCATATAAAAGAGTCTTTAGTTCATACGGTATACCTAGCTCTTGTAAATTTTTTCTTAGTTCATTTCTTTGTATGCTATAAACTGGACAATTCATAAAATAGTGCTCATTATCCTCATTATGGTAATCACACCTAGGACAAGATGAATCAGCTATTATATAATGATTTTTTAAGTGTGCATTAAGGTTACTAGCTTTATTGCCTAATTGACAGTGAAGTATATTCTCTTTTCTGTTACCATAGTTATAATATTTACAACTGCTAAATGGTCGTTTAGTTTTTATTTTTGACTTAAACATTGATAAAGAAGGTGACATTTTTACACCAGAGCTAAGATTATTCCATAATTTTATAGTTGAAGGAATAAAACTATCATAGTAAGATACAGTTCTACATAATGGTAGAGAAAGATTACTTCTGTCTGATCTCAAACTATAAGAATGTTGCACTGGTTGGAAGGGCTGTAATAATTCGCATAGATAATAAGGGGCAATACCATTGACAATTTTATAAAATAATATAAGTTTATGATTTATTCTTCTCTGATGTAATGGCTCCCAACCTAGTTCGTCGTATAGAATAGATCTTGAAGAATTTACTCTTAGACCAGTAATAATTCTTGCAGCTTCTACTTGAACCTTTTCTAACAATTCTGTATTTTTCTGAGAGCAGTTATCCCATACCACATCTGCGTATTCTAAGACAGGTCTAATGAAAGCAAAATATATCTTTATTAGGGAATTTCTATCAAGTGTGTGCTTTAGTAATCTCAAAATATTTAATCTGTTACAAGCTTTTTCGTAAATAGCAGATATATGTTTATTCCAACTACCATCGGACTGAAGGTGAAGCCCTAAATGTATATGACTACTGGATGGTTCAATAATGTCCCCATTTTCTCCAAAATGAATGTATGGAAGAAGTCGCTGCTTTCTTGTAAAATTAACATTAATTGTTTTATCAGCGTTAAAATCTACAGCCCAAGAGTTTGACCATTTCTTTATTTTTTCGAGATCGGCTGTAAGAGATAATGTAGGAGTCATAATATCAGCGTCTACTATAGCAAACAAAGATGTATCATCCGCAAATAAACGGATACCATTATGTATGCCTTCGGTTATATCATTAATGTATAAAAAGAATAAAAATGGGCCTAGCACAGATCCCTGGGGTACTCCTGCATCTACAGTTTTAAATGTTGATGAGAAACCTCCAATATTTACTTTTTGTTGCCTGTCAGTAAGGTAATCTTTAATCCAGCCCAAAATATTATTTTGGAAGCCTATTTTTTCAAGTTTAAAGATAAGTCCTTTGTGCCAAACCCTATCAAAGGCTTTTGAAATATCACTGAATATAAATCTTAGGTCCCGGCCTTTATCGAGATTTGACATAATTTTATCATATATTTCAACTAGTTGATTTACTGTTGAATCACCAGGTTGAAATCCTGATTGGTTTTTTGATAATAATTCGTAGTCTTTTATATAATTAAACATATACTTGAAAAGTATTTTTTCCATAACTTTACAGACAGAGCTAGTGGACATTTGCGAAATAGCGTACAGCGGACGGTGGACTTCGGACTTCACACCTTTGAGAGCGGACCTTTAAAGAGGGGCGGTTAAAAAAGGAAGAAAAAAAAAACAAAGATAAATTTTATCTTCAAATACTAGAGCATAGGCTTTTATATATCATGTTTATATTCAGATATACATGTACATGTACGATATGTATTTATAAATTTTAATTCCACTATATTGACAATCGCATTTAATTGGCACGTTAAGAAAGTAAGTGTGTGGAAAATAAATACACAAGTACATGTATATAATTAAATAATTAGAACACTTACCAAAAAGTTCAATCCACATTATTTAAGACCGCAAGTTCTTTATTAAATACATGTATATAAAACATTTACAAAATATCTATGATATATATACATGGTTTTGTATGCATTAAAATCTCATAATTATGGAATTCCATATACGACAGCCAACTGCTCACTGCTTACTGCCAACTGCTCACTGCCAACTGTTCACTGCTTACTGCCAACTGCCACACATATTTGAATAAATTTTCATATTTATATTGATATTTATGTGAATTTCCATAAAACCAGGCGCGGATCCAGGAGGGGGGGGGGGAGGTTGACATCTTATGCTTCATATCTATGACTTTTCATATCAACTTAACACGGATCCGCGTTTTCGGGGGGGGGGGGGGGGGTCCAAGGTCACTTTTAGTTGGATTAGTATAGGTCTATACATTAAATAACTCTACAAATTCCAGGGGGTGGTCCGGACCCCCCCCCTCTCCCAACGATCCCCCCTCTAGATCCATGTATGTAAAACATAACTTATTTGGGAAAATAAAGAGATATAAATCTTTAATTTGAAAAAAATAGTTCACTATAGAAATTAACGGAAAATGGAAATTTATTTTCAAAACATCTTCCCCCGCGAAACAACAGATCCTTTCTTTCAGTTTTTATTCATTCCAAAGGTTTTGTTGTCTCACGGGGGGGGGGGGGGGGGCACGTGTTTAAAGATTAAAAACAGGAAAATAGTCATTTTATATTACAAATTTTAAATGCATGAGATCACAAATAAAAAATGTACTTTATCACTTTATCAACCTCATATGTTAAATTTTACATAAGTTAAAACATACGGTGAGATTTAAGAGTCATTTATCCATTTTCATTTTCATGAGTATTTGAAAATGGTGATGTTTTCAGCCTGATTTCAATTGATAAAATTTTCTACCCCCTTATGAAAGGAGTTGTAAATAAGAGCAATTAACTTTTTGTCACTGGTTTTTAAAATTAGTACATAATACTAATGAACTTTCCTTTGCATTCAAACAAGTTTTTATGTCCAAATTGCCATTTATATTGAATTAAATTGATGAAAAATGTAGGCGGGAATCGAGAGTTAGTGTGCGTAGTTCTTACAATAATAATAAAATTTGTTGGATTTAGGAATTTTTAAACTGTAAAGGCGAGGAAGGAGTAAATCGGAAGAAGGGGGTGTTTCCTCTTAAAAACAAAACATTTAATTTCTGCATTTCGCTGCAGGCAAATAATTTGATAGCTTTTTTTGATGCGGGTAAAAGGGGGGGGGGGGGTCACATACGACAAAAGAACAAACTTTTAAAAGGGTCTTGAGTAACATTTGTTGGTATGTGTATTTGTAATAGAAATATTATTGAAAGATATAATAACAAATAACTTTTGCCTAGTTTAAAATATCGAGTAATATCTTTCGGGATTTTCTTTTTACCCTAGGAAAAGTACCTATGTGTGGGAATTTTTACATGTGTCTTATGTAAATCGTTTTAATGGCTTATGTTAACTTTGATCTGTTAGATCTGTAAAAAACATTCGTGGTGGTGGTGGTTGGGGGAGGGGCGTAACCACTAAATTTCCAACATATTCTGTATACAGTAGTTCTCCCTTACGGAAGCGTATTAGTGCCACGTAATGTTTTTTTTTTTTTAAAGTTGGTGATTCCAACTTTAAAGTTGGAAATTCCAACTTTAAAGTTGGCTTTTCCAACTTTAAAATTGATAATTTCAACTTTAAAGTTGGCTTTTCCAACTTTAAAGTTGGTAATTCCAACTTTAAAGTTGGTAATTCCAACTTTAAAATTGGAAATTCTAACTTTAAAGTCCTAGGGTAAAAAGAAAATCCCGAAAGATATTACTCGATATTTTAAACTAGGCAAAAGTTATTTGTTATTTTAACTTTCAGTAATATTTCTATTATAAATACACATTGTTCTTTTGTCGTATGTGACCCCCCCCCCCCCTTTACCCGCATCAAAAAAAGCTATCAAATTATTTGCCTGCAGCGAAATACAGAAATTAAATGTTTTGTTTTTTTAAAGAGAAAATACTCCTTCTTCCGATTTACTCCTTCCTCGCCTTTACAATTTAAAAATTCCTAAATCCAACAAATTTTATTATTATTGTAAGAACTACGCACACTAACTCTCGATTCCCGCCTACATTTTCCGTCTATTTAATTCATAAATTTCATATAAATGGCAATTTGGACATAAAAACTTGTTTGAATGCAAAGAAAAGTTCATTAGTATTAAGTACTAATTTTAAAAACCAGTGACAAAAAGTTAATTGCTCTTATTTACAACTCCTTTCATAAGGGGGTAGAAAATTTTATCAATTGAAATCAGGTTGAAAACATCACCATTTTCAAATACTCATGAAAATGAAAATGGATAAATGTCTCTTAAATGTCACCGTATGTTTTAACTTATGTAAAATTTAACATATGAGATTGATAAAGTGATAAAGTACATTTTTTATTTGTTATCTCATTTGAAATTGGTAATAAAATGACTATTTTCCTGTTCTTAATCTTCAAAAACAACCCCACCCCCCGGTGAGACAACAAAACCTTTGGAATGAATAAAAACTGAAAGAAAGGATCTGTTGTTTCGCGGGGGAAAATGTTTTGAAAATAAATTTCTATTTTCCGTTAATTTCTATAGTGAAATATTTTCTCAAATTAAAGATCTATATCTCTTTGTTTTCCCAACAAGTTATGTTTTACATACATGGATCTAGAGGGGGGGGGGGGGGTCGGTGGAAGGGGGTGGGTGGGTGTCCGGACCACCCCCTGGAATTTGTAGAGTTATTTAATGTATATACTAAACCAACTAAAAGCCACGATGACCTTGGACCCCCCCCCCCCCCAGAAAACGTGGATCCGTGTTAAGTTGATATGAAAAGTCATAGATATAAAGCATAAGATGTCAACCCCTCCCCCCCCCCCCCCCACCGAAAGAGGTTTTTTACGTTTAGGAAAGGAGTTTACGTTTTTGTTTTTGTTTTATGTCAAGAAATTTCTGGGTTGGATTTTTTTTACTGGGGTGGACCCCTGCTGTAAAATAAATCCTGGATCCGCGCCTGGTTTTATGAAAATTCACATAAATATCAATATAAATATGAAAATTTATTCAAATATGTGTGGCAGTTGGCAGTAAGCAGTGAGCAGTTGGCAGTAAGTAGTGAGCAGTTGGCAGTAAGCAGTTGGCTGTCGTATATGGAATTCCATACATAATCAACAACAATACTTGACTTTTTTTTTTTTATAAATGTGTAATTTTCAGTATGACCTACAAACAAGCCCTGCTACAATTTCAGCAATGACTGATAATTTTTGCCTGGGGTGACGCCAGACGCTACTTAATACTCTGTATGTTTTTAATTTACAAATCGAACGTTCAATTTCTGATCTATATGATGATAAAACCCTATTAAATTTTCTAAATTTTCTCTGTTCTCTTACTGTTTTGTTAATAATTTGATGATGGGAAAAAGGTGTCAGTATTGGGTGTCCATTTGGATAAATTTTGTCTCCTAAAATTACAAAATTACACAGTCATCAGGGAAAGGTAGATCTTGACCAATTTCTTGTGTCATCAAAGAATACTGTTGAACATCATTCAAGTGGCCAGGAAAACCACATTCTATGTGACGGATTCTTCCTGAATTATCTATGATAATTTGTGCATGTATGGCATGATACTTTCGATGTCCCGAATAAAAAAATCTTTGAGGTTCAGTTTGACGAATATAAATTCTAACCGACGTTCCATCTATTGCACCCACTGCGGAAGATAATTTTGGCCACACATGCATCATACTTCTCCATTCTTCCATGCTTGGCCATTTTATGTTAGATTTAAGAACTGCGTGAAAAACATTTGTTAAAACCTTTATTTCCTCTTTTACGGTAGAAACACTAATATCAAAAAGTTGCGACAAAAAATAATACGAAGGATAATTTCGAAGCCAAATAAGAAACAAAAGGATCCTGTTTCTTGGAGATAAACTATGCCCTGTTATAGTTTTGCCCATTTTATTTGATACATTATGAAGAAGAATGTTGAAGGTCTCAAAATCTTCACCAGTTATCTCAAAAAATCCATACTGGTGACCGGAAAACAAATGAAAGACGTCTCTACCCTGCCAGATATTCAATTCCTCTGTACAAAAACGGCGCCTCACATCTATTAAAGGGTCTGGTGGGGGTTTTAAAATCACCAACAAAATAGTCACTATATGTCTGAAAAAAGCTCAGAAGATCAGGCGGATCTGAGAGTAATGCAGGAAGAGCTGCTTTTAAAACATCTCTAGAATCTGCATCCATATTTCCTGCAAAGTCAAATGTATATCTCGATTCATCATTCATTCTAAATTCTATATGCATTGTGTAGTTCAAGCTCGTCGCATGTTTTTGTTGTTGTTGTTGTTGTTGTTTTAAAAGGGGGGGGGGGGTAATTGACACCCCCTCATCAAAAGATAATAAAAATTAAAAAGTAAAAATTAAAAAAAATAAAATAAATAAGTGAAATGGAAACAGGTAGTTTCATAAACCTAAAATCATCTCATGTGTGCTTGTATGTATGTTTGTGTGCGTGTTTGTTGAAGGGGGGGGGGGGGGCAGAATCCACGCTCAAGTTTTGTACATTCTTTTTGGTAAAATCAAAGGGAAAAAAAATTAAGAAAAAACGATAGTCATCTTATTCTGCAGGCCTTTTGAAATATAAAATCTCTCTCTCCCCCCCCCTTCTCTCTCTCTATCTCTCTCCTTCTCTCTCTGATATAATGAATAGTATTTTAAACAAGCTTTTGTATTATTGAACTGTCTCAAACCGGTTTCACCAACCGAGTTCACATATCACGAGTTATTTTCTGCTTCCAAATCGTGTGTAAAATTTTATCTGATATTATGAACATGGATGAAAATGAATTGCCTGATATTCAAGATGGTATGTCTTAAGTACATTTAAATCATGACTTTGATTTTTTTATTTTGTCAGTTCATAACGTTACAATGATTTTCAAAATTGCTTTTTTTCCACCTTTCAACAAATAATAAAACAATAAGAGCTTAATATCTCAACAAGTGAATTGAATTAACTGTCTCTGCTAAATTTTCAGAACTCTCAAATAAATTAACAAGAAATAGTTATACTTACAAGCCTGTCCGAGGCTCAGGCTGTCGGAGTGTGTTTGATTAAATGTACTTGTTTACAATTTTACAAAGAGAGATAACTCTTTTCATACAACTCAAAGTGATCGGGTTTTATTTACAGCGTCTTTAATGAATGGAATTAGATCAAAACTACCTTTTAAAGCAATTTAAAATAAAAGAAACATTACTCCTGACTTTTATGCAGGACCAAACATTTCATGATTATAAAATTCGAGGGCTGAAAAGTGATTTATAATTAATAAGACAGTTATCTCGCTCTTCATTTAAATTAATTTTGTAGAGAACTTGGAAACAATTGTGACCACCGGGAGAAGGAAGCTGGTCAAATTCAGTGATCAAGAAATTATAATGTTGGTCAGGGCATATCAGGTTCATCCTTGTTCCTGGGTAAAAATACAGGATGCAATATTTGATAATCTGCATCAACTACCTGGAGACACACAGGAATTCTATAAAAAATCCACACCAAAACAACTTAAAGACAGATTGTCAACTAAGCTGTCAAAATTGCTGGCATGTCCTGACAGCGCCATTAAAAATGCAACCATCAGGTAATTTAAAATAATGAACTTTTGGTTGATTTTTTAAAAAGTTCAACACCTTTTATACACGCATACACATAAATACCCAAATAACTTGTATTTAAAGATGTTTTTTAACCTAGAGATGAATTCAAAAAAATACGAAGCATGGAAATGAAGTTGGCAACACCTTCAAAAGACCCTAAAGGGACAGAAGCTGAAAAGAAGAAAGATCATAGAAACATCGCTCTTCAAAATTTGAGCTCCTCTGAAGAAGAGCAACGGGCGCATCACCCAAATGAGTGTATTCCTTCGTCTTCCAATGGTACTTCCCATGCTAGTGAATCATCAAAATCCCATGTAGCTTCTTCAACTGCTCAAAAAAGGAAGAGGAAAGAGGCCAGTAAGGGAAGTCGCAAAAAACCCTTACTCTCCTTGGTCAGGGAAAACCAAGAAGCATACAATGCTTTTATAACTAAAAAGGTTCCCAAACTTCTTGAGGCTCTTGGTATCTCTGATTCTGAAGAGTCTGACTAAAACATTAAAGTAATTAAAAATACATTTTTCGTCTTTGTTCTTATTTATACAGTCAAAGAATACAGCTAAAACCCATAATTTATATTCAGTGCAATTGCAGAGATGTTATTGCAATAATTGAAAAACAAAGATGATTTTATAAATTTTCCACTTTTGAGATGCCCCCCCCCCCTTTTTTAAAATCCGAAGTCTGTAGTCCGCACTCCACTGTACGCTATTCCGCAAATGTCCACTAAAACTTTTGCTTCTGAGTACAAATCTCAACCCATATTTCAATATCGGGATGAATAATATCATTTCTCAAGATGTAAGTTAACTTAGTAGATACATATAAAGCCACACCCCCTCCATGTCTATTTCTGTCACTTCTAATTGGAGCATGAAAACCATTTATTAAGATTTCTTCATTACTAATATTATCGTCCAAATGTGTTTCAGTTATCGCAATTATATCATTTTCTGACAGTTCTACACCAATAAGATCAATCTTCGGCAATAAACTACAGACATTGTTATGCACAATAGTGATATTAGAGAAAACAGATGGACCTGGATTACTCTCGACGCATCCACATAATAGCAGAAGTTTCAAAACGACTATTTTAATATCAGTTCTCTGTAATTATCAAACAATGTCAGTACTGCCTGGCCACACTACATTTTCAATTTTAATAAAACTTTTTGTGTGTATTCATATTGTCATATCATTAATGATTTTAAATTTTTTTATTCTAAATAATGTTTCGTTGCTATGGTAACGACACCTATTTTTCCCCTGTATATTCTTCCTAAAATTTGACCAAAAAACGTGATTTTTTAGGTTTTACTGAATAAAACAGAACTTATAGAAAACAAAAGAATGAGAAAACCTACTTTTGTATAAAAACTACTATTACTCCTCTTTAGTATTACATCAGAATTTCCTAAAAACTGTAATTCTACATAAGGCCTAAACAACACATATCTTTGGGGATTTTGGCATTTTGCCAAAATAAGAAAATTTCCATTTCAGACCCCTTTTCAAAGTGATTTTTGTATCCTTTGCACACTGATTTGATATGTTGGAATGTAGTATGTCTGTCTGTCTGTCCAACTCCACACTCCATAACATGAGTAAACATGACCTAAATTGTATGTGTATCCTGTCATTTGCAGTGAATTGACCAATGATCAAATTATAATTCATTAACAATCCAAAGTATAACTGTTTCCTGCTAATCTTTATGCAATATGTCCCTTTAAATAATGTTTCTTATACATGTACATATAAAGCTGTTCTTAGCTAAGAGAACTGTGAACACCCACACAAATGCCCCCCCCCCCCTTCCCCCTGTAAAATTGACAAATTTGAAGTACATGTAGACTGACCACGGCATGTCTCCAGTTTCCTGAAACTATCCCCTTAGGTTGAAACTAATATATATGAAATAACATTTTTTCTATGCATTCTCTGTTACCATGGAAACAGGAATGCAAGATTTTTAACCAAAATGGCTAAGTTGTGTTTAACAATCTTGCCAAAACTACACTTATTAAACCTTTTATTATACCTATGTAGAATTAAACCTGATTATTATATTTTTTTAAACTAGATTATTGACATTTTAGATTTGCATTTTTATCATGTTGCAAAAATATTTTGAATATTGTAATGCTTTGTCAAATAATGGCAAAACCTCATGTTTTATTTTTTAAGATTTGGTCAAACTTGAAAAATTCTGGGATGAAAGATAAAAAACAAGCAGGACATTCAAAATATGTTACTCATTTCAACTTAAAGTATTTGTCACAATTTATGAAAAGTTCATGGGCAACTGCAAACCAGAGGTACTGTGAGTGAGGTCAAAAATTTATAACACCCCAAACCCCCCAACCCCCCGGATTTTTTTTTTTTAAACTTATGAAACATGACCTTGAACTTGATAAAATGACATTGGTTAAAATAATTTCACATCCTCTGGTGATAAGTAATTCTGGACTAAAATATAAACATCCAACGTTTCTCCATTGGAAAACTATAGACCTGACATGAATTTTTTCACCTTTCCTGCCAGTGATTATCAGCTTACTACATTGACCTTGGGTCAAGGTCATGACATACTTTTAGCTCAATTTATGTTTGAATTTTCAACTGCCATAAATTTTCTTTATAATTTTTTTTGCCAGTAACCTTCAACTTGCCAGAATGACCTTGGATGGCACATCCTCAAGTCTTGATTAATCTTTATGCCAATTATATGTCTTAGATAAGACTGCACAGACAGACAAGGTGGTTCCTATATACCCTAAACTCTCATACTTTGTTTGAAGTGGAAATATATATTATAAAGATAAATGATGTTCACATAAAATTGTGTCCCAGCACATCACAAAAAGTAAATCTACTTATAATGGCACAAATTTTTATACATTTATATTTTGGGGGGAAAAATCAGTTGTATCAGCAAGGAATGTTTATATGCTTCATATACATTTTTTCTCAATGGCATATTTGAATAAAAAATATTAATTTATTGGTCAGAAAGTCAAACCGTCAAAAGGTATAGGGCGCTTAATTTGATAAGGAAGGGCTAGGAATCACCACCTACCGGTAAAAAACTATGTAACGTTAGGCAAATAAAATTAAGGAAATATGCATTGGTTAAACTTGGCATTTTTGTGATGATCAGAGTATACATAAATTTATCTTCTGTCTTCATTGTTTTAGAAGTCTGGGCTTCTTTTTTTCTTCCAGACTGTAAAACTTTGATGAGGTCTTTCGCCAGAAAATGTTCATACCTGATACCATGTTTTATTGTTTACTACTACACATTGTACCTCCAAACGTTAGAGAGTAGTTCAAGGGAAGTAATTAGGAAGCAAAAAATGCTTCAAAATGTAGGAAAAAACTAATCTTTACCTTTGAATTTCTTTTACACCTTTGAATCTCCCACCAATATTTTACATATTTTGATATAATCAAACATCAGCTTTTCATAATTAATTATTACTAAATTTGTAATCAGTGTGCCTTTTTTGTTTTAAGTCTCCAAAAACTCCACGAAACTAATCATCTATCTGATATGTTATTACTATATAACATGACCATTTACTATTGTGAAATTAAATGAAAACTATAGATATCGTTGCTTTCATCTGTAGTATTAGATATAAATAATTAAAACAAATTAAGTTTTCTCTTTTCATTTCTGGACACAGTTTTTTCTGATAAGTACATGTTTTTCATAATTAACGAAATTGAGGAATTTTGCACCCCGTTCACGTTAAGAAGAATTTACTTGGCTTTGGATTGTGTCTTATATAGTCAAATATCTGGATTTCAAAACTGCGTTCGCATGGATAATGCTTACAAGTGAAATGGCAAGCTTTTAAATAAGGAGCTCTCCGTTTTTCACAAATTTCACTCAATCCAAAACATAGGAAAAAATATGCATATTTTTAAAAATCAATTCAAGAAAAAAAAAAACTGAAAAAAGGGGGGGGGGGCTTTTTGATCTTGTTACATGGGAAGAAATTCTGTGGATTTTCTCCGGTGTTGCTTTAGACTGAATTCAATCAAAGCGCAATTAACGCTAATCTTTATATTACCCATGAGAGTGATGCGAGACAAATGATGGCAGCACTGTTGAGGGAAGGATCCAACATTTTTTTCAGATTTAAAATTAAAGCTTTAAAAGAACAATGTAATATAAGGCCTTTCATTGGAGGGGGGGGGGGGCGTGATTACAATTTCCTACGTGCTCAATAATAATAACGAGTTTAAAATGAAACATATAATTATAGAAAATAAACGAGTAAACGATAAACAAATTAAAATAAAAAGGAAATTAAATTCCATGTTTGAGTTTGTAACCCTTATTTTTTTTTTTCTAGAAAGTATAAGCGTATCACAGGTTACTAATTTTACCCCTTTTCATTGACCACGCAAGTAGTGCCATATAAAAACACAGGTTTTTTCATAAATATGTCTTCGGATGTATACGGGGTGGAATGGGCTGATTTTAGGGCATAGATGGGAAGGAGAGTGTCTGGGGGAAAGAATTAAAATTTCAAACATTGAGAAATATTGCCTTTGAATGCGTAGTAGGAAGGGTGTAAATAGGCCATGTTTACCTTCTTCTCAAGGGGTAAGTTAAATATGCAGGGTATGGGGTAACTCACGGTGTCTTAGAGGGACTTGTACACTATAGATTCTCCTTAGATTTAAAAATATTTTAAGGCTATAATAAAGAAGAAATCGCTAATTTTCAAGATAAATTTAATTAATTCTAAATAAAATTTAAATAAATTCCACATGCAAAAAGGTAGAAGAACGCGTGGTAGCAAAATCATATTGAGCATATTAAAGGAAATGAATGCTATAATTATCAATGACATCCGAGGAAAATATTTGTAAAAGTATTTTTTTTTAGATCCACCTCTACAAGATTCTGCCATAAATTGTCTCGAATCACTCTTAGGGGAATATCGGTGATAAGCGTTAATAGCACTTGTATTGAGTTCAGCTCATAGCTAAACCGGACGGGATTTCTTGGGATGTCTATGGCAACCAAGGGTCTATTTCATAAACCCACTTTAGATTTTACAATTAATGACACAACTGTATAAAATTATTATTAGAAAATCAAAATGTTTTTCTATGCGTGGCCAACCTATTTTGTTACAGAGAATTGATATTAAAATGCTGATTATTAAAAAACATCTGGCTAAGTATTTTAAGAAGAGGGGGAAAAAAATAATTTTCGATTGTAGGAATTATTTTGCCTAATCGTATGATGACAGATAATACACATAGACATGATCCACGTTTGTAGATCTGGATCTTACATACTCACACACAAAAAAACAAAACAAAATTGAAAAGAGTACAAAAGGAAACAATAATAAACAATAGACAAACATGAAATAGGTGCAGAGTAGAACACACGTAATAAGAATAAACAACAGTAACACGTGCACAAAAACATGATAATGAAAAAATAAAGATAATATGTATATACAGAAAGTATTGAAAGTATAACTTAATAAAACTTTAGCTAGAAGCATTAAAAAGATCCCGCCTTGACGTAAATAAGTAGGTGCGTTCAGAGTTCATCAGATTGTAACCAACGGCATGTTAGGTCACCAACATTTGCCAATGGTTGCAAATAGTAGCAATTGGTTACCACAGTTCACCATCAGTGTACTTTCAATTTTAAATGAGGTCACCAAATCTACCAGCAGTCTAGAGTGTCGGCAAGATTGGTGCATGACGTCACCATACCAATTCAACATGGCGGCTTTGGCAAATTAAGTGAAAAAGTGAAATATTGTACATGTTTTTGTTATATCATGACCAGTATGTATGGAATTTGCATTGATCTGGAATTTTGTCAATAAAAAAATGTCACATCTTGCGCATATACATGTAATTTGATCTTACATATACCACAATATAAATGGCTCATACCGGTATTATTTCTGTATCCTTGTGACATTTTTTTTTACAAGAACTTCTGAAAGTAAGTTTGTGGTATTAATATGATAGACCATTTTTGCAAAATCTTATCACGGCTACCAGAATTATTATTTTGCCCGTTCCATTGGTTCAATTGGTTACAAATGGCTACTAGTTGTAACCAAGTGCTACCATTTGTTTGAATTAGACAAAAAATCGTTTATAGTTCTACAGGGAAAATTTATTGCAAATGGTATCCCTTGGTGTCCAATGCTTACCGTAGTTTACTGATGGCAACCAAATGCTACCAGTGGTCGTTCTCAAATTCACCAATGGTAGAATTCTGAACGCACCTACTATCTGTGGTTATACATGTAGTTAATTTTAGAATTGGAAAAATGTTGTGTCTAATAATAGAATTGACAAGCGCTTCATGGACGCAAATGATAACAGCTGATATAGTGAAAGAAGAATGAATAGAAGTATGTTTCTATCAGCAATGAGACAAGAAATTCTGGCTTTTGAAAGTACTTGCATATACTCACAGATGAGTTGAACTTCTGTACGGTGTAGATGCCCCCTGGACGGACGAAGCTGCAACTGACAAGTCAAGGCCCAACTTAGCCAACTAATTAAATGTTATGGTATATTGTTCACTGAAATAATGAAATCTTTCGGACATATGTGAAAACTTGCGTAAAGCAATTTTTCAGCCTTTATTTTATTTTCTATTTTGTTTTATATTTCAGCAAATGTGTTTTGAAAAATGCATTCAGTAAATCAATAGATATTTGATAATTGATTTTATCCTTACATTCTTTAAAGCCCTTCACCGGTATATGGTGACGTCTCTATGTGAGAGAAAAATTCTCAAATGGGTCGTAGAACAACATAGAATGAAACAGTAATATTTTTTATCATTGTGCAACTTTTGCATATCTTGTATTATTATTGAAAATCATTGGCAGATGTATTTCGACCTTTGGTGTTGTAAAGTCATGTAAACGTTTCTTCCATGTTGATTGTATATAAAAATCTTAACGAGGCCGAGTCTACTTATTTCTACCCTAGATATTTTCATAAATTTTCTTGAATGAATTTTTACTATTATATTAATTATTTTAAGAAAAAAATATCAAATGTTTACATTCCGATTTCTGAGAGGGCCATCTTAAAAGTTGTCAAATTTTACTATTGGACCCTATGGGAATTTGTTGGAAAAGCGCCAAATTATCACATTTTCCCCATATTTTTTGTATTTCTGCCCTAGTGACTTTGTTTTCAGTCAAATACAAAGTTATTGAAAAATGTCACCAAATTATGAAATTGCAAAAAAAGTTGACCATCTGGTTTGGTCTAGGAGTTATTACAAAGTTTATTTTTTTTCCCAATGCCCAATACCTCAAAATTTGCCATATTGCAGCATACATTTTGTATATATCGACGCAGATAAATTATTTTGGTAAAAAATAACAATGTTAAGATTGCTTGTTTTTTTTTTTTTTTTTTTTTTTTTTTTTTTTTTTTTTTTTTTTTTTTGATGTTCTGTCAACGGTGTTTAATAAAATGTCCAAGAACGTCTTGAATACTAGAGTAAGTCATGCGTCACTCTTCAGCGTCATGTATTGCTTACAGAACCGGAACACAATGACGTCGTTAAGGTCATTTTAGCATTTTTACCTAAATGTTGTCTTAAAAGCACATTTCAAGACCCATAACCGTTACAAAAAATGTTCATTTTGTGTTACAATTACAATACTTGGATAGGTGTTACGTTGCAGATACGACTGTATGAAACTAAAGAGCTGTGCAAAGTCATGCGCACTGGAATTAGACTCGGCCTCGGTAAATTAAAACAAAATGGATATTAACTTGTCTGGAGAATTACGATTTTTTGCTTTAATAATAAGACAAAATTAGTTATAGATTGACAAATTGCCCCGTAATACATTATTTACAGACCCTGAAACGTGCTACTACCCCACACGCACGCTGCACGAACGGTACACGCTCGCTACACGGTTTGCACGAAACGCTGCACGGATTACACGAAACGCTACACGGTTTGCACGAAACGCTACACGGTTTACACGAAACGCTTTGCACGAAAGGCTGCACGGTTTACACGAAAGCCTGCACGAAACGCTTTGTACACGTTTCTCACACGCTTTGTACACGATTCTCGCACGCTTTGGCCTCGATCTGGATTTTCTATTCGGAATCTCTCGGACTTTATTTCAACTATTACGGATTAATCAAAGATTAGTTAAGAATTGCAATCATTCAGATTAAGTTAAAATTAAAACTCGCTACACCAGTACTATATTAACAGATAAAATACTCAATGTTCAGTTGTAATTAATACATACATGTAGTTGTCAGTGAGTATGTGACCCGCCCGGTGAAATACTTATCATCGTCTGTGTACAAAGCTTTTTTTACTAGACTCTAAATTACGCACTAAAAAAATATCATATTTGTAATTCATAATCTTTCACAGCATTTAATGTTTTTTTCCAATTATAGTTTGATATTAAATAGTCGTTTTATTACTAACAAATAAACTCAGTTATTGATTTGAAAAAAAAAAAAAATGATTCAATTGCGTATGATTTCTGTAAACGGATTGATTTTCTTTTCCCTTTTTAATTATTGATTGATTTATACATTTTTTGATTTAGTAAAAAAAAAATAATTTCATTTGATAAAATTAGGTTCTGTTAATAATTTGCAAAGGTAATATATAAACTGCATCTAACAGGAACATTGTGCAGGAAAAGTGGGGAGGGGGGTTAGATTACGGAGATCTTACTGTTGTATCTTCAAATCTGTACATGACTAAATATAACGGGCACTTGTTTCAGTAAGTATACCATCGGGGGAAAAATATTATAGAAACAAGTGCCCGTTCTAAGAAAAAAAAAGGATATCCATATCTGTAGCGGGACCCGATACATGTAATTCATTAAATGCACTTTATTCAAAATGGTAAATGGTAAATATATCGTTTCATTACAGAGCTAAACTTTATTTAATCTTTTAAATTTTTTATGGTAGAAAAGCCGGGGGATAAGTATTGTAATTATTTAGTTCTCTTTTGAGGCATTGGTTTATCAAATAAAAACAATATTATACCTACCACCTTTTAAAATCCTTCATTTCAAACCGCGTCTAGACAAAAAAAAAAAAAAAAAAAAAAAAAAAAAAAAAAAAAAATCAGTAATTTATGTAATCAATAATCACCGCTACCATTCAATATATATGTATACATGTCCAATGTCCTAAAAACTAAAAAAAAAAATATGCTCTAGAACAGCGTGATTAATAAAACAACTAATATACATGTACATGTACGACTATTCAGGATTTATTTTATTTACGAATGCACTGGCAAATTAATTCACTGTTTACAGACAATCGGATAAATTTATGAAATAAAATCCACGGGTATTTATCTATACCCATTACATACTAATAAAACCGTTTAATTCACAAATTAAAAATCAATCGTTATTGTTGGTTGTCGTCTTATCTATGATTGACAAGAGATACTTGCAGAACAAGTTTTCAGTCCCGGCACGCGGAAGCCGTGATCGCTGTTGTAAATGACCTTGATCACAGTCGAAAGAAAAGTGTTGAAAGTGTAAAGAAGATTACAATATTTTTAAGGGATGCATTGGGCGCACCCCGAAAAAAGCAATAGATTATTTTAAAAAAGAAAATCATTAATAAAAGACTTGTTTACAACAAAAACTCAGTATTTTCATTTGATCACCCCCCCCCCCTCCCGGAAATATTTAACCCTGTATTTGTCGATGCTTGTGAATTACAATTCATTTATATGACTATTATTAATCAACCAATTTTTTGCATTAAAAAAACTATAAATGACTCATCGTTCCAAAATAATTTGCATCACAATCTTGTAATATAAGAAAATTATGTTCTTTTATAAAGAAAATAAATTAACTGTGCTCCCCGGCCTAGAATTCCAATATTTCACATTTATAACAACACACTAAATTTTGCATTTTATTTTTCACGCCTGCCATATTTATCTATTATTTTGTATGAATCACCGATATGTTTTTGTAATCCCACATCCCATAATTTGTAGAATGTTGAAGAGATTCGAATAAATGAATGAAAAGGACAAGACCGGATTTCTAATGAATTTTCTTTTAAAAAATGTTCAGTATTGCTCCCTCAAAAAATGTATTGAATCAAATACCTTAAAATTTATGTGCATATAATTAATTACTTTTAACACATTTTCTGTCCATCTTTATTGAAATAAAAAAAAAAGAAAATCAAACAAATATGTAATACATTACCGAGTAATTTTATTTTGTTCTTTCCGTATTATTTCACTCTTAAAATACCACTGGTATGATATATCCGAATAATATTAGTTACAAACAACACAGAATGACATGTTGATCCATCAATAGCCATCTTTAAAATAAGAAGACTTCCGAATGAATCCTACACGTTTCTCACACGATTCTTGCACGAAAGTCGCACGTTTCTCACACGGTTCTTACACGAAAGTCGCACGTTTCTCACACGCTTCTCGCACGCTCGCTACACGGTTTGCACGAAACGCTTTGGAGCTTACAAGAAACGCTGCACGGTTTACACGAAACGCTACACGGTTTGCACGAAACGCTGCACGGTTTACACGAAACGCTACACGGTTTGCACGAAACGAAAAGCGCACGAAAGTCACACGCTTTTTTGGGGTAGTAGCACGTTTCAGGGTCTGTAGTAGGAAATTCAGACGATCCATTACAAAATCTAAAACAAAGAATGGAAATATTTCAATTAGGGGCAGATGTTTTCAAAGGTACTTTGAAATCGAATCCAATAAAATCAATCTCGTTTTAGTTCACAGATGATAAAGTTTTCCTGCTTGCAAATGTTAATTACCTTGTATCTCCTCATAGTTAAAGGCCAAAGTGATCACTTTTTGAGATTTTTCAAATATAAGATAGTATCAAAATTGCATGATTTTTCTACATTTTATACAACCATTTTCACAACATATTTGATGGCACCTCTTGTGTTCCTTTGATAACCGATTAAAGAAAAAGATAACGAACGTCGATCATATAAATCCTTAGAACATCACAAATTACAATGAAACACTTATCGATAGAATGTCTTTGAAATTGAAGTTCAAATTTAAAACTTCAGTATTTACTAGTACTTCATTCCTTCTTTAAAATGGATTTTACAAACAATTAACGCAACCATACGACCTCATTGTATTTCCGCCTTTCGTATACATTGCTTAGTATCATATATAAAGACAAATAAAGGATGTTTTTAACATAATTATTAGGCTACAAATAAATTATGAAATAACAAGCATACAACTACTTTATTGATAAACAAGAATGTGTATAGTTTTCTTTTTAAGAGAACCTCCACTTTTTTCGGGTTTTTTTTTCTCCATCAGATGTTTATAGGAAATAAGCGGTGGACAATTTCCTTCTCTGGGTGGTGTGCTTCTATTACTCTCACTCTCATCGTTCTGTTGTGTCATTTTCTGTGATGGGGTCTTGGAAGTAAGGGAGTGGAACCTGAGATTACAGGGGGCAGAAAATACTAAAGAGCTGGGAGCACTTGTGGTCGATAAAGGCACGGATACTATTGATTAAAGGTCAATTCGTAAGGGTAAAATCAGGTCATGAACTATTATTCGACGACCCTGAGGTATTACACGATATCAGAGACTATGCTATTTCACTATATTTCGGAATTTATTTAAGTTTTTTTTTGTATTACAATTCCTAATTCATACTATTTTTTATTTTTATTCTACCACTACTATCTGTATAATGATATTGCCCGACATTCAACTGCAAATACGTGACAACGTTTAGAAATAAATTTGACATACAGAAATAGCATTGATAGTTTTCTTGACACGTTTAAACATTACCTGTATTGTTTTTACATTTTCATACAGATAATTTGATATATATTAGCATGTGATTTTTAATTTCAGGTGAAGCATTTATTAATTCTATCATCAAATTGTGAAAATTATTCTTCATATGCTGTACACCCTACTGAAACATTCTTTACATAGAGTGTTAGTGTAAAATTTTGGTATTATTGAAGCATTATAGCTTTTGAATTTGATACACAGATCGTTTAATAAATAAGCGATATTGATATACTGCACGAATAAAATATATATTTCAAATCAAGTACATATCAATGTTAGATGCGTTTGATTTTAATGTTATTATCTGTGTGAATAAGTAAGACTGTTTTGTTGTTATTGGCTGTTAACTCTATACCTTGTTTTCACCGACTACTTTATTAAGAGATCTGACAGAATGTAGTTTTATAAAAATCCTAGAATACTTTTATATTCGAACTGAGACTTTATATAAATATCACATTGATAAAAGATTTTACGAAACTTTCATCGATAGTTTCGTATTTAATGAATACTGGGCATGAGAAGGTCAAAATCACTGTTCCAGTGAGCTTGAAATAAAAGATAACACAAAGTCTGTCACATTTGATTCATATCTGGATATTTTACTAGAAAAAGGCGTTAATGGTAACCTAACAGCAAAGCTTTATGATAAACGTGATGACTTCATTTTTTCAATCGTCAACTTCCCTTACTTATGTAGCAATATACCCTTATCACCTACATAAGGGATTAATGTCTCTCAGTTCATCCGATACATAAGAGCATGCTTTAAGGTAGAACCTGCGTCGTACGAAGTCATAATTAAGTGAACGAATGCAAGACTGTCTCATCTAATGAAAATTCACAACTGTGTTAAGTGAATGACATGCAACTATTTTGAAGGAATGCAAAGTTGATAAGAAATCTTCAGTCGACTATTAAATAGTACAATATCTTGATATATCGTCTGAGTCTTCAATCTATTAAAGGTTGTATTCAATGTTTGTAATGTCTATTATGAAATGAAATGTATTCATTTTCATGATTATTTCTTAATTATTTATTTGGATTTTTAAGTGCTTTGTGTATAATTATAACAATTCGCTAAATATCAATTTTTAAAATAGAAATTTCATTTTTTTTTTTTTGGGGGGGGGGGGGGGGATAAATATTCATATTGTAAATCTGAAAATAACACCAAAATATTTCTTTAATATGAAATCATTTGTAAGTGCAAAAAGGTCAATATGACTAGTATTGATAATAAACATCTCTCTCATTAGTTTGCAGGGAAAGGTATATATTTTAATCATTTTTCATAATCATTTGGGTATGTTCTTCATCATATTAAGGATTGAAAACATTGTCACGAAGACTTTTGGTAAATATTTACAGATTTAGGGTTGTAGATGGACTAAAACATCCTTTTGAAAATATTGAGCGCAATTTGCGTATATTTATTGAAATGTGGATTTAATCTTAATGTCAATTGAAGAAAAACTAGTTTAATTTTTAATAATATTTCTAACTATTCTTCAGTTAATGAAGTCTATGAACAAAGGACTATGAAGATGTATTTTTGTGATTTTCTATATTCTCCTTATGACAATGTACCCCTAGAAATGGCTGAAAATTATAGTTGCTGTGTATAATAATCATTCTAAATTGCGCCGGCTCCACTACAATTGATAACAAGGAAACATGCCATTTAATTTTAACTTGATTAAATAAGAATATCAGCAGTCTCGTTTAAAGTCATCATTTTGTAAGTTCTATGGTCGATAAAATATGACCTTGTAAGCAATACAATCTATCATTAAGTTTAATACTGACTGATTTTTTTTTTCATACTAATTGTTAGGTCATTATTTACACACAGAATTATCTATGGATTTTTTCGTATTTTCTCCCGATCATGACAAGGAGCACACGGCGGGTGTCACCGGTCGGCAGATGATTCTCACTCCTTCATGGCATCTGAGCCCACCTCTGATGTATTAAAGGCCTTTGTTTTGCACCTGCTTAGTGTTAGCTTTTGTGCCTTGAAATTTATGATTACTAGGCTGTTCCAGGGTACAATTAATGAGTTCTTGACTGTAATGAATACAAATTGTGTCTTATGGATTCTAGCCTGTGTAGAGATATACATTGTGTGATTTTTTTTAAATTTTAATTCCTGCAATAAGGTTTTAAATAATGAGTCCTTGATTTTGTTAAAGGCAATGAAATTTAGGATTATTTACCGACACTGAAAGAACAATGCCCTTTTACCATCCCTAAACAGCAAGAAATGCCTAAAATCTCGCCTGTGATGAATGTCTTGAATTTGATAAGCCTTTCATGGTACAGGTACTGGATCTTTCAAACAAATGTCGAGAACATTCTGAAAACCATTTAGCCTTAAGGGTAAAGATCCATGGGGAAAGCTTTTGTTCTAGAGTGATGATCCGTAACTTTGCTCCTTTGCTGTTTCAGTTTATTTATTAATCAAACAGAAGGGAAGGGTTACTCTGTAGTCTAATTTAGCATAAAACAATGGCCTTACGATTGGTATGAAACATGTCAGTCAAAATACTACTCAATGATAAGTTGTATTTGTAAATGGGCATTTTATCGAACAATAAAGTTTCAAAATGTTGAATTTAAATGAGGTTGCTGAAATCCCTGTAACATCAACGTATTTGTTAGTGGCATATAATAATTATATATATATATATATATATATATATATATATATATATATATATATATATATATATATATATATATATATATATATATATATATATATATATATATATATATATGACTCCAAAGTCCGATGGTGACGCCAAAGTCCAAAGGTCTCGCCAAAGTCCGATGGTCTGCGCCAAACCCCGATGGTTTAGCCTCGCACCCATCCAAGAGATTAGCGTCAGCCTCGCACCCATCCAAGAGATTAGCGTCAGCCTCGCACCCATCCAAGAGATTAGCGTCAGCCTTGCACCCATCAAAGAGATTAGGGTAAGCCTAGCATCCATCCAAGGAATTAGCGTCAGCCTTGCACCCATCCAAGAGATTAGGGTTAGCCTCGCACCCATCCGAAAGATTACGGTTAGCATCGCACCCATTCGAGAGGTTAGGATTAACCTCGCACCCATCAGAGAGATTAGGGTTAGCCTCGCACCCATCTGAGAGGAAAGGGTAAGCCTCGCAACCACTTAAGAAATTATGACTAGTGGTACAATAATTTTTTTTTGCGCTTTTTAGTGAACCATATTACTTCGGCGTTTAACTACTTAAAATTCATTTAATTTATTTTAAACCGTTTACCTTGGCGTGGCGCGTCATCGCAATTTGGCGCAGAAATACTATGACGTCATAAACAATAATTATTTTTCTGCGCCATCGGACTTTGGCGTGTGAACCATCGGGGTTTGGCGCAGAACATCGGACTTCGGCGTGACCATCACACTTTTAAGTCCTATCGCACTTTGGAGTCCTACATGTAGAGAGAGAGAGAGAGAGAGAGAGAGAGAGAGAGAGAGAGAGAGAGTGAGTGACGTATTTGTAGAAGCTTAAAAATATTCTTTTCTGATCATTAGACATTGCCATTTGATGCATCTTTATGCAGTTTATTTTATTCTTAAATATATATAAAGGTTTCATATGTAATAGTCAATAATTCTACATATTGCAATACTGCTTGATAAAATTAATCATCTCTGCATTGGCGACAAATTAAATGTCACACCCATACATTATTATCTGCATAAAAAATGTAAAGCTTCGTGTTAAATGGCTATGCACAAAGCATTAAAATATATAAACTGGGAAATATCATGAGTATGAATATCAATTTTTCTGTCCACCAGACCCTACTGATCCACAATGTTTAATTTCCAACATACTTCTTGTCCCTGCAACGATAAACAAGCGGTTTTGGTTAGGATCAGCACAAAACCTATTCAGAAATGTTACATAATCAAAGTTCAGTGATAGGACGAACAATTGTCACTTATTAAGTCTACTTCCTAATTGCCAAAGTAATGCTATAGATAAACAATTTCTCTATTTAACACAAACTTCAGATGAGCAAAATGTAAAATAAAATACAAGAACTATTTGCATTGCTTCATTTCTTATTCGAACAAATAAAAAAAGGGAGGAAATAGGGTCAATTCAAAAATCTTATTTACATTCAGATTGGACGCGTGTTTAAAAGCCCCCCCCTCTCTCTCTCTCTCTCTCTCTCTCTCTCTCTCTCTCTCTATGTATATATATATATGTATATATATATAAAGAATACATGTACATCGTAGTTATGAAAACAAATCAAAATTCTATTGTTGAATCTGAAGTAGATGTCCAATATTCACTTCACAATATTCCAAAACGATTAGTAGTTACGATAAACAATAAACGTCACCATACAACTTCATTGTACATCGGCATGAAAATATATATATATTAGCATCATTTTTATAGAAAATTATTTTTTAAAAATGAGATGGATGTTCTTTCAAAAAAAGATATATATCATATCCTTAAAAAGATGGCCCCTTCACAACTATCACATAACAAACACAATAAGTACACATATATGAAAAGAATACACATGTTTATATATAATTTTCAGTGAAAACGTGGTCCTTTTCTTATTTTTTTTCCCCGTGAGTTGTTAATAGGAGACAGGCGGTGGTCCACTTCCGGAGTTTGGAGGGACGACTATTTCACTATCACTCCCAATACTGTGTAGTGTCGTTCGTTGTGTTGGGGACTTAGATGAGTAAGGGGGAGGAGCCTGAGAATACGGGGGCGGAGAATACTTAAGGGCTGGGGGCACTTGTGCACTGTAAGGTGGCGGAAACTGTTGATTAAAAGTCAAATCGTAAGGGGAAAATCCGGGACTGTGATTCGACGACCCTGCAAAAAGGTAATAGATTTGTTAATAATATTACAATCTTAAATGATGAATAGTACAAGGTATTGTTTGTTATGATGCCTAGTCTCTTTCTTAGGAAGGAGGGTACATGTACCTTATATTTTTCCTTGCTAGTGTTGGAAAGAATCATTTCTATCTACGACCTCTTGCTTGGTCTAAGGACAGATGATACTAACAAAACAAAAGGACGCCTGAATTGGTATACATTTTCGGACCTTTTTTGATTGAAAATGATTGAAATAAATTTTCAAAATTGTAAGAAATTGTGAACTTTCTATGATGTTCAAAATTTTAACTTTCTGCAACCATCTTTATAAATCTTTACAACTTTTTTGTCACTTTCAATCCCATTATTGTGAAACTTTGAATGGACTATTACAAATATGCGGTCAAGCTTATTCATTTACATAAACATGACTTAAGTTGTTATTTTCAGGATTTTTTGAGATAAGTTTGATTGTATCATCTGTCCTAAAATGTGCACCCAATGAGCGCTTGTCTGAGATAAGGGCATTGACGCTAAAACATTTTCTTGTGATAAAATGCTTTGATTTATTACAGTTTCTGTCTGTATTGATGATGTACCAAATCAGCTGGCTCTCAGCTATGATGAAATGTTGAACTTAAAGGACCTTTACTTGTAAAGGCACAAGTCTTAATATACCGGTGAATCTCGAAGACTTGGTACTCATTGACCTTCAAAAGAACTGTAAAGAAATTTTCACCTGTGGTGATAGCCATCGTTCTGGACTGATGAAGCACCGTAACGTTTGCTCCTCTACAATTGTGACTAGATACCGCCACTGAGGAACATGATTCCTTCCGCCAATGTTTCTTAAGCCAGCAGTACACAATCCCAGCAATGACAGCGATGAGTAGCGCTACTCCGATGATTATGCCGACGATAAGACCGGCGAAGGAACAGCAGTGTTGGTCTTTGTAGTCACCACAACAGCCATGTTCACAAGGGAATTTGTCTTGTCTGTTCTCACAAAACGTCTCTTCCCCGGAAATATCTGTAAATATTAACAGGGTTGTTGTCAGAAGCATTAATAGAAAATCAAATCAATATAGGATTCTATGATGAAATGATTGCTGAGATTTCTTAATGTCTGGGAGATATATCACTGACTTGCGCAAGGAAAATATCACTGATTGATTGATGGATGTTGTTTAACGTCCCATTCGAGAACTTTTTACTCATTTAGAGATGTAACCTGCTTTAGGTGAAGTGCGAGAAATTATAAGCTATGCATGGCGCTTACTGCCTAAGTAATGAGGTATCTTTATCTGCAAACGCCTACCGTGACATACCTCAGTTTTTAAGGTCTCATCCGAGAAACCCGTGACTTTCATTTCTAGCTCCGGCGCTTGACGAAGGAAAAGTAACTATTTAAAACATCTTAGGTTTGAGACGGCGACGGGAAGGAGAATGAAACCCGGAAGTCAACACTCTACCCTTAGCTACTGGTCATAAGTAGAATAAGAAACAAAAGACGAGTATAACGATAATCTGTAAGATGACAAAAATGAAATTTAATTTTAAAAAGTAGTTCCTATTGTAATTCCTAATTAGAATGTATGAACATGCTCTATGTATGAACAATTTCTAAAACGAGGTGAGTTATTGACAAGCAAGTTGATGAAACAAGAATATTAACAGTCTCTTTTAAAGTCATCATTTCGTAAGTTCTATGGTCGATACAATGACCTTGTCAGCAAATACAGTTTATCATTAAGTCATATGCTGACTGGCGTTTTTCATATAAATGGTTAAGCCGTTATTTACACACTGAATTGTGTCGACGGATTGTGACCGGTCGGCAGGGGATGCTCACTCCTCCATGTCACCTGATTCCACCTCTTATGTTTTTGAAGGTCTGTGCTTGCTCCGCTCCCGATTTGTATTGTTTTAATGGACTTAGAGCTTGAAAACTGTTCGTTATCTCCAAATTTCATTGAGTCCAAATGTAGAAAGGGTTCAAATGACAGATTCTATAAGATCAAAAGCATACTGCATATTTTCTTGACATGACCAAATAAAAGACAAAAAAAGTTTCAAATTTGATATCTCTTGGAGGGATTTGAAAATCTTTCGAACCTTTGGTGATCATTAGCGGTCGAAATAGAAATTCTAAAGTCTTAATATACGTCTACATAATATGGAAAGAATCATCTACAAAATATGGCCAGTCGTAAGTTTACCTTTTTAGTTTACTTTTGAAAAGTAAGAGAAGATGCCGTGAAAAATAAGCTGTGAATATCCAATTAAAGCTTCTTTGGGAAGTTACAATTATAATAAAAACACCATGTTTTATGTGATTTAGTTAAAGATACCTTGATAAAAGAAGTTGAATGAAGAAGAATCACTCTTTAAAAAAAACAACAAAGAAAAGGACACAAAATTACAAGTTAATTGGATAATTGAATTATACTACAGTAACTGATATTTTTGTGAACATACTAGATATATAGAGTCTCAATTATTTGCGACTTCAACTCTAAAAATGGTAGGTCTGAGAAATGGATCTTGTGAAGAAAAAACAAGCCGACCGGAGAACTGTGGGACAAATGAATTTTTAATGCCATGATGAAACCGATTGTCAAGACGGTAAAATCAATACGGATCTCGTTAAAATATCTCTTTTATCTTACACTGTCGTTGTTGAAGTATATTATTACCTTACATCAGGCAGAATAGATTTATTTATAGGATTATTGGGTGTTAATAAGTACTCTAAAGCTAGTTATTACGGGAATACTAAGCTGATTCTTTGTTTATGATATTTTGATAGTTATTCTTAGGTGTTACATTGTACTTTCACCATCCGTACTCAGATGTACTTATGATGAAAGTACCACATGTACATATCCTATAAAGATTGATTGATTGATTGATTGATTGACGCGAATGTTGTTCCGTTGTTATCATTTTATTCAAGCTAAAACAGTTGCGGAACATAAGCGCATTATGGATATCAATTCAATAGGAGACGACGCTTTTTTAGAAAAACCGGAAATTTATTACAACAGACAATGCCATGATGGCACATCACCGCCATTTAATGAATTCAATACCAATACTCACATCAGTAATAATTCATAGATCATGATTTACAACATATTTAAGTGGCAGTGTAAATTAAATATTAATTTTCTTAAACTCCCAGAACCTTTTTGATAAAAATGTAAATCACCCCCACCCCCCACCCCCCACCCCAAAAAAAACCCAGTAACATCAAAACGTATGCATTTCAATACTTTTCTACATCATTCGTAAGGATAAATAAAGGACCAGTCCAGGCTGTTTGACGTCACGACTGCTTCATCTACAATATGGATTTTTTAAACATCAGTCTGATTCTCTACAAAAGTCTCAAATTGATATTAAAAAAAGATGCTTGAGTTCCTCATTGACAACATTACATAAAGTCAAGTCTTTTTTTCTTCTCTTTTTAGGTCACCTGAGTCACTCAGGTGACCTATTGCTATCCGTTCTCGTCCGTCGGCGTGCGTCGTGCGTCTTGTGTTAACATTTGAACATTTTTAGCTTCTTCTCTGAAACCGCTTAACCAATTTCAACCAAATTTTGCATATAGCATCTATGGGTAAAGAGGAACAAAAATTGTGAATTTCATGGTCCCTGCCCCCTGGGGCCTGAGGGGTGGGGCTAAAACCACCAAAAATAATGCAATCTTTAAAAATCTTTTTCTTTACTCCTGGACATCAAGCAGTCAAACTAGTGGCATCATTGTAATAAGCATTGAGCCCTCTACCAAAATTGTGAAATTCATGGCCCCAGGGTCAAGGGTTCTGGCCCCAGGGTGGGGCTATATAGATCATATAGTGAAAGTGCATAATTTCTTTGAAAATCTTCTTCTGCTCCTGGGTATTAAATAAAGTAACTAAGTACATAGTTATGAAAAGAAGAGTGCCTCTTCCAAAATTGCGAAATTCATGGCCCCAGGGTCAGGGGTTCTGGCCCCAGGGTGGGGTTATATAGATCATATAGTGAAAATGCATTAGTTCTGGTGTTAGGGTAAGGCTTTGTTGAATCTGTAGTTTAAAATGCATTGTACCTGTGAAATTCTTCTCTGCTTCTGGGCATATCGGAAGCAAACTGAGTAAAGTTTAAATGATATAAGTAAGCGTATTTCTACCAGATTTTTGAACATCTGGACCATTTGTCTAAGCATTCTGGTCCTGGGCAGGGCTCTATTAATTTGTATTCTACTGAGAGAAGTTATTCCCCTTTTCCATTCACCTTTGATAATTAATCACTGTAAATAATGTATTTGAAAGGTTAATAGAACAAGATAATTATGCAAGAATGTTTATCGTATAATTCAAAAAGTACTTTCTTAGTTTTAATAACCAGGGAGACCTGTAAGTAATAGATAAATAAAAATGAGACAAAAATAACTTATCTTATTAAAAGTTCTTCAAAGAGCATAAGAGAGGTCAATACTAGAAGTCTTAATATGGGTTTTAAAATAGTGCAGAAGCACTAATAGTTTGTTAATAGTCTGCATGGTGATAGTGTTAAGTGGGGGACAGATTAGAACTTAATTTATGAGTTGATACTGAATACTAGACTAATTATTTTGTTGATCCTGATCTTCCTACTTCTCTTGCTTTAGGGCGACAAAGCTTCATCTATCAGCGTTTTTAACTTCTAAATTGTTGTATTATACCCAGGTGACCGTTAAGGCCCTTGGGCCTCTTGTTTTAATATACCATGCAAAGAATCGCAGTTCCCATAAGCATTATCTATAAGTTGTTGGCAGAAAATTCTAAGAAAATAGTTATTTTTAAGTTAAATATTCTCAATTTTGAAATTAAACTTTTCGTGAAAATCTACGCAAGTATAGGTAACAGAGGTAACTCTTAAATCTCCGTTATTTTTGCAGTAATTTGTGCAGTTTAATTATCATTTTTACACAAGAGGTGAACATGCACTCCCGTTTTGACCACATGAGGTATTTTGTATAAAACTAATGGTGATACATGAAAATACCCAAATACTGCGTTTGACCTTGAATAGAAGAAGATAATATTTCAATATTAACATAAATATTCTCTGGCAGCTATATAATACGTCTGCTTGCTACGTTAATGATTTTAATATACTCCAATATTGTATTATGATGGAATTAATTTGTGCCAATGATCTTCAGGACAGTGATTGAGTGTCATTAAGGAATAACTGATCGAACACACGGGTGAATGCTGGCGTTGCGCCCTATGAGAGCTGTATAGTTGTAACATTTTTTTTTTTTAATTTTGTCGTTATTGGTGGTGGTGGTTTTTCTTTTTTAATTATTTATATATTTTAACTTTTTTTATTTAAGCATTGAATTCTTATTTTTAAATGTCGTCGGTCCTATAGCAGCACCTAGCCGTGCCGACAAATTGAATACCGCGCGTTAGCTTGCTGTAATAGGATCGACGACATCCAAAAATAAGAATCCAATACCTATAATTACATTCTCTAATTTATTCTCTTCTAAAATTGTTAATTTCGTTCATCTTTATTATGAATTTAGCCTCTTTCAGAACTGGTTTGCTTGATGGACATGTAAGAGCCGTTGTGACGTGGAAAGTTAAATAATGGAAATAAATATTGCTAGGGAAAAAATTAACATGTTATGATTTTAAAATAACTTTATTTTTAGTTTTTAATTAAATTGAGCCAAAATAATATTCATTTTGATGTTCCTAGAGTATTGAAAATGCATCTAGTTTCCTACTGTGTATTCTACCGCGCGGTGACAAGGTTTTGCACGTGTTTTAGGGTATTGAATGTTCAAGATTTTCAATGGATTTTATTAAGAAAATTACACTGAATATAAATATATTTTTTAATGACTTTATCAAAAAAACATACATATTTGTTTTTTAGAAGCTCTGTGAAAAAGTTGCGTATTGCGCACTTGTGCGTGTATGGTTGTATAGCATTTGGTAACATTTCAAGCTTAGGTTTTGTCTCGAAACCCCCGTGTTAACAATCCTAGGTAACAAAAAAAATAAATAGGTTACTATAGTTTACCATAGTATCAAAGTTCTTTTTACTATAGTAAATCAAAGTATTTTTACTATGGAAATCAGATTGTTACATTTTTTGTTCTTATATTCAGACATGCACTTTTTTTTATATTAAATGGAAGTATTATTTGTAATGTATATTCACATATTATTTTCAAAGTTTACATCACCGTTATCGATTTTAAGAGATTTTAAGCTTTGAAATCTCAAAAAAAAAGTTCCAGAGTGAAGATTCATAGTAAATCAAAATATCAATGTTTTACTATAGTTAACTATAGTAAATTTTTGTTAGGGATTCACTGTTGAAATATTGTTTGACTAATGTATTGTTAACCAACAAAGGGAGGGTCCTTATTCTGTCATGGTCTCTGGGTCATGGTTGAGATATCAATAAGGTTTCAAATAATAATAATAATGAAAAATTATAAAAATAAAACAAACACACCGGGAATAACAAACAGGCGAATCAACTGAGATAAAAGCGAAAACAGAACACCTCAAATTCCTAAAATATGACTAGTTTAGAAAATCTGAAATATATAAGCATGAACATTGTCTTACCTGAAATGAAGACGATTATAATGAATAAAAGTTGTTCCAAGATTAGTTCCACATTCATATTTTGTCAGGACATTTAAGGAATCTCGACTAAAACGAAATCAGAGGAACTATGCACTGGAAAAAGAGGAAATATGACGGAGAAGGCGGGTAATCCATCCGCCATCACAAGCTTCAGCAATTATTTCGTATGCATTAGAATATAAAGCTAGGTTTTTAAAAAATCAATTATTTGTTAGGTGGGCTTTGTGAGAGGTTCAATTATATTGCGACCGCTCTCATTTATTGGACACGTAGTCATAGGTACAACGGATAGATTTCATCGATTTATGACGCGACATGGATATAATTCCTTCGGGATCGATGTTTTCAAAATTCTTAATTGTCAATCGTCTGCCTGTCCCAGTCTCAAATAATCGATGAAAGAACGTAAGGAGAGTCCGGAAACAAAAGTTATACGAAACCGTATTGATTTAACATTTAAATATATTTTTTCAGTCATAACATCGCGGAAAGTAAATATTTAATGCTTATACTTTAATTTAATTTTATATTATGTGTATATCAAAGAACGTACTAAAGAAGTATTAAAAAGGACTTGCGATTCTTGAATTGAGTTTTTTTTTTATGCCATTTTTTAAAATTTGTGTATTTCCCTTATCCATAGGCGTCGGAACCGGGAGGGGGGGGCTAGGGGGGCTTAGGCCCCCCCCCCACTTTTTTTGCAAAGATATACATAATATAGGCGTTGAAAATTGGGTTTATCTTTTTTCGTTGGTTTAGCCCCCCCCCCCCCCACTTTCAATTAGCCACCCCACTTTTAATTTGCTTCCGACGCCTATGTTATCTACATATATTCCATATAGTAAATGGACCTTTACACTCTATAGCAAACTGTGACAAACAAAGGATTGATTAAATGATTGCAGTTATAAGGGTTTTCACAATGCATTGATTTTTAAGATAATCACTTTATTTGAAGAAGAGTTTATATAAAGGAGGAAGAAAAAGTTTATGAAACGATGATAATTACGTACCCAGTGCGGGAAAAAGTAATTTGGTTTAAATAAATATTTAATGACCTTAGCTAATTGTCATATTTAAATATACCTCTTTCTCGATCAGAAATTAAAATCTTAAAGGTTATTTATTTATGGTTTGGTTGGGGGTTTTTTTAAGACTCATCGATGTAAATCAAGCAAGTATTTCTGTTTTAAATTAAAGGAGTGTAAAACTCTCATCTCTCTTTAACGTACTGTAAGATTTTGCAAAGAAAAATTAAATTATTCAAAGTCTTCAACATCATGACCGAATTAACATTTCCTGTAACGGGGGACATTTGTGTCTCTGCCGTAACATCCATGTATAATTTAATTTTTTCTCGAAACAATTGTTATCGAATTAACTTTTTACAAACATGTCGACTGGTTCTCTGCCCTTGATTCCGGTCGCTACAGCTAGAAAATTTAGCAATGTATATGCCTTGCATTTGATTATTAGTTGAATAGTCCTCTATTTTCTTTCCAGTTGACCATTAGTTAAATAGTCCTCTATTTTCTTTGGATTTTACCATTAGTTGAATACTCCTCTATTCTCTTTGCAGTTGACCATTAGTTGAATACTCCTCTATTTTCTTTGCAGTTGACCACTGTTGAATACTCCATTAGTCAGTGCATGTTGCATTTACAAAAAACAAATGGAGGGAGTTTTGAAAACCAAAGGCAAGCAATACAGTGAGTACACGTGTGCTTGGAAAAGCTGCCATGTCTCTGAGTAGGAAAAGTCAAATCAATGAGGCTACTAAAATGATATACATCTATATACATGTATGTATGTGAATGCATAAAGATAAATTGAGCTGGCACACTCTCTAAAGTTGCTATGCCTCCTTTATTTTCTGTGCAGAAAAAGTACATATAGTCTAAAGCAATGGCAAATTTTTACCAACAACACAACAAGAAATATAACAAAATACTTGATGCACAACAAATTATCGGAATTCTTTTAATATTTTAACAAGTACACAAAAGTAGGGACCTATACTAGCTACAATATCATGTCTTTCTAATATCTTTTAGAAAAAAAAATAAAGAAAGAAAAATCTTTAAATTTTATATTTACATGGATTGCACAAGCTGAATCATTTATGAAAACAATTGTTTCAATTAAAATTCTCCACTTCCTTACAAAACACACACTGACACACGTTACTTGATTCAAATCTAGATTGTTGTAAGAATTATGGAATTGCAAACCCGAACAATACTAATGTCATTCCAAACCCAACATAAATAGAGTCAGAGGGAGTGGTCAACTATAGTCAACTCTGCAAGATTTCACAAAGTTTGAGTGTTCAACAATAGTCAACTCTTTTCTCGCATGAAATTTTCAAAGTATTAGCATTCAACTAATGGTCAACTCTGTGAAAAATAGTCAATTGACCGTCACCTGACCGTCAACTGACTATTTTATGCAAAACAGTTGACAACCTTTCTGAAAAACATTCGATTCCTAGTGGTCAATTGTTTTCGAGTATTCAGTTGACGGCTAGTTGACGACTAGTTGAGAGTCAACTAGACATTTTCTTATGGGAGCTAGGGAACCAACCAACATATAAACATTCTTGAACACTTTTTGATAGAAATATAGAAATTCATTCCCTAAAGCATGAATCATAATTATTTATGTTTTGAGATTTATACAGTTTCTAAAGGTCTTAAAAGAATTACAGGAGTCCTTATAGCAAATAAGGTTACTGTTGTCCCTCCATAGAGGATCCCTTTATCACCGTAGAGCATACTCTTGCGTATCGAATCAACTGAGAGATATAAACCCCGTATGCAGGTGATGAAGGTATATTGCTGCATAAGTAAGGGAAGGTGACGATTGAAAAGTTAAAGTCATCACGTTTATCATTAACTTGGTTGTAAGACTACCATTAACGTCTTTTTCAAGTAAAATATCCAAATTTGAAACAGATGTGTCAGACTTTGTGGTATCTTTTATCTCAAGCTCATCTGGATATATCGTATCGACATAAGAATGGAAATAACCATTGTTAATTGACAATACGTCGTCGATAAATCTAAATGTCGAGTTGAAGTCCACAGCAAGTGTTTTCTTCTTTTCACGTATAAGAGTTTGGACAAATTCTGCTTCATATGAATATAAGAAAGGTCTGCTTATAACAGGGCATCAGAATTCATATCAATACATAGCTTTGATTAACCTACATATCCCAAGAACATCTAGTAAGCGATTTCGTAGAGATATTGGTTTAAATTCTACTTCTGGAAATTCAACTTATACCCCCCCCCCCCCCAGTTCATAAAAGGATGAAATTCTTCAAAATCACGTTTTAATCTTTGATGTTTTTAACATTCGAGTCAACAAAAGAGAATTTGATTTACTCTACCTAGACTGGATTCCTAAACGTCATAAAAGGCCTTACAAACAAAGATACAATGCCGGATCCAGCAAATGCTCTACCAAGCCCCCAGTTTACTTCTCACAAAAATTTTAACCATTGTGAAAAAAAAAAATACTTCAGGTGTACTGTGCTACAACATATTCCAGGAATTGTGAAAGTCAAATGTGGATTTTCAAAAACTTCTACGAACTTTTCGAAAATTTAAAATCACGTTTTTTTCAAAGTCAGTAAATCAAATCGAATTTTTTTTTTAAACACCTAATGCAACGATTCCTGACGATAAATTAAAGATCAGCTTTTTGATATCATAGACAACTACTTTTTCAAGAAATATGGAACTCAGACATTTTTGTATCTTTCAATGGTCATTACAAGATTACTTTGTTATAAAAATCACTCTGATTCTACACACAAGTACTCTGGGGTTGATATTAAAAAGATGCTGGAGTTCCTCTTTGACAATATCTATGTAGTCTTTGGAAGCCACGTCTTCTACCAATCTATTAGAATTTAATTCTATGGGCACTAATTGTGCTCATTTATTAAAGCCCTGTTTTTATATTCTTGTGTTTTTATATTCTTCTACATGAGAACAAGAAAACTTTTATGGCCTTCAATTCAATATTTAGATATATCGACATTTTTATTAATTAAAAATAGTAAATTTCATTCATTTACAATCGCAACTTCTCGGGTCTTTCCGGCAAACTTGGAAAAACACATCGAAAGTATTTACATCATCTGATGTTAAATTTTTATTCAAAATGGAGACGCTTCCCATCAGTGTAAGTACTGGCTGGACAGAATCGATCACTTCGTCTGTTTTCAACGAAGTTTAGCTCCATACTCTATAAATAAGAGGTCTTTCTACAAGTATATTTATTTAAATGTTTATGAAAAGTGTGGTTGTAATGGACGTTTACGTAACACATTCGAGGTCGTTCTGCTGCTTGTTGAAAAGGCTCGAGAAGCTGTGAGTGCATTCATTGGTTGACTCGATTTATCCCAGTGAACTGGAAATAAAAAACACCACAGAATGTACCACATCTGTTTCATATTTTGATGTTTTACTGATGATAATAGCCAACTGTGTGACAAACGAGATGACTTCTCAACAATCCCACGAAATATGAAGAAAATGAACAGTAATCATGATGAAGTCCAATAAAACAATACAAACTGAACTTCTAAAAACATCAGAGGTGGAATCAGGTGCCATGAAGGAGTAGGCATCCCCTGTCGTCCGGTCACACCCGCCGCGTGCCCTTTGTCACGTTCAGGTAAACAAAGAAATCTTTCGTCAGTTCGGAAGGAAAATAATGGCCTAACATTTCGTATGAAAGACATCAGTCAACACTCGAAGTAACGGCAGATTTTATTTGTAAACATTGGTCATTGTATCGAACAGAGAATTTGCAAAATGTTGACTTTAAATGATATTGAAGATACCCTTGTATCATCAACTTATATGTCTGTAGTCTTTCTAGTTTTTAGAAATTTTTTTCGTACAAAGAGCATGCTCTTCCGTATTGAATCAACTGGGAGACATAAAATCCATATGCAGATGACAATGGTTTATTACTACTTACTAGTAAATAAGGGAAGTTAACGATAGAAAAGTTAAATTCATCACGTTTATCCTAAAGTTTAGTTGTTCGTTTGCCATCAATGTCTTTCTCGAGTAAAATATCCAGATATAAAGTAAATGTGCAAGACTCCTTTGTATCCTTTTATTTCGAGTTCGATGGATATACAATGTATGAAGGAAAATCAGTATTGTTTGATAAAACTTCATCGATACACATGTATCTAAATATTGAACTGATATCCACAGCAAGAGACTTCTTCTTTTGATGTAAAAGGTTTTTTTTTTTTTTTATAAACTATGCTTCATAAAAATACAAATATAGGTTTGTTAATAGGGTTCAATTAGTACTCATGGAAATTCCAACAGATTGTTGAAAATCCTGATCTTCAAAGACTACACTGATGTTGTCGATGAAGAATTCAAGCATCTTTTTAATATCAACTTCAGTGTACTTGAATGTAGAATCAGAAGGATTTCTTCCTAAGTTTGTAGATGACGATGTCAAGATAGGAAAATTTGCGAGTTACATTACTATTAAGAAACAGTTTGTCTACGATATTAAATAGATGGTCTTTAATTCATCTGGGGTTAGGGTTGTACATAGTGATATTCCACTACCACCTGTATATGGTTTTACGTCTCCCAACGTATTCCATACACAATAACAAGCTCTAAGAGGCATGCCACTGACAAATAAATACATGTAACAAGGATTACAACACACCCTTTAGCATTTCGAAAATTTTATGATCATTATAATGACAATGGATGGTGGATTTAAACCCTGATAAAACTGTAAATGTTAATTTTCCTCGGTCAAATAAATCACATCCACAAATCTCATTAAAATTTTTGGTTAAAACTACATAGAAGCAAAGTCATTGTCACCTTGGACTTATATTGCAATTCAATGGCGGTTGGTCTGAACATATCTCCAAAATATATAACAAAGCATGCCAACATTTAAATGTTCTTCGCACACTCAAATATAAATTAAACAGGGATTCCCATATTTGTATTTATATTGCTTTCATTAGACCTATTTTAGATTATGGCAATGAAGTGTGGGATAATTGCACACAGGGGCAGAGTAATCTATTAGAACGTGTACAAATAGAGATTGGGCGTATCATTACTTGACTAAGGCGGAATTCTTCGAAAAAAAAATTATATAATTATTTAGGATGGAAAACACTGTGAAAGAAGAATTTAACACAAGGTTACACTTATGTACAAAATACTTAATAATTATACGCCTGAATATTTGCATGAGATGGTTAAACAGTGTCTACCCGTTTCACATAATTATGCTTTAATAATAATTTTTATCCCATGTTTACCCCTTTATCCCGTGGATATGACTCATTGGATAATTTTTTCATATTCCATAGTTAAGTGCAGTTGTGACGTCACAATGGTATTTGCGTTAGAGTGATGAAGTAAAATAAAGTGGAGTCCTGTATAAAACAGTGTAAAACATTGGTTGTGAAGTATTAAACATGGGATAAAAAGAATCTCCCATGATTTGTAGTTGGATATGACTTTTATCCAACTCGTTGTGTGTTTTTATCCCCTCGCCAAGGCTCGGGGATAAAAAAAACACACAACTCGTTGGATAAAAATCATATCCAACTACAAATCATGGGAGATCCTATATGTATCACATACCAATCACTAGGACAGTTGCATATTATAATAGTTTTTTTTATCATCTACAATTAAGTTATGGAAGGATTTGCCAGATAGCTCGAAATCTGCAACAACTGCAGTTAAATTCAAAAAATGTATACAAAATTAAAATCTTGATGATAAAATAAAATCCAAATTATACAGTTATGGACAAAGGAAATGAAATATACTTCACCGTCAATTGATAAACTTGTCAAGTAATCTTAATGCAGATTTGTTTAATTGTAACTTAGATGGTTAATGCTTAAATAAATTGTTTGTGAACAGCAGGCAACATTGGCCTATATTAGTTCTCTCCATTAGAGATCAAAGTACAAATCATGAAACAATTTTGCCTGCTGTTCAATCCATTTCACTGTATGTACTCCTATGTGTATCGTAAATAAAATACTTCTTAAACTAATGACAATGTTTGCAGATACAACCTTATACTGAGTGATATCATGTCTGACATTTTCAAACTAACTGTAAGGTCTTTGTTTTATATTAAAATACTCGGTATATTTAATCAATACACAGGGCTCAAAGCGGTCTACAGGGGTTACTTACTCCTCCTAGGCACCTGATTCAATCTCTGGAGTTTTCAGGGGTCCATGTTTTATGCCCTGTTTACAAATTTAAACCGTTTGTAAAGAATTTTGAGATCGATCTGTCTTTCTGTCACTTTTTTATTTTGGTTGAATATTACGAATACCGATATATATATATTTGTTAAGAAAGATTCAGTCGATAGATCGAATCTAAAATCAATTTTTAAACTGTATAGTGAAAAGGGCTAATAATTACTTTCTTGTCAGTTATTTCAGTTCTTAGCAAAACAACCAAATTTCGTATCTGTAGGTATTTAAATTAGACCATATGCCATTGTAATTTCCCATTCCATGTCATGTTTTGGCAGTTGTTTGACGTCAACAAATTTTGTATAATGAATAAGTGAAAAATAAATAAGAAAGGATTAAAATTGTTGAATTACGATACAATTAAGCATTAAATTCTTATTTTTGGATGTAGTCGGTCCTATAACAGCAACTGGCCGTGCCGACGATTTGAATACTGCGCGTTAGCTCGGTATTTACCTTCTCTATTTTTCTCTCTTCATAATTGTCAATTTCTATTGTTATGCCTTTCAGAACTGGTTTGCTTAGTAAACATAGGAGCCATTTGTGACATGGAAAGTTCAATAACGCAAATGAATATTGCGAGGGAAAAAATGAAAAAAAAATATTTTAAATGTACAAATGTTATATTTTTACAATAATTTAATAGGGTAATTGTTTTGATTAAACTGAGCCAAAACAATATACATGTTGGTGTTCCTAGAGTATTGAAAATGCACATAGTACTATGTATTCTACCGCGTAGTGACAAGGTTTCGTGTGTGTTACAGGATATTGAATGTTGTAGTGGTCTAGATTTCCAATGGATTTCATCCAGAAAATTACACTGAATGTCAATATATATAACTTTACAAAATATCCATTTCAGTGTAACTCAAGTTGCTGGTCGCAGAAAGCGGGGTGTCCTAAAGCATTACAACGATTTTTTTTTCTTTCTCTTTTCTAAAGAAATGGGCGTGTCATAATGTCACAATTGATGTTCGATAAGAAACTCCCAAACTTTCCATTCAAACGAAAAATTTTACCACTTCAATGCGCTGCATTGTAGAATATGTCGACACAGATGAGATCTGTACAGCGAAATACTTGGAACCGTGAAGAAGTCATGATCAGGGGCTTATATAGTGGCTTTGGAAATGAGACAAGTGAAAAGAAAAATGGCAGACAAGGATAAATGTCTTCCTTTTACGAGTCGTGTTCAACTTTAACTGCCGAATGAATTAGGCATGGAAAGTCTTAAGAATATATATATCAGGGCTAAAGCTGTTAAATGTATATAAAATTAAAGTTACTCTTAATTTTCAATTAAGTTGAATATAGTCATCACTGAGCATGAATCTGATAATCTGATATTATTTCCCTTTTTTTCATTTTGAAGATTGCCTCTCTACCGGTTTACAAAAATACTAGTATTGACTGTGTCAATTTTTTTTTTTTTTTTGCGAAACCAATATATATAAAGTGAAACTAGTACAAAAGTGGTTGCAGGGGACTTTTGCACAGTTTAGAAAAGAAACAAAATAATGTTTATTTTTGCGATCAGTCTTTAGAAAATTTGAGACTTTCCTCCTTTTAGAGTTCTACATGTTTGGTACAAAATATGAATAAAATTATGAATAAATCATTTTGTTAATTAACGGATAGCATGATCTTGCATACAATAACGCATACAATACAAAAAATAATACCCGAAGCGAGCGACAAAAAAGCGTCGCCGTAAATTGAAGGTTTAATTTATGTATACAATGCTTGGATCTGTAGCTCTCTGGTTTGTCTGTCCAAATTCTCTTAACTAGAGAGCCACAGTTCTGCAGCTTCAGTTAATAATATACATGTACTTAAATTTGTTTTCTTTTAATTCTTTTGTGTATTACTTGTCATAAAATACACGAATTTGTCATTATTGTTTATAGGTTATTGTGGGTTTCAACTTAAAACTCTTTAAATAATTCAATAAATTCACTCATATGTCTCTTTTAATTCATACATTAAATTATTGATTAAAATAAAATAGTATGAGTTTCGAAAACCTTAGAATTAGACAAAAGAGTAACAAGCAAAAAAGACCGTCTTGTCAGGTGCGTGGAAGATTGTTAGGTTTGCTTCGAATGGAATCAGCTGGAAAAGGTTGCTAACAGGACTGTCCTACTAGTACTTAATGGGTGAGCAAAGACAAGGATAGGAGAAGAAATCTTCCTTGTATATATTTTTGCGCAGTCCTGAAGTAACACTGCGGGAAAGCCCTCTCTGTGACGAATTACACCACATTTGTATATGGAATCGTGAGTAATACATTTGATGATATATATAAAATATTTCCCCAAAATTCGCGTGGACAACCTAAACTGAGGATCTATTCTATTCGCAATTAAATAGCAATCACATAAAATATCTAACATTATTAACACCATTCAACATCCGGTAGTCGAGAACGGCTGAAGTTTACTCTTCACTCTTTTCCGGTCACACGATAAAACCCTGACTGAGCCATGACATTCCGTTTTGAGTGACGTTAATGTGAAACTCAAGGCAAACTAATTAAAATGTATATGTCCAGAAATTAGGTGTCTTAGTTTGACGTACAATATGTTTACGTTTTCCTTCATCTCCGAACTGTCCATGAATTTTTTGTTAAGGTTTGATGGACCCTGTTAGAAATTAGCTTTTAAAATGTTACGTTCTATAATGGGCACCGTTTAATGTATTTGGAACATCGTTCAAATATCTCCAGGGTTCGTTTATAAAAGGAAATAAGATTCTACTTAGAAATGACAATATTCGGTTTTGGAAATGTCCTCGGCCGTTACTATCGTCACGGTCTATTAAATCTTAACGCCATATAATGCTGTGAAAGTACAGGGGCGTAGAATTAGCCTATATTTGTTTCACACCGCTGTGAAATCATGTGTGAGAAAACATCACCGTTAAGTAGAGGGTTGTCAGTCAGTAAATATTTTGTCTGATGGAATGTTAGAAGAAAATCAAAATGTCAGAAACCATAGAAATCCAGGAAAATGGTGTGCAGAATAATGGCTACATCTCAGATAAGGAAGAGAAAAAGGTAAAGTTTCTTTTTCGTGTTTTCATCGATTTGTTGTTTTATTATTATGTAAATGTATTGCTTTAAGTTTATTTTTCCTTATCAATTTGCACATATTTTAGACATAAAAATATAGTTATTATTCAATCTCTGTCTAAATGTTGTGACACATTGGTATAAAGTACTGATACATCACTGAGGAGAGATATATCCCACCATGAGTCAATTATTCCAATCTTTTAAAGTTTTTGTGTATAATATGCGGGAAAAAAATTATGAGACTATTTACAATCATAAACTGACTGAATTAAAATCTAATAACAATTGCAAATTTCATACCTCAAATTATTAAACAATGCAAAATGCACATCTGAAGATCTGTATCTAATTATAAAGTGTGTGCAAAACAGGAACACGTCGATTTAGGTGAACGTTTTAAATATTTGATAAACGATAAGAAGATTTCCATTCTACCCCACCAGTAATTGTTACGTAAGCAACTACAGGTAGATAATAAATGGAATGATTAAAGTGACATCTTTTACTAAGGGTGCAGGTACATGTATACTTACAGCGTATTTATTGTCTTTTTACTTCACGCAACTACAAAACCGCAATATCGTCATAATAACGTAACTTCATAAAGAATTCCATGCAAAATTTTACATGAAACAGACGGCAAATAAATGACTAACCGAATAAATAAATTGATTTAAAAATGTACAAACGACATATCATTACCCCTAGTATTTACATGCTTCTGAACCAAGATTTTGCTAGAAAATTCAAAATCAACAGTTTTTGTTATCCATGACGCTCAATTTCTAAATACATGCGCTTACTGTTACCTAAGCGACACAAGAATAATTTTGTATGTGACAATATCGTCTGATTGATGTGAGAAATTGCCTTGACCTTGAGCAGTGAAGGTAGGAAAACGTATAAATCTACTTAATTTGTTCTACATCAAGGTTGGTTTTGTTTTCTTCGTGTCAGTTATGCTCAAGTATTAACAGAAACGTTTGCCATATAATCAAAAATAAAAGAATTTATTGATTAAGAAAGAAAACCGATGGAGGGGACAAAATGCCAATTTCCACTTTTTTCAATTTGCTAGGTAAAAATTCATATATATATATATATATATATATATATGCGCATGAATATTATAGTGAAATACTGAAAATTATAGCCTAGAGTATGACCAAAAACGTACACATAAACGTTCATGTAAAAGTAATATACACGCACTGCTGCTCTAACTCCGGATTATAAATCCTGGCTACAGGCCTGAAAGACGTCCCAGACTTACTATACATGTATCTGCATTCTAAGCACCTTAATAAAGTAATGTCTACAAGATATTTTTATGTTACAGCAAAGTACTCTTCCGAGAGAACGAAAAGTGTCATATGTGGAGGACACCGGAAATGAACCTGCTAAGAGCGATACCAAAGTGGAGTTGCAATCGGAAGGCTTCGACCGTCTACTGTACAAAACCAGCGAAACCCCACCTATTCATTTACTTCTTCTTTTCGCATTCCAGGTAATGTAAAAAGCAAAGATTCAGATCCGGAAGTCTTGTGACAAAGTGAACCACGATACATGTAATCAATATCGAACACATTTCAATGATTTTTTTTGTTTTTTTTTCTTATTGAAAAAATAAGGCTATTCAGAAAGATTTGGTTGTTTGCAAGTGCATTCACTTTCAGTTATCAGAGTTGGTCGAAAAAAAAGTTTATAATTAATCTTGGTGGCAATGACTGTCAGATGCACATGTGTACTCTCTCTCTCTCTCTCAAAAACCTTGCAAGGTAAACAGTAGCCTGGTTCTCTGACCTAAACTATGCCAAAATTTTTGACCGTATGACCAGAGGGTCAGTAGCTTGTTGACAGAAGTTAGTTGTTGTTAGAAAATATGCACAGCAGGAAGTTCGCATACAATTAACTTTGTCGTACTTCAAAAAGTTCATCAAAGTTCACGTATAAAGAGTAAACAAATCTCGTCAAAATAGAAAAACCGAAGGTGTTAACGAGAATTAGTCTCTTACAACACCTGAGATTAAAAAAGATTTATTATTATAATTATTATTATTATTATTATTTTTTTTTTTTTTTTGAAGATCAGAAAAAAAAAATGTTTGTTCATCCTCGCCCGACAGACAGAATATTAGCGGTCTTATAAAATGAGTGCGCTCGGTATTTTCTTTATTCTCTCAAAAGAAAATGTAGATGAATCCCGATTTTTTAACTAACAGTAAAGTTTGTAATTAAACTTTCTAACAGATAATATGTGTTATAAGAAAACTATGAACAGCACTGGCGGATTTAGAGTTTTGTGACAAAAAATATATATTTTAAGATTAATAAATCATTTGTTTTTTGATGTGGGATATTGCATTAACTCTACCTAAAATAAAGCTAACACAAATAAAAACAAGAGGCCCAGGGACCACATCGCCCACCTGAGCACTTTGGCTAGGAAAAAGCAGAAATCAGTTTAGTATTGAGCCTTCGGCTCAGGTGAGCTAAACTGTTCAAAAAGATTCTAAAACCCGAGAGATTACAGGGGTTTCACCTCCTGGGCGCCCACTCCGACTACCAACTGGTCCACCCCTCCCCCTTTTTTCACGAGAACTTACATATAATACATAGTTTCATTAATCTTCAACGAGACCACAGAACCAGTACAAAGGAGATATTATACTAGTCACGTGCCACTAATAAAACATTATCACGTGATCAGAAAAGACATGCATGTACACATTAGTATTGCGGTTACGCATTATAATCTTTAAGAGAAATGTCAACATCGTGTATCAAATAAACACATAAAGATTACATTAAACAAAATAGAAAATAAATTATTTTTTAAAAAAGCCGCCCTTAAGGTGAAATTAAAAAGATTTTTAAGAAGAATATGCAAAGGTTAATTTGAAGTTTAATTAATTTTTATTCATTATTTTTTTAATTTCAATTGAATGATCCAGCGTAATCAATTCTGATTTCAACATCTCTATCCTTTCTTTGCAGTCTTTCCTATACCACGTGCCTATTTTCCCCCTACCACGATCCTAGGTTTTTTGCCCTCTTCTATTCAACACCCGCTTTTGCATGACACCCCCCCCCCCCCCACACTCCTATTTAATAGTATTTTCGCTCCAAATTTCAAAAGACACTATTATTTCTCTTTTCCCATCCCACCCCAATTTTTTTTCAATTATTTCCCCTCCTACACACTTATATTTTGCACTCTTTTCCTTTCCACATCTGCGATGACATCCCTATTTATTGGCCCTAACTTCCACACCACGAATTATCTGACTTACAAATGTGTGTACCAGTATATTACAAGTTTACAAGATAAGTTTCTTTTGTGTTTGAGAGGACAATCAAAGTTAAAATGATTTCTGTCCTATTTTCTTATGTAATTTTGTGTAATATATTAAAGTGACAGTACGGCGCATCTCATCAAAAAACTGACTAGATAAAATTTTCCGACAAGATTTGGAATTTTTTTACTACTCATAAATGTATAAACTTTCAGAAAATTACAACTTTTACAATTAAATAATTTGGATTATTTCATTAAAATTAGTAGTTATTTATGGGACGTAAATATATACATCGCAACGTGTTCGGGGTTCCACATTCCATGCTATGCACGCATGCGTAGTTTTCATAAACAAAACAGCATGGTTAGAGAGGGAATCCCGGTAGGCCTGCTACATTGACCAAGTCGACCAAAAAGAAAAAGAAGCTGAAAATAGAACTTGAAAAAAGCAACTTTCATGACTAAAATTTAGTTTGGGGATTAATAAAATCGCTGGATAAGGAAGAAACGGGAACTCGGCGACACTCACGCAGGGCTCTCGAAGGTTCTATTCGACAGGTTTGATGATACTTGTTATCATTTCTCATTTTTCCGTCGCTTTCAAAGAAAAAAAATAGTGTAAACTCAACATTAAAAATACATCTTTGACTTATAAACATTGTTGCCATTTGAAATGCTAATTTTTTTTAACTGTGCAGAAAAAATATTGTGTTTGACGTTTGCCGCGATAACGTATGATAAGTTGGTTTTCCCTTTCTCGGACCCCAATACACAAAACGTAAACATTTGTACTTTTAATTCTGTTAAATTCGCCTGAATGCAGACTAAAATCTTTACGATTATTATTTTAGATTATTTTATCAGAAAGTTATGATAATTTGTGTTTTTGAAAATTGCTTTCACCTAATATTCATTATAACTGTAAACTCTACAGTGTAGGCACGTGCCGTTTTAGAATTCACGTGGTACAAATAAACAGATCTAAGATTGCTTCAGTTCGTACGACCCTTGATTTTCCGGCAGATTCTAATTACGTTAATTTTGTTTGAGTAGAGAATATTTCTGTTTCTCAAACTGCTTACATCAACTTTATACCTTATTTCTTAATGACATATTGGGTAAATTTGAATGAAATAGCACACATTTTGCAGCCGTACTGTCGCTTTAAAGTCATAACTAATTTTGGCATTTTAAAGTAAACATTTCAGTTATATTGTTTGCAATCTATTAACTTATTTATTGATTTGCTTCTATCGTTTTATTTACTGTAAGATAACGATTTTATTTTGATATTAAAATTATTTGAAATTTTGATATTTGAATCTATCAAAAGATAGCAGAGCTTTTAATTGGAAAGAAAACGAAACACCTATCATTTAAAAAAAAAAAAAAAAAAAAAAAAAAAAAAACAATGATGTTAACAAATCGGTTTAAAAACTATTTAAAAAAAACTTTGAAGAATCTCTTATTCGGTTATTGCATTATTTGGGTTTAAATTTTAAAAACTTGAAAAAAAAAGATTTTCCTGACCGGATCGGTAAAATTAATAAAGTTGTGAAAATTTCCAAAATCGGATGATGCTTCGTCTTAACATGTACCTTAAAATGCCAATCTTTGATTAATGTGAGAGAAAAATGCATCTACATAAAAATATCTTTGAAATCAAATGTTTTGTACTCTTTCAAAGTTATCAAATGTAAAATTGTCCCAGACTATTATGATGGATCAAAGGAGCCTTTAATAGGAATATTTGTCTGTTTTTGCACTCTATAACTCTTTCCTAACGTCATTTTTTTGTTTGTAAATGTTGTAAACATCTCAGTACTTTTCAAGTATATATATCCTTCTTAAACTTATAAAAAAAAAATATTGCATAACAGATAACGAACCTAAAGGTACATGTACCTGGTGTACATACATGTATAAAGTAAAATACAAATTATGATCACTGGTACATATGTAGCTCATCCTAAAGCAGGGAAGTTCATTGAAATAATCATTTAATGTCATCTCTCTCTCTCTCTCTCTCTCTCTCTCTCTCTCTCTCTCTCTGGTTCTTCTCTCAATCATTTACACAAGAAGAGATTGCCTTTTAACTTTAAGTCCAAAGTACAATTTCAAGTTCATTTTTTCATGAATAAGGAGAAATTAACCCAGAGGTGCTATACGATTTATCTCAGTACAATGTTTATGGTATAGCGCACAAGTTTGGTCCCGAGCGATACTTAGAACTTCGATAGGACATTAAAATTCGGACTGTTCGTAAATTCTGTGTCTTCGAAAAAATGCATAGGTACATGTGCATGTGGACACGAACCCCACCCACCCACCCACAGTATTCAACCCACTGCTAATCATACTTTATTTTTCTTGAATTATATTTTTTAGCCTTATTTATCAATAATATGATCGTACGTTCTATTAAAAGAAATCTTTGTTTTTTCTTTTTTAAATATTTCAATTCAATTTATTGACATCACCATGTTGGCATACAGTCAAAATAAGAAACCGAATGACATATACCAGAAAAAAAGAAGAATATTATAACATAATTGCATGCAAATCAATTTTACACAATTCCTTACATACCTTGGGATTGTTTCCGCTGCATAAAGCATTTATCTAAGTAGATACATAAACGTTTCGTAGTATTATAATCACATGGGTTAACAATTTCTTTAATGGGATCAGAACCACAGTATAATTTATTATCAAAAATATCACAATATCGAAATCGAAGATGGTCATGCATACACAGGACAGTAAAGTACAAAATGTTTTTATTTTTCAACCAATAATTTACAAGCATATAGCATAAACGTTTTTCCTTAGGGATTATTGGTTTACAGTATTTACCTGTTTCAATGAATAGTGAATGTCCACTGATTCTTAATTTGTTGGCTGTGATCTTTCATGCTTTTTCTGCAATTTTTAATCAGTACAGTTTAAGACTTTACTATAAAAATAAAGTTTTCCTGAGTTAGAAGATGATATTTTGCTCAATTGTTCAAAGGCCACATCAACAAAAGTTTTATTTAACTTAAACCTCAAATCCTTACGGGAAATATTCAAAGAAGTCAAGTTTAGTTTTGTTGAAGATTGATAATCTTGCTTTGCCTTGAAGTATAACCCTTTTTCAAAGCTAACTCTTTGTCCTCTTTGAAAGCTGATACAAAAAGTGCATTATTATATGTGGTATTTGATTCCATTAATCTGATATAATATTTAAACATGTTTTCATAACATAAATAGTAAAGTGGATAAGAATATAGTCCGTGGCTTTTTTTACGGAACAATTATTTTGTGTTTTCCAGTTTTTTCCTGTGATATATGAAAACGGGTTGAATATCGGGGAGGGGGAGGGGGATCTACAAGATGATTATTGGAACAGCAGATAGTTACGAAAAAATATATATATATATTTTTATTCAAACCGATGTTACAGTTTGGAAAAAATTGTGAGGTACTAAATTGCATATATGTATATATTGCAATATGTGTATACGAGGGCTGTTTGGAAATTATTGAGACATTGTGTATATTCTTCTTCCTAATGAACGTCTTTCGGTACAAATTTGCATATACGTTTGACAGACACTTAGAATTAATAAAAGCAAGAAATATATTACAAATATTTTATTTCTTCTTTTTAATGGTATATTAATGTGTCGATGGTAGGGGTACCCGGCGCAGTCACGAAATCAGTTATTGAAACTATGTAACACCAACGTTAAAACTCCCGGTGGACCCATAGTAAGAGCGAAAATAATTCAAATTATGTATATAATTTTTCAATCTAATTTTGTCTTCATTTTGTGCAAATTTGTAAGAATTTCGATCAGAAATACGGAGACCATTAAAAAATTTCAGCACGGTATAGAAATCTGACAACGACGACAAACTTGATTTTGACGTCAAGGCGGCGCAGCGAGCATACCTAAAATTTTGTTTCGCGCTATGGAGAACTCTCGTCCAGACTAAATGACCTGCTAAAACAATAACAATGCCATAAAACATGACTAAAGGTTTGTTTTTTCATTGGTATATATTTTTTCTTACAAATAATTCAACCAGATTAAAAATAAAAGCTCCGTACAACCATCAATTATTACGGACTAATTATAACGTTGACCCGCGTTGCATAAATCGGTACTGCATGAGGCTAAGTCAACCTGTATATGACACTTCATTTATATTTTACACTGGGACATCAACAGCACACGTTTTATTTATTTTTTTAAAGAATCGTTTAAGAAAGAGACAGTTTGATTTTTGGAATGTTATATGTGATAACATAGAAAGAAAGGATAAACGCTTCCCGATCGCTTCACATGAGAAAACATCTCCGGCTGACGTGACAATAAAATGACATTTCATTTCATTTTTCATTTCATTTTATTCACTCACACCAACATCAGTGGTACATGAGGTACAATAAATTAGTCGTCATAATTGTGACAAAAATAATAAATTTAATTATGATACAATAGCATAAATGAGGGGCATATACATATGTACATAGTATAGCAATAAACATACAATGAAAGAAGAAAAGAAGAAAAAAAAAATGGTATGATAACATTTAAATTATGGAGGACAGACGGTGTCGTTTATTTTAGATATAAATATACAAAGGTTTTTTAAAGTTTTTAAGTTTGTCGTTGACATAATTTCAGAAAACTTAAGTGTATTCGGCGTTTTACAAAATCTGGGATGTAAAAGATTCTTTCTGATGCTGTTCAATGTTTTACATTCTAGGATGAAATGATATTCGTCTGCTATTTGCCCTGTATTACACAATTTACAAACTCTTTCATCCAGTGGAATATTTAACCATCTACCAGTTTCAATTGGGAGGTGGTGGTTTGAAGTTCTAAATTTTATTAGTATTTTTTGGAGTTTACTAGGTAAAATACTTAGATATTTTTCAAATCCAAAATCACTCTTAAAAATTTTGTAAATTTGACCTTTTGATGAATTATTTATATCACTATGCCATTTTTGAATAAATTGGTCGCTTAATCTTTGCTTCACTGCTGCAAGTACCCGTAGCGATGCTGCTCCAGGTCAATAGACATATGCCTGTTATAATTTCACCGGGATTTATGTAATTATCCTATAAATTAGAAATTTTGCACATTTGTTTCATTTGTTCTTTAAAGATTTTAAAATCTTCAGGTTATTTGTACACACTGGATAGAAGATTTGCTCAATCCTGACCAAATCTCTATCACATCTGCATCACATCTCTATCACAGTAATGACTCAAGGTCATTAGGAAAAGATCAACGAACGTCAAAAAAAAAAAAAAAAAAAAAAAAAAAAGAACAAAATTCTGACTAAGATCATAAATTAGTTATATTTACAAAAAGGTTTTCCTTGATAAAAACAAAAAAAATATTCTTTGGGCCAAAACATTTTTTTACAGTCTACATTGCGGAACTTTTACGTGAAATATTTAGGTGTGTTTTGTCTTACGGAGAATGTTGACATACTTGTGACATTTTGGTGACCGTTAACGCCCTTATAATTGGACGTGAACTCATGAAATGAATCGAATACACATAATACAATGTCTTTAATTTTTGTTCTTGCTGTACCCCTTTCGGTCATTTTTTTCTCATAAAACCGGTAATCATTTAAACTTTTTTTTGCCTAATTCTCATACACTTTTGTGTTCTTTAAATGCAAATTATTAATGACATGTACCTGTTAAACATATGTAATATTATAAATATATAAATTTTAGATAGACCTTGTACTTGTGGACAGGGCTTGTATAGGCGCCTGCTGCCCAATCCATTTACGTTTTATTTCTTACTAGTAATAAAATATATGTTCAGATCAATAATTCGATGTCCCACAATAGATCCTTTTGGTCAAATTGCATCATATCACTTAAACACTTTACCGTATCCTCAACGACAAGAGTAGTATTATCAGATATTTTATTCTGTAGGTACTAGATAAAGAAACGAAGAAAAAAAGAGAATCTGGTAACAAAAAAAATAAGGACCCGTCATACAGAGTTTGAGATAAAGACCAAAATCTTTACTGACTGTAAAATCTCTCAAAATTATTATTCGATTAAAAAAAGCTTACCTAAAAATATCTGTCAAAATTTCTTTTTGAAAGGAATGATGTCATTTTCAAATTCAAGGGAAAAAGTAAGTTATTCCCAAAATTACATTGCGGTCATAGTTGTAAATAATTTTTTTAAAGGATCCAGATTTGCCCTTAACTTTACCCCTGTGTAATCATTTATAACGCTGTGCAGCAAATGATCAGTCCATGTTGTCCTCAATACTTCATATAATTTGAAACTGAAGGGAAATAAAAGTTCCGTGCTTTTATGAAAGTGATCTAACAATTTCCTCTCGTTTTATTTTTCTTTTTCCTTGTGTAATTTGTCATTCAAAATATTCATCATATACGCCATTTAAGCCGAGAATCCATCTAAAGGAAGAAAATATACCTAAAAAAATTTTAAAATTCAATGTGCCCGTGAAAAAGTCTGATTTACTTGCAAAATAAAAGCTTGACGATGATAAACTTCTTTGAATATTCTCACGACGATATACTCCATTGTTTCGCCATCTCAAGTAAATTATCAACAACCTCAACAGATAGACAATGGGGTTAATTAAACAATAAAGTTTGCAGGAATTCTATCCTGGGTAGATAAGTTATTTCTGCGATAGTTGCAGTGGTAAAATAGTGTGTTATTAATCTTGATGGATAGGCAGACTTCGTAGGAAAACTTTCATACAGACCGGATCTGAGTTGTTTTTTTTTTTTTTGAGCTAATCAATCAGCAAGCAGTATTCATACGAAAAAAGGAGAAAATATTGAGTAAATGTACTTCGTTTTCTCAAACTTCGATATCGCAAATACCATGGATATATCGTAGTGAGTTTATGTCTTTTAACTTCGATATCTCGAAGTTCTTTCTTGGTCCCATTGGTTTCGAGATAACGAGGTTTGACTATATTACATGATTGAGGAATTATAAATTAAAATAGAAAATAAGGAATAATTCCAACCAGTGTTATTTGATGCTTTTGTACTTATTGTTTATATAAGTATATTCAAAGTCAATGATACAAAAAGAAACTAGATGGGACATGGATTTTTTGGAAGGAAAAATTCCAAAGAATTTATATTGCGTTCCTTTTACAAATAAATACTTTATACTAACTTAATTTGGTATTTTTAGCAATTCTTGATGTCCATTTCGGGAACGTTGGCAGTCGTATTGATAGCATCCAAAGTAATCTGCGCCGGGGACGATGAAGAATTCGTGGCGTACATATTAAGTTCCTCACTCTGTATGAATGGGGTCTGCACAATTTTAATGAACACCATCGGAGTCAGGTAATCAAAATTTTGCACATAAAACACTAAAATGTACTGAAATATAGACCACATGTATTCCAATATCTATGATGAAATACATTCAATCGCACAGTTTTGTTTTGTTTGTTTGTTTGTTTTTTAAATCTTTTAAAAGTTAGATAAATGCAAAATTTGTAACTCTTAAACTGAAATTTTGTTCTAATAAAAACGAAAAGTGTTGTTTTATATACATATTTATATAATTTATCTATTTTCAGATTACCTCTTTATCAAGGGGCTTATGGCGGGTATATTCTGCCGCTGTTGACACTATTGGAAATTGACCCAAATAAGTGTAAAGTGAGAACTACTTTCCAAGGTTTGTATCCTGCTTTGTCGTTAGAAATTTTTATTCTTATCTATAATGTCACTTCTATCACAACCCGTTACAGCGCTCAGTGGGGTTGTCAGATCGTGATACCATGGGTTCTATACATACTGCCTAGTTATTGGAGTGTCTCCATGAAATATATGGAGATAACGAACAGTATTCAAGCTCAAACGTCCATTAAACAATAAAAAATAGAAGCAGAGCAAACACATGCCTCCAAATCATCAGAGGTGGGACCAGGTGCCATGGAGGAGTGAGCATCCCCTGCCGACCGGTCACACGCGCCGTGTGCTCCTTGTCATGATCGGGAAATAACGGAAAAATCCGTCGACAATTCAGTGTGTAAATAATGGCCTAAGAATTAGTATGAAAAACGTCAGTCAGCATTTGACTCAATGATAAATTGTATTTGCTGACAAGGTCATTGTATCGACCATAGAACTTACGAAATGATGACTTTAAACGAGACTGCTGATATTCTTGTTTCATCAACTTGTCAATAATTTACCTCGTTTTAGAAATTGTACATACGTAGAGCATGCCCTTGCGTATCGAATCAACTGAGGGATATAAACCCCTTATGCAGGTGATGAAGGTATATTTCTGCATTAGTAAGGGAAGTTGACGATTGAAAAGTTAAAGTCATCACGTTTATCATAAAGCTTGGTTAGGTTAAAAAGGTCTGCTAATAACGGGGCGCAATTGGTACCCTTGGGAATTCTAATAGATTGTTGGAAGACCTGCTCTCCAAAAACCACATAGATATTGTCAATCAGAAACTCAAACATCTTTTTAATGCAACCTCAGAGTACTTGTGTGTACAATCAGAATCTTTTTAACAAAATAATTTTGCAAATGACCAATGACAAGGTAAGTAAATTTACGAGTTCCATTTTTATTGAAAAAACAGCTGTCAATGATATCAAAAAGCCTGGATTTTAATTTATCGTGGGGAATGGTTGTGTATAAAGTTAAAAAGTCGTAAGTTTTTAAGCTGTTGATTTTGGTAAATTCTTGTGATTTCAAATTTTCCAAAAGTTCCTTGGAATCTTTTAGTATCCGCATCTGATTTACACCACTTCTCGAATATATTGTTGCACAGTTCTCTTGAAGTTTCTCCTTCACTACTATTAATTAATATCTTAGTGAGAAGTACATAATACATGGAATCAACAATCAACAAATCAACAATACATCGAGTACATAAAGATAAAAAAAATGCAACTTTTCAAAAATTTTGAGTTATATCATCCCAGTCAACGGAAGTGAATTTGATTTTCTGTACCCATATTGGAATCTAAAACTTCATCAAAACCCATACAATCAAAAATCCATTGTCCAGTAAATGCCACTAAATGGTATACCAAACTGATGTGAAGGCGAAACTTAAGAGAAACTCTGCTACAACATATAAAAATTCAAAAGAACTTTTCCCAAAATCATTCATATCAAAATGTAGCAGTTTTAAACACTTTTGCAACCATTCATCACGTTAAATTAAAGAGCAGTCTTGTTGCCCTCATAAACAACAGCTTCTTCAATTGAAATAGGAGTAGGGAATTTTCATATCTTCTGATCGGTCACATTACTTTGTTAAAGAATATTAATTCTGATACTACACACTAGTGCTCTGAAAAAAAATGCCCGAGTTTCTCATTGACAATATTTATGTGGCGTCTTCAAAAATTTGTTGGAATTTCGATAGGCGTTAATGTGCTCTTTTCTTTACCGACCTGCTTTTTACTCTTATGAAGTAGAATTTATTCAAAAACTTCTTCATGAGAAGAAGAAAAGTCTTGCTGCGGCCTTCAGTTCAACATTAAATAAATAATGCTTATTAAAACTTTTCACCCTAAGAAAACCGTTGCCAATTGAGGCGCAGCAGACGTTGACAATGGTTTTTAAGGGGTGAAAATGTTCAATGTTACCCTCAACTACATGCAGTATTTACTATATTACACTGAATGTTTTATATTAATACATATAATATTGAACCGTGCGCGCGTAAGTTCTTCGCAGTCAATATTTTTTTGGAATATCACCAGTCGTCAAGCAATGCTGACTGTTGCTACGTTCTATCACGCTTGAGGGCGTGGTTTCATTATTCAGAGGGAGGGTAATGATGTTCCTCTGTGAATCAGATTCAACTTATTTGCATGAAAGTATAATATTTAGATATATCGACAATGCTTCATCATTTTAATTCGTATGTCAACTCTATAAATCGAAGTGAACTCGAAATAAAAGACACCACATCTGTTTCATATTTGAATGTTTTACTAACCATAGACGTTAATGGCCAACTAACATCTTTACACGACAAACATGCATGATAACTTCAGCTTTTTCATCATCCACTTTTCTTATTAATGTAGTAACATTCCACTGTCACCTGCATGTTGTGTTTATTCTCCTACCTGATTCGGTGCAAGGACAGGCTCTAAGTATGAATATATCAATATTTGAAACGAAGCAGGCTACTGACAAAGAAGTTGAAGTTAGAGGGCTTTCAATAACTTCCTTTAAAGCCAGCTTTTCGCATAATCCGTGATCGTTGTAGTGTCCTTGTTTGCAAATACTACGAATCAGTGGGTCGTTTTTTGACTGGCATGTTTTAAATCAATTGTTCGGGAATTGTTTGCATACTTATTTTGACTTATACTTACTTTGACTTACTTATACTTACTTATATTTTACTTATACTTGATCAACAAGGAGGGCTAACGACAGAAGAGGCTACTTCTAGGTACCGGATTTCTCCACTGGTGTTTCTACGTGTCCTTGTTTTTGCCCTGTTCCAGTTATAATGTCTTAAAGATTCAATAGACGATCACTGCAGGTGTGACCGGTCAACATGGGATGCTTACTTCTCCTAGGCTCCTGATTCCTCCACTGGTGTTTCTAGGTGTCTGTGTTGTTGCCCTTTTCCCAGTTACACTGTCTTACAGATTTATGAGACGATCATTGTTTGTCATCTTCACCTCCTTCATTGGAGATCCCTGATAAAATCTTCTCCACTACATAAATATGCCATATATGGATGGAAAATGCATTTACATGTACTTAACAAAATTATGACTTGAGCACATGTACAAACTTTGTCACGCTAAGATAACAGAGACCTTTGATGATAGTTCTACTTAAAATTTATTTGTTCGTTTTCCCTTAGCTGAACCTATAATGGATCTTTTTTTTATTGTCGATTTCGTAGATTTCGCCTATTTCTGATTTTTTCAAATGTGCAAATGGTGTGATCTTCACAAAACATAAAGTATCTGTTCTAGTCCGAACTTAAACGGTTTCCTTTTAAGCTTTAAGTGTTCAGTTTAGATTCTAGCTAGTTCGTCTAAGTCGATTTTCATTTCAGTTCGTGTAATCTTGTCCAGCTTTTACTATTTTGGTCAGTAATGTTATGATTCTGAATGTTCACGTCAAACTTTTAATGCACTGGGTCTATTTATTTTCATACTGTAATTATCTTCTGTATTACACTGGGTCTATTTAGTACTGGGTCTATTTATTTTCATACTGTAATTATCTTCTGTATTACACTGGGTCTATTTATTACTGGGTCTATTTATTTTCATACTGTAATTATCTTCTGTATTACACCGGGTCTATTTATTACTGGGTCTATTTATTTTCATACTGTAATTATCTTCTGTATTACACTGGGTCTATTTATTTTCATACTGTAATTATCTTCTGTATTACACCGGGTCTATTTATTACTGGGTCTATTTATTTTCATACTGTAATTATCTTCTGTATTACACTGGGTCTATTTATTTTCATACTGTAATTATCTTCTGTATTACACTGGGTCTATTTATTACTGGGTCTATTTATTTTCATACTGTAATTATCTTCTGTATTGAGGCAAGAGAGTTTTATCTAGGTGATATTTCAATGCTTAAGATGTTTATTTACTGCGCTGTTATGGTCTTGTATCTTTCTAAATAACGGATTGAATCCCTAACAGTGTGGAAAATGGAAAACTTTCTAACTCCACCTGCAAACTTTTTCCTGTAATCACCCAGAATCTGCTTTATTTATTGATTGTTATTTTCAGGATTAAATTCCACGAACGCTTCTTTAGAGATAACGGTCAGTGAAGAATCACAATTACGGGGCGTTATCTTAAGAAATATGCGGGAGGTAAGCAGATATCATTCTATATATATATATATATATATATATATATATATATATATATATATATATATGTATTTTGAACAAGAGGCCCATGGGTCACATCGCTCACCTGAGCACATTGGCTAGGTAAAAGCACAAATCAGTTCAGTATTGAAAAGATTACTGGGGGGGGGAGGGGAGGGGGCTTGAATTTTAAACTACCTGATGATGCTTCCATGTCAATATAACAAATGGCTTTGTTGTACTTGAGATGATTCTTTTAAAAAAAAAGTCCCATATATTCCTTTGTAAAAATTTGATCCCCCATTGTGGCTCCTCCCTATCCAAGGGGTCATCATTTGAACAAACTTAAATCTACACTACCTGAGGATAATTCCATATCAATATGACTAAACATAGCTTTTCTGTTCTTGAGAAGAAATATTTTTTCTACATATTCTTATGTAAAACTTTTGATCCCCCATTGGGCCCCACCCTACCCCCCGAGGTCATGATTTGAGCAAACTTGAATCTACACTATCTGAGGATGCTTCCATATAAATGACTCATCATGGTTTTCCTGTTCTTGAGAAGATTTTTAAAGGTTTTTCTTATATATTTCTATGTAAAACTTGGATCCTCCATTGTGGCCCCGCCCTACCCCCAGGGGTCATGATTTGAACAAACTTGAATCTACACTACCTGAGGATGCTTCCATATAAATATGACTCATCATGGCTCTGCTGTTCTTGAGAAGAAGATTTTTAAAGGTTTTTCCTATATATTTCTATGTAAAGCTTTGATCCTCCATTGTGGCCCCGCCCTACAGCGGGGCCACAATGGAGGATCAAAGCTTTACATAGAAATATGATTTTAACAAACTTGAATCTACACTACCTGAGGATGCTTCCATATAAATATGACTCATCATGGCTTCGCATTGCTTGAGAAGAAGATTTTTAAAGTTTTTTCCTATATATTTCTATGTAAAACTTGGATCCTCCATTGTGGCCCCGCCCTACCCCAGGGGTCATGATTTGAACAAATTTGAATCTACACTACCTGAGGATGCTTCCATATAAATATGACTCATCATGGCTCTGCTGTTCTTGAGAAGAAGATTTTTAAATGTTTTTCCTATACATTTCTATGTAAAGCTTTGATCCTCCATTGTGGCCCCGCCCAACCCCCGGGGGGTCATGATTTGAACAAACCTGAATCTACACTACCTGAGGATGCTTCCATATAAATATGACTCATCATGGCTCTGCTGTGCTTGAGAAGATGATTTTTAAAGGTTTTTCCTATATATTTTTATGTAAAACTTGGATCCTCCATTGTGGCCCCGCCCTACCCCCGGGGGTCATGATTTGAACAAACTTGAATCTACACTACCTGGGGATGCTTCCATATGAGTTTCATCTTTCCTGGCCCTGTGGTTCTTGAGAAGAAGATTTTTAAAAGATGCTATTAATTTTTCACTAATTCTTTATTATCTCCCCTTCCCTTGAAAGAGGGCGTGGCCCTTCATTTGAACAAACTTGAATCCCCTTCACCCAAGGATGCTTTGTGGCAAGTTTGGTTGAAATTGGTCCAGTGGTTCTGGAGAAGAAGTCGAAAATGTGAAAAGTTTACAGACAGACGGAAAGACAGACGGACTACAGACAAAATGTGATCAGAAAAGCTCACTTGAGCTTTCAGCTCAGGTGAGCTAAAAATGAATGAAATTATTTTTGCCCGTCTTCTTTTCGGTTTTAAAATTTCGTATTTAAAATACAGCCACATAGAGCTTTTCCTAGCCTATCTTTGGTTCTCAGAGATCAATATTGAACAAATTTGTCTTACATACAAAAATATGTGCACACGTGTGCAGCTTCCGGACTGTATCTTATTTTAATCTTTTATTACAGTTACAGGGGTGTTTGATGCTTGTGGGGGTGATACACATGTTGATGGGAGCCACGGGACTTATCGGGGTACTCCTCCGCTTCATCGGTCCTGTTACTGTGGTCCCCACCATCTTACTACTGGGGATTGCCGTGGTGGATCCCATTTTAGACTTCTGCGTACCGAACTGGGGAATCTCAACTCTGTGGGTTATTTTACTCTTTGTTTTTCACTAAAAGTCTTCTGAGTATGTATTGAAAATAATATACTCCTTTGTCTGTCTGACCGGTTTTCGGCTAACTCGATATTTTTGTTCCGGAGTAGCAATGATGCTTTGCTGCAACCCATAACGTCAGAGTATAGAGATGTTTTTGCCTTAATCATGTATTCAAAAAAAATCAGTAGGGATTTTAATTAAGTACATTATTTTATGATATTTCAGTGTAACTGCCACCGGCTTTGTGCTGGCCTTCTATCTAGCCAAGTATAACATGCCTGTAGCTGTGTGGACGCCGAAGGGCGGGTGTCGTGTTGTTAAGTACCCGTTACATCAGGTGTTTGCTGTAAGTTACCAAGTGCTGAAATGTGATCGTTGTACATGGAAACAATTTGATAATTAAATTGTCTTTTCATCAAACATATTAAATCAAACAACTTGAACAGCATATACAGTTCCTAAACATTATGTACTTCTCTTTTTTGTCAGTGCTCAGTTTATATTTTCCATGTATTTTGTCCATAGATTATATGAAAATATACGTAAAACTAAGATTTAATGCTATACTCAAATAATTTTTTATCAAATTTGAAGTGAAATTATAAATGATCGAATTTAAATGGATTTAAAAAACGTAAAATGTAAAGAAAAGTAAAATAAAGATATAGACGAGTAAATGACATAGGGGATAAACAAGTATGTATACGACGATGAAAAAAAACATGAATTAGTAAAACTTCTTCCAGCTAACAAATTCAATTTGGTATATGAATTAACTCCAATGATTGATCTGTACATTTGCAATGATTAAAACGAGAAATATGAGTAATTAATGTGTCAAAACAGAATATTTGCTTCTGAATAATATAGGGAATAAATTAGTAATTCCCAAACCGTTTGCTCTCAATGCTACCGCCGTTCGCTCTCTGTTCTTTTATCGCATTACTTTGCGTTTGATCCACTTATAAAAGTTTCTTTACAGAAGGAGAACCGACAATTTTATGTTGTTTTCAAACTGAGAAATGGCAATCAAAAATCAAAATAATTGTAATTAATATTATTTGTAAAGCATATGTTTCATTAAGACTTTCTTAATCTGTAATTTCTTTCAACGTTCACTGTGCGTTCTTCGCCGTTAGCTATACTTTCACCAAGTTTTCCTCCCCGTTTACTCTGCGCTTATCAGATTGATTGATTGATTGTATGTTGTTTAACGTCCCATTCGAGAATTTATATAAAGACGTCACCATAAACTGGTGAAGGGCTTCAAATTTTGACCTTTACTCGGCACTCAGGGCCATTGAGCAGTGAGGGATCTTTATCATGCCAACGCCTGCCGTGACACGGGACCTCGATTTTCAAGGTCTTATCCGAAGGACCCGCAACTTTCACTTCAAAGTGCCGAGCGCATGGCGAAGGAACAGTTGCTACCCATTTTTTATCAATTTAGGTCAGTCGCGACCGAGATTCGAACTCACGACCTCCCGATAGCGCTTATCATATCAATCTCTCATTGTTCTCTCTCCGTTCGCTCTCTTTTTTCCATCCGTTCGCTCACTGTTCGCTCACCAGCGTGAAAGTGTTAATGGAAAATTGTACAAGCAAGTTCTGCTGAGTTTGTCACAGGAATGTTATTTTTTTTTCAGATCCTTATTTCCATAGTAATTGGCTGGGTAGTTAGTTGGATAATTACAGAAGCAGGTGGATTTACAGATGACAAGACAGATAAAGGTTATAAAGCTCGCACTGATGCTCGTCTGAAAGGAATTTCAGCAGCAGACTGGTTCTTTTTTCCCTATCCAGGTACGAACATTTATATACATGTACAAAATTTATTTCAATTCTTATTAAAGATAAAAATAGAAATAGGCATCCCATTCTAATCACGTAAGCATGGTAGCAATATTGGGCAAAATCTCGAAGATCAGAAATTATTTCTGAACAAGATTTGTGACTTATCCTGTATTTTGTTGCACTAATGTAGTATGTACGTGACATCTTTGACCTTCTTTATTCCTATTGTTTAGATGATTTATGAGACTGATCAGTGCTCGATACTTTCACCTTTTTCATTAAGGTATATATGTGATACGTGTCAAATTCTACGGTTTTTATCCTTACAGAAATTTTGTTGAAGTAATATCTGAGGATTACTAGACATTTTTAACTTTCCTAGACCTTAACTCTGTGTAATACATATTTTGGGCTATAGCTGCAGATCTGTAGCTCTCTGGGACAGAAACTTCGAAAACACATACTATAGAGCTATAGATCCATTCATTGTTAAACCTTCAATTAACCGCTGCACTTTTGATTGTAAATTTGAGTGATTGTTAGTATTTTTTTTTCTTGCATTATATGCCTTTTTAATACTTGAAGCATGGTATCCGTTATTAAACAATAGATTTTACTCTTACTCTTGTTGCTTTATCTATGCTTAATATTCTCGCAAGAGAGGTAACACAACAAACAGCAACTATTTTGCAAGGTACCAAAGGACCCCCCCCCCCCCCCCCGAGTCTTTGGAATGTTTCAAAAGCTTCGCCTGACTACTGAAAACCATGGTTATGTACTTAAGAAAACCTGTAAGGGAAAACGCGTCTTCTACGAAATTCTATACACCTGTTGCGTTATATATTAAATTTCCTTTTCACCTATTGTAAATAATGTAGTTGACAATGACCAAATGAAATGTCAAAACTTGAATAAAGTGACAATAAAGTAACAAGAAAAGGCATGTAAATTTGTTTAATTAACTGATACCGTGGTTTTGGCTAGGAAATGCATACACACAATTACCGAAACCTGCGACCAAAAAGTGTCTCAGTTCTGCAGCTAGTTTTTGCCAAGATGTGAAGTAATTTTTATGAACTGTGAATTCGTCTTTGACGAGTTGAAACATATAGCTTTGTTGGGATTGTTACAGGCCTACATGGACCCGTTTCGTACTCAACACCAGTTTTCCTGGGATTTTTAATAGCGACATTTTTGTCCATTTTGGATTCAATTGGAGATTATTACGCATGCGCATCTATGAGCCACGTACCTCCTCCCCCTCAGCATGCGGTAAATAGAGGCATTATGGTGGAGGGAATAGGGACTATACTGTCTGGGGCTGTTGGGGCAACGCAAGCCACGACAACTTATGGCGGCAACATAGGTTCAATAGGTGTAACAAGAGTAAGTCTATATAAAGAAATATTAACCTAGAAATAACATTGGCTCTTGCCCTGTAACAACACAATACCGGATATATATATATATATATATATATATATATATATATATATATATATATATATATATATATATATATATATATATATATATATATATATATATATATATATATAAGCTGCTGTAAGTCAAGGAATCACCAGACTCTTAAAGTTTTTTATCATATGAGAAAATATTAAGTAAAATATGTTGCAACAGACATTACTAGAACGTCACTCGAAATATCCTTTCTGGAATTTCCAATACCCTTGAATCGTTTTTTTTTTATTCTTCTTCTTATTACATTTCAGGTTGCCAGTAGAAGTGTTTTTATCGGGTGTGGCATTCTCTTAATCATCTTTGGACTTTTCGGGAAGCTGTCCGCCTTGTTCATTTCGATCCCATATCCAGTTCTCGGTGGCTCTCTGATAACAATGATAGGAATGTTTATCGGGGTCACGCTTTCTAACCTCAGACCAATTTCTCTGACGTCTTCTAGAAATTTAGCTATTATTGGAACCTCTATTTTAATAGGTCTTCTGATACCAGAGTGGGTAAAAAAGTATGGCAGTGATATAGACACAGGTATGAAAAAAAACTATTTCATAATCAAAATCTAAGAAAAAAAACAATTACATCAAAATCACAGGGGAAATGGAAATTTATTACTGATATTTTTATAAACTACACACTTTTAAGAAGTTTGAATGTATTTGATGGGTTGGGAATTAAGGGATTTTCTTTTTCCAAATCCATTATAAATGTTCTCACTTCACATACTCAAGGGTAAACTTAAAAAAAATATATAGCTATAAATTTAAAGCACTGCTTACACTAATGCGCATTAAATATTTAATTGTTAGTAAATTTATGCAAAATAAACTCATTCGAATTAAATTACATTCACACGACATATAATGCGAAGTAAACTAATGTGCATTAAAATTTTATTTCTACAGTATTGCTTTTATGACGTATTTGCAAATCACGTCACCTTATGCAGAGCAGATAGGCATTTGAGACAATGTCATAGTGTCTGAGCACATTTTTATTGATAAACTTAATTTACCTTTGTTTTACACTCAAAAATAGCTTAATTTAATTCGAATTAGCTTCGCTTAGAGTTCACACGGAGTTAATGCGAGGTAATTCGATGCACAGTAAATTAAAAAAAAAAGAAGAATAATTCGCATTAAATTCTATTTACCCAGGTTGAAATTTAATTCGCAGTAACTTGAATTTGAATTAAACTTTTATTGCGATTATATGGGTATATATTGCTATTTTTGTTTGAATTACCTTCTGTTTCAGAAAATCAGAAATTTAGGCAATTATTCTTACATTAACATTTTTTTAATATTAAAAGTATTTCCTGTGTCATTGACTAGCGTAACATGCATTGATAGTACACAAAATACACTTGTGACGTCACAAAACAAATATGAGTTTTTATTACATTTTCAGCAGAGAAATACTCTGTTTTATATATTGAATAAAAGTGATATTCTCTCACAGTGTGAAAGAATACTGAAGTGATATTCTCTCACACTATGAAAGATATTAAAGTAAGTAAAAATAATTTTTGGCCTGTCATAAGATAGAGGTAGTAAATAAACCATCTTGATAGAGACCAAAAACCGCCAATTTCATCCGAAATATGTTGCTAAAACACGTAAAATCCATGTTGCAATTTTCAATCTCGCAATTACAAAGCTATGACGTCTCAACTGCTCAACTATGCCGTCACAGCCTATATGACACTGTGTGAAGAAAAGACAGAGGCAAAGGATAAATCAAAGAAAATGTAATAAAAAGTAAATTCAGTGTTTTGCAGTTGGATGTGGGATTTATTTCACGAGTGGGACAGGATTTTTTTGATATTTTCACGAGTGCGAAGTACACAAAATACACTTGTGACGTCACAAAACAAATATGAGTTTATGCACACTCATCATGCATTGATACACTTGTGAGGTCACAAAACGTATATGAGTTTATACACACTCATCATACATTGATAGTGAACAAAACATATTTTTGATGTCATTAAACGTATATCTCTCAGGTCCATTCCATCAGTTAATGTAAATACATATACTGTGTATTAACAAAATTACTTATTCATCATTTCAGGGTACCAAGACGTAGACTTCAGTTTGAAAGGTCTTTTTGGAAATTCTAATTTTGTGTGTGGTATTTTATCCTGCTTTTTGGATAATACAGTTCCAGGTAAAGTAAACCTTTACAAGTAAGAATGGAATGTCAAGTATTACGTTTGTAGATTAATGAAGATAAATATATATCACTATAAAACAGTTATTATCATAAATTCACAGATAAACAGCAAACTGATAAAGATAAGTATTAAAAAAGAACCTCTAAGACAATGACCCGTAGTTACCCAATTTCACCTTGTATCCAGGCCTCTTGTAGACACTGTGTTACGGTACATGTATAATTTATTTGTGAAATGCTATATTATATAAACATTAAATGATCAAACATAAGAAAATTAAACATACATAAAATTAATAAATAATTATATTGCACATTTCTTTCTTCTTTTGGTCTGGATTTTTTTTTAAGCAAAGGCAGGCTACTGACAAATATGTCGACATTTACTAGTATGCTTTCATTTTATATCTCGTTTTAAGGTCAAGATCTAGTAAATAACTTTAGACTAACTGTTTGGTGCTAGATCCATTATGACGTCATAATCAATTTCAACTTTCTTTTTCTCGTACTTTACGGCTTTAATATAATTATGTAGAAAATAAATATTTTAATGGAATTCAATTTGAAATCGTGTGAAAAGTAATCCCGATACTTATATTCAATTTAATATTATTTTAAGTAAGAGGACAGAACATACAAATTGCCGTTTTCTGAGAGACTGTAGGCAATCTGGATACATTTCTTTTGTCTGATATAGAAAAAAAAAACTCCTGTATTGATGACTGCTTTTCTTAATTTTTCATTGAAAATGACAGTTTAAAATATGTTTTTTCGTCTTGTTTATCTACAAATTATGTCCCGTCCCGAAACACCTTATTTGACCAAGCTAAAGTTATAAGCATCATTAAAGGAATTTATGTCTCAAATTTTAGAAATCTGTAGGCACCTTTCATTTATTAGATCTTGACCTTAACGTATCGCAAATTCTCTGGTTTTTATAGCGACTTTGTTTGCTAAAACAACTTCTCCTTTGGTCGCATTACGACTGATGTATTTCCAAGCAATTATTAAGACATTGATTTTTATGCAAATTTGACCAGGGATTACTCCATTTACCTAAGCAATGCATAGGAATCACGACGTGTATGACCGGTCGCCAGGGGATACTTTCTCCTCGTAGGCACCTGACCCTTCCTCTAGTATTTCCAGGGGGTCTGTTTTTGCCCTATTAACGAGTTGTATTATTTACTGGATTTATGAGATTTATCACTGCTCTCTTTATCTTCACATTGAACGTACTGACATTTCAAAGACCCAGTGTGGTATGTAAGTCCCTCTGAAATTTTGTTTTTATGTTAAATGTGTCCAAATTTATCTTCAACTGACGGTATATTCATAGAGCACATAACATTATTTTATTTTATTTTGAAACACATCAAAAAACATGATCATCTAGGATTTTTGCAAATTAATATAATGTACAAATTGACGAAAACAAGTTTGAAAGCCCCTTTTCAGAGCTACACTGGCCTCCAAATTGATGAAAATTCAGTGCAAAGGATGTTTCGTATAATTTACTGCATTTCATATAACCAAGCTGGTTAATAAAGTTTTAATCGCACCTGCATTATTTAACAATTATAGTCATTCAAGATAGAGATCAATAATTGACAGGCGTCCGGGTCTTTGAGCATCACTGCAATTCACAAAGTGCACATTTCAAGTGACTTTTGTATATCTACACACTCTTTGTGCATATTTTCAATAGATATTGCAGTTATGAGATTTATCCCGGGTCATTATTCAGGAGCCTTTTAAATTAATTACCAAATACATTCACGAAAAAAAAACAAGTAAATTATTTTTATAATTTGCGAATGAAATATAATTTACAGAACTGTGTGAGTTTTGTTTTTACAGGTACGTTAGAGGAGAGAGGAATAGCTGCCTGGCAGTCAGAAGAGGAGGAGGAAAGTACTAAATCTTTATCAATGACTTTTGAGGAAGGAAAGGAAATCTACGAAATACCACTGCCGAGAAAAATTAAAATGTGGTCAGGTTGGAGATATATTCCCTTCATGCCGGATCCCAAGAGAGAAAAGAAAGAGAGAAGTCTATCTGGTCAGTGGTCTCGTAGAAAGAGCTTGGTGACAGGTGTCGGGAGCACTGGCTATTAGAATAAAATTTTGGTGTTATATTAGAGCATGAACATATAGCTTGTGTTGTGCTGATGGCTTGCATTTGGAAGACAAAGACTGTCTTTTTATGTATTTCTGAACACACGTGATGACCGCATCAACCCAGAGTAAAATTAAAAAGTTTTGTAACATTGATTATTGATTATTACTTGATGAAAGTTTTAAATGTATATATATTATATGTATATATGATAAATAAATATATCAGATCAATTTATACGTTTTGTAAAGAATGAGAGGGTTGATATTAAGTAGTTTGTTCAATGTATGGACCAAGTTATTGATTTAACATAATACAGAATACAACACGTTTGTTTTATAGAATTTTTATTTTGCTAATTCATGAAAACAACAACAAATACTTTGTAACACATTACGATGTACATGTCCCCAAGAATGACAATGAATTTCTCTGTCAAAGGCTCTTAAGAAATATTTTTAAAATTTGGAGAAAAATTCTATTGGTAGGCAAAAAGAGGCTTCCGAATATTTGAATTAAAAGGCAGTTGAAGAGAAATAAGCAATATATAGTAGAAAGATATATGCAAGCTGTGGTCCAGAAGGGTTTAACATTGATATATGGACAGAGGTTTTATGTTGTGAGTTTGCATGCTATCTGTAGAGCAAATGTGAAGATGTTTTCTTTTTCTCTGTAAGAATCTCAAAAAGCACTGAATATATATATTTTTTAATCTATAGGATATATATTTTCTTCACAAAAAAAGAGAAATTATATCTAAGAATAAGGAAAAAGAATATAGAACATTATTAATGCAGAACCCCTTAAATAATATTGTGTGCTTCTGCGTGTAATTCAATTGCTGCATGTAAAATAATGATTACTTTTCATTAATTTCTTTTTTCATTCTCCATCTTTTTTCTAGTGTCTGCCCTCTGCTTTGGCCGATAATAAACTTTCAGTACAATGCTGTTAATCAGTTGGCGTTAACTCACGTTGTATCCAAGGTATAGTTCCGAACTGCGCATACCTTGTTTTACCTTGCTAGTAGAGAGTTCCGAAGTGGGAATAAAATCTTTACATTCAATACGCAGCGTCATCTTGTTTTTTCCCTTGCTTGTGATTTATGCAATGCCCTTTCGTTTACGAATTAAACAGTGTGTTACTCTACTCTTTTGTACAAAATTAAAGTTTGATTTTGTGGGATCCGAACTGCTAATTATTTTACCATTGTTTAATAATGCTCAATAGTGACTTTATCCTTGCAATAAAATTTATCGCTTTTTTAATTTTAATCTTTTTTGTTTGAAAAAAAATTGTCTTGTTTCCACGTTTTTGGTATGTATGACTAGTGTTAGCCATATTCCATACGACTAAATATTCATATTCCATAAAATACGTAATCAATATTCCATAAGACAACATATCCCGTAAGACTACATATTCCATAAGTCTACATATTCATATTTCATAAAATACATAACCCATATTCCGTAAGACAACATATTCCGTAAGACTACATATTCCATAAGTCTATATATTCATATTTCATGAAATACATAACCGGTATTCCATAAATCTACATATTCCATTCGTCTACATATTCATATTCCATAAAATACAGTTTCATATTCCATAAGAAAACAAATTCCGTAAGATACATATTCCGTAAGATACATATTCCATAATACTACATATTCATTTTCCATAAGACCATAGATATTCCATAAGACTACATAACCATATTACGTAAGACTATACATACTCTATAAGATTACGTATTCATATTCCATAAGACTATACATATTCCATAAGACTACATACATGTATCGCACACAGGGGACACAATACTTTGATAATCTGGTAAGTACAACAGCTTTTTTATATCATATACGGGGTGGATTTGAAAACATCAATTGTTTGCTAAAGTGTTAATCCATACAAAAAACTTTTAAAGCTTTCAGTAAAAAGATAAAGAAGATACAATTAGCAGTCATGTATGACAAAAATATTAAGAAACATCACAACACACTCAAATTTCCTTGACCAAAACAGCACTTAAATGTAAGGGGAAACATTTTATCAACTTTCAGAACTTTCAAATGCCACTTTGGATCGACTATCTGATAGCATGTTGCAAATTCCATCCATAAATCGTTCTTCAAAATGTTTCGTATTAATAACTGGGCAAGGAAAAAAATCTACTGGAATTTCTTTTACGGAATACCAGAATAAAATATAAATATAATATTGTTCAAGTATTAATGTGGATTTGTTATGCAAGAAAAAAAGTAAGTATATTATATCCATTTGATAATTATCTTAAAACAGAGAAATGAATAAATGTGTGTTTGTTTTTATAGCAAATAAAAATAAAGAACTCAGAAATTACAGCAATTATTTTCCAATGTATTAATCTCAATATTACGGTGTATAACAGTTTGTCATTCGGACATAAATTGTACTATAATTTATATTAAATTCTTTAAAAATAGGTTATCTTGCAAGTAAAACTAACGAGTTAGAATCCATGCATGGTAGCTATCGTACATTATACAAAATTACACAAATTTACCAATAAACATAAATTCTTTCGCGCATGCCCACAATACTCGTATAACTGATTTATAAATAAATTTCTTTAGTAGGAAGTTAAATCACCAATCGTTATTTCATGTCTTTTCAATTAAATGTAAAGCCTTCAACATATCGATTTTTGAATTGCTGACGAAATATATGCCAATACCAAAGAAATGTGAAACATCGTGCTGGAGAAAGAGTGCAGAATATTTATGTTAGATATATGTGGACCAAAATCACACAAACAAAAGGTAGAAATGAATAATAAATATCCTTAAATACTCTCCCTTGATAAAGATGCAAGTTCCTAACTTTTCGAAGAGATCTATAAATAAACTAAAATTCCTGACCTAAAAAGAATCGTTGTACCTCTCTGATGGAAAACAGGTATGTAAACCACTTTATTTTCATTATTATGTAATAATTATTGACTTTTACGTTTCTAAAAATTAATTCTTTTGATATTTATCTTCATACATTGCCTTTGTTCACTAAATGCTTAATAACTACAGTGTTTATGTTTTGTTATGGAATTTTAAACATTGGAATCCATCAAATTTTCACATTGGATCCATTATATCCGTGTAAAACCCGTTCTTTAAATTTTTGCCCAGTCAAATGAAGCAACCATATAGTAACAACTCGAACATAAAGAATATTCTTTAACAGGTGCATAAAGTACACCTCTTTTGATTGTACCGAATATACTAAATCGTGTGCACACAAAAACTGCTTAAGATCCAACCATGTAAGGGATGCATATAGTACTAAACTAAATAAGCCTCAGTCAGTCAGATATTGCCCAGATTCTATTATTTCACCTATCATTTCCTGTCCAGTCTTTCGAAATTACTTCAGCATTGAATTCTTATTTTTGGATGTCGTCAGTCCTATAACAGCATCTGGCCGTGTCGACAAATTGAATACCGCGCGTTAGCGAAACTCTCAAACTTTCAGCCTAAGTTTAGTTTAAATTTTATTTCATTTAAATAAGTTATCATATGTACACAGTAAATAATACATACAGGATTCGGAAACAAGTTGTTACAACTTATATTAAACCGTTTCCTTTTATTAACTTTCAACTATCAATATAGTACATTTATCCTTGTTGCATGACAAATATTATTAAAGAAAATAATTCTCTCTCTCTCTCTCTCTCTCCAACGTCTAAATTTAAAGAGTTTTTGTAGTAAAACTAATACTAATAATGTGTTTAGCTATTAAACACTTATGTGTTTAGAATTTAAACACTTGTGTGCTTAAAAATTGAACATATTTAAAGACATAAACACAAGTCTAGTGTTCAAATTCTAAACACTTTCTCATATATGTTTAGAAGTTTTACATGTTTAGGAATTAAACATATAAACAACAGGTGACAACAAAGTGTATAGAAAAGTGTTTGGATTCTAAACACATTTTCACAGTGTACTTCCATTCATATGTCGACTCAACATATCCCAGTTAACTTGAAATAAAAGATACCACAGAGTCTTTCACAACTGTTTCATATTTAGATTTATTACTAAAAAAAGACGTTAATAGTAACCTAACAACAATACTTTATGATAAACGTGTTGGCTGCAACATTGCTATCGTCAACTTCCCCTTTTATATGTAGCAATAAACCCCTATCACCTGCATATGGGGTTTATTTCTCCCAGTTGGTAAGAGCGTGCTTGACGTACAAACATATGAGGTTTATTTCTTCCAGTTGGTAAGAGCGTGCTTGACGTACAAACATATGGGGTTTATTTCTTCCAGTTGGTAAGAGCGTGCTTGACGTACAAACATATGAGGTTGTTTCTTCCAGTTGGTAAGAGCGTGCTTGACGTACAAACATATGAGGTTATTTCTTCCAGTTGGTAAGAGCGTGCTTGATGTACAAACATATGGGGTTTATTTCTTCCAGTTTGTAAGAGCGTGCTTGACGTACAAACATATGGGGTTTATTTCTCCCAGTTGGTAAGAGCGTGCTTGACGTACAAACAATTTCTAAAATGAGGAGAGCTTTTAACAAACAAGTTGATGAAACAAGTATATGAACGGTCTCGTTTAAAGTCATAATTTAACAAGCTTTATGGTCGTGTCAATGAACCTCTCGGCAAATACAATGTGTTCCTGATTTGTTTTCTTTAAATGGACTTCTGAGTCTGATTACTGTTCATGATCGTCATATTTCATTCACAGTTTAGTCTTATAAGAAATCAAAAGGTGGAAATAACGAATAGGGATCGATCTTTAAAAAAACAGCAACAAACAATTTAAAACTGCAAATAGAGTAAATAAACACAGACTCTAAAAAAATCCATTAGTGGGATTAGGTGCCTAGGTGGAGAAAGCATCCTCTGAGATATGCATCTTGTATTTTTGCAAAAATTTTTGTTTTTAGCATATCTTAGCTGAACTCTTAAGCTTCTTTGATCAAGGTATGTTTGTTGATTGCTTATCATGTTGTTCACGTTTGATATATTTCACATCTTCTTTCTGAATACAATACAATAAATATATTCATAGTTTCCGACGAACTGTCGTAGTTCAGCCACAAACTTTATGAACATATTGTTAAATCAGTTGTTAAAATTAATTCATAAACATCATGAGGGTATGTTGAGGCATGAATCTACATTTCCCCTGTAGATTTATGGAACTGCTGACATTTAGAAAGAATGACCCTCTGTAAAGCAGAAAACGTTTAACATTAATCTTTCAAACCTTAATAATACAAGTTTGCTTATTATTTTCTTTGACATGTCCCTTTACAAGTTAGCATTATTTCGTATACAAGATTTGCTTGAATTTCATCCTTCTTGCTGTGTCTTTGATTTCAGCATTTGGATATTTCGCAGCTATGTTAAGGCTGTCCGAAGGCTTAATATGCATTAGATATATACTATTTTATTTCGAGCTATGCTTTGATTTCAGTTTGTAATCTATGTATACATACACAGTTAAGTTTTAAAGAGAGTTGAATAAGATATTATAAAAAAGCATTTTTGTGATGTCACATGACACATAAATTTTCTTACATGTTGCACAAAAATCGCATCAGCACAAGTGAAAAACAAAATTATTGTGAACGGCTTGTTACATAAATCAATTAAACATATTCTTGGGTATATATAAAGTGCTGGGGGCAAGTCAGAATTTTAATTCTTAAGAAAATATTTCACAAGAAATTCAACTTACTCTCATACAAGGAGTCATCACAATTTATATAAAATGGGATAAATTACATACAATCCCCCAGCAAAATTCAAATAGAGGACATATTTTTCTAGTAGATTAACACAGAATATCTTCAATTAATCCTTATAATTCACTTGTGCCAGTTGTACATATATAAGATTTATAAATTCTATCTCTGTCTGCGGACGTGTAAGGGGGGGGGGGGGTTCACATTCTTTTTTTTTGTAATTGTAAAAAAGGAAACGCATAATAGGCACAACACCCTGAACAATGTAGGATATTTTTGTCATACAATTTTGTTTAGATGGATATGATTCATTCGAGTAAATATGCGTTATTGTTAATTGCACAGCTATTCTACAGATCTCACAGACAAAAAGTCCTAATTTTGTAGGACAAATGCTAAACAATTTTTTTTCTCAATTTTCATTTTTTGGTTTCTGATGCAATTCCTTCAGGTACAAAAGGGCTATCAAAAGCTGAGGTTCTCGATATTTCGATTCCGGTTTCATCTGAAAATTGACGCTGTTTTAAAATGCTGCATCCGAATATTGCATATCACAAAAGGAAAATGGGCGACTGGAAGCATGTGTACCACAGTCTACAATCGCAAGAGGTTTAAAGTTACGCACATCACCATATCTAACCTATAAAACATATACCATCAACAGGAAACACCCAAGATATGGCAGACCACACATGATATCATCAGCATAGGATCGCTTCAGTGGTTTGTGTAATATTCATGAAAGTTTCACAATGATGTCACCTACAGCATTTGCTTTCCCTGAACTTCACAGAATATCTAACAAGACCGTTTTCAGTTGACTACGCAATGTTGGAATTATTGCCAGTGTTACGCAAATCCATGCCATTGTTCTAACCTCATAACACTGCAAATATCGATTTCAAAGATCTCCGACCAACAGAGTATGGCCACATCAATACCGCTGAACATTTTTGGTTTGGCTACAAGTTCAGAACGTTTATCGCAAAGCATGTTGTAAGTTAAAGAGTGCATAAGCTTTGTAATGAAGGTTTTACTTAAAACTGCCTCTGGGGCGTTGATAGATTTGGTGCTGGTAGTGTATTGACATGGAAAACGGTATTACATAAAAGTACGACTGATTTGGTTCATTTTCAAAGGACTTCGATGGAAAAAGGTACTCTAACGATGTTCTACCTGCACATGCCTTTCCAATATTGCAGCATTCTAGAGCCGTATTTCAATCTGACAATACACAGCCACATACTGCTTATTTGACAATCACATTCTTGCAAAGCAACCTGTTTTTGCCATGGTTCTCTAAATCGCCAGATTTAAACCCAGTTCTAAATCGCCAGATTTAAACCCAGTTTAGCATGCATCGGACAAAATGGATTGGCATGATTTGCCAAAGACAATCGCATCCCCAGACTCTGCAACAGCTGACCAAAGGTCTACGTTTAGAGTGGTAGAGTATACCTATAAAGTTTTTAATACACTCATTTGCTGTCGTTTTAGGCTATCATTTGTGTCTGGGAGGGGCATACCAGATAATGATCTTTAATGACCTTGAACTGTCTATGATTTTTACATTCTTGAGTAGCTATGACATTTAGATTGTAGACCTATTGTTAACCACATTTCTGTATTATTAATATGTCATTTTACTAAATAATATTTATGTTCAATTTGTCACTAAAATTTTACTATGCGTTTCTTTTTTTTTTTTTTTTTTTTTGAAGAATATATTTTCAATCAAATATCTACTAGATATATCCAAGAGCTTTAAATACTCCTTTGAGTAAGCAGGTTAATTCCCAAACGATAGTACAGGATTTTTTTAAAATACTAGAATAAAGCTGTAAGTCTTCAGTTTATTGAATTTTTAAATCGCTGACTAAATATAGATCGTTTTCATACTCAAATAGAATACACAAACGCCATTCATAATGGTTCGTAATATTTACTTCACAACAAAACAAACAAAACTTAAAAAACTTTTAAAAAGATCCTTTAACGGATTTCTCTGTTTAATAACTGCAATGCAGGCCTGTTCCGAATTTGCAGAGAACCTTTGAATATACTTGAATTATTATCTTAAAAATAATTCTAGTGCTGCGCAACTGAATTGAGGGTATGTATCATGTTATAATTTCATAATCATTTAACCATTATCAAACAAATTTCGAGTGTTGCATTTTTCTAAATTTATTTTCTTCATGCACTGCCTATGTTTACGCTTTCACAAAGATTTATAATTTCTAATGGAAATTCAAAGACCAAAGTCCATACTTATGTGTGAAACCTATTTATGTAATTATCTGACGTGTCAAATCATACAATCGTTTGACCAGCTGCGAATAGGGAACCGATTTGTCGGTGCTATAAATATATGACGGCATTATTTCAAAATCTAAGTTGTTTGTCGTAGTTCAATGACTTGCAGAATTAAATGCTGTTTCATAAAAGTTCATTCAAACAAAAAAGGAAATTTTTATTTTATAGCAAGTTAACATTGGTACTAATTTTATTACTAGTTAAGAATAAGCCGAGGAGTTCCGAATACCTTAGCGGTTCCCATGCAATTCGATCCTAAATTAAAAATATCCAACCTACACAATATCAATTGACTTGCCTACGAAAAGTTCAACTAAATGCTTACCAGTAAGTAAGTGGTATTTCCAAAGGATAGAGAGAAATAACAGTCACATTAACATTGAAGAAATAACAGAAAACTAACGTATTATATAGTGTTTATAATGGGTATTCGGAACTAGTAAAATAACAACACGAAAATATTCCGATATCTTCCGGTGGTCTAAATATTTATTTTCGACAAGCTTTGGTATTTGTTAAAATACATATCAAACTAACTTTTGATAGCTGAAATGTTGTTTTATGTGAAAAACTGACGTCTTTACAGACTTTTTCTGCAGACAAGCGTTCATTCAGACTTGTTGCATTGTAAAAGTATGTCGCCTGTTTCAAGTACGAAAGCGAACACATACTGACGGCAAAAAAGAAAACTACACATAATTCTAACGCCCATAAATAACCATTTCTACCGTAGTTATGAATTTATGTTTACGCTTTGGAATTTATTAATATCAGCTCTTAAATTATTAATTATTCGGAACTGATCAAAATTCAGAACTGGTCAAACGACTGAATGTTCATGTAATAATCAATAATAACTAATCGAAAATTTCCATTATTCATGCAGCAATATATATAATTTCTTATTACCTGCATATATTTATGTCTTCCATTTAATTCGATACACAAAAGCATGTTTTACGTACGAACAATTTCTAAAAACGAGACAGACTATTGACAAATAAGTTGATGATACAAGGATATCAATAAACTTAATTAAAAACAACATTTCGCAAATTCTATGGTCAATATAATGATGTTGTTTGCAATGACAATCTATCTTAAGTCGAATGTAGAATGGCATCTTTCACATTTTCTAGGGCCAAGGTTTTCACATTGAATTGTCTACGGATTTTACGTTTACACGATCATGACAAGAGCACATGCCAGGTGTGACCAGTGAACAGAGATGCTCACTCCTCCATGGCACCTGATCACATCTGTTTTCAGAGGACTGCGTTGGCTTTGCTCATAATTTGTAAATTCTAAATTGACCTTTGAGAGTTATCAGTATTCGTTATATTCACATTTCCTACAAAATTGCTAACACGCAATAAGTATTTTCACCTGCAAATACGACACCTGCGTCATCGACGCATTCTGTCTTGTCTACTTCAGTCGAACTTGCACGTGTCCTTATTTCAATACAACAGCTTAAAATGGCCCTCTTGTGATCATTTTTTTTTCATAGCCGATTGCGCAACTTTTTGCGCTGATACTGATCCTCTCTCTCAAAAAATGTCTTAGAAAATATTACAACGTCGCTTAGAAGTCACTATAGCATCTGTATCCGGTCTGGAAAAAAAAATAAACCCCGGTAGCTCACGGAGTCTTTCAGACAGCGGTCAAAATTCCTGCTTACACTTTCTATTTCTTGTCACCGTCACTGTACATGTAGCTATTTATAAGTCGGTACAGTTTCGTGACCAGATGGTCGTCGGTCAATCCCCGGCCGCGAATGAACTAAGTCGATAAAAATAGGTTGCAACTGTTCCTTCGCTGAGCTCTCGGCAGTGAAGGTTCGAGGTACTTCGGGGGAAACCTTAAAAACCGAGGCGTTGGCACATTAAAAATCCCTCACTGCTCAATAGCCGTAAGTGCCGAGTAAAGGTCTAAATTTGAAGCCCTTCACAAGTATGTCATGATGTCAGACTCTCTATATGAGTGAAATCTTCTCGCAAGGGACGTAAAACAACAAAACAGAAATAAACCCATTTCTTATCAATTCTTATGAGTGCATTTGAATGCATTTTGCTATTAACTTTTTACATATTATAGTTCCAAAGGATCAAAGGGTGAAAGGAAGTGGATTTCGAGTCATCAATATCGTATTACTCAGGTTTTATGTAACGTTTGATTCCCTCTTAAAATGTTTGTATCAACACACACACACACACCACCACCACCACCACCACCCCAGACACACACAAAACAATTATCATTCCTCATCCTTTTAGCATACAAGTCGAAGTTTAAAATATGTTATTAGATAAAGAACTTTATTCTGGTAACATATTCAAACTTAGAAAAATATGTATCATTTTCAAAAATGATTTTTCAATTGAAACACCTAAAAAACACCATGACACAGTTTCAATCATACCTTTACTTTTAGATCAGATGATATGAAGGGACGGCGAGTGAACAGTGATGGAAATGGAGTTAAGCAGTCTAAAGGTCGGGGTTTTATTATACATACATACATACATACATACATACATACATACATATTCCTTGTAGCATAATAGGTATTGCCTGTCATGTCCCGCCATCTCATCAATAGCAGTTTGTACGGTTTGTTACAATCCTGGATTGGGTCTAGTTCACGTTCATCCTGGTGAAGTCATTAAGTTTGTTAATACCATTAGGGCGGAGTGACTTCAGCCTGTGCATCCAGAACTTTTCCTTGCCTTTTCTCTTGCTAAGCTCCTTGAACATGTTCTCAAGTATACCAACTTCATGTTTAATGGAGAACATTACCTGCAGGTTAATGGCACTGCTATGGGTTCGAAAATGGCACCATCTTATGCCAATATTTTCATGGGCAGACTGGAGCGCAACTTGCTACTTCAAGCACCATTTAGGCCCCTTAGCTGGTTGCGTTTCATTGACGATATAGAGATGAAGTGGGTGGAATGTCGCGAGAGCCCCGAGGCATTCATTTCGTTTGCCAACACCTTTCATCAGTCTATCAAATTTACAGTAGACATATCTAATTCGAAAAACCTATTCCTAGATACTACATCTACTCTGACTGATGGTGAAATCGAGTTCAGTCTCCACACGAAACCCACAGATTCCCATCTGTATCTTATGCCAACTAGCTGTCATCCTCCACACACATTTAATGGTGTGCCTAAGGGTCTAGTCACCAGAATTCGGCGCATCTGTTCATCCCCTGCCTTATATCAAGAACAAAGCGGTCTCCTTAAGTCCCACTTATGCAAGAGAGGCTACAATGCCCGCACCGTACAAACTGCTATTGATGAGATGGCGGGACATGACAGTCAAAACCTATTACGCTACAAGGAAAAAGACAATAGCGGCAGGGTCCCTCTGGTAACATCATACCATCCCGTCCTTAAAAACCTCAGCGGTATCTTTCAAAATAATCTGCCAATTCTCCACTCAAATAAACGAATGGCAGAGGTCTTTAAGGAGCCCCCATTGGCTGCATACAGACGCCCGAGGAACCTAAAGTACATGGTAGTAAGAACCAGATTGGACAATCCATTACCTAACGGGGGCTTTAAAACTTGCTCTGACAGAAGATTTCTTCTCTGTAAGTACAGCTCTGACACAGACAGCTTAAACAGCCCCGTTACAGGCCGCAGCTACAAAATACTAGGGAATTTGTCCTTTCAAACAGACAACTGCATTTATCTCATCAGTTGCAAAGTTTGCTCCAAACAGTATGTTGGTGAAACAGGAGATCTCCGCAGGAGAGTCAATAATCACCGTTCTACCATTAGGACCAAAAAACTCAATGAACCCGTTGGGGAACATTTCAACCTTGAAGGTCACAAATGAGAGGACATGACAGTAGTGGTTATTGACCATAATCCAAGATGGACAGACACGCAGAGAAAAGGCAAGGAAAAGTTCTGGATGCACAGGCTGAAGTCATTCCGCCCTAATGGTATTAACAAACTTCATGACTTCACCAGGATGAACGTGAACAAGACCCAATCCCGGATTGTAACAAACAAGTTCATTCTCTCTGTATAGTGTAAACTTTACCGTTAATTCGTATTAGCAATCCTGGAACAACCTACCCAAATATTTACAGCTTACATTTTTGTTTATTTCTTTTTTCCGATTTCCAAATTTATAATATATCCAAATTCATATTTCAAAATTGTCCTTCCATATTATCTTTCTTTAATTTCTTTTTATCATGTAGAGTTACGCTATCTTGAGAGAATAAGACAATGTACGATTTACTGTTGGTCGTAATTAATTAGCGATAATTAATTCGTTCAATTATGTAAATCACACTTCACCAGAGTTCATAGCGCTCCGGATTTCTTTGTTCACATCTGTTTATAAACTCCAAATTAAACATGTAACATTGTAAATATTTAGTGTTTGGTAGTTTAGTAGTAGTGCTAGTTGTTTTTGCTTCTCTATTTCCTTTGTTTTTATGACTTCTTAACTTTTTTCTTTGTCCTGAGGAAGGGACAGGTCGTCCCGAAAATTTGACAATTATTATTGTTCGTGCCGTTGGTCATATTTAGTGCTTTATATATATATATATATATATATATATATATATATATATATATATATATATATATATATATATATATATATATATATATATATATATAATTTTTTGAAATGTTCAATATGAAAGCCTTATACACACGTCAGCTAAATATAACACTAGTACTAGTCATGTTTTTTTTGATGGACAATTGAAAGATTTGTCTTTTTCTTACAATTTTTGATTTTATTTTAAAGGGGTCATTGATAAGACGTTTTCGATTCTTTCTTCCCCCATTCTGCTGTCGACTATAACTGTGCCTGGAGCTCAGTGTATACGTCATATCTCTATTGTGACGTCAGAAAGAATATCGGTACACAGATACCATGATCAACTATTACAAATAGACAATAATGGAAAGATATTACAAAATATTTCTATATCTTTCACAATGGGTGGATTCCATGACACCACAGAGAAAGGAGACCTGTTATTTGTTGATCAAAATGAATACAAAGTCAAAATGTTTTCAAACGACGGGGATATTACCACACTTTTTACAACAGAATGGAAACCATATTGTATTCATTACTCTCGGATAAACGGTGAAATATTTCTAGGTCAATATACAAGCACACCAAAAGATAAATTTCTTAGCAAAGTCACAAGACATGACAGTACAGGCTGGACACAGGTCATTGAGAAAGACAAGAAGGGACGGAGGCTGTATGTAAATGTACCACAATACATCACAGAAAATAAAAACAGGGATATTTGGACATCGTGCATATCGGGTCAAGTCGTAGTAGTGGATACCTCTGGACGACATCGGTTTAACTATACAGGTCAAAAATTCCAGTCTTATTTCAGGCCTAGCGGTATCTCTACTGATAATTTAGGACAGGCATTGGTTTGCAATTGTTGGGTTAATAGTGCGAGTGTTCATCTTCTTGATCAAGACGGTCAGTTTTTGCGTCTACTTTTGACATCAGACGACGGTTTACTTCGCCCGTGTGGTCTGTGTGTTGATGACAAACAAAATCTCTATCTTGGTCAGGAGACAAATAATATAATCACTGTGTACAAGTATCTACAGGTCTCGGAAGACTAAGGTTCCTATAATAACGAAAATAAAATTCGGTCACGTGATTAGGCTTAGGTTTTTTTTATCAGATCAAGGCTTGTCATATTGAATGTTTGCCTGTTGGTATCTTTTGTTTACTTTTTAAACTTAAAATTTGTCAGAAAGCATTTCTGGGCTCAAGAGACAGATTTTTTTTCAAATGAAGAAATATAACTGTTTTCAAGAGGAGAACAAAAGTTACTTTTATCATGTCATATTTTAACACGATATAACGACTTTATTTTAAAGTGCAAGGATGTGTTAATCAATCGCGTCCCGAAATTCGTAGCTTCAATAATTTCCAGGTAAATTAATTTTTTAATTATAATTTTGTGTGAAATACTATAGCAACATATAAGTCATGAAATAACAACATATAAGTCATGATACAGAAAAATTGAGAAAATATTAACTTCAAATTTGTATCCAAGCCCCTTTAAGTTTTCAGTAAAAAGATAAAGAAGATACATTTAGCAGTCATGTATGACAAAAATATTAAGTAACATCATAACACATTCAAATTTCCTTGACCAAAACAGCACTTAAATGTAAGCGGAAACATTTTAACAATGTTCAGAATTTTTCAAATCCCACATTAAATCAACGATATAGCTGATAGCATGTTGCAAATTCCATCCATAAATCGCTCATCGAAATGTTTCGTATCAAAAAGTGGACAAGGGAAAAAAATCTACTGGATTTTCTTTCCCGGAGTACCAGAATAAAATATAAATGTAATATTGTACAAGTATAAATGTGGATTTGTTATGCAAGAAAAAAGTAAGTATATTAAATGTATATCCATTTGATTATCTTAAAACAGATAAATGAATAAATGTTTTTTTACGGCCTACGGCCATGTAGCTATCGTACATTATACAAAATTACACATCCATACCAGTAAACATAAATTCTTTTGAACATGCCCACAATATAACTGATTTATAAATAAATTCCTTTGGTAGGAAGTTAAATCACCAATCGATATTTCATGTCTTTCCAATTGAAGGTAAAGCCTTTAATATATCAATTTTTGAATTGCTGACGGAATATGTGCCAATGACAAAGAAATGTAAAACATCGTGCTTGAGAAAGAATGCAGAATATTTATTCTAGATATATGTGGACCAAAATCACACAAACAAAAGGTAGACCTGAATAATAAATGTCCTTAAATGCCCTCCCCTGATAAAGATGCAAGTTCCGAACTTGTCGGAGAGATCTATAAATAAACTAGAATTCTGACCTAAAAATAGTCCTCGTATCTCTCACGGAAAACAGGTATGTAAACCATTTTTATTTTCATTATTGTATTATAACTTTTACGTTTCTAAAAAAAAAAATCATTTTTTATATATTTTGTCTTCATACATTGACTTTTATTAATTATTTATTTAATGCTAACACTAACAATGTTTATGTTCTCAAGTGGAATTTTAAACATTGAAGCCCAGCAAATTTTCACACTGGATCGATTATTTCCTTGTAAAACCCGTCCTTTAAATTTATATGCAATAAGAATTTGACTATTTGTACGTTAACTGTTTGAGAGCAAAGGGATATAAGAGAGAACAACTAAAATTATCTATCAATCAATTGATCAGCTTGTAAAAGACTATATATTTAATCTTGAACACACGATAAAAAAAACGGAACAAAGTTTGTTTAAACTTCTTCTTAGTTCATTACGTGTGATACGTTCGATTTTCTGTTTAGATTTGTATCAACACAACTATCTTGTCTTCTTCAAATGTCACAGTGATACAGTCGAGCTTAATTTCAGCTAAAGTTTAGCTAATTTCTTTCTTTTTTCTCTCCCACATCGTCTTCTATTCCCTATCCCTAAATTTTACACAATGCTATTTTTTTCTGATATCATTCTTTTGAATCTTGAAATTCTTGTAAAAGAAATTAAAATTCTCGTTTACATAAAGCATCATGATACAATTTTAAACCATGCTTAATTTTCTAAAACAGGCACTATGGACGGAAGGCGGGTGAATAATCATCAAAGGGGAGCTAAACGGTCTAAAGGTTGGGGTTTTATGTGCTTTATATAATAATTGTTGATGTGCAATGTACGAGAAATTATAGAATCCGAAGGATATTATATAAATGAAAAGCTATATACTTACATGTACCAGCAATGTTTTTATCGATATTTCTTTTGTAAGACAGATTTGCATACTCAATCATAAACGTGACTCGTGTAATTCTATTATTTAAGAACCATATTTCTTGCCTTCTGAATCTTTTTTTTTTAATCGTGCCGAGTATTAAAGAATTTCCTTTTATGACTTTGAGCATGACTATCTTCGCATTTCATGATAACGTGAACTATGAGATTGATAATGATCTCCTACTATTCGATTGTAGGTTTATTAATTCTTCTGTGACTTTTTTGTCTTGAATGATAAAGATTAAAATTCTGTTATTTAAACAGGCTTAGTTGAAAAGACATTTTCGATTCTCTCATCCCCTATACAGTTGTCAACAATTATTGTACCTGGAGCTAGCAGTGTAAATCATATGTCTTTGGACACTTCAGACAGACTTTGGGCGCACAATTGCTCTAAAGAGCTTTTACACGTACACCGCAACGGAACAATATTACATAATCTTCCTATCAGATCCTTATATAGTGGATTTCATGACACCACAGAGAAAGGAGAGCTGTTATTTGTTGATATACATGAGCAAAAAGTAAAAAAGTTTGGAACAAACGGGAACATCACTACTCTCCTTACAACAGAGTGGGAACCATACTGTATTCACTACTCTCGAATCAATGGCGATATAATTCTGATACAGTTTACAAGGATATCAAAGGGGAAATTTCTCAGCAAAGTCACAAGACATGACAGTACAGGCTGGACAAAGGTCATTGAGAACGACACTAATGGACGGAGGCTGTATGAATACGTACCACAATACATCACAGAAAATAAGAACGGGGACATTTTGACATCAAGTTGGGGTCGAGTCGTAGTAGTAGACAGCACAGGACGACGTAGGTTTATCTATACAGGTCAACAATTCCAGTCTCAATTCTCTCCCCGTGGTATCTGCACCGATATCTTAGGACAGATATTGGTGTGTAATAGCTGGCCTATTAATCCTAGTGTTCATCTCCTTGATCAAGACGGTCAGTTTCTGCGTCTACTGCTGACGTCAGAAGACGGTATACGTTCTCCTAGTGGTATGTGTATTGATGACAAACAAAACCTCTATCTGGGTCAGGAGGTCAGTAGTACAATTACAGTGTACAAGTACCTGAAGAGCACAGAAGACTAAGGTTCCTATAATTAGAAACACAACATTGGTCACGTGATATTATGTCTACATATCGTGATAATGTCTTTATGAAGTTTTGCCACAAAATAATTCAACATATATATTTATTTCTGTACGTACTTATTAAAAATAAATTTGATTCTAAAGCTTTGAAAAATATGAGGTAATATATATGCCTAACAAAACTTAAAATGTAAAACTTATGTACCATCCCAGATAGCAAGACTACATCGGGCCAACGTTGGTTGATGGTTGGTAGGTTGGTATAGTGTTGGCGTTGGGCGGTAAATGTTGGCCCAACATTGGCCCAACGGATGATATGTTGGCGTGAAAGCTGGTCCATCGGTGTTGGGTATGCGATGTTGGGCCAATGTTGGTCCATTGTAGTAAATGTTGGCATGAAAGATGACCATTATATGTTGGGCATTTGATGTTGGCCCAACGTAGGTCCAACCAAGTAATGTTGACATGAAACACATGAAATGTGTGTTGGGCATGTAATGTTGGTCCAATGTTGGCCCAACGTAGTAAATTTTGATTATAATGAGGTATTGATATGGCTTTCAACGTTGGCCCAGCGTTGGTTCAACGGAGTGAATATTGGGATAAAATCAACTTTAATTAAATATACATGTTGGTGATCTGTTAATTACACATATTAAATTTGTATCTTTTAGAACCAATTAAGCTCCTTTCAATAAAGACATCTATCTTTCGTTAAAATATTATGAACAATGGATTATCTTAATAGCCCATTTATTAATAATTTACAGTGTATGTGTAAATAAAAATGAAAAATTATTCCAGAACCTAATTTATGAAAATAAGATTTTTAATACTGATTTATGTTTGTAATGTGTGTCCGAGACCATTGCAAATACATGTAGAAGTTTTAATTATTCTGTATTCTCTATTGAGAAGTTGATGGCTCGTTTTCATACTCCCCCTCAACTTCTCTACGAAAGGCCTAATAAAAGCAGTTCAGAAATTGACTAAATGAAGAACCAAAACCGGGTCCCACTTCGATCGGTGTTTTAGGATTGATGCATTATCATAGACATATTTTGGATGCACAGATGTTGTTTTGCAATGGAAATGCAATTAAAAATACCGATTCTGCTGACTTAAAAAACATTCATCACGGTAGAACACTTACTTGCGATATTTGTGTCACCGGATTCGTTCATTCATTCAAAACTGCGTTTGACCTCTAAAAAAGTCTAAAACTATTTCTACGGATAACTATTTAACACTGAAACATTTAATCCAATTTATCCGGATAAAAAGTTTTAGACTTTTTTATAGGTCAACCGGGTTCAAACGCAGTATTGAATGAATAAACGAATCCGGTGACACAGATATCGCAAGTAAGTGTTCTACCGTGATGAATGTTTCTTAAGTCAGCAGAATCGGTATTTTTAATTGCATTTCCATTGCAAAACAACATCTGTGCATCCAAAATATGTCTATGATAATGCATCAATCCTAAAACACCGATCGAAGTGGGACTCGGTTTTGGTTCTTCATTTAGTCAATTTCTGAACTGCTTTTATTAGGCCTTTCGTAGAGAAGTTGAGGGGGAGTATGAAAACGAACCATCAACTTCTCAATAGAGAATAATTATTCTGCACAGAATATAATTTTGTAGATTCTATATTTAGCATCATGGAACTTAAAGTGCTGAATTTTAGAGCTCCAAATAATTAGGTCAGTGGTGAAATCCACTGGCTCAGCAGGTGACTGGCCGGTTTCCTAGGAAACAGGCATCCTAATCAGCTCTGTTTCGTAAACTCGGAGTGGTCACATCTTATCACTTGCAACATTGAACAAAGCATATACATGTGCGTGTCCGTTTTGAATTTCAAGACAGAGAAAATGGATTGTTTTAGCCCTTCAAATGTAAGTATAGTCGTTTTAGTTGTGATTGATTGAATTTTATCTCTGTGAAAGCTTTAACTTGAGCATAGTTTGTAAAGTTGAACAAGTTATTCAAGAATTGCAATTTTCAAAATATGCATGTATATTTACTCTTTTAGTTATAACTTATAAGTAGTAAGTGACATCATTTTTGAACGGATTAAACTGATATATTTTTCATATCATTTATAGCATCTGGTGGGGAGAAAACCCTTTGTGTTACAAGACCATTGATGTTTGGAATGTAATGGACAGTGAGTGATTTATCTCAATTATCAGTGCGAGAGACATAGATTTTACAGACAAAGAAAAAATAACATGAACAAGAAAAAAGGAGTGAATGGTTCAGAAGTAATATGGGCAGGAGAACATTCCAAAGTTTCACAAATTTGAACACTGGGACTCTTATTCTAGAGGAATATTATATAGTGACTGAAGTGATATGGGATAGACTTAAGAAAACATTGAACTACCTTTATTTCCCTCTGTTGATTTCATTCCATAGGAGTGACAAAAAAATAGAACATTTGTTTGAGGAACAAGATAATTTACCATGCAGGATTTATTCAATCAATTGTGTTTTACTCGTAATTATGGAAATAAAAAGGTTACAGGAATTCATATTGTTGAACTAAAATAATTCAATCGCCGATCATTTGCCAACATGTTTATAGAACGTGGGGCCAACGTTGGTTCAACATTCATTCTTAGCTTTAAAAAACATTGAACCAACATTGGGCCAACAGGAAGTTAAACGTTGGGTCATTGTTGGGCCAATGCCAGATAACCAACCATCGGATGTTGGCCTAAAGTCGAGCCAACATGTTGGTTGAACGTAGGGCCGATGAGCAAGATGATGTTGGGCCCACGCATAAAACTGACAGAGGGCCAACGCAATTTTCACCGTTGGGCTTGCGTTGGCCCAACGTAAGCTTGCTATCTGGGATTATAGTTTAAATGGTCAAGAAAACGAAAATGAAACGCAATAAAATGTTTCAAAGACACACAATATACTAATTTAAATCTTTTTTTTTTCTCAAATGAGAATGAGCAAATAATTTCATTTTGAACAATGCCTTCTCACTTCCTAAATAATAATGGAATTTATATACCTTCAAATTCCATACAATTGAATAGAAACATTAACAATTCCAAGGGAAATCACGATTTGCTTCCTAGAAATCACTTTGATTTCCATCAAATCGAAGAATTTCAATGGCTTCAAATTTTAGCTTTAAAAATGGAACGAAAAAGATGAGAATGAGCGATGATCGATCTCAAAAAACCTACAAACAATACAAATCTGTGAACAGGTCATAAAACACGGAGCGCCGGAAATTCCACAGGTGGGATCAGGTGCCTTGGCGGAGTAACTATTCCCTGAGTTATATTATTTAATTATTTTATATTTTTGCGCAGATCTCTGTTTTAAGCATACCTCAGGTGAAAGCTTGAGCTTCTTTGATCAAAGTTGGATCGTAGACTGCTTGTCGTCTTGTTAACGTATGATATTTTCGACATCTTTTTACTGAGGACAAAACAATAAATATATTTATAGTTTCTCAGGAACTGTCGTAGTTCAGCTATAATCTCTATGAAAATATAATTTAATCAGATGGTAAAATTAATTCATAAACTTCATGAAGGTATGGTAAGTCAGGAATCTACATTTCTCTTGTAAAATTATTTTTAAAAAAATGTTGCCGTTTAAGAGAGAATGACCCTCTACCAATGCAGATAACTTTTAACTTGAATCTTTTAACCTTAATAAACAATTTTGCTTTCTATTTTCAAACTTGACCCGTTCCAAGTTAGAATTGTTTTATATACAAGAGTTCCTTGAATTTCATCTTTCTTTTGGTGGGTTTGAATTCAACTTCGATTTATCAATTAGTATTTATTTTCATTCATACGTCTACTCGATATATTCCAGTGAACTCGAAATAAAAGACACTACATCATCTTTGTACTTGGGTATTTACTGAATATACACGTTAATAGTAAACTCACAACTATGTGATAAACGGGATGACTTCAACTTTTCCGTCTTCAATTCTGATGCAGTGATATTCCACATGTACAATCACCTAAATAGTGTTTATGTCTCCCAATTGATTCAATACTCAAGAGCATGCTCCGAGTACGATCAATTTCTAAACAGAGCCAGACCACTAAAGAATAATTTAATCTCACAGGGCTTTCATCTATTTCGTTTTCAGTCTCAATTCTATGGTCGTTACCATGACCTTGTTTTAAGTACAACCCATCGTTGGGTCGAATTTCAACCGGTATGTTTCCCACTAATTGTTAAAACCATTGTTTTTATACAATTTTGACAACGGATTACTCCGTTTACCTGATCAACACAGAGGGTTCAGTGCGTGTGTGACGGTCGACAGGGGATGCTTTCTCCCCCTAGGTACCTGAACCCAACTCTGGTGTTTCAAATGGCCCATGTTTTTGCCATCTTTTTCACTAGATTCATTAGACTGATCACTGTTCATAATTATCACCATTTGCATTATGGTGCTGAAATTTTCCTTTCTTTTTTTTTTGGAAAGGTTAAATCTTTCGTTAATGGGGAGTAAATTAATACTACATTCGTGAAAGAATGAAATCTTAGATAAGTATTGGTAATATAGAAACATCCTATAAATACGCCTTTGAGTAAACAAGTATATAACCATTCAATACTACTGGATATTTTTAAAACTAAATTTGTAAGGCTTCAGTGTATTGATTTTTTGAATTGCTGACTGAATATAGATTTTTTTGATACTCAAATAGAAAAAGCACAAACACCATTCTACAAATGGTTCGTAATGTTTACTTCACTACAAAACAAACAAAAGTTAGATTTTAAAAAGATCCTTAAAATGTCTTCCTCTGTTCAATAACTGTAATGCAAGCCTGTTCCAAACTTGTCAGAGAGATCTTTGAATAGACTTCAATTCTTATCTTAAAAATAATCGTAGTAATATGCGACTGAAAAGGAGGTATGTATCCGGTTATATTTTCATCATTACTGAACTATTAGAAAACAATTTCATTTCTCGAGTTGCATTTTTTCTGTATTTGTTTTCTTCATGTACTGCCTATTTTTATCATGTACAGTCACAAATGATATTAATATTTTCTAATTGAATTTTAAACATCGGAATCCGCATGTCTATGTAAAACCCATTCATTTAATCTGTGTCAAGTCAAATATAAAAAATCACTAATCGAAAGCTTCCATTATTCATGTAGCAATATATCATTATTACCTGCATATGTTTATGTTTTCCAGTTAATCGATACACGAAAGCATGTTCTACGTATATACAATTTCTAAAACGAGACAAGCTATTGATAAATAAGTTGATGATACAAGGATGTCAATAATCTCATTTAAAGTCAACATTTTGCAAGTTTTATTGTCGATAAAATAACATTGTCTGCAAAGACAGTCTGTCGTTAAGTCGAATGATGACTGATGTCTTTCACAAATTGTTAGGCAATTATTTTCACACTTAATTGTCTACGGATTTTCTGTTTAACCGTTCATGATACGGTGCACATAGCGGGTGTGACTAAGAGGACCGTTTTTGCTCTACTCATAATTTGTAATGTTTAAATGAATCTTTGAGAATGATCACATTTCACTAGACAAATTTGCTAATACACCACGCAGTATTTTCATCTGCAAATACGACTTCTGCATCATCCACACGAGTAAAGCTCAAATGCAGTCGAACTTGTCGGTGCCTTTATTTCAACACAACACCCTGCAATGACCCTCTTGCTTGCAATCTATTTTCCTGAAGCCGATTACTTACCTTTTTTGTCCTGATATAACTTAAAAGTTTGGCGGTTACCGATGATTGTCAGAGAGGTTGCAATAGCGATGGTGACCCTGTCTCTTAATTGATATCTAACAAAATATCTAACATCTTGCCTTTGTTGCCTACTTTGGCATCCGTATCCAGTTTATCACACTTCTGATATACCACAAGTTTACGATACAATCTTGCAGTAGTGCAGTAGTCCTGTGGTGTCTATTAAATATTATGTTTACCCATAGAAGATATTTCTAAATTCATTAATCTCGTTACAGTACCTTCCACTATACCAACTGCCCTACCACACTTCTCTAGGATCCTAGGCTGCATACCGCAGACACCACGCATACCAACTGCCCTACCACACTCTTCTAGGGTCCGAGGCTGCATACCCTGTCATGTTCTTAATAATTGTAAATATCAAGAATATAACTTCAAAGAAGAAAATGAAAATGGAAATTAATTCCTCTTAAACGTGTAAGCACGATTTTTATTAAATTCTATGAAATGGTTACTCTTCAATAATCATTATTTACCAGTTTGGGCATTTAAACATCTAACTTTAATCATGGTAAACATTTTATCAATCACATTGTCAATCAGATGCGCTTTAAACAACTTTAAAAAGGTAAAGATGGTGCATTAACAATTTTGTCTAGTGTAGAGTATACAGCCCTCAGGAAATAATAATAGCTCATGGAGTCAATCAGACATTGCTGAAAAATCATGATTTTATTTTCCATTTATTGTCAATTCTTATGAATGTATTTGAGTGCATTTTGTTGTTGACTTTTTACATATTACAGCTCCAAAGGAGAATTGTGCGATGAAGTGGATTTATCAGGAGTCAGAATTCTACTATTGGTATGTGATATTTATAAAAAGAAAAGGAATATTAAAAAGACCAAGTATAAGTACCTATCAATTCTTTCGTTGGCTTGAAGAAAAGTGTTTGAACACATAAATAGCGAACATGACCAATATTGTATTACTCAGGTTTTATATCAGGTTTGATTTTCTCTTTAAATTTTTGTGTCTGATTCAATACAAAACAACAGTTATCATTCCTTCGACTTTTTAAGGATACAAGTCAAACTTTGAGATGAATAGAAAGGATAGAACTGGGGAATTTCTCTCTTTCGTGTTTATCTTTGTCTATACATGTACCTGAAAAAAAAAAAAATTTCACCAGTTCTCTATTCTGGTAACATTTTTAAACTTCAAAAAAACATACAGCATTTTCAAAAATGATTTTTCAATGACACTTAAAAAAAACACCATGAATCAGTTTCAATACTATCTTTACAGTTTCAATCCTACCTTTACTTTTAGATCAAGCGACATGAAGAGACTGAAAGTGAAAAATGATGGAAATGGAGCTAAACGATCTAAAGGTTTGAGTTTCATGTGCTATATATAGTAATTGTTGATGTGCAGTGCACAAAAACTATGAAAATCAAACAGATATCATTTAAATCAAACCCTGTTCATTTTTATTAAAATGTTCAATCAGAAAGAATTCTATACAGAGTTAAATGTAAGTCGTGTGAATTTTACGTTGAAAGTTTAAAAGGTTTATCTTTTCTTATGATTTTGAATTAATTTTAAAGGAGTCATTGAAAAGACGTTCTCGATTCTCCCTTCTCCCATTCAACTTTCGACCATAACTGTGCCTGGAGCTCAGTGTATACGTCATATCTCTATTGTGACGTCAGAAAGAATATGGGTGTACAATGACCATGATCAGCTTTTACAAATAGAGCATAATGGAAAGATATTACATAATATTCCTAAATTTTTCACATTGAGTGGATTCCATGTAACCACAGAGAAAGGAGACCTGTTATTTGTTGAACAAAGTGAATACAAAGTGAAAATGTTTGCAAAAGACGGGGATATTACCACACTTTTTACAACAGAATGGAAACCATATTGTATTCATTACTCTCGGATAAACGGTGAAATACTTCTAGTTCAATATACAAGCACAACAAGAGGAAAATTTCTCAGCAAAGTTACAAGACACGACAGTACAGGCTGGACACAGGTCATTGAGGAGGACAAGAATGGACGGAGGCTGTATGAAAACGTACCACAATACATCACAGAAAATAAGAACGGGGATATTTGGACATCGTCCAGCTGGGGTCAAGTCGTAGTTGTAGATAGCTCGGGACGACATCGGTTTAACTACACAGGTCAAAAATTCCAGTCTCACTTCAGGCCTAGCGGTATCTGCACCGATAGTTTAGGACAGGCATTGGTGTGCAATTGTTGGGTTAATAGTGCAAGTGTTCATCTTCTTGATCAGGACGGTCAATTCCTGCGTTTACTGCTGACGTCAGATGACGGTTTACGTCGTCCGTGTGGCCTGTGTGTTGATGACAAACAAAACCTTTATCTTGGTCAGGAGACAAATAATGTAATCACTGTGTACAAGTTTCTAGAGATTTCCGAAGACTAAGGTTCTTATAATTACATATAATTTAGGTCACTTGATTAGGATTACACATTGTTTTCAAATCAAAGCTATCATATTGAATATCTGTCGTTTATATTTTTAACTTTTCTATTTCTTTTCAAGAATCACTTTGCAAGATTTATTTGTCAGAAAGCATTCTTGAGGGAGATTTCTTTTTAATTGAAGAGATGTAACTGTTTTCAAGAGGAGATGATAAGGAAACAGTGGAAATATATATTGCTTATTTATAAATCTCATACATTTACATCACTGAGCATTAAGACAAAACTATTGTTTAAAGTTTTCTTCATAAGTATAGACCGGTCTCGGTAGCCTAGTGGTAGGGTGTTTGCTTTGTGATCGGGTTCGATTATATTTGCCGCGTTGCGTCACACCTAAGACATAAACATAGAAACTGACTATTCCTTCGCCAAGCGCACGGCATTAGAAGTGAAAGTCAGGGTCTTTCGGATGATACCTTGCAAATCGAGGCTCCGTTGCAAAATAAAGAACTCTCACTGCTCAATGGCCCTGAGTTTCAAGCATAGTTCTAATTAAATTTGAAGCCCCTCACCGGTATACGGTGACTTTTCTATCTGTGTGAAAATTCTCGAATGGAACGATAAGCAACAAATAATCAAGCAATCTTAAGTATCTATATAATTTAAATTGTTCGAGTCATGGCCCATGGAAGCAGACTGGGTCACAACAGAGGTTTGTTTGTTTGTTTGTTGTTTAATGTCCCTCTCGAGAAATTTTCACTCATATGGAGACGCCACCACTTGCCGGTGGAGAGCTGCAAATTTTGACCTATACTCGGCACTCAGGGCCATTGAGCAGTGAGGAATCTTTTTCGTACGTGCCAGTACCTACTGCGACACGGGGCCTCGGTTTATACGGTCTCATCCGATCCGAAGGACCGGTCTCCACGTCCCACAGTGGGATTCGAACCCGCAACGTAAGGATCAACTCCTTACTCCGCGACTCTAGAGCAATCGCTCTAACCACTGCGCCACGCGGGCGACCACAACAGAGGTAATGTTGCATGGAATAATAGGGGGAAAATGTCTTTTGTGTGGTCATTAAAATGTTTCATCCTATTAAAATTGATTGAAATTATCTCCTCTCATTAAAAACTGGACATCGCCCTTCATTTCAACAAACTTAAAAAAATAAAAGATAAGAAATTCATCCTGGGGTTTTAGAGAAGATGATGTAAATAGTAAATTGATGTTTACATGCAGAAGACTTTAAACAACTGTCGAGCAGAAATGTTCACCGAAACCTCTGGCTTATATAAGCATCGCTCAAAAAATAGAAATATTATTCCACTATCTGAATTGTAAAATGGGTAATGTTGCATATAAAAATAGCTGATTTAAGGCTTCGAAATGTAAATTTAGGAAGATCTCGAAACCATGTCAGATAAAGAATCGTATTATAAAATTAATAGGCAAATGAAAACCATCTATATTTCTGTTTTCAATAAAGTGGAAGTAAAAAAATGAATTAAAAAGGCTACAGGAGCAACATGTTCTAGTTCCAGTTGACAAAGCTTCTAACAATATAGTCTTTATTTGTGGGGATCATTATTACAACTGCATCTTTGAAGAATTGGGTTTTAATTCCACATCTGGTAAATCAACTCAAGATCTCGCTATCCTTTCAAACGATGAAATTCTTTTCAGTTTTAAACTTTTTTAAATTCCAGTCAGTGGAAGTGAATTTGATCTATCGTACCTACTAGTGTACTGGATTCCAAAACTTCATAAGAATCCTTTCAAATGAAACATATGGAGATAACGAACAGTTTAAGCTCAAAAGTCCAAGTCGATTAAACAATACAAAATAGGAGCAGAGCAAACACGGATCTCCAAAACATCAGAGGTGGGATCAGGTGCCAAAATACATTGAAGTGTCTAGTACATGTGCAACCAAGCCTCTATTTTATCTTACTCCTCACAGAAATATGAACTGTTGTAGAGGAGAAAGCTCTGATGTACTGTGCCACATCTTATTTTAGAAGTGGTGTTAATCAAATGTGGATTCTCAAAAAACTCGAAAGAACTTTTTTCGAAAAATCTGAAAACCCGTTTCCTCCAAATACAATTACATCAAAACCTATGACTGGCAGGAGAGTTTACTCTTAAACTTCGTAAACATCTTCAATAATGACCTTTCTCAAATTAAGAACTTTACTTTCAAAGTCACTTTTTTGTGATATTTATAAGTTAGAATATAATGTAAACCAACTTTTATTCGCGTGCGAGAAATATTCGCGAATTTCGCGACCTACTTTATCTCGCGAATATTAATCGCCGCGAACCATTTATTTTGCTTTGTATTTGTAGAGAGTGTTTCCTCAGTCGCAAAAATTAATCGTCGCGGATTGATTTCAAACTGACGAATCGCGAATAAAAGTTGTCGCGAATAATAGTTGGTTTACAGTACTTAATACCTAGTATTTCAAATGATCTTTCTCTCTTCAAAGGATATTATTACAATGAAATCTAACACCAATACATAATGTTCTATTAATCTGTAAGTTGCAGTGAAAATAAATAACATAAATTTGCAGTAATAAATATTTATTATTGAAAAGATAACAAGCAAACCTTGATCATTTGAAACAAGGAATCTCGGTTAGCATAGAAATCTAACAGTAGACAGTTGGCTATCCTGTCTCTTAATGTTAAACTGAACCAAGACCCACAGCCTGGATTTCTGTAGAGTGATACTTTACAAACTAATACACATCTTAATATCAATATAGAAATTACATACAACTATCACTCCAAAACACCATTACTTCAAATACACAATCTTCAAAAAAGAGGGGAAAAAACACACCAAAAAACAAAATTATAACCCATTTTTTCCCATTCAAAACACGATTCTTTTTACCCAAACATTCTCTCTGTGAAAATCTAATTTGGTGCCACAGTAAAGCTAAAAGTACATTAAAAAATTATTGTAAACAAAATGTATGGAATGATCAGTCACTGAGTCAGATTTTTTTAAAAAATTATATTGTTGATTGTGATAAAACTTTCAAAACTCAGGAAATATAAATGCTTCTAAATCATTTATAAATATTATCAAATGTGCATAACATATATACCATACTCATTGCTATTTCATACACACACACACTATCTAGAAAGATATTTTACTTTGAATTCATTTTTTTTCAAATAAATTATGCATCGTATAATTTCCCCCACTAAGCTGCTCCCCCTCTAATCTTCTACTGTGTGAACATTTTAATCTGTCAATCAACAGATCTCAACAGCACTGTGCAAACAAACAAACAAGTTTATCTCTACAGCTATTAATCTTAGTACTAGATTAAGACCATCTCTTGTTAATCTTACTAATAAGTAGCAAAAATTTATGTCATACTATGTAGGGGTCTTCCAAACATGAATGAGGCTCAGATATACATGTAGAAGCTGTCCAAACATGAGTTAAAAAGCTCAGTAAATATATATATAGAGTTGCTTACAAACATGTACAAAGAACAAACATACTAAGAAGTTCCTAATATGATTGTTAGAACCTGGATGTTCATCAGGTCAACAGAGATTTTTACTTAACAAGAACATTAATATAGGTCACAGTCAGAAATGTTAAAAAATCAAAGCTAGATGTGTCAAGAATGAGATCCAAAGGAAAGTATGTATAACACTCACTTCAATCATACATGTACTGTAACCATCTTTGTGTCAGGTTCTGTATTAAATACACGGAATCAATATCAACTCATTACATGAATGGGACATAGTTATTGCTCAAGTTCAAATACTGAAAAAAGAAAACAGACCCCAAACTGCAGTTCCTTTCTGTAAACTAATTGGTTCCTAACAATTTGTAGTAATATACATATTTATCTACAATTAAAAGTACAGAAATACTTCTGCCTGAAAAAATCTGAAGATAATTTCTTCAACACTAATCCATGTCCCCAAAATTTACATTCAAGGAATTTGCTAGTTATAATGATCTTAACAGTATGAAATAGTCCAACTCGGATTCTTTCTCTCTAACCCCCAAAATAAGAAAATTAAAAGAAATACACAAAACAACCAGTTAGAAACCATATCACATGTAAATATTAGAATTATCTATAAATAATCTACAAACACCTAAACTATAAATAAAGAATAACTTTATACACCCACAAAACCTGATGAAAATAAAGGAATAACAAAAATTTCATCACACCAATTCTTAACAAGATATACAGACATTCCTCTACATGTACTGTATAACAATCCATTCTTGTTCACTGCACTGTAAGCATTAACATTACAGACGTGCTTGTCTGAGATGTACACAACAAAACTCTGATTTTAATAATGGTTATTGGAAGTCATCTTAATCCAGGGTGATTCTTGAGCAGGATTGAGAACAAATAGGTATGATGTAAAGTGCTGGGACAGAAAACGCTTCTCTGAACACTTAGGGAAAAACAAGTCAGTCTTTTTTTTAGGAGATTTCATCCTTTCAGTTACGAGTCCTTGACCTATAGCTGCATCATGACAGTATTATTTGAAGATGAGAAATATTTTTCTTTCGGTTGAGTCCTCCCTTTTCTCACAATGGCAGCTATTATTAGTTTTGAATAATTAGATAAAAAAAAACTTTAAAACAATTCTTTTTCTAATCCTTCAAACTTTTACAGGATCTGCCATATCACATGTGAAATACACTTGTTAAAAAAACACATCAAGAAAAAAAAAACAGCAGTTGTTGTAGAAAAGGAATGTCTGAGTGGAATCAACTTTTCATTGCATTCATTCCAACATATCCTGTTAAAAAAAAAGTAATTCCAGTGAATTCATAAAGTTATTTCCCTTGATATTGATTAATTAATGATTTAATAAAACTTCAGTTATAATTTACTTGAATGCATCTACATTTATATTGTCTGAAAATAACGTCTGTGTATATGGTTACATGTATATAAAAAAAAAGTCTCTTTAATTAAGACTTTATGTACAATGTTTCAGACAGTTATAATACTGTATAAAGGGAAACTTTCGCCCCTATTTTGTTTTCACCCCTTTTTCCCTAATCACAGTTGAGCAAATTCAAAACAGAGTGAATTTAAACAACACAGTACGAGTTCTTTAACAGAACTGTGACTGGGTGAATTTAAAACGGGGCAAAATTGTTCACAAGTATGAAAATAAGAAGGGGCGAAAATATGCCTGTATACACTGTAAAACAGTAAAACAGTTATGGAATGGGTATGAGGGAAATACTGGTACCAAATAAATGGTCCCTCTTTTTCCAGGAAACTATTTCCCTTGACAGCTAGCTTCGCTGTGCAAGAAATAGTTCCTCCCATATATTTGTTCATGCATATTCTATAACTGTATATTAGCAACAGAAAATGGTTTGAACAAATACTTTTCACATCTAAGATGTCTTTCTGAGTGGACTTGTGAATAGACTTCAACTTTTCATATAGACCTGAGTCACCTACACACAGACCAGAGTCAGCATATTTGAAAGGGGGCAAAAAGTGGCACAATTTTAAGTGATCTTGCACTCTTTACATAAGAGTATACTTTCTGGGTCAATTTAATCTTTGGTTGTTAATATGGGAATTAATGTTGCAGCTATTATTGCAGAAAAAATACATAAAGGCTGCATTAATTTCCATAATAACGATAAAAAAGACACTTTATAGTTTATATTTCTATCTGTATAAATAATCATATAAAGTAGTAATAAGTATGTAATTTATTGATATGTATGTCGTTGTATATTTCACTGATTTAAGAGCTGCTGCTGAAGAAATCTACCCAGGTGGCTAGTTTAGCGGCATTTAAGTATTGATAAACAACTATGGTTTTCAAAAGAAATAAAGGAGAAAATATTTAGTGGATGCAAATATTAACTTATAAACTTTTACTTTTTACATCAAAGATCTCTTTCTCAGTGGACTTATGAATAGAATCACACTTTTAATAATAGACAAACATATTGAGTAGATTTGTCCCTAGATTTTATACTTTCTACACACGATATATTTTAATTTACTCGTGAATGACATAACTGTCCTATACTTACTACATCTGAATCATCATGATACGATTTAACTCGTGTATGATTTGAACTGGTCCGGCTGCCTGCGGTACTTCCATACATATTTTTATCTTTTTTGACAGCAGGTGAATTCAGCTCCTGAAGAACAGACAGAGAACATATATACAATTACATATACAATTAACTGTAGCTTAGTTTTAAAAAAATGTTGACAAAACGTTGAAAAATATTTTTCTGTTGATAAAATAACAATTTTGCTCTCCAATGGAATGACTTCAATTTCATTATCATCTTGACATGAAACTACCCACCTCATCATCATCCGAGTCGTGGTAGACCGTGGCAGATGTGGTAGATATTGCTGTCTCAAACTCGTTATCATACTGTTCAGCATCGTTCTGATTCAGCAGAGAATATCTGTACACCACACGACTAAAACACAAAACATCCATAGTATAAAGGTACTCAAGTACAGTATAACTGTACACCACACGACTAAAACACAAAACATCCATAGTATAAAGGTACTCATTGACAAGCAAAATCAACTACATTCACAAACAAAGAGCTATTCATGTATATATGCGGTATATGCATATTTTTGCCCCCATAAAAGACAAATTTTGAAAATTTCTTGAAAAGTGCTGAATTGTCAGTATATTGTTTGAAAAATTTGAATTTACAAAACATATAATAGTTTCTAAGTAAGTTATTCGCAATTTTTGTTTCCATGACGTCACGTACTATTTGGATTTTGTGTTATTTTTCAGAAATAGGACAAAATGGACAAAATTTGTTCAATTTTCACTATATAATTTATAGAGTGCAAACCTGCTTCATAACAATATTCACATATTTCATTGGTATTATCATTCTACACATTATATCAAAACATTAAGTTGGAGCAGACCTGCGCTCGGTGACTTTTACTCAAAATATTGAAATAATATACACCTTTTTCTCTACAAATCATGGAAATTTTGAATTTACATCATTTTCCTGACAACATATCTAACATATGGCATCATAGCTGATGAATATATTATTATTTAATTGATTTGAAGTCTGCAGATATCCCCCGGTTTAGAATATAATTATAGATTTCTCCGTCAAAATTTGATTTGGGGGGCAAATATTGGTTATTACCGAATGTAGTCCTTTCAGCAGTTTCTGACACAATCTATATATGGTAACGTAACTTTATACTAAGATGATTTCATCTCTCTCAACCAACCAGAGAAAGATGAAATTACGAAGCACAAAATACATACAATTAAATTTACATCCCTACCAGTGTTGAGAGGAAATTGAGCAATACATGATTTACACCTCTGCCCCCTACAATGTCTACAGGGATAGTGAAATAATGAAAACTCTGTACTCACTGTCGCCTGAGTATTATGTATTTATGGACTAAGAACACACTCATGATGACCAACAACAACACTACCATGATCACCACCACCGCTATCACACTGCTATTGTGACCTCCAGTCTGCTACAAGATCAAAGGTCAAAGGTAACAAATCAACTCTAAAAATATAATTTTTAAAAAGTCTAAGAAAAAATTTTGTTCTGATGAGAAAATTTCACTTTAAAAACTTCAATTAATTTGTTTTATATTGCATTTGTTAAATCAGCTCTAAAATATTTAGACTCTGTGAGATAAAAAGCATCAATAAATTTCTTTTATATCTTTTATATACTCTGCATTAAGAAAATGTCTGCTCAATGTGCTACAGAATAAGAATCAGGATCGATCCTACAGTGTCTAAAGGCAAAGGGGTCAGGTGAACAAAAGGAATGCAAAAAAGACTTTTGCTTTTAGTTAAGTTGGGTGACTGCACTTTAAAATCATAAATTTTTATGGGCTTAAAATTTCATGGTTTGAGGAAAAAAAGGGGAGCTGATTTACTGGTTGAAGAAGTATTAAATTGTAAATATATTTTTATAATTTACATTTTGAACAGGATATGAATTAATGAGTATCTCATGCCAAGAAAATCAATTCCCCGAAAATTAGCCATTTCATAGTATTCTACTTTTTTTTTCTTGTATCATCCCTAGTTTTGTTCCAGTATTTTTCCAATATTTGTCATCTCTCACCTTCTTATAGGTTATTTCCTCCAGTACCAGTTCTTTTGAATTCTCCGAGCATTGGACAGACAAATCTATCTGTCGCCCGGATGGCAAAAATCCTCCCACACATACGTCTCCGGGGATTTTCCTGTACCTGAAAATTTTAGGGAACATTCGTTTTAGCAAAGAAAAGTCCCCTAATATATTGTGGTTTTTTTTTTTTTTTTACTAGAAACCTTATATTGTAAGTAAGCTGTGAAACACAGGTCTGGGAGTCATTTTCACAGGTACATGTAGCAGTATTAGCTAATGTTGATAATATATCAAGGTTAACTTAATATTCACAATGTCAAATTCTTGAATCATATTTCACCCATACAGTAACTGTTCTGATGAAATTTCAAAGGACATACAGGGAAGTTCACATAAATAGCAGCCATCCATAAATTAGGTCAACGGTCAAATTTGTACATTATTATATAAAACAAAATCATCACTACTGGACAACAACACTAGCCATTAACCATATAAGTTGTATCATTCATGTACATAATGATTTATGACACAATTAAACATCAAGTACTTAATGGCACTGAGAGTGTTCATGTTATCACCAAGTACTGATTATGTGACTCAGTTGGAGGAACGTTCACTTATTATAAACCTCTAACGTACCCCTCAGTGATAATTTTTTCTTCATGGCCCCTCAGACAAATGTCAATCTCCGGTTTTACAAATAATTGGTCCTTTTTACAGATGTCTGAGCCTGTATCCCTGAGGTATCCATAATCACTGTCAACAGAAAAAAAATCAACATTACTCGTTACTGTAAATGTAGGAAAAAACTAAAGAAAGGTCTTGTCACAAAGAATATATATGTGAAATATCAGAGCCCCATCACCAACTATTCAAAATTTAAGGGCAAGGTTAAAGATTTTGCAGGCAAACAAACACATGAAGACAGACAGGTAGTCAGGCTTATTACTATATTCCCAACTAGTATTTGATTATGGGGGCATAATTTAATAAATAAAAAAATTTATATTATGCTATTTGAAATACTTTAATCTAACATGTTATTTTTAATTTGAATATACATGTGTTATATAGTATAGTAACACCCCCCCCCCCCCCCCCATTATTCCAGAAACAATGTATAAATATTTGAATCCAAGTATTTGTATTAGTCTAAGAATAAACACCAAGAAACACCAAGAAATTTTACAAGAAATTAAAAACATTGAATTGAAAATTAAAAAATTTAAAGGCAGGGGTGCCTACATAATCCAAAAGTTATACACTAAGTATCTATTGATATTCAGCTGTTACAAAAACTGCTTCTCTATTTGCACCAAGACAAGGGCTTTCAGTGATGTCATGGCAGAAATTCATTAAGCACAAACATCTCCAAAATCTGTATGTGAATTCAATTAAGCATTGAGTTATTATTTATTGAATTACATAGTGTGCAAACAAATTGAGTAGCACCTGTATGTGTGTGTTGCTCACACCATTGAAGTAAGTGAGACTACATCTTTCAAAAAATAATAATTCAATGCTTATATTGACATTTTTTAACTCCCTGCCTTGTCTGCAAATGTGACCTATATTTCAAAAGCCCTGTATTATCCTTTGTGTGGGTTACAATTAATGGAAGAGCCATTCCAACAGCTACTACAGTTGAACTCTACAACATGAACGTGAATTTTGATTTTCGCTTACGACATTGCACTTGCATGGGGTTCAACATTTGTCTAAATGAAAATCATAACTTAACCTTTTGACCTCCCCATCCGTGTTTTTGTGTATTGAATGCTGAAGCTTTCCACGCATGTTATAAGAAAAATGTAAATGAGGAGTGTAGATAATTTATAATAAATAATGCAATGAAATGTTTTTTCTAGATATTCTCACCATTCATAATCCTCACGAGTACACACACACTTTGTTGCCTTCTTCTCTATTGTATAATTATACCCATTGTGGCACCTGAAGAAAAAAAATTGTAATTTTCTTACTTTTTTATTATTTGATTTTTAAAGATCTTGACTAGCAAGGATCAATGACTGCTTCATTTTCATTTTGAGATCTAAAGCTTTTAAAATTATTATTAATTTAATTTAAAGTGTATAAGCTTGACCTACATGGAAAAAGATTTGTACTCCACGTATGTATTTAGAAAACCGAAACAGATTTATCTGAAGCTACTATACTTGACTTTCACAATGTTTTAGAGGATAAGACTTATGGACCTCCGTCCAGAATACAGGTACTACCGAAGGTAGCTGCATTCACAATCCAATCTTAGTACCTCAAATATCAAGATTTATAGAGTACAATACAAAACTGAGTGATAGTGGCATCTTGACTTACCAAGACTTATCAAGAGTTGTAAATACAGACCTACCTTTATTTATCTACAATAAGAAGTCCTGACCTATCTGAACTTATCCACAATTATCTGAACTTAGTGATAAAAGCCCTGACTTATCTGAACTTAACCAGATTTAAAAGTCCCGATTAATCTGAACTTACCAGAGTTAAAGGACTTATCGCATGTTTCTAAATTATTTGAAATTAAAAGCGTAAAACGTTCCTTATGACCACAGTTTATAAATTTTGTGTTTTTGCTGCGGATAAACAGTGGTAATTAACCAATTATTGACTCAAATGAAAACCCCTGGATTAAAAATCTAAGTTAATTTGATAGCGATCACGTGACCTTGTGACGTCAAAGGCGACAATGGCTGATCAGCTCTATAGTTAATCTTACTAAAATATATGCGATACAGCATGAATATTCTGCAATGTGGACGACCACATCACTGATTTTATCGATATGAAATTGAATATCCAACCTTATATTTTAGAATTGTCAGCAAGAAAAAATCTGAAAAATCTGTTAACATTGTAAAAATAGAAGCGACGGTATCGAAGGAGACGCGGCGAAGACGAAGAAACTCGCCATCACAATATAATTTGATTTGTCATCTTATCACATGTATTAACTTAATTGATTTACAAATTTAATATTGTATAACTTTGTTATTCTTCGTTTTTAGCATAACATTAATTTACTTATGTTTTGTAAAGGATGGCAGTATTGAAAAATAATTTTCCGATCACGAAACATTGCCATAATCGGAGCTGTACAGATTCTGAATGTTTCGAATAAAAAACGAAAATATCTCAAAAGCCTTATACCTTAGAACTAGTTAATGTTTCTATAGTAATTAAAAAGCACGCTAGGAATTAATTTTTTCAGCATTTTTCGTAATTTAGCTGCATTTGTCGTTGATAACTACGTAAATAGTTTACATATTCTCATCTCTCTATCACTGAATTGTCGCCTATGACGTCAGAGCAGTAAATCGCCGAAATCCGACTAAAATATGCATATTGCCGTATTTGAATTTCAACTCTCAATATCTCTTAAAGTATGCTTTCAATAACGTTTATTGTATTCAGTATTTTAATAAACAAGGTTGTAGATAATATTTTTCATAAAATTACGATTTTTGAAAGATCATGCGATAAGTCCTTTAAAAGTGTCAAGTTATCTGAATTTAAACAGTCGAGAGTTAAATATCTTGACTTCTTTAACTTATCAGAAAAGGTTTTAATTAACTGAATTTACCTAGAATTAGGGGTCTTGACTTATCTGCAGTTCCAGAGTTCAAGGACTTGACTTTTCTGAACTTAAATACTGACTTACCTGACCTTATTGAGAAGAGGTTTAGTCTTCACAGAAATGTCCAGTTTGAGGTCCTTGACTTATTTCTACCTATCCAGAGTTCAAGGTCATAACTTACCAACTGTCCTTTCTTATCCTTTTGAATTCTTCCCTCATCCCAAGCAGACAGCCTTTTACACCAGCTTCCTCATTCGCTCTCAGTTTAACGTGTGGGATCCATTTTTCATAGTCATCTGATCCGCCTATAGTAAAGACATTTAGATCACTGAAACATTTGACATAAAGGAGAAATAAATACATGACTGGGGATGGGGGATATGATGAAGCTGGGTAAAACAATTACAGACTGAAAGATTTAGACAAATTAGAATTAAAATTTTGAAATAATTTTTCCCCCAAACTGATATAGCATATTAATTATAGATTTAGAGCTTACATGTGAGAAGTATAAGGGGGAAAACAATAGTGAAGAATAGATAGTTTACAATGATGTAACACAAACCAAACTTCCATGCAGTATAGCAATGTGGAATATTATACTTCACTCAAAAGTATTGAGTGGGATTACTTAGTACTTAGAACCCGGAATTTTTTTTTAAAAACCAAAACTAAATTTTAAACTAATATACATTATAATTCTCAGGAGTTACACAACTTACACTGAGTTTTGATGACCTTGGAGAAGTCAATGATAAATGCTGTCCATGTCTTATTCTTTGGGTGGTACCCCCACACCCCCACAGATAATGCCTGGTTCCCTGGCTCAGTCAGGAGTCCCGTCATTACGATCTCCTCATCTTTATTTTGTACAAATTTATATTCATGCCAGCACTGGCCCTCGTCCACTGAGAACTTGATTGTCGTTGGTTGTGGACTGTCAACCGAGACGGCCACCAGTAACCCCCCACTGTCAGCTATCTGATATTGATGGGGACCATCCAATGCCTAAAAATAGAAATAAAATGAATTGAAAGAATTTTACTGTAGAAAAGGATTTATCAAGAGAAAGTTTCACAAACCTAATTAACTAAGCAGTAATTAATTCATAAATATTGCATTGAAGTTTATGAGAACAATCAATTTTTTTTTTTAATAAAAATTCAAATAATATGAATATCAATTAATGTTGAGGTGGAAAGATGCATTAAATAATTAGAAATAGAATGACATTAAAACAAAACAGTTTTTTTTAACAGATATTTTTAAAAAATATTTTATCAATTCAAAACTGAGGGAGATAACTCCTCAACAAAGGTCAAGGTCATAAATTAGGACGTATTACAGCTTTACTTGCTAGTAGTAAAGAAGTTTATGGGTAGGAGAAATGAACCGACACTGAGAAATGCCTTTAAACAGAACAGTAGCTGAATTGTCAAACTCAACTCATTGTATTACTTTTAACATAGTCTAATTCACTTAGCAATTGATACAATCAAAATAGAGAAAAACATGATAGGTCTGCATCATGTTAACATTGTTCTTACTGATCTGCAAGTATTTTCTTCACTTTCATTTCATGATGTTTCAAGATAGGCAAAAGTTTTTATAAAATATAACTAGAAAACTGACCAGTCAGCAAGGCCACACAGAGGGATAGAAATCTAAGGGTGCAACTTAAAAGATGAGCATTTGACTTGATATTTAAAAGGAAATTTAAAAATATATGAAGAATATGAAACAGCATCTGTATTTATAAAACTTGGAGATACTTCCAACAGATAGACAGAGTGATTACTATAGGGCACCCTCAAATCCTTGCGGGGCCCTAATTATTTCGTTTTTGTTTTTTTTTTCAATCATAAATTGTACCTTGGCCCAGGTGTAACCTCCATCACTGGTTACGTACACATCAGGGTGTGTTGTTTGTAGGGCATCTGCTACATGACCTAGTTAAAGAAATTCACAAAACCGATTACAGTGTCTACATATGGACTGCAAAAACGTACTGCTGACAACATATCACTCATCTGACAAAAATATTCTTGTTAAAGTAGACACGCTTTTGTCTTTATACATTATAACAAAATCATGACAGAGGTGAGTTTACAATGTACATTTCATCACACACAGATAAGATGTAGCTTTAACATGATACATGTAATGATTCCATGTTTGAGTGAAAAGTGGGTAAAAATTTAAATATTACCATATAAACAAGAACTATGCCAAGAGCTGCTTTGTACTGAGTGGGGGACTGGTTAGTACACATGAACTTACCATGAACAAGAACTATTCCAGACCTATAGTACATATGTTCTTACCATGAACAAGAACTGTTCCTGGAGCTGTCTTTGTGCTGAGTGGGGGACTGGCAATTACCCCCCTCTGAATGCTGTACATCCCATGTATCTGTAACATGAACAAGAACTATTCCTAGAGTGTACTCACCGTGAACAAGAGCTACCTTTGTGCTGAGTGGGGGACTGGTTAGTACACATGGACTTACCTTGAACAAGTACTATTCCTAGAGTGTACTCACCGTGAACAAGAACTATTCCTGGAGCTGCCTTTGTGCTTAGTGGGGGACTAGCAATTACCCCCCTCTGAATGCTGTACGTCCCGTGTATCTGTAGGTGGCATGGCTGAAAATGGAAAATGAACATCTCAGGTCATCAGCAGTAAACAAGGATAAGAAAACAAGTTAAATATTTCAGGTCAAAAAAAAAAAAGATTAGAAAGCTCATCTCATTGAATACTATCTTTATGTATATGTGAACAGAGCTTAGGTTCATCATTAGCATTCAGATAAATGATGTTGAATATTTCAGGGCAACATCTAGGATCTGAACCAATCAGATTTCAGTAGACTGACCTTTTTCTCGTCCTTACATGGGGCACTGGTAGGCCAAGGCAGTTTTTGCCACGTGGCCCCGCGGTTATAACTGATAGACTGACCTCTTTCTAGTCCTTACATGGGGCATTGTTAGGCCGGGGCAGTTTTTGCCACGTGGCCCCGCGGTTATAAATGATAGACTGACCTCTTTCTAGTCCTTACATGGGGCATTGTTAGGTCGGGGCAGTTTTGCCATGTGGCCCCATGGTTATAACTGATAGACTAACCTTTTTTTCATCCTTACATGGGGCATTGTTTGGCCGGGGCAGTTTTTGCCATGTGGCCCCGCGGTTATAACTGATCATGCTGTGTATACTGTTATCCTCGTTAATCTGACTGGTGATGTAAACCCCCCGCATAGATTCCACACGATAGAAGTCAGTTACATCTCCATAGTTAGGGTACAGATGTTTAGGCAGGGACTCGGAGTAAACAACACCCAGGGCTCCTGATGTATATAGTGTCCCGTGTCCTGTATCTACAAAAACAGGAAGCCAAAGTTAACTCATGCCAAGGTATGTCTCAAAATTATGATATCATTATACGAGTTTGTGAACAAGAGGCCCACGGGCCACATCGCTCACCTGAGCACAATGGCTAGGAAAGAGCACAAATCAATTCAGTATTGAAAAGTTTACATGGGAGGGGGGGGACTTGAATTTTAAACTACTTGTGGCTGCTTCCAAATCAATTTAACAAATCGCTTTGTTGTTCTTGAGCAGCAGATTTTTAAAGATTTTTTCCTATATATTCCTTTGTAAAAATTTGAACCCCCATTGTGATCCCACCCTACCCCCGGGGTCATCATTTGAACAAACTTGAATCTACACTACCCAAGGATGCTTCCATATCAATATGACATATCATGACTTTGATTCTGTTGAGAAGAAGATTTTTAAAGTTTTTTCCTATATATTCCTAGTATGTAAAACTTTGATCCCCCATTGTGACAGAGTGTCAGAGTCCTTTAATCACTTGAGATCATCATCAACTTGATGAATTAAGTATTTTATGGTGTTTCTGATGACTAATTAAACCATTTCCCAACCCCAGTTCCTCTGGGAAAAATGAATTATGAATATGACAGCCACAGAGGGGTCTTCATTTTGGACAAAAACAATTATGTTACTAAAAATAAACTAATTAAAATTGTTATCTCCTGCATATCTGTTTTTATAATAATGTTGATTCCTTTATGATATTTGATGATTATAAAAGACAAAGGCCTCAGTGAGGAACCTTGCTTACCTCCTGGGTTGTCCACATGCATAAACACCAGCTTTTCATTCATGTCCAGCACAGAGAAAAACTGAAATCAAAGTAATCATGGAGTAAATGTATTCCATTAATAATCATTCCTGACCAGAAACTTATTAATTACATGAAGTGTAACTGATGATTTTTAACCTTTAAATTAAGCCAAAATGTACTTTTATAAGACAAATAGAAGATGTCAAATTTATATTAGTTTGGTAAATATTAGCTTGAGTCCCTATGAATGAATAAGAACTCAGATATTCTCACCCTGTCTCCTGTAATGGTTGGAAGCTGAGCTGTATGCCAAGTTTTGCCTTGATTGGTTGATATTTTTATCAATCGGTTCCCTCTCTACAAAACATCAATTGAGATTAAAAATTATGACTACCTCCTAATGAAATGTTTAAAATCATATTCTAATATTTAATCAGGGCCATTTCACATAAAATTTATATGAAGGATGAACTACTACCAATTTTTTAAACTTTAAGACTTTCCTGTTCAAACATTGCCCTCCCCCCCTCCTTTCCCCTTTTGTGAGAAATTTTTACCGTTATTTGCAGTGACTGGCATGTAAATTTTTAATTTGCATAGAACTCTTGTTCTGACCTTCTGACAATGAAAAAAAGGGGTATGTTCTTAGGGCTATTCCAGTAAAACAAACAACCCAACCCCAGAACTTCAGAAAAATTCATGGGGACCACCCATAGAATATCAGTGGCGTAGGTGCCAATAGGCACTTAAGGCACGTACCTACACTTAATTTCATTCAGAAAAAAATAATTAGAAACAAAACTGTAAAGAAGAAAGAAAATAAATGACTAAATATCATTTTCGCCATTGATAGAAAGATCATGAATGTATAAATATCCACTGATCTGTCAAAGTAATAATAACCTGCAATAGTTAACCGACTGTTTCACTGTAAGACTCCTTATAAAATGTCTTCAAAATTTCTATATGCAAGTAATTAAATACAGATATATAAAACTCTCCTGACGCTCACAAGATATGTGTGGTATTTTAAAATTGTCATTTTAATCAATATTTATTCATTATTGTAAAACATTGCTTTGTGTCTCATTATTTTTGAATACTTTATAAATAACTTTCTTCATGTTCTCTTAATTTGCTTACGCCGAAAAAATATGAACTCTTCTAACTTAAGATTTCTGGTTAAAAAGTTGAACTGCACTTTTTTATCTTTTCTACTTAATATGAAATTTCATTTTAAAGAGACCCATAATTTTGTATTTTAAACGCCCCAGAATTTGTCACCCAGTGGTCTTAAAGTCGTGAAATCCATTTCCGAACCCCCTACCAGGGCGCTGCCCTGGACTCGCTGGGGGCCTCGGGCGGCCCCCAGACCGCTCGCCGACCAAAGAGTAATTTGTGCCTATACTTCATCAAAGTTCTAGCCATGCCCCTGAATATTTTTCTTGAAAAGAGCACCATGCATAGAATTTATATTTTTCATATTGGAGATTGGGATAGAAACAATTTTTGAGTATTAAATTTTATTAGTAGTGTTTTTTTAGTTTTTTGGAAAGTAATCATTTGAAAAACTCACATAATTTTTCATTTCAAAATTAATTAAATACAGTGAAACCTGTCTTATTCGACATGCTGCGGGAAGTAAAATCAATGTCGGATTAGGCAGTGTGTCGGATTATCCAGTGTTGAATATTTCTATAAGCATTATCATTAGTGTCAGATCACTTCATACAAAAATCATTTTTCAATAGGTTTAGAGTACACATATATTTTATTGTCAAAGTGTTTGCATAATTGTGTGTTTCTTTGTTGTATAAAATATACCTGATTAGCATTTCTTTGAGAAACAGCGTTTGTGATGTAGAATTAGTAACTCTGTATACGATGATTTTTTTTTCATGGACAAAATAGATGGAACTGCCGATCGCTTCACGATGTTGCAATTTAATTTTTATTTATCGACTGTACAGTAGATAAAAGTAAATATTTTGTCTACCTTCTCTACACAGTGGTATTATTTTGTTCAACAGATTTTTGCCATTCATTATTTGTCAGCATAGACTGTGCTATTAATACCGTCACGCGACTTTTTATACAAACGGGACGTAACTCTAAAACATTGTGATTGCAATTGAATTTTAATCAAACATACGTAATATTTTAAAATTAAATGGACAACTTAAAGGGATTTTCTTTGCTTCAAGCAAATCTTTTATGTGCACAGCCTTGCTTTATTCAGTGTATATTAACCCGGAAATGAAACGTTTTCCATAAGACAAGATGCTGCCTTGAAATTGTGTATTGTGTACATGTTACACAGTAGTTGGCCGTACTCAATTTTTTATTTTCATTACATAGCTTTACGAAGGACCCTGGCTGCATATTTGATTTTAATTTCAAACTAAAAATCTTAGTTATTCTGTAAGGTAAAGGCGATCTAAATATCATGTACTACTTTTACTTTCTGTCGCTTGGATGCTATTTTGTCAATGCGAGAATAAATATGATAACTATAAAAAAGAAATGATTGCCTAATTTTTAATTTCAAAAACTGTTCATTTAATGCTTGGATAAACACTTTCAAACTCGTACGTGTAATTAACTACTCTCTAAGAAGACCAATCTTATGACCAAAGGGACATTCATGTGGCCTGGCCAGCGGCTAATTACGGTACACCAGTGCAATTATGTCAGATTACTCAAGTGAAATCATGAAGTAATTATCTAATTTTGTTGACAAAAAAGCGCCGGAATTCGGAATGTACAGTGGTCGGAATATACAGTGTTTTATTCTATATAGATTATAAAGAAATTTTTGGGAATAAACAATGAGGTCAGAATGTCCAGTGTGCCGGATTGCACAGTTGTCGGATTGGACAGTGGGCACTGTATTAACATTCAAAAATGTAAAAGTGATGAGATAGTCTTCCTCCATTTCAGGCAAGCTAAGCTGCAACAAGCCTTAAGAGCCCTTGAATGAATGATTGTTTCATGTTACAGTAAGTACCCCCACGACAGAAGTATTTTTTTTTTTTTGCTGTACATGGGATGGTTAGATATTTTACTGGAATTATAGCCCTAAGTAAGGTAAATCATTATTAAAATTGTAGCAATGTAGACAGTTAGAAGGAAGCTCAGTCATTTAACCCCCTTCTTCATCACTTGAATTTCACTTGAATTTCACTTAACATGAAACAAGTAACTATCACTTACTACTTGTGGTGAATAGATTGAGGCATAGAGAAATTTTTCCTGATGTCCAAATGAAAAGACATTCTCTAGGATTTTAGTTTTACTGCTTGCCGTCCCATCAGGGTACCGGTGTAGAATATACCGTATAGCAACAACTACAAATAAAGAGTTTACAGTATACAGATCAGCTAACCAGTACCGGTGTAGAATATACCGTATAGCAACAACTACAAGTGAAGAGTTTACAGTATACAGATCAGCTAACCAGTACTGGTGTAGAATATACCGTATAGCAACAACTACAAATAGTTTACAACACACGATATACCAATCAACTTATTGTAAACAAACAAGCGAGGGGGATGTATATCATTTATCATGTTTCTCATAATGTTTTAAAGAACTTATAAGTGTTATCTTTGAAGTTAAGTTTTTGTATTACATGTACATGTGTTATTACGTACATGTAGCTAAGAATGGATGAGTCTTTTGAGGATCAACTGTTGCATAGATTGTTCTGGGGTCATCATCTAAACTTCCCCTGTAAAACAAAGAAAACATTCCTTTATCAGGTTTATAGTATAAAATATATAATTATGTCTCTTTCTGACAAAAGGATCTTAAAATACAAGGTCTAGTATAAAGTATTGTTCTTTAGACTATAATTATAATCTACTATAAATACCACTTAACAATATTATATAAATAAAATCTTTATAGCATTATTTATCAGTACAAATTTACCACTTTTAACTACTACACTATTACCGTAAATTACCACTTTCGTGAATCTTTACCATTTATAGGTCTGTACATAAGTGTCTACCATTCTCCAAGTTCTACCATTATCAAAACTGGCGTACAATGTCTGAAACATATGAATAACACTTAATTTCACCATATTATGTACAACAACAGAATGTAAACAATATTTAAAGATCAAGTCTTGATCATGATAATCAATGATTACATTGGCTCTCAGGCAGCTGCTAATGTCACCCGAAAACTAGTAGTAGTAAATACATTATTCAGTGCATTATGTAATTAACAAAACAGATATAGGCCTATATGAAGCTTTTTTCAGATCTGGAGTTGGCAGGTTTATGAGGTTCAGTTTGGAGATATATTTCTAGAATTGGTGAAGGCATTCTGACACAACCAATCACTTCTAAACAATGAAATCTCTCAAGAAAAGTCTAGAGGTCTTATTTTGTAGCAGGAAGTGACAAGTTTACACATTTCATAAAGAATCATTATGGCATGTAACAGAAATTTCACAAAAATATTTGTGTGTGGGTGTGGGAGGGGGCTGGGGGAGGGGGTAAGGGGGTAGCAGTCCTTCTATGGAGATGAGTTGAGATTTACCATCACTCACGTGATTCATCATTCACCCTTCATAAAGTTTTCATTATAACAACAACGAAAGCTGAATCATGCAGAATGTATCGACTAATAAAAAATTTGTTAAATCTAAACAGATATCTGTGCCAATATTGACAATGTGCACCTGTCAGATGCATTCCATGTAAACAGTACATATAGATATATAGATTACACAAGTTATCATGGACATTCAAGTATATAATATGTATATATTTATCAATGTTTATAACAGCACAAAAAAAAGAGGTTCCCTGCCATGATAGTTGTTTGTCATGAGTATCATAAAATTCTCTTAAGCAGCAAGAAAACTTTGACCCAAATTTTTAAAAGGCAGGGTTGGGGGGGGGGGGGGAGGGGGCACAGCATTTAAAATCTCTGTTGCCCATATAGATGCATTATACCAAAACTGGAACAGCTATTTCTGAGAAGAAACTATAAAATAATGTTCAGAAGTTTATCACACTTATTAGACTTTGTAATAATTAATGTACTAGGAAGGGTAGTCATAGGTAACCTGAGTTTTCCATGTGCCAACTAAAACTGTAAATCTTTAGTACTGCAAAACTAACACATAAACTATACAGCGACTGAGATAAAAAAAAAAGCAAATAAAAACACTTAACAGATAATGCTTTCATTAACAAGACAAAAGTTTACTAATATACAGATGAAGACTGCTCTTCTTCAATATTACTAGTACTTCAAATTAACTAAACCATTAAAACTACATGTATCAATAAAAAAGGTTCCACATAATGGGATGGTATGCAATGTGCTGTGCGTGTACATAAATTGGCGTATTCAAAATTTAGCGCAAAATTGGCGAAATCATGAATTAGCGCTATACATGTCCGTGCCGTACATTGTATTTATAAATGATTTCTTAGCAGTATTCATGAATTAGCGCATCGTTGTCTGCACCAAAGCTGCTAAAGTATGAGGCTCACTTTTTTAAGTACGCATGCAGTAAAAGTTTGAGTTTTGTGACATTTAGGATGACATGGTTTCATTGCCAAACATGTATAAGACTTTAGTGCAGCTTTATTGTAATAAAGTTCTTGAACATTTATCCCCCCTTTCACACAACCAAGAACACCCTTAAAACTTGCTGCATGCTTCAGTCTGTTGTTAGTTATATTTAACTCAATCATCTCCAGTCAATGCTGTATTAACGTACTCTCTTTATTCTGTAGACCCAAATCCACATCAGCCTCTATTGGCTAAGATTTCTTTTTCATTATTAAGTATTTGTACCCTGTGATTAAATGTTTTTTTATTCATGCCACATGCCTTATATTAGTTACGAGGCCCTATTGAGGTTATAGACCTCACTACATGCAAAATCCTTTTTTGGGGGGCTATACCAGTCAGTCTTGCCGGCTGTTGACCCCAAAGAAGTTAGAGCCCATCAAACTTTCAGTCATCTTGTACATGTACAAAACAGAATTCAATTTAATCAAATTTAACAAGAACAACACACATCTTCATTACTCCAGTTCAATTTCAAATTTGTTTTACTTTTTTTCATGAATCAAGAAAATCATGAAGCAGCAATATTTACGATCCCCCTGAGGTACCCCTTTTTTACTTGCTCCCTGGGCTTGTTTTTGGTTAATGTTTCACCCCTCCCTCTCCAGGCTTATGGTTGATTGAGTCACTAGCCCCTGACAAGTCTGCAGACTGAAAGTTAGAGGCTTTTTGGGGGTACTTCAACACAGACATGCCTCTATTACTGAATTAACCAGCCAAGGGTTCTTTTTGGGGGGGGGGAGCATTCAAAATTATTTTTCAGTGAAGCTCTATATATCTGTGACAACGACGACACAATGAACTAGCTAGCTATACAACACAGAGGACATGACAAAGGAATAAAAAGTATTCATACCTACCATCAAATTCTTATTACCACTTTTAATCTGTGACATAAAAGGCATAGCTGTTAGCATATCCATTGAAGAAATTATGGTTAAGTTTTGTAGAAAGAATGAGTAAAATAAATAAAATAAAACACTGATTAATTTATGCAGTAAAAATTAAGTGCAGAACAAAGTTGTCATATAGCTTGGTCTCACTGTATTTCTGGTGGGTTATTATGACATCAAATGACCCCTCCCCTTTATTAATTTCATACCTTCGTTGACAGAAGAGCTGACGAGGCTAGTAGATAATCTTCATGTGCCTTGTTTGGATGGAACAAGATTTCCCCCGTCAGTTGGAAAGGAAGAGGTGACTCATAAAAACTGTTACCTCCATCTTCTGTGATGAAAAGGTGTGACCCAGTTGGATCACCCGCATCTACTAGGTAGATCTGTAATAACAGTGATAGTCCTTTATAGCTGTAAATGTGTATCAATTAGCGCAATCAAAATTTAGCATAATCAACAGATAGATCTAAAATAACACAATGTCATTTAAGAGTGATGGTCCTTCACTTTGCATACTGTAAATGTATATTTTGAATTAACTCAATCAAAATTTAGGTCAAGTCACTTTCCTACATCAATAATTTCCATCATATACAACTATCCTCATCACTTTTAGAGGATGCATGTTTCCTGGGGAGGGGGGGGGGGGTCCAAGGTCATTTTGGTTACTTTACACTTTACATAGAAATTTTACAACTCTGCAAATCTTTGGCCTGGGGGGGGGGGGGGGGGGAATAAAAATAAAGAACTTCTTAACTCAGGTAAAACCTGCCCTATTCTTCCATACTTTCAACCATATTGAGCAAAAAATTTATTTACCCTGCAGGTAACACCCCGCCTATTAATTACAGTCTTGCCCCATTTAATCCAGACACTAGTGTTCCCGAGCAAATTGTTCACCGATATATTTTGCTGATTACCTGAAAATCACCATAAAAAGACTGATTCCCTGCAAAAAGGTGTGACAGTCTGATGAACTGATACACATCTATTTGGAACACTAAGCAATTTCTTTTAATCATATGAAAAGCGCCTCAGGAAATAGACTTCCTCTTGGGGAACTGGAATCTTGCTGACTCCCTCAATGATATACTTTAACTGTATACTGTCTACAACTTGGTTCGCTACCTTAAATATTAACATTGTTCTGGGATGTAGTTTCACAATGTATTGCACACTGGTTGGGTCACTTGTAAAACGAGTCCAAAATAAAGTGGTCAGTATTAAATGAGGAAGATAAACAATGGAGGTAAAATCTACATTGGATGGACCTTTTTTTTCACTGTAAACAGTAGTCTCAAATTTGATGAACAAGGGGGGGGGGGGGGGGGGGGGGAATATATGTCTGATTTTTTTTATTTTTTGTCAGTCAGGGGTGAGACTGAAATCTGTCATTTCTGAAAAATGATGGATAATCGTCATATTTACTAACTACGTATTTTCGTCATTTTTGTCAATATGACTTACTATCGTCATATTTTCTTTTTCAACTTAATTCTTCTATCCTGGTTACATAAAAGCGAAATTTGAATTCACCGCTGAAAGAAGAGTGTTTACGCAAGTTTCATTTCATCTGGGTCACTAATTACTGCCGACCACGTGCGTTAGAACATCAACATGGAAGGCTAAAGTTATTATTTAGCGGTAAAATGTCGAATTTTGGTAGAACTAATTCGCCATTTTTACATGGCTTTTAGCCCTATAAAAACATATAGTACACCGTCTGGAAGAATACGTACTTGTAGAGAAAAGTCTCGACAAAAAGTTAAAGCCATAAAAAAGTAGTGCGCCCCGTAAAACAAGCGAGGTATTTCAGTGCACCCAGACCCTCCATTTTGAAAAAAGACGGAATATCGTCATTTTCGTCTTCTTTCCTATTTAATACAAATAAATTGACAAAAAACTCTTCCACTCTTATTTTTGCTTGGGAAATTTATACTGTCAACATAACCAGTATTGTAGTCAACTGTATTAGAGAAATGAAGTTTGTTTACGATGTTTTTTGTCCTTTTTTCAGTTGGTGGATCTAACATTTTTCAAAGAGAGGTAACTCGGTATTCTAGAAACACTCTAAATTTTTATGACTGTTTTTCGTCATTTTCTTAAAAATGACGAGTTTAAGTCATAATAAAAATTTTATTTTACGACTTAAAATCGTCATTTTAAAAATGACGGATTTCAGTATCACCCCTGACTGTTTGTGCTATGTGCATCTTTGGATTAGACAATCAATAAACCTTTTTTTTTTAATTTTGTCAACCAGGGATGTAACTCTACAAAACACTTATCTCTAGACCTCTATATTTGTGCTGTAAGATGATCTGTACAAAATTGTCTCCCTTCCCTGCATTATGAATAAGGGAGGTAACCTCTATCCTCCTACCTTCTTTGTATTGTGAGGGTTTCTATGGACACCATTATGTTTGTAAATTTTTGGTTGTTTGTTTAGTTTCACTGGCGTAAAATGAGCTCCAAAGTCTGTGCTGAAAAATACAGAAAACTTCTGGGTAATTTTTTGTCTTAATTACCAATATTATGAAAATACATTTCAGACTCTGGTAAAAGACTGAAAAAGAATTTGCAATAATTATGTAAAAACGGATTGGGAAAAAAAAAAGTATTTTATACATTTCACACCTGGATGTTCATTTCTTTGTTAATCAAAGATTACATCTATAATTTATCATTTTTACTCATCAATGAAAACTGCGAGACATCACTCAAAATGAAGTCATGTTGATCATGTATATATACAATGAACAAATGACAAAGTTTCCTGTTCATAGATATTAAACATCTTCCCTGCCGTTCCACGAGTACTGTTCGGGTAAGTGACCTTAAAGAAGACAGAAATGTCATACCTTTTGTAAACTTTAGATGGCATCACAGTCCCAAAGCTCTCCTGTGTAATCACAACTATCAGATCCTACAGAGAAAACAGAGGGTTTATAACATTACATGTACTAGTATGTATAAAGTTCTCCTGTGTAATCACAACTATCAGATCCTACAGAGAAAACAGAGGGTTTATAACATTACATGTACTAGTACAGTACCGACCAGACACACCCTAACAGAAAGCGAACCCAGAGCGCACCCTGGGTTCGCTCTCTGGGTTTGCTTCGGGTTCTCTTGGGGTCTGCTAGTGCTGACCCCGAGCGAACCCGGAGCGCAGCTGTAGCGAACCCGCAGTGAACCCAGAGCGGACGCTGAAGCGAACCCCAAATTCAGTAGCGGTCCCAGAAAGCGAACACTTGTTCGGTGTTGCGTAACAGAGCTGTCAATCAGGATTAGCGATTAACTCATCAGCACGTCGACCAATCAATATGCCGAACAGGTCTGTCAATCAGGATAAGTGATAAAATGCGTTGACCATCAGCGCATCGACCAGTCAACATGCCAGTTTGTAATCTAAACACTGTACAAGCAAAGTGTGTGAATGTACAATGTAAAAATATTATTAATATGATTTTTAAACATGATTTTATATTTATATATTTTAATTCTCCAGACAACATGCAATATTTACACATCTATTTTCATTATTTTTTATTTTTAAAATCTATTAATAACAAGGTATTATTTCAACTTGGAATAATTACTTGACATGGATTTCAATTAAATTTTGATTTTTGCTGTAGTTGCAATGTTAGTGATAATTTTTTCAAAAAAATATTTTTGTTGTTGTTGTAGGAACTGTAAAAATGGTAATATTTTCATCTTCATCAAGAAAAGTTATGTTTCTATGCATGTTTTCATGTTATTTATGGTGTTTGTTTGTTTATTTCATTGTTAATTATTTATTTGTTTATGTTTTTGATTGGGAAAGGCCTTCTATGTTCTAGTTTGGTGTCACACATGCGCAGAAGGGTTAGTCCATGCCAGGCATGGACTAACCCTTCTGCGCATATGTCAATGTTTGGCTTTCTATATATTCCGTATATTTCTGCAGTCAAACGGCATCACTACGTAATTGTTCAAGTATTTCACTCTGAACTCAGCTACGATTGCATCGCCATCGCTAAAATTTCCTAGGGAGTTGAAGAAATCCATTTATCGCTGTCATCAGCATTGACACATGCACATGCCTGGCATGGACTAACCCTTCTGCGCATGTGTGACACCAAACTAGAACATAGAAGGCCTTTCCCAATCAAAAACATAAACAAATAAATAATTAACAATGAAATAAACAAACAAACACCATAAATAACATGAAAACATGCATAGAAACATAACTTTTCTTGATGAAGATGAAAATATTACCATTTTTACAGTTTCTACAACAACAAAAAATTTTTTTTTTTTTTTAAAATTATCACTAACATTGCAACTACAGCAAAAATCAAAATTTAATTGAAATCCATGTCAAGTAATTATTCCAAGTTGAAATAATACCTTGTTTAATACATTATATTTTTATTATCCAGGTAGTATGTTACATGTATAGTTACATATTTATTTTCTTTATATTTTTAAAATCCATTAATATATAAATATATATTGCGTAAATTTATCAGACAATAAGTACTTTAATTCATAATAGAAAAAAAGAAGATAATAATGGTTATAACAATTGTTACTAAAAAAAAAAAAAAACTGGTCTTCGATAAATTATAGAATTTTGTTATCTCAAGATACAGTATAAGAACATGTACGTGCTTTAATCTAATTATTTTTTATTTATTATTTCAATTTACATGCATGTTTTAATTTATCTAGATCAACATCGAAATTATCGATCTTAATAATAGATCATCCAAAAAAATTAAATGTACATTGTACAGTATAAATGTACATTATGTCAATATGTAAATTGGGAAAAAAATCTCATTTTTTTAACTATACTAATATGATTTTTTTAAATTAATCTTTTACCAAAATTTAATAAATAGCTTGATTTAAGTACATGTATATAGGGAAAGATTATTTTGTCAATTCTAATTATCCTACATGTAGACCCTACATTGTGTATGTTTTTGAATTCTTGTAACTACTTGCAAGTCAGTCAAAAAATAAATAAATAAATAAATAAAAAAATAAAAATGAAAATAAAAAATAAAAACGCAAAAATGCTTATCACTTTCCTTCGCATCAATATACACTAGACAAAATTGCTAACGCACCACCTAAATAAATTAACATTTTTCTTTTTAAAACTTGTTTATGATGTTTTTAATATATAATTTAGTTTCTTTGATAAAAAATGAGACATTTAAATATTTTAACTGATATATACATGTAACAGCAATGTTTACTGAAGCGTAACCACTTCATAGAAAAAATTAAAATCATATCCATACTTTTTTGGTGGAATAAATTTCTAATTTTTTTCTTTGTGGTTGTGTTCTTTATGTTTGTACTAATTAAAAACTCAGAAAAAAGTTACACCGTATGCAGCGTTTGACTCTAGAAGAGACCGCTAAGGCAGCCAGTATGGTATCTACAGGGGGTTCCTTTGAAGAAATTTGTGAAAAATTAAAACAATTCAAAGATTATGCATTTCTCTGGTGAAAAATTGTTGAAAATGAATTAACGATCATAAAAATGTTTTCAATAGATATCAACGGCATTAAGTCAGCACCACACAATAACTTCAAGATTGTTCCACAAAATTGGGGCAACCGGAAGTTGGGTGGATTTGGTAGGGACACCAAGGCACTGGGTGACTATTAAGCAATATGGTAGTCAATCAGGGTATAGCATTTGATTTTTAAGTAGGAGACTGCTCCCGTCGCAACCTCACGGACCACCTTCGGTAATCACCAACTTCATATCTTGGCAAAAACGATGCGCAGTGCACGTCGGGACATTGGATTTCGGACAAGAAGGTCCTTTAAAGGTCTTGACATGACACCAAGACATTTGTCAATCCAACTGTTTTGGAGAAGATGGCATATTTTATATACTAGTACCAATCAGAAAAATGACCAATTCACAAATAAGAATAATAAGTGGTGCGTTAGCAATTTTGTCTAGTGTATATATATGTATATTTACAGGTTTACATGTTCACGAACCTCTTACATGTACTACATGTAATTTTCGAAATACTTTATATGGATATTAAAAAAAATACTAGACGGGTACGCTTTGTACTTGTGCATGAAAAGTACACGTAATTCCAACATTAGTAAACTGAACTTGCAAAGATACCTTAATACGAAAACGTACATGTACGTTCAAAGTGAAGCCAAGGTCATCACGTGTCGGTAATCATCCACCTATTTCGAAGATATTGCAGGTGCTAAGAGCACTTGCAGTGGGGTTTTTTTAATTGACACTTGCTAGCTGGATGTATACTGTCTCCATGGTCACGGTATACCTGAGTATATACCCCCCCTACATTCGATGCCCCTTAAGTTACATGTCCCTCGTCTGGGCACGTTATCAATGAGAAATTCAAATATAATTTTTTTATTTATTTATTTTTTTTTTTTTTTGATTTTTGAATTTGGAAACGTCATACATGTAGTTCTTTGGTACGTTGCATGAATAAATGAATTTGAAAGCTTTTTTTATTAAAATACTCTTATCAATTTCACTCCATCCGATACATCGAAAATAAATTTAACACCTTTTCTTCTTTTTCTTTCGAGATACACTTAGCTTGTAAGTTAAGAAAAATAAAAGTGATAATTCTACGTCGATTGTACGGTGATATTCTTGAAAGTTTATCAACGTTCTCCATATTGTCACTTACATGTTCATGTTTCGATCGCCATAAAAACAGTAATGATCGATTTCACTACTGTTTTTGGAATATACAAGGGGCAGGGCTTACTGGCGGCAAGATTAAAGTGGGGTCCGCTTCACGCATGAGTGCGTAAAGCAAAAACGGAAAGCGAACGCCGGGTTCGCTCTAGCAGACCCAGAGCTGACCCCGAGCGAACCCGATGTGCACCCAGATCGGTCCCAAATTTTCTGAAAGCGGATCCGCAGCGGACCCCGAGCAAACCCAGGAAGCGAACTCAGGGTGTGCTTTGGGTTCGCTCTGGTGTTAGGTTGTGTCCGGTCGGTACTGTATGTACAAAGTTCTCCTGTGTAATTACAACTATAACAGGTCCCTATATGGAGGAGAAAACAGAGGGTTTATAACATTAGAGGTGCTTGTATGTACAGAGATACAACAGTAGTATTATGCTGATCATGATACTCAAGCTAAAAAGTAAGCAAAATTTTCTACCCATGGATTGAACAGAAATTGTGATTCTGTGGAAAAAAGTTCAATTTTGAAAAAAAAATGAGTTGAAAACTCTATAGTTGTAAGAGGTATACAGTTACTGTAGTTGAATCATCTCAATGACATCCCAGACCCCATTTTACAAAAAATTATGTCTAGGACCAAAGTACATTTTTGCAAATATTTTCTTCTTTACATTAATTTGGAGTTAAAGGTATATGATTGATTGACTTGAACAATATCAAAAAATATTTTAGAGAACAGTTTTAATCCGAAATTTTAGGATTCAATGTAAAATGTTGGAAACAGAAATCATTTTTTCTTATCGTAGTCAAGAAAGGCTCTGTGTGAGAAAATCTGATGAGAAAATCTAATTAGGTCATCATTAATAACATTTCATACAGGGTACAAGTAATTTAACTTTTGAAGCTTACCCCATTATTTCCGCACCAGGCCAGAGCCATGCTGTAGTATGACTCATTTTGAAAAGCATGCTGCAAAGATAAAATAAAGCATCTGAACTTTTGGTTGGACAATCTGAATATATGACTTTTGAGCTTTGCTTGATACCATAACAAGAGGTCCATGGCCCACAACGCTCTTCTGAGTCATTATGGCCATACTGTTCTTGAAATTGAAAGCAATTACAATTAATTACATCTCAGCTTAATAGTTGCATTCTATTAATTTATTTCTGCAAGCCAAGCCTTTGAAAATTTTAAACAAAATATACACTCAGTAACATTAAAACCAACTAGTGTGAGAAATATCCACAAGGTTCACAACCTTCTTTCACTTGCAAAATATTTCTCATCACAAACTATTTATTTCCTTGTGTACTTAATATGTAGAATAATTCCTCAGTTTCCAAAATAAGACATACAAATAGATTTCAAACTGACAAATTGCAAATAGAATGTGTTGCAAATAAAAGTTGATTTAAGTAATTATTTCATGGAAATGTGTATCAACAATTAGCAAACACAAAGTATAAACTTAAGGACCCTCTATACACTAGAGGAAAATATTTTTTGGACATTGAGAAAATTATGGTGTGTGAAGGTGTAAGTATTGAGCTTATCTATCACATTTTCAACATAGGGTGCCTTGCATTTACCCCCAGGAAAAATGTTCAAAGACAATGAAGTACTGATGAACATAAATCACTGTTGTTTACTTAAGTGGGCAAAATACCTGCAAATGAAGTGTTCTATCTATTCATCTTGGCCTATTAAAGTGTTATGAATGCTTGATTTGATCACAAATTGAGTAATAAACGGTACATTTCAATTTATATTATACTTGATCAAAGGGCAGGTCACTCTATCTGCATAAAAATACCACAAATTCAGAACTCTCTAGTGTGCAGTGTATAGAGGGCTCTTAATAGGCCATGATTCAAAACAGTATTAAATTGACTAACGGTTATCAAAGAACCCTATAAATTATCCAGTAAGAAATCATCATTTCTGATCATTGAAATTAAGTCAAATCCTGTCTGGACCCTATAAACTAATACTGACACTGTGAGAACAGGAGATGTAAATAAAATTGGGAAACTACCCTATAATACCCGTCATGCTAGGTTTTCCACTGAAGTAGAGTATATCTGTAGCCCTAAGATTTACATGTAGATAACCCATTCGCTTGATGACAATTTGAATTGATATCTTAATTATTCTGAAGGTGACAAGCAGTCATGGATTGCAATCAGCTTTCTCCAAACTGGAGTGTTAGGGAGAAATATTTAATGTAGTCAGTATGTGGTTGATCATTTTGAATATATTTTGTGTTACGACTTACTCAATGCTGAATTGATTTATCTACATGTGGCGTCTGTCCTGGCTGTAGTGTTTACTCTGTAGGACAATCACACAGCTGCTGCCTTATTAAAAACACCAACTCTTAACTAATGGCTATACTTAATCTAAAATAATTTGATTTATTTAAGGTGAAATATAGGGCTTATTTGTTTCTTCCGATGAATGTAAAAAAAATCTGACTTTAATTTAATCCTTTTATCCTCTGAGCTTATAGTTCAACCAATGCAAAAATTATATATAGCTTGCTGACTTGCATCAAATGAACTGCCTTAACTAAAGTGTCATACTGCAGGTCCAACATTTTTCTGATTGGTCCAACGTTAAGTTCTGGATAACTTTAGTTAAAACATTGGAAATGTTAGACTTTAATAAGTAAAATGGATAGATTTACACAGAAAACAACTTCTAAAGGTAATATTAATGATATAGTAAAAGGCACATAAAATTTTGAACATTTGATATAAAATAATAAGTATATTTTCTCTCTCTAGGACACTATATCAGTAAATCAACTCAGGGCACCTGTTGCTATACACAACTCCAAGGTCTGAGAAATCAATGCGGCTTTATAATGTCACATCTCTGTATACCTCAGTGAACACAGTGTCAATTCAATTTCTCATCAAATGTAATATAAAATCTTTGCTGTCACATGATAATCATAACAAAGTCTGCAAGAAGATCACAAGACAATCAGAAATAAATTTATTTAACTACAATGTAATTCATTAAAGCTATCTATATAAACTTCATTTTGCTGTCAAAAAGAACTGTTAAAGTCCTTCAATTGTTTTTTAAAAAAAAAAAATACCAAATTTTTAGACATTAATTAAATCATCATTAGATGGGAAGTGCAGCCACAGTAATAAAATGCAGTGTGTATAGTAAGAACTCTCTATTGTGTAAAAACAGAGAAAACTAGAGAGTTTGTCTACACAAGGTTGAAAGAATCATCAAACACTGACAGTCCTTGTGAATTAAATTTTAATCTGAATTATCAAGGATAATTAATCTTTGTTTGTGTAGTTAGAAAACACTAAGACTATATTAACAGCTTCTTCTGAGTTTCATTTCCAGACATTGATTTTAATGTAGTTATATTTCTGCTATAATTTGAAATTCTGTATTAGGACTAAACAATTAAAATCTTCATCATGTCAGGCCAAAATAAACTAAATTCCTAGATTTTCACCCAAAATGTTAAATTGTGGAGGGCGGGCAGTTTTTATTATATATTTTTTTATTTTCTTCATTGGGCCAGCAAATTTTATTTTTAGCTGGTTTACAAACCCGCCGCTCAAGTTTCTGAATTTTCAGAAAAAAATTAAAATTGAGAAAAATGGGATTTTTTTCTTTCAAATGTCAAATATGAGTAGGGATCAAGATTTCAATTTACGAACTTATACTTTTGGTTTTAACATGGCGGGTAAATCGAGTAGATCTGCAGAGTCTATAGCAGCATCATAGCTTAATGGTTTAGTGTAAAAATTATCGATAGGAGTGCCCTTCAAAACGTTTCATCCGTTCAGAGGACAAATAAAATGCTGCCGACTTTGTTGCACAATGACATGTTGGTGAGATAATTATATATCAGTATTCAAAAGTATTTGCATGTAAATCGTAAATTAATTTCCTTCCACAGGTTAAAAACTGCCCAAGGTAGCTATAGCCATAGACATTGTTTAGGTCTTTGCTATAGCTTACAATCTAAGCAACATTCTTCAGAAAAGGATCACTTATGCATCAGATGTAATGAATAAAACTATGGGAGAAGTGAAGTCCATTTTAGGGTGAAATAAGATATAGTCTAAAAAAAATGAAATATTTCAACTATTAAAGAAAACAAGTATATACAAATATATACAGGCATGTAGTATCATTTTTGAATGTGGCAGCCAGAAAAATTATTTTACACTTTATTGAAAAATTTAACCCCCCTCCCCAATACTCCTTGTCTGTTATATGATAGGAATTTTTACTTAAGGTCTCGAGTATATTTTCAGAACAATTTCTACACAATCACTTAACACATATTTTAAAAAAATGAATATATATTGAAAGAGTTAAAAAATTTTTTTTTTTTTAAATTTGTATTTTGACCAACATCTCAAAATTTATATCACTGTCCCTAACCGCCAGACAATGAATTAAACAATTTAAGTTTCTACCTTCCTTTTTGTAACCATTGTATGGCCAGTGGCAAGGAGTCTTTTAGAAGAGCATCAAAAAAAGAAGCAAAAATGAATGTATAAAAGTCAATAATTTATCCAAAAAAATATTTTTTTTTATTTCCTCCTCCTACAGAACTTTTTCATTCTGGTGTTCATAAACCTAAAAATAAACAAAATGCTGGCCTTATGTACAGATATTTTTTTGTGGACCTCAATCATCATTCAGAACTACAGATTAAAGTCAGATTTGTAAACTTCCTTTCAATTTACAAATCTCTTACTGATGCATCTGCACCAATCTTTAACAACCAGTTGTCCTTGTTTAATACATACTATAAAAAACACAATAATATCAACTGTCAAAACTGCACTGACATAACTGCAGAATCTACAACAAAAGTTGAATATAATCAGCTGAAAACCGATCCTGGTCATAATTAATATAACTTTTGTTTGTAACAGCAGAATTGGGGTAGTCAGGGAGGAAAATCTAGGATTTTTTTTTATTCTGACCCGATGATCATAAAACAGACACAGAAATTTGAAAAACACTGACCTTGATACCAATTCAAGGGTCAGTCAAATCAATTGATATATAAATAAAAATAAAAAAATTAAGGGGGGGGGGACACATTTGTAGAGGTAAGGGTTTTCCTGGAGAGGCAGGGATTTATCAGCCTATTTTGGGAAACGCCATTTTTGGGGAATTGGGAAAAAATTATCAGCTTTTTGATGAAATTGGAAAAATTAAAAATGTTGCTTAAATCATGTATTCAGGTGTAATTCATTTAACATTTCAGAATGAACTCTAATTTGGGCAACCAAACAGACAATTCAATCATGATCCAACATCATACAAGATCAATTATGAATAATAGGCTAATAAAAGTAAAATTGAATTCAAAGAGTATAAAGTGTTTATACAACTTAGGGTAGTACATGTGTGTATGAGATTCCAATTTAGGTCATTATAGAATCTGATTATAAACCTCCTGTAAAATATTATAAGAAGTACACATTTTCTCAAAGTCCTCTTTTAATATGTATTATTATGCATTGAAAATATATTTTTCTATTTGAAATAATGCCTACAGTCCTTACCATTCACTCATAGATCAATTGAGTAGGTAGAAATAACTTAATAAATCTATATAATAACACAATATCACCATTTTCAGAAAAAACGGAGGAAATTCGGATTAAAAGTTGGCAATGTTTTTACAGTGTTTTTAAACACGTGTTTTGACTGTAGATTTGCAAAACGAGTTAAATAGATGAAAATTACAGACATTCTGACAATTTTACTTAGTGTTTTTCCAAGATAATTAAATATAAAAGCATTGTTCACCAATAGGGAAAAAATACTGCCAAATTGGGAAAAAATGAACTCATTTTCAATTGGGAATGGGGCCGAATTTCGGCCCCTGAGAAGGTACTGATAAATCCCTGAGAGGTGTTTGTGAACATGTTTGTATAGCGCCAGAAAGGTTTTTATGAACTGTAAATAGATCAATAGAGAGTTGTTTCCCATGGGCTTGTGTAAATAGTCATTTGCGACAATACACCAGAAGGTGGTTTGCGAATTCAAGGTAGAAGATATCTCACTTGTTTTATTAGTCCCCTACCGGTGAAACCGGAGGGGACTATAGGTTTCCTCTGAGTCTGTCCCTCTGTCTGTCTGTCAGTCTGTCCCACTTGGTTTTCCGCACTTCTTTCCTAAACGCTTGCAGATATTGAGCTGATTTTTGGTATGTGAGTGTATCTTGATGAGTTACAGATAAAGTTTGCATTTCGTTCTGCTTCATTGATTTTTGACGGAATTACGGCCTTTTAAATTTTTACGGGTTTTCCGCAATTTTCTTCTAAACGCTTGCAGATTTTGAGCTGATTTTTGGTATGTGAGTGTATCTTGATAAGTTACAGATCAAGTTTGCATTTCGTCCCGCTCCATTAATTTTTGACGGAATTATGGCATTTTCAATTCTTAACGGGAACCAGATTACACTTGCCGGTAGGGGACTAGTATTGCTAATGCAATACTCTCAGAATGCTTGTTTTTATGTTAAAAACTTAATTATTATATTATATCTAAATATAATAAACTTTTCAAGACATTTCTCTACACATTTGTATATTACCAGACAGTATAAAACATGTGTATATAAATGTTATTATTGGGGGAAAAGCCATGTAAAAGTGTTGAATAATTTTTCAGAATGATGGACAGGCAATCCTTGAGTACTTCTGTGTAGAATCAGAATGTTTTTTAATTAATGGAATAAGTTTGCAGATGACCAGTGACAAGGTTTGCAAATTTATGAGTTTCATTTTTATCAAAGAAGCAGTTGTATATGATGTCAAAAAGTCTGACTTTAATTTATCCTTGGGAATGGTTGCATAAGTTGAAAAGTGGTACGTTTTGATGCTATTGATTTTGGTAAAATTTTGCAATTTCAAATTTAATTTTATAAAAGTTCCTTGGAATTCTTAAGTATCCACATCTGAATTACATCACTTCTTAAATATGTGTTGTACAGCATTCCTGAAGTTTCTCCTTCACTGCATTTATATATGTTTTGTGAGGAGTAAATTAAGATAGGGGCTTGGTAGAACATCAGTGTATGTATCTTTGTTTGTAAGGATTTTTATGACGTTTCGGAATCCAATATAAAAATGCTTTACCAACACACTGCCTGTTTGTTTGTGTTCATGATTCTATTTAAGCTATAACATTTCCATAAATATGATTACAAAAGACCATGCGAACTTCCTCTACTTTCACTGGCCTTACTAAATTACGAGGCACTGTTAAAGAAACACTTTAAATTGCAAAGAGATACCCCCTTAAAACACACAAACTGGAATTCTATATCAAATCATAAATACATGACGATGAACAAAAACGTCATAAACAAACCTTCTGCTCGAGTTTCACATTTCCCGAGTTGACATCCTTCAAGAAGTTCTTCTCCTGTGACTGGCATCTCTGATCTGCTAGGTCTCGTCTGCTTCTGATGGCAATCTGTGGCTCAAGGAGGTTTGTAAAATCCTGCTGTTTCATTTCAAACTCATGAACATGCATGGAGAGAGTTGTGAAAGCTAAACATTGTGCAAGGAAGACTTTCAGGATGGACCACAACTTGACAGTCGCCATATTGTTTTTGAGGATTCGTAATACTCTCACGTGAGTTTGAAGCGACCTCTATAAACAATCCAACCGGAAACTTCCGACACCCGCCTCTAGAGACTCTTAAAATCATTATGATGAGCAAATAAAGTCAAATACAGTGAAAAACACAACAAATAAAATAAAACAGAAATTAAAAAAAACAAAAAAAAAAAACAAAAAAAAAAAAAAACAACATAAAATTAAATAAATTAAAATTTGATTTAATTTAATGTGATTTTTGATTAAATTAAATTTGATTTAATTCAATTTAATAAAATTTAATTAAATTAAATGAAATCAAATTCAAAAATGAATAAATTGATACATAAAAACTTATAAGTACATACGTATTTTCACTAAATTTACTGGCAAATAAATAAATAACACACGGATTGGGTTTTTTGAAGGAAAGAACAAGGTACAAATCTTGCCCTGTGTTTTTCTTAAAAATAAAAGTGATGTAAAAAATTAAAACTCATGCTTTTTGAATTATTGAAATTCCATGCAGAAAGATCATACACATATTTTTTTTTCTCACATGACCTTTCAAATGCTAATTGTGACGTCAAAAACTTGTGCATTTTCCCGTATTTTCTTGAAAAGTTGCAGAAGACATCAATTTTCAATGGAATTTTCTTTCAGATAATATTGTCCACAGGTATCGCCCACAAAGATTTTGAGATATGTGATTTTTCAAAGAATTTTACACAATATATCTAAAAATTAATGTGGGCGACGGCTGTGGACACTATTTTCTTAAGGAAAATAACCCTTGAAATGGGTCATTTTGAGGCTTTTTCTGTTTAAAATAGAGAAATGCATCAAATTAATGACATCATATATCCAGAATGGTACTCCATCATGCTATATTCTTTCCTGATTTATTACAGTCATATACTCAACTAATATTTAAGCCAGTTTCAAAACTTTTTGAAAACATTAAATTTTATGGGCAAAATAAAGCTAAAACCATACCTTCTTCTTTAGCGGGGAAAAAACACCTATAAAAAGATATTTAAGTTTCAGGGGGAAAAAATTCAGTCGGGCAAAATTATTCAAGATAATTTTATTCATTACATTGATATAGAAAAATTAAAGTTCTTCCTCATACTATTCGTGAAGGTGTTCAAGTTGCACTTTCAAATTAAAAAAAAAAAATTCATATTTGTTAAGTTTAAAAATTGATAAGACGGTTCCTTTTGAACTTGAAATCACATTTATGTCAGGAATTTATAAAAATGAACTGGTCAGACAACGAGTAGGGAAAATAAACTTGATTTGGCCTGGGGAAATATTAAACTTAAATTGCATGATTGTTGACATTTCGTGATGAAAATATGATCAATTCATATTTTTATGCCCCTACTAATCGAAGAATCTTGGGTATATAGTTTCTGCCCTGTCGTCCGTCTGTCTGTTTGTCCGCAAAAACTTTAACCTTGGTCATAACTTTTGATAGGTTGGAGCTATATGGCTTTCATATTTCACATATGTATTCCTTTTAACAAGACCTTTCTTTGGGTACCAACATATTTGACCTCTTGACCTCGGAGTTTGACCCACTTTTGCAAAATTTTACCACACTTTAACACGTATACCCGGCTTGGCCATAACTTTTGAATGGTTGGCCCTAGGGTTTTCATACTTCACTTGTGTATTCCTTCTGATATTATTAAGACCTTCCCTTGGGTACCAAAAATTTTAACCCTTTGACCTTGACCACTGAGTCTGACTACTTTTGTAAAACTTAAACTTCGGCCAAAACTTTTGAACGGTTGGTGCTAGGGCTTTCATATTCCCCTCCCCCAACTGAAATTGCTTCCTACGGGCCTGTTATATGAAATAAACAAGATGTCTTTGTGAAACACTGATGCCCCGTTTGGCAGCTCATGGCGAAGGTTAAATTAAGTTTCCCTAATGCAAGTCAAACTACCAAGGTCAAGGTAAACAGATCAATATTGTTTGGAAGGTCTTGTCACAAAGAAAATACACGTATTTTCAAAGATATCCTTGTCATTAACTTGGCCATACGTCGTTAACAACAATGTCTTAAAAAGATAAATTGAATATTTAATCATTATTTTATTAATTAAAAACGTAAACAGCAGTTTATTTTCTTTTGTTTTCTGCAAAAAAACGACTCAGAATTAATCAATATGAGTATTTTGAGGAATTCACGAGTTCGCCATTTTGAATCGCCATTCTGACCTAACAGTGCCTAATACATGTATTAATTAACACCATTTTCAAGATGACCAGCATATTTTTTTTCGGAGTTAGCATACTCGTAATAGGTTAAAAAATATGGAGGGTAATCGTGTTCAAAATCCAGATATGTAATTAAGTTTGTAAATCCAAACTTACTGCAATGCAATCGTATCAACGGGTTACATATGTAAGTAGGTAGGCCTAATATTCCGACATCCAAGCATGTAGTTTTGAAAATACAACCGTGTTGACTTTGAGTTTATACTATGAATGTGTGTATTTTTGATGTTGTAAACTTTGTTTTCCGGAATCAGCATTTCCGCGCTCTGAATGAAACACAAAAATAATTTCATAAGTCTACAAATGTAAAGTTTGCACTTTTGTCGAATTTTGATATGAGAAACTATGGAGGGGCATCAGAAACACAATCCTTTTTAAATGTTTTTATTTTCTGAAAATAGTATTTTATATACGTTAAGGGACAAGAAGTCAATGCAAATGATAATGATGGGTGCAGAAAATTTCAAAATTGCGATGAAATGAAACCCCCGTTTATTTTTTGTTCTTGCGATACTAAGACACGAAAAAAAAAACTTAACATAAAAACCCACTTTCTTGCTTCCATTTCATATAAAATCATGCCATTTTCGGGAGTCCTCCTCCTTCCTGGGGGGGGGGGAGGGGGCAGCTCTAAAAGCTCATTCGAAGCCTTCGACTTCAAATTAGCCTACACTTGAAGAGAAAGGAATATATACGCCACTGCCATTTGATTGTAAAAAAGAAATAATATATGCCAAGATATTTATACTTATCCGTCATTTTTATATTAGTATTGTTATAATAAAATCCATAATAACTCTTCATTTCCCCGGTCCTTTTGTTTTTTCTATAATAACTCTTCATTTCCCCGGTCCTTTTGTTTTTTCTAAGTTTACATGTAACTTCCATTTAAACATTCCCGCCTTTGTTCAGTCAAAAAGTACTCTTTAATTGCGCATGCGGAAGCGGATGTCTTTGTCCCGCAATTTTCAACATGGCGTCAGAAGAAGAGACTGTGTACTGTTTATGTCGAAAACCTTACGATGAAAACGAGTTCATGATTGAATGTGATGTTTGTAAGGACTGGTTTCACGGAAGGTAAAGCTATAGCAACTAATTATGCACAAAGAGATCTGGAAATCTACACCAATGACAGGAAAACGTGACAGGAAAGTTTGACAAGTTCTGTTGACATTTGTTGACAGTCCGGATCACTCAGTACTTGTCACGATTTTAAACTTGTTGAGCGTTAGTTTGTAGAACTAATGGGTATATAGTTTACATTTCAATAAGATACGTAATTCGTTACTTTCCGCGTGTTTATTAAATAATGCAGTAAAGTTACAGGAAGAGTGCTTTGTAAGCCTGTTACATGCAAAATAGCCTATGTTAAATGTGTTTGGTTGAGGTGATAGCTTTAATGTTAAATCTCTGTGTCTAGATTTGCAAAATCACTTTAACGCTTTAGCGCTTTTTATATTATTGGAATAAACGGATAGATTAAGGAATGTTTTTAAGTTTTGTGCGAGTTATTGGTGTGTAAATCACACAGACTTGTCACGTAGGCATATTTCATGAAGCGTGCTAGCGCTTCAAAAAAAAAAAAAAGTCTACTTGCAAGTCTGTGTGAGTGACACACCAATAATTCACACTAAACTTAAAAACATTCCTTATATTTACATTTTACATATTCAAAAGCACCGAAAATATACTCACTGTTTGAATTATTCTCTGCCCTATGTCGTTACTTTTTTATTAACTTCTCTGTAGCTCATTGTGGTGTCACTTAAGCGCTAGTTTCTCTGTGCATATTTCTAGGCATGAGTATACACGAAAACGGTATTCAAATCAATTTCACAGTTGACTTAGTAGAAAAACATAACAAATGTAAATATTGATAGATCAATTGCAGAGTGAGCAGATTTATGTAAGAAATAAGGAATCATCTGTATTTGTATATGTCATGGAACCCAGTACTCAGGGTTGTCCCTAAGACCTGGGGGCCGGTTAATTTCCCCCACCTATAATGACATAATCCCCCGGTTATTCTGGTATTCCCCTTTGATCCCAGTTAGGGGAGGAACCCTCGACCCCCTTCTACTTTTTATATGCTTCCTGCTATTTCAATTATTAGGGACAACCCTGCAATACTGGTTTTTATATGACGGGAAAAAGTGCTGTTGATCATATTGACAGAGCTTGTCAAGACTCGAGAGCGTTCTTATAGACCTTGACAGATTTTGCACGCACTGTATGTTTGTCCAGGTGGTTCCATTTGATCAAAGTGTCTATAAAAAACGAGTGCTGGTATTGTTTTGTTTTGGCTGTTGTCACTTCATTGACAAGGCTTTTGGTGTTGTTTTTCACTAGTTTTGTCATCACTATGTTGTCCGAAATACAGATTCCAAAGTTATTTGGCTTTATAATCCTTTTATGTTTTGAGGGAGTTATGAAATCAGAGGGAGGTTGTGTCATTTGGGAATTCTTACATAAATTTTGGGGGAAAAGGAGTCCATTTTCAATTGGGACAGGATCTTTTTACCAGACCTGGATATAAGAGTTATATTAAGCCCTTGATCAAGAGTTATTTCCCACTGGCTATTAGTCAGTGTGGTCAGATTTCTCCTTCATCTCACCAATCAAAACCTTACTTTTCATTAGGGCTTTCATGGTTCCTAATTTTTTGGGGTTGGCCTGGTTCAGTATATTTTCAATTCAGGTTTTTGGGGTCAATTCTTTACATCTATAATAAATTTAATTTCAGTAATTCAACTTGAAAAATCTTTCTAACTTTAAATTCACCATTATGAACAAGTCTTGACTGTTAATGCCATCAGTTGTGTTTAGATCTACTACACAGATCGACCATTTGTGACAACATGACCAATCTTGCTTGTTTCGATAATAATCCCATCTTTTCATGAAAAGTGTTTTGTCATGGATAGAGTAAATGTTAGTTGTGATGTTTATATATAAATGTTATTGTTGTCATTCTTTCCATTTAGTATAAAACTGATTTAGATATATACAAACCAGACCTGAACCAAAAGCAAACCAAACATCTTGGACCATGGTTTTTGGATATCTCAGGAACCCTGCCCTCTACCAGTCATACTGGTTATTGTGATGTGGAAAAAATTAAAGATGTTAAGGCCTCCTTTTAAAAATTATTTCAAGATCTTCATATTGTAAAGATTTTTTGTTATATACATATTCATGCCATGCATGTTTAAAATCTGGTTATAAATCAGAAAGAAAATACACCAGATTGTCCTTAAATCCAAGTAAAAAAAAACAACCATGCTTGTGAGTAGAAAAATCTCCAAGGCTGTGCTTATTTATGTATCATACAACTTTTATTTCTCTTTCAGTTGTGTCGGCGTACAAGAGTACCAAGCATCTGACATTGAGATCTACCATTGTCCAAACTGTCAACTGACACAAGGACCTTTAGTGTGTAAGTATATAAATATCTCCCAACACAAGGACCTTTAGTGTGTAAGTATAAATATCTCCCTAACTGTCAACTGACACAAGGACCTTTAGTGTGTAAGTATATAAATATCTCCCTGTCTACTGACACAAGGACCTTTAGTGTGTAAGTATATAAATATCTCCCAAACTGTCAACTGACACAAGGTCCTTTAGTGTGTAAGTATATAAATATCACCGAAACTGTCAACTGACACAAGGACCTTTAGTGTGTAAGTACATGTATATAAATATCTCCCAAACTGTCAACTGACACAAGGACCTTTAGTGTGTAAGTATATAAATATCTCCCAAACTGTCAACTGTCACAAGGACCTTTAGTGTGTAAGTATATAAATATCTCCCTAACTGTCAACTAACACAAGGACCTTTAGTGTGTAAGTATATAAATATCTCCCAAATTGTCTACTGACACAAGGACCTTTCGTTTAATATCTCCGTAATTATCAGATGACACAAGGGCTTGTAAGTATATAAATACTCAGATCTAGCACTGTCATCTCAACTGTCAACTGACACAGGGTTTCAAGGTGAAACAAACCAAAATGTATGTCAAGGTGAAAACAAACCACATCAAGATGTATGTCAAGGTGAAAACTAAACACATCAAGATGTATGTCAAGGTGAAAACTATCCACATCAAGATGTATGTCAAGGTGAAAGCAAACCACATCAAGATGTATGTCAAGGTGAAAACTAACCACATCAAGATGTATGTCAAGGTGAAAACTAACCACGTCAAGATGTATGTCAAGGTGAAAACTATCCACATCAAGATGTATGTCAAGGTGAAAACAAACCACATCAAGATGTATGTCAAGGTGAACACAAACCACATCAAGACGTATGTCATGGTGAAAACTAACCACATCAAGATGTATGTCAAGGTGAAAACAAACCACATCAAGATGTATGTCAAGGTGAAAACTATCCACATCAAGATGTATGTCAAGGTGAAAACAAACCACATCAAGACGTATGTCATGGTGAAAACTATCTGCATCAAGATGTATGTCAAGGTGAAAACAAACCACATCAAGATGTATGTCAAGGTGAACACAAACCACATCAAGATGTAAGTCAAGGTGAAAACACCACTTCATGGGGTATGTCAAGGTGAAAACAAACACTTTGCTACCCAAAACATTGATTTTTAACTTTTGCTATTTTTTTTTTTTTGATTCAGTGGGTTTGATCATTTAGTTTGCATTTGTTCTTTTAGCCTCAGCAGAATTTGAACATATGTCAAATACCCGTTAAATTATATAATTGAACTTTGGTATCTGGAACACAAAGTGATATTCAAAGTGAGTTGGAAGTCTCTGCAATTATCTTTTTTCATGTATTTTGACATTGTTGTCTCCAAGGTTTTTCTTAGTCCTTTTGAGTTAGGGATAACAAAGTTTGACTTTACGTGGTTGACTAATGTTCCAAAATCTATCATATGAAAGAATATCCTTTTCTGTGATTGCAGATGTATGGGGAGGGATTAATCTGAAGTGGCAACTAGTCATGTTAAAGAAATATAGATTAGTAGAGGATTCCAAAGTCAGATATAGTTGTTTATTAAAAAAGTCATACTGCAGTATTGGCAAAATAGCCTTTGTGGTTTTAAATGAGTATGTGAGGCATGGAAAGAAATCATTTTTTTTTTAAAAAACTTCTTATAATGGGATTTTGTATGTTTTTCAGTGAAGAAGAGAAGGAACTGGCACAGACATGATTACTCAGAGCAGGAGGATTCCTGTAAGGTAAAAAGTCTCACTAAAGTAATATCCATTAATCTAATATATTTGTTAATGTGATAAATAAACATGACTAGTCAGAGCAGGAGGATTCCTGTAAGGTAAAAAGTCCCACTAAAGTACTATGTTAATCTAATAAATTTTTAATGTGATAAGATAAACATGACTAGTCAGAGCAGGAGGATTCTTGTAAGGTAAAATGTCCCACTAAAGTAATGTCTGTTAAGGTGGTATGGGATACCAAACGAAACTTCTCCTACATATTTATGTACCCAAATTAGAAGGATTTGAAATAACCCCACCTTTCAGTATATTAAAGTGTAATTTTAATAATTTTTTTATTATTTTAATGAGAAATACAAAATCGATTTTTTTTCTTGCATAATTCTTTTTTCATAAGCTTAATATTATAGGCAGGCGTTTGCTAATATAAAGTGTTTATAAAAACAAAAATGACAAGAAATATGTCTTAGTATTTTTTTAATTTTCAACAAAAAAATAAGCGTAAAAACTGGGAAAACTTTATTTCTTGAAAACAGACGGATAACATTTCATGAAAGTCTACAATAAGAATGTATCTTAATATGTTAGCAAAGTGAAATAAACAAATTGAAAATATATATATAAATGGAAAATATAAAATGCATTTAAAATTTTTTGAATTAAAAGATCCGAGCGGAAGAGTTATCCTTCTTTATTTTCCAAGGGTTGAAAAAACCTGGGTGCTATTTTAGAAATGATGAGCATTTTTTCCCAACCATAAAAAAATCGCACTTTGTAGTTTTCAACTTTGAGCGGTTTTGAAAACAATGCATGGACAATCGCTTTCCAGGACATGTCTTGTTCAGAACAATTGCATTCATCTGAACGTTTTGGGACTATATACAACAGCTAGCTGATTTGTGACCAAACAGTTACTTCTTGAATTAAATAACAAAAAAGTCCAGCTCTGGTTAACGTGATAATTGATTGGTGATAATTCAGCACAATGTGAAGTAATCGCACTTATCCATGCCTCACCGCACACAAGGTGCTGTACAGTTACTCAAACAATTGAAATACAGCTTTTGCTTAAAAGTGTTCAAAAGCAGCAATGTTGAAACTACCTTTTACAGGGGTTTGCTTTTTTAAATGTCCGTTGTACAATTATAAGTAAATTTATATACTTGCGATTTTTTTGTCTGTTTTTACTTAAAATGCCGACTTGTGAGAACTTGCATTGAAATAGGCTTCAGAGTGTTCTTTTCAACGGTGTATCTACAAATTTTGACCCGATAATAAGCAGTCATGCAAATCAAAACAATACTTCAAACGGAAATACGTCATAACGTGGAGGTATCCCATACTACCTTAATTTAATTAATTTGTTAATATGATAACATAGGCATGAACAGTCAGAGCTGGAGGATTCTTGTAAGGTAAAATGTCCCACCTAAAGTAATACTGGTTAATCCAGTACACTTGTTATTAAAATAACATAGACAATATGATTACACTGACCTTGAGGATGCAACTAAGGATACAATTTACAAGTTTTTTTTTTACTTAGATGTTAGAGAACATTTCCATGCTAAAGTTCTAAGTTTGTCTTCTTTGTTGTAGGCAGTGCAGACAGGAACAGTTGTTTTTATAAAAGAATTAAAAAACAGAACTTTCCCTAGGTAAGTATTTAATTCATGGATTTACAGGCAAATATTCTTAGGATGAAAAGGAATCAAATCTTTGAGCCTCAATGTTAGATCTTTTTGATAAATTATTTTGTGCTGCAAGAAATACGTAACTATCATCACTGTATGGGACCTCCCCATGTTTTGAGATTGAGTATGATTTTTATTCACAATGAGTTGTGTGTTTTTCTATCCTTAAGCCTTTGGGGGAGGGAACAGGAAAAAAAAACATTGGTTGGACAATATCACTACCAGTCTTTAAGTATGGGAGATTGTTTGCATGTATATTAAATGCTTCTGTCCCTCTTTAACTTTCCCTTCAGCTGCCTTATGCCACATAACACCTTAATATTATACAGCAAAAAATAGTTTATCATGAGATATATGCAAAAATGGCCTTTTTGAAATGGCATCTTTTATTTCATTGATTTTATTTATTATTACCTTATTATGAATGCCACCAAAATTTCCTATGTTTGAAAATTAAAAACATGATTTTTTTTGGGATAATTCCTTAATGTAATTCTTAAAGCCTCTATTTAACAATTTCAGTGCTGATGAGATTCCTATAGCGCGGCTCCATGGAAGTGAGTTAAATATAGAATACTTTAAGAAGCACGGTTTTAATGTTCCAATCGTCGTAGAGAAGAAAGATGGTTTAGGACTGGTTGTTCCCCCTGCTCAGTTTTCCATACAGGATGTGGAAAATAATGTTGGTAAGTCAAAATTGAAAAACTATATATTGTTTAAGTATGTAGTCTTAAATTATCATAAAAGAATATTATTACATATTCCAGTTTGTACATCACTGGATAATCTATTGTTACTTAGTAGGGGTGTAACAATATACCAGTATAAAGCTATAATGCAAAACACAAAAGAATTGTAGCGTATAGTGATACAAAAACCGTATGCTTTCAGGGCTCTTGATTCTCAATAATTGGGGCCGTTGAACGGCCCCTTTTCCAATGCAAAAAAGGTACCCTTTTTTCCCAGAAGCAAAGTGTAAATTTCCCAATTTTCTACAACAAAATATTTTTTTTTTTAAATTTTAATCGATGACACTTAATCACCAACAAGTGAAAGTGAAATGAACTAGTTCTGTGTATGACTGTATTAATTAGTTCACGCCACCTATATTCATAAACTGGTTCAGCTTCAGTAAAGAACCAGGTTTTCCCAATTTATCAATGATTTGTTTTTTTAGGCTCAATGAGAGAGATAGGTGTTATAGATGTATCAATGCTTTGTTTTTAGGCTCAGTGAGAGAGATAGATGTATCAATGCTTTGTTTTTAGGCTCAATGAGAGAGATAGATGTATCAATGCTTTGTTTTTAGGCTCAATGAGAGAGATAGATGTTATAGATGTATCAATGCTTTGTTTTTAGGCTCAGTGAGAGAGATAGATGTATCAATGCTTTGTTTTTAGGCTCAATGAGAGAGATAGATGTATCAATGCTTTGTTTTTAGGCTCAATGAGAGAGATAGATGTATCAATGCTTTGTTTTTAGGCTCAATGAGAGAGATAGATGTATCAATGCTTTGTTTTTAGGCTCAATGAGAGAGATAGATGTATCAATGCTTTGTTTTTAGGCTCAATGAGAGAGATAGATGTATCAATGATTTGTTTTTAGGCTGAATGAGAGAGATAGATGTTATTGATGTATCAATGATTTGTTTTTAGGCTGAATGAGAGAGATAGATGTTATTGATGTATCAGTGATTTGTTTTTAGGCTGAATGAGAGAGATAGATGTTATTGATGTATCAATGCTTTGTTTTTAGGCTCAATGAGAGAGATAGATGTTATTGATGTATCAATGCTTTGTTTTTAGGCTCAATGAGAGAGATAGATGTTATTGATGTATCAATGCTTTGTTTTTAGGCTCAATGAGAGAGATAGATGTTATAGATGTATCAATGATTTGTTTTTAGGCTCAATGAGAGAGATAGATGTTATAGATGTATCAATGCTTTGTTTTTAGGCTCAATGAGAGAGATAGATGTTATAGATGTATCAATGATTTGTTTTTAGGCTCAATGAGAGAGATAGATGTTATAGATGTATCAATGCTTTGTTTTTAGGCTCAATGAGAGAGATAGATGTTATAGATGTATCAATGATTTGTTTTTAGGCTCAATGAGAGAGATAGATGTTATAGATGTATCAATGCTTTGTTTTTAGGCTCAATGAGAGAGATAGATGTTATAGATGTATCAATGATTTGTTTTTAGGCTCAATGAGAGAGATAGATGTTATAGATGTATCAATGCTTTGTTTTTAGGCTCAATGAGAGAGATAGATGTTATAGATGTATCAATGATTTGTTTTTAGGCTCAATGAGAGAGATAGATGTTATAGATGTATCAATGATTTGTTTTTAGGCTCAATGAGAGAGATAGATGTTATAGATGTATCAATGATTTGTTTTTAGGCTCAATGAGAGAGATAGATGTTATAGATGTATCAATGATTTGTTTTTAGGCTCAATGAGAGAGATAGATGTTATAGATGTATCAATGCTTTGTTTTTAGGCTCAATGAGAGAGATAGATGTTATAGATGTATCAATGATTTGTTTTTAGGCTCAATGAGAGAGATAGATGTTATTGATGTATCAATGATTTGTTTTTAGGCTCAATGAGAGAGATAGATGTTATAGATGTATCAATGATTTGTTTTTAGGCTCAATGAGAGAGATAGATGTTATAGATGTATCAATGATTTGTTTTTAGGCTCAATGAGAGAGATAGATGTTATAGATGTATCAATGATTTGTTTTTAGGCTCAATGAGAGAGATAGATGTTATTGATGTATCAATGCTTTGTTTTTAGGCTCAATGAGAGAGATAGATGTTATTGATGTATCGAAGCAGGAGGATTATAAAATGTTGATGAGGGAATGGACGGAGTATTATAACAGTCCAAACAGACACAAAGTGTACAACGTCATCAGTCTGGAGTTCTCCAATACAAAGTAAGTCACAAAGTGTACAACGTCATCAGTCAGGAGTTCTCCAATACCAAGTAAGTCATAAAGTGTTCAATGTCATCAGTCTGGAGTTCTCCAATACAAAGTAAGTCACAAAGTGTACAACGTCATCAGTCTGGAGTTCTCCAATACAAAGTAAGTCATAAAGTGTTCAATGTCATCAGTCTGGAGTTCTCCAATACAAAGTAAGTCATAAAGTGTACAACGTCATCAATCTGGAGTTCTCCAATACCAAGTAAGTCATAAAGTGTACAACGTCATCAGTCTGGAGTTCTCCAATACAAAGTAAGTCATAAAGTGTACGACGTCATCAGTCTGGAGTTCTCCAATACAAAGTAAGTTAATTATTATGTTATAACCTACTGTGAAACTTGTCTAATCCAGACACCACTGGTTCCCTAGAAACCTTTACTTCTCAACATATTCATTGTTCACCTCCTTGAAAACTATTAATCTTGTGTTACTTCATTCCAATGACTCTCCCTGTCAATGTTCTACATTCCAGTTACCCCCTCCCCCATCAATGTTCTACACCCCCTTTGTGATACTTTTCCTTTATAACAATCTTTATTACAGGATGTCAGAGCTGGTCTTCCCTCCCTCCATCGTCCGCGACTTGAGTTGGGTCAGTAATTATTTCCCGGAGCAGCTGCCTGATGACTGCACGTACACACGGCCTGAAGTCCAGAAGTACTGTCTGATGGGGGTCAGGGACAGCTTCACAGATTTCCACATTGACTTCGGGGGGACGTCGGTCTGGTATCACATTCTGAGGGTAAGAAAGGGAAATGTGCCTGTGGTGAAAGTTCTAAGGTGAAAGTCAAAAGAGAACTTGTACAAAGTTATAATCATGAACAAAATTATAATAACATGTAGATCACAAAATAATCAATTGTTATGGAGTGTACATGTACTTGTCACAGAATTGTTAACTTCCATGTATATATATAGATTTAAATTAGTCCTATGAAAATTATATGACTATACTTGTGGAGGTTGTTGATATTAAAACACACACTGGCTTATCTTAGAATGATTTTTTTAGATGTGTATGTAAATAAGTTCATTTATTGCAGGGTGAAAAAATTTTCTACCTAGTTCGACCCACACAAGCCAATCTATCATTATACGAGTCTTGGGTGTCGTCATCCAATCAGAGTGAGACATTTTTCGGAGACCAGGTTGACGTATGTTATAAATGCGTCATCAAGCAGGGGCAGACCCTCTTTATCCCTACTGGTTGGATCCACGCTGTGTTCACGCCGATCGACTCCCTCGTGTTTGGCGGGAATTTCCTCCATGATTTTAACATTTCACTACAGCTTCAGTAAGAATTTCTTATTACTGTATGGAAAACTAAAACTTGTTTTAGTTAGCAGGCTTTATACATGTATGTTAAGTCATAAGAACATTTTCACAGATAGTTTAGACCTTTCAACATTTTGATAGTTGATTAAGCTTCCATTCACCAAATAAATTCTTTAAAATCTTTAACTTTTCCAATGTTTACCGAGTCTCTTACTTGTATATGAAATATACAGAGGACAGGACAAGTTAACAGGTTGGTAGAACATGTACGAGGGCTGTTCGGAAATTATTGAGACATTGTGTATATTCTTCTTTGTAATGAACGTCTTTCGGGGAAAATTTGCATATACGTTTGACAAACACTAAGAATTAATAAAAGCAAGAAATATTTCAAAAATATTTTATTTCTTCTTTTCAATGGTATATTAATGTGTCAGTGGTAGGGGTACCTGGCGCAGTCACGAAATCAGATATTAAAAATATGCAACACGAACGTAAAACCTCCCAGTGGACTCATATTAAAAGCGAAAAAAAATCAAAACATGTATATAATTTTTCAATTTAATTTTGACTTCATTTTGTGCTAGTTTGTTAGAATTTCGATCAGAAATACGAAGATCATTAAAAAAATTGAGCGCGGTGTAGAAATCTGGTAACGACGACAAAACGGATTTTGACGTCAAAGCGGAGCAGCGAGCATACCTAAATTTTTGTGTAGCGGTATTGAGAACTCTTGTCCAGACTAACCGACCTGCTAAAACAATAACAATGCAATAAATTATGTCTAAGGGTTTGTTTTTTTCATTGGTATATTTTTTCTTACAAATAATTCAACCAGAGTAAAAACAAAAGCTCCGGACGACCATCAATTTTATTACGGACTAAATAAGTTGACCCCCGTTGCGTAACTCAGTAATGCATGATACTAAGTCAACCTGTATGTGACACTTCGTGTATATTTTACACTTGGGTAGCAAAGGCATACATTTTATTTTACTTTTTTTATAGAATCGTTTAAGAATTATAAGAGACAGTTTAGATTTAGGAATTTTATATGTAAATGACTGAGAAAGTAGATTGAATGCTTCCCGATCATTTCACAATGAGAAAATATCGGCTGACGTGACGTTAAAATGACGTAGCGATGCTGCTCCAGGTCAGTAGACATATGCTTAATTATAATTTCACTGGGACTTATTTTATAATCCTATAAATTAGAAATTTTGCACAATTGTTTTATTTGTTTTTTATAAAATGTTACGAATTTTCATGAATTTATCTCTGTCCTTTGTGAAGTAAAAGTAATTGTCTCAATAATTTTCGAACAGCCCTCGTAGGCATATGTTTTCCCTTATGTAACACTATCTATGCAAGGCGTATTTAATTCTGTTTAAAAGCAGGTTCATCTTGTGTCCTTTAATTCATTATTCAGTCATAGTTGAACCGTTTACTTTATGAAAAAGAATATAAAGGTAAAAAGAAGATAGAAGTCCCACCTCAGATGTTTTTTGAGGTCCCTGTTTGCTCTGCTCCTGAATTGTATTTTTTTTTTATTGGACTTTGAGCTTGAATACTGTTCATTATCTCCATGTTTCATGAACGATTACTAGTAACGCAAATGCACTGTGATGTTATGAACGGTAAACGAGTTCAACACATTCAATGTATACTGTTGAGGTTTGAAAAATTTAATCATTTTATGGGTCTAAAACTTAAGTACATAATATATTGTAAATCAGTCTCAAATGTAAATACATGTTTAAGTAATAAGGTATCACTTTTATGGTAATGTAAATACTGATTAGCATGTGATCAAATCTACCATAAAGACCTTTGGGCTTTATGGGATTTGATCACATGACAAACCCATATTTACATCCTGATAAAAGTTTTAATAGCGATTCTCTGTAACCACTTAAACTTCTTTGCCACGCATTTTGATGAAACTTTGCCTATTATTACAACTTGACACCAGAAACATATATCAAATAAAATTTCGTTGCTATGTGTCTTGGTTGCCATGGTAACAGCCAGAAAAGTTGAAAAAAATTGAGATTTTCAGCTACTTTAAATCTTTATTAAGCCTTAATAAAGACTAAGAAAAACAAACAAACCATTCTCCCAAAAACATGACACCTTGTTGCCACTTATGCTATAAAGAAACTATTTAGAATTTATCTCTAAGTAAGTGGTAACCATGGGTACATTTGGAATACATTTTAGATGCTGAAAAATGCTCTATAGTCACAAATGATAGATGTTACATGATCAAACTCAATCAACAATGTAAGAAAAACAATGACAAATATTTGACCTCATGTAATTAGGTATTGGCATTATTATTCTAAAAATAACTTTCATGGTTGCCATGGTAACACAGTGTCACCATGCAAAATCTGTTGCTATGATTGGGTTAATGCTACTATCGTGAGGAAAAACAATAAAATTCATGACTGGCACATATGCATCCTTAGGACCTTGCAACACCGACAACACAAGAAAAATTGAGATTAATTGTTTCTTTGCAGTGTAACCATGGAAACAACGTACTAGTTGTTTAAAGTGATATTTTTTTGCTGCTTTAGGAATTTACTAACTTTTTTATCAAGAAAAATATTATTTGAATCACCTTGAATAGTACTTATCTTGTAGAACTAAAGTTGAATATCATATATTGATAAAGGTTGTTGAAAAATACAACACTGTTGCTATGGTTACCAAGAAGAGAAAATGTTCGATTTTGTTAATATTTTGTCAATATTAGACCCTATGTGCCAGCTTTTTGCATCCAGTTAGAGATTGGGGGATAGTCAAAATTGAAAGTTAGGTTAGTTGTTCACATATATCAATCATTAAAGTTTTGGGAATCTACATACAACGGTACGTATCCAAGGAAACAGAGTATTTTTCAGATTTTTATGCATGTTTTTTTGCCTTATTTCCATAGCAACACACTATTTAAAGAGTTGAAATTGAATTTTTTGAAAAGTGAAAATTAAGGTCACACCAAGGCCTTTAAAAATTGATCATCAGTTATATAGAAATATGTTTTTTAAAAAGATAGGATAAGATTAAAACACTAAGAGAGTAAATTTAAAATCCCTTCGTGGTATTAAAACCATGGCAACCATTGCCAACCTATAAGAAATATCATATTTTGTCCTTGGTATATGTTACAAGGATCTCTTCTCAATTATTTGCTTGCATTTCAACCTATAATAATTATTATTGTTTTTATTCTTAAGTGTATGACTTTATAAAATTAAATGAACAAAATTATTACTTTTGAATACTTTGTTTTCATAGTAACGTATGTTATAGATGATTTACCAAACATGTTTATCATGCATTTAAGACATCAGGCCTTCAACTTTCAGAAACAGTCATTGCCACTTGTTTGCTTTGCTGCAAACGTTAACTGTGGGACTCTGAAGATGTTGAAAAATGCCATTTTTCAAACTTTAGGACATGTTGCTATGGTAACCATGACACGTAGCAACCAATTTTTGCCCGATTTGAGTTTACGGTATCAAAGACTTTTATCATAGAGAGTTTGGAGAAATTCTGAGACTATGCGTGCCACAGCTCCTATATAAAAGTTCAAGTCATTACAGAGAATGGCTCTTAAAATGTTAACTTATTTCTTAAGTAACCACCCATTAAAATCCAAACTATTGAAAAGATTGTTATTTTGAGTTTGAGTCTCTTAGCATCATTTTCATCAGATATGGTGCTTATATTTTCAGTGTATTCTTCAATCTCTTCAGTTTAACCCCTGATAATTTTCATTTTGCTGTGTTTTTTTTTTCTGAAGGTTTTGTACACAGGGTGTTTTTTATTTCTCAGGGTTTATGACATAGAGAGGAGAATCAAGACCCCATCCAAATATTTATTTCCTAGTTTTGAGACTACCCACTGGTACGCAGCCAAACATGTCCTGGATGTCATCAAAGGTAACAGTGATTTATATAATAAAAACTAGTGTTAACAAACTTGTATTCATGTTGTTATAAACCATTTAATAATGTGTTTAATATGTAGAATGTTTCCTCAGTTGTTTTAATTAATAATTGCATATGGTCTTCAAACTGATGCATGGTGAATGAAAGTAAATAATAATTGGTTTAGTTTCCAATAGATTGTAACAGACATGCAGATCTTGACCACAAAAATTGAAATTTGTCATCCTTTTGAGAATAAATTTTCAGAATCCCTTCTCTTTTCTGACAGATTACATTGAAGATTGCAGGCGACCCCCGGAATATCTACTGATGGGGGCCAAGTCTCTGGCCATGCACCTGAAGTCTTGGACACAGCGGAAAGATGTAAGTTGTGACAAAGGTCATGGCCAACTCTCGCTAGAAAACTCTGATAATTAATTTGTGTATGGGCAATGGATCACTATATACTCTAGGTTATGTTATTGGTAATATATAATGGGCAGAAAATTTGAAAGTGGTGTTATCATTAGGTGTTTCTCAGAGTTTTGAAATTGTCCTTATTCATCTTTAGATGTTTATCAATGAACCATTATAGGAAATACACATTTACCTTTGTATGGCTCCACTTTTTTTTCTGATAAATGACCCACTATTTGACTGATGTAAGCCCAACTATTTAAATTGATATCTGCTTCACTTGTTCTTTTTTTTAGGATATGCATAAGTATGTCCCACTATTATGCTATTACATGTCCCAGTATTTCCTGATGTGCATTTTATTCCCCATGGTTTAACTGATGTATGCCACATTATTATACAAGGTTGAATTCTTTTGATATAATTTTGCGGAGGAAAAAAAATGAAGTGTTTATTTATGAGAGGAAAATTTGGTGAAAAAGAAAAATTTCTGTCAAGTGAACACTCACTCTATTTATGAAATCAGGTGCAATGAATTTAATGAAGAAATGTTATTAAAGTTCACAAATGTTTTTTAAGCAGTGGGACGTACTGCCTTAAGCAGGTTACCCATGTTCTCCTAAAAAAAAGGGTCAGGCCACCTTAAGCATGCCAACAGCATCTCTGGCTGTTTCTGTACTGTCCTGTTACATAATAGAAATGTACAGTACTCTACAATATTCCAACTCCACAGATCCCTTGGCTTATAGATCTATAATACCTAGAATCTACCACCTGTATATCTCAGGTAATTGAGATCTGTAAAATAGAAAGTCCTTCTGTACTTTGAGTAATGAAATCTGATATTTGCCTTCCTTTTTACAGTTAAACAACTCCTATCTCGTGAGTGACCTTTTATCTGTAGGCTGCTTGTGTTATCCTGTATTATCCCGTGTCTTTTGTACAGCTTTTGATATCTTTCTAGATTTTGTATCTTTTTTTTTATATCAACTGTTCACAGCTCTGCTTCTTCACTGGGCTGGTTTTGATTTATTTTTAATACCTTTTATTTAGAATTTTTTCTTTGTGTTTACCTTTTCTTAGAATTTTTTTAAAAAGTTATTTAATTGATGTTATAGACTTTATAATACTCCTGACCTAAGTAAAATTTGAAGCCCCTGTAACAGTAATTTCTTTGTCTGTTGGGGACCATTTATCTTGATGGTGTGAATGAGGCTTACAGACAGGTTTATACATGAAACAAGATATTTGACTGAAAATTTCATTAAATACATGTACATATGCCTGAAAAAGGGTCTTACATGTGTACAATAATTCAAATGAAAAAAAAAAGGTTGATGGGGGTAAGGGGTTAGTGTTCAAATAAATGACCAGGAATACAGTGAAGTAGTAATTGTGTGTGTGATTACCAACATAAAGGGCACCTGTTTGCTGTATTTTATTGTAATCTGTTGTATTTAAACCGGAAACTTAGATATTGTCAATGATTAATGCATGATGCATGATGGTCATATTTATGTTTAATATTCAATATTTAAAATATACCAAATCATATTTTCAAAACTATAATTGAAACTTGAATTCATTTTGTCAAGGAAAAGGTACCAGAGAACTTTCTTTACAACAGAATTAAAAGCAATTTGAAAACACACTTGCACCTATATGTTACATTATGCCTCAAAATCTTTCCTGGTAGATAAAGTTTAATGATTTAACTAAGAAGAAAAACAATTAACACAATAAATTACCAGGTTTTCAGTGATTTGGTTGAAGGTGTTATAACACCAGTCCTTTATTACTTCTAGTGGAAGCCACAACTAATTTACCCCTTGCATGAAACAGACAAATGTTTGGCTAGTTGGTTGCTTCAGTGTGCGAAACTAACTTTTTTAAGCTACAGACAATTGGTCTACAATAATTCGAAATTCTATAGAGCTGAGAAATTTCCTATAGACCAAAAAATTATATATCAGTGTTTTTATTTAATTGTATATTTTTCAATGGCTTATTCCTTTTTCTGTACACTGCATTATTTTAAGAATTGGCATAAGATACATGGAGGTTTATAACCATGATTATTAAGAAATAATTTGGGGGGGGGGGGTTTACACTTTGAACAGTAAATTTATTATGTTGAATTTTACAGATGCAGGGAACATTAAAATTCCTAAGAAGATTTCAATTTTTGTTAATGAAAACTTGTGTGAATAGGCAAAAAATGTGTTTACTGTAACATGTTGAAGAAAAAAATTCTAGGCTCTTAGGATATTTGTTTTCATTTGCCATATTGGTTTAAAAAAATTAAGCATATTGCTGAAAATGAAGATGATTTTTTATCATTTTTATGTACTAGTTAATCAATAGTCATGCATAAATATCACTGAATTTAACTATCTTTCTATCCCCTTTTGCAAAGATGCATACCTATAGATTATAGAGTGAACATTGGTTTTTTTTTTTCATTTTAAAATTTAAAATGTATTTTAATTATATTTTTTATGTGATATAAATTAAACCAATACCCATTCTTTGGTTCACTGAGTCAGGGGATAATTTTATGGGATATTTAGACGTATCTACAATAAACAGAGGAATTGAGGAAATTCGGACTACAAAAAATGACAATCGTTTTAGGAATAAATAAAACATGTAGTACTGCAAAATGGATTAGATGAAGGAGATTTATGAACAATAGAGCATTGAAGCTTAAGTTTTTCCTTGGCTGAAAAGTTGTATTGAGTAAAACGGCCAATTTTACTCTATAGACAAATCGGTCTTGAGATATTCACCTTGCTATAGACCGGACGCATTTTCTATAGATTTTGTCTATCGGTCTACCGTTAATTTCGCACACTGTTGCTTTGTATTCTGCTTATCAATTGAATGTAGGAAGTTCTTTTTTGTATGTATACTGAATCTGACACTGAAGAAACAAGATATACATACTTGTTCTTGTTTGTAGTTTTTTAGCTCACCTGAGCTGAAAGCTCAAGTGAGCTTTTCTGATCACATTTTGTCTGTAGTCCGTCTGTCTGTCTGTCTGTCTGTCCGTCTGTCCGTCCGTCTGTAAACTTTTCACATTTTCGACTTCTTCTCCAGAACCATTGGGCCAATTTCAACCAAACTTGCCACAAAGCATCCTTGGGTGAAGGGGATTCAAGTTTGTTCAAATGAAGGGCCACGCCCTCTTCCAAGGGGAGATAATTAAGAATTAGTGAAAATTTGGTGTCATCTTTTAAAAATCTTCTTCTCAAGAACCATTGAGCCAGAAAAGTTTATACTTATGTGAAACCTTCATTACATAGTGTAGATTCAAGTTTGTTCAAATCATGACCCCCGGGGGTAGGGTGGGGCCACAATGGGGGATCAAAGTTTTGTATAGGAATATATAGAAAAAAAATCTTCTTCTCAAGAACAACAGAGTCACAATTAGTCATATTGATATGGAATCATCCTCAGGTAGTGTAGATTTAAGTTTGTTCAAATCATGACCCCTGGGGGTAGGGTGGGGCTACAATGGGGGATCAAATTTTTACATAGGAATATATAGGAAAATTCTTTAAAAATCTTCTTCCCAAGAACAACAAAGCCACAATTAGTCATATTGATATGGAATCATCCTCAAGTAGTGTAGATTCAAGTTTGTTCAAATCATGACCCCCGGGAGAAGGGTGAGGCCACAATGGGGGATCAAAGTTTAACATAGGAATATATAGGGAAAATCTTTAAAAATCTTCTTCCCAAGAACAACAAAGCCACAATTAGTCATATTGATATGGAATCATCCTCAGGTAGTGTAGATTTAAGTTTGTTCAAATCATGACCCCTGGGGGTAGGGTGGGGCTACAATGGGGGATCAAATTTTTACATAGGAATATATAGGAAAATTCTTTAAAAATCTTCTTCCCAAGAACAACAAAGCCACAATTAGTCATATTGATATGGAATCATCCTCAAGTAGTGTAGATTCAAGTTTGTTCAAATCATGACCCTTGGGGGTAGGGTGGGGCCACAATGGGGATCAAAGTTTTACATAGGAATATATAGGGAAAATCTTTAAAAATCTTCTTCTCAAGAACAATAGAGCCACAATTAGTCATATTGATATGGAATCATCCTCAGGTAGTGTAGATTCAAGTTTGTTCAAATCATGACCCCCGGGGGTAGGGTGGGGCCACAATGGGGGATCAAAGTTTTACATAGGAATATATAGGGAAAATCTTTAAAAATCTTCTTCCCAAGAACAACAAAGCCACAATTAGTCATATTGATATTGAATCATCCTCAGGTAGTGTAGATTCAAGTTTGTTCAAATCATGACCCCTGGGGGTAGGGTGGGGCTACAATGGGGGATCAAATTTTTGCATAGGAATATATAGGAAAATTCTTTAAAAATCTTCTTCCCAAGAACAACAAAGCCACAATTAGTCATATTGATATGGAATCATCCTCAGGTAGTGTAGATACAAGTTTGTTCAAATCATGACCCCCGGGGGTAGGGTGGGGCCACAATGAGGAATCAAAGTTTTGTATAGGAATATATAGAAAAAAAATCTTCTTCTCAAGAACAACAGAGTCACAATCAGTCATATTGATATGGAATCATCCTCAAGTAGTGTAGATTCAAGTTTGTTCAAATCATGACCCCCGGGGGTAGGGTGGGGCCACAATGGGGATCAAAGTTTTACATAGGAATATATAGGGAAAATCTTTAAAAATCTTCTTCTCAAGAACAACAAAGCCACAATTAGTCATATTGATATGGAATCATCCTCAGGTAGTGTAGATTCAAGTTTGTTCAAATCATGACCCCCGGGGGTAGGGTGGGGCCACAATGAGGGATCAAAGTTTTGTATAGGAATATATAGAAAAAAAATCTTCTTCTCAAGAACAACAGAGTCACAATTAGTCATATTGATATGGAATCATTCTCAAGTAGTGTAGATTCAAGTTTGTTCAAATCATGACCCCCGGGGGTAGGGTGGGGCCACAATGGGGGATCAAAGTTTTACATAGAAATATATAGGGAAAATCTTTAAAAATCTTCTTCTCAAGAACAACAAAGCCACAATTAGTCATATTGATATGGAATCATCTTCAAGTAGTGTAGCTTCAGATTTGTTCAAATCATGACCCTCGGGAGAAGGGTGAGGCCACAATGGGGGATCAAAGTTTAACATAGGAATATATAGGGAAAATCTTTAAAAATCTTCTTCCCAAGAACAACAAAGCCACAATTAGTCATATTGATATGGGATCTTCCCCAAATATTGTAGATTCAAGCTAGTTTAAGACATCCTCCAGTGGTAGGGTGGGGCCATAATGGGGGATCAAAGTTTTACAATAGAACATATACAGGAAATATCTTTAAAAATCTTCATCAATCTCAAGAACAACAAAGCCATGATCAGTCATATTGATATGGAAGCATCCTCAGGTAGTGTACAATCAAGTTTGTTCAAATCATGACCCCCCCCCCCCCCCCCCCCCCCAGGGTAGGGTGTTAGATAAAATTCTGTTTTAAAGAACAGCAAAATCATGATTAGTTATATGAAGATAGAAGCATCCTCAGAAGGTTTATATTCAATTTCATTCAAAACATGGCACCTTGGGGTAGGGTATGCCTAGAACAGGCGATCAAAGCTTTATATATGAATATATAGGAGAAATATAGGAGAAGAAATCTGCTGACGAAGAACAGCAGGGCCATATTGACTCAGGTGAGCGTTGTGGCCCATGGGCCTCTTGTTTAAAAGTACATGCAGTAAATAACACACTCACGATATTAAAAATATAGAATGTTACTTCCTTTATGTTTAATATCAGACTTTTATTCATTATGGTAACATGGTGTACAGAACATGTTAAATTTTGAATGGTTTTTGATGTAAGAACTTACCTCTTTCACACTTGGTATTCATTTCATTTTCAGAATTTTGTAAATCACCAATCTCCTATTGGGGGAATTTTATAGCCTATTCACATTATGTGTAAAGAATTAGATATGGGAAGGTGATTTGTGTTTAAAAGTATAAATGTTTATAATTGATATCCTGAAAGCCCAAAAATATTCATTGATAAAAAGCTATCATGGAGTCTTTGTCAAAAATCAGCTGACTTGTAAATTTCTTTGGATAGTTTACTAGACACTTTTACAACTAACTTTGATACAATGAAATACATCATATAGATTGACTTCCGTAGTGCTTTTAACAATTACTGCTTCTATAGAGAACCATAAATAATTATGTAATCTTATCAAGAGATTGGGTGAAGGTTCAGCTGCTTCTGTAAGAATTGAGATTGAAAGTAAAAATATATGTATTTTTTATACTTGTAGCAAATATTTAAGATTCAGATTGATGAAACATGAGAAAAATTAATTTTATCCAAAAATAATTTATTGTTAACTGATATCTGGAAAGATTTGAAATAACAGTACTGGTCAATGTGAATAACCTTGCTTTATGCCAATGTATTGATGAAATGTTGTATGTTTTTGACAGTTCTTGAAGGATGCCAAACATGATGTTCCTGAGCACCTGAATTATGGCCGTCTTCTTAAGGACCTGCAGAAGGAAATCCGGGCCTTCGACACCTCGGTATTTGAAAAAATATCCTAAAATAAATTGTTTTAAATCATATAAATACTCAATTTGTGTAAAATGTGTCAAGATGTTAAGGTTATAAAGTGTGACTTTGCTAACATTAAAAAAATTCTCAGACTTATTTTTATGCCCCGCCATGAATATGGCCGGGGCATATAGTGTTTGTCATGTCCGTCTTCCGTCCTTCCGTCCTTCTGTCCTTCCGTCACACTTTGCGTTTAGCTCTCTTCAAAGCTCAGTTTCAAAGAAACTATCCAAGATATTTTTATCAAACTTCATATGCTGATAGATATTGATGAGAGCTATGCAACTGCATCAATATTTTTTGACCTTGACCTTTCCTTTGACCTTGACCTCACTTTTCTTAAATTAGTGTTTAGCTCAGTTTTAAAGATACCATTCAAGATAGTGTAATCAAACTTCATATGTTGATACATACTGATGTATGCTATTCAACTGCATCAACATTTTTTGACCTTGACCCTTCTTTTGACCTTGACCTCACTTTTCTTGAATTAGTGTTTAGCTCAGTTTTAAAGATACCATTCAAGATAGTGTAATCAAACTTCATATGTTGATACATACTGATGTAAGTTATTCAACTACATCAACATTTTTTGACCTTGACCTTTCTTTTGACCTTGACCTCACTTTTCTTAAATAAGTTTTTAGCTCAGTTTTAAAGATACTATTCAAGATAGTGTTATCAAACTTCATATGCTGATACATACTGATGAGAGCTATTCAACTGCATCAATATTTTTTGACCTTGACCTTTCCTTTGACCTTGACCTCACTTTTCTTAAATAAGTTTTTAGCTCAGTTTTAAAGATACTATTCAAGATAGTGTTACCAAACTTCATTTGCTGATACATACTGATGAGAGCTATTCAACTGTATCAACATTTTTTTTGGACCTTGACCTTTCCTTTGACCTAGACCTCACTTTTCTTAAATTAGTGTCAAACTTTATATGCTGATACATACTGATGAGAGCTATTCAACTGCATCAATATTTTTTGACCTTGACCTTTCTTTTGACCTTGACCTCACTTTTCTTAAATAAGTTTTTAGCTCAGTTTTAAAGATACCATCAAGATAGTGTTATCAAACTTCATATGCTGATACATACTGATGAGAGCTATTCAACTGCATCAACATTTTTTTGACCTTGACCTTTCATTTGACCTTGACCTCACTTTTCTCAATTTGTGTCAAACTTCATATGCTGATACATACTAATGTAAGCTATTCAACTGCATCAATATTTTTTCACCTTGACCTTTCCTTTGACCTTGACCTCACTTTTCTCAATTTGTGTTAAAATGTTGCATTACTAATATACCCTCGGCGGGGCATTCATGTCCTATGGACATATTTCTAGTTTTTATACAAGTATATTCTCTGATACATGGTTTATTTAATACCCCTTAAAATAATTTTCTTCATGTTTTCTTTTTCTGGTAATTGTACTGTTGGCAGATATGAATGTATAAAGGGGTTAAGAATTTTGAGTAGTTTCAAGTATAAAGGGAATAAATTTAAGAAATATATTATTTATTGATTTTTTGAGAATTCCAGAGGACCTGAATTGCAATGTTTCATGGCAGCATATTTCATGAAGTGCATTTTAGGGAAAATAACTGGAAAATTGAATGTAAAATTAAGTTTTATTTTTCAGCCGAAAGTTAGTCCAGTGAAACTGAGGACAAAAGGAGACAGGTTAAAGGTCGAGAAAGTACGAGGGGAGAAAAAGAAGAAAAAGAAGAACCTCCCGACAAAGAAACAGATGATGAATATAGACCTTCTACATCAGCACACGACGGAAGCTCTACAGGCCATGGACGAGGAACGCAAGTCATACTCGAATACGGTAAGTCACAGAAATAGTCATACTCAAATATGGTAAGTCACATAAATATTGATCTACATCAGCACACGATGGAAGCTCTACAGGCCATGGACGAGGAACGCAAGTCATACTCGAATACGGTAAGTCACAGAAATATTGATCTACATCAGCACATGACAGAAGCTCTACAGGCCATGGACGAGGAACGCAAGTCATACTCGAATACGGTAAGTCACAGAAATAGTCATACTCAAATATGGTAAGTCACATAAATATTGATCTACATCAGCACACGATGGAAGCTCTACAGGCCATGGACGAGGAACGCAAGTCATACTCGAATACGGTAAGTCACAGAAATATTGATCTACATCAGCACATGACAGAAGCTCTACAGGCCATGGACGAGGAACGCAAGTCATACTCGAATACGGTAAGTCACATAAAAATTGATCTACATCAGCACACGACAGAAGCTCTACAGGCCATGGACGAGGAACGCAAGTCATACTCAAATACGGTAAGTCACAGAAATAGTCATACTCAAATACAGTAAGTCACATAAATATTGATCTACATCAGCACACGATGGAAACTCTACAGGCCATGGATGAGGAACGCAAGTCATACTCGAATACGGTAAGTCACAGAAATAGTCATACTCAAATACGGTAAGTCACATAAATATTGATCTACATCAGCACATGACAGAAGCTCTACAGGCCATGGACGAGGAATGCAAGTCATACTCGAATACGGTAAGTCACAGAAATAGTCATACTCAAATACGGTAAGTCACAGAAATAGTCATACTTAAATACGGTAAGTCACAGAAATAGTCATACTCAAATACGGTAAGTCACAGAAATATTGATCTACATCAGCACATGACAGAGGCTCTACAGGTCATGGATGAGGAATGCAAGTCGTTCTCAAATACGGTAAGTCACAGAAATAGTCATACTCAAATATGGTAGGTCACATTTAAATACATGAAGTAAAAAACACTGTCATACTCCGATACGGTAAGTCGCAAAAACAGTCATCCTTAAATATAGTAAGAAAATAAAAAACAAGTCATACTCATAAAGGGTAAGTAAAAAACAGTATTACTCAAATACGGTAAGTAAAAAACCCAGTCATACTCAAATATGGTAAGTCACATAAACAGTCTAACTGAAATACGGTAATTAAAAAAACAGTCGTACTCAATACGGTAAGTCAAAAAACATGGGTCTTCTACATCAGCACATGACAGAAGCTCTACAGACCATGTTTGAAGAACGCAAGCCATACTCAAATATGGTAAGTCACATAAATACGGTAAGTCAAAAACCAATCATACTCAAATATGGTAAGTAAAAAAAACAGTCATACTCAAATACAGTAATTCACATAAACAGTCATACTGAAATATGTTTATAAAACCCCCCCAAATTTTCCAATACAGTAATTCTTGGAGTAAAAGAAAATGGCTTTTGCTGTTATACAGGGGGAATAAACTTACTTATTACAAGAAGTGTAAAAACAGTCATACTCAAAACACACAAAACAGTCACACTGCAACAATTTAGTTCACAAAAAGATTTGCTCTGAGAGACCGTATTTTATGTTTGGATTTGCTTTGTAGGATGAGGACTCCAATTCAGCTTCATTAAAAGTCAGAATTCCTAAGGCAGGGGCATATCTAGATTCCATGACAAAAAAGGAGAAATTCGTGAAGTTAGATCCAGATATCAAACAAGAGAAGGATGATCTAGGAATAGGGCTCAAACTGAAAGTGTCAAAGGGCAAGATAATAAGGTAAGCTCAAGCTGAATGTGTCAAAGGGCAAGGTCATCAGGTAAACTCAAACTGAAAGTGTCAAAGGGCAAGATTATCAGGTAAACTCAAACTGAAAGTGTCAAAGGGCAAGATAATAAGGTAAGCTCAAGGTAAAAGTGACAAAGGGCAAGATTATCAGGTAAACTCAAACTGAAAGTGTCAAAGGGAAAGGTTACCAGGTTAACTCAAACTGAAAGTGTCAAAGGGCAAGGTTATCAGGTAAACTCAAACTGAAAGTGTCAAAGGGCAAGGTTATCAGGTAAACTCAAACTGAAAATGTCAAAAGGCAAGTTCATCAGGTAAGAGCTGAAGGTGTAAGAGCAGTGATACTAATAATTGTGAAAAGTAACTCTGTATAAAATCATGAGATGTTATTTACACTGTATATTTCAGTGATGCTAAAGGAAGGTCTGGTCACTCGAGTCAGAGCGGGGAGAATGAGGAGAATGACAGTGACACAGACAATCTAGTTGTGGACGAGAACCCAAGGAAAAACAAACGACCAATGGGATCTCCCTCCTCAGCATCCACCATGAAACCAGGCTCGCTCAAACTCAAGTTGTCTTGTAAGTGTTAATCTAGGCTCACTCAAACTCAAGTTGTCTTCAAAGTATTAAACCAGGTTCGCTCAAACTCAAGTTGTCTTTTAAGTCTATAATTAAGAATCGGTTAAAAAAAATGATGACTTTAAATTAGATTATTTAAGACCCTGTAACATCAATTTATTTGTCAGTAGCTTGCCTCAGTTTAAAAATTGATCATACTCAAAGCATGCTCTAAAGTATCAAATAAACACCATATGCAGGTGATAGCAGAACTACAAAAATAAGGAGAGTTGACAATGGAAAAGCTGTCAACATCTCCTTTGTCATACAATTTAGTTGTTAGTTGGCCTTTATCTGGTATAGTCAGTAAAACATCCAAATATGAAACAAATATGAAACAGATTTGGCAGACTCTTTCAAATGGTGTCTTTTAGTTTTATTTCAAGTTCACTGGGATATATCAAATTGACATAAGAAAGGAAGTAGCTATTATCAATTGATAAAACATCAGTGATACAGGTGTCTTCTTATGTACAGTAGTAGTTTTTTTTTTTTACTACATTCTGCTTTATAGGATATAAAATCAGGTCAGCTAAGAAAGGAGCACAATTAGCATGATTAGTGACAATTGAAATTTCAACACATTGTTGAAAAAAAAAAAATGGTCTTCAAAGACAATAAAAACATTGTGGATCAGGAAATCCAGGATCTTTTTAATATCAACCTCAGAGTACTTATGTGTCGAATCATAGGGATTTTTCACAAAATAATTTTGTAAATGATCAATAAAAGATATGAAAATTTCTGAGTTATACTTTTTTGAAAAAGCAGTTATCTCTGATATCAAAAAGCCTGGAATTTATCTTAAACATTGCTCTATCACAGTTGCTGGTAAGGCCCTGCCCCCCGACAACATGTTGGGACACGAGAGTACCCAGGAGTCTGAGACTGCCACCAGTCAAAGTGAACCAGAGGAATCCCCGGGAATCCCCCGCGCAAACCTTCCCACAATTCAGGGCGGACTTAACTGCAGCATCTCGGACATCCTAGAGGCCAGTGGTTACGGAACAGAGACAGATTTTATTGTGGACAATGAGTAAGTAGCGAGATAAATCTATGCTGATATACACTGATGCTATTAGGTTACTAAATGAGATATACACTCAGTCTGTGTCATCTCTGGTAATGTACATGTATTTTATTGAATAATTGTTGAAAAAAATCATTTTTTGAAGGAGCTCTTAAGCACTACTCACTGAAGAGTTCTAATACCATTGTATTTTATGCAGTTATCTGCCCTTTGATGTAAATTGGAAATCTGCAGTAAATGCACAGTGTGAAATAGATTAAAAAATTTTTAAGATTATGTTAGACTAAGCTGATAATTAACAGTAATTGAAAACATCATTTGCAGGTATTTTACCATTATAAGTAAACAACAGTTATTTCTGTTCATTAATACTTTATTATCATTGAATAGTATAACAGATACCCTGATGTAAAGTGAACTTAATCAGCTCAGTATATATATACACACACCATTATATTGAATACTAAAAGTATTCAATAGAAATAATATTAAGTATTATAATGACACTAAGGTTAGGGATTGGAAAGACACTTCCCTGTTTGATTGGGAACTTTTTCCCCCATGTTTTACTTATAGTATTTTAATAGGTATATTCTTTCTATGAAATAAAGTTTAACCTAGAAACAATCACTAAAAACAAATTTCTTAATTTGGACAATTCTCTAATAGATGTAGATGATGAAATTAAAGCTGAGTGTATCATATGGGGTACAATGTGACACAAATAATTTGAAGATGAAAATTTTGTTTAGGAAACTGATATTTTAAATTTTTGAAATGAAGACTTGTCTCTCTTAGCTAATATCCATTCTGTTCAGTGATTATATTCTCTATAATGAAGGAGGACATCATCCCCAAGCATGAGGGATGCTATCCAGGGCATGCTGTCCATGAGTCGAATGGGTGATGGGCAGCAACTGTTCCGCGACAAACGGTCCACCACAGTTCAGCGACTTCATAACAGAAATCAGATGATAATGGAGGAGGAGGCTAAGCTAGAACAGTGTTATAAAGACGAGGAATTCAGTAAGTAAAGATAACAGTGTAGATACATGTACAGTGTATAAAAGGAGGGGGAAACTAGAACAGTGTTATAAAGACGAGGAATTCAGTAAGTAAAGATAACAGTGTAGGTACATATACAGTGTATAAAAGGAGGGGGAAACTAGAACAGTGTTATAAAGACGAGGAATTCAGTAAGTAAAGATAACAGTGTAGATACATGTACAGTGTATAAAAGGAGGGGGAAACTAGAACAGTGTTATAAAGACGAGGAATTCAGTAAGTAAAGATAACAGTGTAGGTACATGTACAGTGTATAAAAGGAGGGGGAAACTAGGACAGTGTTACAAAGACGAGGAATTCAGTAAGTCTAACAGTGTAGGTACATGTATAGTGTATCAAGACAATTATTTCAGTAAATCACAGTAAAATAATCAGTGATGAAGGGTTTGATTAAGTCTATCATTAAAGACAAGGATTTTTCTATTTTGCATAATATACAGGATTTGCCCATATACAGTCGAACTTCATTTTTTTGGAACACCTATATCTCGAATACTGGGATATGTCAAAATAATTTGGCAGTTCAAACCCCTTTTTACCACCATGTTTATATTAACCTTGTTATCTCAAATCCTCAGATATCATGAAATCCCTTTATTCCTGTTATTGCAGTTCATGTATGAGAATTTAACATGATTTCTGCTCATTTTGTTAAAATTTTTGTAAAAATCATTCTTTTAACATATGTAACATTTCTTCCTCATTTTCCTTTAAATCCAACAGTTTATCCAGGCTTGGATTTGTCAGATGATGAAATGGAGCAGGTCCGAGACTCTAAAGGATCTCGAGATGACAACTGGAATCCTAAAGGTCAGGGGTCAACTATTTTTTGATTGATGGACAAATGTGAAACCCTTTGTAAATTAAGGTCCTGTTCAGATCATATCCTGTGAATAACTATCAGAGTTGTTGAAACAAGTACAGTGGATACCTGTAACCCTTTTCACAAAAAAAGTCTTTGGATTTATGAAATAGATTTTTTATCTAACTGCTCAAAATCGAAAAATAATCCTGATGTGATCCTCGTTCTGTAGCTGTTTAAGACTGAATATTTCTCTTGTCTACAGCTCGAGTCCACGTGTCTGGTGTGAAGGGAGAAAGACCACACAGGGAAGGGGTGAAGAAAGAGGCAGTCGAGCAAGTCCTGGCAGCTGCGGCAGCAAAACCAGCACCACCAGTAAGTAACTAAGTACAGACACCGCCATTCCCATAAATAAACTACATACACCACCAAAAACAACTACACACACACCACCAGTAAGTAACTAACTACAGTTATCTCCATATGTAAACAACTGCATACACCGCCAAAAATAACTAACACACACACCACCAGTAAGTAACTAACTACAGTTATCTCCAAATGTAAACAACTGCATACACCACCAAAAATAACTAACACACACACCACCAGTAAGTAACTAACTACAGTTATCTCCATATGTAAACAACTGCATACACCGCCAAAAATAACACACACACCACCAGTAAGTAACTAACTACAGTTATCTCCATATGTAAACAACTGCATACACCGCCAAAAGTAACACACACACCACCAGTAAGTAACTAACTACAGTTATCTCCATATGTAAACAACTGCATACATTGCCAAAAATAACTGGCACAGGCACCACTAGTAATTAACTAACTACAGTCACAGAAATGACCAGTAAGTAAAATAAAATCACAATACCATAAACAAGCAACCACATTCACCACCTGAAATAATTAAATGGAGACCCCTCCAACATTAAAGTAAGAAATCAGAGTCATAACCAATTATAACAACAACAAACTTCACCATTATGTGGCAAACAACAGACATCACCAGCAAGTAACCAAACAGTACCCTTATCAATAAAAAATCATTGACAATCATCCCTATTAGATACCCATACACAGACATCGGCAATAAGGAAGTTATCAATCGCCACTAGTAACTAACTAACAAACACCACTAGTTAGTTATGTACAACAGGCACCACCAATAAATAACTTACACCACCAACTAGTTACAACACCACCAATTATATATTACTTAACCACCAGTTAGTTACTTACAACACCACCAGTTAATTACAACACCACCAGCTAGTTACTTACAACACCGCCAGTTAGTTACTTACAACACCACCAGTTAGTTAATTAGAACACCACCAATTAATTACAACACCACCTGTTAGTTACAACACCACCAGTTAGTTACTTACAACTCCATCAGTTATTTAGTTACAACAGGCACCACCATTAATTAACTGTTAATGCTCACCCATCATAAGTAATTAAAGTCACACCAATAAGTAATTTTCAACTTTAATCTTTATATCTCTTTCATCAAAATTGTGCTTTTCTGCATATGATAAATTGGATTTAGGCTGTTGCTATACCATTATATTTTGTTGATAACTATTACAGAAGCCAAAGAAGCCAAGAAAACGATTAAAATCAGAAAGTTTCTCAGAAAGTGACTCCAGTAATACACCGGGAACTGCCTTATCCTCCTCCGCTCCAGGTAAGCTGTCCCTCAACTAAAAGTTAACTACATGGTGTCACAGAGGGTGATTCTCCAGGTAATCTGTCCTTCAACTAAAAGTTTTGCCTTATCCTTCTCTCCTCCAGGTAAACTGTCCCTTCTCCTCCACAGTGACTCCAGGTAAACTGTCCCTCAACTTAAAGTTAATGACACACTGTTACTGAGAGTGATCCTCCTTTAAATAGAAGTCTGTCCTTCAGCTTTTAATGACACACTGTTATAGAGGGTGATTTTCCAACATAGTCTGACCTTCAACTTTAATGACACACTTTCACAGAATGTAGTCCTCCAAATAGGTCTGTTCCTCAACTTAAAGTTAATGACAGGCTGTTGAAGAGGGTGATAATCAGCTAAACAGTTAACAGTTAACGACAGTTTTTTTTATAGGGTGATCCTCCATATAAGTAATAATAATTAAGCAAGACATTAACATGCATATCCTAGTGAATTACATCAACTCTTATCTTACTGAGGGGTTAATACAATGTCCTTTTTTGTTGCAGGTTCAGCATTCCGTCCAAACCTAGTCAAACCAGTCACCTCTCAGGGAGAACCATCAAGTCCTGTCAAAGGTTTGTACTGTTAGTAATAAACCAACAAGCAGTCCTATCTGAGGGGGGGGGGATTCTTTTAAAAGTTACAATGTAAGTTTCAAGTCACACCAAGCACAAATAGAAGGACCCTTCAGTTAAGTTCTGTCAAAGGTACGTTGTAGGTTTGAAGTCACAGCATGCACAACTTAGGGGGAATTTTCAAGATCAGTTTAAGGCATTTATGTAGTCAAACCAATCATATATCACTGTTATCAATTGAATTCTGTCAAAAGCTAGATAAAAAATCAACCACAGTGGTACATACATGGTCAGTCACAATCTACTAGGTCAGCCCACATCATCAACTAGAGTGATAGATACATGGTCAATCACAGTGATAGATATTCAGTCAACCTCAATGTAAGATACACTGTCAACCACAGTGGTAGGTACAAGGTCAACCACAGTGATAGATAGTTAGATATTCAGTCAACCACAGTTGTAGGTACATGGTAAACCACAGAGGTAGGTCTTCAGTCAACCACATTGACATAATTGATGTAGTAGACTTTTCTATACAAGCTCTCTCTTTGATCAAAATTTCATATTGTTGGTCAAATTCCTTTTTTCAATGATCCAGTTGATCAATAAACAGTCCATTTAGAAAATTTTCAGTTTAATGATGTTTATAAAGACCTGATCAAAGTTCTATTTTACTTATCCTGGGATAGCGGGCTATTTTTTTTCAGAATTTTTAACTTATATTGACTGTCTAAATACATATATCAGATATATGTTGATACATTGTGAACATTTTTTTTTAGCCAAAAAGCCAAAGAAAGGATTAGCCACAGCAAAACAGAGACTTGGGAAAATTCTTAAGATCAATAAGCTTGGCATGTTCTGATCTTAAAGTTCTCAGTAAAACAACCTCTCAAACCTCCAGTAAGACTTGTTCTCCCATTGTTCAGATCTCCAAGAATGCATTGTATTTTTTTTAATCATTATTAGAAGTTCCTTTTATTATGTCATTAAATTTCAAGGCATTGAATCTTAGAATTGCCCAATTCCATGGACTTCTTGCTCTAAAACCATTTTAATTCTGTTTTAGCTACTTACAGAATTTTTGTTACTGTCACAATTGTATGATTCAAGTAACTGAAAGTCTTATTATTTTAGAATGTATATTTTTGAATCAGAAAAGAAAATAGAGATTGATCTTAATATGCATTCAGTGAAGTACTGTTGAAGGGTAAGAGAAATGTGGTAGAATTAGGGACATGAGTACAGACTCTGTTGTTATTTTTCTGCTGTGCAGATGTAAGCCTAGCAATAAACCGATCTCAGGACAAATCATATACCCAGCCTAACAGCTATGTGCTGTAAATCAGCTACATAACTTTATTGGTCTATTCTTAAACATTGGCTACCAGCAATTTACTGTAATTATAACTTCATTCTGTTTGCTTGAACCATTAAGTATTTGTTTTTATTGTACTTCCATGAAGTAATTGTTGTGTTGTACTTAAGAAGTATATGTTTATTTACAGACTGTATTAAAAAAAAAATAAGAAACAGCATTTTATAAATATCTTGGAGCATTGATTCCTGGATAATTATTGCTTTGGAGCATGGATACCTGGGTAATTATTGCTTTAAAGCATGGATTCCTGGGTAATTAATGCTTTGAAGCATGGATTCCTGGGTAATTAATGCTTTGGAGCATGGTTTACTTGGTCAGTTAAGCTAATTTTCGCTGTCAAGCTACTGTATATGTACACGTTTTCCATTTTGTAAAGTGTCATTCTACCCGGGTATTTTTATTTTTTGTTTGTTAATTAAATCGAAGTAGTACATGTAAGTACATGTAAGTATTTATAATAAGAAAAAGCCATTGTTAGGCAAAACATTATTTCTCATATGATTATTTTTTTATAAACCAAGCATAAACTATGTAATTCTATGTGTATTAACAGGAAAGCATCAGATTTATTGAGATACTGATATCAGGGTAATAGTTGAAAAAAAGTGCAGGTAGGTTAGTCTTTTAATAGAGGCTACAATTGTTAGATTTGGTTTCATTGCCAAATATCTCAGTTTATAGACAATTTATGGTGAAGGTTTTACTTAATTAGTGTTATAAAATATGAATCTCAGAGGGGGGTGGATAACTTTTTTTAAAATGTTATTACACGTATATAAAAAACAAGTTACCCCCTGAATAAGATTTGGTGAGGTAGGAATCATTTCCATCTTTCTTCCCTTTTGATTCTATGCCACAACCTTATCGTGGAGAAATATTTGAAACTCTTTGAGAACAAAGTTTTACCATGACAAGTGGGGAGAGTTATGATAATGTTTCAAGGGCATTGGAGCCAAGGACAGGGTTCAAGGACTCTTAAGGAGAAAAGTCAAAGGTCATGCATGACTTAAAGGTTTCTAATAACCAGAAAGAATGCTTTGTCCCTTAACCAAAGTCATTTGGAAAATTCCGAGATATAATTTTGGTTAGAAGAACCTAAGGTAATGTAAATTTATGTAAATTTATTCAAAGTTGGGTTTTGTAAACAAAAACATTAGCTCTTGAGAGCTATTTCTGAAGAGCCAAGGCCAATTAGAAGGTTCAAAATTCTGTTTCCTGGTTAAAGCTATGTTATGCAGAGATTTCAGAAACTTGAACTCGACACAAGAAACTCTAATGACCAGAAGATAATTGATTAATGGAACAAGATCAAGATGGAGTAAAATGTCTGTGTTTCAAAGTGCAAATTTTCAAATACTATTAGGCTTCTTTTGAATCTGAGTGTATGTAGTTGTTCTTTGGACGTTTTTAGTTCTATCTAGGTATTATTAAACATTTATGTTCCTTATTGATTGTAGAGTAGTCAAGTAGAGGTGGGCTGTATGAATTTGATTATATAAAGCACAAGTAAACTGCTGATCCAAGTTTTTATTTTGTATTGATTGAAGTAAGCTTTACTGTACAGTCATGTACTTGTCAAAGACTATTCAGAATGTAGCTGAAACACAGGACGGGGAGTGTTATTCACTACTGTGGAATCATCATTGTTCGTGGGGGATCAATGTTTGTGGATTTGGTGGGTAACCCTTACCCATGAATTTACATCCCCACGAACAATTATTTTGTCAACGTACTGATTAATTAAATCAACAAAATAAATGTGCTGCCCACGAAATTACATCCCCACGAACCAATAAAATTTTGTTTGCCCACGAACATTGACTCCCACGAATTTAAATGATTCCACAGTATCATGATTTAGACCAGTACTTCTATGTAAAATATTTTGGCGGTATTTATGAATGAACGCACAAGAAAGTGCACCGCAGGTGCCTCATAATAAACCCTGAATACACACACAGTATTTGTAGGAGTTTGGTTACATGTTGCTAACTTATTTGTTTTGTAAAGTTTTTAAATGCATTATGTAATTTTAGTATATTCTATTTATTATTTTCTGATATTATAATTACTTTCCTGTACAGTCAATTTGTACATAAAATACAAATCATACTGGATTTTATAATAGAGATATCAAAAATATTTTAGAATTTTTCATTGTGTTTCTTATGTACAGTATAATTGTTTTTTTATTTTTGCGAAGTTCTAAAATCTGGGTTAGGACACAAGGCACAGTGTATATTTAGCATTGGTTTAAATTATCCGTGAAATTCATTATCTATTTCTGATATAAATTCTCTATATTGAGAATTGCTTTGTAATGGAATAGAGCAAAATATCATAGATTATCAGAATCTTAATTAATTTAGTAAAATCAAAATTAGCAATAAGTAGTAAGTAGTCTATTTTTTAAATTACTGATTGAAAAACCCTCACAACATTTAGATATCATACTATAGTTCTGTGTCTACAGACCAGTTCCTGATTCTGGGTGTCATACTGCAATAATTTATGTCAGTTTTGTTAATATGTATTCTTTAATGCTGTGTACAAATTCCTGACACATTGCTGAGTGGTAGAGGTATGGAAACTGGAAACTTATAGGAACTGTAATATAACTGATTCTTTATTTTAAAAAATGATTTGAAGTAAACATAATTATTGTAAAGGAAAAAAAATCTATCAGATGTTAGGGTACCAAGAAAATTGTGGTTTGTTTGTTATTTTTTAAATTTGTTTTTGGTTTTTTAATCCCCACTTGATTTTTTGGTTTTTTAATCCCCACTTGAATTTCATGCTTAAGGATTTTATTTAAGGTTTGTGTTTTGTTTTCGATTTCTCTTATATTACAAACCTTGTAAAGTTAATCTTTTTAAAACACAAAGGGAATGAATTCTGTGTTTAAATTCTCTTTTTCATCAGTTTCTAAATCTTTACCAACATTGTAAAGTTTGCTCAATTCCTAGAATTAATTCTTGCAATAACTTTGACTGCATGATGCTGTAAAAAATCATATTAGTTAAACTCAGTTCGTTCAAGATCTGTCACTTTAAAATAGAAATAAAAGTAGAATATAACTTTAAGATTATGTTTACAGACCATTTGTTGATCTATGAAAGTGTTTAACCTCAACAAGGCAGCATTTCACAAAATATTGTACATAAGATGTAAATAAACCTGAGATAAATCTATATGTCTTGATCTTTTTCAGAGAAAGCTTCTGTATATTTGTTGTCGCCTTTATGATTTTTTGAAACAATCATAATGACATTATCAAACTTGTAGGTGCTTGAGGACAGAACCCCTCCTCTACACTTCTTCAATCACGAAGTCAAACCCACGTTATCTTTTTCTCACACCATGAAAGTTTGAACCCACCAAAATCAGTGTTTTTACGTTAAGTGCTCAGTAGTTATAACGCAGGTCCGATTTCCGGTCAAGCTATAACTTTTCCCCTGTCCTGTCACATATACCTATCCCTGGACTTGCAGCTGAAAGTCCTACCAGGGATGCAGAATCTGTGTAGTGCGTTTTCGAGGGCAAAGAAAAAAGGGGGAAGGACGTATACGTATCGGCTCTTTGGATTGTGGATATCGACCTGGGTTGCTCAGAGCACTTGACTAAAAGTACTGGGATCCTGGGCCAGTCATAAATTGTCTCCTTTCCTGGTTCTCAACCCATATTTCAGAAAGTACTGATACAAAATGAATATGCTCAAGCTACATTACACTGAATTTTAACTTTAGCCTTAAATTTATCAAAACAAAGAAACAAACAAATTAAAGAAAATAGAGAATCTTAAAATATAGATTGCTTGAGCCAAAATGCATCATTTCAAATTTTGTTTATTTGTCTTTTCTTCACTCGTTTTTGAACCTTTTCTACACATATATATTTTCCAAGAACAAGGTAGTCAAAGTCACTGCGTGTGGTACACTATAATTGTACATCCCTGTTAAATAAACTTTTATTTTATTTTACTGTCACTGAAAAGTTCATTATTAAGAACTAAAATAATTATGTTATGAATATATTCCAAATTTAAAATGTTCAAATAAAATGTCCATTCTGAACCTTATAGGTTTAAAGTTTGTTGAAAACATATTTTTAATTTAGGACCAAAACAAAGGATTTTATTCAATTTATTTTTTAAGGTTGAAATTTTAGGCAGAGAAATATGACTCAAATCATTATTATAATGAACAAGATGTGTTTGTGAAACTCCAAGGTCAAGGGATGAAAAATGTTGCTACCCAAAGAAAGGACTTATTCGCAATGAATATACCTGTGAAATATGAAAGCCCAAGCACTAGCCATTAAAAAGTTATGGCCAAAGTTAAAGTTTTTTTTAATGTGGGTCAAATGTGTTGGTACCCGAAAAAGGCCTTGTGACCAGGAATATACATGTGAAATATGAGAGCCATAGCTCCATCCAATCAAAAGTCACGGGCAATGTTAAAGTTTTTGCGGACAAACAGATAAATAGACAGACGGACGGACATTCTTCGATTATAAGGCAATAAAAAAGGAACAGAGACCAAACTCCTAATCTTTAAAGCTAAAAAACCGAATTCGAACAGAAAAAAACCCCAAATCAACGATCCACTGAAAACACTGGGGATCAGGTGCTATATATAGAGTGAAACAACCCCTGTCACTCAAGCTATGAGGCTTCTGTATTGATTAGATAAACTTAATAATCCGTAGTTAAAATTAAAAAAAAAACGTATGAAATATCAGTCAAAATATGATCTAAAAGTCATTACAAGGTCATTATAACGACCGTACAATTTACAAAATATCGACTTTTAACGACATAGTAAATAATCGAAAGCTCAGTTACATCAATTGATTTGTGATCAGCTTGCCTCGGTTTACATTTTAATCGCACTGGCAAAATGTTTCTGTGTATTAAATGAGTTGGGAGACATAACACCATATGCAGGTGATTGTTAGATTTTACTAAACTTGTACATTTACATAAGCTGGAGGAGTTAACGATGGAAAAGCTGAAATCTTCCCGTTCTTTTATAGTTAAGTTGCCCATTAACCTCTTTAGTATTCTCATTCTAGAAATGTCTGAACAAGACCTGTTCAATTGGAATATAAACTGAAATTGATCGGCTTATAAAGGAGCACAGTTGGTGCTTATCGAAATTCCCACCGATTCCAATATGAAAGAGTTAGTCTACGAAGACAAAAAGGAGCCATTGCAAGCGTCTTTTAAATATCAGCTTAGGAGCTCTTGTACGGATTTTTTTTTTTTATAGATAACCAATCAAACAATATAGAATTTTCAATTCCGATTTTCACTGAAGAAACAGTTGTCTGTGATAAAAGATAATTTAATTTATTGAACGAAATGGAATGTAAGATATGTTGAGAAAACATACGTTTTGATGTTATTGATTACTGTTATTTTAAGATTCAACGTTTGATTTTGAATCTTTTCATGAAAAATATTCTAACAACAGACGCCTTAAACTTCTTAACATCGGTTAATATTTTGGTGTGGAGTAAAGATATATACGGGCTTTGTAAAATGAAAACAGAGGATATTCAAGCTAAACATATGCTTAGTATAGGAAAGAAGGAATGAAATGAATGAAGACAATGTATGACTAAACTGGGAATCGAACCTCGTATCTCGACATCTGTATCACTAGTCAGGTGCTCTAATGACAGACGTCCACGATCCATACATAGCACAAACTACTACAATATAATATGTATAATAATGTATGTATAAGAATAACAAAATTATGCTAATAGTACGCTTTTAGTAAAGACAGATTTTGAATAAAACAATAACCATCCAAATTTTCGATGCCTTTTTCACAAAAAATAAATAAAAAATTCAAGAGTATATGTTACTCTGTAAACTCTTTCATAACCTTTGAACGTTAAGTGTAAATCCGCATAACATATTTATGGATTTTTATATGAATTTCAGATGCGTAAAAAAATCTTAATTTTGCTAGTCTGTCTTAGGATGACTTTTGCCTATGTTATGATTAATTTTAATTATTGGCGTGATTTCTTATGCAAAACAAAGAAAAGGGAATTAAAAAATCAGAAATCAAATATCTGTCGATTTTCCATCTCCTAATCAAAATTTTAATTATTATACTTAATGATTTGAGTTTTCAATTAACATTGTAAATAGGAATAAAATGCTAAAAAAGAAAGATAATGAAATACAGATTTTAGTACATAATATTTTTTATTAAAATTTTCCAAAATTAACGTCTGTCCACGAACTTAACGGACAATCCTCGTACAAAAAATAAACCTTTTTTATTGCTATACGTTCTACTCATCTACTTAGAAGATGCATGTGTTAATGATTGTTGAATGTCGTTTTTCATTCTTTGCTTAGTTTACTTTCAGAATATTTAGGCATATTATATGAAAATCTTCAAAACCACATTTTCGTGTTTCATACGTGAATTCGATCTACCCTTTCTATACTGGATTCCTAAACTTCATAAAAATCTTTAGAAGCAGAGATATATTGCCGGATCTAGCAAATGCTTTACCAAGCCTTATAAGAAATAAAAGACACCACAGTGTCTGCCACATCTGCTTCATATTTGGATATTTTACTGACTATAGACGACAAAGATCAACTTACAACTAAATTGTATGATAAAGGAGATGATTGAAGCTTTTTCATCGTGAACTTTCCTTATGCAGGCTACTCACACAGAAGTTGATGTTACAGGGATTTCAACAACCTCGTTTAAAGTTAGCAATCGTAAATTCTATGGTCATTAAAATGCCCTTATATGCAACAAAGCTAACACAGGGTCGTATTTTTGCTGACTTGTTATCTACCAATTGTAAGATCTTTGTTTTTATACTTAAGTTCACTACGGAATGTCCCGTCTACTTGATCAATACATAGGGCTCACGACGGATGAGATCGGTCAACAGGGGGTGTTTTTCTCATTGACAACAGATCCCACCTCTGGAATTCCCAGCGGTCCGTGTTTATGCCCTGTTTGTAAATTTGTATTGTTTGAAGTTTTCGAGAAATCGATCACTGTTGTTATCTTTACCTTTTTCATATGTGTTATATTAATTTCACGTATTCCCATTTTCAACTTTTACTTTTACTATTATTATCCCTTGTATAATGTATCTGTCAGGTATGATGTTCATATACTGGCAACATTAATCATTAAAAGAAACTTTTCATGATATTTCTATTGAATTGTCTACATATTTTTCCGCCTTCTCGATCAAGACAAAGAGCACACGGTGGCTGTGACCTGTCGATAGGGGATGCCTACACCTCCATGGCACCTGATCCCCTCTCTGATGAATTGTTTTCCCTTTGAAAAGCATCTGACGGAGAACGAAAATTTCCGGGTAGATAAATTGTTTTTATTCCATTTTACAAGTACTGTCAATCTAAGATAAAACATTGGGATTTTATTTCATTCGAGAAAAAAGTCCAAGAACCTTTGTTTCTCTGAAAGGACAAATTTGCCATTATGCGGAGTCTTTGTGAACAACCTTGGAAGTCTTCAAGACTGCATTCGCCGTTTGAGGCGATCATTCTCGCTGGTAAGCATTTTAATTTTTCTCTGCATATTACTTTCAAGTACCTGGAACAGAAAATGACAAGTCTGTTAAACACGTCTGCAATTTCAGTGAATATAAATATATTTGATAGAAAAACCACTCTTTAACACATGGGATATTATGCTAAGTTATATCAAAACATAGGCTCACGGCGGGTGTGACTGATCAACAGGGTATGTTTGCTCCTTTTAAACACTCGATCTGGAATTTCCCGTCTTTTATTCCCTGTTCACAAATTTGTATTGTTTATAGACCTTCATGAGATCGGTAATTCTTTGTTATCTTTATCTTTTTCAAAACGTTTATTCCATCTAAGAGCTATGAGGTTCACAAAGCCGGTGCTTAGACCCCTTTTTCTGTGGTGCTAACCGAATGAGTGTAATTGTACCCCCTCCACCGCGGATGGGGCAGCAGTCTTTCACAGATTAACCCCCAGTGTAAGCCGGTAGCCACTGGAGCTGGGTAAGACAAAACAGTTCAAAAGTCTTGTCAAGGGAAACAACACACACTGTCAAGTGAACACAACAAGGCTTGAACCGGCGACCTTTGAGTAACTGACTTAACACTTTTAGAAGACCTCTGAACCACGTAATTTACACTGAGCATTACGACTCACTTATCAAATTATTCACTTCAGGTTGTTTCAAAAAGTCAAAATTAACGCACAAAGCGTCTAATTTACAAAGTTTATTCTACAAGTTATTTTTAGATTTAAGAAATGGCACTGCCTCATGTTAATTGTATCTATATTAATGCTGTGTTAATTACATCCTTTCTTCATTTAATAAATTTGAATTATCCTTTATATTTAATATGATGAAACATGTGTGCATTGTTTATTAAAGCAATCAGTTGTTGAGTTTATTTTAAGTATATTACCTTCCGACGTCCCCTGTCTCGAATGATGACCGACAATGTATAGAGTATTGGGTTAAGAGCTGAATTCACTGGCAAAACAAGCACTATAATCCAGGCGTAGACTTCCAGCGAAACGTCAATACCATTAAAAGTCAACATACCTAGAAACGTCAATACCATTAAAAGTCAGCATACCTAGAAAAGTCAATTTTATAAAACGTCAGGATACCTCGAAACGTCAATTTAATAAAACGTGAACATACCCAGAAACATCAATTTTATAAAACGTCAGCATACCTTATAACGTCAATACAATAAAAAGTCAACATAACTAGAAACATCAATACCATAAAAAGTCAGTATACCTAGAAACGTCAATTCCATAAAAAAAAGTCAGCATACCTAAAAACATCAATTCCATAAAAAAGTCAGCATACCTAGAAACGTCAATTCCATAAAAAAGTCAGCATACCTAGAAACGTCAATTCCATAAAAAGTCAGTATACCTAAAAACGTCAATTCCATAAAAAGTCAGCATACCTAAAAACGTCAATTCCATAAAAAGTCAGCATACCTAGAAACGTCAATTCAATAAAAAAGTCAGCATACCTAGAAACATTAATTCCATAAAAAAGTCAGCATACCTAGAAACATCAATACCAAAAAAGTCAGCATACCTAGAAACGTCAATACCATAAAAAGTCAGCATACCTAGAAACGTCAATACCATAAAAAAGTCAGCATACATAGAAACGTCAATACCATAAAAAGTCAGCATACCTAGAAACGTCAATACCATAAAAAGTCAGCATACCTAGAAACGTCAATTCCATAAAAAGTCAGCATACCTAGAAACGTCAATACCATAAAAAGTCAGCATACCTAGAAACGTCAATTTTCTGAAACGTCAGCATACCTAGAAACATTAATTTTATAAACGTCAGCATACCTTGAAATGTCGATACAATAAAAAGTCAGCATACCTAGAAACAATACAATAAAATGTCAGCATACGTAGAAACGTCAATACCATAAAAAGTCAGCATACGTAGAAACGTCAATACAATAAAATGTCAGCATACGTAGAAACGTCAATACAATAAAAAGTCAGCATACGTAGAAACGTCAATACAATAAAATGTCAGCATACCTAGAAACGTCAATACCATAAAATGTCAGCATACCTAGAAACGTCAAATGGACACAAAACAGCTAGAAGCAGTGATGTCATTTATCTCGGGGTGAGGTTTCTAATAATTTTCTTTAAAAAACGCAAAACATATATTTCTTCTCGAATAATTTAAAATTAACCACAAGTTCAACAAGAAAAATCAGTGATACCAAATAGCAACAAAAACTTATATAATCAGTCACAAAAAGGTAATTCATATCACAGTAATTTAAACCTACCAATATTTCCTTCATTTATCCACTACAAACTAACCAATAATATCCACATTTATTTAGCACAAACTTCCCTATAATTCCAGTAGGTAACTTATACAAACTTGCCAATAATTCGTAAGATATCCAAAACAAAGTTAGCAATAATTTTCCTTATGTATCCAAAAACAAACTTATCTATAAGTCCATCATGTATCCAAAACAAACTTACCAATTAGTCAATCATGTATCCAAAACAAACTTAGCAATAATTCCATCATGTACCCAGCAAAAACTTACCAATAATTCCCACGGGTACCCAGCACAGAAGATCAGTGATGACCACGGCAACAACAGACTTGGCTAGTGCAATTTCCCGTCGACGACAGTTTGAGGCTTGACTCTTTCTTCCAGATTTATTGACTTCCAAGACAATCAGAAACTGCCCAATACTTATACCAACGAAAATAATGAAATTAAACCCAATGAAAATGACCATGGAATATTGCCAACCATTTTGTCTGTGGACAGATAAAGGTAAACTTATACAAACAGGAGACTGGGCATAAAAATCTTCAAAGATTGATAACTCCATAGCCAGAATAGGAAATAAGGCAATAGATATAGAAAGAACCCATGAGAATACAGATGATCCAATGACCCATGCTCGTTTATTCGGAGAAAAGGGATGTTTGATTGCTACACATCTGTCAATAGTAATGAGCAATACAAAAAGAGCTGATGCTTCGCTTGACATCGTGGCTAATATTCCAGCAAAAGTACAAAAACTGCTATGCCGCCATATATAATCCTCTAACCCATTTATACCAGTATAGATAAGATTTACAATGGCTATAATATATAGATATACCCCCATGAACAAATCGGCAATACTCAGATTACAAGACAAAATCAAGTATTCAATGGAGGATTTATCCTTAAATGTAGTGATGTTACTCAAGAAGGCAATGATATTTCCAAATGTAGCCAGAAATGCCATATACCAGATAACAACACTAAGAACAGGAACATTAATTAACTGCTCACAAGAAGATATTCTATTCTGAGGAGCAATGCACTCCACATCGTAGATGCTACGTGGTTTTGCACAACATAGGGAGAATACACCGACGTAAAGATATTTGAGGTTGAATAATCCAAGAAACATCCCCTTCATGGGCATTATTTCATTACTTTGTAGGAACAGATTCTCTAAGTTTTCCATATTCAAAAACAGTCCTTCACCAAAATGTCTTATTTTGTTGTTCGATATATCCAGGGTAATTAACTTTTTCAAATTCCAGAAGGCCTTTGCATCAATATCATCTATTTTATTGTTGTTTAAGTATAAAAAATGGAGATTTTTTAAAGATATGAAAAAGTGTTTTTTAACATAACTTATAACATTATCTGATAGATCTAGAGAAAACAATGATCTAACGTCCTTAAAAGCGTTGTCTTCGATGTCGTGGATACGATTCCTCCGAAGAATTAGGATTCCTAAATGGACAGCTGATTTGAAGTCCTCTTTTTCTATGATTGTTATAATATTGGAAGAAAGGTCTATAAATCTTACAGTATTAGGATTAATTTGACATTGACTTATTTTTGTAAAGGAACAATTCTGCATAGTAATATAACTGTTCAAATCAGAATTCAAAAGTTTTTTATCTGGAAGAAAACTTTTCTTGTCATTTGAAATTATTTCTCGTACTTCCATCAGCCCTGACTGCTGATTAACTACTGATATTTTAAGAAGTTTTGAAATAAATATTTTTGAATATAAATATTCTTTTGGAAAAACTATGTTAAAGAGATTTTCAACCATTCTCTGGATAAAGTCTTCAAAAAGTGTTATTTTAATATCTTTATTTGTGCGTAAATTCATATCGTAATAAATATCATAAAATGATAAATCCACTTCTAGACCACTTATGTACGTTGTACTGTTCAAATCAGAAATCTGTAATGTATTGCTAATACTGCTTGAAGCAAAAGATATATGTGCGTATTTTATCGTGCAGTTTATCAACTGTAGCGCTTGTAATTGTTTGGAAGGTTTATTTCCTTGGACAATAAGTAGAGTTTCAATAGTACTATCACGAATTTGTAAATATTGCAGATTATCAATGATTGTTCTGTCAAGAAAAAAATTCTTAATATCTGATGTAATAATATTCAGTGAATACACAAAAGAAGAATAAAGTTCATGAAAGGAAACATTGTCACACAAAACATTTCTCCATTCAAAATAGTGATAGAAATTTGATTTGTAGCTTACACACTTCATTGGAACTTTAGATGAAAATGAAATGCAGTGTTTTGGACATTCCTGAAAACATTTTTGTAACCCAGAAGGCATGGATGAGATATTGCACTTTCGAGTTGTAAAATCGTTTAGACAATTCTTTACTAAACCAATCTCCTTTTTTACCACGCTAGAGTTATCCTTAGTTTGATTAGCTAAGATAAAACCAGGCCCTGTAAAATTTTCGTGCAAAGTCCTTAGAATGAAATCGTTTTCTAAATGATGTCCTCCATTCTTGATTTTGTGATTATCTCTCGAGGCATTGCATATTAGGAATGGATTTGTCATACTGCCTGGATCAATAACATTATCTAATTTACCTAAAATATGAGAAAGCATATTTTTGTAGGTTAACTTATATCTTATTTCACATATAATGATTATGAGATTTCCAAAATTGACTGAAATATACCCTATAAAATTCTTACAATTTCCTTCGTCACTCCTGTCATTGCAATCTTCCTTTCCATCACAAAATAAAGTCCTTGATATACACTCCTCACTTCTAAAGCATCGGAACTCCCCAGCTTTACAGTGCACTGTGACTTTATTGTAAAAAAAAAATCTAAATGTCATGAAAACTTTTGTTAGAGTGCAAAAAGGTAAATATACATGTAGATATATAAATTCCTTCAATAAAGAAGAATAAACTTCATAACTCTAAAGCCAGGGGTTCGAGTGAATAATACATTTATATCTGATATATTTTTTTTATCTTATTAGAATTGACGGTCATGTAATAAAGATATATACATGAAGTAAACTTTTTAAACTTTTTTTTGGAACCAATTTGGCAACAAGGGATCCTTACAAAAAGGAATTGTTTGTTTCCATGAAAAAATTTAAAATACCTTATTAAGTGTATAACTCACCTGCACAAGGTCCCTTCTCGATGAATACGTCATCAATCATTGCGTAACTGGCGGATTTATTGTAAAACATGGACTGGAAGACAATCTACAATAAAATATGAAGATAACTAACAGTAATTAAGCTCAACAGTCAACTCAAACATTAAAAATCGGGAGAAAGGCAAATACGGCCTTCTAAAACATCGGGGGGGGGGAGGGGGGGGTCAGGTATCAGGGAGGGATAAGAATCCCCTGTTAACCGGTCACATCTGCTCTGAGTAATTGTCATGATCGGCCAAACGTAAAAATTCGTAGACAATTCAGAGTTTAAATAATGGCCTAACAATTAGCATGACAAACGACAGACAACAATCGACTTAATAATTGACAATTGACAATATCTATGAAGTATTTGGAATAATAATGACCTAAAATGTCAGTAAATATATTTTAAGATATTATACTCGTGAAATAAGTTATATGTAGGATTTTTTGAAAAAGTAAAAATTAGATAAGTACTCTAAAGCATGACTCAAAAATGAAAAAGGAAACTGGGGGGTCAGTGAGCATTATACTGAGAACGGCACAATTAACTGGACATTTTTTGAACGTTAATTGTTACTGCCAGCTTAATCACTTTATTTTACGAGATGCAAACATGGCAATAAATATAACTACGGAAGCCGTTTGGTGCCAGGTAGAAAAAATATTTTATCTGGGGCCGCCAATTAAGTTTCTGGCGGCCGCCGAATAATTATCTGGCGGCCGCCAGATAAAAAGATCTGACAGCCGCCAGATAACTGATTTAGCTGCCGCCAGATAAATAGACCTTGCAGCCGCCAAAAGGTTAACTGGCGGCCGCGAGATAATTATCTGGCGGCCGCCAAATAATTTTCTGGCGGCCGCCAGATAATTATCTGCCGGCCGCCAGATAAAATATTTTTCAACCTGGCACCTACCGGCTTTCGTATAGATACTTATTTTAGGTACTAGATAGTTTAAATAATATGTAGATAGATTAGATAGATTACACAATCAGTATGTACTGGTTCCAGCTTACAAAGCTGGTAACAACATAGTCTTTGTTTGTAAGGCTCACTATTTGAATTGTATTTTAGAGGAACTAGGATTTAATTCTACGGGTGGTAATCCAACTTACACCCATACCTCCCTTTCTAAGGAAGAAATTCTTCAAAATGATATGTCCGTTTTAGATACTTTCAATATTCCCAACAATCAAAATGAATTTGAATTACCATACCTTTACTGGATTCCTAAACTTCATAAAAATCCTTACAAACAAAGATACATAGCGGGTTCCAGTAAATGTTCTACCCAGCCTCTTTCTTTACTCCTCACTAAAATATTTACTGTAATGAAGGAGAAACTTCAGGAGTACTGTACAACAGTATATTCGAGAAGTGGTGTAATGAAATATATGGAGATAACGAACAGTATTCAAGCTCAAAAGTCCATTAATCAATACAAAATAGGAGCAGAGCAAACACGGACCTCCAAACATCAGAGGTGGGATCAGGTGCCATGGAGGAGTGAGCATCCCCTGCCGACCGGTCACACCCGCCGTGTGCTCCTTGTCATGATCGGGAAATAACGGAAAAATCCGTCGACAATTCAGTGTGTAAATAATGGCCTAACAATTAGTGTGAAAAACGTCAGTCAGCATTTGATTCAATGATAAATTGTATTTGCTGACAAGGTCATTGTATCGACCATAGAACTTACGAAATGATGACTTTAAACGAGACAGCTGATATTCTTGTTTCATCAACTTATTTGTCAATAATTTACCTCGTTTTAGAAATTGTACATATGTAGAGCATGCTCTTGCGTATCGAATCAACTGAGAGATATATACCCCGTATGCCGGTGATGAAGGTATATTGCTGCATAAGTAAGGGAAGTTGACGATTGAAAAGTTAAAGTCATCACGTTTATCATAAAGCTTGGTTGTTAGATTTCCATTAACGTCTTTTTCAAGTAAAATATCCAAATATGAAACAGATGTGTCAGACTCTGTGGTATCTTTTATCTCAAGTTCGTTTGAAGTCATCTTTTCGCAAGTTTTACGGTCGATACAATGACCTTGTCAGCACATACAACCCAACATTGAGTCAAATGCTGACTGACTTTTTTTGTTAGGCCATTATTTATATACTGAACTGTCTACGGATTTCTCCGTTATTACCCGATCATGACAAGGAGCACACGGCGGGTGTGACCGGTCGGCAGGGGATGCTCACTCCTCCATGGCACCTGATCCCACCTCTAAATTTCGAGGTCCGTGTTGCTCTGCTTCAAATTTGTATAGTTTCATTAGACTTTCGAGATTGAATGCTGTTCGTTATCTTCATATTTCATCATTGAACAATTCATGCATATTAATGCACATGAATTATTGTGTGACCTTTTTGCACTTAAAGTATAATTTTTGGGTACCAAGATTTAAAAAGACCTTAATTTTTTTTTATCAAACTTTTTAATGATTTTAGTGCTGATCAGTTGGAAGTACCGTGTAGTTTAAAATAATGAAAGAAAAAGTTGGGGACAGTGATGTAAATTTGAGATATTGGTCAAAATTTGCTATTTTCAGGTTAAAAACAGTGTAAATTTCATATCAATTTCTTCAACATATCTTCAGTTCTTGGTAAAGTCAGTTGAATAAATGTTTAATTTTTTTTAAAATATTAATTTCCACCCATATTTAATATTCCACGCATAAAATAATGTAAAAAAAAAAAATAATGTACGGCTCGTGTAGATTGGAAGAATTTTCGTCTAAATATCCTTCCACCACAAAAAATAGTTCTCCGTAAAACTTTTTTCTTCGTGATTTTGTGAGCGTTTTTAAATTAAGTGCTGTATAATTTGCATTGTTCAATTTACACATGTTAAAAATATTGATTTGTAATAAATAGTTTTTAAGTAATAGGTTTTGACTCAACTTTTCCTAAAAGGTGACAAGTGACTTGTTTCATCAACAAATCTGTCAAAAGCTCGCCTTATTTTCGAATTGTTCGCACGCTACTGTTGTGTATCAAATCAACTCGGAGACATAAAATCCATGTGCAGCTGAAAAGGGTATAATGCTAGATAAATAGGGGAAGTTGAAGATAGAAAAGTTGAAGTCCTCACATATATCATCAAGTCTTCTTACTTAGTTACCATTAACGTCTTTTTTAAAATATAATATTGCCAAGGCTCGGGGATTATAAGGTCTCATCCGAAGGACCCGCAACTTTCACTTCGAAGTGCCGAGCGCTTGGCAAAGGAACAGTTGCTACATATTTTTATCGACTTAGATCAGTCGCGGCCGTGATTCGAACACATTACCTTCCGATCACGAAGCGCGCAAACTACCGACTGAGCTACCGTGACGGCCAGTGTGATATGAAAAAATATCCTATATGTGATTGTACTGCCTTCCATGTCATTTTTAATTGAAACATATAAACACGGATTACAGTCAGTTAACTAGTTTTTATTGTCACAAACAGTACACATAGGGGCGCGGATCCCAATATGCGTAGGCGTCCCTGTTTACAATAGGTGACTACATACAGTAGGTGTTGTAACTGTTGTGAGTTGTGTGTGTGTGTGTGTGTGTGGTAAAAAGCTATAATAAGCAAATACAAATACAAGCTACAAATAAATTTAATACAAAGTTACAATGTTTGAATGAACAAGATCAAGTTACATTGCAGACAAATTAGATACACAGATTTACTCTTTAAAAGTACACAAGGAACTTTTACAGAGGTATTTAATGTAGATTTACATTAGCCTTAAAGTAAAGATGTTTCTGAATATGAAACGAATCCGAATCTGAAAATGAATATGAAATGAATCGGAATCGGAGGGATCTCGATCCCGATTTGAAAATGAACACGTGTATGATTACAGATTTTTTTTTCTTTAGTACAATATATCAATCTGTAACCTTTATAAAAGGTTTAATGTGTTTGTGACCCAAAAAAAAAAACCCAGTAAATCCTGGGAGTAATTTAAATCGTACATAGATGTTATGTTTGTACATTACTTGCAGTGATGTGAAAAATAAGAGTTAATGAAGTAAGCGAGATTTACTTTTTCTTTGGGGCTAGGGAGTGTGTTTGAAATGTCAAGGGAGAACCAGGAATTTTGCTTAGGACGGGGAGGGGACATACCAATAAATTCCCACAGGGAGCTAAATAAATACCCTATTTCTCCGACTAGGATATTTTTTGACCCCCCCCCCCCAAAAAAAAATCCCAACTCTCTCCGGACGTGAAGAAAAACCTACCTGTGTGTGGGGGCTTGTCATGCTTGTGTAATTCTCCTCGACCAGCTTATGAGGGGTCCGTCCGTGTTTCCCAAAGGAGGGGATGGGTGGATTGGGGGAGGGGGCTGGCAAGTTCATCTTTGCTTACTATATTACATACAGTTTAATAACTTTGAATAACTGGGGGCGGGGCTGGACTACTTTGACACCTTCCACTGCTTGATCGCTACTGAACGGCCTCTCAGTTCATCGTCGAAAAATAATTGTATAATATTAGGTCCGTGAGAACTGGGGGAGACATGGAGACCACCCCCTCCACCTCCGTCCTGATAATTTTGCCGTTATATACTACCTAGTATAATCAGATCAAAATTATCAAAATTACGGTTATGTCCATCATAAATAAAGTTTGTAGACTTGATTTTTGTTCAGTTGTTCAGTCATTCCCTTACTGTAACTGCACACTATAGATCAGCCATATTACATACTACATGTAATAATACATGTAAGTGTCTTTTTCATACATACGAAAGCTTTCAGTTTTGTATCGTTAATTTTATTGTTTAACTCACTAGATATTCGTTCATGGGGAGAATTGTGTTTTCTTTCAGATGTAGGAGACAAATTAAACTTTTTACTTTTCAATTTAACAAGCTACATTCTTCGCCAATCAAGGAAATTTTCAGGGAATTGAAAGGAAACGTTTAAGGAGGTTCGATCCTGAGCTTTTGAGCAGATTTTGGTCTGGACCTTTATTTCTAAAATTCTGCATCAATTTTAAGTTCTAACATTAAATCTGGATTCTACAATGCAAATTAAACTATATCCAATGAAAAAACCGCGATTTAATTCCATTCAAATAGGATTATGCCAGGAACTATATTTTGTGGCGGAAGGTTTTTTTTAGAAGAAAATGATCAATTTTTCCCTTTTGAAATATATACAGTACTGTTAAGTTTAGACTCCTATTTTTCCATGCTGGTTGCAAACAGAGCTGTTTTTTTCAGTGAAACGTTTTATGCTGGTTCTGAAATATCTATCAAATTATTTCTTATGAATTCTTTCATTATATTGTTACAAATATAGTAAATATATTCTGAAAGTGCGGGAAAAAATTGAGCCAATTTTAACATAAAATGAACACTTTTTTAGTAATATCTAAAAATTTTGATCATAGACCCCCACTTTTGTTTTTCTTTTCTGAATATATAAGATAACTTTGATCAATCTGCATAAATTCAGCAAAAGTTTAAGACTTTAAAATAATTTTCTTGCTTGTTAAATTTTTATTGCCAGAAAAATCATATTTTTTGAGTGCAGAAAGGTTAAATAATTGATTATGCGAAGCAATTTGAAACTTTTTCTTAGTCACAATTTTAATGTGTCTTTTTTTAAATAGACTGATAGTTTATTTTGTCCCATGTTTATTTGGATAAAATTTTGGAGGGAAAACATCGAAGATGTGATTTTTGATTAAGACACAAATTTCAGTGCAGAAAGGTAATATTAAATGTACTGTAGCGCCAAAAGAAGCATATTGACCCCCATTTTTTGTTTTGATTTTTAATTAAGCTATGTGTGTAGAAACTAAAAATATACTTGACAAAAAAGTTTAAGACTTTAAATATCAGGATCCAACCTCGTTAAACTAAAAACTTGTAGACATCAATGTAAATCGCCGAAAACTTTCGACAAAATTGGCCTGCGAGAAAGTGGCCAAGGAGCTGCTGAAAAGCTTATTTATCCGACATAATTTTCAATTACATATAAATATATAAAATGACTCGTATGTATACATTTACACAGAATAACTTTAAAAAAAAAAAAAAAAAGAGTCCGAAAAACGATTCTTGCGAGAAACAAATACTGTAAGTAGGTGAATAATGCAACAATGATACTTTTACGAGCAGGTTTTTCCGTGAGTTGAAAGGGTACCTGTTCTGTTATTCAGTCTATAGAATTTGACTTGTCCCTTTTATAACACGCCATCCTAATGACAAAAATATAAACATCATCCACTATTTTTTAATGACACATTAAACATAGATACATGTACTTGTATTTCGCCATCGTCGGATACCCACGGGTGATCTCGTCTTTTACTCATCACCGTCGGATACCCACGGGTGATCTCGTTTTTTACTCATCACTGGCCAAAAATCGAAGCGATTTATATGGAACTCTTCAAAAAATTATAAATGACCGTCACGTGATCAACAAAGTCATGTGATATCAACAAATATGTTGATATGTAGCCGAGGAAACCCTCTATATAAATTGGGAGTACTTAAGTTCAATACTTATAAATTAAAACTAAAACCGACCTCGCAATGACATATTATGTTTTGAGCGCATTTTAAAGCTTCGGGAAGCCTTAACATAGCTGCGTATAACATCCCCTTGACTGACAAGGATGGCAATACCTGGCAAATTAAGGGATATGGTATGGAGCAAATAACAAAAAATGCAGGCAAAGTAGATGTTAGTGGAATAGCACAAATATTTAATGGAATTACAGACTCTGATATCTACAGACCATATGGAGAGGTTGATTTACTGACTGGATCAAACTGTAGCATTCTTTTACCCACAAGAGTTGACTGTTTTGGGAATCTTCAGCTGATGAAAAATCAATTTGGTTATTGTCTGAGGGGGGTCATTCTCTCATTAACGTATCTGCAATGCCAAACTTTTTTTGCATCAACCATTTGCCAGGAAGTGAATGGAACCTATTGTCAACCAAGATGTGGAAGATGCCGATGTGGACATTGTGTTGTTGGTTCAGGACATTTCACCATTGAAGAGGAGCATGACTTGAACATTATTGAGACTGAATTAAAGCATGATGATGAAAACAAATGTTGGACCATGAATTATCCATGGAAACGTAACCCTTCAGAAATCCTAAATAACTTAGAAGCTGTTATAGGACGTTAACGGTCAACAGAGCAACGACTGAAAAAACTGGCTATGAACACACTCAGGAATATCAAAAACAGATAGAAGATATGGTGCAGAGAAAAGCTGTTAGGAAATTATCACCTGCGGAAGTTACTTCATACAAAGGAAACGTTCACTATCTTCCACATCATGATATTTTAAAACCAGAATCATTATCCACACCACTTCGAGTTGTGTTCAACTCTTCTGCTTCCTACATGGGTCATGTTATCAACGACTACTGGGCTAAAGGACCATAGGTTTTAAATGACCTTCTTCCATCTTGTTGAAGTTTCGTGAAAATCGAATTGGTCTCGTTGGTGACATCTCCAAAATGTATAACTCTATTCGTCTTTCCATAGAAGATCAGCATACACATATTTCTACGGAGAATTTTTGAATTTAACAAACCATGTGCTGACAAGTGTTCCTTTTGGAGATCGACCCAGCGGTGCTATCGCCACCATAGCTCTTAATAAAACAGCTGAAATGCTAGAGGATGTGTACCCACAGGCTGCTAGTGTTATAAAAAAAAACACCTATGACATAGCATCAGATTCCACATTAGAAAATGTACTGCAGTTAGCTAAGGATATCAATCAGGTGTTTTACTTTGGTGGCTTTCACATAAAGCATTGGATTATATCAGGAGACCATCATGGGGAAATTGATGAAATCAACATAATTAATACAGAATCAGAAAAGGTGTTAGGACTAGTTTGGAAACCTATTGATGATGTATTTACTTTTAGAGTGCGATTGCATTTCTCAAGGAAAACAATGTGCAAAAACCCTGAGGGGAAATCAACCAATAATTTGGAGGAAATCCCAGAGATTTTGACAAGAAGAATGTACTCAGCCAATTGCAGGAGTGTATGACACTTTAGGACTCATTGTTCCTTACATTCTAAGTGCAAAATCTCTCATAAGAAATTTATGCTAAGGAAACGTAAAGTAATCAGCGGACTCTCCCTGGGAAAATGGTTGCAGCGAATCGCTCATTCGTTCAACAAAACTTTCTCTTGAGACTGCCATTGGATCGGCAATTATGACATTTTCGGAGTTACAAATTGTTCTTTTTGAAGTTTCTAATCCCATTGGTACTAAGAATTGTGACCCACAGAAGGTACATTTCTTCGTTCGAACGATCTATTGTTAGGTAGGGCAAGCACCACAGTTCCTGTAGGAGACTGGGTTGATTGCAAGGACCCCAGAATAAGATGGAAATTTGTTCAGCGTGTGGTGGATATATTTTGGAAAAGATGGACACGAGATTTCTTTCATACCCTTATCATTAGACAGAGGTGGCATCATGAAAAGAGAAACATTCAAAATGGTGACATTGTACTTGTTCAAGATTCAAATAACGTGCCTGGTCAGTAGAAACTGGCACAAGTTTCAGAAGCAATCCCAGAAGTGATGGTAAAGTTCGAAATATGAAACTGAGATACGAAAATCTAAACCAAGATCCTACTTATCGTGGTTGCTGTCCGAGACTAAAGAACTACTATTTATTTGTAATAAATACTTATTAATTTTACAAGTTGAAACAATAAATGTTACTACATGACAGTTTGGTATCTATGTGAATTTCTGAGTGCAACAACTTTATATGCGAATCCCGATCTAGATAAAGAAACAATGATAATAAAAGATCTTTTCGATATTCGATATCATATACCGATATATTCTTTAGAGTTAGGGGTTAAAATTGGTTGTCAGAAAAAAGTTATATATTTATATTAATTTTATAACTATATATTACCTATATATTCAACTTGTTTATGATGAAACTTCCACCCTGTTCCGTGTCACTTGACTAACCCAGTTTTAATTAATTTGACAAATTATCACTTTAATTTTGTCTTGATAATATTATGTGAAACGGAAATATTTAGGTGTGTAAGAAAACTATTATCCGTATTATCACTCAGATGCATTTGAACTGATGTAATATGTCAATGTACGACGGTGAAACCATGAGGGCGAGTGCAGTTCATTTTTTTACAACTCTACACACCTTCTCAAATGTCGTTTTACATTCTGCTTATGACGTCAGTATATTCCTTTAACGTGATTTTACTGCATATCTTACATGAAAGTTCAGCTTTAAAAAAGAAATCGGAATAGAAATAAATACTTTCTAACGATGCATACTCCCCATGCATCGTTAGAGATTATTAACTTCTCGGATTTCTCCGACAAAATATCCATGAGGTTGAATGGCACAAATATGACGTCAAATGCAAAATCATGTTTACTGAGATCGCAAACGATAGTTTTGTGGGCATATTTGGCATGGAAATTACATTAAATCATTGTTTGTATTTTTTTTTCAAGTATGTTGTTACTATGGTTAAGTCATGTTGCAAAGGATTATTGGGAGTTTAGAATCATTTCACATGAACTGATAAAAATTTCTTTGAACAATATGCATATTCCAGCCTGATTTTCCCTCGTTCGTACACGTCTATGAAGCTCGCTTCGCTTTGCGCCGCTCGCTGCGCTCGGTATAATCGTTACTCCAAACACTGCATAAGAGAATGTAAATATATGAGTCGGTTAGGGTGTGTGTGAAGTACTATCTTCTATACAGCATACATACAACAAAGGAGGCATGATACTCCAAAATCGGAAATTAATACACTTTTTTATAATGCCTACCTTAAATTTCATTTTCACTGGCAGGTCAATAGACATCCTCTGGAAATACTTCTCGACCGTATGATTCCTATGGAGAATAACATCACTATTTCCATCGACGTCCCTGCTAAGTACTTTGTGCACATTACTATCATGTGGTACATAAGCCACAATCAAGGCAGCATCTCCATATAGCATATACGAGTAATGAAAGCACTGGATAACATGAGTCCATGGCACTTCTTTACTCAACAAATAAAAACTTTGTACAAAATGGGCATTTGGTGGGTTAATTGCACCCCGTATAAATATTCTAGGCATAAGAGCTGTGTTTGATGAAGACATAACAATTGAACTCTTCGGATAAAACCCTTGAAAAATGAAAAAAAAAATTCAGACTCATTATGCATGTGTCAGCATCCTCGAGCATTCAGTCATGCCGTTATACAGAAGTTAATTCGATAATGGTTACATTTACAAAAAAATAATTATAATTACATTTACAGTAGATAAGCCAGTGATATTACGTTTTTTTAATTGAGTTAATAAAACATACAGATCTTTATATTTTTCGCAGTACTATTTATACTGTAGGATATTTTACTTGTTGAAATTAAAACGTGAATATGTATTCATCCATTTTTAATTGTGTCGAGTTTGGAAATAATCAAATCTGATAACACCTCTGATGTTTGGAGGTCCGTCTTTGCTCTGCTCATATTTTGTATTGTTAAATGGACTTTTGATCGTGAATATTGTTCGTTATCTCCATATATTTCAACATCCAAGCAAACGAATTATATAACAATAACTAAACAATATCATTGAACTGAGAAGCATCGATGAATTGACAGAGAAAAAAATTTGTGATTTATTTTAGCCAAAACTAATAAAACCCAGAGGTTAAGAAATAAAAAAAAAATATAAATAGAGTATCGTAAATGATTATTGTTTGAAATGGACTTTTGATCTTGAATACTGTTCGTTATCTTCATATATTTCATAAGGACAACAAAATAATCATGGACTTTTTCCAATAAAATAAATATAAAACAACTAACAATATGTAAAATATATTGTGTTAGCAATGTCTTCATTCAAAATTAATTCCCCAAAATATAAATATTCAAAAATATATGTTTTTTAACAAATATATTCTGAATTAAAAATGTTGTTAACCTTTAAAAGAGGTGAAATTCTTCGCGTCTCCAGCTTTTATCCTGGTCCATGGCATGTTTGTCGGAATATCAAAGTTTGCAAAATGATACCATGAAAGACAGTCTGTTAGAGTTATTCTGTTCCGACACACAGCAATTTTTTCATATTCTGCAGTGTAAACTTCCCATCCACATAAATCTTCCTCAAAGTCACAATCAACTAATGAAAAGAATTCTCTATTTACTTTTAGCTGTTAAATGTTAAAAATGTTAAAAAGTTCACTGGGAAATGAACTTGGTTGGTAACGTGATCAAATCTTGTGAAGCCCGAAGGGCTTCTCAGAAGATTTGATCACGTACCAACCAAGTTCATTTCCCAGTGAACTTTTTAACATTGTTGTTTATTACTTTTATTTACATTTGAGACGAATATTCTGAATAGAACTGCATTTATTACATGAACGGCCCGCCTTATTGCTATGTTGTGACGCGCAATGACCTAGAAGCTGTTGGGTCTTGAGAGTTCGCCTCGCTCCAACATTTGAATATTTACATTGATGTTCAACAGTCAAGTTCAGGAAATATCTGTTCAATGAAAAAATAATGATCGCTACTGGGAATAATCTTACTATTATTGTATGAGTTCTTTATATATGAAGTCAAAAGCGGTGCTATCGTCTTCAGTTTACATATCTTCAAAGGAATTTCGGGTTAAACAGGTAAGCGTGATTTTAGGCTAATTAGAAACATTCTTCACACCGAAGAAAGATCTAATGATCATTTGTTGAACGAAAAAAATATATATGTTTGAATAATTTTATTTTTTTTATCGCTTTAACGGCTTTGAAGTTCCGAAACCAGTGTCACTGTACAGAAATATGATATCGTCTCGCTGTGTGATTCGGTCACGCCATGAACTCTGACCCACTAATAAGTTCATACAGAATTGAACATATTTTCTCTTCAATAGGTTCATCTAAGAAAAATATTTGCAAATGTAAATAAACAGAATTGAACATATTTTCTCTACAATAGGTTCATCTAAGAAAAATATGCAAATTAAATATTGTTGTTTGAAATCCTTAACAATCCAAAGATACCCGAGTTTGAAATTTTTTGCGATCAGACAGACACACGCACTTACGAGAAAATAAAGCTATGTCTAGTTTTAAAAGCATTACAGTAACTTTGTGCATTTAAAAGATATTTGATATTCTTTTTACCTCCGTCGGTAGAGCGCTCGCTCCTTGATGGGAGGTCGTGAGTTCGAATCTCGGCCAACAACTGGCCTAAGTCGATAAAAAAAAATGGGTAGCAACTGTTCCTGCGCCATGCGCTCGGCACTTTGAAGTAAAAGTTGAGGGTCCTTCGGATGAGTCCTTAAAACCGAGGCCCCGTCACGGCAGCATTGGTACGATAAAGATCCCTCACTGCTTAATGACCCTGAGTGCCGAGTAAAGGACAAAATTTGAAGCCCTTCACCAGTATATGGTGACGTCTCTATATGAGTGAAAAAATCTCGAATGGGACGTTAAACAGCATATAATCAATTAATCAATCTTCTTTTCACACCTTTGACATTTGGAATGAGAGGGACATTCCATGAAATTTGAACAATTTTGATTAAGAAGGAGTAATAAACTTTTCTTATAATTGTTTTACTTTGTGGTACATTTCATTTATTCCTTTTTTTCGTATTTCGTAGAACCTGTTTCGTAATGGATGCTTACTCCTCCTTGGCGTCAAATCCCAATTCTGGTCTTTAAGAGGTCCATGTTTGTTCTGCTCCCGATTTGTATTGTTTGATTGGAGTTTTGAGCTTGAATACTGTTCATTATCATCATATATTGTATACGCATAAAACAGTTGAGACGTGTATTACAGTACACTGTCAATTCCCGAAAGGCATTTGAAATTAAATTGTTTACAATGATCATAAGAAAGTAAATGAAATACTTACTAAAATATAATTTGATATATTTATAATTATAGAAAGATGTATATGAGACACAGCTTATATTAGTGCATACCTGGATTAGCCTCTATTCCATATAGCCTTAAATTGTGAAGCAAAACAAGCAATGTCAATGCTTTCAAGTTTCTTATTCTGTCCTCTATTCCACTAGATAGAGATTTTCTTTTGTAAGTCTGTGTCATGGAGACCTATATCAAATAAAAACTGTTCTTTTGATGTCTATATTACATGATCATATCAGCCTGATCCTCCTTGTGGTGGTATAAAATAAAGAAGAAATGTAACTGCTCTCCCTTTAAAATCATCTGAATGTTCAAGGGCAACTAAGATCAAAACGCTAATTCAGAGAAATCGTGTCCCCTGCTAAAGGAAAAAAAGGAGGGCTGAAGATGTGAAAAAATGCAGAGGGAGAAAGAAAAAAAAGGTCAACTTTGACCTTTAAGCGTTTGGCCATAACGCATCTTTTTCAGGTTTAAGAAATTAATGACCTTTAGCTTCATTGAAAAATCTTACAAAGAACTAAAGCTATCTGAAAACTATGTATGCAATATATAATTTTTTATGATTATGATATTTTGACCTTAAACTCAATAGTCTTTTAAAAATAATATTGAGTAAAGGTATAAAATTTCATTACTAAACCTCAAAGAGAAATAGAGTAATAACCAGGAAAATATTTTATGCAATATATACATTTTTACCCAGTTCTTTGGACATATTACTCAAAAGGGGTCTTTGATTAATCATGGAAAAGTGTCATCTGAAACCACATTTTTCACATTTTATGAATTTCGACCTTTGACCTTTTGACTCAATAGGAGTCCTCTGTGAGTCACTTAGAGTTATGGTGTATATTTGCATTGAAAACGCCCTGAGAGAACTTAATTTATCTCAGAACCCATTTTCGCAACACAGGAATTTCAGGCTTGATCTTTGAGCTTTTGATCTCAAAATAAATAGGGGTCTTTTTTAGGCGAAAGGGAGTTGTGATAAATTATTCTGAGATCAATCACAGTTCCTTATCCTCTCCTTTAAATAGCCATTCTCTGTAAGCATTTAAAACTCTTATATAGGGAGTGTGGCACGTTAGGTTTTAGAATTTTATGAAACTTGGCACACATTCCTATATTGATGTATGAAACTAAAATTCATAATAAAATGGTTGTTATGGTCAATGGTTACCATGGCAACCAACATACATTTTTCATGGCCTAAACAATGCTAAATTCTGATGAAAAATGACCATTTTTGACAAATTAAGTCTTTAATACAACAAGTTATTTACATGACTTCATCTTTTTGCCAAAATACATCATTTTTGTAGTTCTTTAGATAATTTCTAGCATTTGAGTAACTTGACCTAATAGAAAAAATATCGCCCGTTTTTAGGCAGGATTTTTCTGGGAAAAAATTGTAGATTTTAGGCTCTTTTGAAAAGCCTGATATAATATTTTGCGGACATTTGGGAAAAAATAACTACATTGGTTTGAAAGTCCATATACAGTTCTAATAAAAACTGCAGAGAAACACTTGGTATTCATATTTTGTTTTCATGTTACCATGGTTACAAATTTAAGCTTTTTTTAAAGAATTCCAGACAAGGGCAATAGTTACCTACAATCAGTTTCCATATAAATACCTAAGTATTTTAAAATGGATTAAAACCAAATTTAGTTATGTACATAATAGCGAAAACAAAGAGAAAAATCAATTTTCATGACAAAAGGTCAAAGGTCAAGGTCAAAATAGCTCGATTTAGGTGGAAATTTAAGGAAACTAAGCACATTTTTTTCTGTGTCCACTCCTAACTAATACTTTTGTTTTAAACAGCATGAATAAACAAAATTACATTTCTGGTGGACAATAACTACATGTGGCATCACATGAATTGGTAAATACGGACAGAAGGTCAAAGTTCAAGGTCACAATGGTGTATGAAAATTGCCTTGTTGTCCCCCGCTTTCACTGAAAGTGGAGGATATTGATTTGGGTCTGTCTGACCGTCCATCAGTCTGTCTTACTGTAACACTTTTGTTTCGGCCCGATGTCTCGAGAAGCCTTTGAGCCTTTGCAATGAAATTTTGCATAAAAAATCCCTGTGGCCTAGGGAAGACTTCCATTGATTTTAAGGTCAAAGGTCAAGGTCATGAATACATAAATTCTGTTTAAACTCTTTATTTCTGTGCGATATCTCGAGAATCCTTCAAGCTTTTGCATCGAAATTTTAAAGCACAACTTCCTATGAACTAAAATAGACCCCTATTGATTTCGAGGTCAAAAGGTCAAAGGTCAATGTCTAAAATTTATACATTCTGTTTGTGTGTAAAACTTTCATTTCCGAGTGATATCTCAAAAAGATTTTAATCTTTTGCAATGAAATTTTATATCATAACTCCCTATGGTCCCGCCCGCTCCTCTTAAAGTGTCCCGTCCCCCCAGCCCAACCACCCTCCGACCACCACACTCTAGATCCGTACATGCTCTTCTTTTTTCTTTAAGCAGGGGACACAGATTCCGTGAATTAGCTTGTTAATAAAGCATTTATACTTGGATATTGTGAAAGCGTATCCTGTTTATACACAATTTATTTTACTGAAACTGCATGGTAAATAAATTACATGCATAATGTGAAAATGCTATGAGAATGTTTTTTTAAGGTCATTTATTGATACAAATGTAGCCAAGTCAAATTATTGAAAGCCTATACACTTACCATATTGAGTGACTTGTATGTAGAGAATTATGCTACATGCATGTAAAAACACTCTTTTGTTGTTTTTGTAGACTAAGTCCTTGTTCTAAAATGTACATTTTTGACTGTATTCAACAGCCCGCACTTTTTCAGTGACAATCAAATTATATTTTCCTGTGACTTTTTTCAGAGAAGTTGACAGAAAAAGCCTAAATCCATTTTACTTTGCAATATTATTCTTAAAAACTTGAAAATTTAGAGACATTGATGATAAATATTTCAACCCAAATATGCATTTATTTACAAATAATAGATCTGCTATTTCCCAAAATTTAATCAATAATTATCTGTTGAAAAAATCTGCTGGACCTGTACGGATAATCTGTTTTTGTGCTTTCTTGAATTTATATTGGTTGCTAAATTTGAGTTGGTTGGTAAGCTTGATGGAATCGTACACCTTATGGTGTGTAATGTAAACATAATTTCTAAAGTTTAGTCCTTGAAAATGTTTAAAATAAATAATCTGCCACTGCCTTCTTCCTACAGTTTTCATTTTTTTAAAAAAATGAATATAGTAAAGTAACAAATGACCAGGACTTATTCAACTCCTTTCCAGGAACCATGTAAAAGCACTTACCCACGTCAATTGGTAAGAGGCATTTGTATAAAAAAAAAAAAAAAAAAAAAAAAAACATGGATACCTTGTAAAACGTTAAGAAGCGTTATTTATAAATATTAAAGGAAGTGATTCATTCATAAGTGATTAACCCTTCCCGCCCCTATTTCCTAGGTATAGATTTATTTTTTGTTTAATTTTAGATTTTTTCTTTTGATAGAAAGGGGGGGGGGTGTCAGAAATTTATTTATGTTTTCATTATTAATAAAATACAGCTAGACTGATTTAATATTAATTGTACTGCTATAAGGTTCAATCTAAATGTATCTTAGTCTAGAGATATTATAAACCGATAACTTTAAATATGATTCAGACAATTTGTATTTCTATGCCCCCCTCCCCCCCCCCCCCCCCAAAAAAAAAAGCATAATTTTGACTGGTCGATAGGAATCAACAAAACATTTTTATTATTGGCCTTAACAATTTTTTTTATTGGGTAAAGACCTTTCCCTTAAAGAAAATTCTTGCTTCAGCAACATTATCAACTTCATTCAATATAAACTTGATACACCTGTACTTTGTTGTTGCCAAGCCTATTTTTTGTCTGACTTTCAACTTCCAGTTTTGTACGATCATGTAAATGTAGCTAGACTTTAATTATTTAGGTAAAATCAAAAGCCTACTTTTCTAACATTATAAATCAGTTTTGTTTTTTCCACATTCGTTTTTAAAAAGAAACACTGTGGCTTTCCTGGTTGTTATTCATTGTAATATATCACGTACTCTGACTGAGACACTGTACCTCTTCTTACAACCAATTCAATATAATTCTGATATCTTAAGTTTATTTTTTTATCCCCATTTTGAAACTCCTAAGACCTTGAGGCTTAGGCTTCAATATCATGAATGTGCACAGAGCTGTTTTCTTGTACCATGTGGTCTAAGACTTGCACATTTCCCTATTGTTCACACATAAAAATTACTCTTTTGCATCCAGGAAATAAACAAAGAGGTTAAAATTTGTATGCACATTAAATAAACAGAAAAAAATTTGATTTTACTTGAAATCCAGGATATATGTTGACAATGTAAACGACTTCCAGTCAGTTTTGTCCAATGATTTTTTTATCTCTCACACTAAAGAGCTCACAATTATCAAAGGGAGATAATTCAATTTTTAAATGAATGCCTGCTATTTTAATCATAGTTTCTCATATTTCTAGACTGAATACCAACAATGTTTTTAAATGACTTTTAAAATCAGATGTCATACTTTTTATTTCTGTGAGTAACATGAATTGAAGTAGCCGCATTTCATTGAATAGCATTCCCAAAAATTGCATTTATTCAGAAAAAATCAACTTTAGACACAGTTTCCATGGTAACTACTCAACATTCATATGATCTAACAATATTTTTTGGAGTAGTTTATGAGGTGGTAAATTCTAGTCAAATTTGAAAAAAAATCTGTGACTATGCGTGCCACAAAAGTTAAAGTGGTTACAGAGAATGGCTATTAAATTGCAAAGTCTCAAAGGCATTTTAAGATATAGTACGGAAAAGAAAGTGTAACATACAGATTGTATGAATATCTGACCTTTGTCTTCGACTTTCTAACCTGAAAATCAATAATGGTCCTTTTTAAACTACGGGGAATTGTAATAATAAATTTTACTGAAAACTCAAAGAAAACTAAAATTATCAGATGGAAACTGTCATTTGAAATAAATGAGTTTCTTGCATTTTCCTTTGACCCTTGAGGTCAAAATCAATAGTGGTCCTTTTCTAGGACATAAAGCAGTGTGATATTAGAATTCATTTCAAAATGTCAAAAGGACTTTTTAAGAGATAAAAGTGTTACACACAGACAGAATATCTGATTATTTTACTATGACCTTTCACCTTTGCACCTCAAAATCAATAGGGGTGTTTTTTTAAGGCCATAAGGATATTTAATCACATATATGGAGATAACGAACAGTATTCAAGCTCAAAAGTCCATTAAACAATACAAATTTTGGAGCAGAGCAAACACGGACCTCTAAAACGTCAGAGGTGGGATCAGGTGCCATGGAGGAGTGAGCATCCCCTGCCGACCGGTCATTCCCGCCGTGTGCTCCTTGCCACGATCGGAAAATAACGGAAAATCCGTCGACAATTCAGTGTGTGAGTAATGGCCTAACGATTAGTTTGAAAAACGTCAGTCAGCATTTGACTTAATTATAAATTTTATTTGCAAACAAGGTCATTGTATCAACCATAGAATTTACGAAATGACGACTTTAAACGAGACTGCTAATATTCTTGTTTCATCAACTTGTTTGCCAATAACTTATCTTTTTAGAAATTGTTCATACGTAGAGCATGCTCTTAAGTATCGATTCAACTGAGAGATATAAACCCCGTATGCAGGTGATGAAGGTATATTGCTGCATAAGTAAGGGAAGTTGACGATTGTAAAAGTTAAAGTCATCACGTTTATCATAAAGCTTGGTTGTTAGATTACCATTAACGTCTTTTTCTAGTAAAATATTCAAATATGAAACAGATGTGTCTGACTCTCTGGTGTCTTTTATTCATATCTAATCTCAATGTCGATTTGAAGGCCACTGCAAGTGTTTTCTTCTTTTCAATTATAAGATTTTGAACAAATTCTGTTTCATATGAATACAAAAATAGTTCTGCTAATAACGGGGCGCAATTGGTACCCATGGAAATTCCAATAGATTGTTGGAAGACATGGTCTCCAAATTACATAAATATTGTCAATCAGAAACTTAAGCATCTTTTTAATATCAACTTCAAAGTGCATGTGTGTACATTCAGAATGTTTTTTAACAAAAACATTTTGCAAATGACGAATGACAGGCAAATAAATTTACGAGTTCCATTTTTATTGAAAAAGCAGCTGTCAATGATATCAAAAAGCCTGGATTTTAATTTATCGTGGGGAATGGTTGTATATAAAGTTGAAAAGTCGAAAGTTTTTATGTTGCTGATTTTGGTAAAATTTTGTGATATCAAATTTTCCAGATGTTCCTTGGAATTTTTAAGTATCCACATCTGATTTACACCACTTCTCGAATACATTGTTGCATTAAAATTTCATTTCATACTCTCGGTGTCTTTTTAAGATTTCGTCCGGAAACTAAAGTGTTTCAAACAGACATAATGACAGACAGACGGTCGGACGGACGAGCAGACTCCCAAACATATCCCCACTTTCATCAGTGGAATTGGGAGACAAAGACAGTGTGATTATTTTGTACGATGTTTGACATACATATACATGGTATACGTACATCTTAGTTAAAGCAATGCAATATTTTTCAAAAGAAATCGGGTCCAATAAACGGGCAATCGAAATTTTTACATTCGTCAATATTTTATACTACAGAACTAACATTATGTAGTAAAATAGCGCAGTGTCTAGGACGAAAAATAGGGTAACGCGCTGTTTCCATTATGTTAATAAATAAATATGTTTCAAAATCACAGGGATAAAATCACTTCGCGTGAGTTCGTTATGAACATGTTTTCTATAACAGTGTTTTACTGTATTATTATCAGAACCTGCAATCTTTGTTTTTGAATTGCCACCAATCCCTGTAAATGACAAGAAACTGGAATGATCAAGGGTTGCCCTCCCCTTCCCCCATCCCCCAAAAAGTCATATTCAGACACAACCTATATATATCAGGTAAAATATGTAATATGGCGTATTTTAAACTTAAGGGTAAATCTGAACAGAATAAATTGTATACGGCAAGGCATATTAATGATTCGGGTTGTTGTTGATATACAAATGGGAAGCAGAGCGGGTCTTACTAAATGATTGTTATATTCTAATGGTAATGTCAATGCTATAATTTTCTGAAGGTCTTTAATATATCAAGGTATCTGAAATCTAATGCATTCGCAATCTTTTTAACCAATTATTTAGAAATTGAATCTACTCCGTCAAATAAAATAATAATATATAAAATAACTTTACCGTTATGGGATAGGAACACGAACGCATGTCAGTAAATTAAAATGTGTATTTTAATAAGAAGATGTCTTAAAAAAGAAATATTCAAATTTTAGCTGACACATCTGTGAATATGGTTTACATTGAGTCAAATGCTGACTGACGTTTTTCATACTAAATGTTAGGCCATTATTTGAACACTGAATTGTCGACGGATTTTCCCGTTATTTCCCGATCATGAAAAGGAGCACACGGCGGGTGTGACCGGTCGGCAGGGGATGTTCACTCCTCCATGGCACCTTATCCCACCTCTGATGTTTTGGAGGACCGTGTTTTCTCTGCTCCTATTTTGTAATATTGATTGGACTTTTGAGCTTGAATACTGTTCGTAATCTCCATATATTTCATAGCAGAATTAGTTACTTTGACTGGAAGCAGAATTTATCATGTATGTTATAAAATGCCTATCTTAATCTCTGACACCAAAACACATTTAGTTATATTAGTACGCTTCAACAATATATGTCCAAGCTGTCTAACTATAACCTTGTATCATCGCCTGTCTCAGACCAATAGTATGCTAGTAAATTAGTTCAATTGAAAGTGGATTAATTGTATTCAAAAATTACATAATCCAAATTCAACATAAGTTAAAGATGATTTGAATTTAAAGAAAATCAAGCCAACGTGATTTTTTGAAAATCTGCAAATATAGTTAATGCGTAAGAAAAAAAAAGTAAATTGGAATAAAGAAAGTTTGATTTTCCCTGAGGATTAAAAAAATATTACCTCCATTTTAATATCATTCCTTAGAAGAACAATTTGAAAGTGATTCCTCTTCATAAGTATATAACTTTGATGTTGTTCTAATGAATTTCCTCTGCAAAGTATGATAAAAACCTCATCTTGGTTTTACAATTAAAGTCTACACCCTTTTTATGAATAGTTTTAATCTTTTTTTTTAATTTTATTTATCGATTATAAATGATTAAGTTGATTGATTAAAGTAACGAAACCATCGCCTAGAGGTTAAACAATCGTTTTTTTTTAATCTCTGATAATTATCTCATGTTACACAAAGCATTATTAAAAATAATATATTAGAGAAATCGCGCATTCGGTCAGTGAAAATAGACCACAATAAAGAGAGATGATATTCATGGGATTCTATGCCTTAACTTTTTTTCTGGTATAAAAAATGAGGAATTAATAAGTGTATTTCTCCATGACCAAAAGAAGTGAAAGTTCACCTTTAGATCTGTCAACTACACTGTAACACTGCGGGACCTGGAGACCTGTCCTACAGATGTAGAGGAGACCGTACAAAACGAGGTCCCTTGTTGCAGCAGGTGTTGGCATGAAAAAAAGAGAGCCCTCACTGCTCAAAATCGTAAGTCCTCTACCGGCAACTGTTGGAGTCTCAACACGAGTAAAAAATTCTCGAAGGGGCGTTAAACAAACAAACAATCGTTGTAAGCAGAACTAACATAGACATTATATGTAGCTGACATCCGACCTTCAAATATCGATACAGGAGTAACCTTAAAAATTAAAGGTGACTTAAAAAAATCTAGAGTATATATTGAAATAATTTAATTCTGGTTGTATTCTAGCCTCTGGTTGGTTAATATCTAAAAAGGAACACAGAATAAATCTGTATAACCTGGTTTGGTATGGGGACACACCCCCCTGACAACCAGCTGCCGGAACTACTTTTCTGGTTGTCTACTGAATGTGTTTACTTAAAGAAAATCAAATTAAAATCTAAAATCCTCCCCAAAATAAAATGTTTTTGTGTTCATTTGTTTGTACTATTAATTAAATTTAAAAAATATTTATGATAAACATGGGAGTATTTTTTGGGGAGTGATTATTCATGTCGTCTGCTAATGTAAACAAACAGAATGGAAGCAGATTTTAACTTGGGATACAATTTTGATCAACACCTGTGCAATCCAAATGACCCTCTACCAGAAAATGATTTAGAGATTCTTGAATCCCTGTTTATTGAGGAAATGGAAGTTGAAGAGGTAACAGAGGTTGTATTGCAAGATGCATGTGCATCAGTGTCTACCCAGGATGCAGAAAAAGAAATGCAGGGTGCATTTGCAAAAGAGAAGGCAGAAAATTTCTGCGCTCCACAACTTTCAGGAAAAAGGAGGTTCAAAACTGTTTCTGACAGTGAACTTCAGGAATTGAAGGAGAGGAGGCATTCATTATCTACCCTAAAAGCTACAAAGTGGGGAGTGAAGACTTTTCAAGGTAGAATTTGTACTAAACTAATTTAAAAAAAATAATTCCAAAAATAAAAAAAAAATCAACACAAAATTAAAAAAATAATTTTTAAAAATCTGTAATAAAAAAATCAACAAACAATAAATGATAGACCCCAATCAGGAATTGCACCTGAATCCCTCATACATAAGTATGAGTGCTTTACTAATTAAGCTATTAGGGTATTCAGAACAGATGATCATTATTGATTGTTGATTTTCATTCCCCTAAAATGTTTTCCCTAAACCACTTTTCTTTTTAACAGAATGGTCTCTGGAAACCTATGGGGTAATGATGGATTTTGAAAATATTAATCCTGAGGAACTAGCATTAAAACTTGGCAAATTCTATGCTGAGGCAACCCCAAAACCTGACCCAAAACGCTCTGAAAGAATGAAGGAACAAGCTACAGAATACCACAAAAATTCCTTCAAGTCTATTCGATCTGCCCTAAATCGACACATTCAAAACATAGGCAGAGATTTCGATATTGTTCATGACCGCCAATTTAAAATTTGTAATAGTATTTTGGATGGAAAATTGAAAAAAAATGTTCAAGAGGGTTTGGCTCGACCTACAAAGCATAAAGAAGTAATTCCAGAAGCTGACCTAGGAAGAATTTCAACTTACCTCTATGAATCTCTGAATCCTGTGTCTTTGCGTTTCCGAATTTGGTTTATCTTATCCATGCAGTTTGTTAGTCGTGGTCTTGAGTTCCATGAACAGTTGAAAATAAATTGGTTCGTCTTCTCCACTGATGAGAATTAATTGTTGCACGACTCTAATGGGGGTAATTACACTTATTGAAGATAATCACTGTTTATAAAGAAATAATTTGTGAAATATGTGGAAATAACGAAGAGTTTTCGAGCTCAAAAGTCCATTAAACATTACAAAATAGGAGCAGAGCAAACACGGACCTCTAAGACATCAGAGATGGGATCAGGTGCCATGGAGGAGTGAGCATCCCCTGCCGACCGATCACAACAGCTGTGTGCTCCTTGCCATTATCGGGAAATAACGGAAAAATCCGTCGACAATTCAGTGTGTGAGTAATGGCCTAACGATTAGTTTGAAAAACGTCAGCATTGACAATGACAAATTGTATTTGCTGACAAAGTCATTGTATCGACCATGGAGCTTACGAAATGATGACTTTAAACAAGACTGCTGATATTCTTGTTTCATCAACTTGTTTGTCAATAACTTACCTCGTTTTAGAAATTGTTCATACGTAGAGCATCCTCTGGCGTATCGAATCAACTGAGAGATATAAACCCCGTATGCAGGTGATGAAGGTATATTGCTGCTTAAGTAAGGGAAGTTGACGATTGAAAAGTTAAAGTCATTATGTTTATCATAAAGCTTTGGTGATATATTACCATTCAGGTCTTTTACTAATAAAATATCCAAATATGAAACAAATGTATCAGACTCTGTGGTATCTTTTATCTCAAGTTCACCGGGATATATCGTGTCGACATAAGAATGGAAATAACCATAGTTAATTGACAATACGTCGTCGATATATCTAAATGTCGAGTTGAAGGCTACGGCAAGTGTTTTCTTCTTTTCAATTATAAGACTTTGAACAAATTTTGCTTCATATGAATACAAAAATAGGTCTGCTAATAACGGGGCGCAATTGGTACCCATGGAAATTCCAATAGATTATTGAAAGACCTGGTCTCCAAAAACCACATAGATACTGTCAATCAGAGACTTGAGCATCTTTTTAATGTCAACTTCAGAGTACTTGTGTGTACAATCAGATTGTTTTTAACAAACGAATTTTGCAAATGACCAAAGACAAGGTAAGTAAATTTACGGGTTCCATTTTTATTGAAAAAGCAGATGTCAACGATGTCAGAAAATCTGGACTTTAATTTATCGTAGGGAATAATTGTATATAAAGTTGAAAAGTCTTAAGTTTTTGTGCTGTTGATTTTGGTAAAATTTTGTTTTTTAGAATCTACATGTGATTGACCCCACATCTCGAATATATTGTTGAAAAGTATTCATGAAGTTTCTCCTTCACTACTGTTAATATCTTAGTGAGGAGTAAAGAAAGAGGCTTGGTAGAACATTTACTGGAACCCGCTATATATCTTTGTTTGTAAGGATTTGTATGAAGTTTCGGAATCCAATATAGATATGTTAATTCAAATTCATTTTGGTTGTTGGGAATATTAAAAATATTCAAAACTGACATATGATTTTGAAGAATATCCTCCTTAGACAGGGAGCTATGGATATAAGTTGGATTTCTACTTGTAGAATTAAATCCCAGTTCCTCTAAATACAATTTATATAATGAGCCTTACAAACAAAGACTATGTTCTTACCTGCTTTTCAGCAGGGACCAGTACGTACTGATCGTATAATCTATCTAATTCTTTTTACACTTCTGAATTATTGAATACAGAAGGATAGATGGTTTTCATACTGCCCCTATATCGTTTAATGCGAGATTTCAACATATATCTGGTACATTTAATCCATTCTGACAAAGTGTCAAGTTCTTCTATTTCATGTCTGACCCAACGTCTGGCGTAATCCTCTACAGAATCCATAATATGTATGAAATTACGACGCCAGTTAAAGGATCGGGGTTCCCTATATTTAGGACCTATTAAAATTAGTGATCTAAGGTCCTAACTATTAACTATATTTACGTCACCAGTAATAACGTGTCCAGCAGGACTATAGTTATAGGGTGAAGAAAACATGAACACGAAGGAAGATTATCTTTCAGATATTCGATATCCAGGCCCCTAAAAAGTTTGGAAGCAATAGTCGATGTATATTTATAGGAAATATAATGTATAGTCTGTAAATTGAAATACGCTGGGATGCAAAACTGGGCCCTATTGTGATTAAGAATATTACTTATATTAACCGCGTCAATTCCTTTGTTGGCATATTGGAGTTTAAGGAAAAAACAGTTTGTTTTAGCTGAATTTTATTCTGTAAAACGTGGCGGTTTTAAAAGCCTATGATTTGCAATATCCATAATCAGAGATGAGAGCCTGAATTCTGGTGTCAAGGAATAAAAAAATTGACTTTCCTTGACCTAACTGTTCCATCTTGGATTGATTGATTTTATGTTGTTTTACGTCCCATTCGAGAATTTTTCACTCATATAGAGACGTCACCATATACCGGCGAAGGGCTTCAAATTTTGACCTTTACTCGGCACTCAGGGCCATTGAGCAGTGGGGGATCTTTATCGTGCCAACGCCTGCCGTGACACGGGGCCTAGGTTTTTAAGGTCTCATCCGAAGGACCCGCAACTTTCACTTCATAGTGCCGAGCGCATGGCGAAGGAACAGTTGCTACCCATTTTTTATCGATTTATGTCAGTCGCGGTCGAGATTCGAACTCACGACCTCCCGATCACGAAGCGAGCGCTCTACCGACTGAGCTACGTGAATGGTACTCCATCTTGGAGAATGTTATAAATTAAACTTCTAGGAAATTATAGAAAAAAATTAAAGTTTTTTTTATCTAAAACATTATTTGATTTCTTCGGCAATAAGAAACAGAATTTACAACTCGGTTACTTTTACAAGATGCATAAGTAATTAATTTTGTCTCTTTCACTCCGAGAAATTTCATGAATACTAACCGCATAAGATGGACAGACAATTTAATAAGAGCTTGAAATGATTTTAAAATAGTATTTTCTTGTGTAAGATAAATTTTACCGATATCATCGATTTTTTCACCTTTGACATTTAGCATCTAGACTGAATAAGCTTGTGAAAATACCATGGGTTTAGCTTTACAGAAAAAAAAAGAAAGTACTTCGACAATTTATCAAATTCTATCATAAGCATTGGATCATTATATTTCCTTATTTATTTTTTATCTTAATCTATCTTTGAAAACCATATTTGAAATTCTAGAACAATTCTGATTTTGTTTAATTATATTATTTAACATGTCTGCAATTAAACTTGGGCATATTTTATAGTCTATATTCACAATTTAAAATTTTAGTTACTGTAAATAATTTAAACATAGCTAAACACCCTTCCATTATCTGTTCAACATATTAATTTTAGTATCTCAAACTCGATAACAGTTGTGTGAAAGATGGAAATAATAACTGGTTCTTGTACAGCTTTTTGTCAGAAAACCATACATTTATCTAAAAAAGAATAGAAGTTCTAAATGTTTAAATCACCTTACCAAATTGAATCATTTTTCTGTTGTCTTTTTCCCTATAAATGTTATATCAGCCCGATATTACCCAAAAAATGCCATAGTAAATTATAGTTTACTATTATTACTCAATTTATCAGACAAAAATGTTGAATGGTGTTTTTCATTTACGACCTTAATAAAAGTTTTTATATTATTTTTTGGTTATTTGTTAAAGATTTTTGGAAGAGATATAAAATGTGACTCGGGAAAGCCAAAAGTCACTTTTTTAAAGTTGTAGGTATAGAACAGTGACAGTGATCGAATTCAGAAACCCATAAAAAAAAAAAACTAGGCGTGAACAGGGCAAAAAACACCTTGTGGACCCATTGAAACATCAGGGATCAGGTGCCTAAAAGAAGTGACACATCCCCTGTCGTCCGGTCACTTCAACCAAGAGCTTTCTGTATTGATACTTGGTATTACGAAGTAATCCATAGTCAAAATTGGAATAAAACAAAGCCCGTAGAGTTAATATGATACATGTCCGTTCATACGATCCAAAAATGGTATTGTAAACAATGTCATTATAACGACGGGAAAAAAAGTGAATTGCATACTTTTAACAAGAAAGTTGAAACCTCAGTAACATCAATTGATTTGTTAGTAACCTGCCTCAGTTTAACTTTGGTGGTACACGGAACAAACTCCTGCGTTCCGAAACAGTTTGGAGACATAAACAAAGGTATGCAGTTGATAGTTGAATTATACTAAAAGTACATAAATTGAGGAGTTGACGATGGAAAACTTGAAGTCGACCCGTTTATTACTATATCGTTAAGTTGACCTCTGATCTATTCAGTGGTTTCAGTTTTTTTAACTTCCCATCCGGAAATTTTTGAATAATTCCTTCTTCAATGTAATAGAAGAATCGATGGACAAATAAAGGAACATAGCTATTTCTCATCAAAATTCCAAAATGATTCCATCAGAGAAACCTTCTCTAAAAAGACAATGAAGATTATTTCGACAAGACACTCGATCATCTTTTAAATATCACCTTTTGAGCATACAGAATCTTAGTAAATTTGTAAATCATCTACAGAATCTGATTATCAATCATATGATTTGAGAATTTTCGAGTTCAATTTTCATCAAAGAAGCGGAGATACGGTTAGCTCAGTCGGTAGAGCGCTCGCTCCGTGATCGGAAGGTCGTGTGTTCGAATCAAGGCCACGACTGAAAAAAAAGTTAACAACTGTTCCTTTGCCAAACTCTCGGTACTTCGAAGTGAAAGTTGCAGGTCCTTGGGATGAGAACTTAGAAACCGTGATCCTGTGTCACAGTAGGCGTTGGTACGATTAAGAACTCTCACTGTTCAATGGCTTTGAATGCCGTAAAAGAACATACAATCAATCAATCACCAACGAAGCACTTGTCTATGTATCAAAAAGTCAGTAATATTTAATTTCTGAAAGAAGATATATGTAAGATATGTTGAAACGTCATACGTTTTGATATTTTAGATTTGGGGTAAATAATTTTTAAGAATCCACGTTAGATTTAGACCATTTCAAGATTCATTGTAACACAATGCACCTTAGGCTTGTATCTGTTCAACATGTGCTATCAGATTGATATTTGAATGGAAAACGATTGGTTGATTAATTGTATGTTATTTTACGTCCCATTTGAGAATTTTTCACTCATATAGAGACGTCACAATATACTGATGAAGGGCTTCAAATTTTGACCTTTACTTGGCACTCAGGGCCATTGAGCAGTGAGGGATCCTTATCGTGCCAACGCCTGCCGTAACACGGGGCCTTGGTTTTAAAGGTCTCATCCGAAGGACCCGCAACTTTTACTTCAAAGTGCCGAGCGCATGGCGAAAGAACAGTTGCAACCCATTTTTTATCGACTTAGGTCAGTCGCAGCCGAGAACCTCCCCGTCACGGAGCAAGCCCTCTACCGACTGAGCTACCGTGAACGGTGAATGGAAAACGAAAATGTGTGGCTGGATCGAGAATCGAACCTGGGACATCTGTAACATTGGTCAGGTGATCTAATCACAGAAGTTCACTGTCCTACAAAGTACTATATGATATGCTAACAATAAAGCTTTCAACTGTGGCATATGTTTACTAAATCATGTCATGAAAGATATTGCGCTGATAGTAAATACAAATATTGAAAAAAACAAAAAAATAACTGAACCATCCAAATTTTCTAATTCTTTATTCAATATTGAATTATATATCAGAATACAGCGATGGCTTCAAACACATACATCGTTAAGTGGTACATATTAAGGAGAACCTACTGGGTCTAACTAATATATGCAAGAAAAAGGGATATGATTCTTATCAATTTCCCAGATATTTGAATACAATCATTTCTCTAGAGCAAATTCTGAATTTTAACAAAGCGGTTTATTATTAAAGAATGTGTTTGTAAAATTACAACATAATTTATACTCTACAAAATATTGTTATTTATATACACAAAGTCTACCTTTTTATTTGATTGTGCTACACGTTATACTCAATCTAGTTAAAAAGATACATACATCAATTAGATTATAGTTGAATGTCATTTTTCATATTTGTTTTAATTTGTTTTCAAATTAGCAACATACATGATATAGATTGCATTGTCCCCATTTTCCACTTTTATTATCAAAAATATACTCCCTTGTACAATATATAATCTTCATGATGTTGAGGTATTAGTCGAACAACATTTTTAAAAGAATCTACATTTTTATTATCATTCTGATAATAACATACGTAACTTTTGGGATTTGTTTGCCAAGAGGTTTTTGTTTCTTTGTTGTTTTTTCACAATGAATTCGAGGAAGAAATTAAAATTTCTAGAAAGTTAAATTGTTTTTAAGTTTCTTAAAATAAAATATTTGGAATTTTTTCGAGAAAGTTGTCCAAGAACCTAAAAAAAGTTTATTTTTCTGAAAAAATCCCAATCCTGCCTTTATTTGGAATCTTTTTAAGTTCCTTTCTTGTCCCTTTTCTGTCATTACTGCAACAAAAAAGAACAATATAAGTAAAAAGATGAAGCAAAGTGAATGATAATGCTACAAAAATCTCTCACTATTAAAAATTTTAAACCTTCAACATTGATCTGCCCGTTATTGTTCCCTTCTTTCAGATAAGTGATTATTATGTTTATGGATATGTGTAGATCCATGTGCAAAATATTTATAAAATCAAAATTGCTGTACATCATACGTATCAAAGTAACATAAATTGTCACTGCACTTAATCGAAAGGGATGGGTAATTGTTCAGTTTGTTTTGATTGATCTAAAACTAGAATCTTTCAGTTTGGTTTTATTGATTACATATACTGGGAATGGAATCTTTGATTTCTTGATTTACTTGATACATATAATAGTTTTGGGATATTTTAGTTTCATTTTATTGATATAGTACATAATTAATGTATAGAAAGAATCAGGTTGATTTTTTTCATTTACAAATTTATAGAAGGATATGAAAATGTAATCAAATATAAATTTCCTAACCATATCTTTTGTTAAGAAGAAAATATACTGTTAACGATGTGTGTACGCGTATGCATAATTTACTCTAAATGTGCGATAGGATATATTTTGCGTACTAGCGCCTTAAATGCATATGTTTCATTCACTTTTGACAAAATGAAATTCGTATCATCGCGGAAATATTTTAAACCAATTGAATTTACTGGTAACAATATTCGCTTTTGCATCTTTCGCGCTGTTTTTTCCCCGCTTATTAAATTATACATTACTTATTGGTTAAAACTAATACTTGCAAAAGTCTTGCTGCAAATACGCTAATTAATTTATTAAATTATACATTACTTATTGGTTAAAACTAATACTTGCAAAAGTCTTGCTGCAAATACGCTAATTAATGATTACGCTAAGCAATTGAAAAAGATTGCGCTATGTTTTGAGTGCGCGAATATATGTAAGTATACAGTAGCCTCCACGTGTAATATGTTTGCTAATTAATTCATTTGATTTACAAAACACGTAAATATTCAAGTTAACAGTATCTATGACTTTTTTTTTATTTTTATAAATTTTTATTTGGAATAGACACGGAGATACGGATATATGTATCACGACAAAATGTGTTAAATGTTAAAAACAACTTCTAAATCAGTTAAAAGGGTCCCTCAAATTTGCAAAACTGTCAAAAATACAGTTTTTATTTGCTTAATATGTGAAAAATACCGTTAAAGATTTTATTCGCCGTTTGAGACGATCAATTTCGTTGGCAAGCATTTTCTTTTCTCTCTGCATATTGTTCTCAAATACCTGAAACAGAAAATTACTTCTGTTAAACATATAGGTTCCTCCAGGTGACAAGATTTGTAACGATATCGTCTTTGTTTGTCATTCCCATTATTACAACTGTATTTTGGAAGAACTTTTTTTTTTAATTCTACATCTAAAAATCTAACGTATACTCAAAATTCACTATCTAAGGATGAAATTCTTCAAAATAACAATTCAGTCTTTAATACTTCAAACATTCCACTCAACAAAAGTGAGTTCGAATAACCCTACCTATTTACCTCTCCTATACGTGAATTCTTTTCATAAAAATCCTTGCAAAAATACATTAAAGAGCCAACAAATGCTCTACTAAGCCCCATTCAATACTTCAAATAAAAATATTTACCGCTGTGAAAACGAAACTTCAGATGTACTGTGCTACAACATGCTCTAGAAGTGGTGTCAATCAAATGTGGGTTCTCAAAAATTTCCAATCAAAAAAATTAAATAACATTTTAAAAAGTTATTCAAATAAAAACGTATGACTTACGACATTATACAACCATTCAAAATATCTTCGAAGACCAGGTCTTCTGACAATCTTATAACAATCTGTTGGAGTTCCGATGGGCACTAATTGTGCGTCATACCAATTGAGGGCATTGTTTTTGTATCAAATTTGATAAAGGATTATTTCGTCTCCGTTGATCAATGCACAAGGCTCACAGCGAGTGTGACCAGTCGATGGGGGATGTTTACCCCCTACAAGACGCCTGATCCCACCTCTGAAATTCACGGGGGTCTGTGTCTTATGCCCTGTTCACAATTTGTATTGTATGTGAATGATTTGAGATCGATCACTGTTCGTTATGTTCAAATCAATAAGCTGAATGAATAAGTGGATGTTACATGTATGAAAATAGCATCAATATAAATAAATTTAACATTAGAGAATGCCATTATAACATATACTTTTTCATTCAGTTTATTCCACTTATCCCATATATTTATTTCTGTATACATGAGCATTGTTACGCAGCTAGGTTAAGGACGCCCATAAAATATACGCATTGATATATTTAGCGAAAATGAATACAAATTTAACATTTTTTAACAGCATAAGTTTAAAAAAAAATGTGAATTGTGGCGTTTTGCACTTGTATATATCGGGTCTCTGCTGAGCTCGGCCAAAGCGATATCAGCTGTTTGTCACGTGACAGGTTTAAAATTAGAACATACATGTACTACTACAAAGATAGTAAAAGTTCAACGATATACGGGTATCTTTCCGCTATAAAATTTATTCTGTTTTCTTTGAGACAAATTCCTTAACACGAAAAGTGCTGGGAGCAACTTCCTAATGCTCGGGATTTGTTTAAAATTTAGCCTTCTTTCTAATAACTCCCGACAAAAATGCAATGCGCATTGTAATAATGTTACATTACGGAATAAATAAACAATGCATAACCAGCTCCCAGCATTTTTCACAATAGTAGGAATAATAGCTACACGTGTTTAAAAATTTGGAATTTATAGTGAAGCGGATATCGTTGAACTTTTGATATTTTTGAGGGGTTGCCCCTAACAAAAAAAATATAGTTAACTATAGTTTACTATAGTTAACTATAGTTAACTATAGTGATAACTTTGACACTATGAAAACTTTGATTCACTATAGTGATAACTTTGACACTTTGATTTACTATAGTGATAACTTTGATACTTTGATTTACTAAAGTGAAAACTACGAAAACTTTGATTTACTATAGTGCTCACTATGAAAACTTTGATTTACTTTGGAGAAAACTTTGATTTACTATAGTGATTACTTTGAAAACTTTTATTTACTATAGTGATAACTTTGACACTATAGTGATCACTTTGAAAACTTTGATTTACTATAGTGATCACTATGACACTATAGTGATCACTTTGAAAACTTTGATTTACTATAGTGACAACTTTGACACTTTGATTTACTATAGTTAACTATAGTAAACTATAGTTAACTATAGCATTTTTTTTTGTTAGGGATGGACCTGTCATTCTAGCACGTTACTGTAAAAATGTGCTCCTTACGGCTTTATATAAAGTCACATTATAAATTTAGTTTGACAATAAGATGTGGTTTAATATATTTCAGAATATGTCTCTCATTTGGTCCGACTACGCGTGTTTTGTATTTATTTTTATTTTTACAAGCTACGATAAAAGCTTGATCCACGCCTCAAGTACAGAGAAACTGTGTGTCAAACTAAGAAATGACGTCATCTCAGTAAGTAGAGCGAGATCAAGCTGGCTTTCATTCTACATTCGCTAAGTGCTATTATGGCAAGATAAGTTGCATATCCATTTATAATTATAATATTTATGAGGAACGAAAGTATTTAGTGTGTTTTAAAAAGAATATATAGTATTTATTCGTCGAGATTCATTTGTATTGTTTTAACGTGACGTCATCATAGCTTTCCCGAACCTCTGCATAGGCTGACGTATATATGGGAGTCCTTAACCTAACTGCGTAATTAAAAACATTAAATAAGAAGTTTGCTTTAGGCATATTTACCTTCCGCCGTCCTCTGTCTCGTATGAGGGCCGACAGTGTATAGAGTATTGGGTTAAGAGCAGAATTCACTGGCAAAACCAGCACTATGATCCAGGCGTAGACATCCAGCGAAACATCAATACCATAAAACGTCAGCATACCTAGAAACGCGAGTGCCATAAAAAGTCAACATACATAGAAACGTCAATACCATAAAACGTCGGCATATCTAGAATGATTGGATCTAAATGGGTTTTTTTTATAATCAGATAATTTTTAGCATATTTTATTTCGACGATGACGATTCATTGAAAAATGCATCATGAGTTTATACATTTTTTCCCCTAAAATCCAATTAAAACAATTTATTTAGTTAACTGATTTATTACATATTTGTGTTTAGTATCATAGATTTTCTGTAATTTTTAAAAATAGTTGACACGGTGCACATACAGTTCCAAGTTAAAAAACAATCATTCAAAAATTCAACACAAAGTCTGTCATATCTGTTTCATATTTGGATGTTTTACTGACTAAGATAGATATAGAAGGATAGCTACTTCTAAGTGTTAATATACTTTTAAAAACCATTGTAATGAAGTAACTGCATACATGCAGTGAAGGTAATATAGATATCCATAATAAATAGGTTTGTAGCGTAGATAGTACCATTTACACTGCATGTATCAGCTGTGTGTCACGTGACTGGTATAAGCTGAATGTAGAAAATGCCACAAGTGCAAGGGCATATGCATGTTTTGGGAGAAAAAAATAATACACATTAAAAGAGATTTTCATCGTCTACATGAGAATCGCTGAGAGCTAGTTTGTGCTGTTTTGGAAGTTCTAATAAAATTTGGAGAAAATGTGTTCAACAGCAAGATATTCCTGCTTCGCTTAGCATCCATTACAGTTTAAAATATACATAATATAAGCAATTTATATTCAATATTTCTGCTCAAACAGTCAGCGATATTTTCATAATAATTTAAGCATGTTTGTAATTATTAAACCATTTAATCCTCTGGATCAATTTTATTGCGTCAAGTCAAGACTAAAGACGTCGCATTTATCCAGTACAAACTTACCAATAATTCCAACATGTATCCAGCACAAACTCGCCAATAATTCCCACATTTATTTAGGACAATTTACCAATAATACCCATAGGTATGCACACAAACTTACCAATAATTCCATCAGGTATCCAGCACAATTTTACAAATAATTCCCACATTTACCCAGTACAAACTTACCAAGAATTGTCTCATATATCCAGCCAAAAAAATACCAATAATTCTCTCATGTATCCAGCACTTACCAATAATTCCCACAGGTACCCAGCACAGGAGATCAGTGATGACCACGGCAACAACAGACTTGGCTAGTGCTATTTCCCTTCGACGACGGTTGGAGGCTTGACTCTTTCTTCCAGATTTATTGACTTCCAAGACAATCAGAAACTGCCCAATACTGATACCAACGAAAATAAGGAAATTCAACCCAACGAAAATGACCATGGAATATTGCCAACCACTTTGTCTATGGATAGATAAAGGTAAGCTTATACATATAGGAGACTGAGCATAAAAATCTTCAACGATTGACAACTCCATAGCCAAAATAGGAAATAAGGCAATAGAAATAGAAAGAGCCCATGAGAATACAGATGATCCAATGACCCATGCTCGTTTATTCGGAGAAAAGGGATGTTTGATTGCTACAAATCTGTCGATAGTAATGAGCAATACAAAAAGAGCTGAGGCTTCGCTTGACATCGTGGCTAATATCCCAGCAAAAGTACAAACACCACTATGCCGCCATTTATAATCCTCAAACCCATATATACCAGTATAGATAAGATTTACAATGGCTATAATATATAGATATACCCCCATGAACAAATCAGCAATACTCAGATTACAAGACAAAATCAAATATTCCGTTGAGGACTTATCTTTAAATGTAGTGATGTTATTTATGAAGGCAACAATATTTCCAAATGTAGCCAGAAATGCCATATACCAGATAACAACACTAAGAACAGGAACACTTATTAACTGTTCACAAGAAGATATCTCATTATGTGGAGAAACACAATGGACTTCATAGATGCTACGTGGTTTTGCACAACATAGGGAGAATATATCCACTTGGAGAAATTGTAGGTTGAATAATCCAAGAAACATTCCTTTCATGGGCATTATATCATTATTTTGTAAGAACAGATTTTCCAAGTTCTCCATATTCAAAAACAGTCCTTCACCAAAATGTCTTATTCTATTATTTGATAAATCCAGAGTATTCAATGTTTTCAAATTCCAGAAAGCCTTTTCATGAATATGATATATCTTATTGTTGTTTAAATATAAGAAATGAAGGCTTTTTAAAGATATGAAGTAATATTTTTTAACATCAATTATAAAATTATTTGATAGATCCAAAGAAAATAGCGACTTTAAGTCCTCAAAAGTATTGTCCTCAATGTCGTGAATACGATTGCTTCGCAGAATCAAGATGCTTAAATAGGAAGCTGATTTAAAATCTCCTTTTTCTAGGAATGTTATAATATTGGAAGAGAGGTCTACAAATCTTACGGTCATCAGTTCAATTTGAAAATGACTTATTTTTGTTAATGAACAATTTTGCATTGTAAAATAATAGTTTGATTGAACAAGTATTTTTTTAACATCTGGAAGAAAACTATTTTGATCATTTAAAATTATTTTTGGCATGCTTAATTGCCCATATGACTGCTGAGTAGCTACTGATGCTTTAAACAGTTTTGAAATGAATACATATGTGTAATTTTTTTGTTTGAAGTTCTTATTAATTTGTTCTAAAAGTTTTTGGAAAAGATATTCCCAGAACAATATTTTAATATCCATATTGTCAGATGTGCGTAAATGCATGTCGTAATAAATATCGTAAAATGATAATTCTGCTTCTAAACCTTTTATATACCCTGTACCACTAGTATGAACAATCTCAAGTGTACTGTTTAAACTGTTTGCAAAAAAGGATATCTTAATGTATTTTACAGTGCAGTTTATCAAGTGTAGCACTTGTAATTGCGTTGAAGGTATATCTCCTTGGACAAGAGTTAGAGTTTCAATTGTACTGTCTTGAATATGAATATGATATAAATTATCGACAACTGTTCTGTCAATTATCAAACGTTTTATGTCTGATGCAGTTATATTCAATGAATAGACATAAGAAGAATAAAGTTCATGAAAAGAAATTTCGTCACAGGAAACAGATTGCCATTCCAAAAAGTGATGAACATTTGATATGTAACTTAAACAATCCATTGCCACTTTAGATGATAATGGAACACAATGCTTTGGACATCCTTGAAAACATTTTCGTAACCCATAGGAGATATTACATCTCAAAGTTTTGACACCTAGACAGTTATTGGCTAAACCACTCCACATCCCCACTGAGTTACCAAAATTAGCCTTAGTTTGATTATTTAAGCCCAAATTGACAGCTCTTAAGTTTAGAGTCGAAAGCCTCAGAAAAGTCTTGTTTTCAAAATTTCTTTCACTCTTCAGTTTATGGTTATTTAAAGAATCGTTGCCTTTTAGCAGTTTTGAAATTGCTATGCTCCCTGGCAGAACAGCAATATCAAATTTACCTAAAAATTGAGAAAACATTCTTATAAAAATATTTTGTTTAGGATCACAAGAATTTTATTCCATATGGAATGAATATTTTATTTCTCATACTTTCAATAGTCTTACAGTTTTCTTCGTCACTCTTGTCGTTGCAATCCTCATTTCCGTCACAAAATAAAGTCTTTGAGATACACTCTTTACTTCTTAGGCATCGGAACTCCCAGACTTTGCAATGCACCGTAACTTGAATTTAGAACAAATAAAGTGAGCTGTAGAAATTCTTGATTTAAAAAAAGGAACGAAGACAGAGATATGAGATACATTATTCATTTTATGATAAAAGTGAAACATTTCATTTGCCCATGTAAGCCAAATGTTCATGTGGACAATAATGTCTGATCGAAATTTGTCTGCTGTTTTATTCCTGTTGTTTACTATGTTTTGATATTTTTCTCCCTAGAACGAGTTTCAAGCAAACGTGCCTCTAAAATTCTTATTAAAGAAGGATATTTCTTTAATAAAAGTTTTTATTATATACCCGAGTGTATATCACTCAGTTTTACTGTAGATATCGTACAATCAAGTTACGATGTAATCCGACTTTCCGGATTACCACACTGTGGTTTTCTGAATCCATATCACCCTTTTCTGAAATTGATGAATCAGATGTAGTACACAGAAACATGACGTTATTTTTCTTGCGCTTCATGTTCCTTGACAAAATGATTTGTTTAATGGAAAAAAATATTAAATATTTGATCTCAAGTGTTTTTTAACTATATTTTGCTAGTTGTAAGGGAGATGTATAATGAATTTATCATTATAATAGTAACCTCGCGTCTCGTTTGATCTGATGATCCACGGCTATCAACTCGAGGTGATACGACTCTTCTGATCGAGTTACTGTTATAATAATATATATTTATCCCCTTGTAATGAAGAAAAAATAGCTGATATAGGACTAACCCAATATTAAACAATGATTTTATGCAAGAAAATTTTACCTTTAAAACTAAGAACATCATTTCCTTGGACAAAATTGAGTCACAGCAGAATTCGTATGAAGAAAAATTATATGTTTTTTTCTTTTTAAATTCCCTTTCGTTTTTGAATAACAAGCGTTCTAATAATCAGTTTTCTATCTTAAAAATAAATATCCGAAAAAATTATACCATACCAGTACAGGGTCCATTATCCATGAATATGTCGTCTATAATTGCGTAACTGGCGGATGTATTGTAAAATATGGATTGGAAGACAATCTTAAAAAAAAAAATCATCTACTGCATACATTTTTCGCTAGTTTAATCCCACACAATAAAATATAAACAAAACACTGATCGCAATGCACTTGTCGACATAACGTCACCATAGTAATATTTGATGCATTATATGTGTTATGCGAGGCGGATCAAGTAATTTTTTCACAGTATTATTAAACAAAATACTATAAACAGGTGTTCGATAGACCTTTAATACTAAAATGCAACCTTTGTTTAGTGCCATTATTTAATTATTACCTAGAAAATGTATTGAATTCATTTTACTGTGTGTACAGGATTGACATGTTTAATATCGAGGTGCCTTATTAAATCACCTTTTCGCAAGGACATACACTTAATATATCTTGACCATTTGTTGAATATACATAGAAGGAAATTTTTCTTAGCTTGCTTAGCTGCTTTCCCTTATTTGTGTAGCATCACCTGCATATGGAGTTCATGTCTTCCAGCTGATTCGTTCGTTACAAAAGAACATGCTCTACGTACAAACGTTTTCTAAAACGAGGCAAGCTATTGAAAAACTAGTTGATTAAATGATAAGAACCACACGCTGGTGTGACCGGGCGACAAGAGATGCTTACTCCTCCATGGCATTTAATCCCTCCTCGGATGTTTTTCAGAGGATCGTGTTTAATCTGCTCCAAACTTGTATTGTTTCAATGGACTTTTGAGCTTGATTACTGTTCGGTATCTCCATAATTCATTTCACCTGCATATGGTGTTTATGTTTCCCAACTGACTCGATACGCAAGAGCATTTCTCAGTAAGATAAATTTGTAAATCGACACAGGCTACTGAGAAATAAAATGCTGTAAAATATCTTATCTTCTTTGGAGTCAGAAATCCGCAAATTCCACGACCGTCATAAGGACTTTGTTTGCAAGTAATATGTACTTTTTTGTGTTTTGAAAGACATTTTCCCCAACAACTTCTAAGTAATTATATAATTTTCTACTAATTTGAGTACGCATTACGTTTACCTAATCAATAAAGAGGGCTCCCGTCGGGTATTACCTGTTCACCGGGAGTACCCACTATTACCAGTTTCAAAGAATGCGGAACAAATCAACCACTGACTGTTGTTGTATTTAATAAGTGAACCTGATTTTACTTCTGGCGATTATGTCATGTTTATAATTCTGTTACCTCAAAACAAGCACCTGATTTCACCTCTGTTTTTTTTCCATGTTCATAGTTCGTATTTACTAGATGAATGAGATGGAATACTGATTGTTCTCTTGGCTTTTTTGATTTAAGTGCATTTATCTCTTCCATACAGCACATAAAGCTTGATATAAATTAAACGAATTTGAAAAAAAAAAAAATGAAATTATCATTTGCTTGCCATGCCTACCTTAGATTTCAATTTGACTGGTAGGTCAATAGACATCCTATGAAGATAACTCTGGACTGTATGATTTCTCTTGAGAATAATTTCACTGTTAAAGCCAATGTCGCTGTTCAGTACTTTGTGTATATCACAGTCATTTGGTAAATAAGCTACTATCAATGCAGCATCTCCGGATAACATATACGAATAATGAAGGCACTGGATGGAATGAGTGAATGGCACCTCTTTACTCACCAAATAAAAACTTTGCACAGGTAGTACATACAGTGGTTTTCCAATTTTTCTCACATTATGCACAGACAGATATGATGTATGTGATGAAGACATGACGATTGAACTCTTCGGAAAAAAACCTCGAAACATAGAATGAAAATCAATTCAGCATCATAATCAATAATATTTGCTTTTGCTAGCATTGTTTGTATTTCTAATTGATCTTATTATAATAAAAAATGTTATATATATATATATATATATATATATATATATATATATATATATATATATATATATATATATATATATATATATATATATATATATATATATATATATACTGAAACGCAAAAGAAACGCAACAAGCAGTAATCTACAAATATTTAAATCTTTTAACTAATGATTTTCAAAACTGATTACAGTTGAGTTAAACTCGATTTAAAAACATCAGAGATTTGATAACAATGTTAAATGATTATCTTTTTGTAGTAGTGTGTGAGTTGATTTATTTTAACAGATTATAAAATAAATTTAATTTAAAACATTTATCATTTACAGTAACAACTTTCCATAAATTTATTCTCATTCTATTTAAATATGTCAGAAATGGATTTCCATACCAGTTCTGGTCAGTTTTTCATGGATCATTGAATTCTTGTTTTGGTTGGCTGAAAGTTTAAGTCATGTGATTTTTATCTTGAAGTTTCTATTAATATTATTATTTTTTCAAATTGAGTCTGGAATGATCAGTTTGGTCATTCAGTTCTTGTGATATATTGATCTTGGACTTTATTTATCCATAGAAGGTCAGTTGATTTTAATATTATAAATACATTCATTTGATGAATAGGTAAAGTGAATGTGTGAATCATTTTTTAGGTCACCTGAGTCACTCAGGTGACCTATTGCTATCCGTTTTTGTCCGTCGGCGTGCGTCGTGCGTCGTGCGACGTGCGTCGTGCGTCGTGCGATGTGCGTTAACATTTGAACATTTTTAGCTTCTTCTCTGAAACCGCTCAACCAATTTCAACTAAATTTGGCATATAGCATCTATGGGTGAAGGGGAACAAAAATTGTGAATTTCATGGTCCCTGCCCCCCTGGGGCCTGAGGGGTGGGGCTAAAACCACCAAAATTAATGCAATCTTTAAAAATCTTCTTCTTTACTCCTGGACATCAAGCAGTCAAACTGTTGGCATCATTGTAATAAGCATTGAGTCCTCTACCAAAATTGTGAAATTCATGGCCCCAGGGGCAGGGGTTCTGGTGCTAGGGCGGGGCTATATAAATCATATAGTGAAAGTGCATTATTTCTTTGAAAATCTTCTTCTCTGCTCCTGGGTATTAAATAAACTAACTAAGTATATAGTTATGATGAGTAAGAGTGACTCTTCCAAAATTGTGAAATTCATGGCCCCAGGGTCAGGGGTTCTGGTGTTAGGGCGGGGCTCTATTGATTATATAGTGAAAATGCATTAATTCTTTGGAAATCTTCTTCTCTGCTGCTGGGTATTAAATAAACTTACTAAGTATATAGTAATGATGAGTAAGAGTGCCTCTTCCAAAATTGTGAATTTCATGGCCCCAGGGGCAGGGGTTCTGGTGTTAGGGCGGGGCTCTATTGATTATATATTGAAAATGCATTAATTCATTGAAAATCTTCTTCTCTGCTCCTGGGTATTAAATAAACTAACTAAGTGTATAGTTAAAATGAGTAAGAGTGCCTCTTCCAAAATTGTGAAATTCATGGCCCCAGGGGCAGGGGTTCTGGTGCTAGGGCGGGGCTCTACTGATTATATAGTGAAAATGCATTAATTCATTGAAAATCTTCTTCTCTGCTCCTGGGTATTAAATAAACTAACTAAGTATATAGGAATGATGAGTAAGAGTGCCTCTTCCAAAATTGTGAAATTCATGGCCCCAGGGGCAGGGGTTCTGGTGTTAGGGCGGGGCTCTATTGATTATATAGTAAAATGCATTAATTCATTGAAAATCTTCTTCTCTGCTCCTGGGTATTAAATAAACTAACTAAGTATATAGTTATGATGAGTAAGAGTGACTCTTCCAAAATTGTGAAATTCATGGCCCCAGGGTCAGGGGTTCTGGTGTTTGGGCGGGGCTCTATTGATTATATAGTGAAAATGCATTAATTCATTGAAAATCTTCTTCTCTGCTCCTGGGTATTAAATAAACTAACTAAGTACATAGTTAGGATGAGCAAGAGTGCCTCTTCCAAAATTGTGAAATTCATGGCCCCAGGGTCAGGGGTTCTGGTGTTAAGGTGGGACTCTATTGATTATATAGTGAAAATGCATTAATCCTTTGAAAATCTTCTTCTCTGCTCTTGGGTATTAAATTTAGTAACTAAGTACATACTTATGATGAGCAAGAGTGCCTCTTTCAAAATTGTGAATTTCATGGCCCCTGGGTCAGGGGTTCTGGTGTTAGGGTGGGGCTCTATTGATTATATAGTGAAAATGCATTAATTCTTTGAAAATCTTCTTATCTACTCCTGGGTATTATTGAAACACATTAAATACATAGTTATGATAATCAAGGATGCCTCTTTCAGAATTGTGAAATTCGTGGCCCCTGGATCAGGGGTTCTGGTGTAAGGGCGGGGCTCTATTGATTATAAAGTGAAAATGTTTTAATTCTTTAAAAATCTTTTTCTCAGCACCTGGGTATTATTTAAACAAACTAAGTACATTGTTATGATAAGCAAGGATGCCTCTTCCAAAATTGTGAAATTCATGGCCCTGGGGACAGGAGTTCTGGTGTTAGGGCGGGGCTATATAGATCCTATAGTGAAGGTGAATTATTTCTTTGAAAATCTTCTTCTCTGCCCATGGGTATTGCTTAAACAGACTAAAGTACATTGTTATGATACACAAGGATGCCTCTTCCAAAATTGTGAATTTTATGACCCCAGGTTTAAGGGTTCTGGTGAAAGGGGGGGGGGGGCTTATATTGATTATAAAGTGAAAAAGCAAAATTTCTTTGAAAATATTCTTTTCTTCTTCTGGTTAAAAAAGCAAAGAAGCTAAGTGTATAGTTATGATGAGCAAGTGTGCTTCTTCCAGAGTAGTGAATTTCATGACCCCTGGGTCAGATGTGCTGGTGTGAGGGTGGGGCTCTTGATAATTTAGTGAAAATGCATTAATTCTATTAAATAATCCTGTTTGCTCCTTAGTGTTAAGCTGATAAACAAAGTGATGATGAGCAAACATATGGTCCCAGGGTCAGAAGCTCTGGTGTTTTGGGGGTGGGGGTTGGGGGCTCTATTGATAATATAGTGAATCTGTAGTAAAAATGCATTATTTATTTAAAAATCTTCTCCGCACCTGGGCATATCTGAGGCAAACAGAGTAAAAGTTTTTACAAGGAAGGGAATTTTTACCAGATTTTTGAACATCTGGACCATTTGGTCAAGTGTTCTGGTCCTGGCCAGGGCTCTATTAGTTTGTATTCTACTGAGAGGAGTTATTCCCCTTTGCCATTTACTTTTGATAATTTATCACTGTAAATAATATACTTGAAAGGTAAATAGAATAAGAGAATTATGCAAAAACTTTTATTGTATAATACAAAAAGTACTTTCATAGTTTTAATGATCAGATAGACTTGTAAGTAGTAGATAAATAAAAATGAGACAAAAATAACTTGTCTTATTAAATATTCATCAAAGACCAAGAGATGCCAATGTAAGAGATTTCAACAAAGGATTAAAATAGTACAGAAGCATTGATAATTTGTTAATATACTGTATGGTGATAGTGATAAATGGGGAACAGATTAGAACCTAATTTATGAACTGTTAATGAATATTAAGACCAATTATTTTGTTGATCATAATCAACCTATTTTTCTTGCTTTTGGGCAACAAAGCTTCACCTTTCAGTTCATTTTATACTCTATGCATCCTTGAAATTGTTGTATAATACTCAGGTGACCGTTAAGGCCCTTGGACCTCTTGTTTTTTTTATAAATTAATAAGTAAAGAGTATATTATGATATTTGTTATTATTCAGATCCACTTGATATGATGTACATGTAGCTGAATTGCTGTATATATAACAAGGGTCTGATACCATATATTGGGTAAGATATGTGATGTATATGTTTGTATCATGTTAGGTGTAATGTGAGTCTGTATATTATGTATTTACATTCCATTGTTATGTGAATCATAACGGGAAACGTATCTATTTCATTAATAGTAGTGACTTACATTTGAATATCTGCTGTCATATTTTATTCACTGAAGTTTATAAGAATTACGATATACAAAGAAAGTAAATCATATACAGTTAATTATAGTTTTTGTAGGAATAATCTCAATATTATACTAAAGTGAGAAATAGTTTTTATGCCAGAAATATTTATTGAATAGTGCGTATTAAGAAACAATAAGAGTTATCTCTCTTTGTGTATTTTATATGTGTGTGTGTTATTGTGTGTTAAATAATGTCTGTGTTTATTTCAGACTGTTGAATATTGAATATTGGATATATAAAGGATTGAAACACCAACAATTCTTGTTACTTTGTGAACCCGGTAACATTTTAACTTTAGAAAGTAACACATGACTTTTAAAACACCCCCCTTCTCAGCCATTCAATTATAGCGTGGAAGACTGCCATGCACAACAATTGCAGCTTGATTTCCACGATGCAATAGGTTCATCAATCTCGAGATCTGAGCGAAAGAAATATTCTTTGCCATTTTTTAATGTCCGTTTTTCAGATAACGAAGTCGAATTTTCTCTAACCTAGCACAGTGTAGTAACACTTGGACTTCCGGTCCACGGACTATCATTCATGCTAATGATACGTATGAGCCTGTTGAGACGTGTTGTCGTGCATTTTTGCATTTTGCAATTCTCCATCACCTTTATTTTCAGATTTTCCAGCTAGAGCATTTGAAATGCGTACTTAGGTCATTTTCAGAAAGCCTTGGCATCTCTTTTGGAAACGAAAGAAAAATTTATTTTGCGGAATATTGCTGCATTACTTATGATAAACAGATAAAAACCCTTTAAACCCCATATTTTTGTCAAATGTTTCGTTAAACATGCAATTTTTGATTTCCGTTAAGCGGGCTCAAACTTAACTTCCGGTTATGGCATGAAAATCATTCAACCGTTAAATTATCGATACTTACGAAGTTGAAGATATCCGTACTTTTTATATACAAAATTATATCCTTCATATAATTTTCCCCTCTAAAATAGGATGTTGCGTTTCTTTTGCGTTTCAATATATATATATATATATATATATATATATATATATATATATATATATATATATATATATATATATATATATATATATATATATATATTTATATATATATATATATTTATATATATATATATATATATATATATATATATATATATATATATATATATATATATATATATATATATATATATATATATATATATATATATAAAGCACTAAAAACCAACAACACTGTATATCCTAAGTGTCGGATCAACTAAGTAGATACAAGGTCACGGATGGAAATTTATATAAAGCACTAAAAATGACCAACGACACGAACAATAATAATTGTCAAATTTTCGGGACAACCTGTCCCTTCCTCAGGACAAAGAAAAAAGTTAAGAAGTCATAAAAACAAAGGAAATAGAGAAGCAAAAACAACTAGCACTACTACTAAACTACCAAACACTAAATATTTACAATTCCGCACGATGAGGGTATCGAAGCCTGTAGAGAAGTCTGGGATAGTAGATCCATACAAATTCCTTCTACCGAGTCCCTTGCCAAGCTCCTTGAACATGTTCTCAAGTATAACAACTTCATGTTTAATTGAGAACATTACCTGCAGGTTAATGGCACTGCTATGGGTACGAAAATGGCACCATCTTATGCCAATATTTTCATGGGCAGACTGGAACGCAACTTGCTACTTCAAGCACCATTTAGGCCCCTTAGCTGGTTGCGTTTCATTGACGATATAGAGATGAAGTGGGTGGAATGTCGCGAGAGCCTCGAGGCATTCATTTCGTTTGCCAACACCTTTCATCAGTCTATCAAATTTACAGTAGACGTATCTAATTCGAAAAACTTATTCCTAGATACTACATCTACCCTGACTGATGGTGAAATCGAGTTCAGTCTCCACACGAAACCCACAGATTCCCATCTGTATCTTATGCCAACTAGCTGTCATCCCCCACACACATTTAAGGGGGTGCCTAAGGGTCTAGCCACCAGAATTCGGCGCATCTGTTCATCCCCTGCCTTATATCAAGAACAAAGCGGTCTCCTTAAGTCCCACTTATGCAAGAGAGGCTACAATGCCTGCACCGTACAAACTGCTATTGATGAGATGGCGGGACATGACAGGCAAAACCTATTACGCTACAAGGAAAAAGACAATAGCGACAGGGTCCCTCTGGTAACCACATACCATCCCGTCCTTAAGAACCCCAGCGGTATCCTTCAAAAGAATCTGCCAATTCTCCACTCAAATAAACGAATGGCAGAGGTCTTTAAGGAGCCCCCATTGGCTGCATACAGACGCCCGAGGAACCTGAAGGACATGGTAGTAAGAACCAGACTGGACAATCCATTACCTAACGGGGGCTTTAAAACTTGCTCTGACAGAAGATGTCTTCTCTGTAAGTACAGCTCTGACACAGACAGTTTTAACAGCCCCGTTACAGGCCGCAGCTACAAAATACTAGGGAATTTGTCCTGTCAAACAGACAACTGCATTTATCTCATCAGTTGCAAAGTTTGCTCCAAACAGTATGTTGGTGAAACAGGAGATCTCCGCAGGAGAGTCAATAATCACCGTTCTACCATTAGGACCAAAAAACTCAATGAACCCGTTGGGGAACATTTCAACCTTGACAGACGCGCAGAGAAAAGGCAAGGAAAAGTTCTGGATGCACAGGCTGAAGTCATTCCGCCCTAATGGTATTAACAAACTTAATGACTTCACCAGGATGAACGTGAACTAGACCCAATCCCGAATTGTAACAAACAAGTTCATTCTCTCTATATAGTGTAAACTTTACCGTTAATTCGTATTAGTAATCCTGGAACAACCTACCCAAATATTTACAGCTCACATTTTTGTTTATTTCTTTTTTCCGATTTCCAAATTTAGAATATATCCAAATTCATATTTCAAAATTATCCTTCCATATTATTATTGTTCGTGTCGTTGGTCATTTTTAGTGCTTTATATATATATATCCTTTGCAATTTAAGGTAGTAAAATGTACACAATAAATACATCATAATATTCCTCACAATCAATTTGTCTGCCTTTTTTGTCTATAAAGCAAAAAAATACAAATGGAGGATTTAACAGCATCAAATTTCCAGAAATAGCATTTCAGTATTCCATTGGAAGTTAAGAATGTTTAAGTGCCCATGCAGAGCCAGCTTAAATAGTATTTCAAACGGTAAACTTTTACCTGAAAAAAAAAAGATAGTAAAAAAATTCTGATCACAGACGCCGATGTAAGCGAGATATTACCCGTCAAAGTTTGTATTTTCGCACCTGTTATAAACCAATCAACGCAGCTTCCGGTTTCGCTATATTTAGCAAAAGTGGCATGTGACGTCACATCTTTGCATGAGGCAATGGCGAGAGAGGAAAACAACAGCTTTTCAACGAGCGATAAAGACCTTAATTTGTCCTTTGAATTTCCGTCCGTGGAGGATTTTAACAAAGAAGGACTCAGATATATCACGCCTTACCAGTTTGAACCAGATACGAGTGATGTGGAAAGCTCGGATTCTCACAACTCGGACGATGAGCAGCAGGATAGACTGAACTTCGGGAACTCCGCTTGGTATGGCTTCTACATGTTCTATTTTTGTCACTTTTATTCTTTAAAATTCTCAGGAAATGTTTTATAATTTGCATCACCATTCTAAACCATTCTTAAGCGAAAAAAGGAAATCCTGAAAGGAGAAGGCTAAACTGGACGTAAACATGGTTAATATTTTGGATAAGAAAAATAAAAATCATGGGGCCCGGGGTTGCACTCTGCTATCAGATCTGGTACAATCACTAGATTTATCTACGTAGCTTGAATTAAATACATAGCTTTATTCACCTATCTGAAGTAGCTTTATTTACCAAATCAAACGTATTACTTAATTAGCATTTTTCTCAGGGAGTGCAGAAAAAAAGGACTTTGATGCAGGGATTATTTTCAACTCATCTAAAAACAGTTCATGAATTGAGAAAAATATTGTTGAAAATGTGTCATTTTCTGTGCAATTGATATCAAAAGTTCTAAAAGCTTTTGGAGCTATATAGAACAGTTAATTTGTGACCAAACAGTTCCTACTTGAATAAAATAGCAAAAAAAAAAAAAAAAAAAAAAAAAAAAAAATTGGTTAGGTCATCTTTAAACATTTGTTTGGTTGCCCTCTCCCAACCAACTGGCTCAAATTGGCCCAACTCAAATTTTTTTAACCTCCAGGAAACAATCGTGAAAAGTGGCTTTGAACTAGCTAAATAAAACTACAGTAAGTAATTCTAGTAATATATAGCTAAATATACTGATTATAATGGACCTGGCCATTCCTTCCCAAGTAGTAGGGTTATAATATATATACTAAATCTTCCCTATGCCTTTCAACTTTATGTATCCACTTACTGATTCATGTTAAATATCAGAAATTAAATTAGGACTTAGTCAGGGATTATATATATTTAGAAGTACATGTGGATGTTGTGCCCTAATGCCTACAGCTACTGAAAGTGTTTGCTGCCGAGAGGTTCCACAAATCAACGAAAAAAGGAAGCAGTACAGCAATACATAAATGCAAGTGCATTATAGAACACCCGGGCTTTTCCTGTCTTTGTTTGGATGTCTATGCACTGGAGACTGCCTATTACCAATACCGGTTACAGTATGGTGAACTCCAAAAGAGCATTGAGGAGTAAGTAAAATCGATAAAGAAACACTACTGAGACTTGACAATGCAATTCCAGTGTTTATTGAACATTCATACACAAATAGTATTTTAATAGTTTGTCAGTATGCATTCTAGTAGTGATAGCAATTTTCCTTTTTACAGAAAAAACAGATATATCATACAGACAACTTGCTAGGTGGTGTTGGGGATTTCTGGGAAAGAAGGTTCGTGTTCCCCTTCCCTCATGTGCAGTCAACAAAATACGAGATACATTCCATTCCCAGGGTTACTAAGGATTTAAACACCCAGAATGACAAAGTAGTATTGACTTTATCAGAACACATACTTAAAATACCAATAGACTGTTGAACAAATTTTACAAACATTCACACACACACACACACACACCAACACACCCACACCCACACCCACCCACCCACCCACACACACACACACACACACACACATATCTCTCTCTCTCTCTCTCTCTCTCTCTTTATATATATATATATATATATATATATATAGATCTTTTTCCTAAACTACAATAAAGCACAAACAACATATCACAAATTGTAAAAATAGATTTTTTGAAAGCATCTGCTACGATAATTTTACTGCAACCAGGAACGGGACGTGTACCCTGCTTTCATGTTCCCATTTTAATAACTACCAACAATACACATCTAAGATACAATTACTATTTACATGAACTACATCAACGTCTTTACATAAAACTTTTTACACAACAATTCATCAGATCATCTCTTCAATTTCAGACTGCCGTTTCCTTTCTGGCAAAGCGCGACTAGCTGGAACAAGGACAGAGCCTCATCCTTCTCTGGGTGGATGAACTCACTGCAAAGAGGTGGTGGTTCCACAGATGTCAGGCACGGGACGGATTCTGTGATTGACCTCAGATTCTCTTCCATAAGGAGGGCAGTGTACCCTACAGTGACAATAATCATTGTGAAATTATTTGTAAAACTTTTATTTACTCAAAAGAATTATAAAATTTTTATCAATTGATTATTGTAATTGATTTATCAATATGGTTATGTATTAAATACTCTTTTAATGAAATCTTGGGAATTTCATGTGTTGAAATTGAAAGTGAATAGCATACCATAGGTAGGTTTCACTGCCCTTCTTCGCACACTGTAGTCTCCGTGCATGAATTTGGGGAACTTGATAGCATACTGCGGTGTTCCATCTTGATTGGTGGCTTGAGGTCTTGTTGCATTTTCATTGAAGTGAAGAGCAGCTATCATCAGCCTGAGCAATTTAAATCAAATAATGACCTTTGTTTTCAATGTAATTAGATAGAAAGAACTAGAAAACTGACAAGTCAGCAAGGGCCCCGCTGAGAGCTAGAATTATAAGGGTGCAGCTTACCATGCTTACGGAATGAAAATTTTACAAAAATTCAAAAATATATTCAAATTCTTGCGGGGCCCTAATGATACTGTGTCAATATTCTATCCAAATTTGTGTTACCTGCAGTACCTTCCGTAGTAGGAGAAAGATGACATTTTTTGGGCAAAGTGGTTAACTGCTGTGGTAAGCTTCAATCTTAGATGTTTGGAAAAGAGGAGACAATTTTGGAACATCTTTCCTCATCTGGGTTGACAATAGCAAGTCAGAGATTTTCTCGCTGGCCTTTGTCCCTATGAAATTATATTGTACATGTATTTGTTTACAGTAAATCAAAAGGGTATTATGATACCTGAAGGGAAAATATATTATTTTAATATTAATATTTATTTTTACTTTTTGTGGCAAGATTTATTGCAATCAGACTAAAACTGTAGGAGTACTTTTTAAAACAAATTTACAGAAATTTTGATTTAAATTTCCATGGCAACATCATTCAACAAAATTAAAAAACAATAACGACAATTATGTATAGTGGAGTCTACTTGTATGCCCAGTTATACTGAAATCAGACATAAAGTGTAGGAGGAGTAGCGTTTTGAAAGTATTTCAAGAAAATTTCTATATTTAGTAACCATGGCAACACTGTTCATTGAAATCCAAAACTGGTGTAAATATTCATGTATCTTATTGTAGTCTACTTGTGTGCCAAGTTATATTGAAATCAGATCAAAACAGTAGGAGGATTAGCCTTTTGAAAGTATTTCCCAGCAATCTCTATATTTAGTAACCATGGCAACACCGTTCATTGAAATCAAAAACTTAATACACAAAATTATGTATCTTGGTGTAGTCTATTTGTGTGCAAAGTTATACTGAAATCGGACCACAACTGTAGGAGGAGTAGTGTTTTAAAAGTATTTCACAGAAATTTCTATTTTTAGTAACCATGACAACACCATTCATTGAAATCAAAAACCAGTACAAAAAATTATGTATCTTATTATAATCTGCTAGAGTTCCAAATTATATTGAAATCAGATCAAAACTTAGGAGGAGTAGCGTTTTGAAAGTATTTCAAGAAAATTTCTATATTTGGTAACCATGGCAACACTGTTCATTGAAATCCAAAACTGGTGTAAATATTCATGTATCTTATTGTAGTCTACTTGTGTGCCAAGTTATATTGAAATCAGATCAAAACAGTAGGAGGAGTAGCCTTTTGAAAGTATTTCCCAGAAATCTCTATATTTAGCAACCATGGCAACACCGTTCATTGAAATCAAAAACTTAATACACAAAATTATGTATCTTGGTGTAGTCTATTTGTGTGCAAAGTTATACTGAAATCGGACCACAACTGTAGGAGGAGTAGTGTTTTAAAAGTATTTCACAGAAATTTCTATTTTTAGTAACCATGACAACACCATTCATTGAAATCAAAAACCAGTACAAAAAATTATGTATCTTATTATAATCTGCTAGAGTTCCAAATTATATTGAAATCAGATCAAAACTGTAGGAGGAGTAGCGTTTTGAAAGTATTTCAAGAAAATTTCTATATTTGGTAACCATGGCAACACTGTTCATTGAAATCCAAAACTGGTGTAAATATTCATGTATCTTATTGTAGTCTACTTGTGTGCCAAGTTATATTGAAATCAGATCAAAACAGTAGGAGGAGTAGCCTTTTGAAAGTATTTCCCAGAAATCTCTATATTTAGCAACCATGGCAACACCGTTCATTGAAATCAAAAACTTAATACACAAAATTATGTATCTTGGTGTAGTCTATTTGTGTGCAAAGTTATACTGAAATCGGACCACAACTGTAGGAGGAGTAGTGTTTTAAAAGTATTTCACAGAAATTTCTATTTTTAGTAACCATGACAACACCATTCATTGAAATCAAAAACCAGTATACAAAAATATGTATCTTATTATAATCTGCTAGAGTTCCAAATTATATTGAAATCAGATCAAAACTGTAGGAGGAGTAGCGTTTTGAAAGTATTTCAAGAAAATTTCTATATTTAGTAACCATGGCAACACTGTTCATTGAAATCCAAAACTGGTGTAAATATTCATGTATCTTATTGTAGTCTACTTGTGTGCCAAGTTATATTGAAATCAGATCAAAACAGTAGGAATATTAGCCTTTTGAAAGTATTTCCCAGAAATCTCTATATTTAGCAACCATGGCAACACCGTTCATTGAAATCAAAAACTTAATACACAAAATTATGTATCTTGGTGTAGTCTATTTGTGTGCAAAGTTATACTGAAATCGGACCACAACTGTAGGAGGAGTAGTGTTTTAAAAGTATTTCACAGAAATTTCTATTTTTAGTAACCATGACAACACCATTCATTGAAATCAAAAACCAGTACAAAAAATTATGTATCTTATTATAATCTGCTAGAGTTCCAAATTATATTGAAATCAGATCAAAACTGTAGGAGGAGTAGCGTTTTGAAAGTATTTCAAGAAAATTTCTATATTTAGTAACCATGGCAACACTGTTCATTGAAATCCAAAACTGGTGTAAATATTTATGTATCTTATTGTAGTCTACTTGTGTGCCAAGTTATATTGAAATCAGATCATTGAAATCAAAAACCAGTACAAAAATTTATGTATCTTATTATAATCTGCTAGAGTTCCAAATTATATTGAAATCAGATCAAAACTGTAGGAGGAGTAGCGTTTTGAAAGTTTTTCACAGAAATTTCTTTTTTAGTAATCATGGCAACAGCGTTCATTGAAATCAAAAACCGATATACAGAATTATGTATCTTAGTGTAGTCTACTTATTTGCCAAGTTATATTGAAATCAAACCAAAACTGCAGGAGGAGTAGCGTTTTGAAAAATTGTCCACAGACGGACAGACAGACAGACGGACGACGGACACCTTACTATCGCATAAGCTCTTCTGGTCTCTGACCAGTTGAGCTAAAAATTCAGTTACTAATGTGCGCTTTATTATTTCAGATTCATTTACAATTAACTCAACTTCCTCTTGGAGTAAGGTGATTGTCAAATTGATAACTTACTATGCAATTAGTCTCAACGATTTACGCATACACTATATTTCAAAACTTATACATCAGAATTTACATTGTATATAAAACTAGTAATACGTAAAAGCAATCTAATTAAAATTAGATGTTCCGAATCCGCTATCGCTTCTCAAACATCTAACAACATCCCATTCGGGGTCACGTCAGAGCGACCTTTCGATTACCCAATGAAATCGCCGTCGTCGAAATCTTGGCTCATAGTTCGGATGCGTTTCTTTTTTTTACTGCCAAACCTAAACGCCCGAGAGGTTTCGTAGTAAACAAAATATGCATGGTAAAGACCGTGCTATATATGAATGTGACTTGCGGGATATATAGTAGTTTGTGCATTTTCGTTTGCGTTATTCAGGTAAGAATGCCAGATTGGCGGACTATACGTTCAATTTATACCAAAATTACTTTAATTCAACGTAAGACAGTCTACTGAGCATCAATAATACAGAGATGTAGCCGTGGAACTAATTTTAGAATTGAATACAGAAGGTTGAATCTGATTGGCCAAAATTTTTATGTTTATTCATAATCGAAAGGTCGCTCTGACGTGACCCCGAATGGGATGTTGTTAGATGTTTGAGAAGCGATAGCGGATTCGGAACATCTAATTTTAATTAGATTGACGTAAAAGGTGATGAATAATAAAATTCAAATGATCACTCTAGCTAAGCAGAGCTTCCCCTCACAACAATATTTCTTACAAAGTACAACTTATAAAATTACATATCAAACCTTGCCTTACATGAGACACTTTCATTACTGACCTATATCTATATGCCTACACTTTGATTTTAAACAATATGATTTATATCATTTCACAACAAAATTTACATAAACAAAATCTAGTTGATCATACAAGTGAATTCTTTCATTTTTTTTCTGTTTATATTATCTTTATTGTTAACTTGGACATAAAATTTGAAGTAGCATTATGTAGAAATTAGATACAAACTGAGGCATCCCATTTTCACTCGCGACAGGAACTATCTCTGAGTCAATGGGTGGTATCGGTTCATGGGTATCCTCACTCAACAGTTCTGCTAAAATCTGGAAGACAAAAACATGTACCATAATTAGTCACTTTGAATTTAATCACACTTCGGGATATCAAATTCTGCAAGATGAATAATGAGAAAATACTAAGAAAAATAAATATTTAAAAATTAAAATGATATTGCTCCTAACACTGATCTCATATTCCTTAATCATCAATGGCACTGCTTTTAACACTGATTCCCTGACCTCTGGACTTATTCGTATTTAATGTAATATGTTTTCATTCTAGGATTATAATTGGAAATTATTGCTATTTACAGTCATTTATGTACAGAACAAATTATTCATACTCTTTTCTTCTCACATTTGACAACAGCCTGTCTTTTGGTAGCAGGTGAGCCTAAGCCTGTCGGCGACTTGATGAATGCTGTATTCAGATCGTCGATTTTCCTTTTAAGATATAACGAAGGGGTGGATCCCGGACATAGCCGACGTTTGGCTGACATTCTTAAGTATTTCATCAAGGAAAAACTGGCCTCAAAACAATCGTCTTTAAAATATTTAGAACAGATCACTGTATACTGTGAGGGTCCATGCCAGTCTGCTCTCGTCAACTTCACAAATCGAGTCCATGCAGATCGCTGCTTCTCGTCCTTGGGAAAAACGTGAAGCGTGATGGAGTCGGACAGTCTGTTGCTGCATGCCGCCACAAACCACATGCGTCCTTTGGATTTTCAACTCATTTTTTCACGCAAAAAATGTCTTATACTCGTAGATTGTTTACATTCCATTGAGTGCCAAAGCAGTTATAGTACGTCACTTACGGCTAGAGCCTCGTTTTCGGTATCGTAAAGGCGTGTTTGCGCATAAATTTCGGTTTTCGGCGAATATCTCGCTTACGGTGAAAGATTTAAACAATTTTTTTGATCGTTATTAAAAGTTAATTACTTTAAAATAAGCCCATCATATGTTGCTATCTCATGGGCACAAATTTAGACATTGTTCCTTAGAATGTGTATAAAAAGTACCTTTTAATTTGAATTATTACAAACATTTGTAAAGCCACTTATGAACCAATATAGTGTTTTTGATATATTTGTGTATCCTTTAATGTTAAAATGGAATTAACATATAGCAAATCTATAATCTTAGAATAAATTGTATCATTCAATTTTAAGGGGAAAATTAACAAGCAAAAAAAAAAAAAAAAAAAAAAAAAACTGTTATTGTATTATTTCAAAGTAAAGAAGATCCATCAGGAATTATCAGATGTCTTGGGATTTAAGAAAAAATCTATAAAGAAAAAAATGATAAAAGACTTCATCTAATTTGATCATCTCAAGAATTGATTTGGACTCTCATTGTGTACAAAGATTAAATAAATGTAAACTTGGGCCCACTAATACATATAAAATTGTACATGTATATGTTATTAACCTTTGAAAGAGGTAAAATTCTCTGCGTCGTCAGCCTTTATCCTTGTCCAAGGTATGTTTGTTGACAAATTAAAGTTTTGAAACTGAAGCCACGACTGACAAGTTGTTGGGGTTATTCTGTTACGACACAAGGTAAGTTTCTCATCAAATGCTTTGTAAACTTTCCATCTACAGAGATCCTTCTCAAAATCACAATCAACTGAAGAAAATAAAAGAAAAAAGTGAAGATAACTAACGGTATAAAATTAGATCATACTCAGGCAAGCTCTTGAGTATAGAATAAGTTTGGAGAGGTAAATACCATATGCTGGTTGTGGAATATCACTACATAAATAAGGAAAGTTGACAAAGGAAAAGGGGAAGTCGTCTCGTTTGTCATACAATTGAGTTGTTATTTGTCCATTATTGTCTAAAGTCAGTAAAACATCCAAATATAAAACAGATGTGGCAGACTCTGTCGTGTCTTTATTTCATTAATACTCGGATGTATCGAGTGGAATGAATGGAAATAATTATTATTAATTGATGTCCATATATCTGAATGTGGAGTTGAAAGCAACAACAAGTGCTTTCTTCTTCTCCTATGGAAGTTTTTGAATGTATACTGCTTTATAAAAATATTTTTTTTAAAAAAACAGGTCGACTAGAAAAGGAGCAAAATTAGTGCTCATCGCAATTCCAACAGTTTGTTGGAAGATGTTGTCTCCAAAGTCTTCTAAGATGTTATCAATGAGGAACGCAATATCCTTTTAATATTACTTGTCAGTCCTCTTGTGTAGAATCAGTGTAAAAAAATGTATAATCACAATATACTAAAATTATAAGTGTAAAAAGTCTGTAGAAACAAAGGAAACAAAAAATATTATAAATAAATTACGTTAGGATAATAACAAATAAAATATGAATAGATAAATGTAAAAGGCTGAATTATCATAATCAACTTTTAAAAAAGTGTATAAGATTGTACAATCAATTAAAAAACTGTCAAATGCTATGTAATCAGAATCAACTTTAAAAAAGTGTATCAATTTCATTTATTTTATTCAGGAAATAATATTACAAAAATGCCATGACTATGTACATATAAAACATAAACCGTCAGGGGATGCCTACTCCTCCTAGGCACCTGATTCCACCTCTGGTGGTTCAAGGGGTCCGTGTTTTTGTCCTGTTCACGATTTGATTTGTTTACTGGAGTTATGAGGTCGATCGCTGTTCTTTATCTTCCCCTTTTACATTGTCCCAGCACTATATTGCTTAGGATCTATTAACGCATTAATATTTATATAAGCTACATGACATACAGCCTATAAAAAAAAAACGTTTAAAAAGGTTAACAAAATATTTTCAAAGGGACCCCTCAATTATAATTTCAGATGAAATTGAAAAACAAAATATTTCTAAAAAGTATATATGAAGCAATATACCATAAATGGTGAATATTGGAATCAAGTAATCTGAATGAAAATACAGGTCTATTCAAATCTATTTTGGATACTTTTGGACTTTCATTTTCACAAGGAAATTCCGATGCTGATGATGAAGATTCTTTAATTGATGTACAAGATTTCTTACAAGTGAAATTCAACTAACAGAGCATTACCTTGAACTATGATGAGGATAACTCTGAAGACATTGTGACCATTCTAAACAATGGATTTTTGTTTGCCGACACTGAATTCAAAAAGGTAAGCATCTATAAATTAATTAATGGAATGTTACGGCTATACTATACAAATCAACTCAAACAATCCATGTTCAAGGGAGTGAAAGATTCACTTTGCTAAGAAAATTCATTGAACAATTTCCTCATCCGCCATTAACTCAGGTTAGTAAAATTGAATGGATGCTTTAGCCACAAAATACCTCTACCCCTAAACCTTGTAAATTACAAGACATGGAAAAACAGACCATGTCAGAACTGTAACAGCTTTCAAACTATTCAAAAACTGACAAAGTCTGTTACTGATCTTTCTGAGGAAGTTGCCAGATTGAAAATGGACTTCCAATCTCTTCAGATTAAAAACACTCAATCAGTAGATGCAACTACTCATCCAAAAGAACCACTTACAAAAAGAGGTTGATGCGTGGGACATTAAGGATACCAAAGTACAAGGCATGTCATGACATACTCAGTGTTCTAGAGTGGAGACGAGGGAATCATCAATCAACTTCCCCAGGAAACACATATAGTGGAATCCCAATCAGGCTTCAGAGAACTACATTCTTGCCAAACAGCCCTTACAAAAATTACAGATGAATGGTTAAATAAAATGGACCAAGGAAAACTTGTTGGTTCTGTTTTTCTTGATTTCAGTAAAGCTATTGACCTTGTTAATCATGATATTTTACTTAAAATCTACAATGTTATAATTCTGATGCAATAACATTACAATTGTTCCCATCATATTTATGTAACAGACTTCAAAGTGTGCATTTGTCCAACAAACATTCAACTTAACAGCAAGTCACAGCGTGAGTTCCATAGGGGTCTATACTAGGACCTATCCTGTTTTTATTTTACATTAATGATCTTCCATTATGTATAACAAAATCCAAAATAGACTTATCTGCATATGATGCCACTTTACATGCATCCAATAAAGATTCCCAAACTATTGTAGATGCAATATCAACGGATATAGTTTGTATAGAAAAATGGTGTTCTCAGAATCAAATGGTTCTAAATGCTACAAAAACTAAATGCATGTCAGTCAAAATTTTTCTGAGCATGAATTTAATCTATGCGTATCGAACCAAAAACTAGGTGTTGTATTAAATGAACAAATTTCTGCCCTCCGTAGAATTAAAAAGTTTCTTCATATTGAAACACGCAAGCTGTTTTACAATGCTTATATTATACCTTCAATTGATTACTGTTTAACCGTGTGGGGTAATACATCTCACTCAAATCTTGACCGAGTTCATAAGCTTCAAAAACCTGCTGCAAAGTACATTTTAGATGCTCCCCCTCATGCGCCCTCATAACCTCTCTTTGAGAAACTAAATTGGCTCACAGTGTACGAGAAACTTATTGTAAATAAATATATTTTTTTTTATAAATCACTGTTTAACTCTAACCCTACTTATTTAAATAGTATGTTTCATTTCCAGTGTAATAATCGATACAATCTTTGATCTGATTCTAACTTAGACCTGTGTAAAACATCTCATAAACGTAAACTCTTTGAAAATTCTTTCAAATATTCTGGTGCATTTTTATGGAATGATTTACCTGTATATATAAAAATAACTCCAACACTCAATGCTTTTAATCGACAAATAAAAAACAAACTATGTAAAACAATATCGCAACAACTCGTGATTATTTATTGATTTTGTGTATTTGTTTATGTATGTATTTTGATTTTTTTTTTTTACAGAAGGTCTCGGGGAAGAATAGTGCTTGCACTACTTCTTTAAATAAAGTTTTTATTATTATTATTATTATTATTATTATCACCTGCATATGGATTTTATGTCTCGCAGTTGATTCGATACGCAAGAGCAGCTTTTGCCTACGAACAAGTTCTGAAACGAGGCAAGCATTTGAAAAATAATTTGATGATACAAGAATATCAACAGTCTTGTTAAAAGTCAACATTTTGGAAAATTTTTGGTCATTCATGGTCATATGATTTATGGTTTGAGATAGAAACTGTTTTAGAATAATCATTATCTTAACTCTCTATTTATAACTTAGAAAAGAACATTAAGCTAAAAAAAAATACATAGATAAAATAGATAAAAATAAATCTATCTCATCACAGCACGCAAACTATAGAGTTGAAGAGAAGAGGCTACTTCAACGTAGTAGAGAAAAAAAATCACACAATAAATGATAATTCTTTTCAGAGCTTTGATCCCGCTTCTACACTAAGAATTACAGTCATCTAAATTTCATATGTATATAGAGAAATTCATAAGATATAGATGGATCATAACCTGACAATTTTCTCATAGTAAGGCTACGTTTTGTAGGACGTACGGCTCTCGTGTCCACACGTTAAGGCAAGACTTACAAGATTATATACAACATTTCCAGTGTTTCCAGCCATAAAGAGTGCATTCGGTCATTAAAATAGAAGAATAGATTACTAGGCTTTGTAATAATTTTATCAACAAGTACATTCACACTTCTTAAGAAAAGAGGAAGAGGTTGAACAGAAGCATTCGTGGATATTTTATTATCCTATTCGAAATCACTTCAATATACCCACGTGTATGGTTTGATAAAAATAGAATGACATTTGAACGAATGATTTTCATTGGTTGAGAAGAAAATTTCAGCCAAGTTTTGTATTAAGAAATAGAGCAGTGTTCTATTTGTAAGTCAGACTTGTAAGACTCGGAAAACCATGTATTAAGGGTGTACACACGGTAAGGCAAGAACTTAAGTTCCATGACTTATAAGGCAAGCCTTGTCATGTGTACGGCCCTTTATCTCCCTTTATCGACAAATGTTAAATCACTGCCGACAAAAACTGCTTGTAATCGCAACACTTTCGAAAACTGTAGTCCATTCTCAAGCTCTGTAAAATCCCGGATACATTCCACTAATAATAAAGGAAATTTTGTATGGTCAACCACCTCGGAATTCTTAGCTATCCAATGCTTCTCTATAGGTCTAAAACCATCAAATACGCGATTTTAAATGAAAGATAAATGACGATGATCAATCGATTGGCTTGCGTGATAATTTTATGCATAAACGCCTTCGGCGTTTATGCAAATTATCACGCAAGCCTCTCGATTGATCACATCATGAATCCAAAAAATAAGACAGTTATAAGCCTCTCGATTGATCACATCATGAATCCAAAAAATAAGACAGTTATTCCTTATATATATATATATATATATATATATATATATATATATATATATATATATATATATATATATATATATATATATATATATATATATATATATAAGAAATATTACTATCCAAATGAATGAGATTAAAACCAAACACGAAAATATGGAAATGTTGACAAATGGTTAAGACATAGGGATCGGATTTTTCCGTTTGCCCAATCTTGAAAAGGAGCATACGGAGAGTTTGACCAGTCGATAGGTGATGCCTACTCTTTCATGGCACCTGATTCCACCTCCGAATTTTTTAGAGGTTCATATTTACTCTGCTCTCGGTTTGTATTGTTCCAAATTAATTAGGAGTTTCATTACTGCTCGTTATCTCCATATTTCATATAGAGGCAATTCTTATTTCAGTAAAGATATGGACAGATGTTCTTAATAACGTACCTGGATGAGCTTCTATTCCATTTATCCTAAAACTTTGAAAGAAGACTAGTAATGTCCATACTTTCAAGTTTCTTTTTCTGTCCATTATTCTGTTAGATCGAGGTTTCCTCCCACAGGTCAATGACTTAGAAACCATCTATATCAATAAAAATTGTTCTGTTGTTATCTATAAACAGTGCGACATTTAACTCTGGACACGACATTTGTCCGGACTTTCGCCAACCACTTTTAAAAAGAGACATATCAACCATTTATTACATCTGGTGGGGTTTTTTAAATCTTTACACATGAACCAAAATTTACACCTGATTATCTTCTAGGTAAAAAGATATTCTACCTGTAATCAGGAAATCCAATAGGATAATGGTGTGATTCCTTCTAACCAATGTCCCACCATTATTCTGTTACGAATTCGGCATTCTCCACTATGGGTATGGACAAGTAAACAAATGACAGTTATTTCTTGTGGAATGAGTCATTAAAATAATGAGTGGATGAATGATTGGATGAATGATATATACTGATGTTTTTATTTTCATTTAGTAATTGTTATTATTAATTAAAGCCAGGATGTCGTATGGTGTACATCTCATTCCGAATTTCCTCCACGTGACAAGGGAAATTCAAAACACAATGTAAATAAACCATTAATGGTTCAATAACTACATTATTATACAGCTGAATATGCTTACCTCTAGTAATTTGGATGAATAATAAGTCCAGTGACTGATAATTTGGGTTTACAATTACACTTCAGTTTTCATATTAAGCGGTAAAAGCTGTAAAGTATGTTCGGAACACCTCGGATGAGTACAGTAAACTAACTGCACCCGAAGTCTTCCAGCTATTTGAAGTTATGGCGCCAAATCGTCATGCATGGGACGTCATAGAGGGTCTAACTGGTATAAATACGAGCTCCGCGGGCTCTGACAGACAGACGTCTGCAGTCTCACCTACAGTAAGGTTCTGCCACTGTAACAATGACGCTCACAGAGCATGGTCCAGAAGACTTTAGATGGGTAATTATTATTAACCTAATCTAACACTGAATATTTGTTAGCAACTTTTGATTGCTTTATTTGTTTCTGCATTTTTAAGTTTCTTCCAGAACACAAGTAGTGATCTGAACTCACCGTTGTTGGTTACTTTTTACTCAGGCACAAGAAGTGACCTGAAATTGATATTATAACTCCTGACATTATTATTAACAAATGCATGGTGCATTGTATTGAATTTTTCTGAAAAATTAGCATAACTTTTTGTCCCTATACAAATAGTTGTTTGCTATAACCTCTGGTACTTCGTATTTATACTCACTAGTGAAGAAATCACTGATTCAATCTTTTAACTAAGACCTAAAGGTATTAGGTCTGTTTATTATTATATATGACATCACGTTCTACGTAACTTTGGTACAATCGAACCGTGAGTCGTGCGATATAATATTCCTAGGACGCGCTTTCGCGTCAATACCACAAAAGGACGAATATCACGTGACGTTCTTTCAGCCAATGAAAATTACGAAAATAATCTTCTTATATAATATTAAATATTGTACAGGCTAGCACTCTGTTGAATAAATAGGAAAAATGACATGAAAATTAATTTAATTTCGCACGACATTTAGATCCGTACCAATAAGTTCAAGGTCGGAGATTTGATGTATTGGCGCCACAATGCGGGAAAAAAAAGTAGAATCTATCAGGAAGGGTCCTGGGGGTAATTATTTAAGCCAAATCCGATACAATATTTGTCGTTAAATCTCGGCGCGATGTCTAGGTCATGCACCATGACAAGTTGAAAATGTGCGAGTCTAGACATCTCCCGAAATGGCTAGTATCATATAAAAGTAGGTTGTCTGAAGAATCCGTAGTCCGAGACCGAGTTAGCTCTCCTACGAGTGATGTAGCTAAGCCGCTGGGGGCCACGGATTCAGGGATAAGTATATACATTGTATGTTTGTTCTTACTGCTAGGGAAGCAGATCTTTTTTAATTATACAGGGATATTGCCCTGATCTTATGATATATCCACTTATCATGATGTTCCTGACGATTTATTTACCCCCGATGTTCCAGGGACGATGAATTGGAGCCAGTTCCAGGATAGGTCGTTAGCGACGTAGCTAGTCGCGGACGTGATATCACGCTAGATATCATGTCTCCTAGGCTCGGATGTGCCGACCGTAGATGTCGCCGTTGCACCACCTGATGAGGGAGACAACGATTGACCCAGTGGTGGACCCAAGCGGATTTGGAAGAGGGATGCCCAGGACCAGACTGACGTGATGTATTTTGTGAACCATGATATTATTAACTATTAATTTTTATTTATTTTATAATTTATTATGGATATTAATATGTAACTGATTATGCATAATTATTTTTTAAGTTGTTAGGCATTGCTAGGATTTAATTGTAATATTTTATGTACATTATAGTTTGTCCCGTTAAAACGGGCTGGGATACCCTTTCTCAAAATAGGGAGGAATGTAGTGATCTGGAGGTGCTTGGCACGGATTGCCCTGCTACCTCCGATCACGTGGTACACGACACGCACCTGCAGTGACGTGTACCTTTCCTGGCTCTCTTTTTCTGTTATCTGCTGCAGAGTACAGACGTGTCTCTATCAGCTCCGTCATTATTATATTTGTACATATATATAGTATATAGCGGGCACTAATAAACTGCGGATTAATTTTACCATAGTGTTTTCACTGTTCCGCCATCTTCGCATTTGGGTATAATAAATAGTATATAGTGAGAGGAAACGCTATACGCTATACTGTTTTTAAAGAAAGATAGGCCAATAATTTTATACAATAGCATAATGTATTTTAATGAAATAATTAAAATATAAAATCATGAAATCTACGTACAAAAATAAGACAGGTCTTTGTCATAATTTTGTTTGCAAATATTCCAATTTTTGGTTCTGGTGCTGGGCTGGTTGGTATTGGGTAATTCTAGGAACATACGCATCCCCAAACAAGATAACGAACATGAGAGTATTTTAGACATGAATCCATATGTAAAATGTATGATAAAGTATTGCTGCTTCTTTTTTATTGCCTGTTTTTTTTTTTTATTTAACTGGCATAAAGCACGCTACTTGAGAAAATAAATAAATGAAATAAAGTATCAGGCCTATAGCATTTTTTTTTCTTTTGTAAATATATGGGAAAATACTGTCAAATGGAAATTGGTAATACGAAATTTATTTGCGTTTATGTGCGATTAATATTTAACGCAGGGAAATATTAACATGTTTATCTAATTATGTAATAGGACATAAGAACATGATTGGTTCTAAGGTGGAGGGCAGTTGGGGGGGGGGGGTTGTTAGTCTCTCTGTATCTCTTAAATAAATTGAGTTTTTCTCTTGACAAGTCAAGTAAATTATTTGTTGTCAGCGTATTTACAATACAACAGATAAACATATCCAGTCAGTGACCTAAGTAAAGCCCCTTTGTGTTTAAGGGGAAAAATATATAATTATATTAATTGTTTGAAAATTGCAATTAATTTTTGAAATGCAAAATGTTGGATTTATTTTAAAAATTAAAAAAAGAAATGATTATAACTTAAATTAGAAAGTTTAGTATATAGAAATTACAATCCATTCCATGAATTTTTCTTGTAGATTCAGTTGTGAAACCGATTTGCTATGTATAAATATCTTTTATGTTTGTTTGTTATACTCTTTGCAAGAGTATAAAAAGGAGATGATATGAAGAAAGTTGATAACTTTTCTGTGAAATCAAGCTCAGATCAAAAATAATACAATAAGTTCACGTTGAGCTTAACTTCGAATTCGGACCCCACTCGCCCCCGGCCCAAAATATGGTTCCAACCAAACCTAAGACGTTTAGAAGTCAGCATGATCAAGATCTCGAAGTAAAGTCTTTTTTTAATTGTCGTCTGTCCGCCTACATAAATTTTGTTTTGCATTATTTAATTTAGTTCATATCCATTTTTCAATTTTCAATAAGATCCATTAAGTTTTATAACATAACTTATTTGCAAGTCAGAGACGTAACACTACATAAGTCATTAAAAGTATCCATTGACATGTTTACGAAAATGTCCTGTAAAAAGTAGTAATGTACAAATAATAATAATAATAATAGCTTTTATTTTGGCTATCAAGATATCTCATGCCCGATCTAATCTTGTTACTATTGAGGACACAATATGCAAAATTTCTTAACAGAGCTACGTCTCTTTTTAGGAGCTTGGCTAAAGATTTATCATTTACCTGTTCTGAATGTTGACCTAAAATTATTTTTTCATCTAAACAATATTAGCCATTGTATCTTTTATTTTAAAATAGTTTGGACGAGAAACGGTTTCTATTAAAGAATAATGGAAAAAAAGGATAATTTATAGATTCTTGATTTAAATTTTCCTAAATAAGCTAAGCTGTCTACCGAGAACTGTTGGTATATAAAGAGGTAAAAGACTCTTATATCGTAAGGAAAATTTAATGGTTTTAATTATATTCAAACATAACTTTTCTTCCACTTAATTCTAGTTATAAAATGATTGATTGATTGTTGTTTAACGTCCCTCTAGAGAATTTTTCACTCATATGGAGACGTCACCACTTGCCGGTGGAGGGCTACAAATTTTGACCTATACTCGGCACTTACGGCCATTGAGCAGTGAGGGATCTTTTTCGTGCCAGCACCTACTGCGACACGGGACCTCGGTTTATACGGTCTCATCCGAAGGACCGGTCTTCACGTCCCACAGTGGGATTCGAACCCGCGACGTAACGATCAACTCCTTACTTCGCGACTCTAGAGCATACGCTCTAACCATTGCGCCACGCGGGCGACCAGTTATAAAATGAAAAACTTCGATTAAAAAAATTGTCTGAGCTTGAGTATTCTGTAGAAAATAAATAAAATGTAAATTAAATAACAAAGTATGTTTGTGATATATCAAGTTCCAAATTGAAGTTAATTTAAAAGGTGTACACATAACCCAAAGATCCCTAACTTATTGAACGTACACGGACCACCTTATCTATCTTATTTGCAGGACAGTATTTACGCGACGATGGGTAATAATAGCATATTTGTTGCTGAGGCCACTGTGGTGATATTAAAAGTCTCTTTCAAATGGTCTTCGAAAAATATTTATTTTATTAAAATATTTCGAATGTACAAACTTAATTATGTGTCGTTTACTGATTTTTATTTGAAAATTAAAATAAGTACACGACTATATAGTATACGTTTCTTTTATGATAAAAATTATAAACGTAATATGCCTGAATAAAACCTTCACACACATCAGTCAAATTCTTCAGGGACATATATACCAAATTGTTTTGAAATCACGGCTCAGATTTTTATTGGTAACGCAGGGGCGAGGGGAAGAGAGGGCCATTACCCCCAATGATATATCAACAATTTTTAAAGACTTTACAATAGATCACAAACTTCTCTAAAATACAGTTATATACCATCAAAAATAACATCGACAACTGAAATTGCTACTAAAGGCCTGATTATCTGTGACTTTTCTTTCATTTCTTCTTAGCTTTCCTCAAGACTTGATATAAAATTAATAGAAGATTAAAAGACATGTATATAATTTTTATAGCACGATAAAAAATATGACATACAATGTACATGACTATTATAATTTAATTGCAGGAGTGCTGGAATTAAAAAAAAACAGTTTAATTATAAACCCTATTATCGCTGTCATGAAAGAGATGATTTGCAGATTAATTTTCAATAGGTCTATAGATTTTTTTTTGATTCTAAAAAAAGTCCTATATGCTCATCGTGTTTTTTTCCTTTGTCAACGTGTTTCGATATAATTTTATATGTTTTACTTGTCTATAATTATTAGTTCAAATTTCACACAATCCTTATTGATTAATTTCTATTGATTACCCATTTGTTCTTTAATTAAATCTCTTTATAACGTTGTAAAAGGGTGACGAGATTGAACTAATTGAATGGATCCCGATTTCACACCTTTGAAAATATATTGGAAAATTTAGCCCGATGGACTGTCCTCACACTTTAAAGAATTTCAGTCTGAATATACACGTATTTATATACACGTATCTCCACACTAACTGACCGTGACATGCGCCGTTTCCTGTTTATTATCCATTTGTGCATACCTTTGTGTCAGTGTACGTTTTGGAGTAGCTACTATATATATATTTTAAAAAGTCTTCCAAGTAAAAAGCATATTTCAAAGTGTCAAATGGTGAACATACAATAAAAATATGTAGTTTGTACTGCATAACCACTAAAATGATAAGTCCTAATAATTGCAATAATTAAACTTGTTAAGCTGTTAATTAAGAGGTAGATAACAAAATGTTGGGCTAATTATTGTGTTATTACCAAAGGAAAACAGTCACGACATAATTTCAAAATATTTGAATGTAAAGCCTGAGGGTTTGCTCATTCAAAGATCTATTGCAACTTATGAAAACATAATTAAAAGACATCTTCAAATATGAAATTTGGCAAATTTTGTGTTGTTTTTCTTACAATAGTATGCACTTTCTAAATCTAAAATGATAGATCGTACAAAGACTTTAAATTTTCATAGGGAGAATCAATCATCATGTTAAAATCAGCCAGTTGGTACTGGTTTGTTCTCTTAAATGACCATATCCTTTTTCTTTTTCAATGAAATTTGTCAAATTTGGAGTCGTTTTTCTTGCAATTAGTATGCACTTTCTAAATCCAAAATGATAGATTGTAAAAAGTCTTATATTTCTATAAAGAGAATCAATCATGTTAGACTCAGTCAATCAGCATTGGTGTACATGTATGTGTTCTTTCTAAATCTAAAATGCTTTTTCTTAAGAAGACTTAAATTTTTGAAGAATGCATCCATTATCATGTTGATCTCAGTCAAAACTGATGTGTTTTCTTACTTGAGCATAACTTTTCTTTTACTTTTCAATTAAATTTAGCAAATTTGGTAATTAGATTTTTTTGTTATAGCATGTACTTTATAAATATAAACTGACAATTATGAATTTGTACACAATTTTTGAAATGTTTAAGGAAACAGGAGAAAGTTTTCTACTCAAGGCCATGCTGGTCTAAAAAATTTAATAAATTATATTGAAAAAAGGACAAACCTGTGAATCCAGTGTTCTCTAGCTGCATCATAAATACAGTCATATTGATATTCAAAAATAAATATTAGGGTTTGCATAATTAGGTACCTGCATACATATTGTATGAATTTATTAGTTTCCTATCGGTGAAACCTGAGGGGACTATCAATTTCCTCCTTGTCTGTCTGTCAGTCTGTCCCACTTTGTTTTCTATATCTTATTATTGCTAATGCAATACTCTCAGAATGGCTTGTTTTAGTGATAATGTTTGCTTTATACAAGTTTAAAGAGGCATAAATGTCCCATCTGCATTTAAACTGCAAAAAAACATTGCTGATCTAAATTTAATGAATTCCTAAAAAAGTTCCTGACTCATCATACTTTGCACTGGTCCCATTCTGGTGTTAATATATTGCCTGGTCCTTTAAGGTGTTAATGAGGAATATTGATAAAATTTTAGTTATTTTAAACTAGTTAAATATTCATTGCAAGATGATGAAAGTAAAAGAACCAAATGTACAGGTCTGATAGTATATTAGAAGCCAGTTATTTTACACTTTAAACATTTTTGAAGAGTTATATGCTCTTGATGAAAAGGAGAAAATTTTAATTTTAACTTTGTCAAAAATCCTTGGAAGATGATTCATTTTATTTCATATTTTAATATAAAGAGCGGGTTTATGCATATTTTACCAAGAGATGCGTATGAAATACAAATGTCTTTTTCTGAAGGATAATAATGAGAAAAAGCAGCATATCTGTCCTTAATTCTTCATCTTAATAGAACACTGCTGCTTAAAGACTTCAGTGTAAAATTCAAAGTGTAATTAATTGGACATTATATATTATAATCAAAATTTTGTAAATTCCTTTATTGGAGTACTTTTATTTGATAACACCTTCAAAATGCTATTATAATTAAAAATATCCAAACATTCATTTATAAGGTAAATATGGTGGTTATAAATTGAATATTTTATTTAAATGGTCACTGGGAGTTAGAATTAAATGAGACACTCCCCCCTTCCGAAAAAAAACGTACACACGCACACAGACACACATCCTGTGAATTGAAACTTAATGACAATTGTAAGAAGAGTATGCTTTTAGGGGCAAAACCACTCCATTGCATCCATTCTTCAACCGTATATAACCTGCATTAAAAATAAGGCGAAACTCCTGGAATGAATCCACACAGTCGGGACAAATCCATCCGTTACCGATCAAGACCTCCACTACGTTTTATATTCATAGTATAAAATATACATTCTGTGAATGCATTGTTGCAACAGAGATGCAGGAACTCGGAAAGAAAAAGTTTGATATTTGCTGAAACTGAAAGGATTAGTTCACGTACATTTAAATCAATGTAGTCTCGTATATATTCATTTTATTGAGAAATTGGTTTAATATGCTTGAACTAGTCAATAATCATCGCAACGCAAATCTAAGCGCGTGAGTACATATTAATGGTAAAGAAATTAATGAACAGGTAGAGAGAACACATTAGGGGAGTAAAAAAAACCATTTTTTTTTTTAGTATCATCATGTGTTGAGCAGAAACAAGTGTTTAGAATTATTTAAATTATGCAATTCTATAATAAATGTTAAAGTCAGACTAACACAATGATGAGATGTATTTAAATCATAGTAAACTAGACTTATACATTTTAGTAATAAGGCTTTCCACTTTATTTTAATGACGTAAGAACTTAGCAAGACATTGCCAAAATCATGATGTTAATATCTCGGATTCATTTATTACTCATGTTAGTAGTAGTCATTATAAACATAATACATAAGCTAAGAACAACATTGTAAAAAAAAAAAAAATCTTGAGTAATGTTTGGAATTAGACATGTACAAATGTGTTAAAAAAGCTATACTTTGCTATTTTGACTATCCAAAACTATTATAGTAATAATTAATTGAAGCAAAATTGCTTTGTTAAATCTTAGATTAATTTCCATGGGATGAAAATATTCTATATAGTATTAGATATGGGAATTTTATTCCTATATATTTAAAATATGGAATAATTTCTCCCAATTCTTCTGATATGGGATAAAATATCCCATATCAGTTCAGAAATAATTTTGGAATAAAAATTCTGTGGGAGACAGTATTTTTTTGGGATTTGAAAAATCCTATAGGATTATGGTGGGATATCAAATAGGATAAGAAATCCCACCAATATCCCATAGGATTTTTGTTTTTCAGGTGTTATATCTCCCACAATATACAAGATACAGGTATCATATTCGGTTAATATCATGAGAGTACAAAATCCCACCATATAGTATTAAAAGTTATATAATATCTTGAAAAAAGAGGTTGGCGAAAGTCCGAACAAATGTCGTGTCCGGAGTTAAATGTCGCACTGTTTATATAACATGATTATATTCCCTTGCGATGATACAAAATGAAAAAGTAATACTATATCTGTTCTATCTTTGATATTATCTGACTTTAAAAGGGGGGGGGGGCTGAATTTTTCTATAATGTGTGGTAATGTTTGTAGATCTTACTTTTAAAAGCTTGCAATGAATTTCTCAAAAAGTAACCTTGATCCGATAGGCTGCAAGAGATTCGTATTACTTATAATAATTACCATAATAAGGAACGTACACTCTGCAAACACATTACAAACAGGGCCTACATATATAAATGAATTAGAATTGTTTCTTATTTGCCATCAATCCATGTTAATATTAATGATCAGAAATATAAACAATTATCAACGCAAAAAGTTACATTTAGACATTATAATCTATAAAAAAAAAAAAAAAAAAAAACATTATGTAGTTTGTTTTACATACTCTTGTTAAATGGTAAATTTTAGCAAAATATGAAGTACCAGACAAGATATCATGATTGAACAGCTTGTTGAAGCACAAAGGAGAAAAGAAGGGGGTCTAGTAATAATGTTGATTATTACATTCTTATTACAATACCACAAATTTTAACATATCAATAAAACTTTTAAAGTCCACGCAACTAAATAACACTTTCATAAAGCTGAATAACCTCTTCAGAGGAAAATAATTATAAAACATATCATAACAATACTCTTTTTTGAAAGAAACATGAATGCATGACAGTAAAATTTAAAAAAATGACAACATTTAATAATGAAAAGAAGATTGAAATGTTTTAAATAAAAGAAAATCGAACCGTTGTGATATTTTAATACTCATCAAATATAGTTAATGCTTGAAATAAGGAAGTAAACTGAAAAATCTCTCAAAGAAAAAAAAATATAATACCTCCATTTTAAAAGCTTTCCTTAGACAACCAATTAGCATTTAATTCCTTTTCTAGATATCTAACTCTGTTTTTGAATCAATGATTTTCCTCTACAAGTATAGCAAAGATCTCTTTTTCTAACAGAATGAATTAAGGTCGAACCCCTTTTTATGATTAATCGTAAATATGTTTTATTAATTATATTGATCGATTATGAATGATTTATCTGGTCAATTAAAAGTACCAAAAGCACCTACCAGAGATGAAACAATCAACTCTCTTCTTTTAATTATCTCACGTTACACAGTGCACTTTTTAAGCAAACATTCTGAGAGTATTGCATTAGCAATACTAGTTCCCTACAAGCAAGTGTAATCTGGTTCCACTAAAAAAATTGGAAATGATGTTATTCCGTCAAAAAATCATTTAAGCAAAACATAATGCAGTTTGATCTACTGTATACATGGTTATCTTCGCCCGATGTAAATTTCGCCGTATTAAACTTGCAAACAATTTTGCCCCTTTTTAAATTCCCCCAGTCACCGTTCTGTTTAAGAAATTATATTGTTATTTTTAAATTCGCCCCGTTTTAAGTTTGCCCATCTGTGAGTAGAGTGAAAAGGGCGAAAATAAAACGAGGACGAAATTTTCCTTGCTTACAGTATATCTCCTCAGGGTAAACTCTAATATAAAATATCAGCTCAATATCTGCAAACGTTTACAAAAAAGTAAGGAAAACCAAGTTGGACAGACAGACAGACAGTCAAACGAGGACGACAACCTATAGTCCCTCCTGTTTCATAGGTAGGGGACTACAAATCCCTCTATCTGTCAATGAAAATGAGTTATAAAAGAGAATGAAATATATGGAGAAAACGAACAGTATTCAAGCTCAAAAGTCCATTAAACAATACAAAATAGGAGCAGAGCAAACACGGACCTCCAAAACATCAGAGGTGGGATCAGGTGCCATAGTGGGTGAGTATTCCCTGCCAACCGATCACGCTCGCCGTGTGCTCCTTGTCATGATTGGGAAATAACGGAAAAATCCGTGGACAATTCAGTGTGTAAATAATGAACTTAGGCTAACAATTAGTATAAGAACGTCAGTCAGACGAGATGAAGAGATTTTATGCCTCTACATTTTTTTTTCTTTCAAAAGTGATTGCTCTTCACTCTTTGGCTTACTCCAATTGCAATGAATTTATTTCTATTGAATCATTTTAATGAATCATGCCCGTAATGAGCTCAAATAATGAAATATATGGAGATAACGAAACAGTATTCAAGCTCAAAAGTCCATTAAACAATACAAAATAGGAGCAGAACAAACACGGACCTCCAAACATCAGAGGTGGGATCAGGTGCCATGGAGGAGTGAGCATCCTCTGACGACCGGTCAAACCCGCCGTGTGCTCCTTGTCATGATCGGGAAGAAACGGAAAAATCCGTCGACAATTCAGTGTGTAAATAATGGCCTAACAATTTGTATGAAAAACGTCAGTCAGCATTTGTCTCAATGATAAATTGTATTTGCTGACAAGGTCATTTTATGGACCATAGAATTACGAAATGATGACTTTAAACAAGACAGCTGATATTCTTGTTTCATCAACTTGTTTGTCAATAATTTACCTCGTTTTAAAAATTGTACATACGTAGAGCATGCTCTTGCGTATCGAATCAACTGAGAGATATATACCCCGTATGCAGGTGATGAAGGTATATTGCTGCATAAGTAAGGGAAGTTGACGATTGAAAAGTTAAAGTCATCACGCTTATTATAAAGCTTGGTTGTTAGATTACCATTAACGTCTTTTTCAAGTAAAATATCCAAATATGAAACAGATGTGTCAGACTCTGTGGTATCTTTTACCTCAAGCTCACCAGGATATATCGTATCGACATAAGAATGGAAATAGCCATTGTTAATTGACAATAGGTCGTCGATATATCTAAATGTCGAGTTGTAGGCCACAGCAAGTGTTTTCTTCTTTTCAAGTACAAGATTTTGGACAAATTCTGTTTCATATGAATACAAAAAAAGGTCTGCTAATAACGGGGCGCAATTGGTACCCATGGGAATTCCAATAGATTGTTGGAAGACCTGGTCTCCAAAAACCACATAGATATTGTCAATCAGTAACTAAAGTACCTTTTTAAAGTCAACTTCAGAGTACTTGTGTGTACAATCAGAATGTTTTTTAACAAAATAATTTTGCAAATGACCAATGACATGGTAAGTATATTTACGAGTTCCATTTTTATTGAAAAAGCAGCTGTAAATGATATCTAAAAAAGCCTGGACTTTGATTTGTAGTGGGGAAATGTTGTGTATAAAGTTGAAAATCACAAATCAATCCTAATAACACACATACAATGTGTTTCAAAGTTTATCACATATTAATTGTCTTTTGAATTGATTGATTGATTGTATGTTGTTTTACGTCCCGTTCAAGAATTTTTCACCCGTATAAAGATGTCAAATTTTGAACTTTACTCGGCACTCAGGGTCATTTAGCAGTGAGGGATCTTTATCGTACCAACACCTGTCGTGACACGGGGCCTCGGTTTTTAAGGTCTCATCTGAAGGCCCCGCAATTTTCTTTTCAAAGTGTCGAACGCATAGCGAAGGAACAGTTGGTACCCATTTTTTTTTTTATCAATTTGGGTCAGTCGCGGAGAGTCGAACTCACGACCTCCCGATCACGGAGCGAGCGCTCTACCGACTGAGCTATTAAATGGACCGGTACAGACAGTAATTTTCCTTGGGAAAGATCTTATTTAAAAAAATAGACTAAAGAATCGTGAAGGAAGTGACAAAAGCTACTATTGTTAAATCTTTGGTATTAAAAAAAGCAGGAATGCTAAATACTAGAGGACTGGAAAACAGGAAAATGGGAATATTATTTCATAGAATGTAAAAAAAAAAGAAAAGCAGAGATAACCCCTAATTAATGGAAGAAAGGGCTGGTTATCAAGCTAGAATATGTTAAGAAAAAATAATCTTTACATCAACTTTTGACAAAGGTGTGATATCACCAATAGAGAGAGTGTTCTTGAAACTACTAATCCTACTAAACATTATGGAATACCAGTTTAGATCGACAATGTGATAAAGACATTGTACGAAGTCAAAAGTACAAATAATTCTGAAGAGATCTCTAACTAAAAGAATCATTTATTGTAAAAATTAAAAAATGAATTAATCGAGGTTGTCCCTCATCACCAACACTATTCCGGATAGTAATTGGCTGGGTTACAAGACAACCCTATGCGAAAGCACAAAAAGAATTCTATCCAACCTTTTAGAAAAAGTACAACCAAGACTTTGCAGAAGACCTTTCACTTCTTTCTCACACTCAAACAGACACGAGAAAGAGAATAAAGCAGATGAAACATGGAAAAACGAGACTAAAGTTAATGAGAATGGAATACCTTTCCATTCGGAGAGGATGTCAAAATTAGAATATTCAACACTTATATGAAATCTGTCTTTCTTGACATCTTTACCCTCAAGAGGGTCCCAGTGATGGCATTTCATCTGTCAAGGGCTGCCTTTTATGAGCATATCAAAAGATCTGTCTTGGAAGACGGACATAATGGAGGCTGCTGGTGTGAAAGTTGCAAATTTTGCCTTCACCTTTAAAATTATGTATGAAAAAGAAAGCGGAGTTTGCGTCCTACACGGGACGCTAATTGCAGTTTAATCTAATATGCTTGAACAGATGTAGAATTACTTGTTTTGGTAACATTTTCATAGATTTACCTTTTACTGTAGTTTTTACTGGTCTGAAGATTAGGTCACATGAGTACTATATATGACAGACTCAGAGGAAACCTCTGTCTGTCTGTCTGTCCATCTGTCTATCTGTCTGTCCCTCTGTCTGTCAGTCTGTCCGACTTGGTTTTCAGCACTTTTTTTCTAAACGCTTGCAGATATTGAGCTGATTTTTGGTATGTGAGTGTATCTCGATGAGTTACAGATCAAGTTTGCATTTCGTTCCGCTTCAATGATTTTTGACGGAATTACGACCTTTTCAATTTTTCAGGGTTTTCCGCAATTTTTATTCTAAACGCATGAAGATATCGAGCTGATTTTTGGCATGTGACTTTACCTTGATGAGTTATAGATCAAGTTCGCATTTCGTTCTGCTTCATTGACTTTTGACGGAATTGTGGCATTTTCAATTTTTAACGGGAACCAGATTACACTTGCCGGTAGGGGACTTGTATTGCTAATGCAATACTCTCAGAATGCTTGTTTACTAGAAAAAGCCATTATTGATAAACATGATCATTTTAGTATCTCTATCGTCAACCTCCCTTATTCATGTAACAATCTACAATTATCACCAGCATATGGAGTTCATGTCTCAGCTTTCAGCTGATTCGATACATAAGAGCACGATTTACTATGCCGCTAGGATAAGGCTGTCTGAAGAATGTCACAGTGTACATGTACCAGCGGCAGTAACTTCTCTGACCTACCTAGATATGACATCATAATGGCATATGACGTCAAGTCAACATGACGGGGAAAGTGTCATAACTTTTACATTACTTTCACATGATATGTAGATTTTTTTACGTTGATGTTTAATTCAGGTGTCTGGATCGTTGTTTTAAGCTTCAGTATTTTGTTATGATGGTGAATATTTGCAATATAATATCTTTATTCCTTTTTTCTTCTCTGACATGTACGTATTCAAACAATTACAGAAAAAGAATGTGAAATGCTTCCCCTTATACGTCCGTATACAGAGTTCAAATTTATAAATCGTGTATAAATAAGGCTGACACAAGTGAAAATAAGGATAAATTGAAGATATTCTGTCTGAATCTACTAGAGAAGTATGTCCTCTAACTGAATTTTGCTGGGGGATTGTATGTAATTCATCCCATGTTGTATAAATTGCAACGAAGAGTGGAAAATGCCCCCTTTTATGTGGGTAAGTTTAATTTCTCGTGAAATATTCTCTTAAGAAATAAAATTCAGACTTGCCCCCACCACTTTATATATACCCAAGGATATGTTTAATTGATTTATGTAACAAGCCGTTCACAATAATTTTGTTTTTCACTTGTGCCGATGCGATTTTTGTGCAACATTTAAGAAAATTTATGTGTCCGTCTCGTGATCAACACAGTCATGTGACATCTCAAAAATGCTTTTTAATAATACCATATATATTCAACTCTCTTCTCAACTTAACCGTGCATGTATATAAAGATTACAAATTGAAATCAAAACATAGCTAAAAAATAAATAGTATTTATCTTATGCATATTAAGCGTTCGGACAGCCTTAACATAGCTGCCTAACGAACAATTTCTAAAACGAGGCAAGCTGTTGACTAAAAAGTTGATGATACAACAGTCTCGTCATTTGGCAGATATTAAGAAAAACTAACACAGGTAATTAGAGAGTTTATAAGCAAAACTAACACAGGTAACTATAAAGAGTTTATAAGCAAAACTAACACAGGTAAATATAGAGAGTTTATAAGCAAAACTAACGTAAACATCTAAAGAACCTTTGTAAGGAGAGCTAACAAAGACCGCTAAAGAGAAGTTCAAAGTAGAACCACGGTAGCATGAACCGCGAAAGATACGTTCTAAGCAGAATTAACTTTTCAGAGACGATGTTAGCAGAACTACCATCAAAAGAGACGTTGTAATCAGACGTTATAATCAGATAAACCTTTAAAGAGAGGTTGTAAGCAGAGTTTATATCTACAGAGACGTGTTAAGCAGATGAACAGGGAATTCGGTTTTCCATAACTTTCTTGTGCATAAGAACTAAATATACAGTTGTGTCCAAGCTTTAGAAATGATTAAGTTTGCCCTTCCTCCATTTGATATTACTTTCTTAAAATGTTTTGTTAAGAAATAAGTAAATATCAAAAGAAATTTTAACATGAAACGAGCATTAAGGTGCATAAAAATGAATTACTGTAAGAGTAGCATGCTTAAAGGTTAACTCCCAAAAAGCATTGATGTTCCTAACTACAAAGATGATGTTCCTATCTACACTATAATACAGTTGCAATCATTAAAGCCGAAAAATAAAGTATTCTAAACCCTGGGTCATATTTCCATAATGAAGAGCATAAAATGTAAGGTTTCAGTTTCAAATAAACACTTAAAAACAGGAAGTAAAAATCTTTATTAAAATATCTATCAATTAATTGTTAAACGTTTCACCAAAACTTCAAATCCTAATCAACAAAATATTCAAGTAAAAATAAGAGAAAGAAAACAGTTAAATCAATTAAAAATCAAGTAATTGTAAAACAAAAGACACACTGTCAGTATATTTTTAAAGGAATAGCAAAAATATACAATTTAAAAGATTAATGAAAATGGAATATATCGTATTTTTAACAGAACAATTGTTAGAATGACATATGGAGATAACAAACAGCAATTATGCTCGAAAGTCCAATGAAACAATAGTTATTGGGAGCCGAGCAAACAAAAATACCTCTGAAACATTAGATGTGGGATCAGGTGCCATGCAGGAGTGAGCATCCCTTGCCGCCCGGTCACACCGGTCGTCATGATCGGGAAAGAACGGGAAAATCCGTCAACAATTCAGTGTAAAAGTAATGGTCTAACAATCTATATGAAAAACGTGAGTCAGCATTAATGATAGTGATAGATTGTATTTGCTGACAAGGTCATTTTATCGACCATACAACGTGCGAAATGTTGACTTTAAAAGAGACTGTTGATATCCTTGTTTCATCAACATCTTTGTCAATAGCCTGACTCATTTTAAAAATTGTTCACACGTAGTGCATTCTCTTGCGTATATATGAATCAACGTGGAGACATAAACTCCAAGTACGGGAAGTTACGATAGAAAAGTTGAAGTCATCACTTTTATAATTAATTTTGTTGTTAGCTGAAAATCAACGTCTTTTATAGTAAAATATTCACATATGAAATATATATGTCAGAATCTGTGGTATCTTTTTTTTCAAGTTCATTGGGATATATCAAGTCGTCATATGGAAATAATCATTGTTAATTGATAATACATCGTCGATAAATATCTAATTGTCGAGTTGACGGCCAGCTGGAGCAAGTTTTTTTCTTCTTATATAGAAGTTATTGATTACATTCTGCTTCTTTTGAATACAAAAATAGGTCTTCTACTAACGGGTGCAATTTGCGATCATAGAAATTCCGTCAGAGACTTTATCTCCAAAAACTACATTGATATTGTCAATCAAAAACTTAAGCATCTTTTTAATATCAACTTCGTAATACTTGTGTTACAATCAGAATATTTTTAAACAAAATAATCTTGCAAATGACCAAGGACAAGGTAAGTAAATTTACGAGTTCTGTTTGTATTGAAAAAAAAACAGCTGTCTATGATGGCAAAAACCTGGGCTTTAATTTTTCGTGGGGAACGGTCGTATTAAGTGTTGAAATGTCATAAGTTTTGATGTTACTGTTTTTTGTAAAATTTTATGATTTTAAATTTTTAAAGGTTCCTTGGAGTTTTTTTAGTATCCACATCTGATTCACACAAATTCTCAAATATTTTTTTTGTAATAAAAGTGCTCCTAAAAGTTTCACCTTCACTGCTGTTAATATTTTAGTGAGGGGTAAAAAAAGGTTTGGTAGAATATTTACTGGAACCCTCTATGTATCTTTCTTTTTAAGGATTTTAATGTAGTTGAGGAATCTAGTATAAGTATGGCAATTCAAATTCAGTTTGATTGTTTGGAATATTAAAAATATTCAAAAACAAACATATGATTTTGAAGTATTTCCTCTTTAAAAAGGGAGCAATAGATGTATGTTGGAGTACCACTTGCAGAACTAAAACCATTTCCTGTTAAGGTTTTGCCAAAGTTCAAGATGACCAAAAATTTATTTTTACAATAGCTCCAAAGTCATGAGGTATAAGGTGATACTTTCTGTTTGTTAATCAATGACATATTTATAAACTGTAAAAGTTTGAACTTCATAAATCACATAGTTTTGGAGCTATTTTAAAAATAAATTTTGGACATATTGACCTTTGGCAAAACCTTAAGCACAATTAAAATAATGAACCTTTCAAATAATTAAAAGCAATGTTGTTACCTTCTGTGTCAGCTGGGATCAGTGCCTACTGATCGTGTTATCTATCTAATTCTGTTTTACTTCTGGATTATTGAAGACAGAAGGATAGATTAATTTCATATTACCCCTCAACCGCTTTATGTGAGATTTCAACATCCATCTGATACTTTTAATCCATCCTGACAGAATGTCAAAGTCTTCTTTTATTTGTTTGACCCATCGCCATGCGTAATTCCAAAGAATTCATAAAATTTGTGTGTGACAGGTCGGCAGCGGATGCTCACTGCTCCATGGCACCTGATCCCACCTCTGATGTTTTGGAGGTCCGTGTTATCTCTGCTCCTATTTTGTAATGTTTAATGAACTTTTGAGCTTGAATACTGTTCGTTATCTCTTTATATTTCATTTATGAAACTAGGACCCCAAGGTGAAAGATCGGGGTTTCCAAATTTTGGCCCTCTTATAACTAGTGATTTAAGACCCTCATTATTAACGATTTATTCGTCAACAATAATGACGTATCCAGCAGGACTGTAGTAGTAGGGTGATGAAGAACATGAACACGTTGGAGGATTATGTTGATATGTTCAGATGATAAAACGTCTGGGGCAATAAAAGTACAGATGAATCCTACTCATAGAAACTTTTCATTTATTCTTTATATTAATAATTTGGCAAACATCCTAAAGCGTATACAAACATCACAATAAATTGACAAAAATGCCGTCGATCATCTTTGTTTGACTTTAATTTGATACGTAAAAACTGATATTATATTTCACAACGATATTCTGTGATTAAAAATGCATAATAATGCACTGAACCACTAAATCTCATCTAAATACAAAAGGGACGCCTATTTAGTTTATTACAAAGAGAATAACCATTTAAAGTGTAGAAAATATATCATCTCAAATGTTACTGGAGATTTAGATTTTATTAACAGTTTTGCTTTTATTGGTGTGAAATACGGAAATAATGAACAGTAATTGGAAGAGTACAAACTGGGAGCGTAGCAACTAGTTCCTCAATAGCTTGCCTCAATTTAGGAATGTTTTTGTTCGTAGAGCAAACTCTTGCGTATCAAATCAACTGGGAGTCATTAGCTCCATATGCAGGATTTAAGGGCGTATTGCTATATAAATAAGGGAAGTTGACGATGGAAAAGTTGAAGTCATTTTGTTTTTCAAAAAGTTTTCTTGTTAGGCTACCATTTACGTCCTTTTCTAATAAAATATCTATATAAGAAACAGATGTGCCATTCTCTGTGGTATCTTTTATCTCAAGTTCACTGAGATATTTTGAATCAACTAAAATCAAACTATTCTACGCCTTGTATACTGTTACTTTTATTTTTTAAATCTAAGCTATTAAGGTGAGTATTGTTTGTACATGAACATATCTCCCAAATCCGCATATCCCTATATTTTCCCTTTCAAAAATCAAAATTTATTATACTGTATATAGGATACCTTAGTACAATTCCAATCATATCATAAAGAAACTAATGATGCCACCTTTTATATAATCATCAATTTAATTAAAAAAAGATGTAAGATGCGCTCGCATATCCGAGTATATGAGAGGATCTAACATCTTATTTTTTTTAGATTTTATATACATGGTATTATTATCCATCCTTCGGATGAAACAATATAAACGAGGTCCTCTGTCGCAGTAGGTGCTGGCACAAAAAAGAACACTCACTGCTTAAAGGCCCTAAGTGCCGAGGACAGAACTAAATTTACAGCCCTCCATCGGCAAGTGGCGGCGTCTCAATATGAGGGAAAATTCTAGAAGGGACATTGGACATCCTAACAAACAAATCATTGAATGAAATATGTGAAGATAACGAACAGTATTCGAGCTCAAAAGTCCATTAAACTTTACAAAATAGGAGCAGAGCAAACACGAACCTCCAAAACATCAGAGGTGGGATCAGGTGCCATGGAGTAGTGAGCTTACCTCGTTTTAGAAATTGTTCATACGTAAAACATGCTATTCCGAATCGAATCAACTGAGAGATATAAACTCCGTATGCAGGTGATAAGGGTTAATTGACAATACGTCGTCGATATATCTAAATGTCGGGTTGAAGCCCACAGCAAATGTTTTCTTCTTTTCACGTATTAGATTTTGAACAAATTCTGCTTGATATGAATACAAAAATAGGTCTGCTAATAACGGGGCGCAATTGGTGTCTATGGGTATTTCCAATAGATTGATGGAAGACCTGGTCTCCAAAAACCACATAGATATTGTCAATCAGAAACTCGACCATTTTTTAATACAATTTCAGAGTACTTGTGTGTACAATCAGAATGTTTTTTAACAAAGTAATTTTGCAAAAGACCAATTACAAGGTAAGTAAATATCCGAATTTCATTTTTATTGAAAAAGCAGCTGTCAATGATATCAAAAAGCCTGGACTTTAATTATCGTGGGAAATAGTTGTATATAAAGTTGAAAAGTCGTATGTTTTTATGTTGTTGATTCTGGTAAAATTTTGAGATTTCAAATGTTCCAAAAGTTCCTTGGAATTTTTAAGTATCCACATCTGATTTACATCACTTTTCGAATATATTATTGCACAGTACTCTTGAAGTTTCTCCTTCACTACTGTTAATATCTTAGTGAGGAGAAAAGAAAGAGGATTGGTAGAACATTTACTGGAACCCTCTATATATCTTTGTTTGTAAGGACTTTTATGAAGTTTCCGAATCCAATATAGATATGATAATTCAAATTCATTTTTGTTTTTGGGAATATTAAAAATATTCAAAACTGACATATGATTTTGAAAAATCCCCTCCTTATAAAGGGAGTTATGAATATAAGTTGGATTACCACTCGTAGAATTTAATCCAAGTTCCTCTAAAATACATGTTATATAATGAGCCTTACAAACAAAGACAAAGTTGTTACCTGCTTTGTCAGCAGGGACCAGTACGTAGAGATCGTGTAATCTATCTCATTCTTTTTTTTTTTTTTTTTGGTCACTTCTGAATTACTGAATACAGAAGGATAGATGGTTTTCATATTGCCCCTCAATCGCTTAATGCGTGATTTTAGCATACATCTGATACACTTAATCCATTCTGACAAAGTTTCAAGGTCTTCTTTTTCATATCTGGCCCATCGCCTGGCGTAGACTTCTACATAATCCATAATATTTATGAAATTACGATGCCAGTTGAAGGATCGGGGTTCCCTTTACTTAGGACATTTTAAAATTATTGATCTAAGGTTCTCATTATTAACTCTATTTACGTCACCAGTAATAACGTGTCCAACAGGACTATAGTTGTTGGGTGAAGAAGAACATGAGCATGAAGGGGGGTTTTGTTTCAGATATTCGATATCCAGTTTTCTTGTAATTAAAGAATTTGGAAGCAATAGTCGATGTATATTTATAGGAAAAACAAGGTGTAGCCTTTAACTTGAAATATGGTGGAATACAAGACTAGACCCTTTTGTGATTAAGAATATTACTTATATTAACCGCGTCAATTCCTTTGCTGGGATATTGAAGTTTAAGGGAAAAAAAGGGTTGTTTTAGCTGCATTTTCTTCTGTAAGACGTGGCGGTTTAAAAAGCTTATGATTTGCAATATACATAATCACAGATCCGAGCCTGTATTCTGGTGTCGAGAAATCAAAAAATAGACTTTCTTTGACTTTCTTTGACGTTTTCAAGAAGACTTTTCAAAGGTTTCGAAGGGACAGAGTAAAGTTTGGTGCGAATGTGATGAAGACCTAACTGTTGATTTACATAAGGTAGTAATGAATCAAAGGAGTCATCGTGTGTTTAAGGTTTATTGTATGACAAATGTCCATGACTACGTTTACGTCTCTGTGTATGGTTAAGAAGTCCCACCACATTAACATTGTTACACTGTGGATTGGAAAGATTCCCAACACTATCGACATTATCATTGCATCCATACGAAAAGGCCGTCCCTAGTTTTCTAATCCAAAATTCTTCTCGTTGTCTACGGAAAGGTGTACTCAGTGGTGGACTGTTTGTATGATGGTAAATCTTTTCGAGAATTCCAACAGTTAACTTTCATTGACAAAATAGAATGATCAGGTAAATTAAAGTGCTTGTAGAAAAGCTGAATTCATACGATGTGTTCAGGAATTATAAACTTTTGCGGATATATTATACAAATTATTTATGTCATTTACCGATATGAACTTGTTTTATATCTAGTTTGTTATTTTAAGAAATTGCTGTCGACTTGCTAAATGATAATACATTTTAAAACGCTGACAAAGCTTTTAAAAGATGCAGACTTTTTTGGTAAGGCGCATTATTACAACTGCATTTGCTTTTACTTCTACATATGGAAATAAACAATTTCAAAACATCAAATTCTTCAAAATCTCTTTTCAGTTTTTACAAAATTTAACCCAACAAAAATAAATGATATTACAATACATACATATCAGCAAAGAAATTACAATATTCCTACAGGCACTGTACTAATATAATTCAAAGTCGTAGAAAAGTTATGCTGGGAAAGATATCCTACATATACCCTTTGTACTTGAATCTCCATAACCAACGTATAGGTAATGAATATTGAGAGACATACAATTAGTTTTGTAAATAGCTCTTTGTTGAAACAATTCTGAAAAGTGGAGATATAAGGATAGTCTCATAACTTTTGTCCTATGTTCACTTTTCATTAGTTCCATTTGCTTCCATACCTATACTTAAGTCCATTATATACATAAAAAAACCAAGATGTGTTCGTGAAACACTGATGCCCCCGTATGGCAACTAATAGCGAAGGTTTAACTTTCTTAAAAGCAAATAAAATATATTAGTACCCTAAGTAAGGTCTTATCACAAGCAATACACTTGTGAAAAATTAAAGTCCTCGCACCATCTGTTCAAAAGTTATGGCCAAGTTTAAACTTTTTTAAAAGTAGGTCAAACTCCAAGGTCAAGGTAAAAGAGTCAAAGTTGTTTGTATCTAAAGGAAGGTTTAGTCACAAGGATTACATATGTGAAGTACAAAAGCCCTAACCCTAACCGTTCAAAAAATAGGGCCAAAGTTAAAGTTTTTAAAACGTAGTTCAAACTCCAAGGTCAAAGGGTCAAAGTTGTTACTATCTTAAGGAAGGTCTTGTCACAAGGATTACATATGCGAAATATGAAAGCCCTAGTCCTAACCGTTCAAAAGTTATGGACAAAGTTTATGATTTTTAAAAGTAGGTCAAACTCCTAAGTCGAGGGTCAGAGTTGACGGTATTTAAAGGAATGTCTTGCAACAAGGATTACATATGTGAAGTACGAAAGTCCTATCTCTAACCGTTCTAAAGTTATGGCCAAGGTTAAAGTTTTTTTTAAGTAGGTCAAACTCCTAAGTCGAGGTCAAAGGGTCAAAGTTGTTGATAACTAATTGAAGGTCTAGTCACAAAGATTACATATGTGAAGAATGAAAATAAATTTCTTTTCGGTTACATTAAAAAAAAAATAATAAAAATTGGTTGGTGTTCTGGGGGGTCGAACCTGGTTGCTTTGGTGCTAGGGGCGGTGGGTGTATCGATTCGGCTATCCGGTCAGTAAGTATCTTATCGATACTTTCTTTTCATATCTATTATATGCTATTTTAATTTAAATCACTTTGGGGTCTATTTTGCGGCAGGTAGTAATTCGGTCTAAGGGTATTTAAACTCGTGCTTTTAGTTCTATTGTCATTCGACAAGTTAGCCACGACCTATAAGTTAGATCTACAGATGTCCGATTCAGACGGGAGCGAGCAATCTCCATGTGGTAGCCCGGGGATAAGTGTTCTTCCCGAGCAAAACTGACGTATGTTCAACAGCAATGAGTTTAGCCGTGCTCAGGATTACCGTTCGCAAACTTTGACTGAGAACCTTACTAACGCTGAAGCATTCCAGTTGTTCTCCTGTAAGTTGGACGCAGCTTTAGCTGAAAACAAAAAGCTGCTTTTAAAGGAATTAGAGGCCAAAAAATCAACCAGTTTTTCCAAAGAAAATTCTGTTGATTTCAAGTTGGAGCATCACAAAGAAAGGTATAACTTTTTAACAGATTTACAAAGTGACTTTGAAAGTATAGACAAATATATTGACTATGGTGATGTTTTGAATGCTAAAGAAATAATCAAAAAAGCTGTTCTTCGTATTAAAGACCAGAAAAAAGTTATCAGAATTGCAGATAAGTACGGTGGGGATGTGGCCAAAGAGTATATGGATGATCCAATTACGGAGAGTTCCGAAGAAAGTCAAAGACTTCGTCAAGCAGAAACCAGGGCTAAAAGGAAAAGGTTTGATAAGAGAAATTATAATAATCCTTTTCGTGCAGATAGCAAATTTTTCCAGCAAAGATTTACTCCTTACACCAGGCAGTTTGGCACATACGGGAATTATGGAGGACCTCAGTCTAGCCCCTACAGAATACAACCAAACCAGTGCCTGTATTGCAACGGGTTTGGGCACTGGAGTGTCAACTGTCCACTCAAGAAAAAGAGTCAACCCTTCGCGATCGGGAAGCCAACTTCAACACAAACCGGACCCTCCACAGATAATCAAAGAACCTAAACTGGCAGTTTCATTCCACAAAGGATTGTTTATACGGATGCAAGCAAGTACGCAGCCGCTGGTTACATTGTGGAATTCGCAGATAGTGTAGTGCATAAAATGTGGACTTCTGTGGAAGCTCTGAAGAGTTCTACCTGGAGGGAGATGAAAGCAGTTGAGACAACTTTAATTTCTTCTGCAGATAAGATTAGCAACAGAACTGTAAAGCTTTATACTGACAATCAAAATGTAGTTAAAATAGTTAATTCAGGTAGCATGAAAAAAGATCTTCATAACATCGCACTTAATATTTTTTCTTTATGTATTCAAAATCAAATAACACTAGAAGTAGAGTGGATTCCGAGAGATGAAAATAGAGTTGCCGATTATTATAGCAAAGTATTTGATTTTGATGACTGGTCTGTTTCTGATATCATTTTTCAATTTTTTAGTAAAAAATGGGGACCATATGATGTAGACCTTTTTGCAGATTGTAACAATTTTAAGGTAAAAAAGTTTTTCATTAAATTTTGGACGCCGGGGAGTTCTGAGGTTGATGCGTTTGCCTTTAATTGGAAATATTTTAACTCTTGGATCGTTCCCCCAGTTTCTCTTATTCCAGATGTTATTAATCATTTAAGTTTGTGTAAAGCGCATGGAACACTTATTGTGCCAAAGTGGACATCGTCTCTTTTTTGGCCTATGCTGGTAAATGTGGATGGAGAATTCAAAAATTTTGTGATTGACTATGTTGAATATGACAAGCCAAGAAATTTTTTCATTGCAGGATCTTACAAAGAAAGTGTTTTTGCCGGCGTGAAATTTTTCTCGAACGTTATAGTACTTAATGTTAATTTTGATAGTTAGACTTATTCAGACGCATTTGTTTTTATGTTCTAATGGTGAGACATTTATGTGTTATTTTCTGCTGGGAGTCGGGACTGATTTTTCTTTTTGCATTTTAAGGCTGAGAGCCTGATATGTGTTATGGTTGGCTGAGAGCCTGATATGTGTAATGATTGGCTGAGAGCCTGATTTGTGTAATAATTGGCTGAGAGCCTGATATGTGTAATAATTGGCTGAGAGCCAGGATCTACTTATGTTTTGTAGGCTGAGAGCCTGATATTTGTGATTGAATGGCTTAAGAGCCAAAAATGGAAGTTTTATATGCATGTTGGTTAAGGCATTAAAAAAAAAATTAAAATTTTATTCCTTTATGTTTTATTGTTTATGGTTTCAGTTCTTCAACCATTCACACTGGGCGGAATTGAGAACTCATGAAGAGGGGGACATTGCTACGCTGGCTGGAAATATACCACGTTTAATCGAGGCGTCAAAATCAAAGTCCACTTTACGTAAATACAAGACTTATTTTGCTAAATTCGAATACTGGTGTTCACTTCACAATATATCTTCTTTACCAGCATCGCCTGCAACAGTTTCTCTCTTCATTTCTCATCTTGTTCAGAGTAAATCGACATCTTCAGTGCTTACTTCCATTTTTTATGCAGTGCAATGGTATCACGAGAAAAATTTGTTTCCAAACCCGTGTATTGACAAACATGTGAAAATGACTTTTGAAGGAGCTTTGCGTACTCTTTCAAAAACTTCAGTGAACAAGAAGCAACCGATAACATCTAATATTATTTCCAAAGTTTCAGCTTAAAGAGTAATATGTCTGATTTATCTGATTTACATATTAGATTACTGTTTGTTCTTGGATATGCAGGATTTTTAGGGCCAGAGAGCTATGCAACATTAAGAGATCGGACACGTAACTAAGAAGTTCCAAGACTGATATTTACAGAAGGGGTAACATTGTGCATATAGCAAAACTTAACTCTGCTTTGTGTCCTGTTCAGTGTCTAATTGATCATCTTAGATTGGCTGGTATTCAGAAAGATTCTGATGAATTTATATTTAGGTCATTAAGATATTTCAAAAAATGTGATTCTCATAAGCTTGCTAAAAGTAACAAAGCCATATCTTATACTTGTGTTAGAGAACTTATTTTGAAATCATTGCAAGATGTTGGGGAGGATGCGTCAAAGTTCGGTGTACATTCACTTAGATCTGGAGGCGCGACAGCCGCAGCCAATTTAGACATCCCTGACAGACTATTTAAGGCTCATGAAGGTGGAAGAACGAAACAGCAAAGAATGGTTATGTTAAGGACAGTACAGAGAAGGTTCTATTTGTGTCAAAAAATTTGGGATTGTAATTAAATGATCTTTTCTTTACATTTTTTTCTCAGACATTTTTATTCGAATGTGGCTAACATTGTCGCCTCCTCCTATATTTGTGTTTGAGTTTTTATTTATGTAAAAAGAATAGGAAATAATTTATGTTCGGCTGAGCGAAGCGAAAGAGAACATAAATAAATTTCTTTTCGGTTACATTAAAAAATAATAAAAAATTGGTTGGTGTTCTGGGGGGTCGAACCTGGTTGCTTTGGTGCGAGGGACGGAGGGTGTATCGATTCGGTTATCCGGTCAGTAAGTATCTTATCGATGCTTTCTTTTCATATCTATTATATGCTATTTTAATTTAAATCACTTTGGGGTCTATTTTGCGGCAGGTAGTAATTCGGTCTAAGGGTATTTAAACTCGTGCTTTTAGTTCTATTGTCATTCGACAAGTTAGCCACGACCTATTAGTTTTCCGAATTTTTTTCTTTGATATAATAATCAAGCAGAATTCTTTTGTAGATTGCTGTTTAGTTTCATTTAAGTTTGATCCGATTCCTAGCCTGGAGTTCCATTGCATTTTAAGGACTAATCCTGTGCTTGACTATGTGCTATATCCTCCAAACCGGCCTGTAAAGATGCACCAATGGACGCGTTTATTTTTGTACAAATCTGTTTTATTAAATCTGGCTAACATTGTCGCCTCCTCCTATATTTGTGTTTGAGTTTTTATTTATGTAAAAAGAATAGGAAATAATTTATGTTTGGCTGAGCGAAGCGAAAGAGAACATAAGCCCTAGTACCAACTGTTCAAAAGTTATTGCCAATGTTAAAGTTAAGTAAAATTTTGCAAAATCGGATCAGACTCCAAGGTCAAGGTCAAAAGGTCAAATTGAATGATACCCAAAGAAAATTCTTGTCACAAGGAATACACATGTGAAATATGAAAGCCATAGCCTCAACTAATCAAAAGTTATGTGCAAGGTTAAAGTTTTTTTTTTGGACTTACACACAGATTACATGTAACAGACAAAAAGACAGTCAGACTGACAGACGGACGGACATGGCAAATACTATATGCCCCCGAATCTTCGATTACGGGGGCATAAAAAATAGTGAATAATCTCATGCAACTACAGAATGAGCATTCACATTTGGGGGTATTTCCCAATCGGCAATCCTCGGGTTACTCCCCTATGCTCCATACAAACCTCGGATGTGATTGGTGGAGGAATACGCATCAGGCCGACATATTTCTCCGCCGGAAACTGCCTTGTTACTCATTTTATAGTTCGCTCTGCATCAAGTTTTTTCAAAAGGGTTTTTTAACTTGTCTGAGTCTTTCTTGTTTATTGGTTTTGATTACAACCTTATGTTAGTAGTCTCTGAAAGCAAAAACATGGTGTTGGGCGTGACACAAAGTAACTCAGATTTCAAAGGTATACCAATTGAATGAAGTTCAAATAAGTTGGGTATTTCCATCATATATGTGTCTATTATATTTGGCCATTTAGTACATGGTATATCCGAACTTTCGATTTGTTAAAGAAAGGCTTTGTGTAAGACATAAAATGTGCAAAACTCAATGCAGGATAGGGTACCAGGAAGAAGGACGGGTAAGTAAAGTTTTAATATAATTTCTTAACAGCATTAAAAGAAATGCCACGGTAGATTGAATATCATGATTAACATTCTGTCAGCATTAGATTGATTATTGTAATATTGCTTAGTAAGTCTTTCTAAGTTCTTAAGCAAGTGACCTTTTTATTTATTATTTTTTTAGTGATTAGAGTCTGATCTGAGTAGGTGTTTGTAACAACTTTTTTTTGTTTTAATATAAAAAGGGATATGTTCAAATATGTGATTTATAATGAAATGAAGCACAAAATATTGCATATAAAATAAAGTATACAGTGTCACAAATTCATTTAATATCGTTAACGTTGACCCATAATTGGACTTTGCGAGGAGCGCTGACTTTTACGTATGGAGACGGCACTGAATTGATAATAATCTTCCATTTACTTAAATCACTCATCCTGAAAATATATGTCAGATCCAGCGTGACTTCTACAATCGACAGCCCCGCGACTAAAATCTTCATATGAAAACATCCTAAAACTTGACAAAGAAAACACACACAATAAACTCGAAGTCTTCTTCTAAGAAGTCCATAGAAAAGACTATCCACTGACAAGAAGTTGTCAGAATTTCAGACTCAAGAAGGTTGCCTAAGCGCTTGAGGGGTTTAGGTGTAAGCTACGCCGATTCAGCGTAATAAAATACCTGTTTGTAATAAAATTTCATTGGGAAACTCAATAATTTAAGTTTTTATATGTTTCATGTGTTTATTGATAAAGCTGACGGCATAAGTTTAAGGTATATCTGTCAAGTTTTTAGGGTATGCTAATAAGTCGATTTTATTACGTGGAGTGTTGTATAAACTATCCACGTGTTCATATCTACTTGTGTGCATTCGGTCATGAATAACGCAAACTACACGTTTGTTAACACTATTTAAATGATATATAAATATTGACTGGGGTTGAGGGCAACACTGATTACATAAGCCCAAAGTTATGATATATTTCCCGCCGCAAAAACGCGAAACGTAATTTGGCCCGAAATCACGGTCAAAAAATGGTTTGTTATATAAAAGCAAATCACAAATTGTATTTTTATTTCATTCAGTTACATTCAGCAACTCTTTTTTGCAATGAATAACCTGCTCTTTGATTATAGTGGTACCTTGTAGCTTATCTTTTTATGTTTTTATGATTGTGTTATGATTGTGTTTTATGATTGTGTTATGAGTGTGTTTTTTATTGCGAGGTTTTGTTTTTGATTGTTGCGACGGCCATCATTACGTCACAATAAATCATTCTATTTATCATGTGGGAAAACTTTCTTTGCTGGTCAATAGTAAAAACTAAATGACCGTCAATATTTTTCGGAGGAGCTAATAGCAAATATGCTGACTATTTCTTTATATAGAGAATATCTTTATAAATATAATAATATTATTTCTTTCAGGACACTTGCAACATTATACTTTTCTGTCCTTTTTTTAAATGAATATCTGAACCTACCGATTAGAAAAATGATCATTTCTTAAAGAAAAATGCTATAAATACATGTTATGTGAATAGATTTCAGGTGGTTTAACTATTGATAAGAAATGTGTAAATATAATCTGTCGTTTGTATGACATATATTTTTTTAAGAAAAAAAGTTTTGCATAAGGAAGCATTGCGTTCAAGTTTTAATCAGCGTTTATTTATTAAGACAATTATCATGCTTATTTTGCCAAAGATTAAAATAGGGAAAATTAAACGCAATAATCATATAATTTCAGAGGTGAATAAAGATTCGAATGAAGGTCCTTGTATCGTGATAAAAGTGTGCACAAGATTGATAAATCAATTTTGTTGTTAGATATACCTCAATAATTTCATGTAGTATTTAGCTGAAATATCTACAAAACTCCTTAAACTTGGGATCTTGCCAATCTTTTAATCAATAATCAGTATTCATCTTTTAATCAATAATCAGTATTCTAATGTTTAGGTCACAAAAAAGCTTCTATTTATTTATTAGACTCAGCGGTTTTCACAAAAATCCAATAGATGTACAAAGGATTATTTTTCCTCCTGTTGCAAACGCATGTTCATATAATATTTAAGTAATTTTTCGTCGCTTTGTTGATAGGAATGGCTATGGAGAAGACCTGCACAGAAGGAATTTTTAAAGCAAAATACACTGAACATAAATAGGTTTGAGGCTTTATAGGGGCCTAAAAACGTAAATTAAGCTAGACAAAGATAAAACATTTTCTTATTCGAATTGTATTCAGCTTCAAGCAATATCCTACTATAAAATATAGCGAAAGTATGTTTTTTCCTTATTAATTCATAAGAACAATGGGTGACATCCCTGGGCCATCTACAGCTCCTTACTTCAATCAAGGGAAGGCAACAGAGAATTTCTCCCGACTGTGTCAGTTGATCGTGACAATCTGTAGCGACTTGTTCAGGGACATTCTAAGTCGTTACATCAAACCGGCTGACCTGAGGTCAGAGTTGAACAACAACAGAAAGAGGCTGGAGAGAATCATGAACAGTCAACAAAAAGAACAGATCTATCCGGCGTCTGGCTCCACAGCTTTGACTGCTAAAGACTTGGACATCTCTGTACTATACATCATATTGAGAAACATCTGTAACATACCAAAACATAAAGCCGGGTGGGGTAATCCACCTCTAAATGGCGATAATAGATTATCGGCCTGCATAGAAAGGATCAGGATTCAGAGAAATTTAATTTTCGCTCATTCTGTCATTGCTGCAGTTGATGACATAATGTTTGAAGAGCACTGGGACGAACTCAAAGACGCCATCATAGAAATTGAAAAACAGTCTCTCGGTGGGGACATGTATGAGAGAGGCGTAAACGAGTTATTCTCTTGTGATCTTAACCCCGGTAGATCAAAGCTGTATGTTGCAGAATTCAAGAAAATTCAAGGTATTGACTAGGAATTTGTATGAATTTACATGTATTATTATCTTGTAGTATGTATATCTAAGGTAAAATAAAAACAAAACATTTTACATTTGTGTAACTTCCGAACGTTTGTTTAATAGCATTCAATTATCTTGACAGAAAATATGCAGATAAAACAAGGTATGTTTTAATTAAATCAATGAGTCATGCAAAAATTTCAGTATACTGGATTGAGAATTAAAAGAAAACGTCTCTGTTTTATGGATGTAAGATTCACATGTAATAAGAAATGCTACATATTATTACTACATGTTTTTCTATATTTAGTAAATGATGACATTGTATTGTTTTTTAAGGAAAATATTTAATAACTTTAATTTAAAAATTAATTCATTCGTTCATTCATACAGAAAAAATTGAATGTCTTGAGAGTGAAACCAGAACAGCAAAACGTGAGTCATATTTGCTTTTTTATGTCTGATACACTAAACAATTTTGATTGTGAAACTCAAATTTCCCTACATAGATGGAAATGGAAATAAAGTTCCAACAAGTCATGTATAAGCCATTTCATATTTTATATTTCAAAATATTAATCAGTCTTAATTTTGAGAGTAAACCAGAAAATATAATCTTCAAGACTTGTAAATCATAATAAAGAAATCATAAGTCTATTTACATAAATGTTTAAGAATACATATCACACTTTCTCTCAAACACTTAAGTAAATATCTAATATTACATATATATAATATGTATAAATCAATTTTATCTTGCAGGTAAAATAGCTGTCCAGAAACATAAGATATTTAAATATTCGATAAATATGACCATTACCAAAAACATAGCATTGACAAACTTTTTTGAAGAATAAAAAAGTACATTTAAATTACTGAATATTCATTTTTTTCTCATTTGCAAACATTTTTTTGTAGAAGAGGTTGAAAAGCTTAAGAAAACGACCTGTCGAACAAACAGTAAGAAATTTTATATACAGACCATACTAATCAGCAATAACCCACTATATATATACAAACAATACTTAAAGATATCTTTTGTATATATATATATATATATATATATATATATATATATATATATATATATATATATATATATATATATATATATATATATATATATATATATATATATATATATATATATAAAGCACTAGATACAAGGTCACGGATGAAAATTTATATAGGGCCAGGTCGCCCTATAGTTAGCACTATTGGACTCCCCACGGAGAAAATTTCTGAATACATCGATTTACACGATTTAGCACACGTAGAGAATTTTCCATCCTATCTCAAGGACACCACGGACTACATTAACAAGACGCCCTCTACTGGCCTTCCAGATCATACCCTTCTCGTGACTATGGACGTCACATCTTTGTACACCAATATTCCGCACGATGAGGGTATCGAAGCCTGTAGAGAAGTCT